>NC_136410.1:73733233-74975733 GCF_051521515.1 Lactuca serriola | reverse complement strand
GTCTGCTATTACGTGCAGTATTCTAGATCAGATTCCTACGATCTTTGGCACGGTCAAGGAGGATGTTCTGGAGATTCTTGATGAGAGATTGAGTGCCTTTCGCACTGACATTGTAGCTTTGATCGGGACGTGCTCTCTGACCATCAGGGAGTTTCGGGCATGTGGAGCGCCAGACTATCATGGGGTTAAGGACCCCATTGAGAGAATCATGTGGTTGGAAGATGTTGTCAATGCCTTATGTACCGGTCGTTGTCCCGAGGTGGACAAGGTCATACTAGCTTCCTGACTCCTGAAGAACAGGGCATGTGATTGGTGGGAGGAGGTAAGGTATGCTATAGGAGGTGATGCCATTTATTCGATGACCTGGAGTGATTTCTCAACCAAGTTCCGAGTCAAGTTTTCACCAGTGATTGAGGTACAACAACTGACGTGATAGTTTCAGGATCTTCGTCAAACTACTGAGAAGGTGACTGAGATCATCGCTATGTTCATGGAGAGGGCACTTCTAGTTCCGCAGTATGTGGTGGACGAGGATATGAGGAAGGTCCGTTACCATGAGATGCTGAGGAGCGATATTCCACAGTTCGTTAGCCGATCTAGCTGCAAGACACCGGAAGACATGATAGCAAGGGATAGAGAGAGGGATATCGACTTGGAGATAGAGAAGAAGAGGAAGCCTGATTTTGTATCCAATGTTGAGGGTTCGGGAAAGAGGCCCAAGGTAGTTGATATGAGAGGGAAGGGCCAGTAGGGCCAAGGACGCTGTGGCAAGTGCAACAGATCACATGAGGGGATGTGCAGGGTGGGTGGTTCTGGTTGCTCCAAGTACGGCCGGACTGGTCATATTAGCAGGGATTGTACTGATACCACCACCATCACCCCAATATCTGATCTGATCTTCTTTCAGTGCAATCAGAGCGAACACAAGAAGGCCCACTGTCCGAGTTTGGCTGTAGTAGAACCGGTGTCAGCATCCGCTTCTGTGACATTGAGGATTACTGATAGCCGTTAGGGCTAAGCAGATGCACCAACGGCGAAGAGCAGGGCATTCCAGCTGATAGCGGAGGAGGCATGTGCAGCTCCTGACATTGTGACGGGTATGTATCTTCTCATTATCTCTTTATTTATATTGAATTGTTGCTTATATTTTTTGTGCTTTATTTTCTAGGATCGTTCCTTGTGAACGACATATCTGCTTTAGTATTATTTGATTCGGGGGCTACTCGATCTTTTGTATCTCTTGCGCTTAGCAAGAGATTTGATGGAGCTCTAGGGGAGCTGGATTGTCCTTTAGATTTGGAGATTGCTGATGATAGGTCTATTCGGGCTGCGAGGGTTCATCGAGGGTGTACCCTTCAATTATTCAGCGAGCAGTATCCGGTAGATCTGGTTCCCATTCCTTTGCATGGGAACAAGTTTATCATGGGCATGGATTGGTTGAACCCTAATGGGGCAGTGATCGACTGCGAGCAACAGTTGGTTCGGTTTCAGACCCCAAGTGGGGGAGAGTTGGTAATTCAAGGTGAGAAACCGCATTATGGGTCGGTTATGTGTTCTGCAGCGAGGCCAGACGCTACCTTCATATATTGTAACGTCCCAAAAATATAGTCCAAAAATTTCATTTTAATTTAATAGTAAAACCACAGTTATCAACCCATTTCCTCAAAACATAAGTTATATATCTCAAACATTGTTATCATAGTTTCAAAACATCAGAGTAAACATCCCAGGCTAAAATATCTTGATGTGTGTAATGCAGTCATCCCGAGCTCTTCTCTTTGCAACTGGAAGTACCTGAAAACAAAACTGAAAACCGTAAGCACGAAGCTTAGTGAGTCTCCCCAAACTACCACATACGATATACATAATCACATACTGCAAACATTGGGCCTAGCCCACTATCTCTCCTCCCCCAGCATCGGACACATTCGACATCAGGCCCCTCCTGGAATTAAGCCCCGCTCGGTATACATATCTGTTTCTACCAGGCCCCGCCTGTCTCTGGGCGCCGCCCGCTATACACATGCAAACATATAATCATAATAACTGCTAGTCTCAAGGCCCCGCCTATCTTGGGCCCTGCCCCTACTCTGCTACTAATGAGATATGGAACCCCGTCCTTACTCGGCTAGTGATGAGATACGGGCCCTCGCCCACACTCATCTCCCTATTAGGCACATACAAGTATCAAAAAGACAACAAGTATAACTAAACATGCATCCCTTCCTCGGGTATCACCCGACATCAAACCGTAGTTCAGAACATACATGTAAACCTTCCTCGGGCCCCGCTCGGCATCAGAACATAATCCGGAAGCATAAAAACTACATCGAGCTAAACCCGACATCGGATCTAAATCCGGTATACACAAACATACATAAACGGACCGACATTAGTTCCTTAGACCCGTTCCTACTGGAGAAAACTCACCTCACAAGCTGACTTTAAAATCCTGCGAATAAACCTCTCGCTACTAGCTAGCAGATCCCCGAACTGCTGATCTCTCAACTCCCTGAGCTACCATTACCCAAAATAACAATTAGTCCAAAACAATAATCCTATTTAGGGTAAAATGAGCATTTTACCCCTAGTCCAACTTGGTCCATATCAAAGGCCAAAAACCATAATACAAAAAGGCCCAACACTAGGTAGGCTTCCCAAGCCCACTAATGGCCCAATTTTCTAAATTGAGCCCAATCCCTTTAATGAGCCTTTCCCTTAGCCCAAGCATTTTCTTGGCCTAAATTATCTGACTTAAGATGACCCACTGAGGCCCAATGACCTGAAGTCCAAAGCATGGCCGAAACCGAGGCCTAAAACACGTCAAGCCCATGTCTGATGAGTACGTGGTGCGTACTCCTTTGTACGCTAAGCGTACTGGCTGAATGGTGTGTACGCTGTGCGTACCTACATGTACGCCCATCGTACTTCCCTGTTAAGCCACTTTTCCCATTAAGTGCTTAATACTCTAATACAGAAGCTATAATCACAGATCCAAGTCCTTTTCAACGTCTTAATCCATAAAGTCGATTACTTGGTGACTTCCAACCCACCAATAAACCCAAACTTGGTATATAGAAACAAACTTCCATGGAATTGTGTAGATCTCATGCATGAATTCATTAAGACATTCAAGGTGACAACTTTCTGCCTTAGGGACTCATTTAGCACTGAGAGTGGCAACTCCAAGCCTAGGAATCGGATTTGAACCATAAAGCTTCATCATTTGGACCAAAATGGTCCAAAAAATCAACCTAAGATATCTAAGGAAGTAACCACCAAGTTTAGATCTTTATACCTTGAAATGGTCAGAAATAAAGCAATAATCCCATATCTACAACCTCTCCTTTGAACCACCACCTTGCCTGCTCTTCACTTGCTTGGAAAATGGGTCCACAACACCCAAATGATCTCTAATGGCCTTCTTAGCTCCAAGAATACTCAAAGAAGATTAGGGTTTAATGAAAACTGTTTAAGGGTGAGAAGGAGGCTGATCCTTGAGGGTATAATGTTATTTATATAGTGGCATACCCTAAAATTTAGGGTTTAGGCACTCTGGATGTAGGTTGGGTGTATGCCTCTCTGCACCTACGACCATATACCCTTATACGTTGGGCGTACCTAGCTAGACAGACGCATGCATTCCATGCATGCATAGGATCACCTTGCCACAAATCTTCATTAAGGATTAAAATTGCCAATAACCTTCAAGTGTTATAACTTCTTTGTTCTTAGTCCGTTTCCGACGAAATTTATATCCACGAAAAGGTGGCGAGAAACCCTACGCTGAAAGCAACTCCTCATTACCTAAAACTTCCTGAATAAGAGCACGAAATCTTCAGAAGACCGAGATGTCAATTTACGAGTATGCCCTTGGCCTCTGAAGCCACAATCAAATACTTAGATCTCATGTGCCCTAGTACTCACATCCAAAATGGGCCAAAACCTTCCTTTCCCAAGGCGCTAACCTCATGACAAATGATGATTGGACCGCGGCCCCTAACAACGAAGCACTTGCAGAACCAAGTGTTACATTTATCCGTGTTGTGCGGATTTTGTCGCCTATGTCATGGATACCCGTGATAAGGGTAAGACGACTGTGGACAATGTACTGATTGTGCGGGAGTATCCGGATGTGTTCCCGGAGGATTTGCCTGGGGTACCTCCGAAGAGGCAGGTAGAGTTTAGGATTGATTTGGTTCCAGGTGCAGCTCCGATAGCAAAAGAACCGTATCGGTTGGCTCCTCATGAGATGCAGGAGTTGTCTACACAGCTAAAGGAGCTGTTAGACAAGGGATTTATCAGGACGAGCAGTTCGCCTTGGGGAGCCTGTATTCTGTTTGTGAAGAAGAAGGATGGATCCCATCGGATGTGTATCAACTACCGGGAGTTGAATAAGGTAACGGTGAAGAAGCGTTATCCCCTCCCGAGGATTGATGATCTTTTCGGCCAACTTCAGGGTGTATCTTTGTTCTCCAAGATCGATCTGCGATCAGGTTATAATCAGATGCGAGTCATGGACGAGGATGTGCAGAAGAAAGCTTTCTGGACTCGCTATGGCCATTATGAGTTCATGGTAATGTCATTTGGTATCACCAATGCTCTTGTCGCGTTCATGGATCTGATGAACCGGGTGTGCAGACCGATGTTAGATCAATCTGTGATAGTCTTTATTGATGATATCTTGGTCTATTCCAAGATGCAGGAGAAGAACAAGGAGCACTTGTGGGAGGTGCTTGAGACATTGAGTGTGGAGAGACTTTTTGCAAATTTCTCCAAGTGCGAGTTCTGGTTGCGCAAGGTGTAGTTCCTGGGAACCTCGTCAAGCACAAGGGTATTCTGGTCAATCCGTCCAAGGTCGAGGTTGTAATGCATTGGGAGGTTCCGAGGTCTCCATCTGAATTTCGGAATTTTCTTGGTTTGGCTAGTTATTATCAGAGATTTATCTAGAATTTCTCCAAGATTGTTGTTCCATTGACCTGACTGACCAAGAAGTCGGTGACATTTTGTTGGGGGCCAAAGCAGCAGGCAGCTTTCGAGACTCTTATACAGCGGCTGTATTAGGTGCCGATTCTGACCTTGCCGGCGGGTGTCGATGATTTTTGTGGTCTATTGTGATACCTCGATCACGGGTTTGGGTGCAGTTCTGATGCAGCGGGTTCGGGTGATCGCTCACGCTTCATGGCAGCTGAAGCCTCATGATGCAAATTATCCGGCGCATGATTTGGAGTTGGCGTTGTGGTTTGCGCCCTCAAGATTTGGCGGCATTACCTCTATGAGGTTCGTTGTACTATTTACACGGACAACTTGAGCCTGAGGTATTTTATGGATCAACCGAACCTGAATATGAGACAACTTTTTTGGTTGTATGTGGTAAAGGATTATGATTGCGAGATCATTTATCACCCGGGAAAGGCCAACGTGGTGGCCGATGCTCTCAGCCGCAAGGTGGTCGCGACTCCGATTCGTGGTATATGCTTGAGGATGACAGTGATTACTCCGTTGCTAGAATGGATTCGAGAGGCATAGGTTAAGGCTATGAAGAAAGAGCGCCATAAGTGTGAGTGGATTTTGGGTCAGGTGGCTTCTTTCGATTATGATAGTCATGGATTCTTGACTTTGCATCAGAGGGTTTGGGTTCCGTATTGGGGCGAGGTGCGCCAAGTTCTGATAGAGGAGGCTCACAAGTCGAGATTCTCTATTCATCCCGAGGCGACGAATATGTATAGGGATATTCACCCTGATTATCATTGTCCCAGCATGAAGCGGGATATAGCATGGTTTGTGGAGCGGTGCTTGACTTGTAGGAAAGTCAAGGCTGAGCATTAGCGACCTCATGACAAGATGCAGCCATTGGAGATTCTCATATGGAAATGGGAATACATAACGATGGATTTTATCACAAAGCTTCTGAGGACTGCACGCGAACTGGATTCTATTTGGGTCATCGTGGATCGATTGACCAAGAGAACATATTTCATTCCGATCCAGGAGAGTATTTTTGCAGATAAGCTAGCCAAGATTTATGTTCGGGAGGTGGTGGCACATCATGGGGTGCTGGTGTTAGTAGTTTCATACCAGGATGTTCTCTTTACTTCCAGATTTTGGAAGCGGTTTCATGACGAGATGGGTACTCGTCTCCATTTCAGTACGACTTTTCATCCTTAGACCAACGGGCAGAGTGAGCGGACGATTCAGACTCTTGAGGATATGATCCGTGCGTGCGTATTGGATTTTGGTGGGAGTTGGGATACGTATCTTCCGTTAGCAGAATTTTCGTATAGCAACAGTTATCATGCTAGCAATGATCGACCTCCTTTTAAGATGCTTTACGGGAGGAAATGCATGACCCCAATCTGTTGGGGAAAGGTCGGTCCGCGAGTCATGGGGAGTACCAACGTGGTACTCAAGACTACTAAGATGATTAAGCAAGTTCAGAGCAGGCTCCAGACAGCTCAGAGTCGACAGAAGAGCTATGCCGACAAGCATCTATTAGATTTGGAGTTCCAGGTGGGAGATATTGTTCTCCTAAAGGTGTCACATTGGAAATATGTCATCCATTAAGACCTCCTACAGAGTAATAGGGACTAAACTAGCTTAAGGGACCTCATTTTTATGCCTTAGGACTTGTCCTAGGGTCCGAAATGACAACTTAACTTGACCAAAACAAAGCATGCACAATATTTGGACTCTTGGGACAAGAAGAATGCCAAAAAGTAATCAAAACAAGATCTACACACTCCAAGCATAAATGTAGATGCTTTATACCTTCTAAAGCTTCCTAAGATGGTGATAACCCCAGATCTACAAGCTTGATTCATTCCTTGACTTCTTGTTGCTCTTTCTTCTCATTCAATCACACCAATAACACACTTTAGGCTCCAAAACTCTCTCTTATGGACTAGGGTTTGCTAAGAACGGTTCAAAGCTTGATTCATTCCTTGACTCGTACACTTAGCGTACTCACATGTACGCCCAGCGTACTACTCAAGTTCCCAAAATCACCATCTTACCACTAGGGCCTCCCTTTGCCACTTCTTTCCAAACCAAGGGCCAAAAATGACATAATTAAAATCCAAGGGATGAATTTGAAGTCACTTGACAGATGGGATGTTACAACTCTTCCCCACTTACATTCGATTTCGTCCTCGAAATCATTCCTTCCCATCCCCAGCAACCCGACATCCTAGGGGGCACACTCACAACCATGACATGTGACGATCTTCTAAGGAGACTAACTCCGCAGAAAATTCCAACCTGAAGAAAATAAATCCAAAATCCCATGCAGCCAATCAACCCTACTTCACATGAAAATCTGCAATGCGGAACCTTGAATTTGGTCTTACTCCCCTACAAACCGCCCATACTAACCATCGCTAATTCCCTAAACGGACTACTCAACCTTGGAACCTGAGGTTCCTACTAGAAAACAGAACCACTGATCATACTCTGCTGCTGACAACTCTTTACTGGACAAAAGAGATTCGATAATCCTTCCATGATATGATGATTCTGATGAAAAATTTTCCTATGATATGATGAATAATGGGAGACAACTGGGAGATGAACCTCTTTGTCCCGACCAACAATGCTTCCTTTAACCCCCGAACCAATATACACATCCCTGCTAGCTCATAACCAAAAACAACCATAGCTAGACCGATCAGCCTCGGGCTAGAATACCAACATGTCGATTTTAGTCAACCATCGGGTTGAAATTATCAGGGTTTGTAGGTCTACCGCCTCAACCCTACCGCTCCCCCCTGAGTCTCCGTGCCTTCGACTTACGGTCGGTCCGCATCGGGTATCTTAGCTTACTGCATAGAGCAGGACCACCACAACCCACCCAAATACAATGTGTCGCCATAGACAATCATGAGAAATATCTAACCCGGTTCCCATAACCTGAAAGACGGGGACATTCTAACCCAACAACCCTCAATTTCACCATCGATGACATCACACCTTTCGCCTGAAATTCGCGACTCGCACCATAAACCAAAAGATTCCCCTGCTTAAGTCCCTGACCTCCAGAATGTATGCCTCACATGGATACACTTGCGATTCCAAACACAAGTTTCCACTATAAGCCATCCCTAAATGGCCATCCATGAATCCACCACAAGTTTCTGACTGAAGACACCACAAATCATGTAGAAAAGATCCTCAAACAGGTCGATAGTGAACCTCTCCCAATCCGAATCCATATGATACACCAAAACCTTAGTATAACCTTTGACTCACTGCCATGCCATCACTAACCTCCGAACCAATAAAAAAGATGATCAAACCAAGAACTTCCGCATTTCATCCAATCCCTAACAACAACTTGCGAACAAACATTCCACAGATTCATTTTGATACCCAACTGGCACTCCCAATGGCCCTTGACCGTTCCCTATCCAAACCAACTGATTATGGGTTCTCCGATACCCATGAACACGTCTCTACAGAGAGTATCATAAATAGATTAAATGAATAATCCTGGCCATTAGGCCCACAGCCCATGACTAGAATGCTCCTTATCTCATACCGACTGTGTCGGTATTACACTGCTTGCCCAACCTTATGAATCCTAAAGATACTCTCCTCCTTTCAATGCCTTGAGGGTACCTAATCACCGTCCCACACAACACTGAATGCGCACCACTATGCTGCAACCCTACCATGTACGATTCGCTTATAGAATAAGTTGCTACCCAAGAAAAACCTTGCGAACCCATGGTCACACCCAACCCGAGGATAGGATAATGGTCGAACCCTTGACCCAATTCGAAGGCTATAACCCAACAGAACCATGCCTATTCTTGGGGAAACCCAAACCTCATCCAATCTGAAAGATTTTCCGATATAAGGCAACACCACCTCCATCAATAACAGAAGACGTCCATATCACCGATCGAAACAAGATCCCATACTTGATCGAGACTGCACGGATCCTGCCTACACGTTACTAGCCCCCGAATACTTCCAAGACAATCTCAAAGGTTGCCAAACCCGAGTCTGCTATGAATAATAAATTCCACTCTACCACTGATGGAGAACTTATCTAAGGACCAAGGGAAACATAAACAAATTGCACTAGAGGGTGGGTGACACATTCCTTGCTCTTAACTATTGCCTCTTGAATCCTTCGAGGAATTCCCGCTAAAAGACGAAATCAATGACCAATGGTCAAGGACATTCTGGCACCTAAACCAGAGAATAACAAACTCACCTGGAGCTAAACATACCCACTTCTGGAGAGGTTCACCGATCAATATTGTCACAACTGAAAATTTTGAGCTATGTAATCTATACATTCAAGTATATGTGAATCAAAAACTTCAATCAAATACATCATACAAGTACTACAAGTAGTCATCAAACAATTGGAAAACCCTAGAAGTTCTTGTTAAGTCTATTTTGGACTAGAACTTCCTTATTGGATCCAAACGGACCAATAAGCTTCCAATTAGACTATCATGGGCTTAGAACCCTAATTGGGCTCTAATTGGACCCACACTAATTTATTTCAACATTTTGGGCCATGTTGGGCCTATAATGAAATGAACTGAAAGCTTTGAGCCATGAATAACCTAAACTAGTCCAATAAAAATATAAAAATCATACTACATTCTTTTAAGCATAAAACACACTCTAACTAACTCTAATTTTGGGCTTAAGGGAAAAAGCCCAAATTTTTCTTTTCCCTTTCAAAAATCTCGGCCCAAAGGCCCAAATCCAAGAAGATAAGGAAGAGTTGACTTAAGTATGCCACCTCATTATTGTCCATAGGATCTCCATGCAAGATATTTCCTTTTCCCATGCAAGTATCACTTCAAAAATCATCTCACTCCTTCCTCTCTCTCACTCTCGGCCATACACCCACACACACACACAAAAATCTCTCAAATCCTCTCTAGATCACTCAAGAACAACTCTCCCTCTCCACTCAAAAATCTCGAGTTCTAGGAAGCATTCAAGAGGAAATCTCCACAAAATTCTTCATCTAAGGTAAGATTATGCATAGATCTATGGTTTAAATTCTTTTGTTATCAAAATCCTTTCCTAATCTATGCAAAAATCATGATCTTGCATCCTAGAACCATCTCAAAACTCGAGATCTTCATCAAAGGGAGCTAAGGCCAAAAACACTTCATTTTCCTTCCATTTTTCCTTGCAAAACCGAATCAACACCCCAAGGTGAGCTTCATACCCCCTATTTTCTGTTTTTATGAGTTTTGTGGGGGGGGGGGGGGGGAATACAAGTGAAAGTGTAGATCTATATGTGTTTTGTATGCCTTGTATGATTTCCATGCTTATATGTATGCTTTTATGTGTTTTAATGTTGGATCTAGCCATAAAACCCCTCAAAACCGAGATATATCTTGTGTTAACTGATTTTAGCTTTAGATATATTCCTAAATACAAAGTGTTTCAAGAAAGATAGCTAAATGGTTTAGTAACAATTTTCTTTAAGCTAAAAACACAAATTTTGGGCCAAAAATGTGAAAAATACAAAATTAAGGGCCCAAATTGACATTCCACAGATTCTGATGGATGAAGTGTGCCAAAACAGTTTCCATAAAACTATTTCTGGAATTATACTCAATTAGAGGATTAAGAACATGAATTTCAAGCTTAATGGGCTAAAAATGGAAATTTCGGCCCCATGAGGCCCATTATGCGAATTTTTCTGTTTTGGAGGGCCAAAACTGTGATTTTCTGTAAAACAGTGGACTATAAGTGTTCCAAATCCTTTTCAAAGGTTTAAAATGCTTTTTAAATTTAAAAAGGACTAAAGTTGCAAAAATTTTCCACTTTGGGCCAAAATTGTCAAAGTTGCGAAAAGAAGGGATTAAAACCGAGAAAACTGCATTTTCAGGGACTTAAACTGTTTTCTATGAAAAATATGCTGAAAAATATTAATTTCAATAATTTTTGGTGTTAAAATGTCAAGAAAATTAGTTTAAGGACCAAACCGGGAAGTATTTAATAAAAGGGTTGAAAATGTAAATTTTACAAATAATGAGGGGCTGAAAACAGAAATACTTCAAGGCTAATTCAATATACACAATTTGATTAAATAATAGCATCGCGACTATCGACGAAATACAACACATTACAATACCAAAAGTCGTTGTTAAACGAATTGGCTCGGTCTCGAGCCAATAGAAATCTACAACTACTAACTCTACGACACTACGGTTCATATAAATAACGTTTGGGAACTTAGCTTACATACGAGTGTGCACAGACGTCTACGCACCATCTTTGGGCCCCACAAGTGTAAAATCTTGTTCGTTGAGCCTAGCTAGCCCAATGACCTGATCTTAAGGCCCGAAGACGCATATTTTCTACGAAGTGTTGAGTTTCACCAACTCGGCACAACGTAGAGGGACTTTCAATGGCTTGTATACCACTGGTCCCCAAGGGTCCTTGGTATGGCTAGAAAAGTCTGCATATTTTACGAGGCGGGTCGGGGACCCCTCGCACGCATATTATCCCCAACCGATTAATAGAGTCATCGAGGCCTTCGTGTCCTCTTACTCTTCGGATGTGGGACGACACCTAGTCCGGGCGATTGGATAACGCGATTAGTACTGACGACGCCTTCGGAGTCGTTAGTATAACTATAAACTAGGCGTTTGTGTAACGCGGGTTTGTAGTAAATAATCCTGCTCGAGAACCTTCCAACGTCGCCTGGGACTGACACTATATGCTACATAATGGTTTCAATGTAACTTCATACAATTCAAGGAACTAGGAGAACATCGGGTTTTCCTAGGGTTTTCAATACATACAGATTTGAAAGGCATACAACTTAAATGAAATTTTTTTTAGCATAGAAACAAACAAGCATACCTATGGATCTTCACAAACGTTTCCAAAAGCTTTTCTTTCAGAAAATATCGGATTTTCTGGCGGTTTTTCAAACAATACAAACATTCGATTTCAACCACTACTTATGAACTCACCAACATTTCATATGTTGACGTTTTTCAAAATACTTGTATTCTCAGGGAACCAGTGATTCAAGGGAAATCATATTCAGTGACGATTGCAGTTTATTTATGTACGAATCAAACAATTTAATTTTTGGGAATGTAATGTTTAAACAATGTATGACATGTAAACACTGCTGGTTGTAATATATTAATGCACGGTGACGAATGTTGTTATGTTTCATATATATTCAATGTTATGGTATTCAATTGAGTCACGACAGCCCCCGGACGTTTCCGCCGTCTGGTTCGGGGGTGTGACAGGTTGGTATCAGAGCTTTGTTTATAGTGAACTAGCATGTCGAGCCATACATTGATATGCAACTATAAACCAAAAAGAGGGACTAACATAACTCTGAACAGAACAAGTAAATAAAACACACTTGCTTGTATTAGGAATAAAGACCTAACGCTGAATCAAACACAATAACACTGGTAACTCGGTTAATTCGGGACTGTTCTTAGTGATACCAAGGAGTGAATGTAGCCTGATCAACTACATTCTCTCCAAGGTAAAATTAACACACGTCTTGATGAGATCGGGATAGCCAGGGAGCATAAAACTATACCCTTTACCACCCAAAAAGAGAATGTTTGCTTAGTATGTATAATAGTCATAGTACCCTAGGAATAATGTTAGCATATTCACGTACTCGCGCAGACAGCATGGCTGGTTTTCATCACCCTGGAGACCCCTACTTCCCTAATCAGGGAAACAACGGGTGGCTAGAGGAGGAGGAGGAGCCTGAGGAAGAGCCTGAAGAAGAACCTGAGGAGGACCCCGAAGAGGAATCTGACGGGGAACCGGAGGCAGAAGTCGAGGGCGAGCCTGTCGAACCCGAAGAAGACGAAGAACCTTTCGAAGAGGAGCTCGATGACAGCGAAGGGGGTGATTCGGACGCAGAGTCCGAGGTCATCGACCCCCCTTACCCGATCAGGGTGCCTGCTTATCGTGTGGGACCCACTGGACCTACCCCTCCTTGGGGCATTGATCTTTGGAGATGGAGTAGACATCAGGGACAGCGACCCCCGTTTGGCATGTCACGTGAGTTCTTTGACTTGAGGGACGGAGGACCGGCCGACCGAGCCCTACCGGTCATGGTGAGACGACTACGGGACACCGGCGATCTTGCTCAGGGCACTGCTGATCAAGTACGCCAGTTGTGGACTAGGGTCGAGCGTGCGGAACAGGAGACGCGTGACGTCCTCCGGGAGTTTCACATGAGGCAGGTAAGGTGGGAATCTCGACTTCAGGACGCAGAACGCCTAGTGGCTCGTCTTCAGGGAGCATCCACATCTTCGGCACCACCTCCTGATGCAGCTTATCGTGGTTAGGGATAGACTTATCATAGTAGGTTATTAGGAACTATGTTATGTACTCCGGCTCTATGTTTAAGTGACTACACTACTCATGGAGCCGTTATGCTGTCGGATTAGTGTTACTTATGTATGCTCTTACGAGCAAATTTTCTTGTACTAAACACGGATAATATTAATAAACTTTTGTGTGTTTTGCTATGATATTCTCAGTTGTTATGTGTTGAGACGTTATGATTGTATGCTTGATGATAGTAACGTTTAGGTTCGTACCATACACCTAGTTAGTAGGGTCGCCACCTCACAGAAACCACGTACACTCAACATCTTTCCGTTTCATGACAGAAAGATGCCTCGCCCAGCTATTCGCGGAAATCCCGAACCAACCCCGCCAGAAGTTGACTCCACTGCTTTCCAGGCAGCCGTGTCTGCTGCGGTCACAGCAGCTATGGCACAACTTCACCGAGGGAACAACGGAGGAGGTAACGGGCAAGGATCCGGAAGTTCGAACAACGGGACGAACCAAGGACTCACTAAAACATGCACCTACAAGGATTTTGCGAACGCTAAACCCCGAACTTTCAACGGCACCGGAGGAGTGATCGCCCTAAAGCGATGGATCGAGAAGGTAGAGTCGGTATTCGAGATATGCGAGTGCCCCGAGCAGGTGAAAGTGAAGTTCGCGGCCTGCACTTTTGTGGACCAAGCACTCACTTGGTGGAATGGTCACGTAGAAGCTATGACACTTCCTGTAGCCAACTCTATTCCCTGGGCAGAAATGAAAGAGATGTTGACGGCTGAGTACTGCCCCCGAGGCGAAATACAGAAGATGGAGCAGGAACTATGGAATCTCACGGTGCAGAATGGGAATATCGATGCTTACATATCGAGATTCAGTGAACTATCTCTGTTGTGCCCGGGTATGATCACATCAGAGGGAAAGAAGATCGAACGATTCATCTGGGGACTGACATCCCCTATTCAAGGGAATGTGATAGCTGCGAACCCTGAAACGTTTGACAGTGCAAAGAGATTGGCGAAAAGACTATATGATCATAACCACAAAAAGGGCGAGAAACCGGTAGAGACTGAGAAGAAGAAGGAGAGTGATGGTAAGAAAGGATGGAACAACAAGAGGAAGGGGCGTCAGGGCCCCGAGACCTCTAAAAAGCAGCAAACGGTGGCAGTTAACGCTGTCACTGCGCCGGTTCCAGCCACACCACATGCTCCAGCCTCAGCTGTTTCAAATGCTTCAAGACCCTATTCCGGTAATTCTCCCAAGTGCAATAAGTGTGGATTCCATCACCATGGAGAATGCAAGGAGTTCCACTGCACCAGTTGCAACCGAAGGGGACACACTGCAAGGTTCTGCAGGACTTATCCTTCTCAGAACCAGAGTCAGGGAAACAACCAGAACAACAACAACAACCACCGCAATAACAACAACATCAATACCGGCGGCAACAACGCAGGGCCTAGCCACACCTGTTTTGGGTGTGGAAGGACGGGGCATTTCCGTCGAGACTGCCCTAACAACAACAACAACTCAGGAAACAGAGGAGCAGGAAGAATGCTGACTATGGGTCAGAGTGATGCAGTTCAGGACCCCGCAGTTGTGACCGGTACGTTCCTCCTAAACCACACTTATGCATGCATCTTATTTGATACCGGAGCGGAGCGAAGTTTCGTAAGCGAGAAGTTTAAACATTTATTAAAACAACAACCCCAGAAGCTAAATGAAACCTATACGGTGGAAATGGCCAATGGGAAAACCGAATCCACTAGGGAGATCTACATCGGATGTACCCTAACCCTCAACCAACACGTCTTACGAATAGATCTGATGCCAGTATCAATTAGGAGTTTCGATGTGATTATCGGCATGGATTGGTTAAGCCCCCACCATGCTGAGATTATGTGCCATGAGAAGGCCGTTCGCCTTCGTCTCCCGAATCACGAAACCCTAGTAATTTACGGAGATAAACCCAGTACGAATCTTCGCCTCATCTCGTGCATCAAAGCACAAAAACATCTACGAAAGAACAACTTAGCGTTCTTGGCTCACATAGTGGACAAGACCAAAGAAGAAACTAACATCCAAGACATTCCGGTAGCGTGTGAATTTCCGGACGTGTTTCCTGAAGATCTTCCAGGAGTACCCCCAGAGAGACAGGTTGAGTTCCGAATCGACCTCGTTCCAGGAGCAACTCCTCTCACTAAATCACCATATCGGTTGGCACCTGCTGAAATGCAGGAATTGTCCAGCCAACTCAGTGAGCTTCTGGACAAGGGATTTATCCGACCTAGCTACTCGCCATGGGGAGCTCCGGTGCTCTTTGTCAAAAAGAAGGACGGATCTTTCAGAATGTGCATCGATTACAGAGAGTTAAATAAACTCACTGTCAAAAACCGCTACCCACTTCCGCGAATCGACGATCTATTCGACCAGCTCCAAGGAGCTAGTTATTTTTCTAAAATAGATCTACGGTCCGGGTACCATCAACTCAAGGTCCGAGAAGAAGATATTCCTAAAACCGCTTTCCGAACCCGCTACGGACATTATGAATTCGTCGTAATGCCCTTCGGTCTAACAAATGCACCCGCCGCATTTATGGACCTAATGAACAGAATCTGTCGACCGTTTTTGGACAACTTCGTCATTGTGCTTATCGATGACATCCTCGTCTATTCTCGAAGCAAAGAGGAGCATGGCCAACATCTCCGACAAATCTTAGAGACTCTGCGATCGGAAAAGCTTTACGCCAAACTCTCCAAGTGTGAGTTCTGGCTTCGGAGTGTGAATTTCCTAGGCCACTTGGTTAGCCAAGACGGAATTCATGTGGACCCCTCTAAGGTCAAAGCTGTGGAAGGATGGACAACTCCGACTACGCCCACAGAAATTCGTCAGTTCTTAGGCCTAGCAGGCTACTATAGGAGATTCATCCAAAACTTCTCTAAAATCGCCAAGCCACTTACCTTGCTTACGCAAAAGAGCGTGCCATTCAAGTGGACAAACCGACAAGAGATTGCGTTTCGAGCCTTGAAGCAAGCTCTTTGTAGTGCTCCTGTGCTATCTCTACCCGAAGGAACGGAAGATTTTGTAGTATACTGTGACGCGTCGAATCAAGGCCTAGGTTGCGTTCTCATGCAACGTGGAAGAGTGATAGCATATGCATCCCGCCAACTAAAGACGCACGAAGTAAATTACACGACCCATGACCTAGAACTGGGAGCCGTGGTCTTCGCTCTGAAAATTTGGAGGCACTACCTGTACGGCACAAAGTGCACCATCTTTACGGACCACAAGAGCCTCCAACACATCTTGAATCAGAAGGAGCTGAACATGAGGCAACGAAGATGGGTGGAATTGTTAAACGACTACGAATGTGAGATCAAGTACCATCCAGGCAAGGCCAACGTGGTAGCTGACGCATTAAGTCGGAAGGAGTACAAAAATCGCCGTATGAAAACGCACTCGATAACCATTCAGTCTCATCTGACCACTCAAATTGCATCAGTCCAGACAGAGGCTATGAAAACGGAAAATAGAACTAGCGAGGCATTGCGCGGAATGGAGAAGAACCTAGAAGTCAAGGAGAATGGGATATACTACTTCATGAACCGTATTTGGGTTCCAAAAATCGGAGGATTCAGGGAGACCGTTATGAAGGAAGCCCACAAGACACGATACTCCGTTCATCCCGGTTCGGACAAGATGTATTTGGACATCAAGCAACACTATTGGTGGCCTAACATGAAGGCGGAAATCGCGACTGATGTTGGAAAGTGCCTTACGTGCGCCAAAGTAAAAGTGGAGTACCAGAAACCTTCCGGATTGTTACAGCAACCGGCAATCCCTGAGTGGAAATGGGAGGGGATTTCTATGGACTTCGTGACCAAGCTGCCCAAGACGTCGGACGGATTAGACACCATATGGGTAATAATCGACCGACTGACGAAATCTTCCCATTTCCTGCCAATCAAAGAGTCCTACAAGATGGAGAGACTGACGCGCCTGTACCTACGAGAGATCGTAAGACTCCATGGAGTGCCAAAATCTATCATCTCGGATAGGGACAGTAGGTTCACGTCACGCTTTTGGCAGTCGCTCCACAAGGCCATGGGAACTCATCTTGATATGAGCACTGCGTATCACCCACAAACGGACGGTCAAAGCGAACGAACCATTCAGACGCTTGAAGACATGCTTCGTGCATGTGTGATAGACTTCGGAAAGTCTTGGGATACCCACCTACCGTTGATCGAGTTTTCATATAACAATAGTTATCATTCGAGCATTAAGGTGGCCCCTTTCGAAGCACTGTACGGGCGTAAATGTAGATCACCGTTATGTTGGGCTGAAGTAGGCGACACCCAGCTAGCAAGAACACATACGTCGGATAGGGCAATAACAGGACCGGAAATCATTCGCGAGACCACAGAAAAGATTGTCCAGATCAAAGCTCGATTACAGGCATCGCGTGACCGACAAAAGAGCTACGCTGATAAACGGCGAAAGCCCTTAGAATTCCAGGTCGGTGATCGAGTATTGTTGAAGGTCTCACCCTGGAAAGGGGTTATACGTTTCGGAAAACGGGGAAAGCTGAACCCGCGATACATTGGACCTTTCGAAATCGTCGCCCGAATAGGTCCAGTAGCATACAGACTACAACTACCCGCGGAGCTAAACGGTGTACACCCCGTGTTTCATGTCTCTAATCTGAAAAAGTGTCTATCAGATGAAACTCTTGTCATTCCTCTTGACGAAATCGAAATCAATGAGAATCTCCTGTTCGTCGAAGAGCCAATCGAAATCATGGACAGGGAGGTGAAGCGTACTAAGCAGAGTCGCATCCCGATCGTGAAGGTACGGTGGAACGCAAGCGTGGGCCAGAATTCACGTGGGAACGCGAAGATCAAATGAAGCTGAAGTACCCTCACCTATTCTAGCATTCTCAAATCTAGCTTTCAAACAGAATTTCGGGACGAAATTCCCTCTAACGGGGGGATGATGTCACAACTGAAAATTTTGAGCTATGTAATCTATACATTCAAGTA
Organism: Lactuca serriola; assembly: GCF_051521515.1. Classification (NCBI taxonomy): domain Eukaryota; kingdom Viridiplantae; phylum Streptophyta; class Magnoliopsida; order Asterales; family Asteraceae; genus Lactuca; species Lactuca serriola. The sequence continues at coordinate 74,957,371 of NC_136410.1, read as the reverse complement.
TATGTGAATCAAAAACTTCAATCAAATACATCATACAAGTACTACAAGTAGTCATCAAACAATTGGAAAACCCTAGAAGTTCTTGTTAAGTCTATTTTGGACTAGAACTTCCTTATTGGATCCAAACGGACCAATAAGCTTCCAATTAGACTATCATGGGCTTAGAACCCTAATTGGTCTCTAATTGGACCCACACTAATTTATTTCAACATTTTGGGCCATGTTGGGCCTATAATGAAATGAACTGAAAGCTTTGAGCCATGAATAACCTAAACTAGTCCAATAAAAATATAAAAATCATACTACATTCTTTTAAGCATAAAACACACTCTAACTAACTCTAATTTTGGGCTTAAGGGAAAAAGCCCAAATTTTTCTTTTCCCTTTCAAAAATCTCGGCCCAAAGGCCCAAATCCAAGAAGATAAGGAAGAGTTGACTTAAGTATGCCACCTCATTATTGTCCATAGGATCTCCATGCAAGATATTTCCTTTTCCCATGCAAGTATCACTTCAAAAATCATCTCACTCCTTCCTCTCTCTCACTCTCGGCCATACACCCACACACACACACAAAAATCTCTCAAATCCTCTCTAGATCACTCAAGAACAACTCTCCCTCTCCACTCAAAAATCTCGAGTTCTAGGAAGCATTCAAGAGGAAATCTCCACAAAATTCTTCATCTAAGGTAAGATTATGCATAGATCTATGGTTTAAATTCTTTTGTTATCAAAATCCTTTCCTAATCTATGCAAAAATCATGATCTTGCATCCTAGAACCATCTCAAAACTCGAGATCTTCATCAAAGGGAGCTAAGGCCAAAAACACTTCATTTTCCTTCCATTTTTCCTTGCAAAACCGAATCAACACCCCAAGGTGAGCTTCATACCCCCTATTTTCTGTTTTTATGAGTTTTGTGGGGGGGGGGGAATACAAGTGAAAGTGTAGATCTATATGTGTTTTGTATGCCTTGTATGATTTCCATGCTTATATGTATGCTTTTATGTGTTTTAATGTTGGATCTAGCCATAAAACCCCTCAAAACCGAGATATATCTTGTGTTAACTGATTTTAGCTTTAGATATATTCCTAAATACAAAGTGTTTCAAGAAAGATAGCTAAATGGTTTAGTAACAATTTTCTTTAAGCTAAAAACACAAATTTTGGGCCAAAAATGTGAAAAATACAAAATTAAGGGCCCAAATTGACATTCCACAGATTCTGATGGATGAAGTGTGCCAAAACAGTTTCCATAAAACTATTTCTGGAATTATACTCAATTAGAGGATTAAGAACATGAATTTCAAGCTTAATGGGCTAAAAATGGAAATTTCGGCCCCATGAGGCCCATTATGCGAATTTTTCTGTTTTGGAGGGCCAAAACTGTGATTTTCTATAAAACAGTGGACTATAAGTGTTCCAAATCCTTTTCAAAGGTTTAAAATGCTTTTTAAATTTAAAAAGGACTAAAGTTGCAAAAATTTTCCACTTTGGGCCAAAATTGTCAAAGTTGCGAAAAGAAGGGATTAAAACCGAGAAAACTGCATTTTCAGGGACTTAAACTGTTTTCTATGAAAAATATGTTGAAAAATATTAATTTCAATAATTTTTGGTGTTAAAATGTCAAGAAAATTAGTTTAAGGACCAAACCGGGAAGTATTTAATAAAAGGGTTGAAAATGTAAATTTTACAAATAATGAGGGGCTGAAAACAGAAATACTTCAAGGCTAATTCAATATACACAATTTGATTAAATAATAGCATCGCGACTATCGACGAAATACAACACATTACAATACCAAAAGTCGTTGTTAAACGAATTGGCTCGGTCTCGAGCCAATAGAAATCTACAACTACTAACTCTACGACACTACGGTTCATATAAATAACGTTTGGGAACTTAGCTTACATACGAGTGTGCACAGACGTCTACGCACCATCTTTGGGCCCCACAAGTGTAAAATCTTGTTCGTTGAGCCTAGCTAGCCCAATGACCTGATCTTAAGGCCCGAAGACGCATATTTTCTACGAAGTGTTGAGTTTCACCGACTCGGCACAACGTAGAGGGACTTTCAATGGCTTGTATACCACTGGTCCCCAAGGGTCCTTGGTATTGCTAGAAAAGTCTGCATATTTTACGAGGCGGGTCGGGGACCCCTCGCACGCATATTATCCCCAACCGATTAATAGAGTCATCGAGGCCTTCGTGTCCTCTTACTCTTCGGATGTGGGACGACACCTAGTCCGGGCGATTGGATAACGCGATTAGTACTGACGACGCCTTCGGAGTCGTTAGTATAACTATAAACTAGGCGTTTGTGTAACGCGGGTTTGTAGTAAATAATCCTGCTCGAGAACCTTCCAACGTCGCTTGGGACTGACACTATATGCTACATAATGGTTTCAATGTAACTTCATACAATTCAAGGAACTAGGAGAACATCGGGTTTTCCTAGGGTTTTCAATACATACAGATTTGAAAGGCATACAACTTAAATGAAATTTTTTTTAGCATAGAAACAAACAAGCATACCTATGGATCTTCACAAACGTTTCCAAAAGCTTTTCTTTCAGAAAATATCGGATTTTCTGGCGGTTTTTCAAACAATACAAACATTCGATTTCAACCACTACTTATGAACTCACCAACATTTCATATGTTGACGTTTTTCAAAATACTTGTATTCTCAGGGAACCAGTGATTCAAGGGAAATCATATTCAGTGACGATTGCAGTTTATTTATGTACGAATCAAACAATTTAATTTTTGGGAATGTAATGTTTAAACAATGTATGACATGTAAACACTGATGGTTGTAATATATTAATGCACGGTGACGAATGTTGTTATGTTTCATATATATTCAATGTTATGGTATTCAATTGAGTCACGACAGCCCCCGGACGTTTCCGCCGTCTGGTTCGGGGGTGTGACAAATATCTTCCCAATAAACTTGAAAACAACAGTCCGAACAGCAACTGGCAAAACCTTCAATGCCTAACACTAAACCCGATATTTCCCAATTCTCCCCCACTTAGGGTTCTAACTACCAATCAATGGTTAGAAATCAACTCCCAACTCAAACCGGCTCAACCAGGTACGATCATTCCTGACCATGGAATGAATAACGTACGCAAAATTATCCTCCTGCTACAGATCAATCGGAACCCAAGAGAAACTTAAATTTCAGCTGAAGACTTCCGGCACGCAACATGGCATATAACAACCCCCAATAACCCAAAAATTGAAGAAAGTCAATCCGGGGTATAACTTACCCAATCCAACATAATTCCAACATAATACAATTCCCAATACAACCCTAAAGAATACAGGGGATGACATACCCTCAAAGCATCCGAAGAAATCATGACCACCTCCTCCTTAGTTACCCTGACCAACCTGAGAGTACGCCGGAAGACTCCCCTTTGATCCCAGGTGACATGAACTAATCAACAGGATTCCCTTTCCGGCTTGCAATCTCAACAAGAATCTGATGCCAACGTTCTCGTCTCCCAAGATTAAGGGCTCTTACTTACCTCACAATATACTCATGTCACATCATTCCACCTGCGCTCACCAGCGCTGAAATACTGCCGCCAACTACTGCGATCAACTGACCCCGAGCTGGAGATACAACCTTACACTGGGGTCACAAGCCCGCTCTCTCCTTCAAACTCGGAAAACTAAAAGGGTACAACCCTTGCCATAGATAACGAAATTCCAATCCATCAATCAACCATCCTACTTCTAACTGTAAAACTCAAGTTGATCATAATCATCGCTCCCTTCCTGAGTCGCACGACTCGTATGACCTGACCTCGAGCAAAACCCTTGAGGCCTTAAACCAAAACCTCCCTAGGTATGCACAAAACAACCTGAATCCATAATTCCAACGGGCTCAAAACACATACCAGGTCCATCCTCATGCCCGAGCTGCCACGACCAATAGATTGACAGGAACAGAACCACTGTCGCGATCCATAGTATCCAACCATGCTATCTTTCCTGACCAGCTCTTAGAATCCCCGAAACCTTCCTTGATTCGAGTATGGATTCCATTAGTACGGGTCTAATACTACCTTCCACACCTATCCACACTTTCCTCAAGAATCATCTCGGGTCCTCTAAGTCCTAGTCACAAAATACTCCTGAAACCTGCTCCTTGGCGAAACAATCTCACTAAATACTACCTAGGCGATCCTAGGACTCACCACACCTCCCCTGCCATCAGCTGCTGAAGAACCCCTACCAATGCCAACTAACCACTTCACGAATACAATTAAATGCAACCAGGCTTAAATAATCCTTCGGCTAAAGGACCCAGCCCTACAACCGTTGGACTCAGACGAGAGCTTTGCAATAGGTCCAAGTCCTTTATCCTAAGATTATTTTACCCTCATAGCATGTAATTTTAATGTAATCATTTGATGGTTAGCTATCATCAACATGGGTCCCACAAAGCACAAAGTAAGCAACATTCGAGCAGAGAAGTCGACTAACACTAAGATACAATAGAATCAGGCATATCATCCTATGAAATCCTCGATCTCGGGCTCCCAACATCTCACACGCATCTTCGCCATGCCCTCACTCTCTCAAGAGTGGCTAATCCTTCCTCATGCCGACTTACTGTGAGTCGCGCCTAATCTAGGGAAAATCACCGCTACCTTATCCAATAACGCTACTGGCCGGCTGACCCCATATGACTCATCCATACCAAACTTGCCACAAGATAATCCATTGGTGCTATATAACTATCACATGAATACAATCACATACCCCACCATTTAAACAATCTTAGGCTAAAAGATTCAATCCCACAACGGTTGGACTCAGACGAGAGTTGCACAACAGGACCAAACCTCTTAGCCTAAGATACTTTAAACCATGTGACATGTGACTTAGTGTATCCACTCAGTAGCCAATTCACACGCGAAAGAGTCATAGATAATCCAAACAAGAAAACTCTAAATGAACTAAGGCATCACATAATCAGGAAATTCTACCATGCAATTCCTGAAGATCCCTAGCCTATTGCTGGCATGTTGTTCTAACATATCATAAGCTCAAATAATTGTGTGATAATTGGGGTCTACTTACTGGCTCCGACTGATCGCACACATCGCATCCTCTTTGATTATTTTGAAAACCATTTGAAATTTTTTTTGAGAACCCTTTTTCCTTGGTTTGAGACTGGATTCACACGAGTGTTCCTCCAATTCACTCAAACCAAGGGTCGATAAAATTTAAACTTTCCAAAACAATCCTTTTTCTATAGAAGTGTTTACAAAACCGTGGCTTCCAAAACATTTATTTAAAACCGAAATCATTTATACGTAGTTTTCAAAACAAGCACATCATCAGAGTTTCCCAGAAACTATAAGTCCAAAACGCGAGGATGTGTATGGTCACGCCTTCGCCTTGTTAAAACATTTGAAGCACCTGAAACAATAAACTGAAACCGTAAGCAAAAAGCTTAGTGAGTTCCCCCAAAGTACGAACACACAAATAGTAGCACACATACAAATAACAACATGCATATAGAGTCTTCAGCATGACTGGACCGCCTCACCGGGCCTTCAACCTATCTGGACCACTATCAAATCCTTCAGCATATCTGGACCACCTTACCGGGCCTTCAACCTGTCTGGGCTGCTCTCAGAACCTTCAACACGTCTAGTCCGCCTTGCTAGGACTTCATCCTGTCTGGACCGTTCTACGGGCCTTCGGCCTGACTGGTACGCCCCAATGGGCCTTCAGTCTATCCGGGCCGCCCTAGGTATGTTGGCCTTCAGCACAAAGTAGGTCCGCCTCGACCCAACCACACACACAAGACATGTCGACATATAACAGATAAGCATACATATAATGTACCAACATAAACATTTTCGGGTTTGTTGACTGGCAGTACAAAGCAATACAGTCTCAACCCAACCATACTAAGGCATATCTAACATATCACTAAGCATAACATCATCCTGTCAGAAGGATACCGACCTAACACATCACCACAACATACAAGCATACGATAAACCAAGATAACAATCCAAATGGCTGACATTGGTGCCTTGGACCCTGTTAGTACTGTGAGAAAAACTCCCATCGCGCTTCCAAAACACACAGACGATCCCTGACCGCTGACTGCCAGATTCTGAACCATCATCATCGAGAGAGCACCACAATAATAGATGATTATGTGAATAGTCTCTAACTGCAGATCCGCTAGCAGATACCAAAATGACAATCATCAATATCTAGTTGCTAACTCATACAATGAGTCCAAATCAGGGTAAAATACCTTTTTACTATTCCTCAAGCTTGGCCCAAAGCCAAGGCCCAAACTAGATGACAAAAGGTCCAATATCAAAATAAACTCCTTAAGTCCAATTATGGCCCAATTTTCCAAATTAGGCCTTATGGCCTTCACTCAAGAAGATCCAACAAGCTAAAAGCCCAAACCATAAAATCCCAGATGGTCCATCACAAACCAATGCAAGCGAAACCCAAATCTTGATCCAAAGGCCCAAACCACTTCAAGCCCACACTTGGCCTAATTTTCCAAATTGGTCCCAACTCCTTATTGGGCCTTATCCAAAGGTCCGATCCTCTACTTGGCCCAAGACACACCCATCCTGATAAACCTTTAGGTCCTAAGTATCAAAGTCCAACAGATGGCCCAATACCAGAAGCCCACAGTCCGAAGCCCAACAGGAGGCGTACGTGGGGAGTACCCTTCGGTACGTTGGGCGTACCTCACCTCACATTGACCCATTATGGGGGTTTGACTCCGAACGTAAGGCGTACAACAACTTACGTGAGGCGTACCCTCGCATGTCTTATAACTTCCATAAGTGCTTAATGGATTAAGCACTTGAGCTCAAACTTCAAATTCATGATCCAATAACACTCTATAACCATAAAGTCTCAAACTTTAAGACTTTGTTCGACCAAAAAGGGCTTAATACATGGTTTTAATCCATTAAGACCTCCTACAAAGAACTAGGGACCAAACTAGCTCAAGGGACCTCATTTTTATGCCTTAGGCCCCATCCTTGGGTCTGAAAGAACAACTTAACTTGCCCAAAACAAAGCATGCACAATATTGGGACTCTTGGGACAAGAAGAATGCTAAAAAGTAATAAAACCAAAATCTACACAATCAAGCATAAAGGTAGAAGCTTTATACCTTCTAAAGCTTTCCAAGATGGTGATAACCCCATATCTACAAGCTTGATTCATTCCTTGACTCCTTGATGCTCTTTCTTCTCATTCACTCACACCAACAACACACTTTAGGCTCCAAAACTCTCTCTTATGTACTAGGGCTTGCTAAGAACGGTTCAAAGACTTGGAGGCTAGAAAAGATGAGAGGAAACGATCCATAAGATGCTTAAATACTCAACAAACCCTAAAAGTTAGGGTTTCACCCTGGCACTTGTACGCCCAACATACATATGTGTACAACCAGCGTACTAGGGCACGCCCTAAGACACTTAGCGTACTCACATATACGCCCAACATACTACTCAAGTTCCCAACATCACCATTTTGCCACTAGGTCCTCCCTTTGTCACTTCTTTCCAAACCAAGGACCAAAAATGACGTAATTAAAATCCAAGGGTTGATTTTGAAGTCACTTGAAAGATGGGATGTTATAGGTGGATGATGGGGGTGTAGGACATCCCAAATGTTATCCTTTCAGATCTAAGATGTTGATGAGCTCTTTTGGCATTAAGGTGCCAACTTTATGGTCTTAAGGGCTTCATGCTTTCATTAAGTCCTTATTTCGGCCTCTTTTGAGCATTTGAGCCTCTGCTAGTCATGCATGAGTGTAAAGTTGGAAACTTTACATAGCCTTTCAGGTTTTAGGGTTAGATCTGTAGTTTGGGGTTATGCATTTGGTGATTAAGTGCTTAATGATTAAGCCATCACCCTTTTAATCCTAGGGTTTGGGTTTTGAACCCATTTTGGTGGTTCTTAGGTGTAAAGTTGGAAACTTTACCCTTCTTGAGGCTATTTCAGTTATAGATCTGAGTTGTGAAGCTCTTAGTTTCGGTAAGGTCGACTTAATGAATTAAGATGTTGGATTTCTGGCGAACTCGACGAGTTTACAAATGAACTCGACGAGTTGGATCAGTTTCTTCCCGACTTTGCAGACTAATGGTGAAACTCGGCGAGTTGAAGGACAACTCGGCGAGTTGGGTCAACTCGGGCCGTTGACTTACACTTTGACCAAGATTGACCTATAAGGGGCTTTTGGGCATTTTGAGTTGTATTTAAGGAAATCTTTTCTGTTTAGGGGTTGATTAGAGTTGATATTTGGAGTCGGGATCTGTTCAGCTATCATTCCATATTTGAGGTGAGTTTTCCTCACCAGGTTTAGCGGATCTAAGACACCAATGCCGACCCTTGTTGATTATGTCGATATACTCGTTGACTGTGTAATAATTGTATGTGCTTATATGTATGCTTATTAGGCAGGGACCGTATTGCGAGTGTGGGCAGGGCATGTATCTCTTTCGGCGGGGTCCGTATTGCGAATGTGGGCGAGGCCTATATCTCATTGGGCGGGGCACGTTTTATGAGTATGGGCAGGGCCCGTTATGTGATATGATGGTATATGGTATCTTGGGGAAATTTACTAAGCTTTGTGCTTACGGTTTTCTGTTTATGTGTCAGGTACTTCCGGTTCCAAGGGGAAGAGCTCGGGCAGACCGCATCGCACATACCACAGAGATTCCGCGTTTTATATTTACTCTGATTTTGATACATTGGATACATTGTTTTTATGAGATGTACGAATGATGTTTGAAAACAATATTTTTACCTATTATAAAACGAAATTTTTGGGACCATATTTTTTGATGTTTCTCATACCACATGGTCAATTTTTCTTCTAGACGTTTCCACAAACACCTATTATTTAACTTATATATAATAGATAATCAAAGCTGAAAAGAAAGATCCACCAGGTGAAACGATTTAAAAAAGCTAAATTAAAACTACATAATGTTTATGAGAAGAACAAATTAAATATTGAATTTGGTGTGAAACTAACTACATAATCATTTGAGGTCCATGAGATGACATCCCATTTTGACTATTATATTTTAAAATGGATCCAGCGGATCAAAGTCCAATTATATTACTGTAGGAATTGATCTTTGACGAAAAAAAAACAAAAGAAGAACCGACCATATGCTCAAATTTAGAAAAAAAAAAAAAAAAAGAGGTAGCATTGGTTCTGTCATAAATTGATATATAGTGCATATCATCCATGAAAATCATTTTACTTAATGAGCAAGTGGTAGCAATTTAATTACCTATTATTTTGAAAGATAAACTATACTGAACATCTTGTATAAAGGTTTGAAAAAAATTATAATAAAAGGTCAAACAATCTAAAAGATGATGAATAACTATGAGTCATAAAACATGTGTTTTTGATTTCGTATTATTGATTTCATATTCCGTAAAAATGCGAAACAAATTCTAGTTGAAATCCAATATTTTACAGAAGTTCAACCTGCATTATATATTTTTTTTGCCAAGACTACAATGAAAAAACGATTAGAAAGCTAAATTATACCTATACGAATAATTAACCACTGATTATCACCTGAATATAAACTTCAAACTTTATAAACTTAATTGTCAATCGTCAATGGAAAATATAACAGTGATCAATGCCAATAATGGTTGTCGTATAAACATAAAAGGTATTAAAAATTGTTCATATATATAAAGGAAAAAAGTATTATAAACTTTAGCTCTAGATAATCGGTTTTATAATTTCTACATATATAAACAATATAGAAATTCCAAATTACACTATTGATCATTCATCACATATAAATTACGAATTGCCAAATTGTTCATAAATAAAATAAGTGAAGATTATTAACTAATTTCATCAAATTGTGAATAAAGAAAGATTATTAACTAATTTCATCAAATTGTGAATAAAGAAAATCAATGAATATTACTAACTAATATCATCATAACTTTTATATACACATTAATTTAAAACAGACGAACAGAAGCACATAATTCATCACAAAAAGAAAAAGAAAAAAATCCACAAAATAGATACATATCAGTGAATGAACGAATAAAAGCAATTACATATAAACTATCCATGAAAGATACTTTATTGAGAGATGTAAAAGATTACTTCCCATGCGAACAATTAGTTCTTCTAACTATAGATTTTGCCCAAGTTTTACACTAAATTCAATATCAGAAGTGTTAAACTGTATGTTTAAGAATAAATTACATGATAAAAAGGAAAACTTACTCAAGCAAAGAGAAAACGTCCTTCAAAGCTTACGGTTCCATTGAGTAATTGTTGCAGACATTTGGGAGTTTTAGCAGTAATAGTGTTGACTCAAGGAGTTATTTGCTCCATCTCTTTCAGTTCCTTTAGACTCTACAAAGTTAGATTTGTTCTCAGTATAAATCCAAATCTATTTTCATCTTCCGATTTTGGGAGAACTAATTGATTGGCTTCGATTTAGGTAGGTTCGATGTGGTGAAGATGGGTGAGAGGATGATCAACCAACGATTTTAGAGAAACAGAGGGAGAAGATGGAAAAGGTGTGTGACATGTTGTTTGATGGTGGTGTTTAACAATGGTTTATGTGGCCACCCAGGGTTTTAAAACCTTAAACCATCTTGCCTAAATTAAAAATTAAAAAGATTAATAGTTAAGATTATAATTTTATCATTATTTAGGTTTTTTAAATGATTGGCCTACAATCATTCCTATATCCACAAAATAATTAATTAGAATATTTAAATCTCTCTCTCTTTTTTTCTCTCTCTCTCTCTCTTTATATATATATATATATATATATATATATATATATATATATATATATATATATAGGGTTAGGTTCATTTAAAGTTATCATATTTTGTGATACATGCGGACGCAGTCCTACCCACTCATTTTAGAGATAAAAAAATATGACAAAACTTCAAAAATGCTCCCTGTGGTTTTCAAAAATATCAAGTTTAGTCCCTAAGTTCAAAAAACCTCACAGATGGTCCCTGTGGTTTCAAAACGTTTAACAAATGGTCCTTTTCGCTAACACCGTTAACATTTAACCGTTAAGTCAGGGGCATTTCAGTCATTTTACCACCACAGGGACCATTTATGAAGTTTGCCTTAATTAAAAAAAAAAAGAAAAAAATATAATTATTTAATATTAAAGGGCCCCACCCCCTCTCTCTCTCATATCAAGACCTTGAAGTTGGTGCTATGAAGATTCCACTCTTCTTCTACTGATAGAATCGGTGGGTATTCTTTCTCCTCCTTTATTCTTCTGGCAAATGGATTCCACTTGATTCTTCGATATTTCATGATGTTTTATTTCAGCTTACTTTATACGTGTGTGTATTACCTCCTTGAATTGGTGGTCTAGGGTTTGGTTTTTATGTTGATTTACTGCTTCTAGTGGTTTGATTTAGTCTGTTGTTGATGTCAATTGCGTTTGGGAGTGTAGATTCTAAATCGGAGTTTGGTTAGTCCGAACCTGAATTGAGTTTGCTTGGATTTGAGCTTGATTGTACATTTCGAAGCTTAGAATCAGAACGGAAGTTCGTTTAGTTGAAAGATGAAACTGATTTTGATTGAATTTCGGCTCGGAGTCACAAAATCGGAGTTCCAAAGAATATTGTAGGCAGTCTTTGAGACGTTAAAGTCGAGATTGGAGTTCGTTTTGATCGAAATTAGAGAATTTCACTTCAATTTGATTATATTTCACGGAATCGGCTTTCCAAAATGTAGAGTTAGGTAGCGTTTAGCAGGTTAGAATCAGATTTAATATCGATTTAGCTCAAAATCAAGCTTATCTACTATCTGAAAATGAACCTAATCGATTCAGCAACCCATCTCCCGTTAAGACTTCAATTTTTGGTTGCCCTATCCTTGTTCTTTCTTGGTTTCATTTGGGTATTCAAGATTTCAATCGTCGGGGATTAAGAAACCGAACTCCATTCTCACGGGAAGCAACCATACATCTTACTCCTCCTTACTATGGCGTCATCGGAGATTTCGTATCTGGAAATGAACCTAATCAACCATTTCAAGCTCTGAAGTCCTTTCATTAGTCTCGTCCCTTAATTGTTGTAAGAGAAGCCTAACAAACACAAGAAGTTCCCCTTTCATTAGTCTCGCCTCTTTTTACAGTTAAGAAGCTATCGGAGATAACTAGTTTGCTTGCGAGAGGTTCATCTCTTGTTGTTGGTTACAATCTTTACAGGTATGTAAACCCGCCTTCAACTGTAAAAGGTGCAGGTGGGTGGCGGAAGCAAAGTCAAGATGATAAAGAAACTCATACGTATTTGGGGTTATGTTTGATTTCGCAAGTTTTTCGGAGAGAGAGAGAGAGAGAGAGAGAGAGAGAGAGAGAGAGAGACCTTTTCTATATTAAATAATAGTTTTTTTTTCTTTTTTTAAATAAGGGCAAAACTTCAAAAATGGTCCCTGTAATAGTGAAAAGACATAAATGCCCTTCACTTAACGGTCAAAATCTAACGGAGTTAGCGAAAATGACCATTTGTTAAAAGTTTTGAAACCACAGGGACCATCTGTGAGGTTTTTTGAACTTAGGGACTAAACTTGATATTTTTGGAAACCACAAGGACCATTTTTGAAGTTTTGTCAAAAAATATTTTTAAAAAGCAAAATAATGAAAAGTTTTCAAAAAAAATATTATTTTCATTATTTATATTTTCAAAAAGAAAAATAAATAAAATAAAAAATTGCCGTTTTTTTTTAAATATCTGTGAAATATTTTAATAGAATATTTTAGTATAAAATATACAACAAAATTGGTAGAATATTCAAATATTCGACTAGAATATTAGACTACATTTATTCAAAGAATTTTCGTAACGTCCCAAAATTTAAGACTAATAATTTCATTTAATAAAACATTACGTTAAGCAAATTCATCGATTTCAAACATAAACAAAGTATTAGTTTCCAAAATACATATTCGTTATCAGAGTAAACATTCCCAGGCTGTCTAAGCTATGGTGTGTGCCATGCGAATATCCCGAGCTCTTCCCTCCGCTACTGGAAGTACCTTAAAACAAAACTGAAAATCGTAAGCACGAAGCTTAGTGAGTTCCCCACCCTACCACATACCATGCATAACCACATACTGCACATACTAGGCCACGCCCGCTATCCTGGGCCTCGCCCCCTACCTCGGGCCTCGCCCGCTACAACGGCCCCGCCACTCCAGGCCCCGCCTGGCTTCAAGCCCCGCTCGGATACAGATCTGTTTCACTTAGGCCTCGCCTGTCACAGGGCCTCACCTACTAACATATAATAGCACGTAAGCATATCACATCACATCACATAATCTAAACACATACTGGCGGATCTTGTCCTAAGGCCTCGCCTATCTCTGGGCCCCGCCCTTGTCCTGCTACTGATGAGTCATGGAACCCCGTCCATACTCCTGCTGATAGTGAGGTACGGGCCCAGCCCACCCTCACTCCTTCCCTAACTTGGGCCTCGCCCCTGCTCTGCTGCTACTGAGATGTGGAACACCATCCACACTCTGCTATTGGTGAGATACGGGACCTCGCCCACCCTCACCTCCCTACCAGACACATACAAGTATCACACAGACAACAAGTATAAACTACCACGCAAACCGTTCCTTGGGCACCCGCCCTCTATCATTGGACCTCGTCTGAATATCATACTAGCATACTGTGCCTAGGGCTAACCCCCGGGTCTTCTACTCATAACTACATGGGCCGGCATTGTGGCCGTAGACCCATTCATACAAAGGAAAACTCACCTGATACTGCTGAACTGTTGCGGCTAATCCCTTTGACCGCTACCTGACCACTGACTCTGAACTGCTGCTCCACTAGCTCCTCGAGCTACCAATATCAATACAACACTGAGTCAAACTGACCCCTGACAGACAACTAAGTCAACTCTGGTCAAGTCAAAGTCCTGGTCAAAGTCAACCTTTCCAGGTCAATCCTACTCGCCGAGTCCACTTACTGACTCGCCGAGTTCACATACTCAGGGTCCTTTCATTCGCGACATGACTCGCCGAGTCAATCCATGACTCGCCGGGTCCCACAATTTCCGAGTCCTGACCTGACCCACTCGCTGAGTCTCCACCCGACTCACTGATTCGAATCTCCACTCGAAGGGTTTGGGGCTACACGACCTGACTCGTCGAGTCCAAGAGCAGACTCGCCGAGCACAAGGCAATCTTCATCCAACTCGTCGAGTTATTCATCCAACTCGTCGAGTTCATGCCCATCTTCATCCGACTCGACGAGCTGTTCATCCCACTCGTCGAGTTCCTCCTCATCTTCAAGCTACTCGCCGAGTCCACTCGAAGGACTCGCCGAGTCCATTCAGATCTACATACATGCAGAGGACTTTCGAGTCATGCATGGACTCCAAACTGTAGATCTACCCTTCCCAAGCCTATCCCCCACGTAAAGTTGCAAACTTTACATGTAGAGAGGGAGATCTAAGCAAAAAGCACCATAAACTAGGGTTTAAGGCCAAGGGGCTTCAAAATCGAATCAAGGGCTGATACTTTATGCTTCTCCAGTCCATAACACACTTGGATCTGAAGTAGCAACTCCAGATCCGGCTCCTAACTCAAAATAATATCATTATGGCTAAAGAGCCCCAACAACCACACATAAATCTAGATGCAAAAAGGGGTCCATGAACTAGTTTATACCTCCAAAAGCTCAGAAATGACTTCCCAATCCCGGATCTACAGCCCCCCTCTTGCACTCTCAAGATTCTTCTTCTTTCTCCAAGCTCAAAGCACTCTTGAAGACAATAAATGGCTCAAAAGAGGATATGGCGGCTAGGGTTTGATATCCAGGGCTTAAGAGGCAGTAAGGAACCCTAGGAAGAAGATTAAGACGTTTATATAGGCTCCAAGTCCCAAATTTAGGGTTTTCCACGCACAGACCAGACTCGCCGAGTCCACTTGGCCGACTCGCCGAGTTGGTCACTTACTCCTCGACTCGGATCCCGCTCGGACTCGCCGAGTTCCTCCTTGGACTCGCCGAGTCGCCCCTTAGCATTAAAGTTTTCTTTCCTTTCTTGGCCTTCAAAACTTTGGGTGTTACAATTTTAATAGAATATTAGCATATTCTATAAATTCTAACATTTTAATAGAATATTAGAACAATTTAATATATCTAACAACTCTAGTAGAATACTAGATTATTTTAACTTTATACAAATTACATTTGAATATTACAATGTAATATTATATTAGAATATTTGACGTATATTTAAAGAAATACTCCCTCCGTCCCAAATTGATAGTCCATTTTTGACTTTTGAAGTTTGTTTCTTCAATTTTGACCTTAAATATTTTTATTTGTGTTATATATTACTTGATAAAACTTATAAAAATGAACAAACATTTAAAATACAATCCATTCATATATTTTGCATCAAGTATTATATATCAAAAACAAAAATATTTAAGGTCAAAGTTGAAAAAAAAAGACTCCAAAAGTCAAAAGTGGACTATCAATTTGGGACGGAGGTAGTAGTAACTTATTTTTAGGGTATTAAAATGACGAAAATAATAATTAAAAAGAGAATTTTTGAATGTTTCCTTTTATTTCGAATTTTATATTTATTTATTTTTTATTTTTTTGATATCCAAGATGAGTGGTTTTCTTTTATTTTTTTCACTATCTATTGTGTGCATATATGACTGATTCTGGACCAATCATTTTAGTTATTTTAAGAAAGTAATTAATGCATATTAAATGTTGAAGATGTAATTAATATTCATTATATCTTCAACATGTAATATGCATTAATTACATTTTTAAAATAACTAAAATGATTGGTCCAGAATCAGTCATACATGCACACAATAGATAGTGAAAATAAAATCACCTAACCATATATATATATATATATATATATATATATATATATATATATATATATAGGGGAGGGTTCAATTGAGAAAAAAAAGGTTGAGAATGGGGAATCATTCTCAGCCAATCATTTATTTTTGCCGCAAAAGCCTCCAACGTACCGGCGGAAATGGGAAACGAATGCACATGTGTTTTCCAACATAACATATTTCCTTAAACTATGCTAATCATTACCTTAATATATACAAAAACATAGTTTTTTTTTCGTTTTTTTTTTAAATTTTTATAAGCTATTTTTATCAAAAAATAATTTTAAATATACCAAAATTCATGATTTTTTATTCTCTACAAATAGACATTCATATTGATATAGTTTTAAGATAAAATATATATATATATATATATATATATATATATATATATATATTTTCAGCTATCGTTATTCATAAATGAATAACAATGCATCAGGTTTTATTACAGTACATTCGTTATTCACTTATGAATAAAAAATATGATTTTTTTTTTTACAATTTAAGTATCATTCATATCTGAATATAGCATATAATAAACATAGTATATTCATATTTTAATATTGTACGATGAATTCACTTGTGAATATTAACATAGTATATTCACTTGTGAATATTACATGATATATTCACTTATGAGTATTAAATGATATTTCATATGTGAATATTACATAGTATTACATGGTATATCACATGTGAATATTACAGAGTATATTCACTTGTGAATATTAGATGATATATTCACTTATGAATATTACACAGTATATTCATATATGAATATTACAAGGTATATTCACTTATGAATATTGAAGGTATTTTGACAAATATATATAATTTTTATATGTTATTCACATATGAATAACATACAAACTTGCATATTTGTTTTGTGTTTTTAATAATCATATACTGATTCAGGTGAGAAAACATATTCATATGTGAATATAACGTAGTAATTTAGTTTATGCATTTCATCAAACAGTTGGAGTGCAAACAAGTTAACTATTTTAAAAATGTTAAAAACATCAAGTTATCAATTCCAAAATCATCATATACTTCCGATTTCGACTTCAGATGCGACATCCTATCTCTGATCGATTTCTAAATTTGATTTTGATTTCCGAAAATCCGATTGGAAACCTGTGAGTACCGATTCCAAGTCCCTCAATGTCGACTGTGACTGCGAGTCCAGAACTCTGATTCTAATTTCATGAACAGCGAAGAAATTCCGGTTTAGTTGAAGAAATCTGGATGATTATTGAAGGTTGGAGGAAAATTTTTGATGATGAACGAACAATTATCGAATTTTCTATAGTTGCGTATTTGAGATTGAAGGTTATTACGATATTTACAAGTTTATCACCGTGTCTTTTATGCTTAGATTAAATGAGTGGCTGAGAATGATTCCCCCATTCTCAACTTTTTTTATTTTCTCAATTGAACCCACCTCTCTCTCTCTCTCTCTATATATATATATATATATATATATATATATATATATATATATATATATATATATATATATAGGGAAGAGTTATATGAAAAATGAATGATTAGGGCAACACATATTTGAACCAATGAGAACATGACAACACATCACTTCCACAATAACTTACACAATACATTACTTGTGAAGAAAGAAATGGACACGTGTCATTTGATTATTGGTTCCGGTAGATGTTGCTCTATTATTTGTTTTCCATAGAACTCATTCCTATATATATTATATATATATATATATATATATATATATATATATATATATATATATATATATATATATAATCTTCATGATATCACTTTTCAATGGAAAATTTATTTGATGCAATTTGATCCTAATCAATGCTCTTACTTTCCCACTATTCACTTTCACTTTTGAGAATATGTGATAAGAAAAAACTTCAGTTCATTTCATGATATAGACACTTTATTATATAAAATTCTGTTTATAGTAATTTATATAGATATTTTCTAACAGGATGAATAGGTTTCCAACTAAATCAATTTCATCATAAATTGTGTATCTTTTACATTACGTATCAAGCACGAAAGTATAACAGGTTAGATGATGTAAACCGATTTCTAATAGTTCAATAGTTCCGTATGATAGTTAGTCTATGCTAATTATTTTATAACAAAACTAAACCTGTTTGTTTTGTATATATTTTAAAGAAAAAAATTTAAAAAAAAACATGAAAGAAACAAATACCAAAAAAAAAGTTTGCTCTACGAAAGTGGGCCACATGAGTCTCATTTAGTACTTCCAGCTCAGCTGTTGAAAGTTGAAACCCAGTTGACACCAATTTACTATGTTTAGAGCGACTGTGTTGACTCATCCGAGTTCACCTGAGTTTCCAAGCGGAGGTGGTGATCAGAGGTCGAGTATGCCAACCCAACATCAAGCAACCATTGTTTTCTTGTACCTTATACCCAATACAACCGGCGAAGATTGCCAGTAACATACTAGCCTGCCGGAAGGCGTTGGAACCAAAATGAACCGCCTGAAATCCGGCAGACTCAAACCGAGTCTTCCACTGAATTAGCGTCTCGTGTCGCTCAACTCGGTCCTCACCTTCGCATGCAACCACGTTACAGATCTGTTTCCCTAGATACATCTCCGACATGACCTTATCTTTATTATACGACACCGGAGAACCACTACTAATACAGCTGCTCTCCAGTGAGTCGAAAAGGGTGGAATAGTAATTCAACGACTCGTTGAACCTTTCCAAAAAATCAACCCCGTTATGGTTGGCTTCTTGCTCCACCACTGTTATAATCTCCGGCTTCATAGCCTTCACTGTTGATAACAGTCTCTCGAAAGCTCCGGGTGTAGCTAGCGACTTATGGAAGTCAAAAATTGAATTAACGGCGATCATCTCATCGGCTCTCAGATCAAGCATACCCGGTTCAATATCGGCCAAACTCTGGACAATCAAAGGTTTATACTCGAACTTGACATTAATTGCATCAGCCAACTGACCCAACTTCCAACCGGATTCCTGCATATTATCGATACTATCCACCGGAGCCATGCCAATTCCGGTTAATCGGAACGAAGGAGAACCACCAGGTCTAACAGCCAAGGCCTGCATCAACGCCGGCCATTGCGTACCTTGTTTCATACTAAAATCGATCACATGAACCTTCTCTTTGCCGGAAAAAGCTTCGAGTATTGCTTGATTTGCAGTGAAGTGGGCGAATTTCATATACGGGCCGGCCTCGTAAAAGTGGGTCTGAAGACGATCATTATACGCCGGCGAATCTAGTGGGGTCTGAGGCCGAACTCGGTAGATTCGCCGGGCAAGTGCTTCGGAGAAATAACCGGCAACTTTCTTCATCGGTCCCGGCTGAGACACAGCTAACATTCCGGCATGTTTCACTAGGTTTTCGGCCATTTGGATCTGCTGTTCATGTACAGCTCTTGCACACGCAAGCAAAGTGTGTACAAGACGAATCCCGTTATCCTGTGAATCCACGAGCACCACCGCGTTTGGATTGTTTGAAGTCGACGCCACCGACACCCTTGAGGGTTTCATTCTTTTAACCGGGGACTGAATCGCGACAACATCCGGGACCGATACAAGATTTCCCATGAAGACAGAAGTTGGTTGCACCGCCGCGGTTGCGTTATCGTTCGCTGGAACGTCGGCGATGGCGATGGCGGTGGCGGTGTTCATAGCGGAGTCATCGGTAACGAGTTGTTGACTTGTAGGGTTCAACTCGACCATCATAGTCTCAAGCCATGTCGATAGATTGGAAGGATTGTAATGAACAGAATCGGAGGCAAGTTGAGATAATTCGACGTCATTCACCAAAGCTTCTTCAAGATGCTGAATTTTATCGGCGACTTCAGCCATGTCGGACGATTTAAGATTGTACCCGAGCATCGCAAACAACTCATCATCGCCACCATCTTGTTTTCCAGTTTCATCCCACATATTTGATTTCCCGGCCACATCAGACCTCCAATCCGAAGATCCACCGGGTGCCGCGGAGGAGCTGCCGCCGCCGTCATTGAAGTTGTAATCTTGTTGTGGCTGACCCCTTTTCATTTTTTTCTTTTTCTCCTTCTGATTCTCTCTCGCGCTCTATGTGGATATGATTCCTAAATAGGGAATCGAAAGTGGGTTATGAGTTACGAATTTGTGAATGGATGAAGAATCGCAGCATAAACGAATGGCAGATAAGAGGTACTTTCTTAGGGGTGGGCGTGACCACCTATGAACAACGGACAACATCACCATCCTTAAGTTCCATCTTATTTAAATATTATTTATGATGGTTGATAATAAAAATATCAATATGGTTACATCAATGATGTAATACAATGGATTTACTCTCTTTATTATTTTATTTGACAATGTTGTTATTAATTTTTGTGATACTGAAATGATATATGTAATATATTATTACATTAAATTGTTAGAAAACAATATCTAGCATGTTGCTCAACAACATAGGTACAAAAAACATATATATATTCTAAAAAGTCAACATTGTTTCGGTTATCTCAAAGAAAAAGGATTTTCCTTGGCAAATTTCTATTAACTAATTATCATAATTTGAGATCGATAACATTAATCTTGATTCATACACTTTCTTATTGTACCTTATTAGAGGGATAGTTTCGAGTATTGTGTATTGTTGAAGGTTAATCTAGATTTAGAGTCAGTTTGCTAATTATGATGGTAGTTAGTCTATAAGTTACTTATTTGGTAGTTATTTATAGAATAGATTGGTAGTTATTGGTTGTTAGTTAAGTTAGTTATTAACCGCCAATATGACGGGATGTGATGGTTAGCATGTATATATGTTGTAATTAGTGGAGTTAATGAAATATTATTTGTTTATAATGTAAAGAAATGTTCATGTGCACACACATCATTGCAACAAAATTCCTGCAACAAAATTCCTACAACTTTTCTTTTTTATATTAACTCCAAGAAAGTGATATCAAAGCATATAGTTCATGGTTCAAGAGGATACGTAGAAATTTTGTTAAAGATTAGATAAGTTGAAGTTTGTTGTTTGATTGAGTGTCATAAATCCGCATGAAAAGATTTTGGGCAATGATGACGTAAATTTTATGTTTTCTGTAATAAACCAAATGAGGATGTTAATATCAAAGGTGATTAGATAGGTTTTCTAATGGAATCAAATTTGAAAAATGATTATGTGTGACATTAGAAACACAAGTAGATTGCCTAAATCTATTGGAGATATGCCTCTTACAGCGGAATCTGAAGTAAATCCAAAATAGGTGTATAGAAAATGGACAATAAATAAAGGTTTTTCTATAAATGTTAAAGGTTGATATGACACAAGGATTTAGGAACTTAATTCTAAACATGACTGTGAGGGTGATATCGACAATTGTTCTTCACACGGCTAACAAAAGGAAGACGGATTAAGGATGAAGAAAAAAAGATTGTGAAAGGATGGATGTTATACTTGAAGGATGGTTAGAAGAGCACAAAAGAGGACGAATTCAGGCAAAGATCAAGTCTTCTATATATCTATAGTGTTAATGAAAGATTGTGTTTTCTCGTAGCCGTTAGTTGCACAAACACTTACAAAAAGGCATTTTGCCTAATTAAAGGCATCAACATATGAAGGAAATATGTCTCTTCTTGTGTGGTTAAGGGTTCAAGTTTCATCATGGACAAAGATATAGAATTGAGAGTAGGATTGAGGTTGTGTGCTTGTTGATCAGAAAGGAAGTTAGACAAAAACCTTTGTGGAGTGAATAAACACTCGAGATATATTAAATAAGTGCATACCAACAGGTCAATATAAGTTTATTTTTCATATGTGGTTTGATGTTATTATTCATAATCATTTGACAATGTATTGTTATAATTCATAAGCGTTGATTCACACAATAGTTGGAGTGCCTGCGGACCATTTTGGATATTTTTTTGGGAAAAAACATTATTTATAGATTAATATGTCGTGGAAATTAACAATACAACTATTGATGTTTAGTATATACAAGATTAGGATGGTATGTATGAAACAGACGTTGATCATTTGTTCATATTTTAAGAGTGACCTGTGCGACTCATATAAGTTTTATATTAAGAATGAGAACTTATGAAGATTGAGTAATAATTGCAATATCATTTGTATCGACTGTCTTGTTTTACTTTAAGGACGTATTCTTTGTTAATTTTGATAATATTGTCATATGATAATTGAAAGAGAGAAATTACAAGGTTCTAAATGAAAAACGTAAAGACTATAAAGAAGCAAGGGACTAAGACCAAATCCGAATGGGCTAAAGCATAAAGGGTCTATAACCATGTGGGCTAAACACATATCAAGATTATTATTGAAAGAGAAATTATAAGGTTTTCAATGAAAAGCGTAAAGGCTACAAAGAAGCAAGGGAAGAATAAATACTACCTAAGACCAAACCTTAATGGGCTAAAACCTAAATGGCTCATAAACATGTGGGCTAACAACATATAGGCTAACATTCCCCCTTAAACTCACAATTCCACAACAATAAGCATTGAGAGTTTGTCACACAATAAGCATTGAGAGTTTGTCACACAAGAAATGAAACCGAGATGCCAATATAGCCTTCATAAAAATATCCGCAAGCTGTAAGGTTGATGAAACAAACTAAAACGATATGGTTCCGAGCTGTAAGTGATGACGGGTGAAGTGACAATCAATCTCAATGTGCTTCGTATGCTCGTAGAAAACAGAATTCTTCGCAATTTGTATTGCACTTTTGTTATCACAATGCAAGGGAGTAGGTGAAGAAATGTGAACCCCCAAATCCGCAACAAGCCACCATAACCAAATAATCTAACATGTAGTCACAGTCATAACACGATACTCAACATCTGTGGAAGATGTAGAGACAACACCCTGTTTCTTGCTCTTCCATGGAATGAGAGACTCTCCAAGAAATACGCAAAATCCGGCGGTGGATTTACGATCATGACAATCGTCATCCCAATCAACATCACTATAGGCACGCAGCTCAAGAGAAGACGTCAAAGGAAACAAGAAGGTCTGAAACGGAGTGTCACGAAGATATCTCAAAATATAGAGTACATCTCCCCAATGAACAAAGTTAGTAATAATAAAAGTTGACTGACAATAAGAACAACATGAGAAATATCCGCACGAGTAACTGTGAGATAAACCAAACTTCCCACAACAATGCGATAAAGATTCGGATCGGACAAAGGAACACCCTCAGCAGGAGAGTACCGTGTATTGGTTTCAAGAGAAGTATCAACAGTCTGATTGTCAGAGAGGTCCGTCCATGTAAACAAGTCATATATATATATATATATATATATATATATATATATATATATATATATAGTATGAGAAAGAAGGTACCCTTTCTTAGATCGAGCTACCTCAATACCCAAGAAATAACGCAACAAGGCCAAACCCTTCATAGAAAATTGATGAGCTAGATCATGCTTCAAAGACTCAATACTACCATGGTTATCACCAGTAATAATCATGTCATCTACATATAAGGACAAAAGAATCCGTCCTGCACTCGATCATCTAACAAACAAAGTCGAATCTTGATTACTCTGGACAAATCCAAGAGAGGTAATCATTGTGGAGAATTTCTCAAACCTAGAACGAGGTGCTTGCTTGAGTCCATACAAAGCTTTGCGAAGCCGACAAACCTCACCCGCTAGTGTCGAATTCCTGGGGTAGGAGACATATAAACCTCTTCATAGATGTTGTTAACATATCCCTCTAAGAATACGCCAAAGTTAACAGGATGATTATCCATTGGACGGCCTAGCTAACAGTCGTTACCCGATATAGGTTCTAGGTTCGGACCTTCTCACTTGTGGTCTCCTTCTTAGTCCCGACATCCTAACACCAAGGTCCATAACAGGCCAAATAATACCTGATTGCTCCCCAGAACGACAAGTGTAGCACTCAGAGCACCGCTTCTCAGTAACTCTGCACCAATAGCGGATAAAAACTAATGGTGCACGACTCACCAATAGGATGCCTTCACATCCTAACAGTCCAAGCAAGATAAAAGGTATTGTCGGGGACATGCTCCCACGACGACCGATATAAAATAGATCCTTCTTCTCCAGAAGAAGGGATCACCCTCTCTCTACCTAATATAGAACTCTAATTCACCCATACACTTACTGACTAGATCATCGGAGTCTCATTCCGGGACCCCCTCCCAGACGACGACTAATGTCGACTATTTCTTTGTTGTGATTCTTAGGCTTAATTAGACTATACGATCCACAACGGTGTTAGGCTCAAAGACATATCACAACATTTGGCGCCATTTGGGCATGTACTTAGCGTTACACAACCCTAAAACAACCCTAGACAGCGGAAATGGCGGGAAAGGCACCAGCGACGTCCGGCCAGGGAGAAACGAGCCCGCTCAGGTTAATGTCTTCGCTTGATGGCACACAACCATCTGCTTCAAACGGACAATCCCCCACTCACATGCCAGAGATACAGACACCAGGCCCAATAATGGGAACCACAACGACATCTATCGTCGCCCTATGGAGATCATTACCAGTCACGATAGAACCATCGATTGCAAACGCGATCGCAACACCTCAGTCGACAGCGACTAAATAGTCGCAACCGCTAACCCAATAGTCCTTACTGTCAACTCAGTAGTCGCAAATGGCGGTCTCTCAACCACAAGCGCAACCGCAATAGGCAGGGATGAGCACCTGGTCCCCAGGAACCATCCCATCCTCCACACACTACTCAACATCAAGCTACCAATTCTCTCCAGTAACAGGAATGTTACATATCCCACTTTTCGCTCAACAACCTATGATGTTCAACCCCTATTTCCAGCAGTCGTACAGATCCAGCAACCAAACACCGCTGGCGGGAGAACCTGACCCTCACCTTCCATTGACACAACTGTTGAACACTCTCGTCCAACAGCACCTGGGGTCAATTCCGAGCATGCCCCAGCAGCCGGAGCAAAAATCACAACTGTAGCAAAGCACGCAATCGAGCTCTTAGCAGCAACCATACATCTCGCAAGCAGCAATGTACAATCAAACATATGGAAATCTATATTACGCGCAACAATTTACGATGTATAATGACCTTCCATATCTTCGCATGGAAATGCTGGGAAGAAGCACCGGTTCTGCCTTTTTCCAGAAACTCTTGCAATATGAGATCTTGCATTCGGCAATGATACCAAATATCTCGAAGTACGATGGAAAAACAGACCCCGACAAGCACATCGACACGTATGAGTGGACGATGACTTCACTAAGGATGGGCAAATGCTTCATGTGTACCTATTTCCCTTTTACGTTATCTGGTAAAGCCGCAAAATGGTTCAAGGCGCTGCGATCAGGAAGCATTGCGGGATTCGGACAACTGAGATACCTTTTCCTAAACAATTTCATGCAACTATGAAAAGGGAAGGGAGATGCAAACTCCATAATGACGTGCAAGCAAAAAAAGGGAGAGTCGATACGAGCATAGTACGATAGATTCACACTGGCAACACTCAACGTTCCAGTTCACGAAGAGTTCCTTGTAACTAGTGCCTTCGCCCAAGGTCTACCCCTCGGTACTTTGTCAATAAAGATGCAGGGGACGGTACATCAATCGAGAGACGAACTCAAATATAGAGTTTAAAAATACCTCCGACAAATTGAAGGCGAGGAACAGAAGGAAGCCAACCTAAAAGTTGTCGCAAATGCGTATATCAAGAAAGAGGAAGCAAACTCCCACACAAACTCTAATCACCGATACCACCATGACAAAAGCCACGACAAGCACAACCAACACTCAATACACCCATCTCGTAGATTTCGCCCTTTCGGAAAGGATGAACCTCGGAGTCACTAGGCTGAGGTGCATGTGGTTGAGAAAAAACCTCCAAAGGTAGACTAAGAAAAAGGGAAGTACTATGAATACCACAAAAGTAAAACTGGTGGGATGTCAAGTCCACCAAGCAAATTACACCCTTTGTTTGCAAATAAAACGTAATGTAATGGTAAAAATGGGTATCGATCCTCGGGGAAATGGTTGTATTCAATCACCAATGCAATCCAATAGAACTAGTGTAAATAAAATAACTAACTATAATTAAACTAAAAGGAGGGGGTGTTATGATTACTGATGGGATTAAAACAACTTTTAATCTAAGAAGATCGATTAGATCTTGAACAAGTATATGAATATAAAACAGTTAACAACGCAATAATAAGAACAAACAGCTTGAATCAAACGTGTCGAATGATTAAATAAAATCCTTAGAAGAGCTCGATTAAGAACATCAACTGTAAAGGATTAGAAGATTACAAGAACGATTACAGAAAAATATATTACTCTTGATCAATCGCTGTATCGATAATCTCTAGAATCTTAACCTAATATGCATGCAAGCATTTAACTTATATACAATACATAAAAGGCTCTCGGTTGGACAGGCCCAAACCGGAGAATAAAAGGCTAATCTAACGAGCCCAAAAGACGCAACATCAAAACTCTTTTCAGCCCAACAATCTCCCCCTTTGCGTCAATTTGGAGCGAGACTTTCACTTCCTACTTGGGCCGGTGGCTGAAGCTGGTACCTTCTTCTTCACGGTACTAAACAGACACTTGGTTATGGAAAGGATGGTCTGTCTAAACCGGATGTACCAATTGATCATATCATTGAAGTATTTGATATCATCAGCCGAATTGTCTTTACACTGCTTGATGATGAATAAGATGTGCTCCAAGCAAGTTGTAGTGTAAAGATGTTTGTCAGCTAAAGCGAAGAGACATTTCTGTCCTTCGGCTCTAGTGAACATCACAGAGTTTCGCCTCGAATCTATCTTGCCCATTAGCATTTGATTTAGATCACTGGCCGATCCCACAGGCTTGACTTTCGGTTTCTTCTTAAAAACTGTGGCAACCTCCTGATCCATTAGGGCCACCTCCATGATGTAGCATGCCAGCATCCTTTTGACATGGTCTAAGATGGGACCATATTCGGCTTCGTTTGTCAGCAGGATGTTGTACAAGACTATCCAATCATGAGGGTTCAGATTGGGCAGATCCGCCAGAGAGATCATGTGAGCAGTTCTTGCAGATCCTCGGATAAGCTTGAACTTGACGTTTGTGAATCTCCCCACGGCAAAAGGCTTCATCACCCGAACATTGACAATCTTCTGGGCGCTCCATGTAAGGAATTGAGGGCGAGCGGCCTCCAGGTAGAAGTCAATGAGCTCCCTGTCAAGCTCATCGTTCGGATGCGGGATTTCAGAGATGTTAGAGAAGGCGTGGAAGATGAACGCCTTTCGAGTCAGTGGCATATCGAACTGCGAATCAATGGTGTTGTTGCAGTCGAACGATATCACCGGCTCGAGCCATAGTATGCTTGGAGTCTCTATGGCCTCTTTTATCAACCGATCCCTGGTCCAGGCAGGGAAGAGCAACTTTCAGCTCTCAAGGAGATCGTTGGCTTCTTTTTGTTTACGTTCAGCTTCTTCAGCTTCACGTGCCACACGACTGACATCGTCATCAGTATTGCGACTGTTCTTTCTCTTTAACATGTCCACAATAGTCTCCTTGTCTTCATCTTCATCTTCATCTTCATCCTCTGCTATGTGTTTGCCCTTGTTCTTCACACCCGAACCCGAGGCATGACCAGTTTGGGGTGGTTCGGTTGTGTGAGTAGCGTTGGAGGACGGAGGTGGTTTCGATCCTTTCTTCTCTTCTCCCCCTTGTTTCGGAATGGACACGAAACTCGGAAGGCCTTCAATTTTGCTTAAGAGGGCCATGGCCGGGGAGAGCTTTTCAGCGAGGGTGCGCCTCACCGAATGATTAAGGATTGGGTCGTGTGCTTCCAGGATGTTGGATAGAGCCGCGTGGACATCCGAAACACACGTCTTGATGACTTCCCTCTCGGATCGAAGAGCTTCCAATTGTTGTTCAGAGTTGGAAAGCTGCGTGCTCTTGACCTTTAGGGCAGTTGTTTTACTTGCCAGAACGTCCATCAGAGAGTTCTCTGCCGCAAGATCCTCTTGTAGTTTTGTCAGACGGGCATCGATGGAGGCACGGAGTGCCGAGTTGTCGTCGCTGAGATTTTGGCGGAGGGTAGCGAACGAAGTCAACTCCGTCGAGACAAACTTGGCCAATTGTTGAACAATCGGTTCAAGAGTCGTCTTTGTGGCATTGGCGCTTTCCTGCAGAGACTTTAGCAGGTCCGAAGCGTCGGAGAATAGTTTATCGACTTTTTCGGTCGCTGCCTCACAGGCTCGGGTGGAGGCGTCTATCGCAGCAGTTGCTGAGGCTACTGAGTCATGTTGAGCCCTGGAGAAGGCATCAACGATCCTCTGAAGGGCAGCTTCAGATAAGGTGGACTGCTGGTTTGAAGAGGAGGCGAGAAGTTGATCAACCTTCTCGTTAAGATCGCGGAGATGCTTCTTTGTCACTGGAGCATCATCCTCCTCATCACTCTGAACTTGAAACGGACTATAGTAGACCGAATCAAAGTTCATGTGATCACCACCAAGGAATTGATCATCGCCATCGGAGGCGTCTTCTGGAGATTGAGGTGGTGGTGAAGCTGGGGGTGTTATGGGTTTAGTTGGTTCAGGTTGAGTAGGTGGGGGGTTAGTTTCGGGTGGTGGTTGTGTATGGGTTTCGGTTTGTGGAGGTTCGGTTACGGGAGGGGTTTCGGTTACAGGTGGTGTTTCGGTTGAGGTGGTGAATATGGGTGGAGGTATAGGGAATGAGGTTGGTGGTATAGTAGGGGTTATGGTGGGAATGGAAATAGGTATTGTGGGTGGAGGGGAAGGAACTGGGGATTGGTGAAGTTCCATCTCCGGGGTTGGGGACCGAGGGGGTGTGTTGCCTCGTAGAGGAGAGACATCGCCTTGTGATCCCTCAGCGTCCGAACTCTCAACTTCGGATTCACTTGATGAGGAGGAAAGGATTAGCTTTCGCTTTTGTTGGGTCTTCCTCCTTTTCGGTTGTGGGGAAGAGGCAGTCTTCGGTTGTTTGCGTTTCTTGGGAGTAGGTTTTGGGGCTTTGGATGGTTTCTTCCCCTTGTCTGCCTTTTTACCCCTGGCCACCGGTTTGTCGGCATCATGAATCGATCTCAACATGTCCGGTGTCAGTTCTCTCGGACCAGATGGCCCTAACTCCTTGATCGCCTTGATCATACTGCTGTCTGATGGCACACTACCATACATCGACTCCGGGATAGAGCCAATGAAGGAGAATTTCGATGTAGCGGATATGATGATCTTCGTGGTGTGGAACGTACCAATCGAAGACATCGGTGCACCGTCAGCAGTTTGGACATCGAACCTGTCCATAGCCCATCTTGTGATCAAGATCCAGAACCGGGCTAGTGACACCTCGGAGTGTCGGGAAGCGGAAGAGAGGCTCTGAATCAGTTGTTGCCAAAGGACAAACCCATAATCGAGGTTGATCCCGTTGTACACCCCGTACATGATTGACAGGAAAAGACGACTGGCTCCGTCCGATCCTGAGCTTCTCTCAGACAGTCCCTTGAAGAGAACTGTAAATAACCCATTCCATTGGGGCGGTAGGCATGACTTCTTGAATCTGGCGATGGAGGTGAGAACTTCCGTGTAGCCCATGTTGTAGAACATGCTGTAGAGCATACCAACCGGAATTGTCTCCGGGTGAACACGCGATGGGTCAGCAGCAAACCCAAGCATAGAGCAGAAGCGGGAACGAGAAATCGACGTCTTGTGTTCCGCCACTTCGAAAAAGACTCTGTCAACGGCCTTGTCGTAATAAGCCGTTGCGTAGACCTGAGATAGGGCCACCATTGTCACCGTTTCAATCCGTGACAGTGCCGGAGCAAGCTGGGAGTATTTGAGACACTCGATGACCGGCGACATGTAGGGATCATAGGCCAGTGGGTTCAGATCAATCACGAGGCATTGCTGAGGACGGATTGGAAGAATCTGAGAAGTAGCATGGACGGAAGAGGATTCAGCCATTGTTGCAGGTTGGTGAAGAAGATAACCGGGAGAGAGTTTGGAAGTATTTTTGCTTTGGAAATTATGGGGCAGTAAAGAGGTAAAAGGTGGTCTGGATGGGTTTTTATAGTAGGTGATAGGAGAGAGAAAGATCGATTCAAATCTCTTATGGAAATATGGAAGGGTTTTTGAGTGACTGATTGGTGACAGTTGGGACGTGCGATGATCACGTAGGAGAGAGAGTGTCAGATTCCTAGGATCACGCCGCCCAATAAGCGCCGGTTCAGAGAGAGGAACCGTTTCCATTTCCACACGCGCCATTAATGCCAGATGGATGACGCTTCAATACTGCACACGCATCCAAATGTGTCAGAAAAAGCGCGGCCGCTTCAAATTCACGCGCCCTCCTTTTTACCGTCGTTTGAATATCTATCCTTTGAACTTCCGCCGCGTCAGCAACTTTTTGTCTTTTTCCCCTTTTTTAATTAGCTGTATTCAATTGAGGACCCACGTGGCTAATTTTTGGCCACAACTGCATTAGTAATCCCTCAGTAATAAACCAGCCTGTAAAATAATTAGTAACGGAATTTTGAAAATCTAGGATTTTCGTGCAAAGAGTGTAAAAGATAAGGAAATAAAGCAACTCTTTTTTGGAATAATCTGTGATGTCAATTATGACACGAAACTGATGATCCCGGGCACGAATCTCTTCCTTCAAGATCAAGAAAGACCTCAAAGTGTTAGTGTGGAATCCCGTTGAATTACGATCAAACATTTATTAATAAATGTTGAAAGGCTTCTTTTAATAAGGCTAATTAAGGGTGGTTTCGCTTTGATTCAACAATTCAATTCTTGATATAAGAACGAAAGTGAACAAAGTACTTGTGAGACCGGTGTAGTCTGTTGAACAAGTAGGGTAGAGTTGATTTTTAAGTGACTTGGTTAAGTATAAAATCTCAGAGAAAAAAAAAATTATAACAGGATACCATGGGAAGAAACGTTATGGTGTGTAACAATTTCATTGGAATCAGGAAAAAAAAATTGAGATTTCATGAAGGTACATTCATCAATTCATTGGTGAAAACTTGATCAAGTTAATTGGTCACCGTCAATTCATTGGTGTTGAATTTTGGGTTTCACTCAGCTCGTAGTGGCACGAAGCTAAGATCATAAACACAGATGTTGTGTAACCGTAAACCTCAGCGGTAGTTTCTGAGAGTCTCAGGGGTTACAGTGATGAAGCGAATGTTATGGAGAAGTGTAATGGGGATGGTGAAAGAAGACATAGTACCTCTGCTGCGAACAAAAGGACCAAGCAGGAGACTCTGAACTCATGTGAGAAAAGAGTGAGGTAGCTCACGATTAGAATAAATGAGTTAGCCTTATTGGGAAGACAAGGTTTGTGTATACCAGGTCATGAAGGCCATTATTCAAAATCTTATGAGGCTTGGGACACATACAGCAGCATGCTTCTAGGGACACTTAAGTAAGTCATGAAATATATCCCCATAAACGAATGAGCACACAAATAAATAAAATATTGTTGCAGTTTTTGAAATTAATAAAAAAATTAAAAATAGTAAAAAATAAAAAAAATAAAAATAAAAAAAATAAAAAGTAAGAGTTAAAATAAAAATAAGACTAAAAAGAATCTGGAAAGAAAAAAAATTGTAAAACCGAAACCGAACGTTCGGTTGATTTCGGTTGGAAAAAGTTGAAGAACCGAACCCGAACCTTCGGTTGGTTTCGGTTCAGGAAAATTTTGAAAAACCGAACCCGAACCTTCGGTTGGTTTCGGTTCTTGAAAATTTTGAAAAACCGAACCCGAACCTTCGGTTGGTTTCGGTTCTTGAAAATTTTGAAAAACCGAACCCGAACCTTCGGTTGGTTTCGGTTCTTGAAAATTTTGAAAAACCGAACCCGAACCTTCTGTTGGTTTCGGTTCTTGAAAATTTTGAAAAACCGAACCCGAACCTTCTTGAAGTTCCGGTCTTTGAAAATTTTTAAGAAACCAAGAAGTTTAGAGATAAAAAAAAACTTGTTACGTAAAGAAAAATAAATTTTGCACAAGAAATATACAACACAGAAAAACTACCTTTGAAGGAATGAGCGAGTCAGATGGTTGAACCGAACCCGAACGTTCGGTTGGTTTCGCTTCTTACGGTTGAGATTGAGTGGTAGTGTGAGGAACTGATTCTGATTCCATCATACCGAGCCCTTGCAATATTTTATTGAATGATGCTTCAGGAAGAGCTTTGGTAAAGACATCAGCCAGTTGATCAGTGGTTCTTACGAAGTGAACTTCGACATTTCCATCTTCCACATGATCTTTGATGAAGTGATACCTCAGTGCTATGTGTTTGGTTTTAGAGTGTTGCACTGGGTTATGATAGATCCTAATTGCACTTTCAGAGTCACAATATAGTGGGATCTTCTTCATATTGAGTCCATAGTCTCGAAGTTGACTCTGGATCCAAATCACTTGTGATGTGCAGGATGCAGCGGCAATGTATTCCGCTTCAGCAGTAGACAGCGACACACATGTTTGTTTCTTGGATTGCCAGCTAACCAACTTCCCATCAAGAAATTGACAGCCACCAGTTGTGCTTTTGCGGTCGAGTCCACATCCTCCAAGGTCAGCATCAGAATAGGCTTGAACGAAAAAGCCTGAATTGGATGGATACCATAGACCTAAGGAGGCGGTTCGCTTGAGATAGCGTAGGATGTTCTTCACTGCCAGCATGTGAGGTTCGCGTGGGTTAGCCTGAAATCGAGCACAGTAACACACTGAAAACATGATATCAGGCCTGCTAGCAGTTAGATACATCAATGAGCCTATCATTTGACGATAGAGCGTGATGTCAATAGCCGGTTTATCTAGTGAAGGGGTCAGCTTGGTGCCGAATGCCATTGGGACTTTGACTTTTGAGTCTCCCATCATTCCAAACTTCGCTAGGAGAGTCTTAGTGTAAGCTTCCTGATTGATAAAGATGCCTTCGGGTCCCTGTCTTATGTTTAAACCAAGGAAAAAGTTAATAGGACCCATTGAGCTCATTTCAAACTTAGTCTCCATCAACTTTCTGAATTCAGCTGTTAAGCTGGGATTCGTGGAGCCAAAGATTATGTCATCGACATAAATTTGAACAATCATAAGGTGGTTACCTTCCTTTTTACGAAAGAAGGTTGGGTCAACCGAACCTTGTTTGAATTTGGACATCTTCAAAAATTTTGTAAGCGTTTCATACCAGGCTCTCGGAGCTTGTTTAAGGCCGTACACAGCTTTATCCAGAATGTAGCAATGATCTGGATACTTTTCGTTCACGAACCCAGGAGGTTGCTCCACATACACAGTTTCTTCAAGTTCTCCATTGAGAAATGCACACTTGACGTCCATTTGGAAAACCTCAAAGTTTTTGTGAGCAGCATAGGCCAGAAATATTCTAACCGATTCTAGCCTAGCTACTGGAGCGAACGTTTCTTCGTAATCTATCCCTTCCTCCTGACAGTATCCCTTGACAACCAGATGAGCCTTGTTCCTTATGACATTACCTTCCTTATCCATTTTGTTTCTAAAAACCCATTTAAGACCAACAACCGAAGCATCTGGAGGAGTTGGAATGAGGCGCCAGACCTTGTTCCTTTCAAACTCATTCAGTTCGTCTTGCATCGCTTGAACCCAATCAGAGTGATCGAGGGCAGTGTTCACTGTCTTCGGTTCAACTTTTGATACGAATGAGTTAAAAATACAAAACTCAACCTTTGAGAATAAGGATGTCTGTTTTGCCTTCAGTTGAGATCGGGTCAGAACCTTTTCAGATACATCACCAACTACTTGGGAGATAGGATGATCTCTGGTCCATTTTGTGAGAGGAGGGTAATTCGGATCGAAGGTTGGATCTAGTTCAGCATTGATCATCTCTTCGGGCTCAGATTGGCTATCGTCATCATTCGTCATATCATCATGCTCCCCCTCAATTGATGAGTCTTGAGAAACATGAGTTTCAGGGGTTTCTTGTGGTGCTGGAGTTTCAGGCATTGAAGCACCTTCGTTTGGAGGGGCACCTTCGGTTGGAGAAGTACCTTCGGGTGAGGTTGTAGAGCTTTGCTTCCCCTCGATATGAGAACTTGGCTCCCCCTCGACTGAAGCATTGTTGGTTGGAGAGTCATCAGTGGGCGATTCTCCTTCATGCATTCTTCTTGCAGCATCTTCGACAATCTTCTTCATATGATCTATCTTGTTGTCAGCTGCACCTGCTTCGGAGAGAGAAGCTTTTTCCGGTTCGTCAAAGAGATCCAGAAAGTTCTCGTACATAGTGGCGATTGAGACTGTGACTTGACCAGTTTGAGGAAAGATTTCCCTGGCAGTGTCATCTATGGCCTGTAGCTTCTTGACATAGCTATCGTCGAAGGTCACATAGTATGTCTCTTCAATCCTTCTTGATCGTTTGTTTAGGACCCTGTACGCCTTTGAAGTGAGTGAGTAACCCAGAAAGATTCCCTCGTCAGCCTTGACATCAAACTTGTTGCGGTGTTCTTTAGAGTTAAAGATGAAACACCTTGAGCCAAACACGTGGAAAAATTTCACGTTGGGTTTTCTGTTATTTATTATCTCATATGGTGTGAGCGTGAATCGCTTGTTGAGATAGGACCTGTTTTGTGTATAACAAGCAGCAGAAATAGCGTCAGCCCAAAAATAAAGAGGTAAGGAAGCGAAACTTAGCATAGTTCGGGCAGCTTCACACAACGATCGGTTTCGTCTTTCGACGATTCCGTTCTGCTGTGGTGTGTAGGGAGCTGAGAAATTATGACTGATTCCCTTTTCTGCAAGAAACTCTTCAAACTCTTTGTTCTTGAATTCGAGACCATTGTCGCTCCTTATGTTGCGAACGACCTTCTTGAGCTGGACTTCAATTTGTTTGATAAACGCTTTCAGCTTTTGAGTCGCTTCAGATTTGAGCTTTAGAAAGAACACCCATGTAAATCGAGAGAAGTCATCAACGATAACAAGAATGTACTTGCTACCACCGATGCTTTCAATAGATGAAGGACCACACAAATCGATATGAAGCAATTCGAGTGGTTCAACAACTTTTGTGTTAATTATGGATGGGTGACTTTGACGACTCTGCTTTCCCATTTCGCATGCAGCACACAAATGCTCTCTGTCAAACTTGAGCAATGGAAGACCCCTAACATGACCTCCAGTGACAAGTCGGTTGATATCCTTGAAATTGAGATGAGAGAGTCTTCGGTGCCACAACCAGCTTTCGTCGGATTGAGCCTTTGATAGCAGACATATGGCTGGGTTTCCTTTGATGGGTTTCATGTTCAGAGGAAACATTTCACCCTTTCGCTCTGACTTCAGAATCACTTTCTTTGTCTTTTTCTCTATGATTTCCGAACCTTCATCATCGAATGAAACTTTGAGACCAGTACCTCCAACAAGCTGAGATACACTGATGAGGTTGTGTTGAAGTCCTTCCACATAGGCCACCTTTCTTATGGTAAAATCACCATTCGTTATCATCCCATATCCCTTTATGGTCCCGAAAGAGTTATTTCCAAACTTAACGTTGCCACCATTTGCAAGGGATCTGTATTCCCTAAGCTCCTCTTTCCTCCCTGTCATGTGACGCGAGCA
The DNA here is from genome assembly GCF_051521515.1 of Lactuca serriola. Lineage (NCBI taxonomy): Eukaryota > Viridiplantae > Streptophyta > Magnoliopsida > Asterales > Asteraceae > Lactuca > Lactuca serriola. The sequence continues at coordinate 74,921,830 of NC_136410.1, read as the reverse complement.
GCCACTGTCGATGTACCATTCTTCGTCAAACTGCTCGTCACTTATAACCTGCAAAAAATTAAGCAGATTTAGGAACCCAAAGTTTCTTGGGTCCATGTGAGCTTTTCATGGGAACAGGAATAGTGAGAGAGATGTCAACTAGATATGTTCATTTTATTAGAGTTGTTTCATCTTTCTTTTTAATGGTAAAGACTTTTATTTTATGAACATTAGGGATGTTCGTTTTGGACTCAGGTTTGGATTCATCGACCTTTTGCTTTCCCTTCTGTTCAGCTGAAGAATGAGGTTTTCGAGGGCAAGCGGGATTAGTTATGGAACTAGATGGAGATGAATGAGTGGAAGTAAAAGAACGAGAAGAATTAGGAAGAGAGGATTTGGATTTGGATGGAGATGTCTTCCTTGCTGATGACTCTAGGTGACCCTTTTGCTTTTTATCGTTGGTGGGGTTAACCTTTGAGTCTTGTTCCTTTTTCATTTTGGAGCCGAACCTCTGCGTTCGGTTGGTGTTGTTCTTGGAACCGAACCTTTGGTTTCGGTCGAAGTCCTTTTCAGAACCGAACCTTGGCTTTCGGTTGGTATCTTCTTGCGAACCGAACCTTGGCTTTCGGTTAGTATCTTCTTGCGAACCGGACCTTGGCTTTCGGTTAGTGGAACTTTCAGGCTTTCGTACAGGATTGTTTTCATACTTCAGATTCTTGTCCTTGTGTGTATAGTATGCGTTCTGGGAGTGCCAGAATTGTTTCCTTTCAGAAAGATTTTTCCTGTATCTTTGGTTCCTCTCTATCTTCTTATCCCTCATCTGCTTAGGTTGATGATGAACGTTCGCTCTTGTTTTTGCTGTAACTTTGACTGATTCCTTTTGAACTTCAGGAGTTTTTCTTTGTGCAGAAGGAACAGATGGAATATCTGAAGAAGATTCAGTTTGTACTGAGGAAGCGGAAGGAGTATCTGATGAAGTTTCGCTTCGAGCTGTAGGTGTTGAAGGAATGTCTTCTTTTGCTAAACAATCATCCTCTTGAGGAATTTCTTTGGTACCACTTGTACTTGGTTCACTGAAATTATCAGGCTTGTTCAAGGGTTCAGGTATGTACCTCCCTTTCTTCATCCAGGAGGTTCTTTCAGAAAGACCAACGGTTTCGTTTCCATTATCAATAGGAGCTTCCCAGAAATACTCATCACAACCGTCAGCATTGTCTTCGTTAACAATAGCTGTGAGTTCAGCTGTTTGATGTTCGGTTACTCCAGTCACCTTGTATACTTGATTTGGAGTGGTCCTGACCTTTTGATACACAACAACTTTTTCTACTAATTTCGGGGACTTTTGTTGGGACAATCTAGCGAATTCCACAGAATTTTCAGAAATTAGGTTTTTGTGGTTTTCAGTTTCGCTTTTAACAAATTCTGAGCAGTCAACCGTATCCTCCACAGAAATTTCACTCAAGTTTTCGTCCTCGTTAAGCTCAGATGAATTTTCAACATCGATTTTGTTTTCTGAGCTTACGTTGGCGTTAAGAGAGTTAAATTTTTGCATGGTTTTGGTTCTCAGTTTAAGTCGGTCATTTTCGTTCAAAAGGTTTTTGAGCATGTCCTTGTGGTCTTTGGACTTAATGAAGGACTCAATTTTGTCCAGTCCATACATATAGGTTGGATTGACATCATCAGACGATATCACACTTTCACAATTGTAGGCTTCGGCATCGATTTCATCCTCCTTAAATTCTAGAAAGGGCAAAATCATGCGATGGATCTTTTGACCTATCTCACAGTCCAAGTGAAGTTGAGTAATATTGGAATACAAACGTTTAGCTATTAAACAAAAAACATTTCGTTGTTTTAACAATTTCAAATTGTCTCTCTGCAAATAAATGTTTTCGTCTTTAACTTTAATTAATTCCGACTCTTTTAACTCAATCCACATTCACCGCTCCTCACTCTTCGACGCCGCCCTGCTTAATTGATCAGTCAGGTTAGAATTGGTGACTCGAGTTTGAGTTAGGCTACTATCTAAATGAGAAATTCTTGTATTGATATTTTTTAGATCTTTCTCGTAAGAGGATGGTGGTACTTTAAATGAAATAAAAGCAGACTGTACCTTCTTTATCAGTTCATCGAGTTCATTGAACTGCTGGCTGAGTGGTTTAGCCGTAAAGCACATATCCTCCTGCACCTTCGGTCCATTGCTTCCTCCATCGGTGTTGTATCCCCTCATTTGAGACACCTCAGACACCATGAAACATTTTCCACCATTGCTTTCCTCCTTAGCCACATATGCCTTTCCATGAGTAGGCTTTCTCACTTCTTCGTCTTCTGAGTCAGTAGACCAAACTTCAGTGCTACCGAACTCATCGTCATTGACCGAACCCTGCACAATAAGAGCATTAATAGAAGGGTTAGCGGTAGACTTCTTTCTTAACTCATCCAATCTCTTCTGCAGCACAGCTTCCTCATCATTTCCATTGTCCTTTTCAGCCATCTTCTTAAGAACACAGTCCTTAGCGTAGTGGTTCTTGCCACCACAATAGAAACAGCTTACTCCGGAATCGCCATCTGCTTTCGGTTCCTTTTTGGGCTCCTCAGCTTTCGGTTCATTGTTTGCTTTTTCTGAGCTGTAACTCCCCTGCCAGTTTCGGTTTTTGTTGCTGGGGAATCTCTTCTTTATGAACCTCTTAGGATTGGATACCATCATGGCATAATCCTCAGTTGAGAGGTCATATTCATCCAAGTTGAGCTCTTCATCCTCCACCACAGCTTTACTTTTAGATAGGAGGGCCAACGAACCAAGACTAGAGACAACATTCTTCTCTTGAACCACATTCTTCTCTTGGGACTTTAGAATACCTACCAGTTTTGCCAAAGAATATGATTTAAACTGTTCATGGGCTTTGACTGTGGAAACAACTGCTCTCCATTCAGATCGCAGTCCATTCAAGAAAGTAACCTTTTGTTCGATAAGCTTCCTTTCAATGTCGTGTTTGATCATCTTGCTGAGAAGATGATTGAAGCGATCAAACGTCTGGGTCACAGTTTCTTCGGCCCCTTGCCTGAATTCACCAAATTCAGATAGAAGTAAGGTCTGGATGGAATGTTCAAGATCTTCGTCTGTGGAATACAGTTTGCGAAGTCTGTCCCACACTTCCTTTGCCGTAGTGCATGAGCTGACCAGCCTGAATGTGTCGGACTGAAGGGCGAATCTGATCAACCTAAGTGCCTTAATATTGCACTGGAGTTTGTCTTTTTCATCTTGCGCGATATTCATCACGTCCTTGAGCAGATCATTGTACTCTTTTTGCGTCTTAATGATTCTGGACGACGTAGAATGAGAAAACGGTCCACTGATGATGGCTTCCCATATGAGATAACCATTGTCCTCCGATCCAATCACATAATCTTCGAAATGATGCGCCCACACTTCATAGTCATGGGTGTACAAGATTGGAATCTTTGTCGTCGAACCGATGCTGTTGGAAATATTAATAGGGTTTGATTGCGTTGCATCCATAATGATCGTAAAAACCTGTTCAAAGATCAGACTTGTAATAAAGCAGATTAGGGCAAAACAATAAATACTAAGATACGTCAATTAAGATGACGGCTCAATAAATATCGATGATTGCGGAAAACCCTAATGGAAATCTTTTTCACAGAAAAGATGTGTATCGATTACACAGCCTCCTGCTCTGATACCAATTGATGGGATTAAAACAACTTTTAATCTAAGAAGATCGATTAGATCTTGAACAAGTATATGAATATAAAACAGTTAACAACGCAATAATAAGAACAAACAGCTTGAATCAAACGTGTCGAATGATTAAATAAAATCCTTAGAAGAGCTCGATTAAGAACATCAACTGTAAAGGATTAGAAGATTACAAGAACGATTACAGAAAAATATATTACTCTTGATCAATCGCTGTATCGATAATCTCTAGAATCTTAACCTAATATGCATGCAAGCATTTAACTTATATACAATACATAAAAGGCTCTCGGTTGGACAGGCCCAAACCGGAGAATAAAAGGCTAATCTAACGAGCCCAAAAGACGCAACATCAAAACTCTTTTCAGCCCAACAATTACTTGAAAACTAAAAGACTTGAATAACTAGAAAACTTGCAATTAATCAAGGTGATGAAATGCTCAAATATTGGAGAGAATTGGTTAACCAAGGCAATTCAGCACAATGAACATTTGTGTGTTTATCATTAAGATTCATTATGAAGCTTATCAATCATCCCAAATTGGTTATAGCAATCATAAAGCATAATATGCCAATTGAAGCAATTGAACCCAATTGAAGCATAATATGCCAATTGAAGCAATTGTATGGAGGTTGGGGAAGCCCACAACACACCTTGATCAAAATCAAGGATCCAATTGAAGCAATTGAACCCAAGATGTTGATTAGCCTTAAGAATGAAGGAATCCCCAATTCCTAAAGGATGTCAATGCTTACACATCCATAAAGGAGTTATGATTCATACGCTAGAGATGATATCTACCATCATAAAGCCCTTGTTCTAAGTAAATTCAATGATTCAATGCTAAACCAACAATTACTTATTCAAGTACCAAGCTCATGATCAAAGCATTAAACAAGCATAGGAAATATGCACTAGAATCATAAACATAAGATAAATGATAAATAAGCATAAATCCTTCAAAAACCCACAAACATTCAAAGGTTTTAGCCAAGGTTGACCAAAATAGAGAAATTAGCCACTCATGGCAATAGAATAACAATCACAAAAGTCTAATTGCATCAAGAAACTAACAATTACTTTTGAAGATAAGAAGAATGTGTATCCAAGCTCCAAAAATCGCCTCCTCTAGTCTCTAATGGTGGAAAATAGAACTGATAGCTTAAAGATCCAACCCCAAGGTAAATGGTAAGCCAAATGACCAAAATGCCCAAAACTGGGAAGTTGCACGGGTACCCGCGCACGTGAGATTCCACCCTCACAAGTGTTGCTGGAATGCTATTGGCTCATTTTTCCTCCACTAACCATTCCACTACCAAAGATTCCCTTGGTCCCCTCCATATCCCACATGATTCAAATTAACCAATCATATTTTAGCTTCAAATATGGATGCTCCAAGCCCAAAATAATAATCCATGACCCATCTTCACAAGCCCACTTCATCCACGTCTTTAGCTTTTTAAGCCCAAATTTCCTTTAATGGATCCGCAAAGCCCAATAATGCCTCGGAAGCCCACCAGGCCCATTCCAAGCTAATCCACAACAACAACAAGTTCCAAAACCCTACAAAATACCTCATGCAAAATAAAAGTCCCCAATACGATCCATGATAAAGAAAATAAAGAATATACAATGCAATACTAATAAAAAGAGCTAAAAATACTAAAATAAACTAATAAAAATAAGAAAATAAAATAAGCTATCAAAAATGAACGACCTCATAGCAATCACCAAGGATTTAAGGTCCAAGTTCGACGTTGACCAGAGGAATACACGAGATCGAAAAGATGGGGGAAGAACCAAGTCAAGGAGTAAATTTTTACCATTGTGAGACCTCTCGAGCGGAGCGAGCATGAAGAGACAGACTACCATATCAAGGTACTTCCTAAGAACATCCTCAATATCAGCTTCTCATTGAAAGACCCACGCATGCCCAATTGAAATCCTAGGGATCGACTCATTATAATGGCCTACGTGCACCACAAGCAAATTCATTAAGTATTAATCGATAATGACAACAACACTGACATTCTTTACGAACAATGCTTCTGCCAACTCCTAACCTCTTGGAAAGAAGGTCAATAACCCTCAACTATGGGCCCACTCGTCGGAATCATGGGACATCAGTTATTGCTTCTAGGAACCATAAACCTCCCACTAACCTTAGTTGGTCATGGCATAAAAGAAACAATCACAAGGGCAATAGAGTTCTTGGTGGTATGTTGCCCAACCGACGACAATATGCTCCTCGGACGGCCAACTCTTTTCCAGCTCCAGGCAATACCATTAACACTACACAGAACAGTGTAATTTAGTATAAGCACGAGCTCAACCATATTTGTCGTCTGTAGCCCACTCACACGATATGGCAGAGCCATTGCCACATTAGAAACAATGCACATACCAAGGAAACGAAGAATGCTTCGCCATATGAAGAAGCACGCGATACCGGTGGTTACCTCACGACATCAAGACGGAAGGCGAGAGAACGCCTGGATTAAAGAAATTCACAGGGGAGGACACAGTAGCAACAATGCAACTGTACTAGAAGATGTGTCGCCTCACAGAAACAAAAAGAACCCCCGACCTTAGCAAAAACACAAAGCAAGGACCAAAAATGATACCCAAAGAGTAACACAACAAACGAAGAAAAGCCCAAGATGGGCCCGTGTAGAAAATGAAAAAATGGGATAGAATGCCTACCGACTTGTAACAACCGAAAAATTCCAACCAATTTAAATTTTTCAAAAACAACCCGATTTCATTAAATTATTACAAAAAGGTTTTCAATACAATTTATTTACAGTATTCCCAGAATCACATCACAACATAAACATGAGGAGCGGTACGATCACGCCTTCGCCTTGCCACGGTCTCCTGAAGAACCTGAAAAACATTAAACCACAACTATAAGCCCGAAAGCTTAGTGAGATATCCCCAAAAATACCAACCACACATACGCCCTTCCAGGCTACGACCTTCCGGTCCAAATCATAATGCCTTCCGGCCCATCACATAGTGCCTTCCAGCCCATATCATACATAGCATACATAACATAACAGAACACAGAACAGCCATGCACTTCGGGTCTACTGTGAGACTGGTCCGCCGCACCGGCCAACAGTCCACCTAGTCCACCCTCTGAATCTAGCCATATACATCGAGTCTGCAGTGTGATTGGTCCACCCACACCGGGCCTTCAATCCACCTGGTCCACTCTCTGAGTCTACAGTATGACTGGTCCGCCCGCACCGGGCCTTCAGTCGGCCTGGTCCACTCTCCGAGCCTCGGCACGTCTGGTCCGCCCTCTTGGGGCCTACAGCCTATTCGGACTGCTCGCTGGGCCTTCGGGACAACCGGTCCACCCTGGGTATCTTGGCCTACAGCACAAAGCAGGACCCGCCTCAACCCAACTCCAGTCCAAATAACCATGTGCACATAAACATACAATCATATAAAAATTCACAGTCAACAAGACGATCAAACTGATCACATAACATATCATCATCCTAACCAGGATACCGACCTAACCGGTCACTAGCATAGCATCACCCTACATATCAGGGAACCGACCTTAACCAGGTCTCTAACATATACCATTCTAACTACCAGGATGCAAACATATCAAAGCAATAACAAATACCCGGATCTCAATCCAATAAAGGGCCGGCCTTGGTGCCTTAGACCCTGTCGATATAGTGAGGATAACTCACCTCGCACTGCCGAAACTCTGAACTGAGGAAGCAGATTCTCGAATCACCGACTCACCGAAAATCCCGAACTAGCCAACATAGCACAAATAAACATTAGGCCAAGCACAATACTCTTCTAAGGGTAAATTGACCATTTTACCCCTAACTCAATCCGACCCAACACTAGGTAAGCTCCCGAGCCCACCAATGGCCCAAAGTCCAGAAGTCCAAAACAAAGCCCATTATTGGCCCAATTTACTAAATTGGGCCCACCTCACCAAATGGGCCTAAACTCATGATCCATAACAACCAATGGGCCCAAAAGACTCTATCCATAATGTCCAGTCACGGCCCAAAATCCAGCAACTCAAATAACAGCCCAAACCCTAAGGCCCAAAAATGAAAACCCAACAGAGGGAGTACGCTGGGCGTACACGCTGATTTGCAACAGGGGATTGGGGCACTGACTCGCTACGCGGGGCGTACTCACATGTTACACGGGGCGTAACTTTGCTACTTAATAAGTCCTTATAACTTCTTAATGGCTTAAGCTCTTAAGCCCAAACTTCAGATCCCTAGGCCAAACATGCCTAAGATTCATAAAAGTCTCAAACTTTATCACTTGGGACGTCCAAATGCTCTTAATCTAAGGTCTTAATCCATTAAGACCTATATATCTCACACATGGAACAACCACAGCCCTTGGGACCTCATTTTTCTTACTCAAGACCTCTCCAAAGGTCTGAAAGGACAGATAATCTCGGCCAACACAAAGCATGAATCAAGATGAGAACTTTGGGAAAAGAAAGATGCTAAAACTTCACAATACTTAGATCGATGCAAAATAAATGGCATGCAAGAAGCTTTATACCTCAAATAAGCTCCAAAGGATGATATCTCTTCAGATCAACAAGCTCCAATCGTTCCTTTCCTTCTTTGACAACTTCTCCTTTCTTCTTCTAGCTTTTCTTTAGCCAAAATGAGCTTTCCAAGGCCAAACACACCCAACAATGGAGGTGGAACGGCTAACTAGGGTTTCTGAGGTTAAGGGAGAGCTTATGGAGGCTAGGGTATGCACCAACATGTTCCTTATATAGTGGCTGACCCTAAATTTAGGGTTTTAGAACTCTGAGAGTACGCTGGGCGTACTCAACCTTGCACCCGCGTCCATATACGCCTTACGCTAGGCGAAATCCCAGCTTATGCTTGGCGTACTCGGCGAGTCCCCAAGTTTCATACTTGCCCCTCATTTTCCACTTTTCCCACAAGATGACCAAAATATCATTTCTCTTAAATCTCGGGGACTCACAATTAGGTATTCTTAGGAACGGGGCATTACACGACTCCCAGTGATCCTCCCATCACCACAAGACTAAAAGCCAGGAAGCTAAGGAAACACGGGGACACAAAGCAAAGAGTGACACGCGCGCGCAGGGATCCCAAGGTCGAACTGACACGTCAAGAGTAAACCGTGAATGCTAACACATCATCGTCTAACAAGGAGTCTAATCCAAAAAGAAACGTTGAAGTCACGAAGACCTTTGACGAGCTCAGACTGTGCTCGAATCACCACCCATATGGTTCCCTCCCAGTCAACTCCCTAAGTGACGGTGCACAGGGAAAATGGGGAGGCCTGAGAGTTGTGGTAAGGCGAATGCAGGCAGGTAGAGAAAAACACTCATCCCGTGAGAGGAGCTAGGTGGACAGAAGTGAAGCGCGAAGGAATCTGAGAATCGTCTTTAGAAAATCAATTCACCAAAAAAATTCCAAGCTTGAGCATGTGCAGAAACATGGTCGGACCACGAGGGAGCAAACCCAGGGAATATCTGGGATTCCAATGCATAGATGTTGTAAGGACACTCCCTGTTGGAGAAATACCCTATAGGCCTTCCCCAAGCGACCCTACAGACAAAAGAGAGCCAATTCTAAAATTTCATGGGTGCTAATAGAGAAAGTACAGTTAGGGAAAGAATAATACTCTCCTGAGGCAAAGAACCAAACAAGCGGCTCACAACAAGAAGTCTTGAGAACCATTGTCGGAAGAATGTCTAGCCCGGGGGCACGTCGGCCCACCACACAAGGACAAAATCGAAACCCTTAAAATCACTGCCAGTGAATACCCAAAATATCAGGTGCTCATTCGTCCTCAAAGACAACACACCATGACTTTGACTAACAACTATCGGTCATCAAATCAATGGGGTATCGATATCATGGGGACAACCCCGGTCATCCCAAGAGGAAATGGTTTCCCCCAGGTTACCCCCAACCATTTCAGTAGACAGGAAAAAGATGACCATCCATGAGGATCGAAAAAAGCCTGGGTTGGATAACCACCGACAATGTCTTAGATCCATTGCTAGGTCCCAAGGCGAGGCCTCGGTGGATAATCACTTAACCTAATACAAGGAGTGAAATCAATGACGCCACTTGGGATCACAAACGAGCCGTTACGAGCGCTAAACTTTGGTGCAATCATCAACAAGGCAAACATGCTTAGTGGGAAACACGCGACCACTAAACTCAGCCAAGCCAAACACAGTGGAAACGCCAAAAATCGCCATAATTGGTATATGCGAATGGAAAGCCCCAATGCAGGAGACTGAACGTTGGAAGAGGATGGGGTTAACCACACACGACCTAAGATTCAGCTAAAAGCCGCCAAATAACATGAAAGTAGGGCCATAAACATGCACCAAGATGGAGTTGGCATCCCAAGAGCTCGGGACGAAGTATTCGCCTCCTAGACCCGGAGTGTGTGCAGTTCGCACCACCACCCCTAGAGTGACGAAAAAGGTCCAGATCAGCTCGGGACTTGGGCAATGTGATCAAAATATGAATGGATAATCACACCCTAGCAGATCAGCCCAAGAAGCTAGAACTTGTCTTACATCATGATGTAGTCACCTCTTTTTCTTTGCTCATCAGAAAATGTAGTTATCTCTGAAAACATTATCAATAAAGAAAGTGGACCACTAAAAAATCTATTAGAACATTTTCTACCGTTCAAGCTTTATAACACTCATAAAAGATGTTGTACATGTTTACCAAATGGTAACAAGGTTTGATCATCCACATCATTTAAGTGAAAACGATGTAAGAATGAAACCATAGGTGTCAGAGGTTCATAACCTTTCCCTAAAAAAATAGTACCTAATTCATAAATGCCTTGAATGAAGATCTCGACTTGACTTAAATAATTACGGCCAGGGTACAACTCCCCAAGGCTCAAGACTTAGAACAAAGCCTCAAAAAGGGTAATAAGAAAACCTTAGCTAAAAAAGGGGGAAGAATAATTAGGGATGTCAACGGGGGCAAACGGGGCGGGGATTGCATCCGCCGCCCCCACCCCCGAAATTTTCCTGTTCCCCCGCCCCCGCCCCCGCTCCCGAAATCTCTAGCCTCCCTATCCCCGCCCCCACCCACGAATCCTAGGATTACCCCCGCCCCCGCCCCCGTTTGGGTTGACTTTTTTTTGGGCGAACGAAGGTGTTGTTTAGGCTAAAAGAAGTTATTTTTTGAGCTAAAAGAAACCATTTTGGATAAAAAAAAATAGTTATTTATAGCATAAGTTTATATATTTAAAATAAAAATATTATAACATCTTAAAAACGTTATACTATAAACTTAAAAACATGATATTTGATTGAATTTTGGAAGTTCAAAATCATTGCTATTATTTATTATATTTTTATAATTAATATATATATTAATATAAATAATATATTAACGGGGTCCCCATTGGGGGTTCGGGACGGGACTATCCACCCCCGCCCCCGCCCCTGAAACTAAAACGGGGGTTAACATTGCCCCCACCCCCGCCCCCGTCCCCGATTTTTTAAACAAATATTCCCCATTCGGGATCGGGGCCCCACGGGTTCGGGGTCCCACCAGACTTTTTGACATCCCTAGAGGAATACCCTAATAAAGAAAACTGGACAAAAAGTCCCAGTCTAGAAATAATGGTCTATGACCCAAATAAGGGACAAATTCCGAGCCCGCAGCACGAGCCCCCAGGACAAATCCAAAGCAACTTAAGCAAATATATGTCCTAGAGTTATAATTTGGATAAATACAGTAGCACAAATAGATTGCCAAACAGCACAACTACTTGCCAAGCAGAGAGATCTAACCATCTCAAGTCGACCCTCCAAGGCCAACACAAACATGGGTGAAGAATCGCCTCAACAAGGAAAAATAAGGGCACATAATCACCAATGGCCAACATAAACCACTTGGAGATAGAAACAACGCAGAAGCAGAAATGATTATGCTACCAAAACACAAAAAAATTGTCTTGATAGACAACCCCCGGACTTGAAAGGGCCGCACAGGGCCAAACAACCATTAAAAGTATTATATTGAAGACATTGTCTTAGAAACACACAAGTTGAAACACTATTCCACATAAGCAAATCAGACTACCAATAGGAACCTACCTATGGAAGTAGTGATAGTACTCACAAACTCAAGGAAGTCGGTTTAGGATAAATAAAACAACTAAAATACCTACATACGTTTTATAACAATAAAACTTGTAGACTCACCAACATTATGTTGACCTCCAAACCACATGTATTCTCAGGACAATGAACTTAATTGAAGGAGGAGATAACCTCAGTGACGCAGTCCGGAACTTATGTGCTTTGCTTTTGTACTTTGCTTTCATAACCTACTTGTACCTCGAACAAATGTGTAATATCTTTTATTTAATGAATAAATATCTATGTTGTTAATTACATCCTATGTATTATTCAACGTATGCCTTGGCTTGAAATCCCAACATCACTAACGTCGCACATCATGGCGCTTCTGTTGTCGGCCAGGGGTGTGTCAGATTGGTATCAGAGCTATAGATTATAGTTGTTTTTGGTCAAAAATTGATCAACTATTATTCAATCAAATTATATGAGAGTCTGTGGTGTTTAACGTGATGTAAATATCAAATAGTAATCAAAGTAAGACAAGTTAGTTACAAGGAAACCGCTTGATCCTTTTTAGGATCTCTGAGATAAAAACTTGGGAGGTGATAATGATCACATACCTTGTTGTTTTTATTGATCTGCATATGAGATTACAAAAATGTTGAAGGTAATATGAATACAAATGTAATAGAGTAACTAATTGTTTGTGTAGTGTGTGTAATACGGGTGTATTTATAGTCTAGACTAAATAACAATAAGTTTGATATTTATGGGATCCTCTTGAATGAGATTGTGCACATTGTTTGACTTGGTATTCTCAAGTCTTAAGCCTGGTTGAAACGATTCTTCATTGAGAATAAGTCTCATATTGACCATTTCTACATATGTGAGAAAAAATAAATAGAAATATGATAGTTAGGGGTGTTAGGAATTAAAAATAATAATGCTCAAGATCCTGAGAATGGTCTGTCGAAGCCAATCCAATTGATGACTCCAAGCCCTACGAAGCACATGATGATGCAGATGATGATGATGATGATGATAAGAAGTCTAAGAGCTCTACCTCGGACACAGGATCTTTAGGCTAAAATATTGCATATCATTTTGCCTTGTTAGCACTCCAAGACAATGTTGCCTCTGCTATCTCCAAATTCGACTCCATCGATCAGATATTCGCACACCTTGAGTTGAAGATTGATCAAATGGTTAAAAGTCTTGACTCCAAGCCAGAGCTCATCCTTAAATATCTTTCCGAGATTCCAAGTTGTTGCTCCTTCAGAACTTGACCAAGCCAATCAACTTGACCAATTCATTTCCCTTCGTCTCAAGCACACTATCGAAGACGTTAAACATAAGTATAATGACAGTCTCGATCATCACATCTCCACCACCACCATTATGCTCAAGATTCATGAGGAAATGATTAATGTTACCAACGAACTCATCATGCAGACTCATGTTTGTCATGAGAAACAAATTCAAAGACTAGAAAAAGAGATTTGCAAAAAAGATGTCATGAACATGGTAATGCAAGAGGTACTGATCAAGATGATTCAAGTAACCTAGAATGTTGTTGATGTTCCAAACAACAAGTTTGATGAGATGCTCGTAATTCTGGATGAAACATTTTCCCATCTCAAGGCTCAAGCTCCTACAATCGAGGCATACAACATTCTCACCAATCAACTCAACACTAGCTTTCAAAGAGTCTTTGAACAGTTGGAGCAACTCAAAACTGAATCTGTACTTGCATCGAAGGTAGGGGCGTCTCATGGAAGAGGGGGAGATAGAGAAAGAAGAGAAAGAAGTGTAAGGTCACACCTTATGATCTGATGAGTCAAATACATAAAACATTGATAGATAAGCATCAACGACTACAACATCGACAGGTCTAGCATATCAAGCTTATCAGCGTCAGCTTACAGTTTAGTTATCTAATTGTAATACTTTTTATATTAGGAAGATATCTTTGTATATTAGGTAATGATACAGATAAGTATAGAATAAATCACAGATACAATATCTTTGTGATAAGATCGGTTCTTAGTATAGATTAGATGCAATCCATTCAATCAAGGGATATACGTGTATAGATTAGTATATATACATTATTGGGGAAAACCCTAATGTTGTGATCTTAGCTTTGTGTCAATCGTCTTTGTGACAAACCCATCTTCTTGGTGAAGACAAAACTCTTTCTTGGGAAAAGAACAACTTGGAGAACTTCTATGTTATTTACTTTCTGTTTATTGTTTTGATTAGATTAGTTTTATGTTTTTTATTCATACTTGAAGTGTATCCGATCGATACAAACCTTTAATTGGTATCAGAGCAGGTTTTTGATACACTCAAGTAATCATGTCGACCTCTTTCATTCCAAAGTCAACTGTCTATAACAAGATCCCTCCGTTTGACAAACACAGCTACTCTGATTGGAAATCAAAGGCCATGGAAGTTCTAGAGTTCATGGATTTTGATATGCTCGATGTCGTCAAAAAAGTTCCTATAGTTGCTATGCATAAATCATCCAATGATGGTGCATCTAGCAATAAGATGAAAAGGAAATATGTTCCTACTTATAACAAGGAAAAAAAAGGATGTTGAATCTCAATGTAAAGGCTAGAAGTATTATTGGAAACTCACTCCCTTTTCTGTCTATCGCTTGGTTCAAAACTGCTTAACTGCTTAAGAGATGATGACCACTTTATCATCTTCTTTTGAAAAGGAAATCTCTTCATATGATGCGGTTAAATGTCTCATGGATCAGATTGTTAAATCTCACGCTGACACTTCACATGACAGCGTTGGGATCCTTAACGTTGATTCTCCTCACACTGCTAAAGACCTCAAGTCAGAATGGGACGATGCATCAGCGTATCAGGTAAAAAATCATGTTAATATTTTCTCTATTAATAATATCAAAAAAGATGACACGATTGATCTCTTACGTTTTAATTTATTGATCTCAAATAAAGAAAATTCTTCTCTCAGTCTTGAGCTTAATATTCTCAAATAAAAATTCTCCTCTCTAGAAAAATCTCTTTCTATTGTAAAAAAGGAAAACACTTGTATCTCGCTAACCAATAATTTTCTTTACACCGAAAAAGAAAAAGTTGTTGATCATGCTAATCGCAATCAAGTTATTTTGAATTACTGGGCATCCTATCACTTTAATGTCACAAGAATCATTAATGCTCAAATTCCAGATCAGTGTAAGAAGTTATCGGAGGTGATATAGAAGGTGTTGTTTATTTAACCAAAGTCGAATCTAAACAAACCTTTTATAAAGTTGATTGCTTAAAAGAAGACTTTAAAAGTAGATTCTGAGTTCTTATTTTATAAATCAAACTTTAATCAATTCTCACTACCTTGTTGATTCTAATGGCATTACTAAATGTGTTTCTAAATTATCTACTCTTGATCCTTCTCTCCAACCTTCTCATCGTGAATATGTTCTTCCCTCAAATAAGATTTTGCTAAAGTTTCCTATATATAATGGTGAAGTTCATTCTGTAAATGAAATTCTTAGCATGTTTCCTCAGTGCCCAGTTAGTAATTCTGAACCTGAAGATCAATCAAATCCTTCTACTCCCGATAACTCTTCAAAGGATCATGATTCTCATGAAAAGGTAGTATATGAGCATAACATTGATTACATTCCTTGTTCCAGAACTAAATCAACAACTATTAAGTCAAATAATCATAGTTCTTCCGATTCAGCAGTTGAAAAGAAATCAAAATCAAATGTTAAAGGAAAGAATCTTGGATTTAAAGTTTGTTATCGATGTGGTGATGCCTCTCACAAAGTCAGCCTGTGCACTTTTGAAAAGAACACTATTCGCGCTGATAATCTCATGACTCGAAAAGATAAGTGGATCAAAAGGGAAACCTGTTGAACTGTCTCCCTGATAATCTCCTTGAACTGTCAGTGTATATTTTTTTAGACTTACTATACATCTTAGTTTCAGGGTAAAGAGCATATTTGGTATTTAAACATCGGTTGCTCAAGACATATGACATGATTCAAATCTCTCCTGGAAGATTTCATAAAAAAGGATGGTTTGTCAGTTATATAGGGGGATAATGGAAAGGGTGCTACAAAAGGGATATGGATCCATCAAGTGCAATTCTATTGTTTTCAAGAATGTTTTTCTTATGTGAAAGGTCTTTAGTATAATCTCATTTCTATTAGTCAATTGTGTGACACTGGATACGAAGTTCTCTTCAACAAGAGAGAAGGAAAAGATGTTGATCAAAAAACATCATTGTTCTTACTGCAAATCAACAAAAATACATCTATGTTTTAGATATATTTTTTATGACAACTCTTTTCATCGTTGCTTCTTCTCTCGTGCTCAGTCTCATGTAAACTGGTTGTGACACAAAAGGCTATTGCATTTGAACTTTAAGAACATCTCAAAGATTGCAGGGAATCAACTTGTGAGAGGAATTCCTAAGATACATTTTTTTAAGGACAAACTATGCTCAGTGTGTGAAAAAGGGAAGGAAACCAAGTCTTCGTTCAAGCCAAGGTCTTGTTCTTCAATCATCAAACCTCTTCATCTCCTTCATATGGACCTTTTTGGACCAGTTCCGATTAAATCAAGAGATGGGAAGAAATATACTCTTGTCATTGTGGATGAATTTTCAAGGTTTACGTGGGTAGTCATTGCTCTCATTAAGTAGTAGGATGTCCTCTATGATCACAAAGTAAGGCAATTACATAGTGATCATGGAGCTGAATTTTGAAACTACTCTTTGGAATATTTTTGCTCAGTCTCAGGAATCTCTCAGAATTTTTTGGTAGTTAGAACTCCCCAACAAAATGGTGTTGCAGAAAGAAGAAACAGAACTCTTATTGAAGCTGGAAGAACTATGGTTGTTGAAGCTGGTCTTTCATTGTTATTTTCGGCTGAAGCTGTCAATACAACGTGTTATACCCAAAACCGGTTTATTATTGTTAAACATCATGGGAAAACTGATTATGAGCTGCTGAAAGGAAGGAAAGCAGACATCTCTTATTTTCATGTGTTTGTTACATCTTGAATCAAATAGATCAGCGTTCGAAGTTTGAGGCTAAAGTTGATGAAGGAGTGTTCCTAGGATACTCAAAAGTATCCAAGGCTTTCAGTGTATTTAATCTTTCAAGGAAAATTGTTGAAGAAACCATTCATGTCACCTTTGATGAGGATTCATTCATTCATGATCGAGTTGATCACCTCTCATTAATTCTGAATGAACTTACGTACAGTCCTTCAGACCCTATTCCTGAGCTCTTGTCAAATGACGTTGATCCCATTATTTCCAATGTTGATCAATTAATCATTTCTCAACCTATCTCTGAAGATCAGCCTGTTGTTCCTGAAGAAGCTGAATAATCAAATCAGGAAGTCTCTGCCCATAGGAATACAAATGAAAGTTCTAATCTAAGAATCCTTCGAGATCATCCTAAATCTCAAATCATTGGAGATGTAAATTTTGGGATTCTCACTCGCATCAGAGTCATCAACAACTTTTGCATGTTTGTAAACTCCGTCTCAATGATCGAACAAAAGAATATTATTGATGTATTGAAAGAAGACGACTGGATTAAGGCCATGTAGGATGAGCTAAATGAATTCGAACGTCATCATGTGTAGACTTTTGTTCCCAAACCTCAAGGAAAAGCGATCATTGGAACTAAATGGGTTTTCAAGAACAAAATGGATGAAGATGGAATCGTCGTAAGAAACAAAGCTAGACTTGTAGCTTAAGGATTTTGTCAGCTTGAAGGGTTAGAATATGATGAAACATTTTCTCATGTTACAAGACTCGAAGCAATTCGTTTGTTTATATCTTTTTCTTCTTTCAAAAACTTCAAAGTCTACCAAATGGACATCAAAACCGCATTTCTACATGGAGGTCTTCAAGAAGAAGTCTTTTTAAAACAACCTCCAAGGTTTGACAAAGAAGAGTTTCTAGATCATGTGCATCATCTTGATAAAGTTGTTCATGGCTTAAAGCAAGCTCCTAGGGCATGGTATGGCATGTTGGCAAGCTATCTTCTCTCAAGTGGATACAAACGAGGAAAGATCGATAACACTCTGTTCATAAATCAATCATGATCTCATATCATTCTTTCTTAAGTGTATATGGACGATATCATCTTCAAATCCACTGATGAAAAACAAAGTTCAGAATTTGAAGAGGTCATGGCAAAGAAATTCGAGATGAGCATGATGGGTGAACTAACTTTCTTTTTAGGCTTGCAGTTCAAATAACTAATTGAAGGTATTTTTGTTTTGCAAGCTAAATATATTGCAGATATGTTGAAGAAGTGTGGTTTCTCTTATTGCAAACCATCAAAGACTTCGATGTCTTCATCAGCATCTATTGACACTGATCCAAGTGGCACCGATTTGATTGCAACTATGTTTCAAGGAATGATAGGCTCTCCACTCTATCTTATAGCCAGTCACCCTGACATTATGTTCGCCACCATATTGTGTGGTCGCTATCAAGCCAATCCTAAGGAATCTCATCTTCACGCTGTCAAAAGGATTTTTCGGTACCTAAAACATATACCCAATATTGGGTTATGGTATCCTCGTGACTCTGATTTCAAGATGGTGGGATACATTGACTCCGATCATGGCCGGTGTGGCATTGATCGTAAAAGCACTTCAGGAGAAGCTCAAATGCTTGGAAATAGATTGGTAAGTTGTTCCAGCAACAAGTAGACTCCAATGGCTTGTTCTACCGTTGAGGCTGAATATGTTGCCGCTGGAAGGTGTTGTGCTAAGATTCTATGGATTTAGAATCAACTCTTGGATTATGGTCTAAACTTCTCGAAGACACGCATCTGCTGTGAAAACACCAGTTCCATTTAGATGATAAAAAAATCCAGTGCAACATTCCAAGACCAAGCACATTGACATCCGTCATCATTTCATCAGGTAAATAGTTCAAAAGGGAATAGTGGAATTGTTCTATGTTCCATCCACAGATTAGTTGCCTGACATTTTCACCAAGGCATTGGACGAAAAGAGTTTGAAAAAATTAACTGCAGATCTTGGCATGCTTTCAATGTCTTAATCATTTTCTAATTGTTTTCTGTCTTATAAAAAACTTAAAATACAAGTGCTTCTTTTATTTTGAATGGAAAGTCTTACATTTAGTAGTTACATGTATTTTCTTTCAAGCCTATCTAAGGTTTATCTGCATTTTATTGCTTCATAAATTGTAAGTCTTGTTGTCATCTACTGACTCATAATCCGATAAAACCTCGAATGCCCTCGTGTTGATCTTGAATACATAATGGTTTTATGGACTTGAGTCAGTTAAATCATAGATTACAAAGACTGTTTCTTGCTCTTCTCTTGCCCTTGATGAACATGAAAACATATGGGACGCGATTCATAATGTCTTACAAAGAATGTTTCTTACTCTTCTCTTGCCCCTGATGAACACGTGAATATTATAGCATATGCAATTGATCCTATATCTGAAGCATATGGGACGCGATTCATAATGTCTTACATAAAGACGTGATACTTGACCAGTCTTTTGCTATAATAATTCCATATATAGAATTTCCAATGTTGAAATACTTCAAAATGGTATTCATATATGCTCATGCCTAAGCTTAATTAATACTTCAATCTAAACTTTTAGATTCAAAATAAAGTATAAGTATCATCTCCCTTATTATAGTTGTACAACTCCGAATCTAGAAGACCCAGAAAGGAAAGAAAAACCCTTAGTCAAGGGGTCAACTCATCGACTCTAAGGAGGAACTCGACGAGTCAGAGCGGGTTCCGTGTCGCAGATTAAGTGACCGACTCAGTGAGTCGGCAAGTAGACTCGGCAAGTCTGGTCTGGGTTTGGAAACCCTAATTCCGGGACTTGGTTCCATATTTAAGCATCCTATTCTCCTCCCTAGGGTTTCATTTTCAGCGTCTCTAGTCCAGAACTTGAAACCCTAGCACCCAACTCCATTGTTGAGCGAGTTCTTGCCTTGAGAGTGAATTGAAGCTTGGAGAAGGAAGAAGGACCTTGGTGGTGCAAGAAGAAGCTATAGATCCATAATTTGGGTAGCATTACAGATCATTTGAAGGTATAAAGCTTATACCTTGGCTGCTAATCATCAAGATTCCCTTTCTAACTTGTATTTCCCACTTTTGAGCCATTTCCAAGGCCAATCTGAGTATTGAGCCTTTGAGGACGAAAAGGACTTCAGATCTGGGCATTTCTGAGCTTGAGGAGCTCTGAGTGGGTAGCTTTATCCAGCTATGGCTACATTTCATGTCCTATACCTTCATTTTTAGCTTGGATTAAGCGTTTTAGCTCCATAGCACCTTGCATGCACGTAAAGTTAGCAACTTTACGTGAAATGCTAGCATTAGAAGTCTAGATCTATGGGTTGAAGGTGTTGGAATGGACTATAATAAGCAGAATAGAGATGTTATAAGGTGGACTCGGCGAGTCAGTTCATAGACTCGGCGAGTCGGGTCGCAAACCCAAACCCTTATGTTTGTGATTCGGATCAGTGAGTGGAGTTAGTAAAGGGTTCAACCAGTCTGGGTCTGTAATGTATCTAAAGATCATAGTACTCGGCGAGTCCAAGGCAATCTTCTTAGTTATGAAGATGAACTCGACGAGTTCATGGATGAACTCGGCGAGTCGGTTGAAGATAGTCCCGAAGTGTTACATGAAGGAGAACTCGCCGAGTTCTCACTAGACTCGACAAGTGGAGTCGGGGTTATTTTGGGACTTGAGGAGCATGGACTCGACGAGTTGGCAGAACAACTTGACAAGTCGAGTCAACTGGAAGGTTGACTTTGACCAAAGTTGACTTAGTTGGCTTCTTGAGGACAGTTAGGCTAAGTGTTGTTATTTTTGGTATTGGTAGCTCGGGGAGCTAGAGGAGCAGCAGTTCAAAGAGTTGTTGGATAGCAGCCAGAGGGTTATCAGCAGTTTCAGCAGTTCGAGGTGAGTCTCCTCACTGTATGCATGGGTCTACGGCCACAATGTCGGCCCATTATGTTCATGCTCATGTTTGTGTTTACGTATAGAAGGAAGACCCAGGGGTTAGCCCTAGGCACTTATTGATATATCTTCCGGATTACGACCTGATTTTGGGCGAGGCCCGAGGAATGTTAGGATACTAGAGGTCTTTTTGTTTCTTGCATGTGTCGGTATGATAGGATCCGGACTGAGGGTCCGATGTCAGGGTAAGCCCGAAGTACGTTAGATAATAGTATGCTTCTGGGCCGAGGGTCCGATGTTGGGGTATTCCCAAGGAATATTCTTATGTAGTGTGTTAGATTATACTTGTTGTCTTTGTGATACTTGTATGTGCCTGGTAAGGAGGTAAGTGTGGGTGAGGTCCCGTGTCTCATCACTAGCTGAGTGAGGATGGGGTTCCATATCTCGATTTTAGCAGAGCAGGGGCGAGGCCCGTGATAGGAAGGATGTGAGTGTAGGCGAGGGCCCGTATCTCACTACTCGTAGGAGTGTGGACAGGGCTCCACTACTTCAGTAGCAGACCAGGGGCGGTGCCCAAGTTAGACGAGGCATTAGAGTAGGGTATGGTTAGGGAATATTTATCTATGTTTCAATATGTTCTTTAATCGTATGTATATGTATGGCGGGCGAGGCCCAGAGTCAGGCGGGGCCTAAAGGAAACAAATATGTATACCGGGCGGGGCTTGATGTCAGGTGGGACCTGATGCCAGGCGGGGCCTGATGACGGACAATGTCCGATGGCGAGCGAGGCCCAATGCAGCGGGCAGGGGCCCAGTATGTGGTTATGTATGGCATGTGTAGCTCAATAGATATGTATGGTACGTGGTAGGTTGGGGAACTCACTAAGTTTCGTGCTTACGGTTTTCAGTTTTGGTTTCAGGTATTTCTGATAGCGAATGAAGAGCTCGGAATGATCGCATGGCACACACCAAGAAGTTTAGCCCGGGATGTTTACTCTGATAATAAGAACATGTTTTGAGTTGACACTCGAAATTTATGTTATGACTTATGTTATGGTTCTTATAAATATGGTTTTAGTAACATTTTTAAAGGAAATTTTTGGTTGTGATTTTTGGGTCATTACAATAGTGAAACAACTTTTCATATTTTGCAACTTTGCAAAATTCTTAACCTTTGTTTCCTATAACCACTATTGCTAACTTGCAACACTTCACATATTAATCATGCTCCCACCATCATGATAGTTATATTCTTACTAGCATAACTTTTATGCTCCTGCTAGCTTTAACATATACTCAAAAATCAGCTAGACTTTTAGAAATCAATATTTATTTACTTTATTACCAAAGTTCAGATTTCTGAGACAAGATGTCTCGATAAGCCTTTATCTAAGCTCATACATCTTTTGTAAGAAAGCTCATATGTGTGTCTAAACTATTTCAGAACTTACAACACTAAGTTGTAACGCCCGCGTTTCCAGGATAGGCATTTCCGTTGAAGTAATAGTCTAGGTTAACCCTTGTATCTCTTTTGAAGTATTAATGATGAAATATTTGAGTATTATGTGAATGATGTGCATTATGTGTTTATTTACTTAATTATTATAATTTAATGAATTAAGAATAAATTAAGCGTCAAAATTAAAGTATGGGATAAGCCCGACATCTTTGCATAAAGTTGTAGTGGCCGAAACGAGGTTTCCGAATATATATAGAACGCCCAAATCTAACTCCGTATGAGGAAGTTATGAATTTCTGAAGTTTCGACTTAGCGGTATGCAGTCCGAAATCCTCGATTTGAGATCGAGCGGTTTATAGTCGAAACAATCTAAACGAGAATCGAAGATCTCGTTGTTAGTAGCGAAACGATGAAAAGTTAGGCGAGAACGGACGTCGGACGAAGAAGTTATGAATTTATAATGAAGTTTTCCTGTCTGGGCCTACTAAAAATAAATAATAAAAAAATAAAGTCAAAATTAGCCAATGGAGTCTAAACGAAAGTTGTAGAGCGTAGTCTCACCTACGTGTGGATATAAAGAACGTCGAAAACGGAGTTCGTATGACGAAGATATGAATATTCAAAGTTTATTAAATAATTAATATTTAAATTTATTTATTATATCCGATATTATCCAAAGAGGAGTCACCGGACTAATCTGAAGTACGCCCAGCGTACAGCGAAGCATGACATGCCTCGCACTCGAGTTCTTCGGATGACGCATGCAGTGACGATTTCGGAGGCGTACGCCCAACGTACTGCGAGGCCTCAGCCTCCTATAAATAGGATGCGAGGGTTCCGGGCATTCTTGCTCATTCCTTCTCTTTTCATGCCGAAGCTCTGCGTGTAAACCCCCGAAGCCATCCCGACACCCCGGATCTCATATCCAAGTTAAGAAGGAAGTTTTACGCTCCCGAGATCCCAAGAAATGCGATTCCCGAGCCGAAGCTCTGCCCGCGAGGAGTTCGATTTTTGTGGAGATCTTCCAGATCTGCCAAAGAATACTACTTCTGTAAACCGTAGTGCTGTCCGATCATCTTCTGATCAAGTGAGTGTGTGGTTACTTTCTTTTAACGCATAATTATGAAGTATTTTATATAAAATACGTGTTATGTGTATATTTTGTTGTTATATGTGTGAATGTATATTCACTTTCTTCTATCTCATAGATCTGATTTATTCTCTATGAAATACGTGTTATGTGTATGTGTCTCATCTATTGTTTGGAATATGTATTGAATGAGAATGCTATACAGGTTTTAAACTATGTATAAAAATATATATTTTTATCTACTAATATGTCGGGTAGAACATGGGTAGACAGTTGTGTGATAAACAGATGAGAGGCCTCGATGTTGTTTTGATTTAGTCATCTAGTGGAGTTTAGATGACGACCACAAACTTTTCTAGACAGTCCTGTGGAACGCTAGCAGGTTCGCCACTTGTAGGTGTTAATGAACTCGGGTGTTCATTCGATGTACTCCATCCCCCTTGATTAGTTGTTTTAGGGACGTAAAGTGAGAATAACGGTAATTGTGGGTTGAAAACCCTATATGCTCACCAGGCTCCCAAGCCTGACCCACTCAGTTTATTTGTATTACAGGAAGTGGCGCAAGGGCATAAGATGGATGAACCATCAAATTGTTTTGTTTACAAGTTTGTATATGTATATATTTGTTGAGTGACTTGTAATGTTATCGTTTATGCTTTATAGTCTGTATCGGAACATGACATCCCGAGTTTTGATTATATAATGAAAATACATTTCTTGATGAAATGCTTTGGTAAATATTATTTTATCATACTTTGTTTTTGGGAACAAATTCCGCAACTCTTTCAAATCAAAAGGATTTACTCTGAAATTATTTTAAAAGCATAAATGAAAATCGGTCTTTTCTGGCCGAGATTTTGGGGATGTCACACAAGTCCCGAATGTTCAAATTATTTGCCATTTCTCACAATTCGATCTATGAAGATGGATGTCGTAATCATAATCGAATTTCAGAACGCAATTAACACAACTGCTATATTCTTAAAATCTACTTGTGAAAGCGTTTCCTCACAATCATTTTTATGAATTGGAGAGAAACCTTATGACACTTATATTTTGTGGTTCACGTATTCCTATCCATGTGACACTTTCATTACCAACCATTATCATTAGATAAGGTCTATCGCAGATTCAAACTCATGTGGACTGAACTTGTTCAATATTAATTTCTTGCCACTTGGCAGTACGAGGGTCTACCACGTCTTCCAAGTTGTTGAGTAGATCGCCCTTACTAATCAATGAACTTTCACTGATCAAGGTGCTTTGCCTTATGCAAACAATTGAGAACTCATAGAAATCACATGCATAGTCAACTTTAACTGTAATGGAACAGAAACAAGAGTATGTCAACACGATAGGTTACAAACATCAAGTCGTGTGCTAGTGATAAATGATAGGTTTACTCTTTATTAGTTCCTAAAACTTTTCAAGATCTTTAAGACTCCTACTGACCTCTTGACATATAAGATTCTCTATCAAGAAACTTTCCTTGACAAGCATATATTCAAGAGTTAGTGCTGTTTCTTGTCAAGAATGACACTTAATATAATTTGTCTCAGTTGGTCTTTGTCTTATCCAAGACATCCCAGCTACCAATCTCAAATCTGCATGAGTAAGAAAACTTTTCTACTCCACATTTTATGATGTGTTATAAACCTACTTAGAATATGTCACTCATAACTCTAAAACTCGATTTTGGAACGAAGTATAATTCACCTTTTTGATTTAGCCATTTCAACAATTCTCGATTCCTCTTCTTAGTCATTTAAGTGCACTAAGGTGTCCTTAGAGGATCAATTGTGATATGGTTTTTCATAATCATTAAGGTAATCATAAAACATGATACTAAAGTACTATCCTTTCCTTTCAGATTGGGGAAACTTTTATCTTTCTGTCTAATTGATTCTTATTATTCGTTCTGCTATACATTGAAACTTTTTCAATGATTCAGAATTATACTTAATCTTGTAAGCATAATCCTATTCACTAAGCTTTTAGTAAATCATGACGAGTAGTTTTATCGTTCTTTGTGTTGGACCTGATCCAGTACACAACCAAGTGTACCCGATCCCCTAGTCCTTCACTTGACTCAGATATACATGTGAATAAGAAATTAGTCTTAATTTCCCAACGATGAAGGTTCTCATTCATCATATAATACAAGTTGCATGATTCCAAGTTTCTGTCCAATTGAAACTTGGTGATGAGAATCTTTCCTTATCTGGTATATTTAGACACTACCACAAGCGAAAGAATCAAATCCATATTGCTAAAAATAGAAACATACTGACATCAATTTTCACAAATGTCATTGCAATGAGATATAAATATAAGATAAAATTAAAATTTTATTTATTTATGAAATGCGGAAAAACTTGTCCTTACAATGCAATTACAAATAAAAACTATGTTACTATATATTTCTAAGCAGTCTATCATAACTCTTAAGTAGCAGCTCATAATTATGATCAATGAATCATGCGATCGAAATCCATCTCTTCGCGATCAGACTTGGCCTACTCTTTCTTTAAGCTTCCTTTATTTTCTTCGATCCTACAAAACATCAAAATGTAATTACATTACATCATGTATTAAGAATCTCCAAATAGGAACTTAATAGAGTTAGATAGTGGACTTACCTGAAGCAGAGTCATACACTACGACTTTACCATCCTTATGATCCTTAAGGTAGATACGATAGCTTCGCAACTAATGCCCCTTCTCTTGGAAGTAGAAACAAACATATTCTTTTGGAATGGTACATGGGACAATCTCAGACTTAGTCTTTCTCTTTACCATTTGGTCAAACGGCTTGACCATGGTCGATCCCTTTCCATTGGGAAGAGAAGACTCTTCTGGACTTCCAATGTTGCCATTGCCAATGTGTCACACCCTCGAACCGTCAGAAAACAACGGTGAAAACGTCCGGGGCGGGTGACATCATGCGTAGTATCACAACAATCATACTATAGCAATCAAAGTAAACACGACCATTACATTACAATATGATTATTTACATCTGTTTGAAAGCATAGTTTGTACATAACAGTATATAACAAAAGTAAAAGACGTGACTCCGAAATGCTCCGTCTTCTCCAAAAGTTGGTCAGAGTACCGGTTTATCGTTGCCCTAAGAATACAAGCGGTTTGGAAAATGTATCAGCATAAAGCTTGTGAGTTCATAAGCATGTTTTTGTAGTGAAAACCATTCTTATCAAGTTCTGAAATATGTATGCATGCTTTCCAAGAAAATCCAATATTTTTTAACATGTTTGTTTGTTACTGTATGAAAGATATATTCCGTTTGAAAACCCTGGCTACCACTAGTATGTAGTGTATGTTCTATTTTGAAACCCTGGCTACCACCAGTAGATAAGGTATTTTCAGTTCGAAGACCCTGGCTACCGCCAGTAAGTGAGGTACGTTTCGTTTGAAAACCCTGGCTACCGCCAGTAAGTAAGGTAGTTTTATTATTCAAAATAAAACAAAAGATTGTGTCCCTGGAATACCCTCCAGTAACTAGTTAGGTAGTTTTATTACTTAAAATAAAACTATTGAAGAAAGAAATCCCGTAAACAAAGGTTAGTTTATACTTATTGTGAGTCGTATAACCATACTAATATGACCGATTAACCTCCTTGACGTTTCTTCAGGCGTCGTACGATTTCAAAATTTGTCACCCCAGGCATGCCTGCCTAACTGTAGCTAACAGTTCAGGTGTGGGATTGTCAGTCCCGAATAGATCTATTCACAAATTTCATGCTTTCCCTCCAGGAGACTCTGGTTATATTAACGGTGAGGATTTATTGGTACCCCGACGGGCATAACGAAGATAGGTCTCACAATCCTGTATTAATTAGTTTACGTGTTGTTCTGTGGTTCTCGTGTTCGAAATCGTTGTAAACGTTGTAGAGTATAAATAATTATACGCAAAATAATTATTTGATAAGATACTCTTGCTTTCTGTATGTAATAATGGATAAACTAGCCTGTATTAGTTTATATGTGTGACTTTATACGTAGTTTGAATCTATAAAACCGGAGTTTAATTTCCCAAACTATACCTATTATAGTTTGACTGGTAAGTTGTGTTCGTGCATGATTCTGAAAACTATGCAATCATGTCTAGAAAACATCCTTTACGCTCCGCATATTACAAGAGGGATAAAGTATCTAAATGTTTAATGTGAAACTTGTTGTAATTTCATCAGTTTTTTTCAAGTTGTGAAAAACCTTTATGTTTAGCTTGTATTCCCCCTGAAAATGTTTTAAAAACTATAAAAACGTAGGGGTATGATCTCACTGTTTAACGTAGGATTTGAGTGTACGATCGGGATGAGTGCTGAGTGTCAACTGATGTTTTGTACTCAAGTGGATCCTATTAACATATGGTAACACATACGTGTATTAGATGAGGACATAGCACTTGAAACTAAGTGTTAGAATCACACATGATTGAAGATGGGGAGTTTGCGACCGTAATCAGGAGTGTACGGTTATGGGTTTACGGTTCATTGGTTTACGGTTCTATGGGTTTATGGTTTAATGACCTTACGGTCATAGGGTTTACGGTCCATAGGTTTACGGTCTTTGGGTTTACGGCCCATGAGTTTACGGTTCCTTGGGCTTATGGTCTATGAGTTTACGGTATTTGAAGGGTGTATGGTCTAAGGAGATATACTAGACCGTAAACACCTTTTGTTCATGGAAAAGTGACGATTTAACGGCAAAACTCAAGAATCCTAACTAAATATTAGTATAAGAGGATGATACTTATGATTTGAAGGCAAAGAAAGGTGCTTTCGGTCCAAAACCCTAAAGTGTTCTTGAGGATTCTTGAAGATCTAGATAAAAATGAAATCCATGGATGAATCAAGAGTGAAACATGGATTTGGGAAGGATTTAGCAAACAAATGAGGAATCACTTACTTGTTCTTCAAGATTTGGAAGCAAAACTCGAAAATTTTAGAGATATAAAGTTCTTGAAGTGCTTAAAGTATGAAATGAAGGCCAAATACCCGATATATAGGGTAGAGTTTTCGGTCAAGGGGGTGGGGTGGGGGTGTACGATCGTAAACTCGAGTTTGCGGTCATACACTCCTCTCGAAGGGGTGTTTGACTCGGATGCTATGCTTTGACTTGGAAAAACTCGTTTTTGGACCCAAGCCTCGATTGTACTGAGTTTAGAATATTTAATTAGACCCGAGATAATGCTGACAAGAGCATAAATAAATTTCCGAATTGTTTTTTCTAACAGTTTGAACGGAAGAAATTTTGGGTTGTCACATCATCCCCCCGTTTAAGGGAATTTCGTCCCGAAATTCGAACGTAGAATACAAATCATGGATTAGAAAAGAGATGCGGATACTTCTGTTTCATCTAATCTTTACGCTCCCAAGTGAATTCGGGTCCCCGCTTGGCATTCTAGCGAACCTTCACTATCGGGATGCGGCTTTGTTTCGTTCGTTTGATTTCTCTATCTATGATTTCAACCGGTTCTTCCACAAAGTTTAGGTTCTCGTTGGTTTCAATCTCATCGAGAGGGACCACAAGGGTTTTGTCGGATAAACATTTCTTAAGATTCGAAATGTGGAAGACAGGATGAATGTTGCTAAGTTCTCAGGGTAGACGAAGTTTGTAGGCTACAGGACCGATCCTAGCGAGGATTCCACACTTTCCAAAGTGTATCATGCCTTTCCAGGGTGAGACCTTCAACAAAACACGGTCTCCTATCTGGAAGTCCAAGGGTTTTCGTCGTTTGTCGGCATAACTCTTTTGTCGGTCTCGTGAGGCTTTCAGTCGTTCTCTGATTTGCACAATCTTTTCAGTGGTTTCGCGGATAATTTATGGGCCTGTGAGAGTGCTGTCAGGGACTTGTCCCTTGGCTAGCTGTGTGTCGCCCACCTCAGCCCAGCACATAGGGGATCTGCACTTGCGGCCATAGAGGGCTTCGAAAGGCGCAGCCTTGATACTGGTGTGGTAGCTGTTGTTGTAGGAGAACTCGACCAAGGGTAAATGGGTGTCCCATGATTTACCGAAGTCAATGACACATGCTCTCAACATGTCTTCCAAGGTCTGGATGGTTCACTCACTCTGCCCATCTGTCTGAGGATGGTAAGCGGTACTCATGTCCAACTTAGTTCCAAGAGCTTTCTGTAGTGACTGCTAGAACCTCAAAGTGAACCTACTATCTTGATCGGAGATAATAGACACAGGCACACCATGCAGTCTAACTATCTCTTGAATGTAGATTCGTGTGAGTCTTTCCATCTTGAAGGTTTCTCTGATTGGCAGGAAGTGAGCAGATTTTGTCAATTGGTTGACTATTACCCAGATGGTATCGTACCCACTCAGAGACTTGGGTAATTTGGTGATAAAATCCATGGTAATCCTCTCCTACTTCCACTCAGGTATCTCCGGCTGTTGAAGCAAACCTGAGGGCTTCTGATATTCGACCTTCGCCTTGGCGCAAGTCAGGCACTTGCCCATGAAGGTAGCGATCTTTGCTTTCATGTTTGGCCACCAATACAGTTTCTTCAGATCAAGGTACATTTTGTCCGAACCTGGATGAACTGAGTATTTGGTCTTGTGAGCTTCGTTCATGACAACCTCTTTGTAACCACGAACTTTGGGGTCAAGATCCGGTTCATGCAATAATAGACTCTGTCTCCCTTGACCTCTAGGTTCTTATCCATTCCTCTCAAGGCTTCATTCGACATGTTCTCTGGTTTTAAGGCTTCCTGCTAATCCTCTCTGATTTGTGCGGATAAGTGGGAATAGATGGTCATTGTCAGTGCCTTTACCCTACGACCTGAGCATTCTTGCCGGATAAGGGCATCTGCCATTACATTGGCCTTGCCGGGATGGTAGCGTATTTCGCACTCATAATCGCTGAGTAGCTCTACCCATCGCCGTTGCCTAATGTTCAACTCCTTCTGGCCGAAGATGTGCTGCAGGCTTTTATGGTCAGCGAAGATAGTGCATTTGGTTCCGTAGAGATAATGTCTCAATATCTTCAATGCGAAGACTACTGCTCCCAACTTTAAGTCGTGAGTTGTGTAGTTGACTTCGTGTGTTTTCAGCTGTCTTAAGGCATAGGCGATAATCTTTCCCCACTGCATAAGCACACAGCCTAAACCCTGATTGGATGCATCGCAGTAAACAACAAAGTCCTCCGTCCCTTCGGGCAGAGATAGGATAGGTACGCTGCATAAGGTCTGCTTTAATGGATGGAACGTTGTGTCTTGCTTTTCACTCCAACGAAAGGGTACACCTTTCTGGGTTAGAGTGGTTAAGGGTTTGACAATTCTAGAAAAATTCTGGATAAATCTGTGATAATAGCCAGCGAGACCCAAGAATTGACGGATTTCCGTGGGCTTCTTCGGTGCTGAAAAGTTCTCTATTTGTTTGATTATTTAGGGGTTCACATTTATGCCTTCCTCGCTTACCACGTGACCTAGGAAGGTTACTTTTCGAATCCAGAATTCGCACTTGGAGAATTTTGCGTACAACTTCTCCATCCTTAGAGTCTCCAGCACTAATCTCAAGTGTTGTCTGTGATCTTCTTCACTTCTGGAATAGAAAAGTATATAGTCGATGAATATGATGATGAACTTGTCCAGGAAAGGACGACACACCCGATTTATCAGGTCCATGAATATTGTCGGTGCGTTGGTTAGACGGAAGGGCATTACTACAAACTCGTAGTGACCATATCGAGTCCGGAATGCTATTTTAGGAACATCACTCTCGTGGACTCGCAGCTGATGGTACCCTGATCTTAGGTCTAATTTGGAGAAGTAGCTAGCTCCTTGAAGTTGATCGAAGAGGTCATCGATCTGAGGAAGAGGGTAACGGTTTTTTACGGTGAGCTTGTTCAGTTCGCGATAGTCGATGCACATCCGAAAAGGCCCATCTTTCTTTTTCACAAATAATATCGGGGGTCCCCAGGGTGAGGAACTCGGTATGATGAATCCTTTGTTGAGCAGCTCATTAAGCTGATTGGATAACTCTTGCATTTCTACTGGCGCTAGACGATATGGTGATTTAGCTACGGGGGTAGCTCTGGGGATTAGGTTGATGCAAAACTCGACTTGGCGCTCGGGAGGAATTCCTGGAAGCTCTTCGAGGAAGACATCAAGAAAATTGCAGACTTCGGGGATGCTCTCGAGGTTTTTAACTTCCTGTTTCTCATTAATGACATGGGCTAGGAATGCATGACACTCCTTTCGCAGAAGTTTCTGGGAGTTGATGCACGAAATGATACAAAGGTTTGAACTGAGTTGATCGCCATAAATCATGAGGGTTTCACCAGAGGGAAGATTGAGACGAATAGCTTTTTCGTATCAAAGGATATCAGCACGATTGGGGCTCAACCAATCCATACCGTTGATGACATCGAAATTCTTTATGGAAACAAGTATGAGGTCAATGGGAAAGGAATGGTCATTTAAGGTAAGGGTACAATCGATGAATATGTCGTTAGTGCTCTCCTTCTCACCGTTAGCCATCTCGACGGTAATGCTTCGGTTAGCAGTTGGGGTTTATGTTTGAGAAGATGTTTGAATCCATGGCTAACAAAACTTCTCTCCGCACCAGAATAAAAAAGAATGCATGCAAAAGATTTGTCGAGGAGGAACGTACCCATAACAACGGTAGGGTCAGCAACTGCCTCCTCTTGCCCCATCGTTAGCACTCTCCCTATGTTGCCCGTTGTTGTTGCTTTGGGGCAGTCTCTTCTATAATGCCCGACTTCCCCACAGCCATAACAGGCTTGACCAACACCTGCTCCAGGTGCCTGATTGGTTGGTTGGGCTGGTGTTCTACAGCTTCGAGACGTGTGACCCTTCTTGCCACAATTGTTACAAAGCATTTCACGGCATGGGCCGGAAATGTGATGATGATAGTTGCACTTGTTGCACAAAGGGAGAGTACCAGTATATCTGTTGGTAGGTGCTTGAGTGGCAGGAGCAACGACAGGAGTAGTAGCAGCGTGAACTGCCACCGTATGTTGTCTTTTGGAGGGCTCCTGCGAAGACTGACCCTTTTCGTTGCTTCCAAAACTTTCTTTTCTCACCCCTTCCCTTAGCTGGTTCAGGAGTGGTTGTCACTTTATCGAGATCAACACTGTGATCTATAAGAGTTTGTGCCAGGCGCTTGGTGCTATCAAACGTGGTTGGCCTGGCAGCCAAGAAATTCCCTTGAGTTGGGGGTTTCAATACCAAATGTATCTTTCTATCTTTTTTCTTTCCGGGGTGACCATTCCCGGGCAAAGAAGTGCTAGGTCTTCAAACCTACAAGTGTAGGCAGCAATATCGAAACCTTTCATCTTCAAGTTCCATAGCTCGTGCTCCAGTTTCTACATTTCGCCCCGAGGGCAGTACTCAGCTAGCATGAGCTCCTTCAAGCTCTCCCAACCCATAGCATTTGCTACTTGCAGGGTTAGAGATTTAACCCGACCATTCCACCAGGTCAATGCTCTGTTGGTGAAAGTGCAAGCGGTGAATTTCATCTTGTTGGCTTCAGAACAGGAATAAATTTCGGAAATGGACTCGATCTTCTCGAACCATCGAGTCAGGGCAATAACACCTCCATTGTCGTTGAAAGATGTGGGTTTTATGTTCATGAACTCTTTATAGGAGCACTCCTTCCGGTGTCCCTGACTACCTTCATAATTTTGGGGATAAGTACCACCTCCCGGCCCGCCAGATCCACCAGGATTAATTTGTGACATCGCGGCATCTATAGCGGCAGTAACAACTTCCTGGAACATAGCAGGATCCAACTGAGGTGGTGGAGGAGTTGGATCTATCGGAGGATTGTTATTCTTTTTGTTGGGTCTTTTCTTTGGAGGCATCTTGTTCTAAAATTAATCAGGAAGGAGAGGATGGTAAGTCCTCTGGAATCGAATCAAGGAATCGGAGGATTGTTGTTCTTTTTGTACATCCGCCCATCCTTGTTGTTTCTCCCTTCTGGGCCATCCTTTTGCTCACCTTGAGTCCCTACTTGACTCACTTGGCGGCTATAGTTCCCTTCCTCAGATGGCTCGGGAACTGGCTCCGTCAGTTCAACATGTATGGTAGGTTCGTCCCTATTTTCGTGGAGCATCCGTCTCATTTCTTCCCTTTGTTCAGCTAGCATAGCCTGAATCATGGCTTTAACTCCAGCCATGGTGACTGGCTCAGGTGCAACTTCTTCAACAACAAGTATTTGCTGAACCACTAGGGGTTGGTTCCTACCTCCATTTGTGTTCACGTTTCCGCTACGGGTCCTTGCCATCTTGATCTATACACCGAATAAGGTGAATTTAGATCTTTATTTAGGATAGACATTTTAAATCGTCCTTATCACTCCGAAACGTTTACATGCTAGTTCTAATATCATAGTCGTACGTTTAGAATCCTAAACACATAAGGTTTCCAGATCCGGTCGGCAACAGACCATAGATCCGAACAATTAACAGCATATTATGCACAAAGCATTTAGCACATAAAAGCATTTTAGGCACAATTCCTAAAATAAGCTAGTGCTCACACCTCACAATCATCGCTTAGCATTCTAAGTTTAAGTCTAGAAATCCTACAAATTCCTAGTTCGCTTAAACTAATGCTCTGATACCAACTGTGACATCCCCAAAATCACGGCCAGAAAAGACCGGTTTGTTTATGCTTTGTTTAAAAATCAGAGTTACATTTTAAATGAAAGTGTTGCGGAATTTGTCCCAAAACAAAAATATGATAAAGATTTATCAAAAGCATTTCCATAGAAATGTATTTCATTAAAAGACTCAGGATGTCATGTTCGTACAGATCAAAAGCATAAACAGTACAATATAAGCCTTACTACATTATTTCATATCCACAGGCCTATATCCGTAATCCCTCGTCCAAAACATCACACCTATGCTCATGCGCCACTATCTGTAATACATAAAACTGAGTGGGTCAGGCTTGGGAGCCTGGTGAGCACATAGGGTTTTCAACCCACAATAAATAAGTTTATTAATTTCATCGATCAACAATAACCCGATTACCCGTTCCCGTTATCCTCACTTTACGTCCCTAAACACCTATCATAAGGGACCTAGCCTAAGGATCATCATCGAGACGGACTCTACTGCTAAGGGGATTCCTCAGCAATAAATGTCCTAAAGGCAACCATGTGGGGGATGGAGTACACCGGTGAACATATCGTTCACAAACACCTACAGGTTGCGAGCCTGCTAGTGTTCCATTGGACTGTCTAGAAGAGTCCGTGGTCGTCATCCATACTCCGCTAGATGACAGAATCAACAACATCAACATCGAGGCCTCTCATCATTTTATCACACATCACCTATTGCATCTACCCATGTTTTACCCCAACATTTTCGTAGATATAAAATACATATACAATTTAAATCATTGAAAACATGTATAACAACGTTCATCTAGCATAGATAGCAAGTATTCAGATAATATGCACACATAGCACGTAATTTATATAAAATATTTCATATCTATGTGTAAGTTGAAAGTAACTATGCACTCACTTGTTAAGGTGATGATTCCAAAATCGGGCAGCGCTTGCTTCTAACGATTCTATTTTCCTTCGACGAAACCTAGCATTATTATCGCTAAATTTTAGTCTAATATTTACCGTGACCAACTATTAGTCTTAGTATTATTATTATTATATAAGCGTTAAACAATATTTTCCAACCACTATGTACAGACAGGGGCCAGACATAAAACACCGGAGGGCAGGACCATTTTGGCATATAGCACTTCTGAAATCCAACAACCCTATGCGGCCCTTTAAACCAGATTCCCCGTACCGCGAGTAGTTAAAAAAAATATTATAACGACACTTATATAAGTTATAATAATAGCTCAAATATTTATTATAAGTTCATAATAACAATACTAATTTTAAATATACGCTATATTAAAATAAGGTAAGCATAACTTACTTACAAGGGGGTTTTAGCTAGGAGTCGGGCTCTGCAGGGGCAGAACTTCGTCGCTGAATCTTTCTAAGAAAGATTCGTGCAGCGCTTCAGCGCTCACCTTACTATACTAAGCTACAGAAAGAGAAGTCGAATCACGAGGGACCGAAATGCTCGGGGGATAAGGAGAGAAAGACTCTTGAATCAAGAGAATGGTGCAAGAAATATGAGAGCCCAAGGCTCTTATTTATACTAATTGAATTTTCAAAAACTACCCTCCATAATTACTTAATGACCTTTTAGTTATATAAACAACTAAACACCCCTCTATAATACTATTATAAATGGATTTAATGATATTTGTACTAAACTAATGTCGAAAGAACTCAACATTAGTCTTATAATGACCGCATCGTCGATACCTTTCTAATGATATATACATATGTATATATATATATATATATATATATATATATATGTGTGTGTGTGTGTGTACGTATACATGATTTATACTTTATTTTAATACGTAAATATGCTATTATAATTTGTAACTCGTTCATACGAACTCCGTTTTTGACGTTCTTTATATCCACGCGTAGGTGAAGACGTACTCCAACTTTCGTTTAGACTCCGTCGGCTAATTTTGACTTTATTTTTAAAGTTATATTTTTAACAAGCCGGGACAGGATTGGTCTATTTAAAATCTCATAACTTCTTCATACGAAGTCAGATTTGGGCGTTCTTTTTATCGATGTTCTTAGTTTAACATATTCTACGACTTTTGTTTAGATCACTAAGGCTAAATCTCGCTCTATCGTAAATTCACTATTCACGCTTCCCGGTATCGTGCTGGTTTTGTCGTGAAACTTCGACGGGTCATAACTTCTTCGTTATAACTCGGATTTCGGCGTTCCTTATATGCACGGAAACCTTGAGACATATTCTACAACTTTATGTAGAGATATCGGGATTATCTCACACGTTAATTTTGACGCTCATTTTTATTCTTTATTAATTATACATTTATAATTAAATAATAAACACATATAATTCACATAATACTCAAATATTTCATCTTTATTACTTCAAACAGAGTTACAAGAGTTGACCTAGACTATTACATTGACAAAAATGCTTAGCCCTGAAACCCGGGCGTTACAGCATGCTTTCCAATAAAATCCAATATTTTCTAACATGTTTGTTTGTTACTGTATGAAAGATATATTCCGTTTGAAAACCCTGGCTACCACTAGTATGTAGTGTATGTTCTGTTTTGAAACCCTGGCTACCACCAGTAAATAAGGTATGTTCAGTTCAAAGACCCTGTCTATCGCCAGTAAGTGTGGTACTTTTCGTTTGAAAACCTTGGCTACCGCCCGTAAGTAAGGTAGTTTTATTATTCAAAATAAAACAAAAGATTGTGTCCCTGGAATACCCTCCAGTAACTAGTTAGGTAGTTTTATTACTTAAAATAAAACTATTGAAGAAAGAAATCCCGTAAACAAAGGTTAGTTTATACTTATTGTGAGTCGTATAACCATACTAATATGACCGATGAACCTCCTTGACGTTTCTTTAGGCTTCGTACGATTTCAAAATTTGTCACCCCAGGCATGCCTGCCTAACTGTAGCTAACAGTTCAGCTGTGGGATTGCCAGTCTCGAATATATTTATTCACAAATTTCATGCTCTCCCTCCAGGAGACTTTGGTTATACTAACAGTGAGGATTTATTGGTACCCCGAAGGGCATAACGAAGATAGGTCTCACAATCCTGTATTAACTAGTTTACGTGTTGTTCTGTGGTTCTCGTGTTCGAATAAACGTTGTAGAGTATAAATCGTTATATGCAAAATAAATATTTGATAAGATACTCTTGCTTTCTGTATGTAATAATGGATAAACTAGCCTGTATTAGTTTATATGTGTGACTTTGTACGTAGTTTGAATTTGTAAAACCGGAGTTGAATTTCCCAAACCATACCTATTATAGTTTGACTGGTAAGTTGTGTTCGTGTATGATTCTGAAAACTATGCAATCAAGTCTAGAAAACATCCCTTATGCTCCGCATATTACAAGAGGGATAAAGTATCTAAATGTTTAATGTGAAACTTCTTGTAATTGCATCAGTTTTTTTTAAGTTGTGAAAAAACTTTATGTTTAGCTTGTATTCCCCCCCCCCCCCTGAAAACGTTTTAAAAACAATAAAAGCGTAGGGGTATGAACTCACTGTTTAATGTAGGATGTGAGTGTATGATCGAGATGAGTGCTGAGTGTCAACTGATGTTTCGTACTCAAGTGGATCCTATTAACATATGGTAACACATACGCGTATTAGATGAGGACATAACACTTGAAACTAAGTGTTAGAATCACACATGATTGAAGATGGGGAGTTTGCGACCGTAATCAGGAGTGTACGGTCATGGGTTTATGGTCCATTGGTTTACGGTTCTATGGGTTTATGGTCTAATGACCTTACGGTCATAGGGTTTACGGTCCATAGGTTTACGGTCATTGGGTTTACGGTCCATGAGTTTACGGTTCCTTGGGTTTATGGTCTATGAGTTTACGGTCTTTGAAGGGTGTACGGTCTAAGGAGATACAATAGACCGTAAACACCTTTTGTTCATGGAAAAGTGTCGATTTCAAGGCAAAACTCAAGAATCCTAACTAGATATTAGTATAAGAGGATGATACTTATGATTTGAAGGCAAAGAAAGGTGTTTTCTGTCCAAAACACTAAAGTGTTCGTGAGGATTCTTGAAGATCTAGATAAAATTGAAATCCATGGATGAATGAAGAGTGAAACATGGATTTGGGAAGGATTTAAGACACAAAGGAGGAATCACTTACTTGTTCTTGAAGATTTGGAAGTAAAACTCGAAAATTATAGAGAGAGGGTAGAGATAGAAAGTTCTTGAAGTGTTTAAAGTATGAAATGAAGGCCAAATACCATATATATAGGGTAGAGTTTTCGGTCAAGGGATTGGGGTGGGGGTGTACGACCGTAAACTCGAGTTTGCGGTCGTACACTCCTCTCAAAGGGGTGTTTGACTCGGATGCTATGCTTTGACTTGGAAAAACTAGTTTTTGGACCCAAACCTCGATTGTACTGAGTTTAGAATATTTAATTAAACCCGAGATAATGCTGACAAGAGCAGAAATAAATTCCCGAATTGATTTTTTTAACGGTTTGAATGGAAGAAATTTCGGGTTGTCACAGAATGTCCATGGAAGTTTGGGAAGTAGATCTTCCAACCAAATTTGCATTACTAATGTGCCAAATCACTGCTGATTCAGCAGCAATTAGCAAATAGGTAAGATCAATAAGGGTCACGTCGCGGTCTGTCATATAGTAGTCTTTAACAAACTGACTATACGACTCGGGGAGTGATTGAAGAACCAAGTCAACAGCAAAACTTCTTTGACACAACGACTCCTAACATTCCCATCCTATCAATGTGTGACTTCATCTCCAAGATATGTGCACACACAAATCTTCCATCTTGGTGTTTGCTAGCCAATAGGGTTTGAGTGACCTTGAAATTTTCAAGTCTACGAATATGTGGGTTAGGGAGAATTATTGGAGGAGGTAGAGGAAGTGAAGTATGATTTCTAGGAACATCATCTTCATAAGGAAAACTTTTTCCATAAGATTCGGGAAGACCATAGTTGTCTGAACTAGACATCTACAAGGGAGAAATTCAAGTTTAGTTGATTTAAGTCCTTAATATAACACCCAAATGAAATATTAAGGCTAGGACCCAACAAAATAATTTATAATTCGGAAGCGTGATGTCGTAATCCAATTGCAAACTATTTATTGGTAGGTAAATGAGGATTTACCAATTCCACCATGAAAACAAAAAAATTTAAACGAATTAAGTTTTAAATGAAACTCCTAGATCTTTTAAGATTCATTGAACTTTTCAATGGCATGTTTAATCTCGATTATGCCCTTCAAGTTTGTGACTAGGATACCGAGGATCACAAACAAAGCGTGAATAACCATGCAAATATACTTGGTACTCTCGATGTCATGTATCACCTAATCAATGTGTCGGTTAACCATACACGCTCCATTGATCTATGACAAGCATCAAACTACCCTTTTCCACCCTTGTTAGTCCAAGTTAATGTGTCGGTTAACCACACACGCTCCATTAACAATTTGGCAAGGTGCAAAGTGTAATTTTAAAGAATAGCATCATTTTCACATTTTTCCTAAAGTAACTAAGATTGGGAATTTTATAAAACATTTAGTTACTTTATAATTATCATTATACTTTTAATGAGAGTTAATGTCCAATCATACCCGTTCGGCTAACGACCCTCCACCAGTCAAGGAAGTGGTGGGTGAGAGTGGACATCCATTAAACCTCTATTTTATAGGCAGTATCATTATACCCCCTTATAGACCGACTTCGTGAATGACGCATACTAACGGTAAGACTGACTTGTCATATATATATATATATATATATATATATATATATATATATTATATATATATATAGTTATTAAACTTATAATTTTATATAGTATAAGGGTGTATTTTACATTTTTTAAAATACTAGGTAGTTTAATCTATTAATAAATTATACTATTAATTTAATTAATCTTAAACCATGTTATTATTATGGATTTATTAATCTTCTCTTTTAATTAAACACTTTAATTAATTTAATACAATCCATAAGAGTTAACTTGAATTATTCAAAATAAAATCATCAAGGTTCAAAATATAAAAATTCAAAATTAAAAGTACTTAATTAATTTTTTAAGTTTTGAACCCAAGAGTTGCACCTTTTGAAAACTTTTCAATATTCCATAAATGTGACTTTTCAACTTTCAAAACTTGAGGGCAAGTTTTGTAACTCTTAAAAATCTTTTGAGTTCTAAACTTGATGACAAGAATTGTAACTCTATAAAAAACTTTTGAGTTCCAAAACTTGATGGCAAGTTTTGTAACTCCTAAAATACATTTAAATCAAATTTTAAAACCAATAAAATAATCATAATTTTATCTTTTACAAATTTGACATAATGCAACTCTTATAGCACGATAACTTCAAATTAAAATATTACAAACCATTAACATATCATATAAACTAGTAATAATTTCAAGAATTGACAATTTGATGGGATAATCATTACCATATCAGGAAAAACTGATTTTATGACACAAAAGAGTTTAAGGTAATGATCCAAATCTAATTCTAGCCAAAAAAAACCTGAAAATCTGCCAACATACTTCTGAATTCGTTGAGTCAGATAATGGACTCGTCGAGTTCATGAGTGGACTCGTCGAGTTCCCCCTGGCAGAGTGAAGAATTTCATTTTTTTTCCAGCTTTGAACAATTAGCCATTCATCAAATATAACAGAAAACAACTCATGGCTCTGATACCACTGTTGGGTTTTATGTACTATAACACTCCTATGGTGCACATACAACCCTAAATGTTTTGGATCTAAGTTTTCTCTTGTTATACATGCAATAAAAATTTCCAAAGCATGAAGCCTACAACTAGCATACAATTTGGCATATGAATCATAAAGTAAGTTAGAAGATTACCTCTTGTTGAATTTTTGTCTTTAAGAACTTAGCACCCCAAGTGTGATGCCTCAAACGGTTCACAACACACCATAAACAGTTGGAGAACTTGATAGAGAGGTTTGGACACACCAAAAATTGGGTATGCTTCTCTAAGAACACATTCACCCGATTTTTGTCCTTAGTGGGTTACATATGTAGTGTAGAATTCCAAGAGTTAAACCCTAATCCACTTCTTTGGGCCTTAATCCAATAATCCATATGATAAGCCCTTTGGACTAACTCTTTATGGAGTCTTACATGAACTTAGTCAATTACTAATGAATATAGATCATTAGCCCAAACTATACATGTATCATTGATTTACTTAATCAGTCACCGTTAATTTAATTAGTCTCTTTTGATCACTAAATTAATTCTTGATCAATACTAATTAAATAATATGATTTCTCAATTAATATATTATACTTATAATATATTAATAAATTATAAATAACCTCTTACTCAAATATCCATCCTATCAAATTGTCTTGGTGATATGCAACCTGAAATTGACCATGCTACTTTTGGGTCAAATACATATCAATTATAGTTATGGACTTAGACACTTAATCCAACACGAATGTCTATCACTTGCCTCCTTTAGTCCACTTCTTTAGACCGGGCCACTTCCGTTGTCATCTTTACTTTACGTTCAAACGACTATCATCACTTGCCTCCTTTAGTCCATAAACTCATGGCCTTTAGGGAGGAGGGAGTCGTTCCCTCCCAACCCACCGAACTCACTGTCACATCAATTTTTATCTCTTCTTTTTCTTCATCTTTTCCAACCCACAACACACGAAAATCCTATCTTTTTGAACTCACTCAACCCATTCAATTAAAAAAAATACAAAACAACTAAGGTACAAGTTTTAAAACACACGGTACAAGAGAAAATAAGAAAGAGAAAGTAGAGAGAGATGATGAAGTAGGTTAGTGAAACCAATCAACCCACTCGTTGAAGCGTGAGTGGTACCGCCGATAACTCTATTGCAAATTAAGAATTTACATTTAATTGTTTTGTATTTTTTTTTAATTGAGTGGGTTGAATGAGTTAAAAAAAAATAGAGTTTCCGTATGTTGTGGGTTTGGAAAGATGAAAAAAAATAAAAAATGAAAAATGATATGATAGTGGGTTGAAAATGACTTTCTCCTCCCGTATTCACTTCTAGCTCAAAGACTCCTTCAATTAGTCCGTCTTGAGATTACAAAATGCTTCCTTAGCCCACAATCATTTTATCACACACGCATAGTCTCATACATTACTGTTATCCTGTAACACACAACAAATTAAGTTACAACTTACAACCAACATATACTAGATACCATCCAAGTGAATATTGAATAATGATAACATATATTTTCAATAAGCAATTTCAGTTTACTTTTTATATGACCAAATCTGGCTTTAGGACTTCTATTGGAAACTGTTGCTATATATTTGAAACAATTTACATTTTTACACGTACATTAATGAAAGAGTTAAATTTAAAAAGAAATTATTAAATAGAAATCTACACTTTAATT
This sequence comes from Lactuca serriola, assembly GCF_051521515.1. Taxonomy (NCBI): domain Eukaryota; kingdom Viridiplantae; phylum Streptophyta; class Magnoliopsida; order Asterales; family Asteraceae; genus Lactuca; species Lactuca serriola. Next base: position 74,879,445 of record NC_136410.1, on the reverse strand, counting down.
TCAGTTTACTAAACTGTTGTTTTTTATAGTTTCTTGCTAGTTTCAATTATATAAACTAATATTGCTTGTGGTTTAAAAAGTTGGACCAACCTGATTACATGAAACAACTTGATCTCGTACGGGGAAGTAAAACAAATACAAATTTGGATTTTATAAATTTAAAAATTTTTATAACAGTAACAAACGAAATATAATCAGTTCGGTTTTAATATTTTTGATTTTGTAGGTATGAATTAATTTTACACACCAATATCCTTAATGATAAATCTGAAGTGACTTGACTGCAATTGAATACCGCATATGGTAAGTAGACCTGTTTTTGTATTATATAGTTTAGTTTGTGATGTACGTAAGTACATAACACATCGCATAAACCTAAAAGTGTAATGGTTAAGTAATAGTAAATCTTTTTAAAATATAAAAATGTAAAAAAATATTAAAACAGAAGGAAAATAAGGGGTGTACTGGTGTAGTATTCTTAGTGGTCCCTCACTCCTTCCTTTTGGTGGGGTCGGCCTACGTGTCTTGTGGTTTGTTGGGGCCTCCACTTTAATCAAATACAGGGAAGCACAAAGAATCTTGAATCAAAGAATGTAAAAGATAAGTGATATTTCAGAAAGGTCCCGCAACTTTATGTTAATCTTCATTTTTCATCTCTTAACTTCAAAATTTTCATTAACATCCACAAAAATAAGTTTTACTTCACGTTTTGTCCCTTTTTCCTTGAGTCGTTAACTGATCTTTGGTCTCTTCTAAAGAAAAAAAAAATGTGATAGCACGCATACTATAGGTATGAAAATTATGGATATCGTCTTTAAAACATTTTTATTGTATGGATAAAAAAATAAAATGAGTAGCATATGCAGAAATCAATGGATTAAGTTCACTATTTTTTAGTTGCTAGGCGATACATAGCACATACATGATTTGGCAAAGTAGGGTCGTCAACAAACAAAGCCAAACTTAAGTTTATGTAAGCATGGGTTCAACTTGTTTCAAGTTTAATTTTCAATCTTTGAGTTTGACTCGTGAATAATTTAAGATGTTTGGGCTTGACTCGTATATAAGGCAAACATAAATGAGTCTAACTGAACTCCAGCCCAAACATCTTAAATTATTCACGAGTCAAAGTCAAACGAGCTTGATGTTTAACTATTAACATTTTTAACGACCTTAATTTTCAATATTTGAGTTTGACTCGTGAATAATTTAAGATGTTTGGGCTTAACTCGTTTATAGTTCAACATCAAGCTCATTTGCATTTTTAGGGTCGTTAACAATATTATTTATCATTATTTGATATTTTAATATTTAATATTTAATTATATAATAATAGTTTAATATATAAAATTAAAATTATGTTTTATATTATATAAATATATGTAGGCATGTTTAGATTCATGAGTCTAATCAAGCTCGACAGATGATGGATGGGCCCGAGCTCTTTTAATAAACAAGCTTAAAACTAAGCTTGAGTTTGGCTCGAACTCGAATCAAGATTTTTATGAGTCGATCTCGAGTAACTTGACTTTTCTACCCCCATAATCCAAGGTGTAGCTGAGATTACACTCCACGCTTAAGTTAGGGATGCTTAACTCAAGAGAGTTGATTGGTACCTCTCATGAGGGAGGATTTGTATAATGTTTGTGGAAGGGGGGAATGTCTTTCCATTGTACCAACTAAGACATGTTTTACAATGTTTTTTTTTCTCAGGTGATTGTAATAGTGGCTGATCCTATGTTGGGTGGAGGCCTTCTTACGCCACAATAATTGTTTGGTTGTGGCAAGATATATAGTGATTGAGTTATGTTGTTATTCAACATGGCTCGCTATTGTATAGTTAGAGCATTATGACGTCGATAATCGGTCTGACCATTGCATTAGGGTGATGGGCCTTTGGTGTGGAGTCTTGCTAATATGGTACAACACTAATCCCTAAACATGAGATTTTAGCATTATTTTGTCTACCGGATAACATAAAAGCTCAACCATTAATTCAATCAAAATGACAAAATCATACAAATAGTGATGAGTTCATTTAATTTTGTTTGATTCAACATACAAATTTATAGAAGAAAATAGTAATTTTAATGCTTTTATCAAACCTCTCCGAAAGCCAAATCAAATTCATTAACTTAATTTTTTTTTTCATTTTGATTTTATTGTTAGATTGATTTACATTATTACATGAACTATATGTTCGTGAATTGTGAAGGGACCATTTTGTAATTCCACCCTATATAGCATACTTTTTTCCATTCCAACCTCTTTTTTTCTGAATACAACTTTCCGGTGTCCAAGGCTTCTGTTACTTCTTTCCACTTCGCTATTTTATTTCCTCTCTCTCTCTCTCTCTCTCTCTCTCTCTCTCTCTCTCAAGAAAACAGAGTAGCGGCAGCCATGGCAGCCAACAAATTTGCAACCATGGTGCACATGAATACAAACAACATAACACTCATTCTCATCTATGCTGTTCTTGAATGGACACTCATACTTCTCCTCCTTCTCAACTCTCTCTTCTCTTTTCTCATCATCAAATTTTCCCAATTCTTTGCCCTAAAGCCACCCTGTTTGTGGTGTTCTACCCTCCATCGTTTCTTAGAACCCGAAAACAGCAATTCCCACCGCGATCTTCTCTGCGAACTACATTCCAAAGAGGTTTCCATCTTGGGATTCTGCCCAAATCACAAAAAATTGGCAGAAATCAAAGAATTGTGTGAAGATTGTTTTTCATCTCATCTGGATTTCCAATGCCAGGTGAAACAGAGTGAAGAGGAAGATGAAGATGAACAGAACTTGAAGTGTTCTTGCTGTGGTTTGAAGTTTAATAAGAAAAGTTTTCATAGTTTTGTTGTGACTCGCAATTCCTGTGATGTATTGGAGCATACTAAGAGCGAGGGTTTGATCAAAAGTTCCAATGATCAAGTCGGATCAGATTTGATGGAAGAAACCCTTCAAATTCAGAGCAGAAAGGAGACTCGGATGAATAATGACGGGAAAGATATATGGGATTCAAATACTTTTGAAATTGAAACAGAATTGAATCAACTTGAAAAGAAGGAAGATTCAACTTCTGATTTTCTCCCACAAGATCTCGAATTCTTCTTTGATCATAGTGGTAATCAGTTGGTACCTATTGAATTAGTTGATTCAACAACGGAGGAAAGTCAAAACGTTTCTGAAGCTGATGAAGATCATGCCTCTGGAGATTACGAAAAAGCTCTAGTAATTCAAGACCACCATACGACAGAGCTTGAATCCACGGAGTTGAAAGAAACTGATAATTCTCTTGTTTTACATGAAAAAAACAGTGAAGTCATTTATGAAAAATCCGCCATTGTCCAAGAAACTCAAACCCTGTTCGTCGAAGAACTTCAAGAAAATGCAGTAGAAACAGAGAAATCCGATCCAGGTACTCATTTGGGTAATTTACATCTTGCATGATTTTCATTTCGATTTTAACTTCCATGGGAATGATTTTGTTTACTCATGTTTACATTTCAGTTCGTGAAGAAGCAGAGGTGACAATTGGAACAGAGATTACTGTTCTTGACTTATGTGTTGTAGAACCTTTATCCATTTCACATGATATACATGTAATTGAAAATGGTAAAGGTTTTCATATTCTTTCAAGTTCTTGTAACGTTCTTCCCTGATTTTTTGCTAATTTCAAGAATATTTTTATCATACCAGGTCTCGAATCAAATAAATCAAATGGAAACTGTAATCAGATTGAGGAAGAGAAAATTCCAAATACACCCCATTCGATTGAGAGCTTAAATCAACCAAACAACAATTTGTTGATGATAGAGGCAAAGGAATCGGGGACAGAAGAGTCATTTGACACCGTGGAGAAGCTAAAATCAGCTTTACAAGCTTTGTATGCTGAGTTGGAGGAGGAGAGAGGCGCTTCAGCGGTAGCTGCCAGTGAAACAATGGCGATGATCAACCGGCTTCAAGAAGAGAAGGCGGCAATGCAAATGGAGGCCTTACAATATCAAAGAATGATGGAAGAACAATCAGAATATGATCAAGAAGCTTTGCAACTCTTGAATGATCTTATGGTAAAACGGGAAAAGGAATTGGAATTCTATCGGAAAAAAGTGGCGGAATACGAAGCGAAGGAAAGACGGCTTTCGCAGGGGAGTGAGAAAAGTGGGACGGGTTCGGATTCTTGTAGTCATTCCGAGGAGGGGAATGGAATCCCAATTGATCGGAATCAAGAAAGCTGGAATCCGGACGCCCATGATGACGGTTTTCTCGACCTTGAATCTTCGTTAGCGGATTTTGAGGGAGAAAGGTTGTTGATTTTTGAACAAATTAAGGTGCTAGAAGAGAAGCTTTTTGCTTTAAGCGACGAAGAGAATCAACAGTTTGTGGACGTAAGACCTATCCAAGATCTTGATGAGGAAAACGGGAAAATTTATGAGAATGGATTTGAGACCATTGGTTTGCCGGAAAACGGATTCCATTCCGACGTGATCGGTGTAGAGAGTGAAGGGAAAGTGATAACATTAGATGGATTCCATTCCCGAGAGTTGGAAAATGGGAACATTGGAAAGAGGAGGAGTGACTTCGAAGAGGAAGTGGATCAAGTTTATGGAAGGCTACAAGCTCTTGAAGCCGATAGAGAGTTCTTAAAACATTGCATTGGATCATTGAAGAAAGGTGACAAAGGAATGGAACTACTCCAAGAAATCTTGCAGCATTTACGTGACCTTCGAACCATGGATCTTCAATGAAGAACGATTTATTTGATATGTTTTTATTTTTTTGAAGTGTCAAATTTTAAGGGTATTTTGGTGTTTTCCTTATGATCACCTTTTCGTGGGAAAAGGGGATGAGTCATGAGTGTTTGTTTTTGTAGGGTTGCAAATTTAAAAAAGGATCCAAATGATGACCTTCTAGTTTCATTATATAAAGTCGTAAGTCTAGGAATTTAAATTTTAAATGTTTAACAAATGATATTTTTGTAAAGTAAGAATAGAGGGCAAGGGACCCTTTGTACCTAACAATTCATATGTCTATTTGTAAGTATAGATGATTGTTTGATTGTATATGCTTGATTTGCAACCAATTGAGTCATGGTTTCGAAAACATATTTGGTCAGACGGAGTGTCGTGGGGGAAGGAGGTGCGGGAGGTGTTCCCGCATATTGCAACACCGCACTGTCCCAGCCGGAAAGGAGGTGCGGGAAGGGAGTGGGGGATAGAGACCCCTCATTTTCTCTCATATTTTGATTGGTTAGACTTTCTTTTTTTTATTTTTTTTCCAATTTTTTAATATTTATTAAATTATATATCTACTAAAAATTATAAAAATATATCAAAATTAATAGTTTTTTTAATTCCCTACAAAATGAGTATACTATTTGTATGAAATATATATATATATATATATATATATATATATATATATATATATATATATATAAAGAGTGAAAGGTCCCTCCCATACACATCCTGAGTTTGGTGAGGGACAGAAAAATAAGGAAAAGACTGACGTGATAGGCAAAAAGTAAGGGATCTTTCCCGCACACATCCTCAGATCTTATAGTTTGAAGAGGGAAGTAATTAAATGAGAAACATCTCTCTTTATAGGATTTGTGTAAGAGGCTACAAGTTTTAATGTTGTCATCCATTTCCCCCTTTTTTGGGCGTATGTAAGGGTGTTCATAATCAGATATCCAAAAACCCGGATATCCGAATTTTGGATGTCCGAAATTTCGGACGGTTGATTTTTGGTATCCAATTCCGTATCCAAAATTTTGGATACAGAATCGAATATCAATTTGGATATCCAAAAACGCAATCATCCATATTTGTTTTTTTCAAATGTCAACAAATTAAAAAAAGAACATTACATATTACTAGTTCAAATGTTAACAACGACAAAATATAACATTCTAATGTATTTGTTAACAATGAACTTGGAAGGAGCTGATGATTTGAACTTTGAAGTTATGCTAGATATTGTTATCGCTGCTACTAAATTGGCGGAGAAAACGTATGAAGTTATATGCAGTAGTGTAGCTGAAAGTGCTAAACATAGAACACGAAGATATATTTATAGAAACAGTGAAGAAGCAAACAAACGTTTGATACAAGACTACTTTCATGAGAATGACACTTTTAAAAGGTACTACTTGCGAAGGCGTTTTAGAATGTTCAAACCTTTGTACGAACGTATAGTCGAAGATCTAACGAGTGAGTGTGATTTTTTTTCCAACAACGTCCCGATGCTAGAGGTTTACCCGGTTTTACTCCATTACAAAAATGCACAGCTGCATTTCGTCAATTAGCATATGGTATCACACTTGATGCGTTGGACGAGAGTTTAGGATGTCCGCTAGGACTGTACGAAATAGTCTCCATTATTTTTGCAAAACTGTTTTTCAGCTTTATGTTATTCAACTTTATGGGCCAAAATATTTATGTAAGACTACACGCAATGACATCATCAAATTGCAATCTCATTATGCTAGCGTACATGATTTTTCTGGAATGTTAGGAAGTTTAAATTGTCTATATTGGGCATGGGAAAATTGCTCTACCTCACATTATGGTCAATTTACCCGAGGTGATCATGGTCACCCAACGGTCATATTTAAAGTAGTGGCGTTACAGGATTAGTGGATTTGGCATGTTTTTTTGTTCTCCTAGTTCGATTAACAACATTAACGTTCTTAATCGTTCATCTATATTTAACAACATATATGACAGATCTGCATCGGATTCTTCTTTTCAATTGTGTGTAACATCGTATAAATATGGCTATTATCTAGTTGATGGGATCTATCTTGAGTATGTAGTTTTTGTTAAATTGTTTACGTGTCCACATGATTTTAGACGGAAAAAATTCAAGAAAGCTCAAGAAAGAGCTAGGAAGGATGTCGAGCGGGCTTTTGGAGCTCTAAAGAAACGTTGGTTCATATTGAAAAAACAAACTATTTTTTTAGTGAGGAAAAACTTCAAGAAGTCATGTATGCATGTATAATACTGCATAATATGATTATCGAAGACGAAGGAAGAACAATATGTGAGTATGATGAGCATGAAACCATCCTCAAGACATAACCAATAGAAATTGGTGGCGATGAGTACATGGAAAAGAAAGCCGAGGTTTATTCCAATGAAACATTTCACAGTCTTCGCATGGACTTGGTGGAACATATTTACAGGATTCAACACATTAACCTCAATTTGGATCCCTCGGATGACCTGGAACACGAGTTCTCGGAGGACGATTTCATGTAGTTTGTTTGAGTTTTTTTTTTTTTTTAATTTCTATTTTTCTCTTAGTTTCTAGGATTTCTTTTAATGTTATGTTGTTATTTTTTTTCAAGTAATGCTATATAATGAGTTTTTATTTTTAACTAGGGAAGAACCCCGCTTTGTGGGATTGGAATTGGATTACATTACCATAGCAGAAATAGAAATTCCATTTACCAAATTTCATTACCCTCTGGAGTACTAAATGGTAACCATAAAACATGGGATGTAATAAGCTAAAAAAGTTAAACAATGGCTTACCAGGCTTGCCCTTACCCAACAAGATATTACAAAATCAACAGAAGGGTAATTCAGCCAATAACCATATTTCCATTATTTCCAAAAATAATGTAACGCTTTAAGTATCGCAATATGATAATTATTGTGATCTGATAACATGATAAAACATAAATTACCTTGTAACATTAACAAAACATTCTTCAAAATAATCACATAAAAGAAAGAATCAAGGATTCACAATTTGAAAACTAATTATCGAGGTTCACACCCAACAATCAAATTAATTATTTTTAAAGCAATATAAATACAAAGTCGATAAAAAAATTAAATTTATTAGAGAAGTAGAAACAAATCAATTTCTTTTATCAAAATGGAAGGAGATTGATTACACAGACCTTGATAAAACTGCTTAACGTCTCTAATTGTGTTGTTTCCACGCACCAGCTTCATATTTTGACATTAAATCTAGATTTTCCGGCCGAGCATCACAAAAACTAATAGAAAAAATAAGGAATTTGAATATGTGAATGTGGGATTAGAATGGAATTGAATTCACATTCCAAACAAACCCTATAGACTTCTGAAAACAAAATTCCAACCGATACCATCTCATACCTCCACAGAAACATGTCTGTGAGTCTCTACTGATCTGTGTCCCTTCGTCTTGTGACAGTGGATCATTCACCAATCTTCAAAAAAAAAAAAAAAAAACTTAAAAGACTTCAAAGAAATAAAATGAATAGTTTTGTAATTTTAAGTATCTTTCTGATTATAACAACCAGCCTCTCGGCTAATTCAAGTTCTCCTTCGGTCAATGGCAACCAAAATTACGAATCAACATTGAAAGTCCTCTTCAACTCTTGCCCAATCACTATACACAAGAAACGTAATAGAAAAATACAAAATTATTTATCGCCTAGAATTTGAAGCAGCATTTTATCAAATAGATTACAATTATAAAATGTTGGGATTAAAACAAAGCCAATAGTGAGAATACATTTGTATAAGTATCGATGGCGTCTTACAACATATTCTTCTTGAAATAGAGGTTTCCACCTGAATACTATGAAACATTCATCGCAAATTGCTTGGAAGACCTGATTCACATAGTAAAAAGAACACCTTAAACATGTAAATAATACAAAACAAATGAACCAAATTAGAGTTGTAAATAATCTTAAAACCGATATTTAAAATGGACAAAAAATTTCACAATACAAAGGAGGAGTTTAAAAAAACTTGGGAACACTTACAGAGTATGGGTTTTATGTTTTCTATACATTCTACCATCACTCTCAACTAAAAACCATGTGGGATTATGAAAACTGAAATTGCATTCGTCTCAATCCACCAACAAATTGCACAGTTTTTGTTCATTTATAAGACCAATCAGAAAAATGACAAACCTCAAAGAAACCAACATCAGACCACAAAACATCTAATCAGAAACTCAACGTTGTACTACTACATAACAAAAATATAAAAGCATTCTTTTTTGTATTATAACTTCATATATATATATATATATATATATATATATATATATATATATATATATATATATATATATATATATGATAAACGAAATAAATAAAGAAATATATGAGACTTATTTATACATTTTTTAAAGGTTTTTAAATCTTTTAAAAATCTATAAATAGGTCTCATATATTTTCTTATAAATTTCACTTATATCATTTTTATACGAAGTTATAATTAAAAAAAAGTTTTTTTTTTAATAATTTTGATTCTTATTGGTACAATGCATATTAAATATTGATTACTAACGTTCAAAGCCAATTATCCATGTCATGATTCAAAATTAAATGGGTCTTCAATATAAAAATGGAGAAGCATCAAATGTTCTTACATTGTTGGAGTTGATGAGGGTGTTAAAAACACCACCTGTAGACTATTGACTTCCATTGTTCGAAAAAACTGATTAGAGATATGTAGCAGAAAAATAACAACAATAACAGTGAAAATATTTATGGAGTTTTCAGATAACAAAGAAGAAATACCATTCAGTTGAAGATTTTAGCGAGCGCTTGGTGTACATCAAAACAACTTTCAATTTTGTGTAAAAATTAGACAATCAGAACAAATTGCCAATTCACCAAAAATATTACACCTTGATCAGGGAAACAACATGAAAACAATGTAAATCGGACCTAAGCAAATTCCGTTGGCCGATTTAAGATATCATACACTAAAAAATCCCTCAACTAAAACAAAAAAATGTGAGAAGTGGATACTTCAAATCCAAAAATAAAGTCTGGATGTTGGGTCGTTGTCACACCAACGAATTGCAGCAAGTGTAGCATACCTCAACTCCGAAATCAAAGGTTGGATCTTCATTCGCTGTCTGGTTTGGAGGAGCTTGGGGGAGATTAGAAGTTGTGGAAAGAAGTGGGAGGTTTTGGGAGGTGGAAAAAGGAAGCATCGAGATACACCGAGTATGAAGAGCAGTGAGTATGTGCGGTGGGGATTAACCTAAGGCGGTGGAAGAATTAGCGAAAGAAGAAGCGGTGGAGCAGTCTAATCCATGTTTACATAGTTGTAGAGAGATGAGGCGGTGAAAGGTTCCAGAAGCTTTAATAAATAAATAAAATAAATATAAAAAAAAATTAGCCAATCAAGTAATGTTCACCAAGGACTTTAAAATTAGTATAATATATAATAATGAAATATTTTGTAATTAATTAAAACTAATATTTGTAATAATTTAAAAAAAAAAAAACAAAAAATGAATGTGGCACCACTCTTTAGGTGTGGCATGAGACCACACTTTTGTGGTAAATGTTGATGTGTTGTCTACGTGACAGTGTGATAAAACGAGGAAGTGATTCCTTAAGCTTATGCTAGGAAGATAATATCAACTTTTGGGGTATTTAAGAAACGAAAATGACAAGGTTGTATCTTTCAATGGTGAGGACGGTTTGGGAAAATCTACGTTTAATTACATCTGTAGTAGGCCAAGGGATAGTTCGGGAGGTGTCCTTTTTGTTTGGGATATGTCTATGTTTGTTACTAAACGTTTGATTTGAACCAAGAATTCTGTCGTAATTAATGAAATTTGGACCACTTGCTAGGTTTAGATAATTGTGGTCAATATTTACGCTCTACATGATCCATAAAAAGCGGTCCCTTTGGAATTCTCTTCCTGATCTTTGTATGTGTACATACAATTCATCCACTTCTAAATTGGAAGTTTGAATAGACATATTTCTATGTTGAGGTGGAGATTGTAGTAATAAAATAACATATAAAAGCATTCATAATATGAGATTTTTAAGAATTTTTTCAATAGCTTTTTCAAACCAAAAAAAAATCTCTTGAATAAGAAAAAAAACTACTAGAGAAATATTGACAAATTAGAGCCTTTTCAAATAGTTTTACAAACTTTTCCCTTAAGCTTTTTCAACAATGTTGTGGGTCTCTTCATTTTTCAACAAACAAGAAATAAACAATTAATAAAAACAAAATTAAAATGATCCAATGGAAAAAAAAAAAAAACATCTATTTTATACAACGTATAAAAAGATTTTTCGAAAAAAAAAAAAAAAAAAAAGCTCTTTTATGGATGCCTTAAAAGTTCAAAGACATATATGATTAAGGCTTATATCAAGTTTTTCACTATGTCACCTTAGTTTTTTGACATCAACCTAAACTAAGCTCTACATAAGATTCATATAAATTTTACAATGACAAATACAATACATGGAATTGTGGAAAGAGAGGAAGAAGTTAAAATGAAAAAAGTTGGATTAAATAACACACACATCAAGCATGTCATGTAATTAGCATGTCATGTCAAGCAAAAACCAAGTCACTCTTGCTTGGTGTTTGAAGGAGTTAAATCAATGGTTCATGTATGGATTAAGCATAAATATGGAAAATGAAATTTTGTATTGGGGAATGGCTTAAATCTCCTTTCTATTTCTTGTAATACTGTGCGAAAGTATAAACTCAAGATTTTCCCAACATCAACATTTCATTCACTATGAAACAGTTGGTTTACATCAAACAAATACAAAGGAAAACCTCACTATAATCACTCTCAACTCTCAGATGAACATTAGGAATCAAGTCTTTAGCAAATACGAACAATCTGAAACCCTAATACAAAACCCTAATCTGAAGAGAACAAACGAGGGAGAAACAGACGAATAAGACTTGTGGTGTATAACAAATGAACTCAGTTTCCACTTTAAATAGTCGGGGCATCATACAACCCATGAACCACCCATGGATCAGGTTCGGGTTAAAGAATTTGCGTGTATCCTTCACCTACACTCACAGAATTACAATAGCACCCTATACATATAATAATTTAACACTACACACCCTGAATACCATATCAATACAAATGATAAGTTTGCTCATGACCCTATTACTTTTAACACCCCCTCTCAAACCTATCATTTGAAAACACTACATTATTTCCTAAAAACATATTTAAAAGTCCAAGTCTTTTTGACAAAAACTCATGTTGAAAAGAAGTCAAAGACTTAGTCAAAGTATCTGCATTTTGATTAGATGAAGCAACTTTAACTAATTTTAAAATACCATTTTCAATTTTTTCTCTAATGAAGTGAGCATCTATTTCAAAATGTTTTGTTTTCTCATGAAAAACTGGATTTAATGCTAACTTAATAGCAGATTCATTATCACAAAACAATTTAACTGAAGTTAAATCTTTATAACCAAGATCATTCATAACTTTCAAAATCCACAATACCTCACAAGTAACAGAACCCAAAGCATGATATTCAAACTCAGTTGAGGACCTGGATACTGTGCTTTGTTTCTTACTTTTCCAAGAAACAAGATAACTACCTAAATAAACCAAATATCCTAACACAGACCTCCTTGTTGACAGACACTTAGCCCAATCAGCATCCACATAACCAACAATGTCAAAAACACTAGACTTAGAAAACACAACACCTTTTCCAGGACAATCTTTTAAATACCTTAGTAATCTAAAAGCAACATTTAGATGAGATTTTATGGGCTTCTGCCTGACTCAACACTTGAACAGCATAACTAATATCAGGTCTTGTTACAGTAAGATAAATCAGTTTTCCAATAAGCTTTTGAAATTCAGTAATATTACTAACATATTCAGAATTATCATCATAATCTCTATTAAAAACAAAATTAACTTCCAAAGGAGTTTTAACAGGCTTACAGCCCAACATTCCAAACTCATGTAAAAGCTCTAAACAATATTTTCTTTGATTCAGACAAACACCATTAACTATACATAATACTTCAATTCCCAAAAAATACTTTAACAAACCTAAATCTTTTATTCTAAATTGATACTTAAGAAACAATTTAACAATGTCAATTTCTTTATTTCTATTACCAGTCAAAATTATATAATCCATATAAACCAATAAATTGACAATGGTGTTATTTTTTGTTCTAACAAACAATGAGTAATCACTTACACTTTGAACAAAACAAAAAACTGACAAGGAAGAACATAACTTTTCATTCCACTTGAGTGGAGCATGTTTTTAACCATATAGGGACTTAACAAACTTACAAACCCTACTATCATTTTTAGTATGATACCCTTCTGGTAAAGACATATATGTTGGGTTTTTGAGCATTCTAACACTCCTAAGGTGTACATGAAACCCTAGAAACCTTGGATCTATGTTTTACTATGATACATGCAAAATTAATTTTCCAAGGTTCTTAACCTATCTAGCATACCATGAGGAACTTTGAAACATAAATGTTAGAAGACGAACATACCTTTTATAGTTTGGATTCCTTGAGAACCTTGTAAGCCTAGCACCTCAAGTGTGATGTCTCAAATGTCTCAAACAACACTACAACTCTTGGAATAGACTTGAGAGAAGTTCACTTAACCTCAAAATCGGCCAGCCCTCTATCTTGTACAAGTAGTGCCGATTTTGCTAGACTAAGGGTCTTTATATAGTTGTGGCACAAGTAGGGTTAGACCATGTAAACCCTAATTGTCATGGCCTTTCAAATTCCATGATCCATGGGTTTGTAACCTCCATGGATTATCCATGGAGCACCTTATGGGTTTTAGCCCAATCCATACAAACCATGGATCATTAGCCCACTATATAAGAATAGATTATTTACACAATCAACCCCATATATTTAATTAGTTTCTTTTTGATTACTTAATTAATTCCAAATTAATTCTTTGATCAATACTAACTAAATAATATTATTAATATATTAGAACTTATAATATATTAATAATCCTTAAGTGTCATTTCTCTCATTTAGTATATCCAAGTGTTGCAATGCCATGCAACCCAAATGGACCATGCCAAACGGGTCAAGTGCATCCCAGAAATAGTTATGAACTTAGACACCTAATCCAACAGTCTCCCACTTGGATAAGTCTAATAACTATATCTGCAAGAATAAATTCAAGAACCGATAAGCAATCGTAGCTCTTTCAAGGTCTCGCGGAACTGAGATGATGATGATACGCCATTTAAGATAAGTGATCATATAATCCTCTGTTTTAGATATCAGGCGGACAAATACATGGAACAATGTCTTACTTATTTTCCAGCAGTTTGTTTCACGATTTCCGATTTGTTTGACATAGAACTTAATTGAACACATCAACTTATTTCTGACCGGGCCCGGTACATGGGTCAACACAAAATCATTGAGGGACCCATATATCGCTTCTAATCCAAGAAGGAACAGATAAACTTCGACTCATATGCTCGTTCTACTACTTGTTGAATCATACACAAAGGCACGTTTTATAACATCGAGTTACTAATGCGTTTTCGTACAATCAATGTATAACCAACTCGTAGGCAACATGTCATATCTCTAGGTTTGAAGACTTATATGATATTACCGTCTCACGATCACTCGAGATAAATTCCATGAAGTGATACCAGTGAGCGTGGGTTGAATCCAATACTCAGAACTTATGCGCACTCATGAATGTTGCAGCAACTTGTGCTATGTACCATACCTTGGACATCTACAATCCAGCTTCATGACAGTCTTGATTCATATCTACTTCCAACATATGACCGATTGTGGATGGTTTGAATAACTTAGTCATTCGGGAAGAGTGACCTAGTTATTCTGGAAGTCAAAACATGAAAAGTGAAACACACAAATAATCGAATCAAATATGGTCTCAGAACTTATGAATATAAATAGAACGTCTTTTATTTATCACCATATTGATTACACATTATTCATTGCATACTGTTTCAAACTATCAACTTTATACTTGAATTAAAACAATAGTTGTCCCATGCTCCAAGCATGTACACTATGGTTTTTTTTCCAAACACTAGTCATGCCATACACCAAGTATGCACACTATGTTTTTCCAAACATTAGTTATGCCATACACCAATTATGCACACTAAGTTTGTCTATGATCTTTACTCTGTGAAATAGATCGATTGAACATAATTCCAATGATACTCATTTCATAATCCCAAATCCTTACCGCAAATGCAAGAATTCCAAATTCCTGCAAATTACCTAAATCTGTTAGATTCTAAACATATATGCATTGGTCCTCTTGTAATGATTATGCACAAAGTCACAAAGACTTGTCAACAGACATTACAGAGTATTCCAATGGAGATCAACTCCATGGAAACGAAGTCTCATATTCAAAGTTCATTACCTTTGAACATTCTTCTTGTATTAAGTTTCCTAATCTTACACAGATTTAATGAATATCTTCCACCAATGGGAACATTTCCATATTCCCCTTTTGACTATTACTCATGAACAAGAGTTGCCTCTTTTAAGAATATGTCAATATAGTCCTTCCAAAATTAACACTATACTTTCAACTGTCCCTGAGCAACCAATCTTTGGTAAACCTTAGATTGTCCACAACAATTGCTTAATCAAATTTGTCATATCTAGTTCTAGTACTTTTTCCCTCTTAATTCTCTGGGCATTTGGAAAAGTTTAGAACATATGAATATTATAGCACATACAATCGATCCTATATCTGAAACATATGGGACACGATTCATAAAGACATGATACTAGACCAGTCTTTTGCTATAATATTTCTATTTCAATTTGCCAAGTTCTCATAATCCAGATTATGAAAAGGGATGTCGTAATCATAATCGAATTTTAGAACACAAATAATGGACCCATATATAGAATTTCCTTATGTTGAGCCATTCCAACATAAAATTCATATATATATATATATATATATATATATATATATATATATATATATATATCCTTGACTAAAGATGATTAAAACCTCAATCTAAGCTTTTAGAATTGAAATGAAGTATAATTTCCTCTCCCTTAATTATAGCAAAACAACTTTTTCCCAATTGAAACCTTTTTTTTATATAATTAACATTGCTAACTTGCAACACTTATTATAATTATCATGCTCCCACTTGCATGATGATTATTAGCATAACAGTTATGCTCCGACTAGCTTTGACATGTACTCAAAAATCAGTTGGACTTCTAGAAATCAATACTTTATTGACCTTCTTACCAAAGTTCATATTTCTGAAATGAGATGCTTTAATAAAACTTTATCAAAATCATACACCTTTCCTTAGATAGCACACATGTGTTTCTAAACAGTTTCAGAACTATGAAAAAAGGATGTCGTAATCATAGTCTCAATTTTTTAGACCTTTGCCATTTCTCACAAGTCCATTTTAGTGTGCCGGTTAACCACACATGCTCCACTAACGACTTTGAGAATGCAAATATCACAATTGATATCTACTTAAAATCTACTTAGTGAAAGCGTTTCCTCACCATCATTTTCATGATTCGGAGAGAAACCTTATGACACTTAGATTTTATGGTGTATGTGTTCCTATCCATGTGAATTTGTCAAAACCATAATCACAAGACAAAGTTAGTGACAAATCCAAACTCTTATGGATTGAACTTGTGCAGTCTTAACTTCTTGCCACCTGGTAGCACAAGGGCCTGTCATTGCTTCTAAGTTGTTATGCAACCAATTGAGAACTCACATAACTCATATGCAAAGCCAACTTTAAACAGGATTGGGCACAGAAATAGGAATATGTCAACACAATAGGTTATAAACCTCAAGTCATGTGCTAGTGATAAACTATATGTTTTTCTTCTTGATTAGATCTAGAAGCTTTTTCAAGATCATTAAGACTCCTACTGTCCTCTTGACATATAAGACTCACTTGCCAAATATTCAAGAGATAGTGCGGATTCTTTATCAAGACAAACACTTCACACAATTGGCCTTAGTTGGTCGTTGTTTTATCCAAAACATCACAACTTACCAATTTCAAATGTACAAGAGAAGGACACATTTTACTCTTACATTTGACACGTGTTATAAACCTTTCTTTAAGATACGTCACTCAAGTTACAATTTTGGAGTATGACTCTAAGACTTGTTTTTGGAACGAAGTATGACTCATCTTCTTGATTTAACCACTTCAACAATTCATGATTCCTCTCCTTAGCCATAAGAATGCACTAAGATGTCCTTAGAGAAGCAATTGTGATATGGTTTCTTAATCATTAAGATGATCACAAAACATGATACTAAAGTACTCTCCCATCTTTTCATATTTGAGAAACTTTTATCTTTCTGCCTAATTTGATTCTTCTCATTCGTCCTGCAATATATCGAAACTTTTCCAATGTTTAAGAATAATACTTAAACTGGTAAGTATAACCATATTTACTCAACTTTAGTAAATCATGACGAATTGTCTTATCGACCTTTTGTGGTGGACCTTGACTAGTGCACAAGAATGTGTATTGGATCCCTTACTCCTTCACTTGACTCGCATATACATGTAAACAAGGAATTAGTCTTAATTTTCCAAAGATGAAAATTCTCATTCATCATACTATACAACTTGCATGATTCCAAGTTTTGATCCAATTGAAACTTGGTTGATGAGAATCTTCTTTATTTGGTAAATTTAGACACTACCACAAATGAAAGAATCAAATTCACATTTCCATTTTTGCTAGAACCAAACAAACATCAATTTTTCATAAAATGCCATTGCAAGGAGATATAATAAAATAAACAAAAATTTTATTTATTTATAAATGCAGAAAAAAAATTTCCTTACAATGGAAATTTAAATGAAAACTATGCTATTACATATCTTCTAGCAATCTATCATAACTCCTAAGTAGTAGCTCAATAATCCAATATTCGAACCATGCGATTGAAATCTATCTTTCGATCAGATTCAGCATACTCTTTCTTTAAGTTTCTCCCTTTGCTTATCCTGCCAAACACCAAAATGTAACCGAGTTACATTTTGTATTAAGAAACATCAATAAGGAACTTAACAGAGTTAGATAGTGGACTTACCTGAAGTAGAGTCGAACCTTTTTGATTTTTCCTTTTCTCTTAGATCTTTCAAGTAGTTAGGGAAGTTTCGCAACCAATGCCCCTTCTCTTGACAATGAAAACGTATAGACTCTTTGGGAATGGTACACGGGACTATCACAGACTTAGCTTTTCCCTTTACCTTTTGGTCAACCGGTTTGACCAAGGCCGATCCCTTTCCATTGGGAAGAGAAAGCTTTTCTGGACTTCCAATGTTACCATTGTCAATGTCCATGGAAGTTTGAGAAATAAACCTTCCACCCATATTTGCTTGACCATTGCGCCACATCATTTCCGACTCAGCAGTAACAAGCAAATATGATAGATCTATTAGGGTCATGTCGTGACCCGTCACATAGTAGTTCTTAATGAACTCACTATATGACTCAGGAAGTGACTCAAGAACCCAGTCAATAGCCAACTTCCTTAGGGCAACGACACCCAACATTCTCAACCTGTCAATGTGTGACTTCATTCCTAAGATATGAGTGCACACAAGTCTTCCATCTTTATGTTTCATTGCTAGTAAGGCTTGAGTGACCTTGAATTTTTCAAGTCTTCGAGCTTGTGGGTCAGGGAGAATAAATGGAGGAGGTGGAGGTAGAGAAATATGATTTCCATGAGATTTGGGAAGATCATAGTTGTCTAAACCAGACATCTACAACGGGAGATATTCAAGTTAGTTGATTTAAGTCCTTAATATAACACCCAATATGAAATATTAAGGCTAGGACAAAACACAATATTTTATAACTTAGAAAAGGTATGCTGTAATCCAAGCTATAAAATATTTAAAGGTAGGCGAATGACGATTCACCAATTTCCACCATGAAAAACGAAATAAATTATTAGGTTTTAATTGGTTTTGAAACTCCTAGACTCTTTGAGATTCATTGAACTTTTCAATGACATGTTTCAATCTCGAGTGTGTCCTTCAGGTTTTATGATTGGGATGCCGAGGATCACAAAATAAGGTGTGAAGTAACCATGCAAATTACTTGGTACCCTTAATGTTTACCCTCAATCGATGTGTAGGTTAACCACACGTGTTCCATCTATACTATGATAAACATTAAGTTACCTTTGCCTACCTTGTTAATTCCAGCTAGTGTACCGGTTAACCACACACGCTCCACTAACTGACTTAAGCAAAGTGCAAAGTGTAATTTTATGGGTTAGCGCCTTATTCACATTTTCCTAAAGTAACTAAGATTGGGAATTTATAAAATGTTTAGTTACTTTATATTTATCATTAATACTTTTAATGAAAGGAGAATTCTAGTCCTTGTCCTACCCATTCGGCTAACGACCCTCCGCCAGTCAAGGAAGCGGTGGGTGAGAGTGGACACCCATTAAACTGCCATTTTATAGGCAGTAACCTTATACCCCCCCCCCCCTTATAGACCGGCTTCGTGAATGAGGCCTACTAATGGTAAAACGACATGTTCTTATACATATATAATTATTATTAAACTTATAATATTATAAAGTATAAGGGTTGAATTTTAACTTTTAAAATTCTAGGGGTTGGAACTAAAGTTTTTAAAGTGACTTGAACTAATGTTTTTAAAGTGACTTTACATGTTCAAAAACTTGAGGGCAAGTTTTGTAACTTTCATAACTTATGAGTTAAATGTTTATTAAAATGAGTGACTTTTCATTTTATGTAACCTATGTGTTTCTTTAATGGACTTTCAAAGTGTGACTTTTAATAATCCAAAACTTCAGGACAAATTATGGATTCCATTAAAACACACAATGATCAAGAATTAAACTAACAAGCAAGTTACAAATAATTCCTATGATCTTCAAAACTCATAAGTTCATGAACATGCATATCAACAATTTCAAGAATCATAAAATTAACCATATAAAACTTGAAATTTTGATAATAGCTATTGAAAATGGATTAGCATAACCATTACACCATCTAAAACAAGTTTTATAAGACCAAAATAGTTTAGGGTAATGTTTCTAGTCCATTTCCAGTAGCAAAAGTCAAAAAACTGCACTCTGATAAGCCAACTCGCCGAGTGCATGAACTGACTCATCGAGTTGGTTGAATATAGGCATGGACTCATTGAGTCCCCCCATGGACTCGGCGAGTCCACTGTCTAGACAGCCAATTTTTTGAGTTTTTCAGCAAGTTGCATCAAATATCAAGAAAACAAGCCTAGGCTATGATACCACTGTTGGGTTTTTGAGCATTCTAACACTCCTAAGGTGTACATGCAACCCTAGAAACCTTGGATCTATGTTTTAATATGATACATGAAAATTTGATTTTCTATGGTTCTTAACCTATCTAGCATACCATGGGGAACTTTTAAACATAAATGCTAGAAGAAGAACATACCTTTTGTAGTTTGGATTCCTTGAGAACCTTGTGAGCCTAGCACCTCAAGTGTGATGACTCAAATGTCTCACACAACACTACAACTCTTTGAATAGACGTGAGAGAAGTTCACTTAACCTCAAAATCGGCCAGCCCTCTATCTTGTACAAGTAGTGCCGATTTTGCTAGACTAGGGGTCTTTATATAGTTGTGGCACAAGTAGGGTTACACCATGTAAAACCTAATTGTCATGGCTTTTCAAATTCCATGATCCATGGGTTTGTAACCTCCATGGAGCACCTTATGGGTTTTAGCCCAATCCATACAAACCATGGATCATTAGCTCACTATATAAGAATAGATTATATACACAATCAACCCCATATATTTAATTAGTCTCTTTTTGATCACTTAATTAATTCCAAATTAATTCTTTAATCAATACTAACTAAATAATATTATTAATATATTAGAACTTATAATATATTAATAATCCTTAAGTGTCATTTCTCTCATTTAGTCTATCAAAGTGTTGCAATGCCATGCAACCCAAATGGACCATGCCAACCGGGTCAAGTACATCCTAGAAATAGTTATCAACTTAGACACCTAATCCAACAATATAAACATCCTCAATTAAGTCACCATATGCAAAAGCATTATTAACATCCAATTGGTAAAGAGGCCAAGACTTATTAACAACAACACATATGACAATTCGAACTGTAACAATTTTAGCCACAGGAGAATAAGTTTCTTCATAATCTATTCCTTCCCTTTGATTTTAGCCTTTAGCAACCAGTCTAGCTTTATATCTCTCAACCTCACCATTTGACTTACATTTAATTTTATAAATCCAACGAAAACCAATTGGTTTTCTAGTTCAGGAAGATCAACAATATCCCAAGTATGATTTCTATATAAAGATTCCATTTCCTCATTCATAGCTTTGATCCAATTAGGATCTGAAGATGCTTCAAAATAGGTTTTAGGTTTAAATGTTTTATTAAGGTTAGATACAAAACATTTATGTTCATGAGACAAAAAAGAATAATTCATAGATTTTTCTAAACCATACTTATGAGAACTTTCAACAACAAAGTCATTAAATCTAGTTGGCAAACAAACATTTCTACCAGATCGAGTGACTCCTAGTAAGTGATCATCGGAAGGATTATTTTGTTCTTAAATACTATCCAAAGCCATGGTAGATGAACTAGGAACATCCACAACAACCTGAGGCACATGTGCATCGTCACTCTAGTTGCTGAACTCACTGGTAGGGGTCTCAGCCAGACTGTAGACTGCTCCAGCACCATCACATTAAGGCGTTACTCCTAAGTCACCTAAACTACTGTTTTTTGAAGAGAAATAGACAGCACAGGCTCATCATAGGAAAACGGTCACTTGGATTAACCAAAAAATTAGATTTATCACCAACTGAGGACTTAGGCTTGAATGGAAATACATATTCATAAAATTTTACATCCCTGGAAACAAAAACAAAATTTGAATCAAGACTCAAGACTTTATAACCTTTTGTTCCAAAGAATAACCAAGTAAAACACATTTTTCAGCAAGTTCATAAAATTTGTCCAGATTGTTCAATTTTGATGCAAAACAAAGACACCCAAAAACACGAAGTTTATCAAAACCGGGAATAGACTTATAAACAATTTCATAAAGAGAAGCTCCATTTAAGACAGACGTGGGAGTTCTGTTAATCAAGAAAACTGCAGTTGAAACATAATCACCCTAAAAACATAATGGCAACCCTGATTGAAACAATAAAGATCTTGCAACATTTAAAATGTGTCTATGTTTTCTTTCAACCACCCCATTTTGTTAAGGTGTGTGAACACGTGAAGTCTGATGAATAACACCTTTACTTTGAAAAAAAGACTTCATGTTATGATTCAAAAACTCAGTGCCATTATCAGATCTAACCTTTTTTATTTTAACATCAAATTGATTGAATAAAATACTAATAAATACAGTAATACAAGAAAAAACTTCACTTTTAGATTTTAGCAAATACACCTAAGTTGCCCTAGTGAAATCATCCATTATAGTAAGAAAGAACCTAAAACCTTCTGAATTGATCACCCTATAAGGACCCCACACATCTAGATGAATAAGCTCACCTAAGCAAGAAGTGACATGTTGGCTAGTTAGAAAAGAATTCCTTGTTTGTTTAGCCTTGTGAAAAACATCACAAGGTGGTAAAGCTTTATTACCAAACTTAAGATGAGTTTTTAAGGAGTTTAAAGCTTGACCAGAGGGATGACCAAGTCTACTATGCCTTGTCAACTTAGAAACATAACACACGGCAGAGTTAGAGCTGAAGGAATTACCTAAAGGTACACTATCAACATAATAGAGACCTCCAGATTCACTACCATTCCCCACCATCTCCTTTGAGTGTAAATCCTGAATTTTACAACTATGTTCATACTTGGGATACCCAATTAGTTTATAGCATTTCTCTATAGTATGTCCTTTTAACCCATAATTCTTACACTGTACAATATGACCTTTGCTTTTATTACCAGTATAACCAAAAAAATTATTATGGAATTTACTATTAAATGCATTAGGCTGACTCTTGGAAGCAGGTTGAGAGTCATTAGAAAGAGACCCATTTCTTTAAAGAGACTCTTCTTGAGAAATTATTGAAAAAACAGTTTTAACATTAGGAAGTGGATCCATAAGTAATATATGACTTTTAACCTGGTTAAGAAATTGCATGAGCTTCATCAATTTAGAAGGATCATTTAGTTTAACAGCAACCTCACAAGTATGTTCTGTAAGACTAGTTAAACCATCAAATTCTTTCCATAAAGCATCTAGTTTATTAAAGTAATCAGAAATAGACATACCATTTTGTTTTAAAGAATTAATTCTTTGATGAACATTAAACACAACTGATACATCTGCTTTATTGTAAGTTTCAAACAAATTGTCCCAAATTTCTTTAGCATTTTCCGAATAAGCATGACTAGCATACATTGAATCACTAATTGAAGACTACAACCAGCAACATACGACAACATTAGCCCTTTCCCATTTAGACTCTTTATTTGTTTCAACTGAATCTTTTTAAAAGTGCCATCAACAAACCCTAATTTGTTTCTAGCTTTAAGAACCCTAGACATATAACTCCTCCAAGTACAAAAAATTTCATTTCGATTTAGTTTAACAGTAACAATGGTTGTAGTGGCATTATCAGAAGGATGAACATAGAGAGGATCATCAAAATTAATTGAATCATCCTTTCCACTTCCTCCTAAAGGATCATTAGAGCCAGCCATAAAGACAGGAAAGAACTAGAAATCATAGATGGACCTCAAAGAATCAAGAAACGGTAACAATCAAACACTATATTGACGTCCAGATGGTCACTATGTATGTTGGGGCCCAAGACAGTCAACACAGAAACAACCAAAAACAAGTAAAGAATCAGAGTAAACAAGAGAAGCACACAAATATGTTATGGGTTTTAGCCATAAGAACATCCTATGTGCTCATACAAACCCTAATGCTTGGATCTAGGTTTCTCTATTGTACATGCAATTCATCCAAGACTTCAAACCCTAGATCTAATATATGATAATCAATATAACATATGAATTATGGTTTAGATCATACCTTGATTGTTATGTAGCAATAACAATCTCAAATCCTTCTTGTATTGACTTTAGGAAGCTTAGAGTCACAAATGTCACTCCTCTAATGGTTCACAAACACCAACAGCAAGAGTGTAACGTCCCAAAATTCAAGACTAAAAATTTCTTTTAATAAAACCTTTCTTTAAGCAAATTCATCATTTAAAAACATAAACAGCGTAATAGTTTCCAAAATACATGTTCGTTATCAGAGCAAACATTCCCAGGCTGTCTAAACTATGGTGTGTGCCATGCGATCACCCCGAGCTCCTCCCTCCGCTACCGGAAGTACCTGAAAACAAAAATGAAAACCGTAAGCACGAAGCTTAGTGAGTTCCCCACCTTTCCACATACCAAGCATAACCACATACTGGGCCATGCCCGCTATCCTGGGCCTCACCCCCTACCTCGGGCCTCGCCCGCTACAACGGCCCCGCCGCTCCAGGCCCCGCCTGGCTTCGAGCCCCGCTTGGATACATATCTGTTTCACTCAGGCCTCGCCTGTCACAGGGCCCCGCCCACTAACATACAATAGCACATACACATATTCACATATCATCACATAAGCTAAACACATACTAACGGATCTTGCTCTAAGGCCCCGCCTATCTCTAGGCCCCGCCCGTGTCCTGCTACTGATGAGTCATGGAACCCCATCCATACTCCTGCTGATAGTGAGATATGGGCCCAGCCCACCCTCACTCCTTTCTTAACTTGGGCCTCACCCCTGGACTACTGCTACTGAGATGTGGAACACCATCCACACTCTGCTATTGGTGAGATACAGGTTCTCGCCCACACTCACCTCCCTACCAGGCACATACAAGTATCACACAGACAACAAGTATAAACTATCACATAAACCATTCCTTGAGCACCCGCCCTCTATCATTGGACCTCGTACGAATATCATACTAGCATACTGTGCCTAGGGCTAACCCCCGGGTCTTCTACTCATAACTACATGGGCCGGCATTGTGGCCGTAGACCCATTCATACAAAGGGAAACTCACCTGCACTAGCTGAACTTGCTGATGATCCCACTAGCTGCTGCCCGACCACTCACTGAACTCCTGCTCTACTTGCTCCCCGAGCTATCAATATTAATGCAACTCTTAGTCTAACTGACCCCCGACAGTTAACCAAGACAATTCTGGTCTAAGACAAAGTCATGGTCAAAGTCAACCTTTCCAAGTCAACCCTACTCGCCGAGTCCACTTACTGACTCGCCGAGTTCCTATACTCAGGGTCCTTCCATTCGCGACATGACTCGCCGAGTCCAACGATTACCGAGTCCTGACCTGTCCAACTCGCTGAGTCTCCAACCGACTCACTGATTCGAGTCTCAACTCGAAGGGTTTGGGTTTAACGACCTGACTCGCCGAGTCCAAGAACAGACTCGCCGAGTACCAGGAAATCTTCATCCAACTCGCCGAGTTCATGCCCAACATCATCCGACTCGACGAGCTGTTCATCCCACTCGTCGAGTTCCTCCTCATCTTCATGCTACTCGCCGAGTCCAATCAGATCTACATACATGCAGAGGACTTGTGAGTCATGAAGGGAATCCAAACCATAGATCCATACTTCCAAAGCTCAATCCCCACGTAAATTTGCAAACATTATGTATAACTAAAGAGATCTAGGCTCAAATCATACTAGGGTTTGGTTTAAGGACAAAAGGGCTTCACCAACTACTCATCTCCTAATGCTTTATGACATATTGGACCATCCCAACAATTAATAGATCTGAAGTGGCAACAACATATCTAAGCCCCTAACCCGATTTGGGTCTCAATCAACCATAAAACCCCCAAATCTCATGACAAAATAGATCTAGATGCAAAGAAGGGAAAATGGCAGCTTAATACCTCCAAGATGAACACAAACTGAAGTAGATCTCGAGCACACACCTCTCCTTTGAAGCAACCTTCTTGATCTTCAAGTTCCTTTCCAAAGTTTCCTTCCTCCAAATCTATTTCTCTCAAATGATGGAAGCTCACACGAAATATAGGGTTTACAGGTTCTCTGGAATGATATGGGGGCTGAGGGAGGGACATAACACCCTTTATATAGGATACAACTCCCGGAATTAGGGTTTTCCTCGTACAGACCAGACTCGCCGAGTCACCTTGGACGACTCGTCGAGTCGGTCACTTAATCCCCGACCCGGATCCCGCTCTGACTCGCCGAGTTCCTCCTTGGACTCGCCGAGTTGCCCCCTTAACATTAAGGTTTTCTTTCCTTTCTTGGCCTTCAAAACTTGGGTGTTACAAAGAGGATGAAGAGGAGAAGAGAAGGAGGCTGCACAAAACGTGTGGAAACCCTAGAGAACAAGTTCACCACGTTTTTGGGGCTTAAGGGTTCCTTAAATAGTGAGGCTATTAGGGTTATCTAACAAGGAAACCCTAATTTGGATGCTTAAGCCCTAAGCAACCCATGAACCCCTTTCTTAAAGGCCTTTGGATGATTTCTAATGGGTTTCCCCATAGAATTCATCCACCCCTTTAATATGGAGTCCATTAGCACAATATTCAACTATCACACAATTGACAGTTCTAGTCCCTTAAGTTTAATTAATGTCTTTTAGCCACAAACTTAATTCTTATTAATTCTTGACTAATATTAATTAAACAATATGATTTATCCTTTAATATATTATTCTCATAATATATTAATAAATCATATTTAATCATTTCTCTCCATAATTCATCCTATCAAGTTGCTTTGGTGAAGGCAACCCAAAAGGACCATGCACCATCGGGTCAAGTACATACCAAAATAGTTATGGACTTAGACACTAATCCAACAATATGTAACTGATGTTCTCAAGACATCAGGATCTCCCACATCTAAACTAAAAAAGAGTTGAGAAGGGAAGAAAAAACTCACAATGGTCCAAAGCAATTTTTGTAAACCAGAATGACCGCTCACCTCCCTTAGGGTTGTTCCTTGACAGAGTTATTTAAGACTAACGTCTGTTCCCTGACAGAGTTACTTTGACCCTTAACACAGGGATTAAGTGAGCAGGCCAGAAGATAAGATTCTTTCACCAGATATGAACCACATATCCTCAAGGACCGAACGATTTCCACCAAAACTGTAAGGTGAAACAAACAATCGCAGTAACTTGATTCTTAAGAGAAAAAAAGATCTAAACGCTCTGATCAACAGAACAATAGAAGATCTAAAACTATCGATTTCAAATATCAACAACCAATGAAAGATCTAAAACGATCGGTGTCAAACATGAACAAAACAATGGCAAAATGAACAATGAAGAAGAAAACAAGAACTAACATGTATGAGACCTTCTTCAGATCATCAAGAACCACAACTGAAGCCACACAGTGGCTCTGATACCATGTGCGAAAGTATAAACTCAAGATTTTCCCAACATCAACATTTCATTCACTATGAAACAGTTGGTTTACATCAAATAAATACAAAGGAAAACCTCACTATAATCACTCTAAACTCTCAGATGAACATTAGGAATCAAGTCTTCAGCAAATACGAACAATCTGAAACCCTAATCTGAAGAGAACAAACGAGAGAGAAATAGACGAATAAGCCTTGTGGTATATAACAAATGAATTCAGCTTCCACTTTGAATAGTCGAGGCAACATACAACCCATGAACCACGCATGGATCAGGTTCGGGTTAAAGAATTTGCGTGTATCCTTCACCTGCACTCACAGAATTACAATAGCACCCCTATACATATAATAATTTAACACTACACACCTTGAATCAATACAAATGATAAGTTTGCTCATGACCCTATTACTTTTAACAAATACAGATCTGTAGCTTTTTTGACACCCTTTAACTCTTTGTTAGGAGGTTTGCCTTTTTAATAATATTTACCGGTTTAAAAAAAAAATAAAAGTCAAAGTTTGATTTCCTATTGTTTATATTTCGGTTTTCTTTTTGCCGCTATTGAAGTGGAATAAAGAAGTTTTACTTTTTGCCATTATATTAAAAGATAATTACAAAATTAGCCAAATACACTAATTACCTTACAAATTTAGCCAAAAAAAATAAATAAAAATTGCAATTATAAGCATTGAAATCACAGATGGAAATGACCTATCTGCGATTTTTCAATTCCATCTGCGATTTGCCTGTTCCACCGGCGATTTTCCGAACAAAATACTATAAAACCGTTTTTTTTCCTTCATTTTTCACTCTTCAATATAGAAAAAACTCTCTCTCTCTCTCTTTCAGCGATTCCCTGTGACGATTTCTTGAAGAAAGTGGACGATTTTTTCAACAATCCCAAAAATATGGTTAGATTTTAACTCTTTTTATGTTTTAATTAACATTTATTTAGTATATGTTTTTATTATTTTATTATTTATTGTATTAGTTAGTGTAAAAAAATGAAATTATATTGTTTGTGATTGGGTAATTTTGTTGTATTTGATAGATTTAATATCATTTATTAGTAAACTTGAAGTTTTAATGTTATTTTATTAGTGGTTGTATGAATGTACAAGTATAGATTACGTAGAATGTGCATTGGCTAGTTGTACATTTAGTAAAATTGTTAGAATATGTTATTTTTTGAAGTTCAAAGTTAAATAAATTGTTACAATAATGTTTACAATATGTTTGGTTAGTGGTTTAAGTTGAGAAATTGATATAGCATGGTTAGAATATTTTATTTGTCGTTTGTATAGTTGTTGTATAACTTGAAAAATTGTATATACTAATCGTATAAGTGGTCGTATAACTTGAAAAATGTTTATAATAATGTTCACAATATGTTTACAATAGTCGTTTGTATATTTGTCATATAACATGAAAATTTTTATATACTTGTCGTTTAAATTGAAAAATTGTTATAGTATAGATAGAATATGTTATTTTATTTAATTTGAAAGTTAAAAATCGTTTGTATACTTGTCGTATAACTTGGAAAATTGTATATAGTTGTCGTTTAAGTTGAAAATTTGTTATAGTATGTTATTGTTTTTCAGTGTAAATATAGAAATTATTGATTAAATGTTGGTTTTTGCATTGTTTATGTTTGTAATTTGAATGTTGGATTATTATTGAATTTAATATTCTAATATTTTAAAATGAAATAGTTGTTTAGTTTTCTAATATGTTATTGTTTTTTGTGCAACATGATTCTAATAATTTCAATGTTAAAGTTATTATGAACTTAAAAGGATTGGGGTGTAACATATGAGAAGTATTTGATGTGTTAGATGGTGTCAGACGTGATATTTTTTAGACAAACAATATATGGTTACCTGTTGGACGTCCCTCGTTTACAAGGGGACGGATTGTTATTTCACAAGATGTTTCTTCATCAGATGCGGTCTGACGCTGTTTTATCTCCAGATGGAATAAAACGATTATATTTTAAAATGGGTGAAACGAAAATGGTATACGGCCCGGAAGAGTTTTGTTTGATAACCAGGTTGAATTTTGGCGAGTATCCTAAAATGATCGCCAAAAAAGTGTCAGAAAAAATAGTTAGTAGTAAAAAAAGATGTTTATTGTGTGAACGTCTATTTCCAAACCATACAAATAGTTCGGTGAAAATCAGTGACCTGAAAAGTTTTATTTTAAATCATCCATTCTTAGAAGTTGGCGACGCTGATGCAATTAGAGTATGTTTGATATACATTTTGTGTGAAGGTTTTTTGGGAAAAGAAATAAATGATCGGATGCCACAATATTGATTTTTTTGCTGAGAATTTGGATGTCCGGAACATGTATTTTTTGTTTACTTTGAAAGTTTCATAGTATTAATGTTAATGTATATTATAACTAATATTTTTTTGTTTTGTTAGTTTTTCTTGGGATAACTATTTATGAGATTTTACCTATAAGGACCTTGAGGATATGTGGAACAAGATAAATAAATATTTATCACTGCCTGAGCGTCGTCAAACTTTAAAATACTCTGTCTCAGGATTTACGGCTCCATTTAGGGTATAAAAAATTATTTATATTTAAATGTTTTTATTGTTATGTTAGTTATTTTAATTTTAGCTTTTATTACTATAATTGTAAAAATTATAGATATGAATATATGAGATGTTTACGGCTGTTCGTGCCTGTGGATTTGTATTGAGAAAAAATAGAGACATGCCTTGGATGAAACGATAGAGTGACACAAAAAAAATTGAAATAGGTTGATGTGAACAAGATTTTTTCAAAGACATAGGTTTATAAAAAAACTAGGCGAATGCTCGCGCGTTGCGCAGAAGCATCTATATAGTTGAAATCTTTACAAATATATGTTTTTTAGATATAACAATAATGTCGTTGTTAAATTTGTTATAATAATTCGTATACTAAGTTGATATAGTATATTGATTATTTTGAATTATATGTTAATATATACATCTATTAAAACTGCATAATCTCAATCTTTTGAATGACCTCTACCTGCAGGTTACTCATGAATAAAATTAAATATAGTATATGGTTTAATATTATTTATAGTTGTTATTGTTAATTCATTTTTAAAATTTATTTGCTTAATGTTTTAATTTCTATCAGTGTAATTATTTAAAACATCAAACATTTTTTTTAAAGGTAACAATATAATCATTTATATAGAGTTATTTTTAACTATTGTTATTGTAAGTTATTTTAAGCTACTTATTTCAAAACTTTTAACGATTATAAAATATCTTTAGGAAATATTTTAGTGAATTGATATTACAATTTAGTTTTTGTATTTAGCACTATAATTTATTACTTTTCACTATTCACAAAATATTCTTTGGGTTTTTTAAGTGGAACTGAAATTTTTATTGAAGTTGATCATGTAATGTTATATTTAAATTAACAATTTAAGTATTTTGTCTATACAGTTTCAAAGTTGTAGCTTTAAACTGATAATGATTTACATACAACGATATATTAAATCTAATAAATTAAGTATAATATGTTAGATGTTAAAGACCTAACTTTATAAGTAGAAGTAAAAAATATTATTTTAATATTGAAATTTAGTTTATTTTTTATTACACTTTATGTTTGATACTTAATTTTTAACCTTATTAGCCAATTTATAATCATTATTAGAAAGACACTACAATTTATCACTTTTAACTATTTACAAAATATTATTTGGGTTGCTTAAGTTGAAATAGATTTTATATTTAAGTTGATCTTGTAAAGTTATATTTAAATTAACAATTTAAGTATTTTATACAAATTGATCAAAAATTGTAGCTTTAAAATGATAATGGTTTACATACAACATATTAGACCTAATAAATTAAGTATAATATGTTAAAAGTTAAAAAGAAACTTTATAAGTAGAAAAAAAATATATTTTTTAATATTGATATGATTACACTTTAGGTTTGATATTTATTTAACCTTATTAACCAACTTATAATAATTATTAGAAAGAAATTGAAAAGTCATGGGAGTTTCAAATGAATATGGTGAAAGGAAAAAATGCATGAGAGTTTCAAATGAATGTGGTTCAAGAAAAAATGCAAGCTTTATAAGTATATAATGATATATTTTTAATTAAATTCATTATTATACTTTTATATGCATTTTTAATATGTTCAATTTTTTAGGAGGGACAACGACCAAGAAATAAAATGTCACCGAGTGATGATGAGATGACATCTTGTTATTATATATATGGTGAACGGAAATCAATTCCATCCCCAGTACGGGACCATTTTAGGAGACAAGACGAATCTTCGTCTAGTATGTCGTCTAGTGGTCGCTCTAACGGTAGAGATGAGCGTAGTGGGAAACCCAACTTAGAGGAGGTGTTGAAACGGCTACATGTACTGGAGCAACATGTGTTTATGAACTGAGAACCTACTGAGGTGTTTGTTGAAAAAGTGAATAATGAAGATCTATGAAATAACATCAGCTTTGAGGAGCCTGAAGTATTTCCAAACAAATTTTGATCAACCAGTTAGTTACACGCTACATTTTTTTTATAATTTATTAACACATTTGAAAATTTTTATTCATATTTTATAGTTGAAAATGTAGGTTGTAGAAGATGAAGGTGTGAATAAAAATAATACAAATGAAAATGTTTTTGGTGATATTGAAGACGACAAAGTTATTATATATATTAAAGTTACGATTTTAATAATTAAATTTTAAGGTGTCTTTCGTTAACAACTATAATGTGTTAATTTTAATGTAGGAGTTGAAGGAGATGAATGAGAATGCGGGTTGTAGTAGGAAAAAATTTGATGATGATGTGTTTGATGTTTATGATTATAATGAAGCTAAAGAGGTTCTTATACTTACATTTATTATTATTTTTTTAGTAGATTGAAACATTTTTTAATTAGAGATTATTGCTTATTAATTTAGGTGTCGGAGAAAGATGATTTAATAATTACGAGAAATGTAAATTATTATGATGCTTATGGTTTTGAAGGCAAAGAAATTACACCCGATAGACCGAGGGCTCGAAATCCATCAAAGTATTTGTGTCCTCCTTACACCGAGGTATTCGTTTAATTTAAAAGGTTATATCATAATAATAGAATTTTATTTTTATGTGAATTATTTGAAAGATAGAGATTTAAACATTTGAATATTGTTTTAGTTGCACACCACACTGAAGCAAAAAAAGAAGACCAAAAAAGAAGGTTGATATCAAATCAACAAGCCTCGTTCCTCCTCCAACATTTGATGTTGTTCACAACTTCTCCGTGTTGCGCCTGCAACCTTATGTAGCAGGTGGTGAGGTTGTGATCCAGAATTATTTATTTCATTCATATGACGTGCATCATCGTTTGTTTAATTTGGTGTTAGATAGAGATTTTTGGAGCGTCTTGTTTGGGCATACACACGACGGATGGTCGAAGGCAACGGTAAAATAATTTTTAATTTATTATTTTAAAAGTTTTTTGTTTTTTAGTTAATAATAAAAGTATCATAATTTTGTGCAGCATATCACCATTTGGTATAGACTACTAATGGAAAGACGTTTTGATAGCGACCGACATATAATAATGCCTCCAACTTTTTTTGTTTGCCATGTTCTGGAGGAAGGGTATGATTGGAGGGCATTTATAACTGGTATTGCTACATACCCCAACTTCATGGTTGCTTGGTGGGATGTCGATACGGTAAATTGAATTTTATTTTTTGAAAATTTTTTCGTTATTGTCGTTATGTTTTTGTATTCTGATATGTAAACATAAAACAATAAATAAATAAATAAATTATCCGTATATAGGTCCTAATGCCGATTCATTCATCCCCTAATCACTGGTTATTTGGGGAACTACGATTGACGTCAATGGAAGTCCATATTTATGGCAGTCTCGGTAGAGGGGCTTATCAAAAATTCAACTCTGATGGAACCTTTACCAAATTTGAAGCTCGGGTGGCAGATTTTTTAGACAAGATTGACTATTGGGCCCGAAGGAACATACCAAGGATTCCATTGAATATGCAATTTATTTTCAAAACAAATGTTCCCCAACAAAGTAGTCATCTGGGAGATTGCGGTGTTTTTTTTTGTATGTTTATGGAACAATTAGTTTTAGGCCAACCAATACGTGAACTTATTGACCCAAGGAACGCAACTTTAGAGTTTCGCCAACAGATGGCAGAAATTTATTGGGGATCGAGTCTTGGTCCTATGTAGTTGGATTATATATTTGTATATGTAATTGAATGTTGGATTTAATGACCTAGTAATAACTTCAATACTTACAACATAACAACGACACCACCATTTGTTTTAACGTTAAAAGTACATTGCTCTAAAGATAACAACAGATACAACGATTTATCGACGTAACAACTTCAAAACTATCAAAACAATATTAAAAAGTTTACAACTTGTAAACAATAATTGCCAAAAACAACACCCAACTACAATCCAAGGCTATCTTTAACTTCTTATTTTTTGATTGAAAGTGTTTATTACAGTTAGCTACTTTAGCTATTACCATAGATGATTGGTCATTCTCTTCATCAACCCAACTGATAAACCTGCATTTTGGTCCCTGTAAATTTAAACATTGACAATAAGAATTGTTTCCATATAATCATGAGGGTGTAAACATGAATGAAGTTAAGAACATGATACCATATATGGGCAAGCGTAAAATAATCTTCTTGGGTTTTTAGCTGTACCCAAAATCCTAATGATATGTTTACCTCTGCAATTACATTATGTCATTCGCCTTATTTATTCTATCAAATATGAATTAGTTTCAAAGATAAATTTCATGGAGTGACCTTACACCCATTTATAGAAGAAATTTTATTACAAACAAGTATGTTTGACTATTAAAAGAATTGGTTTGACTATGGATTCAAAAAGTTGAACTATGAACTGCATACAAGTACATTATCTTGTCTTATTAGTCAGTGATGTTTGACTATGAAATGAACTGGTTTAACTATGAATTTAAAAAGTTGAAATATGTCTATGAACTCCATACAAGTATATTGTCTTGTCTTGTCTTGTCTTGTCGGTCAGTGATGTTTGACTATGGACCTGTTATCTTAATTCATTTTTAATTTCGATTGAGGAAACAACATACATTAAAAGTAAAGGAGATTTATTAACTACTCACAAAGCACACGTACAACAACAAGCAACGTAACTAATGAAAAACAAACAACTTAACCAACATGCATATTAAAAGTGAGGGACATTGTTTAAAAGATTCAATGCATCTCTGTGGGTAAACTCTCTACCATCATATTCAGAATTGTATAGTTCCAAAGCCACCTGTATGAGAATGTCTTCATCCATATTCGCATGTTCATTATCCAGATCGTTATAAATACGTTGAAAATGCTTGACTTTTATTTTCAAATCCAAAAACTTCGCTTTGACATCTCTTCTTCTTCGATATTAAGTACGCCCCATTTGATGGTGAAACAAATGACAGACACGAGACCAAAATGATCCAGCACGAACTTCTGGCAGACCCAGTGGAAAATCATCCTCTACGGTTACAATCCAAGCTTGAACCAAAGCTACCTCCTCTTCGTTGGTTCATCTATGTGGTACAGGTGAGTCCATAGTTTCAAGGGGAAAAGTAATGTAACGACCCAAAATCGTGACTAAAAATTTCTTTTAAAACATTACTAAAACCATATTTATAAAAAAACCGTATGATAAGTCATAACATAGTTTCCGAGTATCAATTCAAAACATAATCTCATTATCAGAGTAAAACACTCCCAGGCTAACTTACTATGGTGTGTGCACTGCAACCTCTCCGAGCTCCTCTTTTGAAAACTAAGTACCTGAAACCAAAAACTGAAACCGTAAGCATGAAGCTTAGTGAGCTCCCCCAATCTACCACATACCATACAATAACATATAAAGCACATATTGGGCCTTGCCCACTGCATCGGACCGAGGTCCGGATTAACTAGGGCCTTGCCCCCTGCATCGGACTGAAGTCCAGAAACTGACTGGGACCTTGTCCCCTGCATCGGACCGAAGTCCGGACTAACTGGGGACTTGCCCCCTTCATCGGACCGAAGTCCGGAAAACTGACTGGGACCTTGTCCCCTGCATCGGACCAAAGTCCGAACTAACTGCATCGAACCGAAGTTCGGAACTAACTGAACAAAACATAACATAAACATATCAACTAACATGAACACACATATACTGCATATTGCATCGTGCCGTGGCCCGGAACACATAACACATAAATCCTGTCTGAGCCACGAAGGCATCAAACATACTAACTACTACATCGGACCGAAGTCTGGAAACTACTGCTAGCTAAACGGGCCGACATTGTGGCCTTAGACCCGTTCCTACTGTAAGGAAACTCACCTCGAAATGCTGACTGTTGAAAACTCGAGTGAAAGATCCCCGACTGCTGTCCCGGCTACTCTCCGGCTATCATGACAAGTTAAACACTAAATAAAAAGGGGAATCTTTTGATGGGTAAAATGACTATTTTACCCCTACTATGGTGTGGGTCATAACCAAGGCCCAAAACCCTTAATTCTTCTAAATCCATCAATGGCCCATTAATGACCCAATTTTTTTCTGAATTGGGCCTATCTCCTTGTATGGGCCCCAACATAACCTTGGCCCATAATCTAACTTCTGGAGGCCCAATAACAAGATAGGCTTTCCAAGCTCACTATTGGCCCAATTTTCTATATTGGGCCCAAAACCATTTATTGGACCTTACTCAAGCCCAATGCTAAACCCTTGGTCCTTAGCAACTGAATTCTGATGGCCCAATAAGGCCCAAGGACCCTAAGTCTCAACTCAGCCCACATCGAGGCCCAAAATGTAATAAGCCCAACTGACTGCGTTACGCGGGGCGTACTCTAATGTACGCTTAGCGTACTGGCCAGCTAGAGAGTACGCGGGGCGTACCTGCAATTACGCTTGACATACTCACTCTGCTAAGACACTTTACATTAAGTGCTTAATACTCCGACTCAAGAGCCATAAACTTAGATCTAGGTTTTATTCCATGCCCTAATCCATAAAGTTGCTTACTTTATGGCTTCCATGACTTACATAAGTCCCAACTCCAAAACCCATGTTCTAATTCCATGAAAGAAGGTCTTAACTCATGCATGAACTCATTAGGGCTTTCTAGATATCAACTTTCTGCTCTAGGGAGTCATTTAGCACCAAGGGTGGCAACCCTTGACCTGCAAATCAGATTCAAACTATCAAGCTTTCACCTTTGGACCAAAAACTATCATAACTACCCATACTAGATCTAAGCATCCATAGACAAAGTTATGAGCTTTTTACCTTCCAGGTGTTCCAGAGGATGGTGTTGTGTCAGATCTATAAGCCCTGGCCTCCAAGGTTCTTCCTTGCTAATCTTCCTCTTCTCTTTACCAAGCTAAGACCACCAAGATAAGCCTTCCAAGATGAAGATCTCACAATATGAAGGTAGGGTCGTTCTAGGGTTCCTTCT
This sequence comes from Lactuca serriola, assembly GCF_051521515.1. Lineage (NCBI taxonomy): Eukaryota > Viridiplantae > Streptophyta > Magnoliopsida > Asterales > Asteraceae > Lactuca > Lactuca serriola. The sequence goes on along the minus strand of NC_136410.1, from coordinate 74,842,647 downwards.
GAGGTTGGGGAGGCTGATATGGGGGATAGGGTTGGAGCTATAATGTCCTTTATATAGTGCTTGCCCAAGAATTAGGGTTTTTAAGCTGTTAGCGTACGCTGGGCGTAACTCTCGTACGCCGGGCGTACGCCTATAGGACCCGCGATCTTTTGCCCCTTTACGCTAGGCGTACACTAGCCTTACGCTGGGTGTACTCAGCTAAACACGCGCACCCCAACATGCATGAATGGTCTTCTATGCAAACTTTTCTCTTTAAGGACCATTCTTGCCAAATCTTCAAAGTGTCATAACTCCTTCATTCTAGATCCGATTCTGATGAACTTTATATCCACGGAAAGGTGACGAGAAACCCTACGTTTCTAACAACACAACCCGGCCTGAAAACTTCTCAAACAATAACTCCAAATTAATAAAGGACTAAAACGCCCCTGGCCTTGGCCTCTAAAATTCCATAAATGAACATTTTAGAACAGGGTGTTACAACTCTCCCGCACTTAAACTAGACTTCATCCTCGAAGTCCGCTATGGTCAACTGACCTGCAATCCGTCTCCCACACCCTGCCTGGTGACTCTAACCCTTTTGTCCATCACTCCAGCCATTCTCAGTGTTGGTCACTACTGCTGGAACATACTACTTGCTTCTTATTTCCATAACTTAGTGCTGAGCACCCATCCCAGCAAATGGATCAGACAATCCTTCGAGTGAAAGATTCATCCCTGCAACGGTTAAGAGTCATACGAGAGTTGCGCAACAAGGTCAAACCCTCCCCTCTGAGATTATCGAACCCTGCTGCGAGAGGCGTAGCACCCTCTATCAACTGCTGCCTCTGACTGAATATTTTGTTTCCCCTCATCCGCCTACCGGATGCATTGAGACCACCCTGGTCCAACTAATCTGCCGATATATGGGTTACCGGACTCCCACCGATCATTACACCCCATCGTAATCTCCTAGTCGCTTCCAGCGACTTCTGAAGATACTCCGACTATCTATAACTGTTCTATCCACTCTGCCACCCATACTGAATCGATGCTGCTGGAACCAGCCTGCTTATCTCTCATCTGACTACTCGACTTCCAATAACTCAAGTCTTTCATCATGAAAGAAAGGTTACCTGCCTAATTATCCTTTCAGATCACTTATACTTGGCAGATGACTCAACTGATCGTGCTGAGAGGGACTTGCCATTTCCAAATCAACCAACCATACCGTCAACACTTGCATTCCGATACTCATACTGTCCATAACACTGAATCTATTTGAAACACTGCATTGTCTATGACACTGAATTGTCTGAAACACTGAGCTGCATGAATCACTAAACTGCCTGAAACACTGAACTGCATGGAACACTGAACTGCCTATATGACTGCTTCCCAAAATATCTCAAGACCTTCCTAGTCTCCAATCATTCGTCGGTTATCTGCAACACCGAGTTCCAACTCAACTGTGGAGTCCAAGGACTCCTCACTTAGTCACTCCTACGACTTCTAGACGAAATCTTTCTCTGGAACTAGTTTCCACTAGTTATCCTGTCATTGTGGTTCTAACAACCTCCCGATCTACTAATCAGGTCCAAACGTCACATCCTGACATCATCAATTCCACGACTACAAACATGATGGCTCCCAGACTAACGGTAGCCCTTAACATACATGAACCCAAGCGGTCCACTGCTTCCCTGGTCTCGTAACTATGGAGATGATCCAACAGTCGAATCGCCGACTTAACCATAACTGAACCATTTGGGAAATCCAAAATCTAACCCGTGGATTCCCATATCCTCACTGCTGCACTCGAACTGGTGGGTACTACTGCTTCCCCCGTGTCCAAACAACGTGCTCATGCTGACTATTAACCTGACGAATGTTATGGCTACATCCTCAGGCTTACAACTCCCTAATACTATCTGGCTACTAGTGACTGCTACGGCTACCCCCGCATACTTACAACACTACTGCTATCTGACTGCTAGTGAATGCTACGGCTACCCCCGAAGACTTACAACACTACTACTACTATCTGACTGCTAGTGTATGCTACGGCTACCCCCGCAGACTTACAACACTACTACTACTTTCTGACTGCTAGTGTATGCTACGGCTACCCCCGCAGACTTACAACACTACTACTACTGTCTGACTGCTATTGTATGCTATGGCTACCCCTGTAGACTTACAACACTACTACTACTGTCTGACTGCTAGTGTATGCTATGGCTACCCCCGCAGACTTACAACACTACTACTATTGTCTGACTGCTAGTATATGCTACGGCTACCCCTGCAGACTTACAACACTACTACTACTGTCTGACTGCTAGAAAAATGTTGCGGCCTTCCCGCCGCTCTACCATGCTCTGCATGCTGTCTCTGCTACTAACTACTAACACGGAAGAATCTCTTGCTAACCGTTCTCAAGATCCTCATCCCGAAGTACTAGAGTCCTACAGGTGGTCCTTCAATCCTGGATTCCGAACCAGCTACTAACCATCTCGATTACATGAACTAACTGTTGGGAAGTTCCTCAAACTCCCAATTCTAAACTCCTCAATCCATCCCTCGCTAAGCTACTAACTTTTCTTCTCAGAGGCCGCGTACTCATTCTGGGTCTGCGTGCTCTGCGTGCTCTAATCCTTGTATACTCGGAGGGTTCTCCCCCACTTGGATCCGGCTAACTCCTTACTGCTCATTGGTCGAAAGGATTCCCCAACCTTCCTTCCATGAAAAGGGGCAATCCGCTGCCTGCCCATGTTTACCTCTGATGGCGCTCCAACCAACCCTTACCAGATCTGAACCATTCTTGCTACCTAACCGAGCACCCTTCAATCCTTAACTGTACTTGTTTTAATGACTGCATCCCGAGAGCCTGCGTTCAGGGTGAACATCTCTAACCCACATCCTTACCAACCATTGGCTACTCCACTAGAAGCTCTGGATTGTCATTACTGAGAATATAACTGATAATTACCTGACTAACACCTTCCGCAAGTAGTGAGGCACTACCGAATCTTACACATACATGCTACAGTTACTGTATCCGAAGTAACCTGATCTAGAGGGGACGACCTCCCATTCACCATTTTAATTCCAAGGTATGCAAATGGCATATAACTGAACCATAGGTAGGTAATATAATACCCCAACACATATGCTTTTTGATATCAATGCAGCAACATCACAATAATATCATGAATAATAACTGACAGGAAGATAAAAGATACGTACCCCCATCATTCAGTGCTGCTCGAATCCTTGATGAAATAAACCGGAATACTCGGCTCCAAGCCATAGGCGCCCTTGCCCGACCCTGATGTCCGCTGGTGGTTCTCGAAGTCCCAGGGGCAGGAGCTGGCACCTGCCCTGCTGTATACAAACTCGGACAGTGGGTCTTCTTGTGGCCCTTCTGACTGCAATGGAAACATATCGGGTCAAGTCCCTGGGCGATGGTAACAGTACAATCTCTGCTAAAATGGCCAATCCAGCCGCACTTGAAACATCCCGCATCGCCGCCACTTCTATGCCTGCACGCACCCTCGTGCGTCCTACCGCACTTCCCGCATCGACAGCAGCTCTGGTAGTCCCTCGATCTCAAATCCAACCCCTTGGGCCTCTTGCCCGAACCTGTGGCTACGTGAGTCTCATCCATTTTCCTCTTCCTTTCCGACTCCCTACCCGTCTCTCGGTCCTGCGTTACCTCATCGACCCCATCCGTCGTCTGAAAAATTGTTGTCTGATCCTGGAGCTTCGCGGTCAACCTATCAGTGATCCTCACGACCATGTCGGGCAGATCCTCGCGAATGGCTTACGAAACCTCCTCAACTATCCAATCATGCAGAGGTCTCTCTTGGAGACAGGGTGCCCCACTCACTCCTGTCCCCTGATGGCAAAAACTAGAAATAGGATCTCCCTCCTTGATGGATACCTGAACTCCATAAGAATCGGGATCTAGACGAGCCCCAATCTGTCCTGAAACTATCCCGGCCCTAAAGGCCTCAAGATGACTGTCCATAAGCTCCACGATGGCCTCTCTAACCGAGCCGAAAATTACTGGAGTTTGATCAATGATGTTGCGCATAATCTCTGCGGAAATGAAATCCCTCATCTGATCATCAAGCTGCCCGGCTCCAGAGCCCGAGCCAGATCCCTCCCCCATACCTGAACTGCTACCTGGTAACTCGCGCAATGTCACCATGCTGAAAATATAACACTTCCTGATCAGTATACACACCGTTGCTGAGGGATCTCTCACACACTCTAAAAGTTCCCTGGTCTTGTCTCGGCCCCTCTTGATTCGAGTACGGATCCTTTGCTTTCAGTAGTACGGGACCATACTACCTTCCACATCTATCCGTACTTTCCTCAAGAGCTACCTCAACTCCACCAAGTCACTCTACTGCTACTGATCTCTGCTACTACCTTCCTTGGCTTGCCCTAGGGAACTTCTGACTCCACCCAAACCTGTCCTCCGCTACTGAAGGCCTCCTTGTAATGCCAATTAGCCACCACCTGAATACTATCACATGCAATGAGGCTCGGAGAATCCATCGAGTAAAAGACTCATCCCTACAACGGTTAGACTCAAACGAGAGCTGCGCAGTAGGGCCAAATCCAGCACTCTGTGATTATTCAACCCTGATCACATGTGATGTGACGTATTCACCTAATGGCTAACTCCCATCACTCAGAGTCCCACAAAGCACAAAGCAAGCAGCATTCGGATAAAGGAAACATACTCATGCAAAACTATTCTCATAACAAGAAACTGTACTAGCATACAATGCTAAGCTCATACTATCAGGCATAACCTACACAGGCTATCCTACTATTGTCTACTCAATAACAACATGCAATTCTTATCAAGCTGATACACATAAAGCAGGCACATAAGGCATCCTCCTAGATCCTTAGTCCTATACTAGCATGCTGTTCTACTGAAACTGAAACTGGAACTAAAACTGAAACTGAAACTGATGATCATAAACTTGTATGGGTAATTTGGGAGTACTTACTTGAGCTCGGCTGATTGCATGCACCACACCCTTTTTCTCTTTTCAAGTTATTTTCTTTCTAAATATTCCTTTCGCTTTTTCAAAAAATCTTTTCTTTTCTCAACTCCTTTTACCAAAATTCTTTTCAAAAATGTTCTTCTTTTGAAAACCTTTTTACCGCTCCCTTAGTTTGAGTCCAGACACACTCTCAAGTGTGTCCAAATCCCTCAAACCAAGGCTCTGATACCAACTTGTAACGACCCAAAATCACGACTAAAAATTTCTTTTAAAACATTACTAAAACCATATTTATAAAAAACCGTATGATAAGTCATAACATAGTTTCCGAGTATCAATTCAAAACATAATCTCATTATCAGAGTAAAACACTCCCAGGCTAACTGACTATGGTGTGTGCACTGCAACCTCTCTGAGCTCCTCTTTTGAAAACTGAGTACCTGAAACCAAAAACTGAAACCGTAAACATGAAGCTTAGTGAGCTCCCCCAATCTACCACATACCATACAATAACATATAAAGCACATACTGGGCCTTGCCCACTGCATCGTACCGAGGTCCGGATTAACTGGGGCCTTGCCCTCTACATCGGACCGAAGTCCAGAAACTGACTGGGACCTTGTCCCCTGCATTGGACCGAAGTCCGGACTAACTGGGGCCTTGCCCCCTGCATCGGACCGAAGTCTGGAAAACTGACTGGGACCTTGTCCCCTGCATCGGACCGAAGTCCGGAACTAACTGAACAAAACATAACATAAACATATCAACAAACATGAACTCACATATACTACATACTGCATCGGGACGTGGCCGGGAACACATAACACATAAATCCTGTCTGAGCCACGAAGGCATCAAACATACTAACTACTACATCGGACCGAAGTCCGGAAACTACTGCTATCTAAACGGGCCGGCATTATGGCCTTAGACCCGTTCCTACTGTAAGGAAACTCACCTCGAAATGCTGACTGTTGAAAACTCGAGTGAAAGATCCCTGACTGCTGTCCCAGCTGCTCTCCGTCTATCATGACAAGTCAAACACTAAATCAAAAGGGGAATCTTTTGATGGGTAAAATGACTATTTTACCCCTACTATGGTGTGGAGGTCATAACCAAGGCCCAAAACCCTTAATTCTTCTAAATCCATCAATGGCCCATTAATGACCCAATTTTTTTTTCTGAATTGGGCCTATCTCCTCGTATGGGCCCCACCTTAACCTTGGCCCGTAATCTAACTTCTGGAGGCCCAATAACAAGATAGGCTTTCCAAGCTCACTATTGGCCCAATTTTCTATATTGGGCCCAAAACCCTTTATTGGAGCTTACTCAAGCCCAATGTTGAATCCTTGGTCCTTAGCAACTGAATTCTGATGGCCCAATAAGGCCCAAGGACCCTAAGTCTCAACTCAGCCCACACCGAAGCCCAAAATGCAATAAGCCCAACTGACTGCGTTACGCGGGGCATACTCTAATGTACGCTTAGCGTACTGGCTTGCTAGAGAGTACGCGGGGCGTACTCTAATGTACGCTTAGCGTACTGGCTTGCTAGAGAGTACGCGGGGCATACCTGCAATTACGCTCAGCGTACTCACTCTGCTAAGACACTTTTCATTAAGTGCTTAATACTCCGACTCAAGAGCCATAAACTTAGATCTAGGTCTTATTCCATGTCCTAATCCATAAAGTTGCTTACTTTATGGCTTCCATGACTTACATAAGTGCCAACTCCAAAACCCATGTTTTAATTCCATGAAAGAAGGTCTTAACTCATGCATGAACTCATTAGGGCTTTCTAGATATCAACTTTCTGCTCTAGGGAGTCATTTAGCACCAAGGGTGGCAACCCTTGACCTGCAAATCAGATTCAAGCTATCAAGCTTTCACCTTTGGACCAAAAACTATCACAACTACCCATACTAGATCTAAGCATCCATAAACAAAGTTATGAGCTTTTTACCTTCCAGGTGTTCCAGAGGATGGTGTTGTCTCAGATCTATAAGCCCTGGCCTCCAAGGTTCTTCCTTGCTAATCTTCCTCTTCTCTTTACCAAGATAAGACCACCAAGATAAGCCTTCTAAGATCAAGATCTCACAATATGAAGGTAGGGTCGTTCTAGGGTTCCTTCTGAGGTTGGGGAGGCTGATATGGGGGCTAGGGTTGGATCTATAATGTCCTTTATATAGTGCTTGCCCAAGAATTAGGGTTTTTAAGCTGTTAGCGTACGCTGGGCGTAATTCCCGTACGCCTATAGGACCCGCGATATTTTGCCCCTTTACACTAGGCATACACTAGCCTTAAGCTGGGCGTACTTGATGGGTTTTGAGCATTCTAACACTTCCTAAATGTACATGCAACCCTAATAAACCTTGGATCTATGTTTGTCTAAGATACATGCAAATAATTATTTTTCCAAGGTTCATATCCTAACTAGCATGGCATGGGGAACTTGAATCAAATAAAGCTAGTAGAAATACTTACCTTGTAGTTGTAGTTGATTCCTTGGAGTTTTAGAACCTAGCACCAATAGTGCGGATGCCTCAAATTGAAATCACAAATCAACATTAACTTGGAACTTTGAGAGAATAGTCACTACTATCTTGAAATCGGCCCTCTTGCTTTTCTCACTCAACTAGTGTCCACTAGTCTGATTTCAAGAACCAAAGCCTCCTTTATATAGTGTGGTGGGTTAGGGTTACATCCATGTAAACCCTAATACCCATGTCTCTTCATTTCCTTGAGATCCATGGGTTAAAGCTCCATGGAGTATCCATGGACTTTCCATGCAAGCCTAGCCCATTCCAAATAAGCATTAGCCCACACTATATAAATATAGAAGCCTATATTTAATTAGTAATATCTTTGATCTCTAAATTAATCCTAGATTAATTATAGATCAATACTAATTAAATAATATGATCTTATATTAATATACTAGAACTTATAATATATTAATAAATCATAACATGTACTATTCTCAAAAGATTATCCATAAATTATTCGGGTGAAGTGCAACCCAAATGGACCATGTCGGGTCGGGTCAAGTACATACCAAATATAGTTATGGACTTAGACACTATATCCAATAGTCTCCCACTTGGATAAGTCTAATAACTATAGTTGCAAGTATGACTTCAGGAACCGATCAGCAATCGTAGCTCTTTAAACTCTATTGAACTAGAACGCGCCATTTTAGATAAGTGATCATATAATCCTCTGTTCTAGATATCAGCCGGACAAATACATGGAACATGGTCTTACTTATTGTCCAACATTTGTTTCCCGATTTCCGATTTGTTTGACATAGAACTTAACTGAACACATCAATTTAGTTCTGACCGGGCTCGGTACATAGGTCAAAACAAAATCATCAAGGGGCCCAGATATTGCTTCTAATCCAAGAAGGAACAGATAAACTTCGACTCATATGTTTGTTCTACCACTCACTGAATTATGCACAAAGGCACGTTTTATAACATCGAGTTACCAATGCGTTTTCGTACAATCAATGCATAACCAACTCGTAAGTAACAAATCATATCTCTAGGTTTGAAGACTTGTATGATATTACCATCTCACGATCACTCGAGATAAATTCCATAAAGTGATTCCAGTGAGCGTGGGTTGAGTCCAATGCTCAGAACTTATGAGCACTCATGATTGTTGTAGCCATGTCCAACACCTTAGACCTCTGCAACCAATCATGACAGTCTTGATTTATACCTACTTCCGACATATGACCGACTGTGGAGGTTTGAATAATATGATATACCAAACATAATTATTCTGGAAGTCAAAACATGCAAATGAAATATAGTAAACGATCGACAAGAGATAGCAACACTTTACTCATAAATAAAACACCTTTTATTCATCATCTAATGTCAATTACACTTTACAAATTTCATAATTTATCTAACTACTAAAACTTATATCATCCTTCAGCCCTATGCTCCGAGCATGCTGGAGATGCTTAACCCTACTCAGTCCCTTCGTGAGGGGATCTGCTAGGTTCTCATCCGATGATACCCTCTTTGCCACGAGGATTCCTTCTTCTATTCGATGTCTGATGAAGTGATATTTTCTGTCAATGTGTCTGGATCTCCCATGATCTCTTGGTTCCTTGGCTAAGGCAACTGCACTATTGTTGTCACAGAAAATCTCCATTGGCTCTTTTATAGCTGGTACAACTCCAAGGTCTCCGATGAAGTTCTTTAGCCATATAGCCTCCTTTGCTGCCTCGCTTGCTGCTATATACTCTGATTCACAAGTGGAATCAGCCACTGTCTCCTGCTTGGAACTCTTCCAAGTGATTGCTCCTCCGTTTAAGGTAAAGACCCAGCCCGACTGAGAGCGGAAATTATCCCTATCAGTCTGGAAGCTAGCATCATTATACCCTATAACTCTCAAGTCATCACTCCCACCGAGGGTAAGGACCTAGTCCTTAGTCATCCGTAGGTACTTGAGGATATTCTTTACCGCAGTCCAGTGTGCCTTGCCAGGGTTCCCCTGATACCTGCTAACCATGCTCAAAGCAAAGGCTACATCAGGTCGAGTACACGTCATAGCATACATGATCGATCCTACAGCTGAAGCATAAGGTAGTACTCATTTCTGCTATCTCAGCCTCAGTACTAGGGCTTTGTGTCTTACTCAATCTGGCATTACTCTGAATGGGTAACTCACCTTTCTTGGAGTTATACATGTTGAATCTTTTCAAAACTTTGTCCACATAGGTGCTTTGACTAAGTCCAATTAGTCTTTTACTCCTGTTTCTCAAAATCCTTATCCCTAGGATATAGGCAGCTTCACCAAGGTCCTTCATAGCGAAACACTTCCCAAGCCAGGACTTTACTTCTTGCAAGGTTGGGATGTCATTTCCTATGAGTAGTATGTCATCCACATACAATACCAAAAGGCTGACTATGCTCCCACTAGCCTTGATATAGACACAAGATTCATCTTCACTCCTTGAAAAGCCAAATTCCTTGACTTTCTCATCAAAGCAAAGATTCCATCTGCGAGGTGCCTGTTTCAATCCATAAATGGATTTCTCAAGCTTACACACTCTATTGGGGTACTCTGTACTGACAAAACCCTCTGGCTGAACCATGTAAACATCTTCAGCCAACTTTCCATTAAGGAAAGTGGTTTTGACATCCATTTTCCATATTTCATAGTCATGAAATGCAGCAATGGCTAACAGAACCCTAATAGACTTTATCTTGGCCATTGGAGAAAAGGTCTCATCATAATCCACTCCAGGAATTTGAGAGAAGCCCTTTGCAACCAGCCAAGCCTTATAAGTGTGTACATTACCATCCATGTCGGTCTTCTTCTTGAAGATCCATTTGCACCCTACAGTCTTACGACCTGGTACATTCTCAACCAAGTTCCAAACTTGATTGTCATACATGGATTGTATCTCGCTATCCATAGCCTCTTTCCATTTCGCAGACTCGGGGCCTGCCATGGCTTCCGCGTAGCTATTAGGTTCATCCAGACCTACTAGTGTCTCATCACTAATAAGTGTCTCACCTTCCACAGTAATATGGAAACCATAGTAATGCTCAGGTGCATTCCTAACTCTCGTGGAACGCCTTAGAGGTACAGACTCGTCAATTGGATTAACAGGAGTTTCCTCCTCAAGTTGAGGGCTAGCGTTTGAAGTTCCTTCACCACTTGACTCTTGAATTTCTTCAAGATCAATTTGCCTCCCACTGTCTCCTTGGCTTATAAACTCTCTCTCTCTCTCTCTCTCTTGAAAGACTCCTCTTCTTGCTACAAAGACCACATTATCACTAGGTATGTAGAAGAGGTAACCAAAGGATCTTTGTGGGTAGCCGATGAAAATACACCTCTCGCTTCGGGGTTGTAGCTTGTCATGAGTTTCGCGCCTCACAAAAGCCTCGCAACCCCAAATCTTGATGTGGTCTAGTTTAGGTACTTTACCAGTCCACATCTCGTGAGGAATTTTGGCAACTTTCTTTGTAGGGACTAGATTAAGAATATGGGCGACAGTCTCTAAGGCATACCCCCAAAATGAGATTGGTAGCGAAGCTCGACTCATCATGGAACGAACCATATCCAACAAGGTTCGATTACGCCTCTCAGCTACACCATTCAACTGTGGTGTCCTGGGAGGTGTCAATTGTGAGACAATCCCACATTCCCTATGATAGTCGAGGAACTCTGAACTAAGATACTCACCACCTCGACCGGATCGAAGTATCTTAATGTTCCTGCCCAATTGATTCTTGACTTCCTGTTTAAATTCCTTAAACCTTTCGAAAGTCTCTGACTTATGCTTGATTAAGTAGACATATCCATATCTACTATAATCATCAGTAAAAGTCAAATAATAACGATTAGCATCCCTTGTGGCATGTTTTAATGGTCCACACACATCCGTGTGTACAAGGTCCAACAAACCTTCACCCCTCTCACAAGAGCCTGTGAAGGGTGACTTTGTTATTTTTCCAGGTAAGCATGATTCGCAACTATCATCTGACTTTAGGTCAAACGACTCCAAGACTCCATCCTTTTGGAGTTGGCCTATGCGTTTCTTGCTTATATGTCCAAGACGACAATGCCATAATGATGCTTTATCCAAGTTATTATTATTAACAGAATCAATACACAATACATTATTTCCTAAGTAATCAACCACAGATACTGTTTCATACACGCCATCACAAGGTAATGCTTTAAAATAAAGAACATTATTAAAGAAAGCATTAATCGAACCAACTTCATTATCAAATGAAAAGGTGAAACCTTGTTTATACAATGCATGAAAGGAAATAATATTTCTTGCCATTTCTGGCGAATAACAACACTTATTCAAATCTAAACTAAACCCACTACTTAGCGATAAAGTATAAACTCCAATCTTGGTGACATGTGAAGCTTTCCTGTTTCCCATGATCAAGTTTATTCTTCCTTGCTCCACATTCTCACTTCTTCTTAGTCCCTGCATGGTTGGGTTTAACTTTCCCATCCTTCACATCTTGCTGGTACTTTGGGCAGTTCCGCTTCCAATGTGCCTTTTCATGGAAATAGAAGCATTCAGCCTCTTTTGGTTCAGAAGAATGAGTGATGAAACCTTTCTTGGTTCCACTTGAAGAAGAGCCATCAAGGGTCCTAACCTTGGTACCCTTCGAAGAACTCTTTCTCTTCTTCCCTCGTCCTTTCCCGATTGCCAAGACAGGGGCGGTGTTGGTAGGAGTAGGAGTAACAATCGCCTTACCCTTAAGACCACTTTCCGCGGTCTTTAAGAGTCCTTGAAGTTTGCTGAGTGTGACCTCTTCCTTGTTCATGTGGTATGTCATGCGGAATTGATCATAACATGAAGGTAAGGAGTGCAAAATGATATCTATTGCAAGCTCCTCAGGGAAGTTCACATTTAGCTTCAGCAAACGGTCCACAAATCTTTGCATTTTCTGCATGTGTCCCGTGATGGGTTCACCATCCTTCATGCGAGTTGTTATCATGGAGGAGATGATTTCATACCTCTCTTGACGAGCACTTTGATGGTATCTTTCCATCAAGTCTTGGTGCATCTCATAGGGGTAGAAATCTTCTTAGGATTTTTGGAGATCCGCGGTCATAGTGGTCATCATGATGCATGCCACTTTGGTGGCATCCCTCTCATGTGCCCTAAAGTCAGCGATCTCTTAAGGAGTAGCAACTGTCTCATCAATCTCCTTAAGGTCCTTATCGAGGACATATTCTTTGTCCTCGTAGTGAGTAATCATTCTGATGTTTCTGATCCATTCATTAAAGTTGGATCCATCAAAAGTGACTTTCCCACACAAGTTCATAAAAGAAAAGGAGCCACTAGGATTAGAGCCAGAAGCAGCGTTGTTTGCAGACATCTTGTAAAAGAAGAAAGAAAGAATTAGTTTAGATATGGAGATAGTCCTTAATAAAACACCCAAATGTAGTATTAAGGCTAGGACCCAATCACAATATATTATACTTAGAAGAGGTATGCCGTAATCTAAGTAATAACATATTTGAAAGGTAGGTGAATGACGATTCACCAATTTCCACCAAAGTCGAAATATTAAAATATTTAATTTGGTTTTTAGAAACTCCTAGATTCTTTTGAGATTCAATGAACTTTTCAAAGGCATGTTTCAATCTCGAGTGTGCCCTCCAAGTTTTGTGACTGTGATGTCGAGGATCACAAAACAAGGTGTGAAGTAACCATGCAAATTACTTGGTACCCTTAATAAATTACCCCTCAATTGATGTGCCGGTTAACCACACACGCTCCATCGATACTATGATAAATATTAAGTCACCCTTTACCTACCTTGTTAAGTCCAAGTTAGTGTGCCGGTTAACCACACATGCTCCACTAACGACTTAGACAAAGTGTAAAGTGTAATTTCATGGATTAGCACCTTATTCACATTTTTCCTAAAGTAAATAAGATTGGGAATTTAATAAAACATTTAGTTACTTTATAATATTCATCATACTTTTAATGAGAATTTATAAGTCCTTGTCTTACCCGTTCGGCTAACGACCCTCCACCAGTCAAGCAAGCGGTGGGTGAGAGTGGACACCCATTAATTTGCCATTTTATAGGCAACAACCTTATACCCACCTTATAGACCGGCTTCGTGAATGAGGCGTACTAGCGGTAAGACGACTTTAATCTTATACATACATACATACATATATATATATATATATATATATATATATATATATATATATATATATTATTAACTTATAATATTATAAGTATAAGGGTTGAATTTTAACTTTTAAAATTCTAAGGGTTGGAACTAAAATTTTTAATATGACTTTACTTGTTCCAAAACTTGAGGGCAAGTTTTGTAAACTTTCAAAACTTTTCATTTCTTCTAACTTATGAGTTTAATAGAGTAATAAAAATGAAGACTCTTCATTTTTCTAACTCTTGTGCTCTTTTAATGGTTTTAATTCAAGTGACTTTTGGTTTTCCATAACTTGAGGACAAGTTATGGACTCCACTAAAACACATAATGATCATGAATTAATCTACCACATAGGTTACAAATAATTCCTATGATCATCTAAACATCATAAGATCAAGAACATGAATATGAACACTTTCATGAACCAAAAATTACACATAAAACTTTGTAATTTTGATAACAAGTTATTGTAAATGGATTAGCAAAGACATTACACCATCTAAAACAAGTTTTCAAGTACCAAAACAGTTTAGGGTAATGTTTCTAGTCCATTTCCAGCAACTAAAGTCGAAAATCTGCACTCTGTGGCTCCTACTCGCCGAGTGCATGAACCTACTCGGCGAGTAGGTTGAAGATACACATGAACTCGGTGAGTCCCCCATGGACTCGGCGAGTTCATCAGGCAGACAGCAAGTTTTTCGACTTTTTCCAATATTTTGCATCAAGTATCAAACAAACAAGCCTAGGCTCTGATACCACTGATGGGTTTTGAGCATTCTAACACTTCCTAAGTGTACATGCAACCCTAATAAACCTTGGATCTATGTTTGTCTAAGATACAAGCAAATAATTATTTTTCCAAGGTTCATATCCTAACTAGCATGGCATGGGGAACTTGAATCAAATAAAGCTAGTAGAAATACTTACCTTGTAGTTGTAGTTGATTCCTTGGAGTTTTAGAGCCTAGCACCAATAGTGTGGATGCCTCAAATGGAAATCATAAATCACCACAAACTTGGAACTTTGAGAGAATAGTCACTACCATCTTGAAATCGGCCCTCTTGTTTTTCTTACTCAACTAGTGTCCACTCGTCTGATTTCAAGAACCAAAGCCTCCTTTATATAGTGTGGTGGATTAATACCCATGTCTCTTCATTTCCATGAGATCCATGGGTTAAAGCTCCATGGAGTATCCATGGACTTTCCATGCAAGCCTAGCCCATTCCAAATAAGCATTAGCCCACACTATATAAATATAGAAGCCCATATTTAATTAGTAATATCTTTGATCTCTAAATTAATCCTAGATTAATTATAGATCAATACTAATTAAATAATATGATATTATATTAATATATTAGAACTTATAATATATTAATAAATCATAACTTGTACTATTCTCAAAAGATTATCAATAAATTGTTCGGGTGAAGTGCAACCCAAATGGACCATGCCGGGTCGGGTCAAGTACATACCAAATATAGTTATAGACTTAGACACTATATCCAACAGTACTCAGCTAAACACGCGCACCCCAACATGCATGAATGGTCTTCTATGCAAACTTTTCTCTTTAAGGGCCATTCTTGCCAAATCTTCAAAGTGTCATAACTCCTTCATTCTAGATCCGATTCTGATGAACTTTATATCCACGGAAAGGTGACGAGAAACCCTACGTTTCTAACAACATAACCCGGCCTGAAAAATTCTCAAACAATAACTCCAAATTAATAAAGGACTAAAACGCCCCTGGCCTTGGCCTCTGAAATTCCATAAACGAATATTTTAGAACATGGTGTTACAAGTAATGCGATACAATTAAAATGGATATGAACAACTATTTATAGTGACTCCTTATTTTGCCGGTGCAATGGCTTGTCAACTCAAGTAGTAATGTATTGTGTTGTCATTCGATGCAATGACTTGTCAACTCGAACAGTTATCTGTCGTGTTCTCAATTAGTACATTGTGTTCTACTGTTAAGTTGGACTATGAATTGCAGACAAATTAGAAGATTGGATTGTGATATTGTGTATAAACTACTATAAATTAACATTAAGTTAAAAAAAAAACAGTTTACTAAACGATGTTACAAGTATTCATATATTATTTTTGAAATTTTACTTTCTTTGTTTCACTAAAAATGAGTTCTATACCATGGAGCAATGAGGAGTTTTTGATTCTTACACGTGCATATATTCATGTGTACGAGACCAGCAAGTTGAACGATCCTATGTTTTGGACTCGTTTAACCAATATCTTCAACGCTGAAAACCGAATGACTACAACAAACGATCGTGACGAACTGGACATCTTAGCAAGATGGTATGAAATGAAAACTGAAGTTCTATTATTCAACGATCTTTATACCAAAATTGATGACACCTATTTAAATGCTACTGAGGAGGTCCTCTTGGAAGCTGCTAAGGAGGAATACAAGTCATTAAGTGATGGGTTGGAATTCCAGTTTGAAGCCCCTTGGAATATTTTGAATACATCCCGTTTATTTAATATTTTTTTCAATTTATTAGGTGTGTACTATGTTATTTTCATGTATTACGTTTGTATTAGATGCACCTCCTATGTTTAATTTTAATTAATAAATGCTCATTGCATTAGCTTTCACGATACATTACAATACATTACTAACAACAATTCCATGAACCATTAAACTTAAAACGTTACAAACATTACTAAAAACAACGAATTAAACTTAAACTATTAAACTAACAACCATTACATGAAACATTAAACTTATAACATTACTACAAACAAAGCATTAAAATAAAAAAAATAAGTTCATGGGTTATGTTTAACGGAAAATAAAGCGGTCTACATGAAATATTGATTATTTTTAACAACCTTCCAAACTTCCTCATATTTGAAGTCTCTGCCTTCACGCTCACAGATGTAAAAATCTATAACAACTTCCAAGAACTCTTCTTCGTCCCGACAACGAAGTTTGGTACTTTTCGCATAATTACACGTTTGATTGAACCATGTGACTTCTTCCTTTACATCTATCCATTTACTAACAACATCTGATTGTTGTCGTTGTTGTCCTTCTCCTATCTCATGGTTGAACAAGGCTGTTATGTGGGTCCAATTATTACCTACTATGCAATGCGGGGGAGCAAGTAACGGTACACCCTCCATAACACTTAGCCAACATCGTGTTAGAACCAACACCTCGTTTCTCGTCCATGGTCGTTCAGAATTGGAACCAGGTACTTCATTCAAAGATGTTGCTTCATTCGACGACATTTCTAAATATGGGAGTTGGTTTCGTTTAGGTGATATGGGTGTTTGGTTTGTAGATCTTAAACATCTATTTATATTAATAAATACAGGACTATGAATTACAACTTTAACTACGAAATGGTTGCATTTGGAGTATGATTTGCAGGTTACTGCAGTGACTTATCATGTCAAATAGTCATTTATGTCTTTTCACTTCAGAGTTTGACTATGATTTGTAGGTTACTACAGTGACTTGTCATTAATGTGTATTCATTTCAAAGTTCGACTATGAATTACAATTCTGACTACGAAATGGTTGCATTTGGACTAGTATGTATAAATACCACTTATAGCACCAGTTTATTATAATCTCGACTTTATTATGAGTTCCTCACAAAATTTAGAAGTTTGCTCGTGCAACGAAGTAGATTGTTACTACTGTGATTCAGTCGACCCTTTTTTTACACCCTCTTCAACCGACCCATATATGTCAGATGAAAATTTTGAAGAATTGAAGAAGGCTGAAGAACAACAAGAATAGGACAAAAGAGTCATCCGACTTCTCACTCAACGTGGTAATGATATTGCATTGGAATGCAAAAAAGATCAAGAATGGATAGACCTCAATAAAAACAAAATCAAAGAGCATGAAGAATGGATAAAAAAAGACTAAGAAAGCAATCAAAACGATTGAAAAATGGCTTGCTGAGAAGGACGATCAGTTGATACACCTTAGGGTGCAAAATGATTGTTTGGAAGATAAAATGATAATTCGGGATGACTATATAACAATCGAGAAAGAAAAATACCCATTGCAGTTCCCTGAGTTTAAAAATTAGTTACAAAAATGTTGTAACATTATCATGATACACCTTAGGGTGCAAAAGGATCGTTTGTTGTGTTTTTTTTAAATAATATCTTGTAATTGTTATAATCTGCAAACTAAATATTATAATATAAAAGCTTCATTAATTGTTATAATCTGCAAACTAAACTAAAATATGAAAGCATAACAATGTCTTGTAAGATTTAATACAAAAATTACAATACATAATAAGTTAACAACTCTTCATTTCAAGGTTGTTTTATATCAAAATCAACATCATAGGTTTGTGAGCAACTCGCTGAACCACCAATATTAAATGTCATTTCTGCAGTAGAAATTGTCGTGCGACGTGCTCCACTACCGGACGCCCTTCCAATACAATTGTTTCTCGTGTGTCCTAGTTGACCACATGTAGAACACTCTTTTTTAATTTGACCCTCGCCTTGGGATGGAATGCGGTTTGTGTTTCGTGGCCTAACTGGCTGACATTTATCCATTATAGGTGGCTTAACAATCATCAAATCATCGAGGATATCCCTTTCGGATGGCTTTGGCAAAGGGTTTATTGATTCCTCATACATTTTCCTCGGTGTTTCGGTAAAGTAAGCATTTAATGCATACGTCGAGTAGTCTTGGTAATTGTTCACTGTTAAACATCTTATGACATGACCACAAAGTATCCCATCAAGTTGTCAATGCCTACATGTACATGTCATTTGTTGGAAATCAACAATCATGTTTTGTGCCCCCTTTTTGACCTCACATTTTGTATTTGAGATCATGCGAACATCCCACTTACTAAAAGCTTTTTTGTTTTTCTTTTACAATATCATCGGCCCAAGGGGTGAGTGTTGTTGTTGCTTCCGCTTAAAAAACAGACAAATTGAAGAAGTTAAGATCAATAACATTTAATAAAACATTAATATTAAAAATTAACTTAATACCTGTAAAGTTACGTCTTTGAAACCACCACTGTTGCATTGTTGCACGAAAAAAATCGATCAACATAAGTATCGGCACCTTACGTGTGTGTCTAGATAATGCATTTATAGACTCCACATTGTTGGACAACATAAGATTGTATCGGTTCCCTCTAAAATGTGCCCTAGACCAAGTTTCAGGATTTATACTTTTTAAGTACTCTCATACTGGTTCTTTTGTCTTTTTCATAACTTCCATGGCAGCGTCAAAAACATCAACTGTGTACACCCTACAAGCCTCCCAAACCTTTAATTGTGTTACTCTTCCCGAATCTAGATACTATGTTGAAATACAAATGGACACCACATATTCCGTGATGAGCGTGGGGAAAGATGTTGGCAACGGATGTTGCTATAGATGGAGACCTATCAAATATAATTTTAAGCTCCTGCATATTATCTATGCAATCACGTAGTTTTTGAAAAAACCATGTCCAAGAATCTGTACACTCATTTTTGCATATACCATATGCAACCGGTAATATTCGGTTTTGTCCGTCCTTAGTAACTGCAAGTAACATGGTACCTTTGAACTCGCCCTTTAGGTGGGCTCCATCTACTACAAGCGTCGGTTTACAAAAATTGACAAAAGCGCGTACCTACAATATATTGTATATCTATTCAAATGCACCAAAATAAAAATGAAAAAAAATAATAAAATATTAAAATACTAACCGAACAACCAAGTGCGACGTACAAAAACTCAAAGCGATCATCACCATCTGTTTTAATATGTGTCACCGTACCCGGATTATGTTTGACCAAATTGTGAAAATAAGCCGGAAGTTTGGTAAAAGAATCCTCTTTCGTACCCCTTAACAACAACAATGCATATTGTTTCGCATGTCATGCCTGATGGTATGGGATATTGATATTCAGTTGAGCATTCATATCATTAATAATATCTTTTCCCTGATAAACTCTACTATAATCTTCAGCCAAAACATGAGCAAGATATTCACCCAAAACATATTTGTTTGCTTGTCGATGATTAGGTTGTAAAATTGTTGAAGAACATGTGCGTACATCATCAAATTTATTCACTTGGAAAAGTCCATTAGAAATTTTTAATTGCTTTTGCTCTTAGCAACCACCTTGATTTGGTGGATCTACTTGTCCTCGTCTGAAAACATTCTCAAAGACATTTTTTACCAATAGCCCGCTTTAAAAGTTCTTTGTTCTTAAATATACTCTCACATTCAATCTTTTGAAGATTGATGTCTATCATCTGTGTTGGGATATCTTCCTTAATATCAATTGAGCATGCCGGTAGAGGGGGCTTACCGTAAAAAAGATTATCCGGAAACTTAGCTTTAACTTCATCACCCAACTCATCTCCATCTGAATTGCTTTCTAAGTCGGTTATATCTAAACCTACATCAGCAACATTAACATAATCCCCGTAAACATGCTTTTTTCATCTTTTTGACGCATAATTTTTTTCTTTTTACTTTTATCTACTACACGCCTATTCATAACTTTAACTTCTTGTTCGGGAACATCAACACAACGACCACCCACGTCATTAAGATATGTACCAACATCATCATCACCAACATACTTGTAATTCTCAGGATTCACATAATGAATAGGTGAATAACTAACATTAACATTTTCAGCAACACTGTGAAATTGAGGTACACTAGGAGTATTGAAAGTACCTATCAGATCGTTGCTCCCTTTATAGCTGCATAAATTACCAACCAGCTCATTTCCACTCTAACGAGCCTCATTAACCTCATCCCCTTCATCAACCACCATAAACTCTTTCACAGCCCTTCCTCCACTACATTTGATTACATTTATCAACATTCTAGCATCCATGTCTTCAACTATGGCTATATAATAATTCAATTCAGGATGATGGAAACGAAGACTAATTCTATATTTGTCTAACAAACCAATTTTGCTTCTCACCAAAGATACAAAATCACTATAACTAATATACTCAGAAAATATCAAAGCAAATTCAGAAATACCTCCATGTGGACATACGTATTCCAGATTTGTTTCAATAACTTGCCATCTTCCACCGGTTACAAGACAAACCAAATATTCAATCATTTTTTAGAGAGATTTTAAAGAAATTTCTTAAATAAATAACAAGTAAACTAATAATGTTCTACAAAAGTTTATATATAATAAGGTTATTTCGTAGTCAAACCCATTGATTTCATAGTCACAATAATAAAAAAAATTAAAATAATATAAATTCGCAGATGAAAGAGAGAGGAAATCGCAGATGGACATAGTCCATCTGCGATTTTAGCATGGTAAAACCCTATATATATATATACCAAAAAAAAAAAAAAAAAAAAAAAAACACCTGCAAATATACAAGTGGCTAAAGCACAACTGTGTTTTAGCCACTTATACATTCACAGATGGGATGTGAAAATCACAAATGGACCATTCTCATCTGCGATTTCTGTGGTCAAATTTGCAATTTCAATTTTTTTTTTTTGCTATTTTTCACAAAATAATTAGTATATTTGGTTAATTTTGTCATTTTCTTTTATATTAATTGTTCTAATACAATTTTCTGACTAATTCGGGTGTTTGTTTTGGAATTTCACAATAATATATAATTAATGACTTTTTTATTTTTAAGTAGTTTAGTATTAAAAGAAAAAGTGTTATAAATGAGAAATTAAATTATATCTTTTATGAAACATCATTGTTTTTTTTTTTTAAATATTACTGGAACAAAGCAATTGGAGCGTTTTGTTCATCAAAATATGCATATTTTATGATCCAAAAGTTCTAGTCGGTTGTCTTCTAATATTATATTTGTAAACAACGATGTTTGTAAAAATATAGTTGGTTGTCTTCTAATATTACCACGTTTTTATGGAGCGTGTGTATTATCTATTTTAATTATTTTCTGATTTATGAAGATTTGAACCACGAAGTTTTGGCAAAATCAGGGAATAGAGGTTGGATTTTGTTATTGAATTTATGTTTTGGTTTTGATTGAAAAGTTTTGATATGTCAAATTTTGACTCTGTATCACAATATGAAAATGATGATGAATAAAGGTTAAAGAAGAAATTAAGAGAGAAAATGTCATAAAAGCCCCAAATTGATAGTGATGGTTTTATAGACCAAAACAAGATAAATCGATTATTTTAAATAAAAACTATAGAAAAAAAAAATACTTGGTATAATAGACATGCATGTTGGTTGGATACCGATGTATGAATACTCTAGCTTTTTAAATATAATATGTTAAAGGTTTAGTATGTTGAAATTTTCTCTGCAAGTGCAGTCATTTTCATTGTATATATCTATTTAAAAGAAGATTTCAAAGAACCTTCGAAGTTCCTTGAATTGCAAGAAATATGCCACCAATGTGAATTATATAAATATTAGTGGTTGGATAATACAGTTGGAAACTTTTTTAGAATTTTCTCTTCAAAATCTAAATCAATTCAAATATTTTATTTTGATACGAAACACCTGGTTAAGATTTATTTAAACCAATAAAATTATTTTTATTTATTTACTTCTACCAAAAATAAAATAATGTATTTTTGAATTAGTTTTCGTTCCTAAACGCCAACAAATATTTGAAATTTTGAATACCACTGATTGTGGTCAACAATCTTTAAATATTATTAAAAGAGAAATTTTGTGACATCATTTTTAACAATCAAGGTCGTTGATTTGTTTCATTCATATATTTTCTACCGTTAGATCGTTATGCTGGCATCATCATTTGGTAAACTTTTTTTTGTCCACCAATTTTATGAAATCTATTAATGACAATTACTTTTAACATTAGGAAATCTAGTAATTACAACTAAATCTAACAAAAAATAAAATTATTTTTAAAATTAGGAAATCTATTAATGTCAAATAAATCTCACCAAAAATAAATTATTTTTAAAATTAAGAAATCTATTAATGACAATTAAATCTCACCAAAAATAAAATTATTTTTAAAATTAAGAAATTTATTAATGACATCATTTGGTCAACCTCATCACTCATTACCCGTTTTTTTGTTCTGGTTTGAAAATCACTAACACGGTCATTATTTTCTTTTCAATTTATTGCAGGGAAGAAAATATAAAGATCAATGGTGCTGGAAGATACATAAGAAAGATTCTCTCACTAATTTCAATGATGCGTACATCTTCTTTCACAACGATTCAATCGATTCTCCCTTCTAAGACCTTGAATCTAGATACAATTTCTCTTCCCATGTCTCTATGCGTAGACAATCCATAATTTTATCTCTTTGATTCCTCCTTATGTAACCTCGAATCCCTTTCATCTTATGATCACAACCGCAAGCACTCATCTATTTCGTCTCCTTCTATTTCTTCATATTTCTTGCGTTTCACTTTAGGGTTGTCACTCTTCCAGTCAGTTATTTGTTTCTCCGCACAACGACTTATAAAAGATTTGTTATGTTTCGATTTTTGATGTTTATTTCTCAATTTTGATGAAAAAAACCTAATTTCTACCCTTGCTTTCAGGAATTAAGGGAATCGTTGTTCCCTCTTCGCCTCCCTTTTTCTATCTGTTGCAGAAACTAGAAAGATGATATACACAAACAGTTAACGCCTTCGTCTTTTTGATTTATTCATAGGTTTGTTTTCTACACCACTCCAACCTCTTGCTTTGCATTTTATACGATTTTTGTTACTGTTTTCTTCTTTTCCCTCATTTTTTTCACCATTATATATATATATATATATATATATATATATATATATATATATAGCTTTTGTTTGCTTACTTTTTCTTCAGGGCTATCTTGATGTTGATTTTGGTTTTTGTTGAACACAATTATGATATGTGTTCTTGATGTTAACTGGCATTCACTCAGTACCTCAAAAATATCTATCACCATCTTGCAAATACCATTTTTTATGGTATCAGCAAATGAAGATAAACAAAAAAGGGAATAAAAAAGGAGTCGATTTGCATCAGGTAACAATTCAATCTTCAAATATGTTTCTTGCTAGATTTTTTTGTTGTTAGTGATGGAACAAGTAATATGATATTTAAATATATCTATTTTTTGTATTTGCTTTTAGTTGTAGAAAACGATAGAATAGACAAAGAAGTTGTCGTCAAAATATATTAAGTGAGTTATCCAGAGTTCAAATTGATTGGGTAGTTGGTAAAATAATATAAAAAAGTGGTCAACATTTATCTGTACGATCATAAAAAAATAGAAGTGGATAATTTTTTATTTTTGCCTCTAAAATAAGATGGAACTTTTCTTTTGGACTAAAAAAGAGTATCGAAAAACTCCCAAAATAAGATGCCCAACACTCAGATGAACTTTCTAAAAGTGCAATGCTTATATGATTTATATGGTTGTATAACTTTGTATTTTTTAACAGAAGCCAGAATCGCACATGAGGAGAGCCGAAGTATGTGTAAAAGGGATATGAAAGTGGATGTTACCCAAAAATGGATGTTGGAAAATCAATTACATATCCTTCACTTGCATTAACCAATACATTTGTTTTCTAAGATCCAATATAGTTAAGTCGGATGCATATGTTGTCAAAAAGGATCTCAATTTTGGCTTATTTATTTATTTTTAATTTCCTTATAGGTAAATTGACATTTGCATTATTAAAATGATGTATGTGTGAAGTAAGTATGAACAAAGAGCATCTCTTTTTTGCAGCCATCTAAAGTTTGGTAAATTACCCTTTTACACTTCTTTTTTAGGCGTTATATTTTCATTTTTTTTTGTAAAATCTTTTAACTTTTGCATTATAAGAGTATTGATTATGGACTGCACATCTGTACGAATTATTCTAACTTCTTGACAGCTCAATATGAAGTCACCTAATAGGAATTCTACATTCAAAAAGCTTTTTAATTTGCCACCAAATGAATTTCTCATCGGTGATTTTGTCATGCTCTACATGAGAAAATTAGCCCTTCGGGTATACTCGGACAGTAGGATTTGATTATGGACTGCATATGTACACGAACTGGTTCCTTATTATAGTTTCCAATTCATTTTTGTAGAGTAGACTCTTCCTATATTCAAGAACCATTGAGTTTTATGCCAACTTATTGCTACACAAAACAAGGTTTTCATAGCAACTGTTTTTTATTCTTTTATTTGTTCTTTTAGTGTATGATACAAAATTAGATGAGTTAGGTCAATGTTATGAGCTATCATTTTAGGGTTTTATACCAATTGTAGCCTTGTACTCTGAATTTTTTTTCATCCTACGAAATTATGTTGTTTTTCCTTTTGTTTAATCCCAAAAAGAACTTAAATGAAAATGAAAAATAACAGATAATTCAACTACAAAGACAACTTATAACATTTCAGATTCTAGAGGACATTTGACAGTTTTCATATAGGTCGCACTCGTGTTCTCCAGGTTAAACTTTTTTGTCAGCTCAAGAAAAAGGAGTATTTTTCCCCTTGATTAAAATTGACTTATATTTGGAGATATGTATACATTGATACTAATACCCTGAATAAATGTTATGATAAACACACGACAGACAAACACAAGGGTGTTGTCGTAACTTGAGTTAGAAGTAGATTTACTTATAGGATTCTTGAAAAAGCATTTATGTTATTTGCTAATGTCCAATGATTGTCAACACCAGTCTTTGGTAACTTCATCACCTTAGAAAGTTAAACAATAACATCATAGGGGAGAGGAGTGTAAACATCATATATTTCTGGAACTAAGAAAATCAATGGCTGCAATAAAAATGCAAAAGAGCTTGAAGGAATAATTCTTTTTGAAAGGTTAATTTAAAAAAAAATTGTTGCAATGAGTCAAATGTAATTCCCACAAGTGTTCGAGGACCCTCCTACACCAATCATATTATTATTATTACAAAACAATAAAACATTAACTCGAAGAAAATATAAAAAGTTGTAATTTTTTTGAAAAACACATGAACTTACTGGAAGATCATTAACAAATCGACTAATAGCACTAAAAGCTCCAAATGTAGCACCAATTTGTATTTCATTAATTGATACATCAACAAGAAAGAAAAAAGACAATTGATATTGGTTCCCGAACCTAAGAAGAGTATAAATTAAAAAGATATTGTATTGAAGGTACTCATATGTGACAAGGTAGTCCAACTAATAAAACAAAAAATGTTGTTTACAAAAAGGTCCTTCATCAGTTATAGATATTCAGGCATTTCAATGTTTTTTCAATGTTACCAATAAAACTAATTCTATTTTTGTTACTTTCTTTTTAACTACTGTGCCAACTTTTTATACTTTTATATGTATTTTTTATATGTTCCCCGCGTTTTACGCGGATCATAATCTAGTTTACTTTATATCGTTTACAAGGAAAAAGACAAGATGTATTTTGATCGACGACTTTTGGATATTGGGTAGATGTATCGTTTGTTTCAGGAGACCCACTCTTTATTTATGGGGTCATGTTGCATGAGGTTCGTGAAGATGTTGAGCTAATCGCACATAAGTTAATAGTTCAATGACAGTTGATGATATCGATAAGCTAGTCCATAACGAAGTATTTTTTTATGAGAAATTAAATATCTTCCTACTTTTGTTTCTACAAATCCTCATACCCAATTAAATCAAGAAATGTGTCATATTAGTATAATAAAATTTCATTAAATGAGCATTAAATATTACACGTCACTATTTAATTGGGTAAGAGGATTTGTATGAATAAAAAGTAGAAGGATATTTAATTTCTTTTTTTATATATATTAATTATGAGGATGTTATGAGGGTGTGGTTACTCTTATTCTCTGTAATGAGTTGGTAGGAAAGGACATGAATTACAAAGAATCACATCCATGGCTCTCACTTGTTGAGAACTTAGAGAGTATTTGGTTGTTCATCTAAAAACAATTTTTTAATTTATTGATTTTTGTCATAGTATAAAAAAATGACCTTTTAAAACAATTTTTTGTTTAGTGTTTGAAAATGAGATTTTAAGAAGTAACAGTTTCTAACTTATTGAAACAACTTATGGTTTATTATATTTATAAAGTAGATAAAAGACAAAATTAAATCGAATACTTTTTAACTTATTGGTTTATTGACTTTTGCAACTATAAAATCTGATCCAAACATTTTTTTTCAAAAACTTATTGTCTCATCTTCATAAGTCAATAAGTCATTTCGGATAAAAGTCATTTTTAACTTCAAAATGTATTCCCAAACACCCTCAATCATTGGAATATGTATGACATTTACAAGTGTTAAGTTTATTAAAGTAATTATTTATAAATACTAATTTAAATTTATGTGTAACATATTTGCATGAGGGAGTTTTTTTGTGGGGTTGTATTTACAAAGAGATGTGTAAATATTTTTAAATTTTGAAAATTATGCAAACCTTATGGCATCGGTGAAGCCTTGAATTTACAAACCTTATGGAATTGGCGAAGCCTTGAATTTATAAACCTTATGGCGTTGATGTCTTCAGTTTTCTTAAGTCTCCAGTTTTCTTTTCCCATTCAAGATATGGTTTGCTTATTTTGTATAGTTGATAATTTAAAATTAAATTGATATTATATTTTTTTTTAATTTGTTAGATATGGATTTGGGAGTTTTTCGTGACTATCGGCAAGGAGTTGTTGTACTGTAGATTTATACTGCGTATGCAACCTTGGAAGTCGCTTAAGAGGATAGAGTGAGAGGACGTACATAAAGCACTCAACGTGATGACAATATATGTTAAATTTGTTTCGAGCATTTATGTAACATTCGGATTTCCAGGTACATTATTTATTCATTTATTTTGGAGATTTTGGAAAGACTCGGCGAGTTAATGTTTAGACTTGCCGAGTAGAGTCGCGAATTCCATCCGGGTTAACGACCGGACTCGGCGAGTTGACTAATGGACTCGGCGAGTCCGCGCTATTTAATGAAACCCTAATCCTCGGGGTTTGAGGCCTATTTAAAGGGGCTTATAGCCACCATTTGCGGCTACCAGACCCCTTAGTGAAACCCTAGCGATCTAGAGCGTTTGTGAGGAAGAAGAGGCCATTTTTGATCCTTGTGTGGGTGTTTTTGCAAGAAGAAGGTGACCAAGGCAAGAGGGAACTGAAGAGAGTGCTATTCTGTGGATTTCAGAGCCTAAGGACTTCATTCTAAGGTATATATTCGATCCTTCTTCAATTTTGGGTGTTAATCATTGAGAGTTAAGGTTTCTAGCCCATTTAGAGTATGAATGATGGTGCAATTGGTCCCTTCTTGTGTTGAGGCTTCGGATCTGGATCCAAAGAAGTCCAGAGACCTAAGACCGTTGATCTTTATGGGGTGACATTGGGTAATATGAGCTTAGGGTGACATATTGAGACCATTTCTTCAAATAGAGCCCTTGGGTCTTTGCATGGGCATCAAGATCCAAACTTTACGTGTTTATATTGCTTAAGCAGGCCAAATCTATGAGTTAGAGGAACGGATCTGACCTCAGAAGGTCATTTGAGTTCGAGCATGGCATGAACTCGCCGAGTACCAAGAGCAGACTCGACGAGTAGAGTTAGGGTTTCCCCATAGTTCACTCAGTGAGTACTTGCCGAGTTGGGGGAATGACTCAATGAGTCAAAGGGGATTAGAGGACTGGAGTTCAAGGCAGAACTCTCCGAGTTCATAATGGGACTCGACGAGTTGAGTCGGGGTGGCCCCGCGATTCATGCCAGGTGTAACCCGTCGAGCAGGGGAAAGACTCGACGTGTCATGCAAGCCTAGGGAGTCTTTGGACATGCGTAGACTCGCCGAGTCGCCCAAGTGCACTCGGCGATTCGGGTCAAAGTTTGACTGTTGAGTTTGTTGACTTTGAGGGTTTGGTCAGCAATGGGGCCTTTGTGTCAAGTGAGGGGTAAGATGGTCTTTTACCCTTCAAAGGGTGCCAAGAGAGGGTTGAGTCTAGTCTCGAGAGTTATATTTATGAGAGTATTTACTTTATGTGATTAGGCGGAGGCTAGATCATATTTCTACCGAGTCAAAGATTTACGGAGACAAAGATTTACTGAGACAGCTGAGGTGAGTCTTCTCACTATACTTTACCTAGAGTGGTAACAGAGTTATGTGTTAGTGTACTGTTGAGTTATGTGCCAGTGTATCTGTATGATATTTATGTGTTATTGTGATATGCATGATTTAGAGTTTCCAGAGATAGGACCAGTAGGTCCATAGAGTTAGGGCCAAAGGGCCCACGGAGAGTTGGGACTGGAGGGTCCCACTGAGACACACTGACTAGAGGGTCAGCAGAGTTATAGCCTTGTGTGGCTAATATGTGTTAGAGTGGTATTTTGGGTAACTCACTAAGCTTCGCGCTTACAGTGTTTTGTGTTATGTGTCTCAGGTACCAGCGATGATCGCGGGAAGGCACCAGCATGATCTGTACACACGCTCGCGGAGTTTATTATGAATTGATCTTGGGATTTGTAATGAGATAATGTTGATACAATGTTTTCTTAAAAGTGATTATGAATGAATTTGTATGGTTTTAAAAAGCGAAAAATTGTTTTAAAATTTATGGTGTTACAATTTAGAGCATTTCAAGCGCTTAGAACTAAATGGAACACTTGGGGTTCATGGAGCGTGTAACAAAGGAACGGATCTTCCGAGAAAGGAATGGATCATCAAGCAAAGGAATTGATCAAGTGAAAAAGTAACAGATCTACCAAAAGGTGGTTTGGAGCAACTTAGAGTGGCTTGGAGTAACTTGGAGTGGCTTGGAGCAACTTGGAGTGACATGGAGCAACTTGGAGCAACATGGAGCATCATGTTGCGCCATCTAGAAGGAAGTTGCTGATGGGTTTAAGCCATAAGAACATTCCTATGTGCACATACAAACCCTAATGATTGGATCTAGGTTTCTCTAATTGAACATGCAATGTATCCAAGACTTTTGATTATAGATCTAGTATAATAACACAAGAAAAACAGATCTAACAGATTACCTTGAGTTGCTTGCTTGAATCTTCTTGTCCTTGGAGCTTAGAGTCACAAATGTCACTCCTCTAATGGCTTACAAACACCAACTTAGCAAGAGGATGATTAGAGAGAGAGAGGGGAGGGTAAGAAAAGTCGGCCAGGGTTTCTTCAATACCAAAGGTGCCGATTTTCTTAGCCCTAGGGGTCTATTTATACTTGTGAGGCTCCTAGGGTTTCACCATTAAGCCCTAATTGGATAACTTAGGCCCTAAGCAATCCAATCTCCTTATGATAAGCCTTGGACGATTTCTAGGCCTATCCAAACCTCAAAACCGTCCACCCCTTATCCATGAGGGATTATAGCCCAAAGTACAACTATCATACAATTGACAGTATATGCCCTTTTATTTAATTAATCTCGTTAAGTCACCACATTAATTCCTAATTAATTTATGACTTATATTAATCAAATAACAATACTATTAATCCTTATATTATTCTCATAATATATTAATAATATTTCTTCTCTCATTACAAATCATCCTGTCAAGTTGCTATGGTGAAGGCAACCCAAAAGGACCACGCACAATCGGATCAAATACTTGCCTAATATAGTTGCAGCCTTAGACACTATTCCAATAGTCTCCCACTTGGATAAGTCTAGTAACTATATACACAAGCATAATCCGATTAGCAATCGTAGCTCTCAAAGACGCTGTCAAACTCTGATCTTATCAATCTTGTCCTTTAGATAAGGGATCGTACAGTCCTCTGTTTAGATATCATGCGGACAATTCTATGGAGCCAATTTGTCCAGCAGTTGGTTTCTCGATCTCAGATTTATTTGACATGGAACTTAATTGAACACATCAATTCAGTTCTGACCGGGCCCGGCACATAAGTCAAATTAAATCATCGAGCGACCGAGATATCGCTCTTACCCTCTTAGGATAAGAGTAACAGATAAACTTCGACTTATATGCATTTACTTATTCATTAATCAATTATACACAACAATGCATTTTGTAACATCAATTTACTGATGCGGTTTCGCATTATCAATGTACAACCAATTAACAAATAACAAACCATATATCTAGGTTTTAAGACCATATGATATTATCGTCTTGCGATCACCCTTTTTTATCACATTCCATAAGGTGATTCCAGCAAGCGCAGGTTTGTTCCAATGCTCAAAACTAGTTCATAAGCACTCATGAACGTTGCAGCAAACTTTTGCTATGTCTAATACCATTTAGACAATCTACACACCAATTCATGACAATCTTCATTCATACCTACTTCCAACATATGAACGATTGCGGACTGTTTGAATAATTCGATTATTCTAAATAAACTCAATTATTCTGGAAGTCAAAACATGCAAAGTGAAACAATAGTTAAACAATTAACATAAGACAGTAGCTTTACTTATAAATAATACTCCTTTATTTAATCATCAAATGTTAATTACATTTATCTATTACGAGTTTCTAAAACTATCTAATCTAATCTAATATCATCTTTCAGTCCAATACTCCTAGCATGCTGCAAATGCTTAAGCCTACTCAGTCCCTTCGTAAGCGGATCTGCTGGGTTATCTTCTGATGATATCCTCTTAACCACGAGTTGTCCTTTTTCTACACGATGTCTAATAAAGTGATACTTTTTGTCGATATGACGAGATCTACCATGATCCCTTGGTTCCTTGGTCAAGGCAACCGCTCCTTCATTATCACAGAAAATTTCCATAGGCTCCTTTATGGCAGGCACAACTCCAAGATCACCAACGAAGTTCTTTAACCATATTGCCTCCTTCGATGCTTCGCTCGCTGCAATGTACTCTGATTCGCACGTTGAATCAGCTATGGTTTCCTGCTTGGAACTTTTCCAAGTCACTGCTCCTCCATTAAGGGTAAAGACCCAGCCCGACTGCGAACGGTAGTTGTCTCTGTCGGTTTGAAAGCTGGCGTCACTGTACCCTCGCACCTTCAAGTCATCACTCCCCCCGAGGACTAAAAACCATTCCTTGGTCCTCCGAAGGTACTTAAGGATATTCTTGACCACAATCCAATTCCCTTGATATCTACTAACCATGCTCAAAGCAAAGGCTACATCAGGGCGAGTACAAGTCATAGCATACATGATTGAGCCAACTGCGGAAGCATATGGTACTCGGCTTATCTCTGCTATTTCAGCTTCGGTACTCGGACTTTGAGTCTTACTCAACTTGGCATTACTTTGTATCGGTAATTCGCCCTTCTTCGAATTTTCCATACTAAAACGTTTTAGTACTTTATCTAAGTAAGTGTTCTGACTAAGTCATATTAGTCTCTTACTTTGTTCTCTCACTATCCTTATTCCCAAAATATAAGAAGCCTCTCCGAGGTCCTTCATAGCGAAGCACTTCTCGAGCCAGGACTTAACCTCCTGCAGTGTCGGGACGTCGTTTCCTATGAGTAGTATGTCATCGACATACAGAACGAGAAAGCTTACTATACTCCCACTGGATTTGATATATACACACGATTCATCTTCGCTTCTTACAAATCCAAACTCTTTGACTTTCTCATCGAAGCAAAGATTCCATCTGCGAGACGCTTGCTTAAGTCCATAAATGGACTTTTCAAGCTTACACACTCTATTTGGATGCTTCGGATCAACAAAACCCTCTGGCTGAGCCATGTAAACATCCTCAGCCAACTTTCCATTAAGGAAAGCGGTCTTGACATCCATTTGCCAAATCTCATAATCATGAAATGCGGCAATAGCTAGTATCACTCTAATAGACTTTATCTTCGCAACTGGTGAGAAGGTCTCATCATAGTCAACTCCGGGAGTTTGAGTAAAGCCCTTCGCAACCAATCGCGCCTTATATGTGTGTACGTTTCCATCCACATCGGTCTTCTTCTTGAAGATCCATTTGCACCCAACGGTCTTACGTCCGGGCACATTATCAACCAAATTCCAAACTTGGTTGTCATACATGGACTGGATTTCGCTGTCCATTGCCTCTTTCCATTTCGCAGACTCCGGGCCTGCCACGACTTCCTTATAGCTATTAGGTTCATCTAGATTTATTAGTGTACCATCACTAATATACGTGTCCCCTTCGGTAGTAATATGAAAACCATAAAACTGGGGTTGAACTCTAACTCTTTCAGAACGTCTAAGAGGTAAGGATTCGTCAATCGGTTCAACCGGAGTTTCCTCCTCGGGTTGAGCACCAGCGGTAGAGGTTCCTTCATCAATCGATTCTTGAATCTCTTCAAGTTCGATTTGCCTCCCACTGTCTCCTTGGCTTATGAGTTCTCACTCTTGGAAAACTCCTCTCCTCGCAACGAAGACAACATTGTCCTTAGGTCTATAGAAGAGATATCCAAAGGATTTCTACGGGTAGCCGATGAAAATACATCGCTCACTACGAGGTTCGAGCTTGTCGTGAGTATCTCGTCTTACGAAAGCCTTGCAACCCCAAACCTTGATATGTTCTAACGAGGGAGCTTTCTCTGTCCACATCTCGTGAGGTGTTTTGGCAACCTTCTTAGTAGGGACTCGGTTAAGGATATGGGCGGCAGTCTCTAAGGCATACCCCCAGAATGAGATAGGTAGTGAAGCACGACTCATCATAGAGTGGACCATGTCTAACAAGGTTCGATTATGCCTTTCTGCCACACCATTCAACTGCGGTGTCCTAGGTGGCGTCAATTGTGAAACTATTCCACACTCTTTTAGATAGTCGTGGAATTCAAGACTTAGGTACTTTCCTCCTCGATCGGATCGAAGCATCTTGATTTTCCTGCCCAATTGATTCTCCACTTCATTCTTGAACTCTTTGAACTTTTCAAACGTTTCTGACTTTTGTTTGATTAAGTAGATATACCCCTATCTACTATAGTCATCGGTAAAATTCACATAGAAGCGGTTTCCATCCTTTGTGGTTGATCTAAAAGGTCCACATACATCGGTATGTATGAGGTCCAATAAACCCTCACCCCTTTCACATGTGCTAGTGAAGGGTGACTTGGTCATCTTTCCAAGTAAACAAGACTCGCATGTGTCATCTTCCCTAAGGTCGAATGACTCCAACACTCCATCCTTTTGGAGTTGGGCTATGCGCATCTTGTTGACATGTCCAAGACGACAATGCCACAAGGATGCTCTATCCATACTATTGGAAGAATCCATGCATAAAACATCATTTCCTAGATTATCTACAATCATAACAGTTTTATAAATTCCATTACATGACATTGCTTCAAAATATAAGACACCATTTAGATAAGCATAAATTGAACCATTCTCATTATTAAAAGAAAATCTAAATCCTTGTCTAAACAAACCATGAAATGAAATGATGTTTCTTGCAATTTCTGGCGAGTAGCAACAATTATTTAAATCTAAACATAATCCATTACTAAGCACTAAAGAATACACTCCAATCTTGGTCGCATGCGACAATCTTTTGTTCCCCATGATTAGATTTATTCTTCCACGCTCCACATCCCTATTTCTTCTTATTCCCTGCAATTCAGAACAAATGTGGTAACCATACCCGGTATCGAGGACCCAAGAAATAGCATGAGATGAATCATTAGATTTAATTGTGTATATACCTGCGAAAGACGGCTTGATCTTTCCTTCCCTGATGGCTTGTAGGTAGTCTGGGCAGCTTCTCTTCCAATGCCCTATTTTGTGGCAATGGTGGCACTCTGCCTCCTTTGGGTTAGGGTTAGGCTTAGCGGGATCAAGTTTGGTCCCACTAGAAGAGGAACCATCTCGGGACTTTCCCTTGCGGTGGCTCTTAGACGGAGCCTTCCAAAACAGGAGCAGCTGGTGGATTGGGAGTGGGTGTAATAGACTTGTCCTTGAGGTTGCTCTTAGCGACCCTAAGGAGACCTTGGAGCTTACTTAGGGTGACCTCTTCCTTGTTCATGTGGTAGGTCATCCTAAATTGGTTGTAACACGGAGGCAAGGAGTGAAGGACCATGTCGATAGCCAAGTCTTCCGCAAAGTCGACATTCAACTTGCGAAGACGATCGACATACCTTTGCATCTTTTGCAAGTGTACGGTTAGAGATTCACCATGTCCCATTTTAGCGGAGATCATGTTAATGAAGATCTCGTAACGTTCCTGCCTCACGTTTTGGTGGTATCTCTCCAACAAGTCTTGGTGCATTTCGTACGGATACATGTCCTCATAGGACTTTTGGAATTCGGCGTCCATTGTGGCTATCATGATGCAATGAACCTTCGTCGCATCACGTTCATGAGTCTCAAAAGCAGTCATTTCAGCCGGAGTAGCAATTTATGGGTTGATCTTCACGAGCTTCTCATCAAGGACATACTCCTTGTCCTTGTAGCGAGCAATCGTGTGAATGTATCTTATCCATCCGCTAAAGTTTGTTCCATCGAAAGTCACCTTTTGGCAAAGGCTCATCAATGTGAACGAGCTAGCTGCAACGTTGTTCGCGTTCGACATCTACAAATAGAAAGGACAAAGATTGATTAGAATTTAAAATCCCTAATTATCACCCAATAAGAAAAATTAGGGATATGATCCAACAACATTATTTACATATTAGAAAAGGGATGTCGTAATCCAACATGCAAACAATTTGAAGGTAGGTGAACGACGATTCACTAATTCTCCACCATGAAAACCTAACTTTAAGTTCTAAATGTATTGAGAATTCCTAGGTTTCGATGAGATTCATTGAACTTTTCAATGGCATGTTTAAATCTCGATATGCCCCTCTCGTTTGTGACTGGGATACCGAGGATCACAAAGTGGGTGTGAATAACCATGCAAATCTACATGGTGCCTTCATTGTAACAATCACCTATTCGATGTGTCGGTAAACCACACACGCTCCATCGAACTATGATAAACAATGAATCACCCTTTGCCACGTTTGCTTAGAACCAATTAGTGTGCTGGTAAACCACACACGCTCCACTAACTTCTTAGCAAGGGTGCAAAGTGTAATTTCATAGAATTGCATCAATTCACTTTTCCTAAAGTAACTAGGATTGGGAATTTGAAAAACATGTAGTTACTTTGTATTCAATATTATACTTTTAATGAGGAGATAGAGTTGCCCTATCCTATCCATTTGGCTAACGACCCTCCACCGATCAAGCAAGCGGTGGGTGAGAGTGTACACCCATTAAGCGCCATTTTATAGGCAGCAACCTTATACCCACCTTATAGATCAGCTTCGTGAATGAGACCTACTAACGGTAAGACTAGCATTTTAATTATACATACATATATATATATATATATATATATATATATATATATATATATAAATCTTGTAATATTATATTAGTATAGGGTTGAATTTTAAACTTGTAAAATTCTAGGGTTTGAAATTTAAATTGTCTAAATTTAGCTTTTAATCACAAAACATAAATTTCAAACTTGAGGGCAAGTTTTAAACTTTTCAAAACATAAGGGATCAAATAACAAATAATCCAAATTAACATTTAATCACATAATTATCCATATTTGATTTATTTAATTATTTCTTGCAAAACAATTTACCAATTTAATTAAAATGATCAATCAATTATCACATAAGGAAATTATTATTCAATTTATTGGTAAATATCTTTAGTTAGGTCAAGGATATACTCAAATATATGTTAAAATCGGATTTATATTGACCCATTAAGATAAAGGGAAGTTTCCATAAGATAAACATCAAGAAATCTCGAACTTAGCTCCTTCTGACGCTCGAACTCGCCGAGTACCACAATGAACTCGTCGAGTTGAGGCCTACTCGCCGAGTACCACTATAGGACTCGCCGAGTTCATCAAGCAGAGAACAAAAATCGAATTTTGCAATCAACAATCAAGCAACTAATGCATCAATTCAATAGAAACCAATCAAGGCTCTGATACCACTGATGGGTTTGAGCCATAAGAACATTCCTATGTGCACATACAAACCCGAATGCTTGGATCTAGGTTTCTCTAATTGAACATGCAATGTATCCAAGACTTTTGATTATAGATCTAGTATAATAACACAAGAAAAACATATCTAAAAGATTACCTTGAGTTGCTTGCTTAAATATTCTTGTCCTTGGAGCTTAGAGTCACAAAGGTCACTCCTCTAATGGCTTACAAACACCAACTTAGCAAGAGGATGATTAGAGAGAGAGGGGAGGGTAAGAAAAGCCGGCCAGGGTTTCTTCAATACCAAAGGTGCCAATTTTCTTAGCCCTAGGGGTCTATTTATACTTGTGAGGCTCCTAGGGTTTCACCCTTAAACCCTAATTGGATAACTTAGGCCCTAAGCAATCCAATCTCCTTATGAAGCCTTGGACGATTTCTAGGCCTATCCAAACCTCAAAACCATCCACCCTTTATCCATGAGGGATTATAGCCCAAAGTACAACTATCATACAATTGACAGTTTATGCCCTTTTATTTAATTAATATTTTTAAGTCACCACATTAAATCCTAATTAATTTATGACTTATATTAATCAAATAACAATATTATTAATCCTTATATTATTCTCATAATATATTAATAATATTTCTTCTCACATTACAAATCATCCTGTCAAGTTGCTATGGTGAAGGCAACCCAAAAGGACCATGCACAATCGGATCAAATACTTGCCTAATATAGTTGCAGCCATAGACACTATTCCAACAGTTGCGCCATCCTTAGGGATGTTGTGCCAAATGATAGCATGGTAGGCCATCATGTCTGAATTTACGCCAAGGTGATGTTGAGCCAAGGAGATGTTGAGCCAAGTGAAGATGTTGAGCTGAGGAGATTTTGATCCATGAAGAGGATGTTGTGCCATCAAGAAGGGAAGTTATGCCAAGGAGGAGAAGTTGCGCCATCTTATTGAGATGTTGTGCCATCATGGACCATCTTGGTACATAATGCGCCATCTTGATTCCTTTGTTGTGCTATGTTGATCCACGT
Organism: Lactuca serriola; assembly: GCF_051521515.1. NCBI lineage: Eukaryota > Viridiplantae > Streptophyta > Magnoliopsida > Asterales > Asteraceae > Lactuca > Lactuca serriola. Next base: position 74,805,056 of record NC_136410.1, on the reverse strand, counting down.
ATGCTTAAAAGGTGATCATGCTCAAGAAATACACCATGTTGTTCCACCATGACGGATGTTGGACCATTGGTGATCATGATGCTCCACCTATGCATCATATTGCTCCACTATGGTTAAGGTGGTCCATCATGCGTGTTGTTGATGCTCATGGGTTGTAAGACATGGAAGAATATTCTAGAAGATGATGCATGGCGGAATATGATTGGTTGTCACCTTTCATGGGCCTATGGGCTTGGCCCATTAGGGTTTTAGGTCATATCCCTCAAGTATAAATAGCGATGCATGTTAAGTCATTTTGTGTCTTGTGTCTTATATCCTTAGTGAGCAGAATGAATCTCTGGTTAATTGTACTTGTAACCTCTATTTGAGAACTCTTAAATAAAGAATACTCCCCTCCTGCCCGTGGACGAAGGTCACCTTGACCGAACCACGTAAATACTATGTATTTGTGTGCTTTTATTTTTTATTGTTATCATCATTACTTCCTAACAAAGGTCATCAAAACTTAACAATGTTATTATTTTTATATATGTAATATATATTATAAGTATAATATATAATCATAACAATAATTTTTAGAAGGGAATTGGCCTAGAGGGAAACTAAGACCGATTTATTAAGAGGTTGGTAGCCTAACACACCATATTATAGTAGGCTTATGCATTTTATAGTCGGTGATGTTTCCCCAAAGCCTTCCCCAACTCGACAAAAGAAATATAGAAATCAAGAAAATGAAGCATCATTAGATTCCTTGTCTTCGAGTGTACTCGGACCTTTACTGGATCGTGATGGTGTACCACCACGAGCATCACAATTGTCCATAGAGTCGCAAGTTATGATGGAATTAATGTTACTGTTTCACCAAATTGAGAAACATTTTGCCCCCCCCCCCCCCCCATCCTCTTCCCAAAGGCCCACAGCATCCTTTTCTTCAAACAATGGTAGATTTGGACAAGACCGATGATTTCCTAAAGTATATCAATCAGGCTTTTAACAAGGGCAACTCATTTTTATGTTAATGAACAATGTAAATAAATGTTAATATTATTTGTAGTAATGTTATTAATAAAAATATAATATTAAACCTCATTATATAGTTAATCATGTATTACAATTAAATGTAGATCAATATGATCCCAAATCTCGAGCTTCCTTGGAGAGCAAAATGTACCTAATGTTTGTATGACATACCATTCCACAACTATTTGCAATTACATAGAGTTGTTGTTGGAGTCACATCTATAGTCATGGTTGCGCTGTTACAGGTTAATATTTTATGGATGCTATAGTATTATATGTTATCCATATGCTTTATTTTGAACCGGTGATGTAGGAGTTTTGGAATAGAATGCTTGGTCGGCACGTGTCACATAAGGAATGGTTATTAATTATGTTATATTATCCTCTCTAATAAATGAATGTTTATTTTGCTACTTGTCACACTCTCATTCAATTTTCCAAATGCCATTTTGTGGTTATTTTGAATTAATATTTTTCTACATGTCATTTTATGAGTTTTTCTATTTTATTAAATTGTACATAATATTTTAATGTAATAATTGTAATAAATATAGTAATAAATTGATATCAATTTCATTAATGAACTTACATTTTAATTTCAAAATTCTGATTGGAGATCCTAAGATCTAGGTTCAATGGGGCAACCTACTTGCATATAACATTTGTGAATCATTGTGGGGATTATCCCCAGTTCATTCCTAAAACAAACAGTAATGCAGGTTAAGCTTATAGTTGTGGATGATAATTTGGAAAGCGTCACGAATTTGCTTTTAATGATTATTATAGAACCACCTATGTGAGAGAGAGAAGTAGGGTCGCTTCAAAGGGAATTGTATATGCACATTATTAAGAGCTCTTACATAACTAAACAAGTGTCCAAGACCATAACGGACACTATAATGAGAAACTAACTAGGTCAGAGAGAACATTTTAAAAACATGTTAATTATTTACACAAACGACATAACAGTTCAAGGACATCGAGTCTATTGGTCCACTAGTAAAATAAATATATATCTTAAGGGAATGTTTAAAAGGTAGCACCTATGCATGATTCAACTATTGGATTTTTATTGATAGCTTGAAAATGTTTGATCAATTTTCATTCATGTAGGAGATTGTTGGAAAATTGGTTTTAACCAATTTATAAAAATGGGTTTCCTCATTTTTTAATGCGAAATTTGAACCCTAAACCATTATTAAATGAATAAATGGTTATATGTGTAATATCCCAAAAATCAAGGCAAAATTTTCATTTTTAAAACCTTTCCAAAATCCATAAGTTTTACAAAACAAGTTCTCAAAAGTTACTATCATGAAATAGAGTATCCCAAAATCCTAAAAAAAAACACATAAAATCCAGGACGATGTGCATAATCAAGCCTTCGCCTTGCCCCATGTCCTCTAAAGTACCTAAAACCAACAATCAAATTGTAAGCCAAAGCTTAGTGAGTTCCCCCAAAGTACCACACACAACAAAACAGATAACATCATACAAATATGATCCTTTAGCATGACTAGACCGCCTCGTAGGGCATATAGCCTATCTGGACCACTCTCCGTGCCCTTCGACCTAAATGGACAACCTTGCAAGGCCTACAACCTATCTGGACCTCCCCGGGTATCTTGGCCTTCATCACAAAGTAGGATCGCCTCAACCCAACCAGAATATGTCGACATATACAACAGATAAACATAAACACATATCCAACAAATACAAGTAACCATACAGGTATACCAATCTATCATATAACCAGCATAACATCATCCTATATACCAGGATGCATAAGCTAGTGGGCCAACATTGGTGCCTTCGACCCATAAGTAAAATGAGGAAAACTCACCTTATAGCGTGAAAGGTAGTTGAGCTGACTGTTGCTCCAAATATTGACTCTACATGTCACATATACAATAAAAAGTGATCAACCTTAATTAACCACTCAAAATACTTTATTTGAACTAAAGTCAATCTTAGTCAACGATCAGAGTCAACGGTCAACGATCAAAGGTCAAAATCCTTATTAAAAAATCTTACAGCCAACCGTCACGTCATGAACCTCTAATTGTCACGTCATGGCCTAATGAGACAAAAATAGTCGAGATGGCCCATTCTCACATTGTGAGACATGAATGCTCACGTCGTGAGAAGTGCTCTAAACAGTTATGGAGAAATAAGTTCTTAATCCTTTCAAACTAACAACCATCACTTCAAGAATGGCTTATATACTCCAGAACATCATAAAGATTGTGGATTTTTGGACGTGCATATCCCAAATACAAACTAGGACACAAAAAGGAAGAAATTGCATCAAAACTCATGCAAGAGTCTCAAAACGCAACCACACTTCAGATCTAGAACTATCTTATAAAATGGACGTTAGAGATCCATAAAGTTGGCAACTTTATGGATTCCAAACACCATATCACCAAATCCAAGAAAGAAATTTTATAAGAAACCTAGATCTAAGCTTATAAACTCATAAAGTTATGATCTTGAAAACTCACAATGCTCCAAAAGGTGTGGAAATGAAAAATGGAGAGCTTGAGTGTTGAGATGATGGCTAGATGGTCTTCTTTACTAGAAATCACCACAAAGAGCTCATAACCAACTATGGAGTGATAGGGTTTCAAAGGGGAGTGTTGAGAGGTAATGGAGGATGAGGGTACGTAGGCTAGCCTTAGCCGTCACTTCCTTTAAATACAGAACAAAACCCCCAAAAATTATGGTTTGCCTCTCAGAAAGGCCTCACGTCGTGAGCCATATGTGCTCACGTCACGAGCACCAAAGATGATGCGCGTTTTGAACATGCTCCTCACGACTTGAAAGACATCCCTCACATTATGAGCTAAGTAAAACTCCAAAATTTAACTTAATGAAATGACTATCTGAACTAGGTGTTACAATATGTTTGTGTTCCCCTCTGTGATACTTTTGTTTTGGTATATCACATGTCCAAAACGAATTTAAGATGAATGAAAAATTAATCCTTAAAGTAAGGGTGTCGGAAGAAGTAAATAAAATAGTTTAATTGATGGGAGAAAGTAAAGAAAAATTCAGTGACCTTTCTTGCAAATATTTCTTTCTTTCGTAATTGAAACTGTAATTAATATTACAGTTTAATTACATATTAAACACACATTAATCTTGTGATTAATAGATGTGTTTAAATAGGAGGTTATAGAATATGTAATATAAATACCATTACTCTACAACCATTTTGAGACACAAAAAAGAATGCCTAAACTCGTTTATTTTCTGGTTCATATTCTTAGTTTTTTCTTGTTATATCAAATATATAATCTAGGCCTAACGAGGATTCGGGTGGTCTTGAAGAGCCACTTCAAACTGGTGTATTTTTTGAAACAAACACTTTGTATGGAACGAATTTGTTTTAAGGACAATATGTTAAACATATGTCTTAGTTTTTTTTTTTTTCTTCTTTACTTTCATATATTTCTGTAATATTATTCCTACAAGTTACATATTCTAGCTTTTGTGCACCTTTACTAGTGAACGTCTACGTGTTCATTAAGTAAATAAATATCTTTTCATACCTTTTGATTGACTTCTTTGATTTATGTCGTCACTTCAAATATGTAATCAAACATCTTAATTAGTAGTGAAATCTTGCTCACAATGCCAAACACAAAATTCATATGAATTCATTTTATAGTGAATAAGAGAATGTTATGATTATACAATTTATATAATACTCGGAAAAAAAATGGTATGTGAAAAATAAATATTGTTATGTGAATTCATGAAAAATGTGGTGAATGAAAGTAAATATTGAAAACTCAATTGTAATTGTACTAAAATAATTATATTTATGTTTTTTTTTAAACGACAAATAATTTAAATATCTCATTTATCTGAAACTGAACACAAACCTTCTAGTTAGTTGTTGGATTAGAAACGTCATTATTAGCCAAATGGACTAGCTCTAACTTATAATCATCTTTACTTATCATTTCACATATGATGCTGCAATATCATCTATAAAATGGTAAAAGAATAACTGAATAACAAATGGTAACTACAATTTCATTGATATCATCTGCCAAATGGTTATCAAGTTTTTTTTTAAAAAAACAATAACTTCTCGGATGACATTATTTTTATCGTGGCATCAACAATTTGGCAGATGTCATGTGCAAAATTGATAATTATTTTTAATAACCTTCCATTTTTTAATTAAATTTTTAAAAATAATAAATTGAATAACTTGATTTGTCACTTTTTCTACACGAAAATATAAAAAATTTCATAATTTATACCAGAAAATAATGCTTGTGTCAACGCGCCTTATTGACCATAAACACAACAAAACCCAAATTATCTTCTTGTCCATAAACACAGCGCAAGTTCTTTTTTTTATTTGATTATTTTGTTCGTTCATGGACTCCTCCACTCAACAAAAAGCATGACCAAATCCAAGAACTTCTTCCACAACATCATCAAACCCTTCAGCTCCAGCTCTACGAAAGGTAAAAGCAATCATTTCGTTTCTGAAGAATTCATCAATGATTGCATTTGATATGAAGGAGTTTTTTTTTTATCATCTCGATGATCTGTTTGTCAAAGATTTTACTTTTTCTTATCGTGCTTTTGAATTTGTAATCAGAAAGCCAAGAAGAAGATTTGTCAAAGCTCGCTGCTCAAGATCAAAAAGTTTTCACTTTCCAAACCCTAGTTTCTGCAACAAAAAATTTCCACCCTGATAGGAAGCTTGGTCAAGGGGGTTTTGGCCCTGTTTTCAAGGTTTTTATCCACCTCTATACCCTATTTGTGTCACCATTCTTAATTGGCGTATCGTTGCAAAACAACCATCTTTATTGATAAATACGAACGAATGATTAATTTGGAACAAATTTTGTAGTTGCTGAACTTTCTTGTTCAATCTTTCCTTTCTGTTTGTATTTGTTTTCATTATTCTGTTGGTAGAGAAGTTTAAGAAAGTACTAGCTTTTGACGCATTGCAACCGGCATTATGTTCCCAATTGATCAACATTCTTGTATGCTAACTTGACTCTTTATGGTATCTTTCTATGTAAGTTGGATTTTCAGAAACAAATGGTTCAAAATGCAATATATTAAGGACAATTTGCAAATTTGGTGGAAAATATGAAGATATTAGCGTTTTGAATTAATCTTAAGCAACATTTCGGTGCTAACTTATAAAAAAATGAAGAATTAGAGCTCTAGTTAGAAGAAAACAATGAAACTTGCACCCCAATTGGCTACTTTCCCACTATTTTTTTGCCTAATTTGGTGATTTTTTTTGCTATTTTCTGCCAACTTTTTTGTTAGGAAACAGGCTCAAAATGCGGATCAATATAAAAACAAGAAAAAGAAATACGCATCTCTTAGGAATCCAAGTTTTATATAGAGAAGTTAATAATCTTATTGTAGTGAATCGATTGTTTTGGTTTTATAGGGAAAACTCAATGATGGAGTGGAAATCGCTGTGAAGAAGCTATCACATACCTCAAATCAAGGGAAAAAAGAATTTGTAAATGAGGCCAAATTATTGGCACGTGTACAACACCGTAATGTTGTGAGCTTATTAGGGTATTGTGTGTCCCCCGAGAAGCTTTTAGTATACGAATACGTACCTAATGAAAGCTTAGACAAGCTTCTTTTCAGTAAGCCCTTGATCTTTGACTGAAGTTTTCTTCAATTTTGACTTTAATCTTCTTGAATTTTATTTATAAAATGATTGGGATTTTGTTGATGTAGAATCATCTACAACGCGTGATGTATTGGATTGGAAGCGTAGATACGACATAATTTGTGGTGTAGCACGTGGCTTACTTTATCTTCATGAAGATGCACATGATTGCATTATTCATAGAGATATAAAAGCTAGTAATATTTTATTAGATGAAAAATGGGTACCCAAGATTGCTGATTTTGGTATGGCTAAACTTTATCCTGAAGATCAAACTCATGTGCACACTCGTGTAGCGGGTACCAAGTAAGTTTTTTTTTTTTTTTTTCTTCACTCGATTTGCTCTTTTGGGCATGTTCTAAGTGAGCTAATTACATTTTTACCCTTTTCGGTATAGTGGATATATGGCACCCGAGTATGTCATCAAAGGTAATCTATCGGTCAAGGCAGATGTGTATAGCTTTGGTGTGGTGGTTCTTGAGCTCATTAGCGGTCAAAAGAACTTTACTTTCAACCTCGATCCCGATTGCGTAAATCTTCTTGATTGGGTAAGAAGTTTAATAGTTTTTTTTCCCGCATTCCTTTGGAATCATGGATTCTGTCGGAATTGGAATCTGTGATTCCATCGGTATTGGAATCCGTGATTCTGTCGGAATTGGAATTCGTGATTCCATCCCTAACTATATTTTTTTACAGGCATACAAGATGTACAAGAAGGGAAAAGGGCTTGAAATTTTGGAGGCAAGATTGGCTTCTTCAGCTGATCCTGATCAAGTAGCTACTTGCATAAAGATTGGATTATTATGCACCCAATATGATCACCATCTACGGCCGACAATGAGCCGTGTGGTGCTGATGCTATCCCGAAAGCCAACCACACTCGATGAACCAACCCAACCCGGGTACCTGGGCTCGAGACACAGGCGGTCTCGTGAGCCCGGTACATTTTCTTCTTCAGAAGGGACTTCCGGTGGGTCCAACTCCACCACCACTGCCGCCACCACCACCGCCACCGGAACTGCTACTTCATCTGCCCGTGCAACTTCAAGTTCCGATCATCGGCATAGGCATCGTGGGTCAACTTCCACGGGTCCAGTATCGGACCCTTATGGGAAACGGCCCATAGATAATTATAGGTTTTTTACTAGATAATAGACGAAACTATTGGATAGTATTTTTGTACAAAAATTAGTAGGGTAGATTTGGGAAGGATGTAAAGTAAATAACAAGGTCTAATTGGTATTTTTGGGGGGCTTAATGAGAGAATTTAACTTGGTTCAATTTTCAAACGCCTTGTGGTGAAATAAGAAAATCTAATATTTTGTTTTGAGTCGATTTTTTGTGAAACGTTCATGTAGTTTTCCTAAAATTCTCCCGTTGACATGTTTTAGGTTTTTGGCAAAAAGATGGATTTTTCGGCGACGTCAGCATCTCCAGCAAGAATCCAATCATCTTTTTCGATGATATATGATTTTTTCCGGTCATCTTGTTTGAACACATCTCTTTTACACAAAAAAACTAAAAGAATTCAAGTTATCAATCTAATCTGGAAAACTAAATATAAAAAAATAAAAATAAAAAAAAAACTCAAAATCTTGATGGGTAATGACTTAAAAACGTAACATAGTTTAGATTGTGTACATATTTATTTATTTCGTATACCTTTTGTCATTATGTTTTTTTTACATACTTAGTCACTTATGTTTTTTATTTTGTACAAAAACTAAAATAAATGATTAAATGTGTACAAAATAAAAAAATAAAAAATAAAAAACATAATGGTCATATATATACAAAGTAAAAAACATAAGTGACTAAATGTATACAAAAGAAAAACATAAATGCCTAAATATTTACAAGATTAAACATAATTGGCTAAATATATACACAATATAAACAATGTTACATTTTTTAAGCATTAAAATTTAGAAAAGGCAAACAAAAGAGCTCAAAAACACCAAATCGAAATTGTATAGGGTTTGGTTCTAAAACACAAAATATAAAAGAAAAAAAAAGCTTACAACCTCCACTCAAAGCCTCATTCTGAAACACGGCCCGAAAGATTCAAACCCTAGAACTCATAATGTGACATCTTGATTTACAGGTATTTACATTTTTGACCCTTATTAGGAGATTGTTTGTAAAACGGTCAAATGTGGCACTTAAATAAACACGTGGAGCTGATGGCGTACGTTTGGTATGTCGGGCGTACGTGGCTGAAGGCCAGACCCTAATTTTTAGGGTTTGGACGCTATTTAAACGCCATTAACCCCCCAAGGCTCTTTCCCTTATCAACCCCCAGTCTCATTTCATGCTTTACAAACCCTAATCTCTAGTATGACATTTTTTTTACCTTGAGTGTGTATTTTGGTGATCTTGAAGGAGGGAGAAGGGAGTGGAATCACCTTGGGAGCTCAAATACAACCTAGATCCAAAAGAACATCATCATTTTGCACCACTTGGAGGTAAAAAGTTATGATCTTGATGAAGTTTTGCTTAGATCTTGTTAACAATGGATTTGTGTTCATTTTGGTCCCATAAGCTTGGCGTTTATGAGTATGGTATACTCTAAATCATATGATTTGTATGAGTTGTCCTTTCAGACGTTTTGGAGTGTGTAAATTCATAAAAATGTAATATTGGTCCTTAGTTTCCTTCCATGCATAGGCTATGATGGCTTAATGAGTTAAGAAGTTAGGGCACTTTCTAGCCATGCAAAGTCATAACATTGGAAACTTTATGACTTAGAATGTTATTTTGGGACTATATCTGCATGTTGACGAAAGGACTTAATGAATTAAGCCCAGGTTAGAAGGAAAAGTTGGTAGCGGAGTACGTTGGGCGTACTCCTGAGTACGTTGCGTGTACTCCCTTAAGCCCTCGATCTGGATGACGAGTATGTCACGTGTACATGCTGAGTACGTTGGGTGTACTCAACTAAGTTGACTCGGTTGTCTTTTGATCTTTGACCTTGACCATGATTTTGACCAAGTTTGACCTAGGGGTATTTTGGGTATTTTGAACAATGGTTTGAGACAGGGTCATTGTTTGTTGTGCAGGTGACTTGTAGAGTTGGTATACGGAACGGTGTTGTATCCAGATATCTTTTCAGACTAAGAGGTGAGTTTTCCCTCATTATACTTGTGGGTCGAAGACACCAATGTCGGCCCACTATATTATGTATACCGGTATATAGGATGTTGTTATGCGGTAGTGATCTGTTAGACTTGTATCCTGGTATATAGGATGTTGCTATGCAATAATGATCTGTTAGACCTGTATCCTGGTATATAGGATGTTGTTATGCGATAGTGATTTGTAGATCTGTCTGTTAGTCTGTTGACTAGTTATATGGCTATTTGTTTGCTGAATATATGTTATCTGATATATGTTGACATAGTGTGGGTGGGTTGAGACTGTATTGCTTTGTGCGGTCAGTCAACAAACCCGGGGCAATCCAACTGGGAGGTTGTGGGCCAGGGTATCCAATCGGGAGTTTGTGGGCCAGGATAGTCCAACCGAAAGGTTGTGGACCCAATATGCAATACATGTGGCAATCCAACAGGGGGGTTGTGGTCCAAGGTAATCTGTAACGACCCAAAAATTATAAGGTAAAAATTTCATTTTTAGTTTAATCAGAAACACCAATTATCTTTTTCCAAACATTCAAAAGTATATCAAAATAAAACAATTATCATAGTATAATCTCAAAATCATCAAGTTGCGGAAACATGGGTGGATGCGTTGCGATCAAGTCGGGTCCTTCCCTTTCGAGCAGGAAGTACCTGAAACCATAACCATAAAAAACGTAAGCACAAAGCTTAGCGAGTTCCCTAAAATACCACATACCAATCATACAACTAGGCTTAGCCCCAGGGTATAATCCAACCCAATATACACATATGGGCCCCGCCATTAGGTGTATTTCAACCAGATCAACACATATGGGCCCCGCCCTAGGGTATCTTTCAACCCAATCATACAATAGTGGGTGTCCTGGGGTCTATTTCAACCCGAACATACAATAGTGGGCCCGCCCTAGGGTCTATTTCATCCCAGTATATAATCACATATAAACCACATAGCAACTATCATCTTAAGTAATACAATAATGGGTAGACATTGATGCCTTCAACCCATGGATACTGTGAGAATACTCACCTCAATCCGAGATAACCGAGATACACGCTCTACTGCTACCGGAAGCCTCACACTGAACATAATCAATTATCCTTAATCAATACTTAAGACAACTCCCAAAATCCAAGGTCCAATCTATATTTTATTTTTCCAATGGGTAAAAAACCATTTTACCCTTCCGATAATTGGTCTAATAATTCATGGCCCAACCTCCAAAAGGCCCACTGCCCAAAAGGCCCAATATGAACTTCTCGGGAGTACGCCCCATGTACTAGAAGCGTATTGCCCGTGGATGCACAACGTACAAGTTACCGAAGTGTAACTCGAGGAATCCATTCATTACGTTGAGTGTATGCCTACGTACGCCTAACGTACTCATCAGAGGGCCAAAACTTGTATTAAGCTCTTAATGGTTAAGACCAAAACGGCCAAACACATATCTGACCCTTAAAGGGTGTCTTAAGTCATAAAGTTCCTGACTTTATGACTTGGCCTAGTGTGACATCCCCAAAATCACAGCCAGAAAAGACCGGTTTCATTTATGCTTTTAAAATAATTTCAGAGTAAATCCATTGATTTAAAAGAGTTGAGGAATTTGTCCCCAAAACATTACATGATGAAATCAGATTTATCAAAGCATTTCTTAAAGAAATGTATTTTCATTATATATCAAAACTCGGGATGTCATGTTCCAACACAGACACAAAAGCATAAACAATAAAACATAGACATTACACAGTTATATACAACTACTGGTCTATAAACAAAAACATCTTCACAAGTTCCCCAACTTATGCTCTCGCGCCATTACCTGTAATACAAAGAAACTGAGTGGGTCAGGCTTGGGAGCCTGGTGAGCATATAAGGTTTTCAACCCACAATAAATAGTTATATTTAATTTCACCAACCAACAATAACCCGATTACCCATTCCTGTTATCCTCACTTTATGTCCCTATGACAACAACTATTACAAGAGACCTAATCAAGGATTTTCATCGGGACGAACACTATTGCAAAGGGGTTTTCTCAGCAATGGATGTCCTAAGGCAACCATGAGAGGGATAGAATACAACAAATGAACACCCAAGTTCACTACACCTACAGGTTATGAGTCTGTCAGCGTTCCACCGATGTTTTGTAGATATATATATATATATATATATATATATATATATATATATATATATACATTCATAGACAACTTAAAACCAGTATAATATATTTATTTAATACTCATTCCAAATAACAGATAATATATAAACACATAGCACGTATTTTATTGAGAAATAATTCATATCTATGTGTTAGAAGAAAGCAACTACACACTCACTTGATAAGACGATGCTCGGACAGCACTCGGCTCTTAAAATAATAATCTTCGATTCTCGTTTAGATTGTTTCGGCTATAAATCACTTGATCTCATATTCGAACTTTGGGCTGCAAACCGCTAAGTCGAAACTTCAAAAAATCATAACTTCCTCATACGAAGTCAGATTTAGACGTTCTTTTATGCACGTTCTCAGTTTAACGTATTCTACGACTTTCGTTTAAATCACTAAGGCTAAATATCGCTCTATCATAAATTCACTATTTACGTAGCGTAGTGTCGTGCCGGTTCTGTCGCGAAACTTTGACAGGTCATAACTCCTTCGTTATAACTCGGATTTCGGCATTCTTTATATTTTCGGAAACCTTGCCACGACCACTACGTCTTCATGTATCGATATCGGTTTTATCTAACATTTTATTTTTACGTTTATTTTTATTCTTAATTCATTTAAGCCACACAATTAAGCATAAAATACATAATACTCAAATAATACATTCTTATTATTTCAAAATGAGTTACAAAGGTTAACCTAGACTATTACATCAAAATTAATGCCTAGCCCAGAAACACGGGCGTTACACCTGGCTTAATGGGGTCCAAACCACAATCCAAGCTTCCTAACTTCATCAAAAGGTCACCAATTCTTGCATGAGAGGATAATACTCCTCAAGATCCAAACTTTATGACTTAATGACCTCAATAAGGACCAAATATGAGGCTCAAAGGTTCTGGAGTAACTTCTAATCACAAGAACCAAAATCTTGGGACCAAAACATAACAATACCACCCAAACTAGATCTACAAGATAAATCATCAAGGTTAAGACTTTATACCTCCAGAAGATAGATCAAGATGCACAAATTCTGGATCCACAAGTTCCAGGCTAACCAACACTTTTCCAATGAGCTCCTTCTTCTTTAATGTGTACCAACAACACTCCAAATCAATCAAAATCCCCAAGAATGCTCAAACGAAGGCTAGGGTTTCGATTTTAGGGTTAAGGTTGATGGAGGCTGAAGATAATAAGGTTTGCTCATAAGTTAAGGCCCTTTAATAGGGTCCAAGACCATAAATTAGGGTTTGCACCTGACTGGAGTACGCCCAGAGTATTCCAAGGTCCCTCCACGATCAACCTTCCTAGTACACCCGGCGTACTCCCTATACGCCCAGTGTACGTAGCCCTAAAACCACCAAGCTTCTGAAGGCCATAACTTCTTCATTCTAAGCCCAATTTCAACAATCCTTATATCCACGGAAAGGTAATGAGAAGCTTTACCATCTTATCATCTCTCATTAGCCTTAGAACTTTTTGAACTTAAATCCAAAATTCATAAAAGGACCAAACCATCACTTTACAGTTATACCCTTAGAACTTTCTGAAGTTAAATCCAAAATTCATAAAAGGCCCAAACCATCACTTTACAGTTATACCCTTGGGCTCCAAAGCACAAACCGAACTCTTGGATCACCTGATCTACATTATCCAAATCCGAAGGAGTTTAAATATCTCTTTCCTCAAAGCCCAAATCCTTATCATAACTGATCTTCGGGTCACGGCCCCGAATTAGGAAACGATTCAAAACAAGGTGTTACGTAATCCAACTAGGTGGTTGTAGACCCAACATGCATTATGAATATTTGTTTGGTTGTGTGTGGTACTGGGGAACTCACTAAGCTTTGACTTACAGTTTCAGTTTATTGTTTCTGGTACTTCAGACGATCATGGGAAGGCAAAGGCGTGCGTGCACATCCTCTTGGTTTTATGATTTTGAATTTTAGGATACTCTGATTATGAATATTACTCTTGGAAATAATGTTTTGTAAACAATTGTGGTCGTTGGTTGTTTTTGCAAAAATAAAAATTTTACTCTGATTTTTGGGATGTTACACATAAACCCTGAAAGATTCTGAAACTCATAAATGATATAATGGAACTCAAACCCTAGAACTCGATCAAGGTCAAATGGAGTTCCAAACTCAAGATTCAAATTAAAAAATCCATGGATAAACTCAAACTTCTATGTTTTTTCTTATTTTGATTTGGAAACTCGAATTCGTGGATAAACTCTAGAAAACCAAAAAAATAAAACAAAATAAATCAATGAATGAACTCGAAAATGAACTCATATCTCTGTAAACATCATGTCGCCGAGAAGATGATAGGAGGCTCATCAGAGATGTCAAAGTCGCCGGTAAACCCATATTTTGGTTGGAAGCCTACAAGTGGTCATAAGGACGAAATGTAGACAAAACCAACATGTTTACTGATGTATCTTTGATATATCTTGTACGTATGTATGTTTATATATATATATATATATATATATATATATATATATATATATATATATATATATATACTCACACAATAGGGACTAACTTTGTACAGAATGAGAACAATGCTAGCATTTTAAGTCAATATCCCTAAGCTGAATGCTTAATGGGTAAATTTGAATTTTTGTCCCAATATAAAGTTACCATAACTTCATCTTACATAAGTTATATATTTATTAGAATTATTTCATGCACCAAAAACAAAAACAAAAGTACCATGCAAAAAATATATGCAAATAAAAGATTTACATAACTTCATCGTCCATAAATAATAAATTTATTAGAATTAATTCATGCTCCAAACAAAAGTACCATACAAAAATTATTTTCAAGGTATAACATCTTCTCATATTATGTACTATGCCACACAAAAACAATACACGAAAATCTCACGCCCAAACTCCATCGTCATGTAATACTCGAATAAAATCCACGATGAATACTTTTAACATCCTCTTGATACATGTGTATACCCACAAAGATATTAGAGTTATCCAGCATATATGTTCAAAGGGACATGATGGTACTCCATGATTAACCCATAATACCTTGTTAATAATATCAGCCTCATTTATACCGTCTAAGATATTAAAAACCATCTCCATTTCATGTATATAAACACTTCTCAAAAAAATTCTCATATGTACTCATTATGAGTACTAGTACTTTAAACTACTCAAAACATCTCACAAAAACTCATTAACATTATCAATCATTATTACTTTATTAATCCAATCAAGAGCATGAAGTTATTTTCTTCATAAAGCCCATCCAGAGCATTAATTCATTTCTTCATAAGTCTCATCAACAATATAAACTCCATTTCTTCACTTAGATCATGAAGAGAATAAGTTTCATAACTTTTTTAAGCTCATAAAAAGAATTTATATTGATTGCACATATATACTTATTAAGAGTATTTTAAAGGTCACATAATCTCACAATTTACTCATCAAGAGTATTTATACTGAAACACACTTTGTTAGGTAAATTTAGAATAATCTTTTAAACATTAGTTTCAATTGTCTAAAATTCAAAAGTTTGAAATTGTGGAAATCACACAGTCGTATAGGTCAAAACAAGTTCAAAAGTTCAAAAGAGAGTGTGTAACAATCAAAAATACCCTAACTTTATGTAATAAACCATATATATCATGGACTTCTCAAAAGTCCATGTTACCTAAACCTTGTTTCTATAGTATTCAATTTGAGTACAAGTCAAAAAAAAGTTAGGCAATGAAATGGTGGATTAGTGTTTAAGTCCATAACTATAATTGGTATATACTTGACCCGACCCGGCATAGTCCATTTGGGTTGCATGGCATCGGAACATTTGGGTAGACCTTTTAATGAGAAGAAGATATTTGTGACCTATTAATATATTATTGTAGCACCCGATTCCTGGTACGTAAATCTTATTTGAAGTATTTCTTTCTTTTAGCCTTGGACTCGGCGAGTCATGGGTCCGACTCGCCGAGTGGATGCGGGACCCGGGACGCGTTTAAGTTGTCGACTCGACGAGTCCATATCCTGGACTCGGCGAGTCACAGCTGTTGGATGAAACCCTAAGTTTCAGGGGTTTGCACCCTATTTAAGCAACTTATCCGCCCTAGGCCAGCCCCCATCCTCTCCCCAGAGCTCCCCAACCCTCGTTTGTGCTTGTTCTTTGAAGATTGAAGTTTTGTTGTGTGCTTTTGAAGGCTTTGAAGGAGGAAGGAAGTAGATCCAGAAGAAAGGAAGCCATCCAGGCCATTATTGTGTTCTTCCAGCAGTTCCTTTGAGGTATAAACCGTTTTCCCCATGATTCTATGCTTAGTACTTCATTTGGGTCTTTCGTGGTCAAATCCCCAAGTTTGTATGTGCATTATATGTCGTAATAAGATGTTTGGCCTTTGGATCTAGGCAAGATTGAGCTCCAGGAGCTCGGATCTGTTAGCTTTTTGGTCCCATGTTGCTCGTTAACCCTAGATCTACCCTTTTGAGACATTTTGAGCCCTAAAATCCATATTGGTGAATATCCACACGTAAAGTTGGAACGTGTGATTCGTGTCCTAGAAGTCCAGATCTATGAATGGCATGGACTGGAATCGAGCAAATCGGTATATTTTAGGAGTGCATGGCAACGACTCGGCGAGTCGTTCATGTGACTCGGCGAGTCTGCTCGCGAGTCTTCGAGTTTGTCCCCTTTTCGTAGTGTCGAGTGAGCAGTGAGTCACAGGGTGTGACTCAGTGAGTCGGAAGCTTAACCCATCTATGAAGGTACTCGGCGAGTCAATGCCCTGACTCGGCGAGTTCAAGGCAATCTCCTTAGATCAAGAACAGACTCGACGAGTTGTTCATACAACTCGGCGAGTCTTAGCATGAGTGTTCTTCGGATGAAGATGAACTCGACGAGTTGTTCATACAACTCGGCGAGTAGGATGAAGGACTTGAATATTGGTCATGAAGGCGAACCCGTCGAGTCGTCGCCTAACTCGACGGGTAGGATCGGGATTCAGGGCAGTCGCTTGAGTAGGGACTCGGCGAGTTGGAAAGCCAACTCGGCGAGTCGGGTCAACTGAAAGTTGACTCTGACTTTGACTTAGGGCAAGGTCAGGGGTAAAATGGTCATTTTTACCCAAAAGTCAGTGAGCAATGTGTTGATTGAATATATTGTGGGAATTGCAGCCGGAGGGTTTCCGGAGCAGCAGCAGCAGCAGTAGTAGGTGATCAGTTCCCACACAGACCAGCAACTATTTCGAGGTGAGTTTCCTTTCCAGTAGGAACGGGTCTAAGGCACCAAGGCCGACCCGCATAGACGAGATACTAGTACTAGAGGGTGGGCCGAGCCCGTATCCCTGGCGTAGTTAAGTACGATATATGCGTTAATATGATAGAGTTGCTTATACTTGTTGTCTGTGTGATACTTGTATATTATGGGTTAGCGGTTGAGTGTGGGCAGGGCTCGTATCTCTCCGAGGTTGGATTATGGGCTAGGCCCGTATCTCCCAGATGGCGAAGTGTGGGCAGGGCCCGTATCTTCACAAGTGTGGGCGAGGCCCGTATCTCCCGGCTAGCGAAGTGTGGGCAGAGCCCGTATCTTCCTGAGTGTGGGCAGGGCCCGTAACTCATAGCTGAACATTGGTTGATTATGTGTATGCATGGTATGGGGTATTATGGGGGAACTCACTAAGCTTCGTGCTTACAGTTTTCAGTTTTGGTTTCAGGTACCTCCTCAGCTAGGGGAAAGGAGCTGGCACGGTAGCAGCATGTCACACACACACTCTCCGATTTCCGCATTACGAGTTTCTCTGGGATCGATACTCTGATATTCTGATTAGTTGTATGTTTTGGTTTTCAGACATGGTTCATTTTATGATATAGTTGATCAAACGATGTTTTTAGTTATTAATATTTTATAATGAAACGGTTCTAAACAAAAAATTTTGGATGTGAAAATTGGGTCGTTACAATTATAAGTTCTAATATATTAATATGAAATCATATTATTTAATTAGTATTGATCAAGAATTAATTTGGAATTAATTTAGTGATCAAAAAGAGACTAATTAAATATATGGGGATTGATTGTGTAAATCATTGATTCTTATATGTGGGCTTATGATCCATGATTCCTTATGTTGGGTTTAACCCATGTGGTGGCCCATGGATACTCCATGGAGGTTAAAACCCATGGAGCATAAGGAATTGGTAAAGTCATAGGTTACATGGTGTAACCCTAATGTGCACACTATATAAAGACCCCATTGTTGGTGAAATTGGGACGAATGTACAACATAGAGGGCAAGTCGATTTCATAGAGTGATAAGACTCATATCTTCTCTCATGGTTATTCCAAATGTTCATGGTGTTGTGTGAACCATTTGAGGTGTCACATTTGGGGCACGGGGCTCTTGAGCTCCATGGAATCAAGCACCAACAAAGAGGTATGTAATTCTACTAGATTTTATATTACTTGCACTTCATAATATGCTAGTTAAGATAAATACCTTGGAAATTGATATTTGCATGTATAATAGAGAAAACATAGATCCAAGGTATTTAGGGTTGCATGTACATCATAGGAGTGTTAGTATGCTCAAAAACCCAACATGAAATGCCTAGTGAGAATACCTAAGGTTGGTTGATTTTGAGTAAGAAGATAGCAAACTACATACTTGAATTAAACCTCCAAAATCACAAAATCATAAATCAAATAAGGTTTCTTGTGACCCAAAACAGCTAAAAATGGGGTAATGGTGATAGCACTGACCATAGATAGATTGGGAGAGAAAGAACATAGATATGTAGAGAAAGAGAAAGTGGTACAACAAGTGTCATGAGTCAAATTAATATATATATATATATATATATATATATATATATATGTTGGTATGTGAGATTCGTGTATCTGAGCATGACAGAGAGAAAGAAAGAAGAAGATTATATGTACATAATCCTATATAATATTATATACTTGTGGTTATACACTTAAGATCATGTATCTGAGGATGTGTGTATAACCAAAGTATGTAGAGATGCATAAAGGAATAACAAAAGGATTAGGAGTAATACTCTTGAGAGTAGATAAAGAAAGAATGGGATTATATGTATCATAATCCTATATATGAGTAGATGATGGGAAAAGGTATATGTGGATACCTAAGAGATTGTATATAGGGATAGAGAATGATTATAAGTAGTATAATCATAATTATACGTATGCATGTCTAGACATTCATGGTATTGTGTAGAATATATATATATATATATATATATATATATATATATATATATATATATATATATATGTATGTGTGTGTGCGTGTGTGTTAATAGACATAGATATATGAAAATTACTTATAAGTTAAGTACTAGATGTGTAGCAAAAGATCTTTTGATGAGATAAAGAGTTAGAATATCCATGGGACAAGTATTATGTAATGAGTCACATAATAGAGATAGAGATGATTAGAAAGATGATTCCTTCAGGAACAAGTTAGAGGTTCAATCAGGGACAAGAGCATGATTCCTTCAGGAATGAGTAAGAGGTTCCTTCAGGAACAATAACATGATTCCTTCAGGAATGAGTTATAGGTTCCTTTGGGGACAAGATCATGATTCCTTCTGGAATGAGTTAGGGGTTCCTTCACGAACAAGAGCATGATTCCATCGGGAATGAGTTAGAGGTTCCTTTGGGGACAAGATCATGGTTCCTTCTGAATGAGTTAGAGGTTCCTTCAGGGAGAAGATCATGATTCCTTCGGGGACAAGAGCATGAATCCTTTGGAAATGAGTTGGGGTTCCTTCAGTAACAAGAGCATGATTCCTTCGAAAACGAGTTAGATTTTCCTTTGTGGACAAGAGTATGATTCCTTCATGAATGAGATAATGGTTCCTTAGTGAACATAGATAGATGATACAGGAATGAGAAACTATGTCGTTAGAGAAGGTAGAGAAAGATTCATTGATAAGAAGAAGATAATTAGAGAGTTCTTTTTAAGAACTTAGAGATAATCAGTGAGGGATTAAGAGTAAGGAATCCATGAAGGATTTAAGAGAAGAAGGAAATGTCAAAGTATCCATGAAGGATCGATACAAGAAGTATGAAATGAAGCAGAAGGGAATGAGAAGGTGTCACGCCCGCAATATCGGGCTAGATTATCAAGATATAATAAGGGATACAAATGAATTTTTGATAAAATATTATTTAGTATAAATAATCTTAACCAAAGTTATAGTATATATGACAAGGATTCCATACATATAAAGAACTCTGAAAACCAACTTCGTATGAAGAAGTTATGCTTCTTCGAAGTTTTGCGATTAAACTAGCATGGCTCTACGTACCGTAAAAAGTAAATTATTGATATGTTGCTTATCTAAGCAATCTAAATGAAAGTCGTAGTAAACATAAAACCGAGAGCGTGCATATAAAGAACGTCCAAATCTAACTTCATATAAGAAAGTTATGATTTTTTGAAATTCCAGCTCAGTTGTGTTAGCACAAAAATCGAATTTTAGAACATAAATCGAATTTTAGATTGGTTGATCGTTAGCCGAAATGATCTAAACGAGAATTGAAGATCTCATGATAAGGAGTCTGTCAGTATAAAATCAGTCGAAAATGAACATCGGATGAGAGAGTTATGAATTTTTAATGGACTTTAACAGTCTAAGTTTGTTAAAATATAACTTTACAAATAAAGTGAGAATTAGCTGACTAATCTAAATGAAAGTTGTAGATCCCGTTGATAGCTACTCATAGATATAAATAGCATTAGAAACGGAGATCGTATGAAAAAGTTACGAATTTTTAAAGTTTCCCGAGTGCGCCTCGCGCAATAAAGGCACGGCACGCATCTTCTAGAAGTTGCCACGCAGCACCAGCCAAAAGTCATCACGTGTCACGCACTGAGAGGAAGGAGTGCCAACCAATCTTGTGCTCGGTGCACACTTGGTCGGGCACGGCATGCACATGTCCTATAAATAGCATTTGTTGCCCATTCGATTTCTCACTCTCATATACTTCTCTCTCGAATCTCTCTATATTTGGCCGAAAATTTTCATAGTTTGAAGTATTTGGCGAAGCCCTAAGGCCCCTGAGAGCCCTACATCTAGTAGCTAGCAGGCCGGAGTTCTGCTAGTATAATTTTCGGACTTTTTTCAGAAAAGTCTCTGTAAGTTAAGCTACACTTATACTGCCTTCAGTGTAACTTATATTTATAGTCATGGTCGTTATTATGAACCTCTAAATAAAATTTATCAGTAATTCCATGTCATTATACTGATTGATCTACTTATGGGGATGATGTCTAGGCTAGATTTAGTTACGTGTTTAAAGTATAATTTCCAAATGGTATACTCTGTATACCAAACGGAACCTACATCCGATATGATCCTACCTGGTTGGTCCTTACTTGATAGATCTTGATTTAAACATTAGAATTAGTGAGGAATCTTGATATGACCTTATTTAACTATATATTTTAGGTCATTATCTTAATATATTTTATTAAAATGTTATATTTTTAGATATATGATACTTAATATGCTTGAAAATGTTGAATTACAGTTAAAATGGGAGCTGAGATGCAAAAGGAGGATAACGAAGCTGAAAAAGACACAAATATGATGTTGTTGGCAGCTTGACCCCTCGTCAGGGTTTTAACCATATATCATGTATGGTAACTCCGATTGACGATATTCAAAATGTTCTAAAAACTAGACAAAATTTAGATGACTTTTGTTTTTGTGCCAAATGTGAAGTCCCAGTTCTCACGACATGAGACTTCTTACCTCACGACGTGAGAGTAAAAAAATCTCTGAAATCTCACTATATCAGTCTACGAGTTCGTGTGCGGAGAGGAAACCCATTGTCACATCATAGCAATATATTATCGTGCCGTGGAGGCCGAAAAATCTATTAAAAACACGAGATTTTCAACTATAATCGGTGTGCAACCTTTGGGGGGGCTATAGGTGCGAGTTTTACTTCGTTTTGAAGTCTAGAAACCCTCCAAGGGTTGATTTTGAAGCGAACGAGTCAATTGGAGCAAGGATTTGAAGATTCAGGTGCTAATACATCGAGATTTCATTTTGAGTTTGCCTGACGATCATGTCTCGCAATTTGTTGGTGATGTTTTCCTGCTTTAGTTTACTGAATATGGTGTAAAAACATTTACTTTCACTAGATCTTGATGAACCCTCATTGATATGCTTTGATTTTGTTAGTATGATTAATTGATTTTGGTTTTTACTTGTGTTCGATTGATTGGTTTACCTTTCATGTTAAAGTTATGAATTTTATTGTTTATTGTTGAGTATTATTAGGATTAGGTGATCATTCTCTCTTGATGTACTTGAATCATATGAATCTATGATCATTAGGTTTGTATGACTGGGACTTTGATCATAATACTAGGGTTAGGTTATATTAATCGGTGACTTTAATTGTGTTAGAGAACATAGATATCCATGTTATGCTTATATTGATTGTCATAACCATTGACGAGAAATCACTAGATCATATCATTCATAGTTCGAATATATTTAATTAGTTATATGTTCATTAATTACATGATCATTATGTTAGTTGTTCATTAGTTATTAGTACTAGCAAACCAATCAAGATAACTAGTCATATTACAGTTCAATAATTACTTCATTAATCCATTGCACTTCTAATAAATCAAGCATAGAAACTTGGTGGATTCATATTCTAGTGGAAGTACTTCTTATCTTTTGTTCTAATTTAGTTATTTATTTTGTTTGATTGATAGAACGTTAAAACTAGTTTAATTTATTTTACACAAAAGAACTCAATTTTACTTTTCTGTTATTAATTTAATTAACATTTGAATTATTTGATCAAAACCATTCCCGTTCCTTGTGTTCGACACCCTTTCTTACCTTAAATTATATTACGTCACGACTAGGTACATTGCTTATTTGTATTTAAGACTAGTTAAGATTAGATAGGACTTGATAAATAAAAAACTAGTGCAAATAAAACACATCAAAGTTTTTAGCTATAAAACTAGTTTAATTTTACACAAAAAAAACCCCATTTTTACTTTTTTGTTAGTAATTTGGTTAACATTTGAATTATTTGATCAAAATCATTCTCGTTCCCGTGTTCGACACATTTTCTTATCTAAAACTATATTACTTCACGACTATGTACACTGCTTATTTGTGTTTAAGATCAGTTGAGATTAGATAAGATTTTATAAATAAAAAACTAGTGCAAATAAAACACATCAAAGTTTTTGGCGCCGTTGCCGGGGAATGGTTGCGGTTAATTCAGATTTTTTATTTGTTGATTAAATTTTGTTTATAGTTTAGTTTTTATTTTTTATTTTTTATTTAAATGGATACTCTTGATGTTATTCTTGAGCGTGAGTTGCGGACACTTGATGATCTATTCGATCCAGAAAAAGATTTGGAGGAGCTGGAAAGGTTCCTAGCTAAAGACTCGAACGAAGAATAAGACCAAGTTGGAAAGCAGGAACCACGTCTTGATGTGATCATTCTTGGAGAAAGTTCTGATGTGCAATCCATTTTCTAATGAGTGTCCAACCAGTTCCAAAACTTGTCAACATTCTTAGATTTTATGGATTCAAGCTCGGCCGGCCGATTTTTGAAACAAAAAGTCAAATCTTAAAAATCGGTCCAAAAAGAATATTAAATGTAATGGATGGATTGAAAACGAGTAGATTAATAGTTTATTAAGTTCGGAGTCCAGCTCAAGACTCGCACAAAAAGAAGCGCTTATTAGGAGGCAACCCGACTTTTAAATTAGTTTGCATTTTCTTTTCTTTTCATTATTATTTTTTTTAATTTTTAATTTTTAGTTTTATTTTGAATAAAAGTTCTTTTGATGATTCTTATTTTTGTTGCAAGAAATTTTCAACTAAGAAATTGATGATGGACAAAAATGCAAGAGTGGGGTGGAGTATTACGAGAAGGCAAGAAGTGTGACACACAAATAAGTGTGGGGTATACAATCGATGTGGAGAAAAAACCGAGAAGTCTACTAGCTACCAATTCTACAAATGGGAATAACTGATATGAGGGACCGATCGAGAAATTAGCTACTTCCAGATTGGTCGATTCATTCAGCGATGAAGAATTTAGATATTCACGAAGACGTGACCCAAACCTAGCTACCTCGAGATGTGACTTTTTATTACATCATGACTACTTTCCTGACATTTGAAGACAGCGACGTGCCAATTCTCACCGCGCGTCGTGACAAAGACTTTGTCGAGAGTTCCAAGATTTTACAGGCACCACATCGTGGCCCATTATTTGCCACGATGTGGCAACTCCCCAGTCATACAACTCCCCAGTCATATTTTCAAGTTACGCAGATTTGTTGTCCGCCTACCTTTATGCCACGAGTCCACAAATCTCAACAAGGAAGTTCAGTTCCAGAAGTGTTCCGGCAGACAAATTCAAGCTAGTATCAACAAGCAACCCACAACAGTCAATCCAATCTCGCAACTACATAACCAATGCGGGTTTGTTCCTTGTCTCCTTAATTTATTTTATAAGTTTTTAGTTGTTTTTATACAATGAGGGCATTGTATAATTTAAGTGTACAGTAGGGAAATGAAAAAAAAAATATAGCATGTTAGATTGAAATAAAAATATATATGCTAGACTTAAAAAAATATTTAAATTTTCTAGATTTTTCTAATTTGTCCATTTTTTAAAGTCTATGTTTTGTCATTTTTTTTAATATATATATATATATATATATATATATATATATATATATTAAAAAAACTGACAAAACATAGACTTTAAAAAATGGACAAATTAGAAAAATCTAGAAAATTTAAAATTTTGCTTGTGTTATAATTTGATGTGAATTTAAAGGTTTAGTTAAGCTAATATGTTATAGTATATTTATTGCTTCCCAGTTCTAGTGAAATCATGAGACAAAAACGCGAACTTGGGTAGTTTAAAAGACATAATATGGTTTACATCATGTACTATATATATATATATATATATATATATATATATATATATATATATATATATATATATATATATATATATATACACACACACACACACAAGTAGGTTCATGCGAAACTTTAAACCGACAAAAAGTCAGTATCCGATTACACACCTATTCCAAGATGTAAGGAGTCTTTGTTATCAATTCTGGTTCCAACAATCCAAGAATTGTCTATTCCAGTTTTGGTTCCGATTCCAATTCGAGTCAATCATTAGAGCTACTCATGTATGTTCACCCCACCCCTAAAAGCATAAAATATATTTCAAACCATTGGAAAACATTTTAAAGATTCAAGCCCACAATATCCATGAACGTTCAATAACTATAACCTTTTATTTATCTGTTTTTTATTTGCCATGCTTCTTGAACCTTATACTTGCAAGAAAGGGTCAGAAAGTAAATTTAGTTATGACTTTTAATAGCTATAATAAATACCTCATTTATTTAAAATGGATGATCAAACAAACATGATGAAGTAACAAATTAGGTCAAATAAATTGAAATGAATACTTTAAGTGGGTCAGGCATTTGATCGAATGCGTTGTTCCATTTGGAACATATAATGCAATCTATCATATAGGGATGTGATACATAGTTATACCCTCCCTCCCCGGTGAGTAAAGTTTAAAAAATGATATCAACTTTCATGTAATGCTATAAAATATAACGATGATGGTCATTTGTAAGTCTCTGTTTAAAAAAAATAGATGACAAACAAATGTACACAATAATCAATAAAATTGTTATAAACATAACGATGATAGTCGTCGCTTCGTGCAACATGGAAATACATCAGAATCTTTCACACAACAATTAACATTATTGAAATTTTCAAATTTTATAAATAAAATAGATGAAAAGATAACTTCATTACCTATATAAGTATCATTTAGCTAGAGCTTATGAATACCATTATTATCCAATAACATACCACGTTAATTTGCATACAAAACACACACTTAGTGCTTGAATCGAAATTAAACATCTAAACATTATTTTACCAATTATCCTCAGGTGAGTACTTTGAAGTAGTAGTAATGAGTATATAAAGTTTCCACTAACAAAATGACACTCAATGTAAAAACAAAAATAAGTGAAATTTTTATAGGGATAATGTTGTTAAAATACAATAATACTTTTTGTAAAATTTAAATGGTTGTATATACAAAATTATGAATTTACAACATGAAAAGTAAGAAATGAACCAGGTACATAGAGAAACAAAATTCAAGACATTTATGTAACAAAACCAGAGTGTTAAATGAACAGGCGTATAATTTTTCCCCAAACTTTTGCAAAATTCCAACATTAATGATTGGAATTAAATCTGATATAAAAATCAAGTTCCGTTGGTAATTCAGACAAATAGAAAGCCAAAAGTACGATCGATTATATAATATCCCCAAATGTCATACCTAGAATAAGAAATTTCCACAAACAATTGGTGTGCAAACCTTCAATTAATAGAGTAGGAAGAAGGACTTATAATTGCATAAAATCAACAGAAATGAATATCGGTCACATCTCCATAAACCCCACAACTTTTCGTAGCTGTAATTAAACCTCCAAAACTCTTAGACAAACTTTTAGCAGCAGCGAAAATTAAGATTAAAAAAAAACGAAAGCTTTCAATAACACCTACAAAAAGAATCGTATTTTAACCATGTGTAATTAAGCTCAATTTCGTAGGTAATTAATAGTTACATTACCTCATATTCAACTTGTGGAAAGTTGTGTGTGGAAAATTGAAGGAATTTGAAATTGGATAATTAAATTAGGATTCAGGCTCCTCTTCCCATCTTCGCTCCTCCCCAATCGGAAACAAACTGCAAGTTGAGATAAATTCATCAAAATAATGAATTACAAAAGAAATTAGGATGAAATTCATTTAGAAGGAGACTCTTTTCTAAGGTTTAAAGCAAAACTTGCTTTTGTTTGATCTTTGAAGTGTCCGACAAAAAATCGAGTTGGGATGTTTTGGTTTTGGAGCATTGTGTCACGATCGAGATTCTAGACTTTTCCGGAGTACTCAAGAAAATGGGAGAACTTACAAGTATAGCACATTAGACCCTGGAACAGATTTCTCTAGGACATCAAAGAATGATTTAGAACATTTCATGAAGACTTGTAAATATATGTAACTTGGTAGAATATTCTAGATTAGTCAAAGATATAGGACTAATGTAGTAATATCGAGAAACTTCCCAAGAGGGGGAAGGAAAAGTATAAATAGGGAGGAGCTCATTTGCTCCAAACCATTAGAAGTTCTCTTGTATTCTCTCGAGCTCTCTAATAGAAGTTCTCTTTCGTTTGTAGAAACTTCAAAACTTTTATTCTCTTGCTTACTTAGTCGTTTATACATCCAAAAGAAGTGTTGTAGCCTGACTTAGTCGAAGTTACACTAAGTGGCACACAGTGATTGTGTAGTCCCGTGACACGTGGTATCAGAGCCAGGTTTCGTACAAGCAAGAGATCATGACTACGGAAGCAGGAAGTAGCGAAATAGCAAACCTACCCCCTGTCGTCGAAGAGAGAGGAAGAAAGTCCAAGAAGAGGGACCAATCGATAGATGCCTTGGCAAGCTTAGAAAACAAGCTTACAAGGACGGAGATCAACGTCGGGGAGATCCTTGAATGGAAGGATACCGTCGATCAGTTCCTTGCGGAGATAAGTGACACAAGCGATGGATTGAAGGAGACCATCGGTGTCATCAAGGAAGAAGTCCTTGGACTTGTCAACACCTTGCGAAATGAGTTTCGTGAGAAGATAAACGCTTTAGAAGATGAGGTGAAGCTATGCAAAGCAGCAATAGCCGGAGGATCTGTCACGAAGATGACGCCACACACAGAAGCACCTAAGTCCTCGAAATATGGAGGTAAGCGTGATCCTAAACTACTTGAAGAATTTTTCTGGTCCCTAGAATGTTATTTCAATGCTATCGGAGTAAAGGATGACAAGTACAAAATAGACACCGCCGTTCTGTACTTGAGTGAAAATGCGGCACTATGGTGGAGGCGGAAGCATGGCGACATTGAAAAAGGCTTATATGTCATAGACACTTGGGACGAGTTTAAGAGACAACTCAAGAAACAATTATGCCCCCATAATGCTGAAGACGTTGCCATGAAGAAACTCCAAGGATTGAAACATGTCGGGTCTATCAAAGATTACGTAGCAGAGTTCACCACCTTGATGCTGGAGTTACCCGACTTACAGGAGAAAGACAAGTTATTTTACTTCCAAGATGGACTACAATCTTGGGCTTACAACGAGCTCAAGAGGAGGAACGTCCAAGATGTTGACGAAGCTATAGCAGTAGCGGAAGACCTTATGGACTTCCGAAGAGATACCCCAATTAGGAAACCTAGTGGGGGAGAGAGACCGACAACTAGGCCGCAACAGAAGGATGATAAACCCGCTGCAAGACCATCAACTTTCAAGGGGAAGGCGATTGAAGGGGGACCTCGAAGGGAAGTCAAGTGCTACTTATGTGACGGCCCCCACCTAATCAAAGATTGTCCCAAGAAGAAAAGCTTCAATGCGATGGTCTTCGAAGAAGAAAAGGAAGGGAGAGACGAGGCACAACTAGGCTCAATGCAACGCCTCAATTCGGTGGCAAAAGAAGAGACCCACTCGAAGAAGGAAAGAGGACTCATGTTTGTGGAAGTTAGTATAAACGAGAAAGTCACTAAAGCCTTAGTAGACACAGGTGTGTCCCATAATTTCCTTTCTAAAAATGAAGCTGAAAAGATGAACATTCAATACACCAAAGAAATAGGCTGGTTGAAAGCTGTCAACTCTCCTTCCGAGCCTATTTTTGGAGTCGCTTATGGGGTAGTTATCGAGATCGGAGAATGAAAGGGTCCTATCGATCTAACCGTAGTACCCATGGATGATTATTGCATGGTCTTGGGGATGGAGTTCTTCGACCAAGTACGCCCTTTCTCGTTCGAAGATCAAACCATGCGTATCACCAAGGATTCAACGATACACATCGTACCCTTGGAAAGAAGCAAAACGGAGTCCTAGATCTTGTCGGCCATGCAACTCAACAAGGGACTAAAGAAGGGAGAAATGACATACTTAGCAGCGTTAAAAGAAGAAACCACCCCTCTCAATGAAGAGATGCCAGAGATAGTGAAAAAAGTACTAGAAGAATTCAAGGACGTGATGCCGCCAGAGTTACCAAAGAAGTTACCACCGAGAAGGGAAGTGGATCACGAGATAGAACTCGAGCCCGGAGCTAAGCCACTAGCGATGTGTCTTTATAGAATGGCTCTACCGGAGTTAGAAGAGCTAAGAAGACAATTGAAAGAGCTACTAGATTCCGGATTTATTCGCCCCTCAAAAGCCCCATTTGGTGCCCCAGTCTTGTTCCAGAAGAAACATGACGGAAGTCTAAGAATGTGCATAGACTATCAGGCCCTGAACAAAGTAACGATAAAGAACAAGTACACTGGTAGTTGATCTATTTGACCGACTGGGGAGTACACGATGGTTCACAAAGCTGGACTTAAGGTCGGGTTATTGGCAAGTACGCATAGCAGCAGGGGACGAACCAAAGACGACGTGTGTGACAAGGTATGGCTCCTACGAATTCTTAGTCATGCCTTTTGGATTGACGAATGCCCCTGCCACATTCTACACTTTAATGAATAAGATATTCCACCCATTCTTGGACAAATTCGTAGTAGTGTACTTAGACGACATAGTAGTTTACTCTGAGTCATTAGGAGAGCACGTTGAACACTTGCGGTTAGTCTTTCAAGTACTCAGGGAAAACCAATTATACATAAAGATAGAAAAGTTCTCCTTTGCCCAACCAAAAGTAACGTTCCTAGGGCATAGGATCGTTGATGGGAAGATTCATATGGATAGCAACAAGATACGAGCAATCCAAGAATGGGAGCCACCAAAGAACGTTTCTGAACTACGATCGTTCCTAGGCCTTATAAACTATTATCGAAGATTTATATCCGGATACTCAGCTAAAGCCACTCCCCTCACCGAACTTCTAAAAAAAGAAAGTTTCGTGGGAATGGACAGAGAAGTGTCAAATGACGTTTGATCTTCTAAAGAAAGTTGTCACGGAGGAACCAGTCTTAAAGCTACCAGACTACACGAAACCATTCCAGGTGCAAACGGATGCGTCAGACTTCGCGGTTGGAGGAGTGTTATTACAAGATGACCATCCAGTGGCCTACGAAAGCCGGAAACTAAATGATACAGAACGGAGATACCTGGTACACGACAAAGAAATGACAGCAATCGTACATTGCCTTCGAGTATGGAGACACTATTTGCGTGGGAGCCGGTTCGTTATCCAAACCGACAATGTGGCAACTAGTTACTTCCAAAATCAGAAGAAGATAAGTCCTAAGCAAGCTCGTTGGCAAGATTTCTTAGCAGAATTCGATTATGTCATGGAATATAAGCCGGGAAAAACCAATGTAATTGTGGATACCCTGATTCGAAAGGCCGAACTAGCAACCCTCTCTCGAGTAACATGCAATTTTTCTAACCGGATCAAGGAAGGGCTAAATCACGATCCGTTAATGAAGAACTTAATGGAAATGGCAAGAGAAGGCAAGACCAGAAAATTTTGGGTCGAAGGCGGATTATTATTCACGGTCGGCAATCGAATGTATGTCCCAAGATGGAACAACTTGAGAAGAGAAATCCTAAAGGAATGTCATGATTCCAAATGGGCTGGACATCCAGGTACTCATCGTACGAAAGCAATTATAGAACGATCCTATTATTGGCCCAATATGCGAAGTGACATAGACGCCTATGTGAGGACTTTCCTTATTTGTCAACAAGATAAGTTCGAACAGGCCAAACCAGCGGGATTATTGGAACCACTACCGATCCCCGAAAGACCATGGGAAAGCATATCGATGGATTTTATTTCAGCATTACCGACGTCTGAAGGGTGCGGATCAATAATGGTGATTGTAGATCGATTCTCCAAATATGGAACGTTTATTCTAGCCCCTCGGGATTGCACAACTGAAGAAGTAGGGTGACTATTCTTCAAGCATGTCGTGAAGTATTGGGGACTTCCTCGAAGCATTATAAGTGATAGAGATCCCCGCTTTATAGGGAAGTTTTGGAGGG
Source organism: Lactuca serriola (assembly GCF_051521515.1). Lineage (NCBI taxonomy): Eukaryota > Viridiplantae > Streptophyta > Magnoliopsida > Asterales > Asteraceae > Lactuca > Lactuca serriola. The sequence goes on along the minus strand of NC_136410.1, from coordinate 74,773,926 downwards.
AGCTATTTAAGCTAATGGAATCAGAACTCCACTTCTCGACTAGTTTCCACCCTCAAACCGATGGCCAAACTGAAAGGGTGAATCACTTGCTCGAGATTTATTTGAGGCACTTTGTCAGTGCAAACCAACGTGATTGGGCCAAGCTAATTGATGTTGCCCAATTTTCATATAACTTACAACAGAGTGAGGCTACGGGGAAGAGTCCTTTCGAGATTGTAACATGCCAACAACCATTGACGCCCCAAGAGCTAACAAACGGTTACAAAGGATCAAGCCCACCTACGTACAAGTTTGCCAAAGGATGGGACGTGGAACTCGACATAGCAAAGTCTTACTTACACAAGGCAGCCAAGCGAATGAAGAAATGGGCGGACGAGAAGAGGCAGCCAAGAGAGTTCATAGTAGGGGACGAGGTGATGGTAAAACTCCTACAAATGATGTTCAAATCCACCCGAAAGGTACACAAAGGCTTAACACGAAGATACGAGGGGCCATACAAAGTTCTCGAAAAGGTTGGGACCCGATCATACAAGCTTGAATTACCATCCTACTTAAAGATCCATCCAGTATTCCATGTAAGTCTTCTCAAAACTTACAACCGCGATGAAGAAGATCCATCGAGGAGCAAATCACATCGAGCCCCAGTAGCAAACGTGGTCTCATATGACAAGGAGGTGGATGAAATCCTAGCAGATAGGACAGTTCGTAAACGAGGCTTACCCAATTGGACAAAATATTATTTTCGATGGAAGGGACTACCCGATAGTGAGTCCAGTTGGGAAGGAGAACAAGATCTGTGGCAGTTCCGAAGCAAGATCGAGGAGTACATATCTAAGACTTGACGAGGTCGTCAAGAACTTAAGTGGGGGAGGGTGTCACGATCTAGATTCTAGACTTTTCCGGAGTACTCAAGAAAATGGGAGAACTTACAAGTATAGCACATTAGACCCTGAAACATCCTAGATTTCTCTAGGACATCAAAGAATGATTTAGAACATTTCATGAAGACTTGTAAATATATGTAACTTGATAGAATATTCTAGATTAGTCAAAGATATAGGACTAATGTAGTAATATCGAGAAACTTCCCAAGAGGGGGAAGGACAAGAATAAATAGGGAGGAGCTTATTTGCTCCAAACCATTGGAAGTTCTCTTGTATTCTCTCGAGCTCTCTAATAGAAGTTCTCTTTCGTTTGTAGAAACTTCAAAACCTTTATTCTCTTGCTTATTTAGTCGTTTATACATCCAAAAGAAGTGTTGTAGCCTGACTTAGTCGAAGTTACACTAAGTGGCACACGGTGATTGTGTTGTCCCGTGACAGTTGGCTTGATGGAAATCGAATCCCTAATCAAAGAGGTCAAACCCAGTGATGATAAAAAAAAAAACCAAAAATCGAATCAATGGTGCATATAGTGGTTCGTCGGCTTCTTCCCCACCGTCATCAATCGACAGCGAAGCCGGGATAACCACCTTCATTGCACACCCCCAACACTACACTGATAGAAGTTAGAGGTAGATGGAGGCCAACCGGTGAAAGGAACCATCTATCCACTATGGCATCGTCGTCGTTGCAGCCGCTGAGGAAGATGTATACCGATGGTGTTATAGGTCTGGCGATCTTCTTGTGTATATGGGTGAATCCGTGAAGTAGATAGAGATACATGAGAATTTTGAAGCAGTTAAAACCGGAAACTGGTCAGCCGACCGTGGGGCGCAAAATTAGAAACAGCATTAGAAAATAGTTGTGGCAAATAATTAAAACCCACACACATTTGTGGCAGAATCTAAATTCTAAAACATTCCTGTTCACCAACTTCTTATGAATTGACATGTATATATAATGGCCCAAAAAACTTAGCACATATATGTGAGTAAACAATCATTGATCGTAGGGCTGTTCACTATTCGGATAAAACCGAATTATCCAATTTGACAATTTGGATTAGACTATTTGGTTCGGATATTTGGATTTTTTTGATTGGTTTTCAACAAAACCGAATTATTATTTTGGATTTCGGACTGGTTTTTGGTTTATAAAATAAGAACCGAATAGTCCAAAAAAACCGAATAAAGATTTATTATTATATATATATATATATATATATATATATATATATATATATATATATATATATATAGTTATTTCTTAATTTTGTAATATATTTTTTCAAATAGGCTCAAAACGTTTCACCCGATAAAAACAACATTAATATATATTTTCTCTCAAAAGTTTTGTATCTATAAATATTTAACTATAATATATCTTTTTATTAGTTGTTTATAAATTTCAAATCACAACTAAATTATTTGTTTTTGATTCTTGTGTAAAGTTCGGTAATATTATAATTATATGTCGTTTTAAAATTTTTCGATTTTAAAAACCGAATTATAAAAATCGATCCAACCGAATTGTAATTGGATCGGATCGGATCAGATTTGAATTTAGTTTGGACAATTCGGATGAATGTTTTGAAAACCGAAATCAATTTGGATTTACTTGATTGGATCGGATCAAACCGATCCATCCTAATGAACACCCCTAATCGATCGGACATAGAGAAACCAAACGTCTGTTATTCCAGCCTCATAGAGACCCATTGGCGTTGTTGATGGGAGAAATCAATTCCTACTTAGAATAATAGGTCTCCTATAAATAAAAAGTAAGAGGGTGTTTGTCAAAATTTATTTAAATTAGCTTTAAACTTTTTAACTTATATCTTATTAACTTATAGCGGTATCAAAATGGAGTTTTGCAAAAAAGTGTTTGGTTAAAAAACTAGGTGTGGGCAACAAGATGTAACATCATTTTGATGTCACATCAAGAATGGTGTTATAACACCAAGTGGGGAAATGTTCACCATGTTGTATCTTGTTATAACACCAACTTTTTTTTCCATTTTATAATTTTTTTTTATTTTTTTCAAATTTCTTATTTTTTTAATTTAGACAAATATTTTTTAAATATAACATGATAAATAAAACATAATGTTTAAAAATTATAAATAACATATAATAATTTTTAAAGTTTAGAATTAACATAGAGATTAAATTACACATAACATCCAAATTCAAAAAAAAATAGCATCCAAATTCAACCGGGTGGCGGAATGCCTTCAGGAATGTGGAATACTGAGGATATATTCCATCTGTAAGGTAATACCCATATTTGTATTCGTTTCCATTCACCGTGAAATGAGCATTTGGGGCCTTTCCATTCAAAAGATTGTCGAATATTGGCGACTGATCAAGAACGTTGACGTCGTTGTTGGAACCCGCAACCCCAAAAAATGCATGCCAAATCCATAAATCTTGAAAAGCAACGGCCTCTAAAACCAACGAAGGTGATCCGTTATGACCACTTGCGTATTGCCCTTTCCATGCTACCGGACAATTTTTCCATTTCCAGTGTGTGCAATCAATGCTTTCGATCATTCCGAGAAACCCATGGCGTTCTTCATGCGCCGCATACAATTCTTGCAAATCATGCAACGAAGGTTTCCGCAAATACACGTCTCCAAATGTTTCAACAACACCCCTTGACAATGTATACAAACTCTCCCTTGTGGTTCTTTCAGACATTCTCATATAGTCGTCCATGGTGTCGGGTGACTCCCCCATAGTCATCAAAAGAATGGTCGCAGCACATTTCAGCAACGTTGTAAACCCTCGTCTACCTCTAGCATCATATCTTAATTGAAAAAATTCATACCTAAACATAAATTAACTACAGTTTAAAAATATGTTCCATATGTTGTAAAATTAAAGAAACATGTAGTACGTTTTTATTTATGTTGTATGAAAGTATAGTAAAGAAGCGATACCGGCTTTCCAAGGCGTTGGCGATTCGTAAGAATACATCCCTACTCAAACGAAATCTTCTTTTGAAGTCCTTCGCCCCGTATACACAATTATCCGCAAAGTAATCACAATATAGATGTTCGTGTCCTTCCTCGTGAGTTCTGTTTAACATCGCACGTCTTGTTAGTAGCGGGGCTGGGTCTGGTTATAGCAGGTCGGTAGTGTAATAATGATACATCATCCTGAAGAAAATATCGTCATCTGAATCTTCGAACGAGTCGAAAGGGTCCATATTTTTTTTTGAAGATAACCGAAACTACGTAGAGAGGAGAAGAGAAATTGTGTGAAATTTTTTATAAAATAGTAGGTATTTATAGAGTAAATGATTTTTTTTAATAGTTATTTTTTTATACCGTTGTCATTTAAACGTTTGAAAACGTTTAAATTTTGTGTGTTTCATCCGGTTGCGACGCCAACAAGCTTCAATATCGACGAGCAAAAACGAGTAGGGGGCGGTGGTCCCCCCGTCACGACGTCGTTGAGGCATGCCACCTCACCCGGTTGCTTCTCATTTTGGCCCATACTGCATCGTCTAAGCTTATTCGGTGTCAAAACGCAATAAGTTTATTAATTTATAGCGTATCATGTAGGTTTATGTTAAGGGGTATATTTGTTAATTTTTTCGAATGATGAAATAAGGAGTTTTTTTATAAGCAATGGGTAAGTGACTTAACAAAAAATAACTTATTGGAGGTTCCAAACAGCTATAAGTTGTTTTTTAAAAAGTTTGTACCTAAACACTCTTTTTAACTTATACCGGTGTGGAATATGTAATAAGTCAAAAAGCTCTTTTTTAAATTTTGCCAAACACCCTCTAAGAACAAGTTTCCCTATTTTTCACTTTCTATCCATAAGTCAATAATACATATCTCTAAATTCTTAGGCTAACCGGAGTGGAAGCAGGAAGACGTGTGAGTTGCTGACGTGGAAGGGTGCAAGACGCGTGAACACCGCCCCTAGGATAGGATCAGGTGTTGTGGCTGTGACATGGGTGCAAGTAGGGGTGTTCATAACCGGATATCCGAAAATTCGGATATCCGAATTTCGGATATCCGAATTTCGGATATCCGAAATTTCGGATAGTTGATTTTTGGTATCCGATTCCGTATCCGAAATTTCGGATATCCGAATTTCGGATATCCGAAATTTCGGATACGGAATCGGATACCAAATCAGATATCCGAAAAATTGAAATTTTGTTAAAATTTGAAAAACATATGAATTTTTTAAGTTAAAAATACATATTTTTAAATTAGAAAGGCATATGAAGTAATATAGGTATTTAATTAAGGGTGTTATCAATATGTTTTAGTTACTAAAATTCATATCATAAGACATATGCGACTAAAATAACAAATAATGTATAAAATAAAACCAAAATTTTCGGATATCGGATATCCGAATTATCCGAAAAATCTGAAAAGCATTATCCAATTCCGATTCCGAAAAATTGGATATCCGAAATTTCGGATATCCGATTTTTCGGATAATTCGGATTCGGAATTTCGGAATTTCGGATCGGAATTTCGGATACGGATATTTTTGAACACCCCTAGGTGCAAGGATGGAAAAAGGCAGCCAATGGGAGAAGGGGAAGTTGGCAACGATCATTTTGACGCATTTTCTTACCATTACATATAAAAAATCTTTTTTCAATTTAAAATCCTATCAACTATAACTATAAATACCCACTATTTTACTAACATTTTACACTACAAAAACACACTCTCTTCTCATATATTCTTTATTTTCTACCTATGGATCCAAATCAAAATACTCCACCCACTCCAAACACCCCAAACAATCCAAATGATCCATTTGAAAATATTAGTTACATGCAATTGATAAAATTTTCAAACCAACAACAACCTCTATTCACCAATCTTTCGTACCATCCAAACTACATGTAAATCTTTGTTTTCTAATTATTTTAATATGGTTTTAATCAATGTAAAATATTTATTTATGTTTTAAATTATGTTTTTTATTTAATTTATTGTTAAAAAATAATAAAATATAATAAAATTATATATATATATATATATATATATATATATATATATATATATGTATGTATGTATATATTGTAGAGTGCTAACCATTTTCAATGTCTAGTGGGTTGATGGTGGGTTTGTAGTGGAGCTGACGTGACGTTGAGTTGGCAGCGTTTTTCCGGTGGCTTTGGTCACACCACTCCCCATATCCTTAAATCTCAATTTATTATCGTTTGACACTTCACATTTTAGTCTTGAGTCTTGATAGTCCTAATATATAAGTGATTTCCTTGATCTGGTCCAATTGTCTCTAATGTGATACATGGAAGCCGATTCTGAATTTCTATTTAATGATTTGGGTACGATTGGTTTTTGTAGTCTGTTTTAGAAATCAAATTTGGATTAGTTAATGAGTTCAATTTCAAAGTCTATTTATTAAGGTTTGTTGGAAATTTGATTTCTTCTCTATTTTTATTTAGTGATTCACTAATTTAGGTGTGATTTGTTTTTTTTTTTTTGTATATTTTAAAAATCAGATTTGGATCAATTCATGGGTTCAATTTCGAAATTTGTTTATTAAGGTTTATTGCAAATTTGATTTCTTCTCTACTTCTTATTTAGTGATTCACTAATTTGGGTATGATTCATTTTTTGTTGGTTGTTTCAAAAATGTGATTTTTCCTCTATTTGTGCTCGATATTTATTGTTTCAGAAATCAGGAGCGGATGAGTTTCAAAATCTATTCATTAGGTTTGATTCAAAAATATGCTTTATTTTTTATCTATTTGATTTCTTCTCTATGTGGTTACAGTAAAAAATAGTGAAAGTCAAAGTATATGATTTTGTATTTGATTTGTGCTCGTTATTTGTTGTTTTAGAAATCAGATTTGGGTTAGTTCAATTTCGAAATTTGTTTGTGATTGATATTTGTTGTCTAAAGTTCCTTTATTAAACTGTTGTGTTCTTGTTTATGTGATGTGAAGCAAGGGCCAAACTTTTTACTTTATTTTACTTTGGATATCTCAAATTTGAACCTGGATTTCCTAAATAAACGTATTCATAATAGAAAAAATAATTTGATGAAATTCCAAATATCAAAAGAGAACACCAGTCTTCTCATCAAACATTTAAAAATGATTATTGTCCGATCTAAAAGTAGATTTGAACAATGCAATATGTTGAATTTGTAGTTGGTTTTTTGTTTGATACTTTCAAATTAATTTGTTGAGTTGATGATGAATCAAAAGAAAAATTGTTTAAATCTTGAGCCCAATTTGACAAATGGTGAATAATATGATATTTATGGAATTGGTTTATTTATTGGTTTACAAATTTTGGAAAAAAATCTTCTCCGATGCAGCATATAAAGTTGAAAGTCCTTGGACATCGATATGTTCCCAAATGTGTTGGTTGCATATAAGATATTGTTGATGATGTCGGTTACGATTGCTTCTGTGGAAAGAAGTTTTTCAAAATTGAAGTTACTGAAATCGTATCTTCGAAGTACCATGACTCAAGAATGATTGAATAGATTATTGAAATTGATTTTTTACAAAATATTGATTATTGTAAAATCAGAGATGTTTTCGCATCAAAAATACACGAAAACATCGTTTTAGATGATTTATATAGGTGTTTGTTTTTATTAGTTGTGTGATTCTAAAATTTACTGCACTTTTTATTTTATAAATCTTTTATATATACGTTTTCTCTATCGTACTGTACATATATAAGGGTATAAATTTTTTATCTCGTCCCAACCATAAATATAGTAGAGAGTGACGTTGTATAGAATAAAATTTTAATTAAACCATTTTGATTATCATTTTAATAAAAATATTAATATATTTTTTTTAATAATGTAGGTTGGGAGGGTTAATGTCCTGTTTAGAGTTTGGAAAAACGGAAGAGAGAGAAGGAATATCAATGAATCTAATTATTGCAATTCCTCAGGATACCTTTTTTTAGTTTCTAGGGTCTATTTCTTAGTTCAAGATCTCTAGAGCTCTCTTACTAACTGGAATCAAAGAATTAGTAGATATGTTCCACCCAAAATGGTAATTGGTTTGGGTTATGAACTTATAATCTATAATCTGATGATCAAATTGATTCTATGATTATAAATTCATTTCATATTGAACCAGACCGGAATAGGGTTATATACATTCTCATCGGGAGAAGGGGTCATTTGAGCGTATCTAAATAGATACTATATTTATATATGGATCCCTAGTTACATTCCATTTAGGATTAGGAATAGGCGTAATTGAACCTTTTTTTCAAATATCTCTCGTTATTTGGGACCCTGTTCACCTATTTGGGCTTCAATTGAATCAAGAAATAGGTTTGATTGTCCATCTTTTTGATATATTGGATATCTATATAAGGCTTTCTCCGGATAATGCAAATTGAAGCAATTGAATGTCCAATTCGGGCCTAGATGACATGACTGATCAATAGAAATACTCCAACACTCCACTTTTATCATATATTCCATACATCACACTAGATAGATATAATATTCATGGAATATGACTCACTTTCAAGATGCCTTGGTGGTGAAATGGTAGTCACGCGAGACTCAAAATCTTGTGCTAAAGAGCGTGGAGGTTCGAGTCCTCTTTAAGGCATAATATTGAGAATGCTCATTGAATGAGCAATTCAATAAGAGAGCTCGGAGAGCAATATCGATTCGATCCAAGCGCTCTTGGAATAAGTTCGGCATTGGATCACGAAATCTTAGTCATCTTCTCTATCTAATGAATGGGGAGTCCGCGTTAAAATTGTTCACCATGCACCCACTCCCCCCAAGTATATTCTTCAATAGGATTCACACAAGGGTATCTTATAACTAGGAAAATGACCGTCTGTAACCCAACAGATAAAGTACATTACATAGAGACAAAGGGCTAAGCTTTGAATAGGAAAAATAGTGGATCTGCAAGGTTCCAAATAAATTGGCTTATTTGAAAAAGGTCTTGTTCTTTGGAAGATATATCTTGTGTTTGGTACTGCATGGTTCCACTCTGCAAGAACTCCAAATCGTTCTCTTGAAGCTCATCATCTTCATCATAAACAATTTGCTTGCCCCAAAATGACCTGGACCAATAGGGAAATCCCAATTCATTGGGCCTTTCGATACAATCAAATAGAAAGCTCCAGGAGCGCCATATTCTAAGAGCTCAAACTATGTGATTGAATAAATCCTCCTATATCTGGTGTCGACCATCCCCTTCTTCACACTTTGATTCGGCTTTTTCATAAAGGAATCTATAATCAAGGATAGACCAAGATCCATTTTTGCATCATATCTAAGGGATTGCTTGGTTCAGATCGAAGAAGCAATGTCACTCGATCCTTATCAAACTGATTGCATGTCCATGAGGATCCCATCAGAGCGCCTTCCACTTCTAATAGGCCACAAACTATGTCATAATCATTCTCAATGAGTCCATGAGGAGTGATCCCATTTTTTTCAACGGGTCCGGGTAGAGACCAAATTTCTTGAATGACTGATCCGGTAGAACAACTCAAAAGATAAAGAAGTATCGTTAATTTCTTCATGCTCGTTCCAAGTTCGAAGTACCAATTGTACAAATAATAATCCACTTCGTTACATGATTTCTTTTTCATATAGATAGATATAGGATCTATGGGAAAATTACTTAAAGTATATTTTATGCTACAGCCCTTCCTATCTTATAGAAAAGGATCACATAATCCTGGACCGACCTTACCTGGGATCATGAATCACAAATTTGTCTATGAAGAATGTATCTAATTGTATTAGTATTTATAATTGATTTATTTTGTGTAATGCTAATTGATAGGGCCTCATTGGCAAGTGCTACACGATCTCGTGCATTGTAAGGCATAGTTACGGACCCAAATCCATTAGTATGGAACAATTTCTTTTCCAAGTGAAATCCCCTAGTATAAGAAAAAGAGTGAAAAAATGTTTTCGTTGTTGTGGAATAAGAAGCCTTCGTATCTTAATGCATGTATTTAATTTATTCGGAGCTATTACAGCAGGATCCACTTTTTAAGGAATATGAGTTGAAGCAATAACAAGAATATTTCTAGTTTCATAATCCCTGAAGAGTAGGTTCACTAATAGACCTGGGGACAAGTAATTATACTCATTCACATCTAGATCATTAATATTTGCAATCCGTATTATGCAAGGAGACATTGTTTTTTGATAATTCGAATTGAAGGATGATACAAAGTAGGTCTTCATCATCAAGCATCATATCCATAGCGCATTCATGCTAGTTAGCAGTTTCAGCTCCATATCAAAGATATTGTCACTAGCATCACTACCATCACTAGCATCAACATCAATATTATCAAAACCTTGAGACTTATTATCTAGGGAACTTGTTCAGAAATATCGTAATGAAAGGAATATATGATTTTTCGCTAGGTATTTGACCAAATAAGATCATCGGGTTCCTATAGAACCTATTACTAAAGTACCCTTAAAGAGGGATAAAGCTAAGTGGGGCGAAAAGGGCTTTCCATAAGATGGGAAATGCAAACTATTAGCCCCACACGAAGTTTATGAATAAGTGATTGTTTGATAATGAGCAAAGAATATTCGTCTTTCTGCTAAAGATGTATTGAACTCATAATTCATTAGATACTTTTTATGAATGTCAACTAAGGGGGTGTTTGGCATTGCTTTTATAATGACTTTTAACTTTTAACTTTTTCAAAAAGCCAAAAGATGTTTGTGTAATAGAAAAGTTTTTTTGAAAATGACTTTTTGTATAAAAGAAAATGAGGGGTTTCAAAAAGACACAAAAAACTTGACTTTTTGTGACTTTACATGTAAAAGTTATACCAAAAGTCATTTTCCTAATCCAACCACGTTTTAAATAGCTCTTTTTGCAAAAAGTCCTTCTACAAAAAGACTTTTGATGTTCAAAATCAATCCCAAACACCCCCTAAGTATCGTAAGTAAATTGCTCTCGATTGTTCAATCATTTGATGACCAAAGTCAATTGAATCGTTGTTTACAACCTAGGATTCTATTTTATCATCAATCCAATCCCCATTCATGTTTTTTCTTTTTCTTATCAATGAATAGATATTTTTACTTGTATGACTTAGACGTCTTGTATTTTTCGATGAAAAAAAAGTCATGTGTTGTCTAAAATATGGAAGGGTTATATTTCATCTTAGGCTAAAAAAACCTCATGTGGTGTCTAAAGCATGGAAAGGGTTAGATTTCATCTTTTAATGATTGGAAAAAGGAAATTGTCATAAAAGCCCTTAATTTTTCCAAAAAGTGATGGTTTTACCCTTGGATGAGTTTGGGGGTCATTAAAGTCGGATACTTTCATTAAACCTATCAAATATCTCATTTAACAAGTTGGACCCTTTGTAGTCGGTTACCATGTGCTGATTTGGCACTTAATTGACATGTCAAACAACGTGGGCCCCAACCCTCTCCCCACATAACCCTTCCTTACCCCCCTGTTTCTTGCATCCTCTCGCACCGCAATATCCCACGCAAAATGCCAACATCTTCTGCAAAATCAAGCTCGAATTCACATTCACGATTCAAGAAGAAGATCGAAGTGAAGTGTTGGTGTGAAGATGACATCCCCATTTTTACGGCCAGAAAAGACCGATTTTGTTTATGCTTTTTTTAAAAATCAGAGTACTTCTTTTAATAAAAATGTTGCGGAATTTGTTCCCAGAAAACCACGATAAATACGTTATCAAAACATTTTCAAAGAAACGTATTTTATTCATTTCAAAACACTTGGGATGTCATCTTCAATACAGAAACATAAGCATAAACAGAACTTACATTTATTTACACTAGTGATCTACATCTCTTTAAATCTCTCAGTGTAATGAGACTTCGTATCAACACCTGTGATAATAATAAACTGAGTGGGTCAGGTTGGGAAACCTGGTGAGTACAAAGGTTTTCATCCCACAATAAATAAGTTTATTAATTTTATCAAACCAAACAAACCCGATTATCCGTTCCCGTTATCCTCACTTTACGTCCCTAAGACATCTAACACAAGGGACCTAGTCTAAGGACTTTCATCGGGGTGACAACACATGCTTCGGGGGTTCCTTAGCAATTCATGTCAAATAAGGCAACCATGTGGGGGATGGAGTACTTCACACAGATCAAATAAACACACAGTTCAAATAAACACTTACAGGTTGCGAGCCTGCTAGCGTTCCACTGGACTGTCTAGAAAAGTCCGTGGTCGTCATCTATACTCCGCTAGATGACTGGATCATTAAAACATCTATATCGAGGCCTCTCGTTATATTATTTGGTCACACAAAAACTATTACATCTATCCATGTTCTACTCAACACATTTTGTAGATATAAAATACATATTCAGTTTAAATCATGTAAAATTTGTATAAAATCGTTCATCCAGCATAGATAGCAAGTATACAGATAGTATGCACACATAGAACGTAATTTATTTAAAATACTTCATATCTATGTGTAAGATGAAAGTAACTATGCACTCACTTGATTAGGTGGTGACTCAGCACTCGGACAGCGCTTCGATATTCTTAAAACAATTTTCCTTCAATAAAACCTAGTATCAATACCACCAGAGTTTAGTCTAACGCTTGACGAAACTAATTTAATAGTCTAGCTATTAGTATTATTATATAAGCGTTAAATAACGTTCAATATAACTCATAATAATAGCCCAAATACTTATTATAAAGTCCTAATAACATTACTATGTTAAAACATAAGCTATACTAAATATAGGGTAGGCATAGCTCACTTACAACGGGTTTTCTCGAAAACCGGGCTTCGTTGGAGCAGCGTTCCCGAGTCGAAAGGCTCTTTTCTCAGGGCTTCCTTCAGGTGCTAGGGGGTTTACCTAGGCTTTTAGGGGGATTAGGGGGCTAGAGAGAGAGTCTAGAGAGAGAAAGAATGGTTTGGAAAGGTATGAGAATGAATGGAACCCGGCACCTCTATTTATAGTGTGAAATCCTGATGGACTCGCCGAGTAGGAGGACCTACTCGCCGATTTGGGGCATGTGGCAGCCTTCTTGTGGTGCCACGTGTCCAATTCTGGTGGTGCCATGTCACCCCCTATCGCGTATCAGCCTTCAAACTTAGAAAAATCATAACTCTTGCATACGATCTCCATTTTCGACGTTCTTTTTTTCAAAGCGTAGGTAAAATCAAGATCTACAACTTTCATTTAGACTCCATCAGCTAATTCTCGACCGATCTCAAATTTAACAGTAGGAGGCGTTTAGACTGTTAAATGACCGCGAAGAATTCGTAACTTCTTCATACGGACTCCGTTTTTGTCTATCTTTTTACCGTTGAGTTCCTATTAATGAGATGTTCAACTCTCATTTAGGTCGCGTAAGTCAAAAACCGCTCGAACTAAAATTCGAGTTTCGGGTCGTGCACTGCTAAGCCGAATCTTAGAAAAATCATAACTTCTTCATACGAAGTTAGATTTGGGCGTTCTTTTTATGGATTTTCTCGGTTTAACATATTCTACGACTTTCGTTTAGATCACTAAGGCTAAAAAGTCCTCCATCGTAAATTCACTATTTACGCTTCCCGGTGTCGTGCCGGTTCCGTCGCGAAACTTCGACGGGCCATAACTTCTTCGTTATAACTCGGATTTCGGCGTTCTTTATATGTACGGAAACCTTGTGACATATTCTAAAAATTGGTTAAGATTATTTATTCTAAATAATATTTTGTCGAAAAGTCATTTTCGACCCCTATTGCCTCTAAATTGACTACCCCGGATCTGCGGGCGTTACAATTTATGCCCTGTGTTTGTTTCACGCACACCAGAAAATCCAGGTAAGAAATTTTGGGGTGCCCTAATTATAAGGTAAAAATCATTTTCCCTTTTCTTTAGCAGGATTGCAGTAAGGGTATTATGCACTAACCTAATTATGTAGGGAGAAGGAGGTTGTGGGTTTTTCAGATGGGTTGACGATGAAGGAATTCAAAAGCAAGACATGATGCCAGAGTCAAATCGCATTACAGAGCAGCGACAAATGATGGCATTAGTGCAGATGATTGTTGTTTTATTAGGGGCTATATTGTTCATCCTTGTTCTAGTGTTATGCAAGATTTAATGGCAATAAAGGGTGTTTTCTGAAGGGAGCGGTAAAGGGTGGCTTTTCTGAAGGGAGCAGTATTGTGATATTGAAATATGTAGCTTTTGAGATTTTGATGGTATTTGATAGTTTGTTAGGTATATGTAATGTTAGGATTGTAATTTGTAATGTGTGGATGCTAATTGCAATGTATGGATGTTAATTTCTAATGTATGGATGTTAATGGATGTTAATTTCTAATGTATGGATGTTAATGGATGTTAATTTCTAATGTATGGATGTTAACTGGAATTCAAGTTGGTTTGCAATGTATGGATGTTAATTTCTAATGTATGGATGTTAACTGGAGTATAAGTTGGTTTGTTTTGTAAGTATATTGAATTAACAATTAGTAATTGGTATAAATTTCTGAATGGTAACAACTGATGAATGGTAACATTTGGTTTGTTTTGTTTTAGGTTGAATTAAAATGGTAATTGGTATAAATTTGTAGTACAAGTTGTTGAATGGTAACATTTGGTGAATGGTAACATTTGGTGAATGGTAACAAGTGTTTTGGTGAATGGTAACAATTCTAAAAGAATGAACAATTGGTGTGTATTTGCAAGTCTGAATGGTAACAATTGGTGTGTATTTGCAAGTTTGAATAACATTGCATAAAATGGTATATTGCAGAAATAATTAGTGAATGGTAACAATTCTAAAAGATTGAACATAATATAGAAGGGGGTGTATCCATTACATATAGTTTAATTACATAGTACCAATATGTAGCAGCCATCCATTTGTACCAAAATGCGTAAACAATGCACAAAAATGGCAACCTAAATGGTAAGAAAATAAACAATTGGATGCATGCTACAATCAAAATGCCAAAAAAACAAAGTTTACAAAAGTGGCAACCTATACCATTCCTCTTATACCCCCACCCCCCTTCTTGCTAACAAACTACTCCAAGTTGATTGGCTTTACAAAAGAAGAACCACCACCATCTTTGTCATAGACACCCTTCCTTAGATTTATCTTGGTAATCCTCTCAGAAGTTTTCCTTGTTCTCCTCCTAACCATTGGGACAACCTGATGTCCTTCATCATCACCCTAGTTTTCCTCACCATCATCAACATCTCCACCACCATGACCTTCTTCATCACCATCACCAGCAGCTTCATATCCAGCACCATGATCAAGTCCAGCATCCAAACCAACATCATCATCCAGACCACCATCACCAGCAGCTTCATCTCCAACACCTTCAGCTCCACCATCCAGACCAACATCATCATCAGAATGATGACCATCAATGAAATCATTTACATCCTAGTGTAAAAAGATATAATTAGGTCACAAGAATCACCAAAAAAAATTGTTAATTAATAAAAGATAATAGGTCTTACCAGTTCAACTGGTGGGGAATCATCCAATTCCACTTGTACCCCTTGCATAGCTTCTATTTCTGCCATGCTATAACCAGCTTCTAGCATACTAGCAATTTCTTCAGGTCCTAATTGTATCTTCTCTGGGAGAATATCATCCTCTTTGCCCTCAGTAAACTCAATAAACTGGTTATCTTCCACCTCATTGTCACCATTTAGTGGACTGGACTTTGTTTTGTTTGTGAAGTTAACCCCTTCTAAAATTGCATCAATACCTTGTTCAATTTCATCATTTATTGATTTAAGCTTCCTACCAATATTGGATCCTACATGCCCAAAAGTGTCACTACCTTCCATCACACTTGCTTGACTACATTCTCCTTCTTGCATCATATGATCATCTTGAATATGAATTACTGGAACTTCCTGCAAAACACCTTCTTCCTGCACCACACCTTCTTCTACAATCGGAACTTGTTGAACCACACTTTGAGCCACATTATCACCCATCACATTTTCACCTTCATCAACAACTGGAACTTTTTGAACCACACTCTCTTGAGTACCTATAGTTGCTGACCAATCCTCCCACCACCTCTCCTTGTGCACAACTTATTCCTTGGTACATCAATACTATTTCTCCTTAATATTTTAGAACCTGCCTGTTGTTTATATTTTCTGGGAATCATCCTTAATGTGTTATGTTTTCTTGGACTCCTCCTCACTGTGTTAGAGCATGAAGGTTAACTTGGGATATTTGGTTGACCAGGGCTTGTAGACACATGGGGGATGGGATGTTTTCTTGGCCTTCCTGTCTTATTTGGTGGGGGAGGCACATATTGTTTTCTCTCATTCTTACATTCCCTCTTGTTATGACCATATTCCAAACAATTACCACATCTGGTAGTTCTTGCAACCTTCACTTTTGTTGTTGAAAACTTGCTCTCTTTCTCACTGGCATGCCTCTTTCTTTTGGTAGCAGGCCTACCAGGCATCCTCCTAGACATTGGAGGCAATGGCTTAATGTATTCAGTTTGGGCCCAAAGATTGTTGCCATTAACAGGTTCAATGTTTGTTGAGTAACATTTCCTAAATTTCTCTTTAGAGAAGTATGCATTGATGTATGCATCTGGTGTTTGATGGATAAAATTAATTGTTGCATTTGCATGCACACAAGGGATGCCAGCCAAATCCCACAGCCTACATGAACATGTCATATCATCTAAGTCCACCTTATAACTGTCACACCCTCTTCTGGCCTCAAACACATGCCCTTGACTATGAATTATTCCCCAGAACCTACAATCAAGTATCTAGTTAATAACAATAATTAATGATTAAGATAAGTTTTAGAAAGCATAAAATAGTACCTCATATTTTTCCCAAATCTATTCATTTTTTTCAAAAATTTTGGACAAACATTTGAATTCCACTTTTCACTTTCCACATTCATGTAAGCAAACTTGTCCATGATATAAATCTGTATCTCTTCAAGCATAGTGATCAAAGGTTGTTTCCTAGCATCCAATATTATTGAGTTGAAGCACTCTGAGATCCCATTCTCAACTGCTTCACATGCATAACCTGTTCCAAAATAGGCTCTACACCATGTTTCTGGTTGCTTTGACATCAAGTATTCATATGCAGAAAGGCTCAATTTCTTGATGCTTTCCATATCCCTCTTGAAGTCACCTTCTGTGCAACTCATAGAGGCAGCCCAAAACAACTTCTTATACTCCACACCTGTGAAAGCCTTTCTAAAGTTGGCATAAATGTGCCTAGCACAATTCCTGTGTTCAACATGAAGCATAATATCTTTCACAGATTCAAGCAGACCCTACCAGACAACCATTTAATTAGTTTAATAAAGGACAAATATGTAATAAGATAATTATGCAATTAAGTAGAGGACAAGTATGTTAAATTTTACTTTGTGTTGATCTGATATCACTACCAAACCTCTTCCAATATCAAGATCTAAATCATCCCTTAGAAGCTCAAGGAACCATGTCCAGTTAGCCTTATTCTTAACATCGACAACAGCCCAAGCAATTGGGTAGACCTGATTATTGGCATCTCTACCTATGGTTGTCAACAACTCACCCTTTACTGCTCCCTTCATAAAGCACCAATCCAAACCAATAACTCTTCTACACCCTCTTTTCCAGCCTTCACATATAGCTTTGAAACCAATATAAAACCTATGAAAATAGTTTATCCCATCTGGATTGACAGTTACACACACCTTACATGTAGAACCTGGATTGTGTCACACCCCGAAACCAGGAACGGCGGAAACGTTTTGGGGCGGAGGACGTCATGTATAATATCAACAACAATGTAAAGTAGTAAACAAGCAACAACATCATCCATTGCATTAATAATATAATTATTATACAAATGTGTTCTGTCAAATTTTGATAAACACGAAAGCGTAAATCAAAATGAAAGATAAGTCTTGAACAAGCTCCATCTTCCTTTCTCCTTGCATCGGTACCTGTCTATGATGACCTGAGGATACAAGTAATTTTGAAAGCGAGTATCAGCTTTGAAGCTGGTGAGATCATAAGTATTAATGTGTCTTAATTTGTAGAACTTGTAATTAAAGACTTGACATTGTTTTGAAAGAAAGCTCGTATAAGTATGAAAATGTTTTTAAAACAACTGTAAACGTTTTAAAAACCCTAGAAATCCCTATGATTCCTATTATTATATAAGGGTGTCTTCTGCCAAGACCTAACTGTTCTCAATGTAGTCTTCTACCAAGACTTGATTGTTCTCCATGTAGTCTTCTACCAAGACCTAACTGTTCTCAATGTAGTCTTCTACCAAGACTCGACTGTGTTACTATTATTATCATAAGAAATTGTATCCTTTAGTACTAGGATACTTAAATATAATTCACCTCATTGGTTATGTGATTGAGTCACAAAATAAAGGTAATAATACAACTAACCTGAATATTACCCTTTGGTACTAGAGTAACTAACAGTGTTAACTTTAAGACATCCGTAGACGTACATTTACCTCTGTTGCTAACAGCTGGGTATAGGAATAGTTAATCCCTTAAAGTATACCTGTAATGGTATCAACCGTTGACATCCGTGGATGTGCTTTTACCTCTGTAGCTAACAAAGATTCTAGGAATGGTCAATCCCGCAACGTATCCTTTGGTACTAGGATATTAAATCCATTATATCTCGTCAATTATGTGATTGTATCACAAGGTAAAGGTAAGAATGAGGATTTCATAACAATATCTATACATATAAAATGTAATGATAACTCGTCATATATTATCTATGTAAACGTAATCATGTAAAGGTAATCATGTAAATGTACTTATGTAAATGTACTCATGTAATTGTACTCATGTAAGCGTACTCATGTAAGTGTAATCATGTAAAAGTAATCATGTATATGTACTTATGTAAATGTACTCATGTAAATGTGCTAGCTGTAACATGTGTTCTCTCTCTATCTAGCAAGTATTGACTCATGAATGAACTGACTCATTGTATGATATCGCGTTCTAGTAATGTTTCTAGTATCTTCCTAAACTACCCATATGGTAGTTTACTAGTAATCTAACTGGTAAATATGGACATGGATGTATACCCTTGCTACCCAAGGACATGGGAGGAACGGGAAGGACCTTTTATGACTTTATATGTACACATGATATATAACTAATATTTAAACGACCTTCGGACGAGTATCCGATATCCCACCAGACCACATCTCAATGCGCAAAAAGGAAATAGGGTGGATAGCCTTCCTAAGTCTTTTAAACATTTCTTATATAACTATACATATAGAGGCATGCAATTTATAATATAAAAGCATAAATAAGTTTTGTAAGACATTTGAAACATAAATATTATTTTAAGAAAAGATCAACTTGATGTCAATCTATAAAACAATTTGAAGGCATAAGTTTGATAAAACAGTTTAAGTACAAGAAAACATTTGTTTGAAACACAGTTGTAAATAAGTTTGAAAGGTAATGTACAGTGCAATAAGGAGTTTAAAACGTAAAATGTTTATAAGAATCGTTTGAAGGAAACTGTTTGGTAAAACGGCTAATGAGTAGCCAAATCATTTGAATGTTGTATATTAATCACATGTGATTGATGTAATAAGTATATAATCCCACTTACTAATCACATGTGATTGACATAATAAGTAGCATGATTCTACTTGTATCCCCCCCTCGTAAAACATTTAAAAATAGTTTAAAACATTAGTTAAGGGGTATGAACTCACCTGCAGTAAGTGACTGGAATTGAACGGACTGTTATCGTACGGAAGGATCGGACAAGTGCTTGGTGTCAAGTGAAGACTTAGACACACACAATGATCCTATTTACATATGAAAACATATGTATATAAATAATTAGTGATTAAAACACTAATTATACAAGTAATAACATTTAAGCGCGAGGAAAACACTTTTGGCCAAGTGCTAGGAGGCTAATGGGTCGCAACAAAGGAGTGCAATGCCCCTAATGGAAGTTTAAGGTCAAAAGACCATATTCATTGGAGTTTACAGCCCAAGGGAGTAAACTCCTAGCCGTAAACTCTCAAGCAAGGCTCTAAATGGTGCTTAGAATTATCACAACTCTAGTGAGGAATTGTTTCAAGGCCATACAAGTGTTTAGGTACCATATGAACTCCTTTGGGGAGTTTACGGCCCATAGACCATATTCCCTTGGAGTTTACGGCCGTAAACTCCCTTGGGAGGGTTTATATGGTGCTTTCTAACCTCTAAATTAACTAGGAACAAATCTAGGTTTTGGTACTTGGCTTTAGAAGAGTTTATGGCACATTTGGCACCATTTTATGGAGTTTACGGCCATGGAACCTTTTGGGCCATAAACTCCCTCACTCATGGGGTTCTAAGTGTTTTAACTAGTCCATAACTCATTTTAGGTACATGCCCAAATTGTTTCTTGGCTTAAGGAAGGATTTAGGGTGTCATTTGACCCCTTTAAAGGTGTTTACGGCCCAAGAGTTTGCCTTGGCCGTAAACTCCTTTTTCTTTGTGATTTCCTTATGTTTGCTAGGCTATAACACTTTAGGTTATATGTCTAACATCAATTCTAAGCTTTAGGGAAAGTTTTAAGGGCATTTTGGCATTTAAACTTGGAGTTTACGGCCTAAGAAGCTCCTTGGCCGTAAACTCCCTTCTAGTCATGGATTCTAATTGTTTTGTGGTATAAGGCATGAATTGGAGGCTTCTAGTTCGAGTTCTAAAGCTTTGAGGGTCATTTGAACCCTTAAGGACCTTAAAATGGAGTTTACTCCCCAAGAACGTTCTTGGGCGGTAAACTCCCGGATCTCACATATTTGGCATGTAATCTATGTTACTAAGCTTATAACAAGTATTACAAAACAACTAGAGAAGTGTACTCACAATTTGGGATAAAAACCCGAAGATCCGTGAGAGAGAATTTGGCTTTTCTCTAATTGGAATTCAACTAATGAACCAATTTGGTTCAGAATTTTATTTATAGTCCTGAGATTTTTGGCAGAAAATATTTCTATTCTCGGAATGAACTCTAATGTCCTAGAGTATTGGAATTACAGTGTTGCACAACACCTTAGTGCATCCACTCTCCTAATATTTCCTTAGGTGTAAAATCCTGAAAACTGCAAACTTATACTCGAAATCCGAGTTTTCACTGTAACTGTTCTACTTCTATTGGCTTGATATGGTTTGTTCAGAATGGAAATTTCGGGTTGTCATAGATTGGATCTTAACAACTCTTGTGCATAATCCCATATTCTGGCATAATGTTCAGTCAATTTACCTTCAATTAGCTCTTTGGCCCATTTCTTTGCCCTACGACATTGGCCTATAGACACAGCACACCTAAACCTTTGTCTGATCTCAGTAATCATCTCTTTAAGCTTCACCTTAGGTTTATTTGCAATTTCAGTTATGTAGTGTCTACCTATCCATTCAGGAGTAACCATAGAGCCAAGTTTGAACTTCCTACCACAAACATGAGTAGCTTCTAAAGCCTTGATTTGAATAGATCTTTCATTAAACATCCATGAGGCATATAGTCTAAAAGGGCAACAATTATCCTCATTTCTTTTCCCACATCTTACAAGTATTCTTGTACTATCACACTTCTCAAAGTAGAGTTGATACCCATTGTGGACTACGTAGTTTTGGATACAAAACTTCAGTTGTTTAACATTCTCAAAAATGTCACCAAGTTTTGGCTCCATTTTGTCCCATCTTGTTTTTGGATCATGTAATTTGTACTTGTTTATCACCTGTTCTTGCTCTTCTTCATCTTCATCACTTTGCAAGTCACAACGATGATACACTTGTGCTCTTACATCATTAGTCAAACTAGAGTTTCTAATATTTTCATCAGTTAGTAACACATTAAGAAATGCATCCTTACACTTGTCCAGTGGAGTAATAAACTCTTCGTCTGGCTCATGATCCATGTAGATGCCAAGAAGTTCAAAATCCATCTCATTAAGACCAGAGAAAGGCTGGCGTAAACCAAAAAATGGGTATGTGTTACCTTCGTGTTCTGAATCCCAGTCCATCATAACAACCTAAAAAAAACACAAACACGTATTGTCATTATTCGTTAACTTTTGAAGAACAAAGAACTGTAATAACACAATCTTCAAAGAAATTACATATACCCTGTGAAATCGACTCTCCACTAACCTAATCTTCTTCAAAAACCATAAACCCTAATTTTGTGATGAATGTTGACTTTCTGAAGGATTCTGAGAAAGTGAACGTATATATGCAAAAGGGTGAGATTAGGTGATGGGTAAACGGACATAACGGAGTAACGTCCGTGCCAACATGTCAATTAAGTGTTAAATCAGCACATGGTAACCGGCTACAAAGGATCCAACTTGTTAAATGAGATATTTATAGGTTTAATGAAAGTATCCGACTTTAATGACCCCAAATGGAGAGAAAGATTAGAGGAAAAAATGAAAGAGATAGAGAGAAAGATTAGAGGAAAAAACTTATATGGGAAGAGCGTGAGAAGAAAAGGAATTTCAAAAGTTGAAAAAGACAACCACAAACACACACAAAAAAAACTAATAATAATAATTTACTCCGATATATTTATCGTTTTCTTTATTATTAACTACTTTATATTTATATATTTGACCCAAAATTCAAAAAACAAAGGTGTTGACAACTCACTATCAATTTTCAAATGCATTTCCATTTTCAAATTCAAATGAAAAAAGTGAGTGTTCACATTCAACTCCATTTCCATTTTTAAAATCAAAGAAAAAAATGAGGCCTAAATTAGCCTAAAATTAAGCTAGAAGATTTGAATTTACAATCCAATTACACTCGCTAACATCCAACAGCCGACCTCACTGAAATCAGTTATAAGAAAATGGTACTTTTTAAGAAGAAAAACGAAAGAACAATTACAACTAAACCCCTTTGACACTAATCTTGCTTTTCAATCAATTTTTCAACCGAATCAGCTGCCGGTGTTTGCACTTTAGGAGGCCGCCCTCTTCCCCTTCGTTCACCACTTGGCGGCGGAGGTTTCGACGCGGTTGAAGCCCCTCCTACCTTCGGAGGACGCCCACGTTTGCGGCCGCTTAAAGACTGAGCAGCTTTTTTAGCAGCAGAATCCGGATTCGGCGGACGGCCTCTCGGTCTGGGCGGGCCAACTTTCACCGGCGTCTGAGCGAGTGGATCTTGAACTTTCTTTGGACGGCCTCTGGGTCTAGGCGTGGAATCAGTGACCGGAGCAAGAGGATCTCGAGGTTTCGGCGGACGGCCTCTGGGTCTGGGAGGAGAAACGACGATGCCCTCCGGGAGAGGTTGCTTTGGTTTCGCCGGCCGGCCTCGACCTCGTTTCGGCGACGCATTTGGATCGGGTTTAACGTAGTTGTTCTTAACAATGATTAGTTCGCCGCTAGCTTTCATCTTGTTGAGGTGGTGTGAGAGGAGCGTTGAGTGCGCAGTCGGGAGACTGCCGTAGGTGGCTTCGATTTGCTTCGAAATCGCAGATTTGTTAGCTCCGTTCTTTTCATCTACAGCCTCAATCGCAGCAAAAATCATCTGAAATGAGGCAAAATCAGTCAAACTCAACAGATACATAAAATCAAAACCAAGATAGTAAATTCAACTCAAATCAAACTAAATTCGTGTAAAAATAATCAGAAACCCCAAACAAAACATAACAATACGTATCAAGAATCATGCTCAAACTCATTATCCAATGCCACTATATGCCGATTTGAATACCGAACAAGAAAATAAAAAAAAGTTGGTTAAAAATGGGCCCCAAAGAAAATAAAATAGCTAGAAAAATCGGAATCAAAGTACAACAATTAGGTTCAATTAAGTCCATCCAGTGATTATCATCAACAAAATTCAAGATTAATCAAGTTACATATAAATTACAAAACCCAAAATTACAAATAACAAGTCAAATTGTTTTTACCTCGGGGTACTTGGGAAGAACTTGGTATGGAGAAGGAGCTGGTGAATCGGTTTGTGCTCCAGCCGGAGCTGGTGAATCAGTTTGTGGCTCAACCATGGCGATGAGGAAGACGATGTGATAAAGGCGAGGGTCGGAAGGTATTTAAGTAAAGATCGGAGTTTGAACAGGGATTAGATCAGGCTCTCAAATTGATCAGACGGCTAGGGATTGCTGCTGATTCTGATTATCCGACGGCTGATGTGAATTTCTGAGCTACGAGAGTTGGATTATTGACCTGGCAGGTATTGAAATTTTTTGTCGCGACACTATTTGATATTCTTTTTAGATAAATCTCAAAAATGGTCCTTCTGCTTTTCTCAAATTTTAGATATAGCCTTTCAATTTAAAAACTTTATAGATGGTCCTTAAGTGCAAGTGAGTTGGGAAGAAGATGGTGGTGGTTTTTTTTTTTTCTTGACCAATGTGTGGGGGTGGGGGGATATAATCCCAAATTATTTATTCTTTCATTTTTTTAAATAGTTTTAAATAAAGAAAATCAAAAAATATATTAAAAATGGTAATTAAGTCTTTTTATGTGGGTGATGGAATATTTGTTAAAAGTTTTGAAATCATAGAGACCATTTATGAGGTTTTTGTGACTCACCCTATCCGGCAATACAACATCAAATATATTTGGTAGTGGTCTATTACTGACACACTCTATTAGGCAGTCTACGAAATTCTCATGATTACTTTGTGAAAGGAAACGTTGACACGTGAAGCTCGTCCGATCACTCCATAAAAGAAACAATGAGTCCAAAGTTCTTCAAAATAAAAAAATAAAAAGTATGGGCAAATACTAATAAAGTACTCTCATACGCTCCTGTAGCCCGACACGCAATAGTGTCAAAAAAGAAGGACTTTGTACATGATAGTACTTCTGACACATTATAGTATCCTGGTATGAGTATGACTCGTACCCTAGAACATAATAATACCCTGGCACAAGCAGCACCAAAGACACAAAGCTTTGAAAAATACTTGGTACTTAGAAAGTACTTGTATACGTAAGACATGCTCCATTGATCATCAATCTCCTCAAACAGAGTTTCTACTCTCTATTCCGATCACACGCGTACCCTTAATAAGATACTACCCAATATTCAAACTTAATTGAACTAAGCATTTATTTTAATTCTTATTTCATCACTAAACAATCCTATAATGCTTATAATCAACTTTCAATACTAACTATGTTGTAGCGCTTCACTTCTAGCAACTGTCTTTTCCTTTGACATAACCTAGCATTATTATCGCTAAGTTTTAGTCTAATATTTATTGCGACTAATTATTAGTCTAGATTCATCATTAA
Source organism: Lactuca serriola (assembly GCF_051521515.1). Classification (NCBI taxonomy): domain Eukaryota; kingdom Viridiplantae; phylum Streptophyta; class Magnoliopsida; order Asterales; family Asteraceae; genus Lactuca; species Lactuca serriola. The sequence continues at coordinate 74,748,782 of NC_136410.1, read as the reverse complement.
CTCAAAGTCTACTTCAAGATCTATCAAGTAAGGAACAACCAGGTAGGATCATATCAAAAGATAGGGTCCGTTTGGTATACGAAGTATACTATATAGAAATCTCACTTTAAACACCTCACTAAATCACAACCTAGACATCATCCTCGTAGGTAGATCTATCGGTATAACGGCTTAGAATCACTAATAAATATTGTTTTTATGTTCATAAATACCGATAATTAACTTAAACATAAGTTATACTTAAATTAGGGTAATCATAACTCGCTTACAAAGGGGTTTAGCGAGGAACTGAACTTTGCGCGAGAAGAACTTCTGAGCCAAAAGCTCTTTTCTTGGGGCTTTCCGATGCTCCGGGACTCGCTTTTAACACCTAGGAGGTGCTAGGGTAAATAATAGAAGGTTTAGGTGTGTTTAGGAGAGAATTGGATGAAAAGATGTGAGAAAAATGAGTGAAAACGCCTTCTATTTATAGGCTGCAAGCAGTCGCATGCATTGGGTGTACACATTGGTACACTTGGCGTACTTCGATTTACGTTGGGCGTACTCCGTCCAAGTTTCGCAATCTCGTTCCAAGCCATGGGAAGGAAGGGACAACCCAAATCTTGTCACGTGTCACTCGCTGGTTACTCCAAAAACTAATTATCTTCTAAAATTCATAACTTCCGCATACGAGCTCTGTTTATTTACATTCTTTATATCCACACGTAGGTGTCGAAAAAATCTACAACTTTCGTTTAGCCTCCGTTGGATAATTTTGACTTTATTTTTAAAGTTATATTTTAACATTTTTAGACAATTAAAGTCCGTTAAAAACTCATAACTTTGTCATCCGACGTCTGTTTTCGAATTTATTTATATCTTTGAGCTCCTATTAATGAAATATTCGATTCTCATTTAGGCTGTGTCGGTTAAAAATCGATCGGTCTAAATTTCGATTTCCAGGTTGTGCACTGTTATGTTAAATTTTAGAAAAATCGTAACTTTCTCAAATGAAGTCAGATTTTCACGTTCTTTTTATGTACGTTATTGGTTTAAGGTAAACTAAGACTTTAGTTTAGATTAATAAGGCTAAAAATTAGTTTATCAAAAATTCACTTTTTAGGATACGCGGCGCCATGTCAGTTTTGTCGTAAAACTTCGACGGGTCATAGCTTCTTCGTTATAAGTCGGATTTCAGCATTCTTTATATGTACGGAATCCTTGTGACATATACTATAACTTGGTTAAGATTATTTGCTCTAAATAATCTTATATCAAAAAGTCATTTTTGACAATTATTGTCTCTAAATTAACTAGTCTGAATCTTCGGGCATTACATCTTTTAAACTTGGGGACTAAATCTAAGATTTCATAAAACCACAGGGACCATTTATGAGGTTTTGTATGTATATCCTGGAGACTTATCATCAGATATGGATTTTAAAGACTGAAAAGAGTTTGGGCTTTTTTTTATGTGTGTGTGTTTGTTTTTGTCAGGCTTGGTTTTTAGGTCTAGGCCTGATTTTCTCGTTTATATATTTATGAATGGTCATATATATAACATCGCAGCAGAAAAAAGCGTGTGTGGAATAAAATATTTATCTTTGTTCGACAGTGGATGTAGCCTATTGTAAGATAATGTGAACCACTTAAATCTTTGTGTTCTCATTTTTTATCTCTCATATTTCTCATATTTGTTTTCATTTATCATCTTTTTCTATACCTAACAACTAGTATCAGAGTTGTGGCTGAAGTCGGGGAGGTGAAGATCAATAAATTTGAAGGCCATGATTTTGGATTCTGGAAGATGCAGATTCAAGATTACTTATATCAGAAGAAATTACACTTACCGTTATCTGAATAGAAACATGAGAAGATGGATCTGGCATAATGGAACTTGTTGGACCGACATGCCATTGGCGTTGTTAGATTATCACTGGCGAAGAAATTCGTGTACAACATCGTCAATGAGAAGGCCACGTTTGCATTGATAAAGGCGTTGACCAACATATATGAAAAGCCATCCGCAACAAACAAGGTTTTCTTAATCAGACAATTGGTAAACACGAAGATGAAGGAAGGAGCGTTTGTGATAGACCACGTCAATGAGTTCAAATCGATGATATCCAGGTTAGGTTTGTTGAAATTAAATTCAAATACGACGTTCGGGCTTTATTATTATTATCTTTGTTGCCCCGAAGTTGGGCTAGAACAATCACTACAGTCAATAGTTCATAAGGATATGCGAAACCCACATTCAAAAGCATCGGAGATCTTATTCTTGGCGAAGATGTTCATAGAAGGAATGTAGGAGAATGATCCACCAGTTTACTCAATATGGAAGAAAGGGGCGGGAAACAAAACATATGTGGATACATAAGAAAAAGATCAAACTCAAGGAAGAGAGGACATTTAAGAAGCTGAAAAAAAATGTTTGCTAAAACTGTAATGAAATAGGACATTTCATAAATAAATGTCCTAAACCTTCTGCGGATAATGGCAATAGGGAGATGAATGCGGCTGAAGACTATGATGATGCTCTGATTTGTTGTGTAGAAATTTAGTTGAGTCTTTGGTGATAGATTCGGAAGCATCGTTTCACACTTTCCACAACAAAGAAATCATGAGAAATCTCAAACCTGACATTGGTATTGTTCGTCTAGTAGATGGTAAAATTTTGAATATCACTGGTAATGGAGATGTAGCTTTGAACACTTCAATGGGTACTGCCTGGATTTTGAAAGATGTGAAATACGTTTCTGATCTAAAGAAAATGTTGATCTCAGTGGGACAACTGGATGAAGAGGGACATGATGTAAAGTTTGGGAAAGGTAAATGGAATGTTATTAAAGGGAATTTGGTCATTGCTCAATGAAAGAATATGGGAACTCTATATATCGTGGAGTTGACCTCGGGAGAAGAAAATGCAGTTGTTGAAGATGGGGAGTCATCTACTTTATGGTACCAAAGACTTAGCCATATTAGGGAGAAGGGAATGAAGATGCTTGCTTCAAAGGGCAGGATCCCATAGATGAAGAATGCGACAATCGACTTTTGTGAACCATGCGTATCCAGTAAATAGAAAAGAGTTATTTCATGAAGACGGGTCAGCCACCAAAATCAGAGGAGCTTGAGTTGATACATTCTGATGTCTTCGGTCCCACATTAGTTTCATCAATAGGAGGTTCCCGGTATTACGTTACCTCCATAGATGATGCTACAAGAGAGGTATGGGTTTACTTTATGAAAAATAAATATGATGTTTTCTCTACTTGTAAAAAGGTTTAAAGTTGTTGTAGAGAACGAGACAAATATGAAGATAACATGTCTGAAGTCAAATAATGGGGGCGGATACAGTATCAAGGAGTTTACCGATTATTATGTAGAACACGAAATGATAATGTTGAATACTGTGCCAAAAACACCTCATCAAAACGGTGTTGCGAAGAGGACAAAAAAAACATTAAACAAGAGAGCTAAGAGCATGAGGTTACATGCAGGGTTGCCAAAAATGTTATGGGCATACACAGTAAGAACATTTGCTTACCTTATAACTTGTGGACCCTCGGTCCCTATTGGGTTTAAAACTCCAAGAGAGGAATGACAAAAAATGGTAGTGTCTCTCTCTTACCTTAAAGTATTTGGTTGTAATGCTTCTGTCAAGGTTAAAGATGCAAAAAAAAAAAAAAAGACAAACTTGAAGCCAAATCTAAGAAGTGTATCTTTATCGGGTACAGGTTGGATGATGTGTGTTGTAGATGTTGGGATTACTAAACCATGAAAGTGATCAGTATCAGAGATATCACTTTTAATGAAGATTCCCTATATAAAGATGATCTAGTTACATCTCCAAGCAAAAGCAAACAAAGGCATAAGGCGGTGTTCGAAGAGTTGACAGATGTTGATGTTTTACAACCTGAAACATGTGAAGGCTCAGAGAATAATGGTAGTGTTGAAGATACGATAAATACTGAAGTCAGTGGGAGTTCTGAAGAAGATAAAGACTCAAAAACCTAAATCCCATATCAGTCAGAAAACAAAGCCCCAAACCAGATAGACATTGGAACCCCTAACCTCAAAAGATCGACCAGAGACCGAAGACCCATTAGCAAATATTCTCCATCAGTTAATTACCTATTTCTAATAGAGAATGGAAAGCCAGAGTCTTATCCAAAGTTGTTGAAACTGAAAGACTCCATAAAATGGAAGAAAACCATGAAGAATGAGTTGGATTCACTTGACAAGAACCACACCTGGTCCATGGTCAAATTACCAGCACAAAAGAGAGCTTTGCAAAACAAATGGATGCTCATAATCAAAGATGAAACTAATGGCATCAAGCGGTATAAAGTCAGACTAGTTGTAAAGAGTTTCCAACAAAAGGAAGTGTTGATTACAATGAAATCTTCTCACCAGTTGTGAGGATGACTACTATTCAATTGGTCTTGAGTATTGTGGTTGCTGAAAATTTACATATGCAACAGTTGGATGTTAAGATTGCATTCTTACATGGTGACCTTGAGGAAGATATCTACATGTCCCAACCGTAAGGTTTCTTGGTGAATGGTAAGGAGAATTTGTTGTGTAAAGTGAAGAAGAGTTTATATGGACTAAAACAAGCCCCACGGCAGTGGTATTTAAAATTCGACAACTTCATGCAGAAAAATGGGTACAAGAGATGTGAGATGGACCATTTTTGTTATCTAAAGAAGTTCAGGTCCTCTTACATTATTCTTTTAATATATGTTGATGATATATTGGTTATTGGATCAGACATACATGAAATCAACAGACTGAAGCAGCAACTCTCCAGAGAGTTCGAGATGAAGGACTTGGGAGCCGGCAAACAAATTCTTGGGATGAGCATAGTCATAGACAGAGTTGTTGGAAATGTGAAGCTTTCACAGCGGAAATATATCATAAATATTTTATAGAAGTTCAACATGGCTGATGCAAAACCAAGAAGTACACCTTTGGGACATTAGATAAAATTCTCAAAGAAACGGCCCCCAAAGACGGACGAAGATAGAGAAGAAATCACAAAAATCTTGTATGCATCAGCAGTTGGAAACTTGATGTATGCTATGGTGTGCACCAAACCGGACATGACACCTGCAGTGGGAGTTGTGAGCAAATTTATGTCACATCTGGGTAAAGAGCATTGGGAAGGGGTGTCAGACACCTGACCGAGGCAGTGGAATATGTCGGGTTGTGCGACTTAGTTCATGGATCACAAGCAGATTGAATATACATCACATGTTACAACAATAAGAATACAAAAATTATATTTCACTTTCATATTCGAATACATGGTTCATACAAATAATAGTAACAAGTTCATAAATTGCCTTAACAAATAGGTCGTTATAACAAAAGCTAGATTAAACTAGGTTGCCTGAAATCCATGAACGTTTCTTTTGCTAAAAATTGGTTCAATGATCGTCTGAGAATACATGTAATTTGAGAGTCAACACAAAGGTTGGTGAGAGTTACAGTTTTCTGCTAGTCGCAATAATAATTGTAACAACGTAAAATTTCAAAACAATTTTTGAATTTTAAAACATACATTTACTCATAAAATAATGTCAAAACATATTGTATCAAGTGTTATCATCACAAATCATCTCCCCATAATCTCAAACATAAACTCCAATGCGTGTGTGTGTACAAATCATGTCGGCGCCTTCCCGCGCTCATCACTAGTACCTGAAACACATAACACGACAACTGTAAGCATAAATGCTTAGTGAGTTCCCTAAAATACCGCATTCAACACATACGCCACTCGAGGCTATAACACGACCTTCCGGTCGATGTGTCTCAGCGGGACCCTCCAGTCCCGTAGCTCGTTGGACCCTCTGGTCCGGTCATAGCTCGTTGGGTCCTCCGGCCCGGTCTGTATCGTTGGACCCTTCGGTCCGGTCTATAACATCATACAACATACATATAACACATAGCACATAATACCATACATAGCACATGAGACCCTCTGGTCCACACAATATACCACCGTACTCATAATATATAGAGTAGGATGGGTAGAAAGAGATAAGAGAAATGAGATAATAGTTAAAGACTATAAGAAAATAGATAATGGTAAGAAACCAAACTAGAGATAAAATTGTGGTGAGAGACCATGCCAGAGATATGGCAAAAGACAAGGCCCAACAGAGATTGGTCATCAAGTTGAGTATTGATGACGACCACATACTATTCTAGACAGTCCAGTGAAACACTAACAGACTTGCAATATGTAGGTGTCAATGAATCACACAAACTGGGAGTATGGGTTGTGGGTTCATTACTCTATTTTCCCATGGAAATTCCTTAAGCAGTATCTTTATACTCATTGTTTATAGTTATCCACATGATAGAGCCCTTGAGATAGATCTTATTGAGTAAGAGAGAGAGAGAGAGAGAGGGAGAGAGAGAGAGAGAGAGAGAGAGAGAAAGAGAGAGAGAGAGAAGGGGGGGCGGAGAGTAACGAGAATGGGTAATCGGGTTAATTGTTTGGTGTGAATTATATAAAAAGATAAATTATATAATCGTGGGTTTAAAACTCCATGTACTCACCATGTTTCCCAACCTAACCCACTAAGTTTATTGTATCCCAAGTAATTATACATGACGATAAAATTAAGGATAAACAAATCGGTATTTTCTGGCCATAAAATTAAGGATGTCACACTTTGAGCCTCAAGTTGGCTAGCACTTCTGTTGTAGGCCTATGTATGAGGATTTTTATCATTTCGCCGCTTTTGGATTTAATCATAAGGCTCAAGCTGAGGGAGTCAAGAAGGAAAATTGGAAGCAGGAGAAAATCAGGGGTAAGATTAATAGGTTTTTTTACCGATAGTCGTAGACTATTGACTCGGTACGATCGGCTTCGAGTTCCAAATTTTGGTGGGGTCAGGAAGACTATGATGGAGGAGACACATAAGTCCAAATTTTCAATACACCCCGTAGCCACAAAGATGTATCGGGATTTGAGACTTAGTTACTGGTGGTTGTGCATGAAGAGGGAGATATCATGGTATGCTGAGAGGTGCTTGACACATCGTACGGTCAAGGCCAAACACCAAAGGCCACAAGGGAAGATTTAGCTTTTAGTAGTTCCCATGTGGAAACGGGAACATATCACTATGTATTTTATCAGCAAATTACCCAGGATGGCTAAGGGATCTGATGCGATATGGGTTTTTGTGGATCGTCTGACCAAGAGTGCCTACGTTCTGGCTATTCGGGAGAGCTCCTCAGTCGAGAAATTAGCCGAAGTGTATGTGTGTGGGATTTTCGCTCGATATGGTGTTCCAATCTCCATTATATCAAATCGGTATGTTCGGTTCACTTTGCGATTTTGGCAGAGGTTCCACGAGGAACTGGGTACGAGATTACACTTTAGCACCGCTTATCATCCACAGACTGATGGGCAAAGAGAGTGGACCATTCAGACTCTTGAGGATACGTTGAGAGCTGTATTATTGATTTCGGTGGGAGTTGGGACTCCTACCCCCCCCCCCAACTGAGTTTTCTTACAATAATAGTATCACTCTAGTATTGTGCACCACCTTTTGATTTTCTTTATAAGAGGAAGTGTCGTACGCTAGTCTCTTGGGGGAGATCGGTCACAAGGTTATGGGAAAGACCAAGATAATCCTTCAGACAATAGCTTATCCAGTAGATTAGGCAGAGGTTACAGATAACTTTGAGTTGACAAAAGAGTTATGCTGACAGACATCGATCCGAGTTGGATTTTCAGGTTGGTGATATGGTTTTACTGAAGGTGTCACCCTAGAAGGGTGTAATACGCTTCAGGAAGAGGGTCAAGTTGGGACCCCGGTTCATTGGGCCATTTCGAGTAGTGGTTAGGATAGATAAGGTAGCATATTGTTTGAATCTGCCTGAGGACCTTAGCCAGATTCATAGCATCTTCCATGTTTCTTAGCTTTGGAAGTGTGTAGCCGATGATATAACATTGGTTCCTTTAAACGATATATATGCGGATGATCGCCTGAACTATATTGAGAGGCCAATGACGATTTTGGATAAGAAGACGAAGGCCTTGCACAACAAGGCGGTACCATTGGTCAAGGTTCAGTGGCAACATCGAAAGGGTTCCAAATGCACTTGAGAACCCGAGGCATAAATGTGGGAGCATTACCCAGAGCTATTTGCAACTGAGGACTTCGATGATGAAGTCTGATTAAAGGGAAGGAAAATTGTAACGCCAAGTTTCAGGTATGTTCCTTTTTAAGTAATTTTAATAAAATTGGAGTTGGATTTATGGTGGCCACGACGTGGTAATGGAATCCCATAGCGTTGTCAAGGCAAGAGTTTTTGTGGTCCTTAAGTTGGCGCCACAACATGGCATATATCGTAATATCGACATAGCGTGGCCGTTGTTTAATGAAAAACCCTAATTTGGGGTTTGAACCCTTATTTAAGGAATGTGACGGCTAGGGTTGCCCACCCTCAGCCTCATTCACTCCCCTTCGGCCTCCAAAAGGAAACCCTAGTCTCCATTACTAATCTTTGAGTTCTTGTGTGTTTTGGTGGTATTTTGAATAAGAAGAAGAAGGCATCTTTGAGCTTGGTTCCAGCAAGCAAATCTTCTCACCAACCTTGAGCACGTTTATGGACCATTGTAAGTCCCCAAGATCCAACCTTTATGTTATTTACCTTTAGATCAATCCCTTTTGTCCCAAAATATTCTTGGTATGAGAATTTGGATGGCTGAATCTCATAAAGTTGGCAACTTTACGGATCCATGTGATCATTCTAGTGTTATATGTTCAAAATCTGAGGATCTATGTAGTTTTTGGTTCCATGCTTAAGTTTAAGCCTTTATTATCATGTTTTTTACCTAATATGGAAGGGACATGTATTGGACATGCATGTATATAAATCTGCGGCTTTTAGAGCTTATTTAGAGTATGGAATCATTTTGGAAACTTTGGATGTGCAACTCTATAGATTTGGTGCTTAATGGGTGTTTTTATGCTTTTGGTCACTCTTAAGGAATTAGGGTTTGGGATCTTGACTTATCGAGGAGTCTTATTGGATAACGTTAGAAACTTTATCCATCAAGACCATGAGAAGGACCATATGTGAGCTTTAGAGCTCTTGAATTGTATGAAAATGACTTAATGGTTAAGTTGTTCAGACTAGTCCCTACGGCATAGCCTTAGGTTGCCACGACATGGCGACTTGGTAGAGGCACGTTTGCTTTTTCGTTTAGTAGCCATGACATAGACAAGGATAGCCATGGTGTGAAGACCGCCTGGAGTGACTTTTGACTTTTACCAAGTTTGACTTTAGGTTAATTGGGGTATTTTGAGTTGTAGATTGAGGCTTGGTCCCTAGGTATTGTACAGGTGACTCGTAGAGCCGATAGTTGGAGCAGCATTCAATTATGCTATCTTTCTGACATTGAGTTGAGTTTTCTTCATTGTACTTGTGGGACGAAGACACCAATTCTGGCCCACGGGATTATGTATCCTGTTATATTGGATGATGTTATATTGGTTATAATATATACTGGTAGATCTATATGATTATTTGTGTTTACTGGTTATATGTTAGACTGGTAGATCTGTATGATTAGATGTGCCTGCTGGTTATTGATTATTATTGTATATGTCGACATGTTATGGTTTGTTGGGTTGAGGTTGTCCTGCTTTGTGCTGAAGGTAAAGAAACATGGGGCGGTCCAGATAGGTTGTAGGCCCTACGAGGCAGTCCAGTCAGGCTGAAGGCCCGGAGAGTGGTCCATATAGGTTGTAGGCCATGCGAGGTGGTCTTGTCATGATGAAGGCTCATATATGCATGTTGTTATCTGTTTGGTTGTATGTGGTACTTTGGGGGAACCCACTAAACTTTGGCTTAGAGTTTGAACTTGTGATTTCTGGTAATTTAGGGGACAAGGGTAATGCAAAGGCTTGACCGTACACATCATCTTAGATTTTTATGAGATTATGGTTTTAGGATACTCTAATTCATGTTTATGACTTTTGGAAACTATGTTTTGTAAACACTTATGGTGTTGGATTGGTACATAGAATGGTGCTTAACTTGTAGGAAATTCAAGGGCGAACCCCAACGACCCCACGACAAGATGCAACCATTAGACATTCCAGTGTGGAAACAGGAAGATATCACTATGGATTTCATCACGAAGCTTCCTAAGACCGCACGTGGAGTAGATTCTATATGGGTCATCGTGGATCAGTTGACCAAGAGTGCTCATTTCATCCCGATCCAGAAGAGTATATCGGCTGAGAAGCTGGCTGAGATCTACGTACGTGAGGTAGTGGCACGACATAGAGTGCCTGTTTAGGTTGTGTCAGACCGAGATGTTTGTTTCACTTCCAGATTTGGGAAGCGGTTTCACGACGAGATGGGCACTCGTCTTCACTTTAGTACCGCTTTCCACCCTCAGACTGACGGGCAGAGTGAGAGGACGATTCAAACTCTAGAGGACATGTTGCGTGCGCGTGTATTGGATTTCGGAGGCAGTTGGGATACATATCTTCCATTAGCAGAATTTTCGTATAACGACAACTACCACGCTAGCATAGACCGACCACCCTTCGAGATGCTCTACGGTAGGAAGTGTAGGACCCCAATCTGTTAGGGCGAGGTCAGTCAGAGAGTCATATGGAGTACTGAGGTAGTACTCAAGACTACTGAGAGGAACCAGCAGGTCCGGAGCAGGCTCCAGACTGCTCAGAGTCGGCAGAAAAGCTATGCCGACAAGCGTTGTTCAGACTTGGAGTTTCAGGTGGGCGACATGGTTCTCCTGAAGGTGTCACCTTTGAAAGGTATCATCCGGTTCAGGAAGCGGGGAAAGTTGGGCCCCAGGTACATCGGTTCGTTCAGGGTTTTGGCTCGGGTGGCCCGAGTTGCTTATCGTTTGGATCTTCCAGCAGAGCTTAGCCAGATCCACAGTACTTTTCATGTCCCCCACCTGTGGAAGTGCTTAGTGGATGACTCTGCAATTGTGCCTTTATAGGATATACAGGTCGATGACAGCCTGGACTACATCGAGAGATCGGTATCCATTCTCGATAGGAAGACGAAATAGCTAAGGAACAATAGGGTAGAGTTGGTAAAGGTGCAGTGGCAGCACTGCAAGGCTCAAAGTGGACTTGGGAGCCCAAGGAGGAGATAAGGAAGCACTACCCGGAGTTATTCCCAGACGCAACGGACTTCGAGGACTAAGTATGATTCAAGTGGGGGAGAATTGTAACATCCGTCACTTGAGGTAATATTTATTTTAAAATACTTATTATTTATTGTTGGACTATGAATTGGATAAGTGGATTATTGAGTTGGACTTTAACAAAGTGGGCCGATAAGTTGGGCTACCCGAAGATGTACGCGTGGCATAAGCTTAGCGTACGCGAGGCGCAGTGCAACATTGGATGCGGGGGTAGAGGCGCGTACGCACAACGTACTCATGCAGACTCAAAACCCTGATTTTTAGGGTTTAAGCCATATAAATATAACATTATGACTCAAACCATAGCCTTTTTACCAACCTCTCAACCTTAGAAACCCTAGATAGCCTCTCATGCTTCATCCTTGTGTGTATTTGGCTTTGTGAAGATCTTGGTGGTGTTTAGAAGTTTGAAAGAAGAAAAGAGAAGTTATAGAAGAAGAACTTGAGTATCATGAGCTCAAGGATTTGAGATTACATCACCATTTGGCACTCACTGGAGGTATAAAGCTTTCAACTTGCCTCATGAATGTTTAGATTTATGTTAATGGAGTTTTGGACCTCCTTAGGTCTCAAGAATGGATTTTTATGATTCAACTTCACTTCTAGGCTTAGGGTTGCCACCCTAAGTGCTAAATGTGCCCCTATGTCAGTAAAGTTTCGATATTCGAGGTCCTTTTGTGACCATGGATGAGTTATAGTCATTTCCATGGAAGTTAGTTGCTATATTCCAAGTCTGGGTCCATTTGGTGTGTTGCAAGCCACCAAGTAATCGACTTTGTGAGTTAAGACATGTTAATGGACTCAGATATGTAATTTAGACTTAAGGTCTTAAGGGATTAAGCAATTTTGAAGAATATGGCTTAACAGGGTCGTACACTGGGCGTACAAGCCAGTACGTGCAGCATACACGCCATACAGCCTGTACACTTAGCGTATAGAAGAGTACGCTCTGTGTACTCTCAGGTTTTGGGCTTTATGTCTTTTGGGCCTCGGATTGGGACAATATTTGGACTTATCAGCTATTGGGCCTTAATGGGCAATCAGAAGTCAGTTAATGGGCTAAGGACATGTTTGGGTCCATTTGGCGGCCCGTATATGTATGCAGGGGTTGAAGGCACCAATGCTACCCGTATATGTATGCTAGTATGTTCGGGTTAAGGTCCAATGCCGGGCAATGCCTGATGTAGGTTTATATGTTTCCGGGTTTCGATTCGATGTTGGTTGGTGCCCGAGGAATGTTTGTATGCTTGATGTGTTCGTGATTCTTGCATGTGTCTGTTTTATATGTTTATGGATCTCGGTCCGATGTCGGGCAATGCCTGAGAATGTTTCTATGCTTCCGGATTTCGGTCCGATGTTGGGCGGGGCCCGAGGAATGTTTATATGTTTATGTTATGTGATTAATTATGTGTATTTTTGATATGTTTATATGTATACCGAGCTTTGCTCGATGTCGGGCGGGGCTCGATGCCAGATTTCGGTTCGATGTTGGACTTGTCCGATGCCGGGCGGGGCCTGATGTAGCGGGCAAGGCCCAATGTTATGTTATCATGTGACTATGTGATTATGTGTATGGTATGTGGTAGTTTGGGAAGACTCACTAAGTTTCGTGCTTACAATTTTCAGTTTTGGTTTCAGGTATTTCCGATAGCAAGAGGAAGAGTTCGGGATGATTGTAGTGCACATACATTTGTTTAGCTTGGGATGTTTATACTCTGATATATATATATATATATATATATATATATATATATATATATGTCAGATGTTTATGATATTTTGAGATACACGACTTATGATTTTTATATGATGTTTGATAACTATGGTTTTCTTAACGATTTGAAATGAAATATTTAGACTGTATTTTTGGAATGTTTCAGATTGATACACCCGTATTTTTTTGGAAAGGTTTTTGAAACTCTAGTTTTGGAAATAATGTGAATTCCTCTAATATTTCAGAAATTGATATGAAATATTTTATGAAAAATACGTGTTGTTACACAACCCCGTCGCCGGTACCATCTGAAGCGACACCCACCTCCACGTGTGTATAAGTGTGTTTATCTGTAATTGACACCTCAATTAGATTTGTATCTTAATCCATTACAAAATTAATGGATCAATTAGCAACCAAACTCACATACAGATGATTAATACAATTACTTTGTGATATCATTTTGTAACAATCACTTATTTTATGACTTCTTATGTTGGAAAGGAGAATTGTATTGGGTGGGCAACAAAGGATCCATATGGATTCGTATCAGCATACGAATTTAACCATAATTTTACATTCAAGTCAAATTTAACTTTGATTCATGTATACTTTACAAAATGTTTAATCACTTATTGAACCATGAATTCATGCTCTTGCCTAACATATCTTATACATATATAATGATATCAGGGGATAGGTCAAATATCATCAAAGTATTTGTAACAATCAACTCATTTATTTATGTCTTTTTTTTTTTTTTGCTTCAAAACATATCCCATATCATTATATTTTCACAATTAGTAATCAAATTCCTCAATTTTAAAAGGAATAATCCAATTCAACATTTCCAATTCCTAAAGGTTTTTATCATCTATGAACAGGGAAGTTCAACCTTTTCAATTCCTAAAGGTTTTTATCATCTATGAACATGGATGTTGGAGCTCATGATGTTTCATTAACCATCCTTTAATAGGAGTATCTAAGAGTGTTCGTTTGGATGGATCGGTCCGACCCGATCCAATTACAATTCGGTTGGATCGATTTTTATAATTCGGTTTTCAAAAACCAAAACATTTTAAAACGACATATAATTATAATATTACCCAACTTTACACAAGAAACAAAAACAAATAATTTAGTTGTGATTTGAAATTTATAAACAACTAATAAGAAGATATATTATAGTTAACTATTTTATAGATACAAAACTTTCGAGAGAAAATACATATTAATGTTTTTTTATCGGGTGAAACATTTTGAATCTATTTGAAAAAATGAATTACAAAATTAATAAATAACTATAGATATATATTATAAATAGATAAATAATAAATGTTTATTCGATTTTTTGGATTATTCGGTTCTTATTTTATAAACCACACCAATCCGAAATCCAAAATAATAATTCGGTTTTGTTGAAAACCAATCCGAAAATTCGAATATCCGAATCAAATTGTCCAATCCAAATTGTCCAATTGGATAATTCGGTTTTATCTGAACAGTGAACAGCCCTAGGAGTCAGTTATGCGGATGTTTGAACTACAAATTTTCTTATTTACTTTACATCTTTTTTTACTATGTTTCATGCTTAACATATGCTTTTGTTTTGTTTCTTGTGTTATTTTATTCCATATAAACATCAAGAGAATCTAAAAGTTATAACAAAAGTCGCAAAGTCGTCTTCTTAATCGGCTAACACCCTCTGTTTTATAGAAGTAACACATATTAGAAAATCAACTCCTTTCGATATAAGGCTGGAAGGTATGGAGCGGGAAAGGGGAGCAAGAGAGCTTCCCTTTCACTGGAACACCGCCCCCTGGCTGAGGGAAGCAACCCGCAGGAAAGAGGTGGGGGAGGGGGTGCCGCACTCTCTCTCCTCATTCTATTGGGCAATTTTTTTTAATTATTTATAAAATTATATACCTACTAAAAAAATATAAAAAATATATCAAAATTCATGGTTTTTAATTCATTACAAAATAACTACAATATATGTATGAAATATATTTAAAAATAATAAAAAAATAGTGATGAGAGCTTCTCACCAATTCCTTGGGTTTTAGGTGGGGGAAAGGAAAATAAGAGAAAAGATATGTGGTCCACAAAAAGTGAGAAAAACACCTCTTCCATACCCTCGAGTCTAATGTGGGAATACTTTGGCTGGAATGATGACAATTGAATCATGATGCCGAAATGGTGACAATTAGGTCCGATCTTTCATCTCTACAAAATACAAACATTTTTTTTATAGAACTAGAAATGAGGCCTGTGCGTTGCACGGGTCGGTTTTTGTTGTTGATGTTTGGCAGGTTACGAAAGTAGGATGCTATAATGTCATTCAAATACTAAGCAACTGTATAGATTGAATAGAGTATAATATCAAATACATGGAAATATGAAAAGATGAAACAAATAGCAATGTACTTTGTTTGTTGGTAAAAAAATGAATTACAAAAAAAAAAAAACCAAAAAAGAAGATGTAAATTCAAAGCGCATTGCTATTTAGTGCACTTAAAACGAAAAAAATGGAAATTACACATAATGACAATAAAACCATTACTGCTGAAATTGGAAGAACCTAAAGAACTGTAGCCTCAGCATCCTTTGCCTCTCAAATTCCAGCTGCAACTATAAAAAATGTCTACATATATGTTTATATAAGCACAACTTGTGGCATTATAGATATACACAATCAATAACATCTGAAACTTAAAAAAGTGCATCATAATGCAAAAGAAAAATGAAAAATAGTTCGGTGGATAAATCATCAAAAACTAATAGTTTAATGACTAAATCAATAAAAAAAAATGTTAGTGTAGTGGCTTAATTAATTAGTAAATAAAATTTTTAGATGATAAAAAAAACATAATGATAAAAAGATTTTTTTTTTTTAAAAAATTTATATAACATCAAAAGAGGCCAATTAGGTCAATTTTCAAGAAAAGAGTTGCATACTTGGAGGTGACTTGCTACATTTTCCCTAGTAATTTCATCCAAATATCATGAAATCAAGAATCCTTTTAGACAAAGCTTCTGCATTTTACAGAAGCAACAAACTTTGTATGAAAGATCAATTGACCAAAAAGCAGTAAATCATTATTTTTTTATCCAAAAAAAAAGAGTATGAAGGGGCAATTTGGACAAAAACTATGGCACTGGCTGGAGTAGCTCCATATGAAACCTTTGCTTTCGAAAGTAATGAAGCAATACATTGTTTCAGAAGATGTGTACTTGAAAGTTATAAATGTATCCCAAACTCTATTTTATTCGGATTGTTGTGTTGTATAAAACCATTGTCAAGGGTAAAATTGGTATTTGGTTATTAAAAAAAAACATATCGGTACAGCACGATAACAATGAACAAAATATACATGTCGGTTTGCAATATCATATAAAATAAGTGAATCTTTTTTAATTTGCAAAGTATTCCAGCCAATATGAGGCACTCTACAACCGTTCACAGAATCAAAACGTCCAACCACCCCGGGAATCAAACCAAGACCTCTCACTGAGATACCAAACATTGAATCAGTTAACAAAAAATATTTTAAGTTACAAGTTACAACTACTCACCTGGCCCGTTTTCTTCACTTGACTTAAAAAGTAGTTGCAGACCAAGACAAATGCCTAATTACCTAAATTATCATATATGTAAAATGTCATATTAAGAGATGACAGTTCCATGAAACATACTGTTAGGTCGTTAGTAGCTTCATACCACTTGCAGAACAACTAATAACTTCACCCTGTTGAGTCGACTCAGTAGTACAGTTGCCAGAAATTAAGTCACTGTGCAAGAGCAGATATCCATTCTGAAATAAACAACATCATCAAAAAGTTTAAATCATAAATTTAGTATATGAGAAATTAAATTGAGAATATCCAAAACTAACATCATCATTATTAACAGAAAGACTCTCTTGAATGATGCAGTCAATCTTTTGTCAAAAACTTATTGATCAACTATATGAAAAGAAATTAACCATGTTCAGTGCCTTAGTTAAATCTATAAACCCATACGTTATTATGTTCTAGCAAAAGGAACAAAAAAAACACCTCTCGTTTTGTATGTTGCTGCCTATTAACCCACCGTCTATGCCCTTGAAAATTTTATGTCATGCTTTTCAACTTTTATATATTACAACCATAGAAACCTTACGTGTTTTCAACTTTTAAACTTAAATCTAAACATAGAAACCTTAGGTCTTTTAAAGCTCAAAGAAGTTGAAACATTTATATAAACAATAAATTAAAAACTTTTGAATACACAAATAGCTTTATGTCTGACCATTTATAAAGGAAAATTTAGCTAATAAGTGATTTACCTGTCTACTTTAAATATCTCCCTCTCAATCTCCTCTATTCTTCAATTTCATATGTCGGTGGTTGGACATAAAAGATGTACACCCATTGGAAGAGGATGGTAGAAGTCGAGATAATACTCAGTTTCGAGACAAATTTGAAAGTAAATTGGTAACCTGTGTGGAATAAAATCTCCAAATCAAACAAAAAAATGCAACCAAGCAAAGACCGAATTGAAAAATTAAGCAATCGGAAACTGAAATTCAAACTTGACGAACGAAACCCTGCCTGAAGATAAGGCATGAATACCCAAAAAGAAACAAAAATTAAAAACATTAAACTTGGAAAAGGAATGATTCAAACGAAGTACGAACCTGGTGAAGGAAGTCTGAAGAAGCAACAATGGAGAATTCGGGGCACCCGAGAAGCGAAGGGGGCCGACAATGGTGCGTTCATGGTCACCATAAAGCTCCAAACTGGAAATTTTACCCTATTCCTTCAACCGATTTAGGACTAAAGTAAATAACCCAAGGAATATCTAACCTCGCAGTGGTGTTCTTCAAAAGATGAAAGAGTAGAAGGTCCGATGGATTTTGACCTCGACAAAACAAATCGAATCATCATAAATGGGTATGAGAAACAGACCTGATGCGTGTGTCGATGCCCGCATCTTCACCGAACGGCCGTCACTATTTAGCTTTACGGAGGTGAACGTGTACTATTCCTGTTCACGATCAAACAACTTGTCGCCTCCGGTAAACCGGAAAGCTTCGGTGGGGAATTTCTAGTCCCTTCGTACAGAGGCTCTTCGTTTCTCGACCCAAAGGGCATAGGTGGATGAGAAAGCAGGTGGGGGGAAGGTAAGCAGAACCTGTCGGGGAAGGCATGGGAACCACGGTATCAGCTCCGTTCTTATCTTGGGGAAGGATTCGCCGGTGTGAAAAAAAAGCAAGCAGACGGGTAAAGTGGATGAGAGAATGGGAGGCGGTTTAGAAAAATAGCAATCGGTGGAGAGGATAACGTACACGTGTGATAGTAGAATGAAAACTAAATCTGACAGCAACCAGGAAACAACATGTAGCAAGTAAGGGAACCTAATTATTATATATGGATGATTTTAACATACACGTGTCTAATACACCGACCCACATGTGTACAAATCCGGGACCAATTTGGCCAGGGACTAAAATTAAAATCTTTTATTATAAGGACACAATTGAACATGTATATATAAAGGAAGGACCATTTTTGCCCTAAAATTAAAATCTTCTATTAGAACGACACAAGTGAACATGTATGTATAAAGGAAGGACCATTTTTGCCCCATCCTTAGCAAATTTATTGTAGCTAAGGATAGCTAAGGATAGAGAATTTTAATATATAGTATAATCTGTAATTATTTATGTTTAAATTAGGTTTTTGTATAACTATTCATAAATTTATTCAAATATTTTATCAAACAAATACTTTTTATTCAACACAAAACATAAGAATAAAATTGTCATTTTTAAATACGGTATAATCTTTATATATATTAAAAGAGAAACTTGATGACATAATCTTCAACAATCAGGACCATTCATTGTATTCTTGATTAATTTCAACCATTGGATCATTTTGATGATGTCATATAAAATAAAATAAAATTAATATTGACTAAATTAAGTTGACTAAGTTTGAAAAGCTGAAAACTTATTAATGGTGACTGAAATTTTTAATTGGAATCTATACAAGTGAAATAAATGTTAGTATAATTATCAAAACATAAATATGGTTCCTTCCTTTTTAAAATCAAGTAATCTGTATATACCTTTCATATTTATAGAATTTGAAATCAAAGAATTCAAAATAGTGTGATATGAATCACAATATTTATTTCTTCATATCCTTTCCAAAATTGTTGTTCAAAATTATGTTAAGTATATATTCTCATTCAGTTTTATCACAATTTCGTGAAATTTGGACTTTACAACATCACGTTCGAATACCAACTTCATAAGGTTAGCAATTTTTTTTGATTTACTTATTAATTTCTTACTTCTGATTATAATTTATGTGTTCAGTATATATATCAATGGCATATTAATGGGTTTTTGATAAACGGATTTTCTATTCTCTCTCTCTCTCACTCCCTCTCTGTGTGTGTTTGGATTGGATTAAGTAAAATTTAGTTTAATTGGTTATGTGTTAATTGGATTGGATTATGTGTTTGGATTGGATGAAAAAAATAAATAAAGAAAAGTAAAAATATAATAGATTCCAGAAGGGTTTAGTGTCTATATATTAAAAGAGAAACTTGATGACATCACCTTCAACAATCATGGCCATTCATTGTGTTTCCTTGATTAATTTCAACCATCGGATCATTTTGATGATGTCATCATAAAATAAAATAAAATTAATATTAATTAAATTAAGCTGGCTACGTTTGGAAAGTTGAAAACTTATTAATGGCGACTGGAAATTTTAATTGGAATGTATTGAAGTGAAATAAACGTCAACATAATTGTCAAAACATAAATATGATTCCTTCCTTTTTAAAATCAACTAATTTGTATATACCTTTCATAATTATAGAATTTGAAATCAAAGAATTCAAAATAGTATGATATGAATCACAATATTAATTTCTTCATATCCTTTCCAAAATCGTTGTTCAAAATTATGTATAAGTATAATCTCATTCAGTTGTTATCATAATTTCGTGAAATCTGGACTTTGCAGCATAACATTCGAATAACAGCTTCATAAGGTTAGCATTTTTTTTTGATTTACTGATTAATTTCTTACATCTGATTATAGTTTATGTGTTCAGTATATGTATCAATGGCTTATTAGTGAGTTTTTGACAAACAATCCAAAGGTAAAAAAAGTATATGTTCAGTATATTCTTGCTGTAAAAACTACTTTTAATTGGAATGATTTGTATATTCTTTTATATATATGTGTATGTATTTCTCAATCAGCATATGCATTTTTGTCCAAAGGTAAAAAAAGGCAAATGTAATTTTGATATTGCAGTATTATACATACTTGTTGTAAAATGACCTATTTACCTTTGTTGTGTGTGTTTGTGTATGTATGTGTGTGTGTTTGGATTAGATTATATGATTGTATTTGATGATGTAAAATCCAGTTTAATTAGTTCTGTGTTTGGATTTGATTATGTGTTTGGATCGAATGAAAATAGAAATAAAGAAAAGTAAAAGTGGAGTATCTTCTCGAAAAGTTTACTGTCTACATATATTATTTCTTCAAAATGACTTATTTACCCTTGCAATAAAACTACTTTTTTGGGAATGATTCATATATTTCTTTAATATATGTTTGTGTTTGTGTTTCTCAATCAGCATATGGTTTTTTGTCCAAAGGTAAAAAAAGGCAATGTACTTTTGATATTGCTTTATTATACATACTTGCTGTAAAATGATTTGCTTACATCAAAATGATAATGCAGGTGTTATCATCCTCCTACGTATGGCAAATTTTAAAACTTGGGGGGGGTAAGAATATTTTTTCATTAATAATTTTCATTTCATTACATTAATATTTTATTTATAAGATAAATTAATTTTTAACTTTAATTGTTATTTCCAGGTCAGCCTCAAGTGGGTAACTGTTTGTTTCGGTCAAGATTGCATATTAATGATGACATGTCTCACATTTCAAAATTCAAAAAAACGTACGTCTTTTATCATTAATTAATAGTTTAATGTTTGTTTTCCTTATTCTTAATCATTAATTATTTATATTGTTTAAATTCTTCATTTTTTTCTTCTTATATGTAGTATTGTTAATATGGATTTGAATGTTGAGTCTTCCATTAGTACTACACAACTTAACACTAATAATGTTGTGGCCAAGACAGAAGATTACTACCTCCGTTTTCCAATCAAGAACATTGATGATATTCCAGATTATAATAAGGTATACTTAACAGTATTAATATTTTTCCATTAATTTTATAAATTTATAGCGCATAACACAATGAATATATATATATATATATATATATATATATATATATGAATTTTCTTATATATTTTTAATTTTTTTTTTATAAAATAGGAAATTAGTTTGTCCATCATTGCTACTGTCATCGGTTTTGATTTAAACGAAGACTGGTATTCTTTTTATTGTTGTGACTGTTCAAAAAAATTAAGTAAGAATGATGATGATACCAATGCTGAACCATTTAGTTGTGATGGTTGTGATGGAGTTTCTGATGTTTACAGCAAGTAAGTTCATAATTTTACATTTGTAAAATTCTTGTGTCATTAATCTATATTCGAATGTTTCCAATTTTATTTCATTGTCCATTAAAGTGTCATTTTATAAATTTTAAGGTAGGGGTCGTAATTCGTGTTCAATATGAAACTGGGTCTACTTCTTTTGTATTGTTGGACTGTCATGTTAAGAATGTTATTCACCAGGGTAATAAGTGGCTGATGGAAAAAAATATCAAAGGTAGCGTTAATTTTTTTAATCGTCAACTCATCTCTTATTTTGTTTTATGATATTAACTTTTTTTTAATATATGTATTAAAGAATTGAATAAATTCATTTTAACCCATTAATGCATCCAATTCTTTTTAACATAAAAATTTGTCTACAAATATGTTCTTCAACGAGTTATAATTTTTTCATGTGTTCCCTCGTATTTAACGCATGTTATAATCTAATATATATTAAAAGAGAAACCTGGGTGACATCACCTTCAACAATCAGGACCATTCATTGTGTTTCATTGATTAATTTCAAGCATTGGATCATTTTGATGATGTCATCATAAAATAAAATTAAATTAATATTAACTAAATTAATTTGACTACTTTAGGAAAAGTTGAAAACTTATTAATGGTGACTGAAACTTTTAATTGGAATGTATTGAAGTGAAATAAATGTCAACATATTTGTCAAAACATAAATATGGTTCCTTCATTTTTAAAATCAAGTAATTTGTATATATCTTTCATAATTATAGAATTTGAAATCAAAGAATTCAAAATATTATGATATGAATCATAATATTAATTTCTTCATATCCTTTCCAAAATCGTTGTTCAAAATTACGTATAAGTATAATCTCATTTGGTTGTTATCACAATTTCATGAAATCAGTACTTTGCAGCATCACGTTCGAATACCAGCTTCATAAGGTTAACATTTTTTTTTGATTTATTGATTAATTCTTACATTTGATTATAGTTTATGTGTTCAATATATGTATCAGTGGCTTATTAGTGAGTTTTTGATAAATGGATTTTCTATTCTCACACACACTCTCTCCCTCTCTCTCTCTGTATGTGTGTGTGTGTGTGTTTGTGATTGTGTGCGTGTGTGTGTTTCGATTGGATTCTATGTTTGGATTAGATGAAGTAAAATTCAGTTTAATTAGTTCTGTCTTAATTGAATTGGATTATGTGTTTGGATTGAATGAAAAAAAAAAAAAATAAAAGTAAAAATAGAGTACCTTCTCGAAGGGTTTAGTGTCTATATATATTAAAAGAGAAACTTGATGACATTACATTCAACAATCAGGACCATTCATTTTGTCTGCTTAATTAATTTTAATCATTGGATCATTTTGATGATGCCATAATAAAATAAAATAAAATTAATATTAACTAAATTAAGTTGACTACGTTTGGGAAGTTGAAAACTTATTAATGGTGACTGAAATTTTTATTTGGAATGTATTGAAGTGAAATAAATGTTAAAATAACTGTCAAAACATAAATATGGTTCATTCCTTTTAAAAATCAAGTAATTTGTATTTACCTTTCATAATTATAGAATTTGAAATCAAAGAATTCAAAATAGTATGATAATGAATATATGTATGAATTTATATATATATATATATATATATATATATATATATATATATATATATATATATATATATTTGAAATAGGAAATTGGTTTGTCCATCATTGTCACTGTCATCGATTTTGATTTAGACGAATGCTGATATTCTTTTTATTGCCGTGACTATTCAAAAAAGGTAAGTAAGAATGATGGTGATACTAATGTTGAAGCATTTACTTGTGATTGTTGTGGTGAAGTTTCTGATGTTTATAGCAAGTAAGTTCATAATTTTATGTTTGTAAGGTTCTTGTGCCATTAATCTATATTTGAATGTTTCCAATTTTATTTCATTGTCCATTAAAGTGTCATTTTATAATTTTACGGCGATGGTCGTAATTCGTGTTCAATATGAATATGAGTCTGCTTCTTTTGTATTGATTGACCATCATATTAAAAATGTTATTGACCATGCTAATTAGTGGCTGATGGAAAAAATATCAAATGTAGGGTAAATTTTTTAATTGTTAACTCATCTCTTATTTTGATTTATGATATTAATTTTGTTTAATATATGTATTGAAGAATTGAAAAAAAATCATTTTAACTCATTAATGCATCCAATTCTTTTTAATATAAAAAACTGTCCAACTGTCCACATATATGACATTAACGATTTATATTTTTTTTTTTTATATGTTCCCCGCGTTTAACGCGGGTTATAATCTAGTTTTAATAAGAACCGGATACAATCAAAATACAACCTAATTATTTTCTTTTAATTAGACATGACAATCAATAACTATCAAGCATCCTCAAATTATTTTCTTTCGATTAATCTAGTCGAACAATTTTGAAGCATAAATTATCGACTCGAACTCTTTTCTTTTAATTAATTTAGTCGAACAATTTTGAAGCATAAATTATCGGCCACCGTGAATAGGAGGCAAAAGGCGTCGGAGACTAATGTAAGTAAATAATAGTCAGCACCTAAAGGTCTAAACCCTCCCTTTTCCTGACAGTTCGATACAATTGAATTTGTTGGGGACGACGGCGACGGTTAAGATTTACTTAAATCGATTTGATATATGTTCAGAGCTCCGACAGCTAGTGGTGGTGGTGGTGGTGGTGTACCTTTAACATCCATCACCACTCAATCACCAAACCCGACAGATATGGGGGATCAGAGCCACCACCGAGCTGCCGCTGCCAGGGCTTTCCAATTCCACCCGGCACGACCAGCCATCATCGACCTCTTCAATCTATACCTCGGTGTACGTTACTTTCTTCTATATCCACACCAAATTTAACGAACCTTACGCTTTGCTAATTGCCAATGATGATGTTCATTACCATGGAATAATCAATTTCTTACTTTTTTTCGATATGCCTACATCCCCCTACAATGTTTTCAGTTTCTGTTACTCCATCAATTTCTGAAAATCTTGTTTTTAAATCTCAAATTTTGCAGAGAAGTGGCCGCGAAAAGTCAGACGATTTGGTCCGAGAACCTCCGTATGTTTAACTCTCTTTACGTTTCAGTTTCAATGAGTAATAAAAGTTTTTTTGATACATGGATGTTGATGATGAGATTAACTACAGGAACAAGACACAGAAACGAGTTACTGCTCTGAACCGAGACCTTCCTCCACGCAATGAACAGTTTCTTCTAGATTTTGAGCAGCTTCAGAACCAATTTCCTGTAAGTTTCCATAAAACTGATCATCAAACTTTCATGATCCCTCCATTTTTGGTTGCCTCATCTGAATTACTTCTGTCAGGATCGTGAACAATTACGCACTGTGTCAGAATCAGTGCTTATCTCTCTGGTTATCCAGTGTAGTAATCATGCACCAAGGGCAGAATTTATTCTCTTTGCTCTACGAAATTTATACACCATTGGCTACATAAACTGGGATACTTTTCTACCATCTCTTCTTTCTGCAGTTTCATCTGCAGAAATGTCAGTTAGTGTCTCCTCTACAGCTTCACCACCTCCACCTATCACCTCTACATCTTTATCACAAACCGGAATGTTACCATCAACCACAATCCCCAATTCTTCAAACTTTCAATCTTCAAGTCCAGCATCCCCTTTAATATCTGTTCATGGAATCGGTTCCCCATCTCAATCAGCAAATGAACCATCAACAACAGCTATATCACCTGTAAAATCATCAGACATGAACAATGGTCAGATGTCAAGAAGTAATGTATTAACAAGAGACAATGCTATAAGCAGCTTGAGACAGTTGTGTTGCAAGATTATATTTTCTGCATTAGAAGCTAGCTTAAAACCATGTACACATGCTGATATTTTCAACCACATGATGAATTGGCTAGTTAACTGGGATCAACAGCAACAAGGGAGTGATGATGTTGATGGAATAAAATCATGGAAACGAGATAAGGCGTTGTTTGAATGGCTTCACAATTGTTTAGATGTGATTTGGCTTTTGGTTGATGATAACAAATGTCGTGTGCCTTTTTATGAATTAGTAAGAAGTGGACTACAGTTCTTACAAAACATATCTGATGATGAAGCACTTTTTACACTTATTTTGGAGATTCATAGAAGAAGAGATATGATGGCTATGCATATGCAAATGTTGGATCAACATATTCACTGTCCAACTTTTGGGAATCAACGCCTTTTAGCTCAGGCTACAACTACTATTTCAGGCGAAGCAGCCATTAATATGAGATATTCACCTATTACATATCCAAGTGTTCTTGGAGAACCTCTTCATGGAGAGGTGATCACTTTTTCTTTTGATTTATCTCTTCGTTGTACAAAAATCCTACATTGATATTTTTCTTTACCCATTAAATCCTTTACGGTGGAGTGGCTGAATGACCATTTTACCCTTGTATAGGATATTGCTGTATGTATATCAAGAGGAAGTCTAGATTGGGAGAGAGCTCTTCGATGTATCAGACATGCTCTTAGATGCACTCCAGCACCTGATTGGTGGAGGCGTGTCCTTCTTGTTGCACCCTGTAACAGACAGCACCCACAAGCACCTACCCCTGGTGCTGTTTTCACTTCAGACATGATATGTGAAGCAAACATTGATAGAATTGTTGAGCTCTTAAGGTTGACCAATTCAGGTAAAAGCTTTTGACTTTTGTGCTTTACCTATTTAACCTGTGTTTTTGAGTTTTGACTGTTTTCCAATCTTTGACTTGATGCAGAAGTAAACTGCTGGCAGGAGTGGCTTATCTATTCAGACGTATTCTTTTTCCTTGTGAAAAGTGGTTGCATTGACTTTGTTGACTTTGTTGACAAGTTAGTTATACGTTTATCTGAAGATGATCACCAGATTTTAAGAACAAATCATGTCACATGGTTACTTGCACAGATTATTCGTGTTGAGCTTGTGATGCATGCTTTAAATGCAGACTCTAGAAAGGTAATTAACATGTCATTTTTAGTAGATAAAAGATAACCATTAATTTGATTTTAATCATTTTACATCTTACTATAGATGGACACAACAAGAAAGATTTTGTCATTTCATAAAGAAGATCGAAGCTCTGACCCTAATAATCCCCAAAGTATCCTTCTCGATTTCATAAGCAGTTGTCAGAATCTTCGTATATGGTCATTAAGCTCTTCTAGTAGAGAATATTTAAACAGTGAACAGCTTCAAAAAGGAAAACAAATCGATGAATGGTGGAGACAAGTAACTAAAGGTATATATATATATATATATATATATATATCTTACATTACTTTACCAATTATAGCAATACATAACTCATAACATTAACAATTTTGTTACATATTTGAATGTTGTTAGGGGATCATATGATGGATTATATGAATCTTGATGATAGATCAATTGGGATGTTTTGGGTTGTGTCTTATACAATGGCACAACCTGCTTCTGATACAGTTATGAGTTGGTTAACATCTGCTGGACATGCAGAATTACCAGGTCCCAATCTACAGTCTAATGAGAGAATCTCAATGATGCGTGAAGTTCATCCTGTTCCTATATCTTTGTTGTCTGGATTTTCAATTAATTTGTGTTTGAAGCTTGCTTTTCAGATGGAAGAAGCTATGTTCTCTGGAGAGGTATTTGATTTCACTATCCCATATGAATTAATTATACGTAAAATATTTCTTAATCATGTTGTGATATTTTGATCTTTTGTATAAATGCAGCATGTGCCAAACATTGCAATGGTTGAAACATATACTAGATTGCTTCTCATTCAACCTCATTCGTTATTTCGTTCACATTTAAGTGTAAGATTCATGTTACTTAAAGTTTTTCATTGATATTCACATTCTAAATTCTAATAATTTTTTAAATTTTGCAGCATCTACATCAGAGGAATCCATCTATCTTAAACAAACCATCTGCTACACTTTTGGTCCTTGAAATTCTCAACTATCGTCTATTTTCCCTATACAGGTATCAACTAACTTATCCTCCTTTTTTTTATTTTATTCTATACTTAAACTTCATTACCCATTTTAGGTATCAAGGAAAAAGCAAGACATTAATGTATGATGTCACTAAAATCCTCTCAACCCTAAAAGGAAAACGAGGAGATCATCGTGTGTTTCGATTGGCTGAAAATCTATGCATGAATCTCATTTTATCATTGCGAGAATTCTTCTTCGTGAGAAAAGAAGGAAAGGTCAGATAATCTCATAATAGTTGACTTTTAGACTTTTTTTTTTTTTAAACTTCAACTGATTACAGGGTCCCACGGAGTTCACGGAGACATTGAATCGAATAACTGTAGTGAATCTTGCTATAATTATAAAAACACGTGGAATTGCTGATGCTGAACATTTGCTTTATCTTCAAACAATGTTGGAACAAATATTGGCAACAAGTCAACACACATGGTCAGGGAAAACCCTTAGGTACTTTCCACCTGTTTTATGTGATGCATTGATTGGAAGAATGGACAAGCGGGGCCTAGCAATTCAAAAATGGCAGCTGGCTGAAGGAACTGTGATTAATCAGTGTAATCAGCTCTTAACTCCTTCAGCCAATCCTACTTATGTCATGACTTATCTTAATACAAGTTTCCCTGAACACCGAAGATATTTATGCGCTGGTGCATGGGTTCTCATGCACGGGCATCCAGAGAATATTAACTCCGCAAACCTCGTAATTCTTCTTCTTCTTCTTTTTTTTTTTTTAAAAATCTTTTTTCTTTTATTTTGGTCGTAAAAACTTATAGTTTTTATTTTAATAGGGACGTGTTTTGAGAGAATTTTCCCCTGAAGAAGTGACTGAGAATATGTATGCCATGGTGGATGTCCTTCTTCATAATATGCAATTGGAGCTACAACATGGACATCCTTTGCAGGTTTAACAAAATAATAATAAAAAAAAACTTCCTTTTATGCTTAAGTGGTATTTAATATTATTATTTGTTTTACTAATTTGATTTGAATTTATTAGGATCTTATAATGAGGGCATGTGCAAATCTTGCATACTTTATTTGGAACCATGAGTTGCTTCCATTGGACATTTTGCTTCTGGCATTAATAGATCGTGATGATGATCCACATGCTTTACGTATAGTGGTATGTAACCGTAAATATTGGATATTCTAGTGGCGTTTTGTTTTGTTTTTAATGTGTTGCATTAAATGGTGTATTCTTTTTTCAGGTTAATTTACTTGAAAGACAAGAGCTTCAACAAAGGATAAAATTTTATGTTGCTAATCGTGGAAAGCCTGAACACTGGCTTCAAACTGGAATTTTCAAACGTATAGAATTACAAAAAGCTCTAGGCAATCATTTGTCATGGAAAGAAAGGTGAAATTACACATTTAGTCCCTGAGCATAGCTGATTTTTGCAACTTTGGTCCCAAAAAGTTTTATCTTGCAATTTTGGTCACTATTTGAAGTTTTTGTAACGGTTTTGGTATCTGTTCCAAGTAAAATTACTATATTACCCTTTATCTTGTGTTTTTGCAGATATCCGACATTTTTCGATGACATAGCAGCACGTTTACTTCCCGTTATACCCCTGATCATCTACAGACTTATCGAAAACGATGCTGCAGAAGCTGCTGATAGAGTTCTTCAATTCTACTCAACTTTCCTCCATTACTACCCTTTAAACATCACATTTGTACGCGATATTCTCGCGTATTTCTACGGACATCTTCCCGCAAAACTCATCTTCCGAATCCTCAACGTGCTGGATATCAAAAAGGTAACCGATTTTAACCTAATTTCATCCCTCCTTTGACTTTTCCTTTGACCAAAAAAGTCAAACCCTTTCAGATGCCATTCTCCGAGTCATTTCCACAACACGTCCACTCATCAAACGCCATGTGTCCGCCACTGGACTACTTCGGGTCTCTTCTATGCAACATCGTCCACAACGTCATCCCCCAATGCAAAATCGACACGTCAGCAAACGGTATAAAAAGCAACCGAAATCCAACCGTAAGTCAAACCGGGTCAACCAACACTTTTGAAGGTCAAAAAGCATTCTACCAAATCCAAGACCCCGGGACCTACACGCAACTAATCCTCGAAACCGCAGTTATTGAAATTTTATCATTACCTGTAACAGCATCACAGATTGTAACTGCATTAGTTCAAATCATTATTCATATTCAACCGACTCTTACTCAATCTAACCATGGTTTTCATCAAGCTTCGACTAGCTCCGGGCAGGGTTCTGCCCTGCCCACATCACCTTCGGGCGGGAGTAATGATTCTTTGGGCAGATCGAGACAGAATGGTTCTGGTTTTCTTTCGAGAAGTTGTTATGCAAGTCAACAGCTTTCTTGTTTGATGATTCAAGCTTGTGGGTTGCTTTTGGCTCAGCTTCCTGGTGAGTTCCATGTGCAGTTGTATGCGGAGGCGTCACGGGTGATTAAAGAGAGTTGGTGGCTTTCAGATGGGAAGAGGTCTGTTAGTGAATTGGATTCTGCTGTTGGGTATGCTTTGTTGGATCCTTCATGGGCTGCTCAAGATAATACCTCCACTGTCATTGGTAAGTTACAATTTGTTAAAAAAATAAAAAGTAAAAGTATTTTTGATTAATTTTCATGATTATGATATTTTTCAGGAAATGTGGTGGCTTTGCTTCATGCTTTCTTCAATAATCTTCCACAAGAATGGTTGGATAAAACACATCTCCTTGTAAACCATTTACGCCCTATAAAATCAGTAGCAGTGCTCAGAATAGCCTTCCGCATTGTGGGCCCATTGCTTCCAAGATTAGCAAATGCTCATAGTTTGTTCAGCAAGGTAAAACTTTCCACTTTCCTTATATACCCTTCTGAAAGTTTAAAAAAAGTATTAATGTTAGTGATTTGGGCACACAAGATTCTTTCTGAAAGGGTAGTTTTGTCATTTTTTCTAGACACTCGAATTGCTGTTGAACATGATGGTGGATGTTTTCGGGAGGAACTCTCAGCCGTCAACACCTGTTGAAGCATCAGAAATCACTGACCTTATTGACTTCCTGTAAGATTTTATTCAAACATCACGTGTGAATATAGTTTAATAATTCTTGAAATTAAAATTGTAATATTTTTTTTTCAGTCATCATATCGTGCATTATGAAGGTCAAGGGGGTCCTGTGCAGCCAAATTCAAAAGCAAGACCAGATGTTTTGGCTTTATGTGGAAGAGCTATTGAAAATTTAAGAACAGATGTGCAACATCTTCTTTCTCACTTAAATACAGATGCAAATGCTTCTATTTATGCTGCTACTCATCCAAAGCTCTTTCAGAGTCCATCTTGAGGTTAAGGGTAGATTTGGTAATTAACAGTTTAACATTTTCAGTGTAATGTACAGTAATTATTAGATGACGCGGTTCAAATCACTATAATATTATACGGAATAGTTAATGTAATCAAGTGTCTTATTATTATTATTATTATTACATAAAGAATTAAGATCTAAGTAGAACAAATCAACAGCAATCTATTTCACCATTGTTGAATCTTGATGATCAAGTATCTTTGCAGGAAAGTTGACTTTTGAGATCAGTGAGACTCTTTTTTTCTTTCTAATTCCAATTATATATAATGGAATCTTTTTTTATGTTGTAAGAAAGTTTGAAGCTGCACTGAATTTTATGGAACATGATAAACAGAGTACAGACAAATGTGATGGTGAATTATATGGCAATGTTACATTGATTTTGGATTTGAAGGAAGTAGGTTTGACCTCAAAAGTCAAGTCTTTTTTTTTTCCTAAAAGGGTACGTGACCATGTGATGTTATTGCACCTTTTAAGAAACCGAGCCAATGAAGCAATGATGCTTTAAATGCCTGAAAATGAACATATACAAAACTCATCAACATATTTTTTTGAACTCATTTGTGTAAAATTTATTGGTCGAAAAAATTAAGATCTGTGTTGGTATCTTGTTTTCTTTTTACTCGAAAATATGGTCTGTATAGTGTCTTGTTATCAAGTTCATGTGAAATATGCACATAAAGAACAAGTTTTTTTGTATGTAGAACAAGTTCATGTGAAATATTCACGCAATACTTTTCATTTCTCTTTCGACAATTAGCTATGGCTCTTCTCGCTGGCTTAATCATCGCAGAGAAAACCTCTCACAACTCTCACAAGCTTGTCTCTTTATACTTACTCAAACGAACCAAAACTTAAAAAAAAAAACAGTAGACCACATTCATTTATTTTTCTCTTATCCTTTGCTTGAGGTTTATAACAATATACCCCATGTCACCAGCCAAATTCGTTATTTTCACTTATTCCTTAATAAGTTTTTTCTCTTATTTCTCCACCTTTGTGCAATGATGGTTCCATTTCTTCAAAAATGGAAACAAGTACCTCCATTTATTACATCTCTCTCCTTTGATCCTCACAATATTCATATGCTCAGATAAATGGTGCATGATCTGAATCTCTTTCAAAACATCTTCTTAATGATCATCTTGTAGATAGGTTTCTTCTTGGGTACGGATCTGCATGCATAAGGAATGCCTTCTGTGCATAGATGGGTTATAAGAAAATGGTATAAAGGAGTTATTTTCTATCTCACTTTTGGAAATTTGTACTTTATTTGTGTATGATATAGTCTTTATTTTTATGGTACATAATTTTGATTTAATGCTATGTTATTGCAAGTTTACTTCAAAACAATATATCCTTTCAATGAGAGGTGGTTGAGTGGCTGGATGATCACATTATTTTAGGACATTTTGCATGCATTTGCATTGTTGTGTGTTACCTGATATCTTTGTGGGTATTACTAAGTTCTTAATGTATAATGTTTTAATAAGAAAAAACCCAATTATAACAGTGTCCAATGGTTTTTAGGTTTATGGCTTTTTAGTAGCCTACTTATGGAGCACGGAATGAAAAAGGTACTATTTTTACCAATGATACTATATTTAATTAGTGTTTCTAAAGTTATTGTTAAATGCATGAAATAGAAACTAACTTGAATTGATCTGTTAATACAGTATCATATTTTCAAAAGCTCTTTTATTTTTTCAATTTCACTTTCTTATTTTTCTAGAAGTTTCATTTTCTAACTTTTTTATTAAAGCATTTACTATGAAAGTACAATGATTTAAAAAGAAAAAACCAATTATAACACTGTATGATGGTTTTTAGATAGCCCATATATGGTTTATGGTTTTTTGGCACTCTACTTATAGAGCACATTAAGGTTGTCGTAACCCTAGTATGTAAATTCGATTGATAATTTGATATTGAAATATATTATTCTCTCTCCTTCTCTCCTTGACTGAAAATTCCCAACAACAAAACAATGACTCTTTGATTTTATTGACTTGTTCTAGCCTATTAAATCACCCTTGGCATGCATACCCTTATACGATCAAATTATAGTATAATCCAACAATTATGGCTTTCAAAATCAAATAATGGCAACAGCATAGAATATCTTCCATGTATCTTCTTATCAATAATGCTTATAGAATATGATGCATGAATGTGACATCCAAATTCTCAATACACGTAGAATTTGATGAATTTACTTTACTACCCTCCTCACTTTGTATATATAAGCAGCACACATCCATGGAGTTTGGCACACAAGCTAAGCAACAACACAAGAGAAATGGGAGTAACGGTACGTACCATTAATGTTTATCGCTTGTTGGCTCGCATTAATTAATTAATCAAGCGCACAGCTAGAATAGATTATTGTAGATTGACTTTTCTCGAGCTTATATGATAAAAAAAGGTACACGTGTACGTAGTATATATATACATGATCTTATCTATTTATATATTATTTTGTCAAACATGCATGCACAGAAACTGGTGCAAGTAGGACCATGGGGAAGCGGGGGAGGACTGAGGAGAGTACCCCTACGAATTCATACCAAACGGTAGGATCACCAAAATCCACATAAAAACCGGAGGCTCAGGTGGTTGCATCGATTCCATAACATTTGGCTACATCGATGCATGTAGTGGTCAGGAATGTTGGTCAAAAACTTATGGTGGCGAGGGTGGTCACCTTTCGATCTCAATATGTAAGCAAGCATTCCAGTGACTTAATTAACTATAGCTAGCTACATCGATCAATAAAAGTATATGGTTTAACATATATAGGTGTTTTTTTTTGGGTGGGTAGATGTATATATATTGAGGAAGGCGAGGAGTTTTTGGAACTGAGTGGAACAGTCGGACGTTACGGTGGTTGGACGGTGATTACTTCATTGTGTTTCAAGACGAACAAGAAAAAGTGTGAGTTTGGTTCGGTGAGTGATAATAAATTCTCCCTGCCTGTGAAAACAAACACCACTAAGATTGTAGGCTTCCATGGGCGGTATGGGGGTTATCTTGACTCGATTGGTGCCGTCCTCCAGCCCAAGTGATACCCTTAATTATATGGTGCTGTATATGTCACCATGCATGGTTAACACTTTGTGGAATAATTAGAGAGGCTTCGGGCACAAATGAATATGTAATAGCAATAAACCTTCCTTGTATTGCACTTGTTATCTTAAGCTATATATATGTAATAAACGTATGTTCGACGTACGGTTTGTGTTTAAATATATAAGTTTCGTTTGGTTTGCAAAAGGTTGTTGTAACCCTAGTCACGGAACAATTAAGGTAAAGATCGTAAGTTCATGGATAATCGTTTAAGAAATTAAAGTGCTTAATTTGTCTATAAGTACAATAAATGTCAAAAACATGGAAAAATTAAGCAGAGTCGGTTTAATTTGGATTGTTTCAAACGCAGACACTTACCTCTGATCTCAACAACTCGTCATTTTTTGAACTGCAAGTCTGCATAAGAAAGATAGATAGGATCACAAAGGGCTTAAGGAGAAGCATTGATTGGTAGGATAGATAAGCGGGGCCAAGATAGCAATCCAAGTATGGCAGCTGGCGGAAGGGACTGTTATTTAATCGGTGTACACAACTCTTAATTACTCCTTCCGCTAATCCTACTTAATTATGTCATGACTTATATTAATACAAGTTTCCTTTAACACCAACAATATCTATGTGCTGGTGCGTGGGTTCTATGCACGGGTTCCCCAAGAATATTAACTCCGCAAAACTGGTAAAGTTTCTATTTTTTAATTACTTTGTTAGCCATCCACATTGAACTTTATAAAGTTCAATGGATCAACACATCATTTTTCTACATTCCATATAACTCAATCAATTTTTTCCTATAATGCATTCAACTCTACAAAGTTCAACAGAAAATTACAAAAACTAATTTATAGTATGTATTTAGAGCATCCACAATGATGAGTTCAATGAGAGAGTTAAATGTGGTGGTAAATCCATGTGTTATTCAATGAATGAAACTCAACCATTGTAAGATGCCACCTTGACATTCAATAATTTTTGGAGTTCAATCACCATTGAACTTTTCAATGGAAAAAAGGAACGTTTTAATTCTTAAATATGCACTATAAATTATATTTTGTAACATTCTATTGAATTTTATAGAGTTCAATGCATTGTAAAAAAAAATAATAGAGTTGTATGGATTGTAGAATGATGATGTGACAATCCATTGAACTCTATGGAGTTTAATGCATTGTGGATGCCCTTAAGATTAGAAAACTTTATTTTTTCCCATTGAAGAGTTCGATGGTCATTAAACTCCAAATCTATTGAATGCCAATGTGACATCTCACTATGATAGAGTTTCATCCATTGAATAACAACTAGACTTGCCACCTCATTCAACTCTCCCACTGAACTCATCATAGTGGATGCTATTATAGGTTAGATCTTTGAAGATGTGACAACGTGTGTGTGTGTATATATATATATATATATATATATATATATATATACACATGCCATGCATGCATGGTGGATATCCTTTTGCATAATATGCACTTTTATTAGACAAATGTGTTGAATTTTAGACATTCCAAAATTTGAAATTATAACCCAAATCTTAAACCAAATGAAAAACACTTACTTGAAGCATATGATATACCATAGATTTTGAAGAAGGTGATATACCATAGATTTTAAAACTGACGATTTCATGATTCTTTTTCTTATCATAATTATCTATTTGTCTTATTAATCAATTCAGGGATAGATTACACACGAGTATGGTGTTTATTGATCAATCAGGTGGGTCATAAGAAAGTCGACTGTCCAATGTTGAGGAAAAGAGTAGTGAGTGCGCCTGCTCCAGCTACTTTTGTCACACCCCAAAACCGAGAACGGCGGAAACGTTCTGGGGCGGAGGACGTCATGTATGTATCACAACAATGTAAAGTAGTAAACAAGCAACAACATCCTCCATTGCATTAATAGAATAATTCTACTTACAAGTGTGTTCTTTCATAGTATAAAACAACATAATGAATACTCAAAATAAAAGACGAGTCTTGACTGCTCCGTCTTCTCTAAACCTTGCATCGGTACCTGTTTATTTGTAACATGAGAATACAAGTTATTTTGAAAGCGAGTATCAGCAATAAAGCTGGTGAATTCAAAAGTATTTTAATGTTATTGCTTTGAAAAGTTGTTATGAAAGACTGGTGAATGTTTGATGAAACATTTAGTATAAGTATGAAAACCTTAGAAAATCCCATATTTCCTACTAGTATAAAAAGTAGTCTTCTACCAAAACCCGAATGTTTTGAAAGTAGTCTTTTACCAAGACCTGACTGTTTTGAAAGTACGCATCACTTGAAAATGTGACAGTTTTTCCCTGTTTAACTATTATTATAAAACTATAAAAGTAATAATATAATAACTTATGTTGTATCCTTTGGTACTAAGATACACACGGCGTGGAAACTCGCCGTAAACGGATCAACCGTAGATGTGCATTTACCTCTGTTGCTAACAGCCGGGTGTAGGAATAGTTAGTCCCTTAAGTATACCTGTAATGGTATCAACCGAAAACATCCGTAGATGTTCATTTACCTCTGTAGCTAATAGTGGTGATAGGAATGGTTAGTCCCACAAAGTATCCTTTGGTACTAGGATATAAAGTCCAATCTATCTCGTCGATGATGTGATTGTATCACAAGGTAAAGATAAGAAGGAGAACTATATAACAGTATCTACACATATAATATGTAATAGTAACTCATCATATATTATCTACGTAAACGTACTCATCTAAGCGTATCTATGTAAACGTATTCATGTAAACGTATTCATGTAAGCGTATCTATGTAAACGTATTCATGTAAGAGGAATCTCTGTAAACGTATTCATGTAAGCGGAATCTCTGTAACAGTATCCCTATAATTATATCCATGTAAGAGGAATCTCTGTAAGAGTATCCCTTCATATAGCATGTAGTCTAGACTCATGAATGAACTGAATCTGGTGTAATTTCTTGTAACAGGGATAATGTTTTGTATCCCCTAAACTATTCCTATAATAGTTTACTAGAATGTAATTGATGAGTGTCCAAGTACGTTTATACACCCTTGCTACCCAAGAGCGTCGGAACTGAATTAACTGATGGAACATTTATGACTATATATGTACACATGATATATAACTAATATTTAAACGACCTTCGGACGGGTACCCGATATCCCACCAGACCACATCCAAATCGAGAAAAAAGAAACAGGGTGGATAGCCTTCCTAAGTCTTTTAAACATTTCTTATATAACTATACATATAGAGGCATGCAATTTATAATATAAAAGCATAAAAGAAGTTTTGTAAAACCTTTGAAAAGTTTAATACATAAGAATTTATGACTTGATGTCAGTTTATAAATCGATTCGAAAACCTTTTGACAAGGCAGTTTAAGTGTGAGAAAACCTTTGTTTGAAGCACAACTATAACAGATTCAAAAAGGAAACCTACAGTTTGTAAGACAGTTTCTAAAAGTGTTTCAACATGTAAAAACGTTTGTGAAAACTATTTGAAGTACCTATGAAAATGTTCGTTTGTTCTTGTATATGAATGTATCTCCTTGAAATAGTATTTCTAGTATGTAAAAGTTCGTGATGTTCTCGTAAAACTATACCTATTATAGTTTTCTAAAAGTGTGTCTCGTTTGTATAGTAATCCCTAGTGAAATGCTCACTTGTTATGAAAAGTATAATTTTTGTAGTGCCTAAGATGGACACATATACATACAGTATAAGCAGAGTGTTTGATTTATACATATATAACAACATTTTTCATTTCAAAAGATATGATGTTATCGTGATACATTTTGCATACGAAAGTTTCCCTATAATAGTTATAAATCACATATGATTCCGTTGATAAAAAGTGTATAATGAAACTTTATATAACACACGATAATAATCATGTGTTTTACTTGTATCCCCCCCCTTTTTAAAAGCATATAAAAGCATTTATAAGATATTTAAAATGTAGGGGTATGAACTCACTTGATTGATTGAAGAAAGCGGGACGAAAACCGAGCAGAACTTCTACTCGAGAAAGCGGATTTCTCGGGTTTCTCGGGGATCTCGGGAGCGTAACACTTCCTTCTTAACTTGGATATGAAAACCGGAACTTCGGTATGGCTCCGAGAGTTGAAACGCAGAGCTTCGGCGCGAGAAAGGGAGGAAATGAGCAAAAATGGCCGGCACCCTCGCATCCCTTTTATAGGGGCTGAAAGCCTCGCGCACGCGGGGCGTACTAACGAGGGTACGCTGGGCGTACGCAACGTCATGGCTTACCGCATCCTCGGACGAAGCATCGAAGTGACGTGGACGGATTAAGGCCGAGCATCCGAGTATGCTGGGCGTAACTTGGATTGGTCCGATGACTCCTCATTCGGATAATACCGGAATTTGAATTAAATTTATATTTTAATTATTTAGTCAACTTCAAAAATTCATATCTTCCTCATACGAACTCCGTTTTCGACGTTCATTATATCCGCGCGTAGGTGAGACTACGATCTACAACTTTCGTTTAGACTCCGTCGGCTAATTTTGACTTTATTTTTGATATTATATTTTTAATAGGCCAGGGCAGGAAAAGTCCGTTAAAATTCCATAACTCCTTCATCCGACGTCCGTTTTCGTCAGACTTTTTATCGTTGCGCTACTATTGTTGAGACCTTCGCTTCTCATTTAGTTTGTGTCGGCAAAAAGTCCCTCGATCTCTATTTCGAGTTTTTAGCTGTTTACTACTATATACGTAACTTAGAAAAATCATAACTTCTTCATACGAAGTCAGATTTGGACGTTCTTTCTATGTACTTTTACGGTTTAATGATATCTAAAACTTTCATTTAGATACCTAAGACTAAAAATTATTGTATTGAAACTTCGCGTTTTACGTCTATCAGTGTTGCCGAGAATCTTCGGTTGGTCATAACTTCTTCGTTATAACTCGGATTTTAGGGTTCTTTATATGTACGAAAACCTTGATACGATTCCTACTAATTTAGTTAACCCAAATAAGATTTTAGGAAAGTTAAATTTTGACTTAAATTTGACTTGTGTTCCATCATATTGTCTCGAAATACCGGGTTGTTACAACTTTGATGATTACTGATGGACGAGAGGGTAGGGCAGGAGCCCCAGCGGAGAGGAGCCAGGCTTTGCAGCGTCAGTCAGGGGAGGTCGATCAGGACTCAAGCAGGGGATGTCGCGGGTATATATCTTTTGTCTTCTTGTTGATTCATCTAAATTTTGTTGTTTGGAATCTCGCATCGGTTTGGGAAAGTGTATCTCTGGTTTAATTCGTTGCATATGTTTGGGTTATATCTTCAAGTAATGTCATATGCCTTTTGCATGTCGTGAATTATTAGTGGTTAGTGAAGGGTTGTTTCTCTTATAACGGGTGTAGAGTGTTCTGTGTTATCTTGGTTGTAGTCGGGATCAGTTCGGGGGCATTGTGTGGAAGGTTTATGGTCAGGATTTAGCGGGTTAGTTGTCCAGTATCGCCAGGATCTAGTAGTTTTAGCCATTGTGCTTGGATTGGTTTTTGAAGGTGCCGAGGGAAGTGGTTTGTTGTTGAGGCTTTAGTTGGAGCATCCGTCCTTTGAACTTCAAGATTTCAGTGGGATATCATTCTAAATATCTGGAATTATCAGTGTTGTGGAGATTCGGGAAGGGTTCAACTAGTCTTCAAGGGTTGTGCGGTCTTTTGATTTGGTTAGTAATGGATCACTAGCAAGGTTAAGCGTTGGTTGTCAGCGGGTCGATCGTTGGAACGTAAGAAGGATTGGGGAATCCTTCAATTCTCATGTGTTTTGAGAATTTAGTTGATTCAAAGTAGGGGAGAATCATCCAGGAGTTTAGGAGCATGAGCGGTTTTGAAACTAGGATAAGTTTCGCGTCCTCGTCGGGAAGGAAGACGACCCAAGTGGCTGTTTGGATTGATGATTGTGTGAGCTGGAAGTCTGGGAAACTTACCAACATTGAGATCGCATTCTCATGGTGTTTGATAGCAGACTGTGGGGAACCAAGTTGGTGTTCCAGGAATGGATCAAGTTCAGCTCGGGCGTCCGGTCGAGTGTGTGCTAGACTCTGGGTGTATTCGATTTGATAGATTAGAGGTAAGGCATTAGGTTGCGATTATGGTAAGTGGTGGTGCTGTAAGACTGTGGTGTGGCCTGTAGCATTCACTAGATAGCAGTTACTGTAGAAGTGTTGTAAGACTGCGAGGTGGCTGTAGCATTTACTAGTGGTCAATTGGTGTAGGAGTGTTGTAACACTTCGGGGTGGTCCGTAGCATTCACCAGTCCTTGTTCAGAGGTGAAATGGTAACAAACCTGTGTTTTGCTCGCGATTTTCTTTGGATGGTTTAGACCAGGGTGGGTCAGTTCGCAAGGTTGTTGGAGGGCCACAATATGATTGGAATAAGGATATAGTAGACCGATTATGAGGAAAGACTACAGTTGGTCCTGTAGCGTTCAATTTAGCATCGAGTTAGTGTCGAGATGGTTTGGATAGTTATTGCCTGTGAGGCTTTTTGACGGAAGCCGCGAGGGGCGACTGTATGGGACTCTTTTGGCTTAGCGACCGGGTCGGAACCTAGAATTTCGGATGACTGGCAGACGGATTGGGACCAGGGAGGTCTCGGTGGATTTTGGAAAGCATCCAGTAGGCAACATGCTATTCCGAATAGTATCAGTGTTTCATGCAGTATCGGTGTTTCGGGCAGTATCAGTGTTTCGGGCAAAATCAGTGTTTTGGGCAATTTCAGTGTTTCAGGCAATTTTAGTGTGTGGAGCAGTATCAGTGTTTCAGGCAGTATTAGTGATTTGGGTTTCGTGTATGTGTGGAGTCTGGTTGATTAGGAAATGCTAAGTCACTCGCAGTGGGATTATCTGAGCCTTCTGTCAAGTATAAGTGTTCTGTAGCTACTTATGGTCAATGACTTTGTTTCCCTTTGAAGCAACAATGTGATCGGGGGTTGGAAGCATTTTGTTTGGTACGAGACTCTATGAGGATGATTTGGTGGTGGTTCGGTGTGGAAGGCCTGACATGGGGTCAGACCATTGAGACTTTAGGTTTCGAATGTCAAGTAGTAGGATGGGTTTTATTCAAGAGATTGGGGATTTGTTATTCTTTGGGCTTAAAGAACTACTCTAAGGATGGTTTCGGTTGACCTGGAGCGGCCGTGGTAGGACCAGAGTTGGAAGTGTTATGTTTGGACTGTTATTCATTGAGGGTTTGTCATAGAGTTGTTTCAGCATGGCCGGTCTGTTGGGGAGTCGGGCCATTATAGACTTCAAGTCTCAAAAAGGTAGAAGTGGGTTGTAGGGGCTGAAGGTTTGGATGTTATCTTCCGGATAGAAGTTTCGGTTGCATTAGGAAGATTA
This sequence comes from Lactuca serriola, assembly GCF_051521515.1. NCBI lineage: Eukaryota > Viridiplantae > Streptophyta > Magnoliopsida > Asterales > Asteraceae > Lactuca > Lactuca serriola. Next base: position 74,707,544 of record NC_136410.1, on the reverse strand, counting down.
TTTTTGTGCGCAAAATTTTCGATTATGATCATCAGGTGGGTTGTTTTGTTATGAGTGTTAATAAGAAGCGATTTCGAGGATGAAATCTAATTTGAGTGGGGGAGATTTGTAACACACGGAATCTAGAAGGCCAATTATGGAAATAAATTCCCTTCTTAGGGGCCAACTCGTCGAGTTTAAGGCATAAAATCGATGTGTTGGAAGCTTTTGGGGTGCGTGTTTTTAAGGACCAACTCGTTGAGTTGGTGAAGGGAACTCGACGAGGACGCTGTTGGAGGAACCCTAATTTTTGGGTTTTGCACCCTATTTAAACACCTTAAGTTCCAGGTAATGGCCTCATTCCTAGCCTCCATAGCCCCTAACCCTAATCTCGAAACCCTAGAGCCTCCTTGAGTGGTGTGAGCTTATTGTGAGTATGTTTTGGTGTGTTGGAAACTCATTGAAGGGAAGAAAAGCTTGGTGCAAAGTGGCGGTTCAAGTAGGAGATTTTAGATCTTGATTCTCTGCTTCATTTCCAGCACATCTTGGGTATAAAGTTCTAACCTTGCTTAATATTTGCTTAGATCTCTTATTTGGTTAAATTGCATGCTTTTAGCCATGGACGGGTGATTATTGGGGAAGTAGAACTCCTAAGTGCTTACTCTTTTAGTTCTATGATCTTCATGAGTTCTTTTGGCATAAAGGTGCCAACTTTATGGTCTTAAGGGCTTCATGCATCTATTAATCTCTTCTTTTATTCTCTTATGAGCTTTTGAGCCTCTCTTAGCCATTCATGAGTGTAAAGTTGGAAGCTTTATGTGACCATGCAGCCTTAAAGGACCAGATCTGTATTTTAGGGCTTTGTCTTGGTGGTTAAGTGATTATTGATTAAACCCTTAACCTTTTTCAGTCTAGGATTTGGGTTTTGAGCCCACTTGGTTGGTCCTTAGGGGTAAAGTTGGAAACTTTATCCTTCTAGACGCTATTTCAGTTAAGATCCGAGTGGGGAAGCTGTTAGTTTCGGTTATGTCGGCTTAATGGGTTAAGATGTTTGGTTCCTAATGAACTCGGCGAGTTTTTGGGTGAACTCAGCGAGTTGGATCGGTTCTTTTCGATTTTTGTAGTCTGATAAAGGAAACTCGACGAGTTGGGTCAACTTGGGTCGTTGAATTTGACTTTTGACTTATGTCTTTAACCTAGTTTGTCCCAAGGGGTGTTTGTGGTAATTTGAATTGTACTTAAGGAAAATATGGGCTTAGAATAAGGCCTCTATGGGATTGGTCATAATTTCGAAAATTGGGCCATTAGTGGGCCTTTGTGGACCCTTTGGTTTTGGGTTTGAGGGGTTGAGTTATAAAAAGGCCATTCGAACACAAAGTGTTGGACTAGAGAGAAAGGTTGGGCCTTAAGGCAAGACCATGTAAGGGGTTTGGGCCCAATTTGGAAAATTGGGCCAATGGTTGATTTGTGGGTCTTTGGGCTTTTTAGAGTGTAGTTGGGTCATAAATTTGGACAAGGTTAGGTAGGGGTAAAATGGTCCTTTTACCCCATGCATGGAGTTGTGATTTGGATTGGAACTCAATTGTTAATTGGGTGTCATTTTGTTACTGGTAGTTTGGGAATCAGTTAGCCTGCAGTCAGGAGTTCTCTGTAAGATTCAACAGTGCAAGGTGAGTCTTCTCACTATATCCATGGGTCGAAGGAACCAATGCCGACCCATTATGTGTTATGTGGTATGATAGCTGGCTCTGTGATATTTGCATGGAAGACCCCGAGGGAGCCCGAGGCAATTGGATGTCAAACCATGAGGGGAAAGCCCATGACATTCCAGGTAAAGACCATGGGGGAGCCTATGACATAATAGATAAAGACCATAGGGGAGCCCATGTCACCTATATGTATGTGTGTGATAGTCTGTGATTATATGTGGTATGGTATTTTGGGGAAGTCACTAAACTTTGTGCTTACAATTTTCAGTTTATGTTTCAGGTACTCTAGTTTTCAAATGAAGAGCTCGGGATGATTGCAGAGCACACACCACATGTTTTCCACAATATATGATCTTTGGGATTGGACTCTAATAATTGTATTACTTGAAATGCTTTTCAGTGTTTTGAACAAAGTTACAATAGTGTTTTAATTATAATAAAAAAGAAATTTTTACCTTGGATTTTTGGGTTGTTACAACTTGGCTAAGGGGTTGTTTGTTTTTTGGCTACAAATCTGCACAATCACTTTTGTCTGCGCCGCACAGACCACGTGTAGACATATATCATTGTAGTGTGTTTGTTTTTTCAAAGTGCGCAAATCTAAAACGTCTGCATGAAGTCTTCAACACATAGACATGGACTAGCCTCTATTGAGGCCTGTGGAAGTACTTTTAACCTAAAAAACACACATTTTCTTTTCTTTTCTCTTTCAGCGCCTCCATTCTTACGATACTTTCCACCCTCGACGCCTCCCACCCTCGAAGCCTCGCTGCCTCCCTCCACCACCATTATTCACCGTTCTTCATCTCTGATCAAAACCACCACCCTCCTCTTTGTTCGTAGGCGACAAAAAACGCAACAAGCGACGTCATCACCAGTCTTTGACACCCTCATCTCCGAACGATATGCACCTTTTTTTTCTGTTTTTTTAGTTGTAACATGAAATTGAAGTTTATTCTTGTTGGAAAACTCTTTAATGTACTGAAACATGATGTTTAATTTTGCTGAAATTGTTTCTTGTTGCTTAAATTTGTTTTTGGATGTTAGAAATCTGAAAATATTTGGTTGAAATAGCCTGTCATGCTTAAAATTCTTATTAAATGTTGCTGAAAATCAATATTCCTTGATGTATTTTGCTGGAAATTCCATAACATTGGTTAAATCAAGCTTTTTCTTGATGAAAATATGAAAATTGTGCTGAAATATGAATATAGTGCTGAAAATATGAAAATAGTGTTGGAAATAGTCATTATGTGTGTGTGTGTGTGTTTTTTTTGTTTTTTTGCTGAAAATACTCCTTATTGTTGAAAATAGTCATTATGTTTTGTTTTTTTGTTGAAATGTATATGATATGTATGGTGTTAAATTGATTTTTGATGCAATTCCTTATGAAAGCAGCTTTGTGGATGCTCCAATACCTTATGAAATCTGATTTGTTTATGATATATTGGTTATTAGAAATGAGAGACAAATAATAATGGACCAATGAGCATTTAAAATGCTTATTGGATACTTGTATTGAAGAAGTAGAGAATATAGATAGAAAATGATTAAGTTTGCACAATGATTCATGGATTAGGCTTGCAAGAGTTCTTAAAGAAAAATTTGGTATGGATTTAACTAAAAAACAATCAAAAAACACATATGACAATTTGAAAGTCAAATACACAGGATGAGTATATTTGAAAAACAAATCTGACAATATATACAATTCTCAAACAAACACTTTTAACTTAACAACCGAGGAGTGAGATGATTTTAAGAAGGTTTATATATATATATATATATATATATATATATATATATATATATATATATATATATATATTTATCACTACAGTTTATCACTTTCAACTATTTACAAAATATTCTTTGGTTTTTTAAGTGGAAATGAAATTTATATTTAAGTTGACATTATAATGTTATATTTAACTTAACAATTTAAGTATTTTGTCCAAACTGTTCGATAGTTGTAGCTTTAAACTGATAATGGTTAACATACAACAAAATATTAAATCTAATAAATTAAGTATAATATGTTAAAAGTTAAAGACATAACTTTATAAGTAGAAGTAAATATATTATTTTAAAAGTGAAATTTAGTATATTTATGATTACGCTTTAAGTTTGATATTTATTTAACCTCATTAACCAACTTATAATCATTGTTAGAAAGACACTACAATTAATTACTTTTAACTATTTATAAGGTATTCTTTGGGTTGTTTAAGTTAAACTAAAATTTATATTTAAGTTGATCCTGTAATATTATATTCAAATTAATAATTTAAATATTTTATACATATTGTTCCAAAATTGTATCTTTAAAATGATAATGTTTTACATCTAACAATATATTAAAACTAATAAATTAAGTATAGTATGTTAAAAGTTAAAAAACATAACTTTATAAGTAGAAGTAAATATATTATTTTAATATTGAAATTTAGTTTATATATGATTACACTTTAAATTTGATATTTATTTAACCTTATTAACCAACTTATAATTATTATTAGAAAAAAATTGAAAAGTCATGAGAGTTTCAAATGAATGAATGTGATAAAAGGAAAAATGATATATATATATATATATATATATATATATATATATATATATATATATATATATATATATCACATGAAGAAATAATACTAATAAAAAAGAAATATTTTTACTTAAAATAAAATACCAAAACAAACATAAATACTAAAACAAACATACACTATCAATAAGTTAATCTTGGAGATCAAATTACACTACTCAAAGATTTGAACATTGAGTTTTAGCATATATTAAAAAATTGAGTAAATATCAATTGAGTTTTTACTTATCAAAGTCGGCTAATATAATCATAAAAAAATCAAATCACTTTAAGTAAAAAGCTCCATTTATTATTTGTTTGTCATCGCTTAACATACATTAAAAGTAAACTTTGAGTCAAAGTTACAAACATGACTTTTAACAAATAAACTCTATTGATGATTACAATAGGCAAAGTTCCGATTTTTCAAAACTAGCTTTTAACATAAATTAGAAAATTGACAGACCTATTGTAATCGTTAAGAATAACCAAAATCGAAAAACAGAAATAACAAACCTTATTTGTGTTTCAAAGTTAGATTTTGGTTACGCCTAAAGGAGGTCACCCCCGACTTTTTATCGTCGCCAGAAACCCTAATTCCGCTATGATTCGTCACTAACAATCCAAATCAACATACATTTTTTCCTTCTTGATCTTTCTTTCTTTCTCGAATCCTCTGGCAAGATGGCATTTAGACCACTTGAAGATCGATTGTGGTTGCGGCAGTTGATGATGATGGCGTTAAGGAGGAGGCACCTCATCTGGTCTCATCGGTGTCTCTTCTGGTGTCACTGGTGATGGGTACGACAATGGTGGCTGCATCTTATGAAACCTTAGAGAGAGGGGGGATATAGATATGAGAATATGAAAGGTAAGAGGTGAGAGGGTGAGAAATTATAAGAAATAGGTAAAGCTGCAATTCCTATTATGCCCAGACCATTTAAAAGTTACACCTTAATGCTAGTAGTTTTAGAATTTTTCATAAATTGCCCATTTAATGTAACCTTACATCTAAATATTTACATGGTACAGATCTGTTCTCGCATTCTTAACCTTTTAGGTGTTCTCATTTGATTATTGGTATAAGTTAATAAATAGTTTCCTCAGAAAATATTATTGACAAACCGACCTGATAACCAAATTTTTTGACTCATTTATTCTATCGAAAACAAAATCTTAGAGCGTATAGACTACAAATAGTTGCTCAACCAATTTGTTATCAAGAATGTTAGGAGAGATGCATGGATCGTCGGTTAGCTGTTACGATATGTAACTACTCATTAAAATACTATGATTTTGTTATTTTTATTGTTATAAAGTTTATCGTCGTTTTTTGTTTTAAATTTGTTTATGTAATTTAATTCATTACACGTTAAGGCCTAAGAGTTTTTTCTTCACGATTCGTTTTATACATTTGAATCCTTAGGACTGACCCGGATTATGATACCTAGCTATAAATACTTGTAATCGTAAACCCTAACAATAACTATACCAAGCCCATATACAATTATATTTATAATAGTTGAATAGGCCATACCTTAATATGTCCATACTCCAAACACTTATCTTGCTGAAAATCATCATTTTTTTTTCACTTTGTTCCAAGTCGGTTATTCGTTCGGATCACCAATTTCGAAGACATAACACATCTTCTTATCAACATTGCCTATAGCATATGATGCCTAAATATGACATCCCAATTCTCTATATAAGTAGATTTTTATGAATTTATATTATTACCGTCATCACTTTGTGTATAAGCAACATGCATTCGTGGAACATGAGTGGCATCCGAGCATCAACAAAAGAGAAATACGAGTAAAAGTACATACTATTAATGTTTATCTTCTTGGCTCGTAATCAAGCAACTAGAATCAATTATTATGCTCAACTTTTCTCGATCTTATGACAAAAAACAGTATACATGTAGTATATGCATGATCATATGTGCTTATTTGGTCAAACATATACTAGCGCAAGTAAGACCACAAGGAAGATCCCGAGGACACAATAAGAACACACACACGACACACACACACACACACAAAACATAAAAACACCAACGTATGAGTGGAATCCCAAAATCAGAAAAACCAAAAACGATTTTCTTTCACAATAAAATAGAACTTGGAAAATTAATGAATGAATATCATAAAACAAACTAATTACACTTTTTAACAAGAGCCAAACAGAATCAGCTTAGCATAAAAGAAGTTCAATGAAATTAGTCACCAAAAGTACAATTAACCTGTATGTGGTAACCTTTTTAATAGCTGAGATAAGACATTGAATTGTTCTAAATCAACAACGTAATAATCAGCAATGATTCAACCCCTCAAGTAAATGAGTAACTAATAAAAAGCTTCCAGGATGATTAGCAAGGTGAGATATTTGTAACCCCGTAATTAACAGTTGATGTTCTTACCTAAATATAAAGCAACTAAGATCTTACTACAACATTCTCAATCAGGCGAATGTAGAGCCATAAAATCAATGTACATTCAGATACCTGGGATTTTAATGGAATAACCCAACTAAAAAGAAATACCACATCAGATGTATTATTCTCGATTTAAATACATTCTGGATGCAGAATATGCCATGAAGGCATGAGAAGCAATAACAAAATATGATGCTTTGGGCAAAAAGGATGAGTGATCATTAAAATTTTTTCACTCTGTTGTTCATCTACAGTCTACAGTAAACGAAAGGCATTGAACACTAAGAACACAAGCATCAAAATCACAAAGGAAAATCAACTTAATTGTAAGGATCCATTTATATATAAAGGTCTAGAACATCAAAGCTTAAAAACTACCGATTATAACAGAAAATTTGAAACGCAAACTTTTTTTTTCCCCATAACAGTAGATTTGGAAATAGTGGAAAAGTACCGATTCGATTAAATCCATCACATCATTACTGGTTCTTCAACTTCTCGACCCTGTTATTCAACTGATCGATCTTAATAACCAAGTGCGTGACGGAAAACAACAGCCAATAGAAAACCAAAGCGCTAACGATCAACAACATGTTGCGCTGGCTCTTCATGATGGATTTCTGGTGACGCAAGTGCTCCGTTGGGGTACACGATTCCGCCTCACAGTTGGGTCGATGCTCGTATTTCCAGTAGATATCCATGAATAGGAAGAGGCAAAAGGGGACGATCGAGAGGAACGGTTTGAGGAGGTTACGGATGACGGCGACTAAGCCCTTTCGGAGCGGGCCAAGGCCAGGAATGGTCAGCAGAAGGACCATGACTGCTTCTGCCGCGGCGGCGTAGCCGAGGACAACCCATTCTAACGCCATTGTTAATTGATCGGAGAGAAGATTGAAGAATACGAAAACCCTAGATCTGTTGTGGTGTGGACGATGAGAGGATTGTGAGGGGTGGAAAGAAAAGGAAATCGAGTTTCTTCGAAGATGTAGTCGTTGCCTCGTTGGTCGGTGATGGGACACGTGTGGACACGTGGTATCTTAGTAGAGAACCAAGGAGAGAGGACTAAAATAGTAAAATGTATTAAAAAATAATTAGATAAAGGATAAAATGGAAATGGAGTAATCTAACAGTTATAAACATAGTTGTTAATAAAAATAATCATTTCAAATTTTTATTGCAAAAATAAGCACATACTCCAGATATCATATTTCGGAGTGCATAATTTTGTTTCGGGCTTGGGATACAGAATACGATATTCCGGAGTATAAATGATGTTTCGGAGTTGGTGTTGGTTGGTCGGATTTTTGTCTGGAATCTGACATACTTTACGTTCCGGACTGAAAAAATGTATTCCTGACTACAGTCTGAAACGGTCGTACATTCCGGAGTGTTATTCCGGAGAGATATAATTAGGGTATTTGTATGGTTTTGTTCCATATATGCAATATATTCGTGTGTTTAATACTTTCCATAAACGTTTCAGAATGAGTATGTATACGAGATTTTTTTTCTTTTTCGAATGTTAGTTTCTAGTGGAGGGCAATGGCAACGTATCAACAGATGTATGTCGTATCTTGCTCCGGACTACACATGATTTGGTGTAGATATAAGCAATGATATCAACTTAATTGGGTTAGTTATGTTGATTGCTTCCAAGGCCATGTTACACGCTGATCAAATTTGCTTATTTTTTCAATGTCATGGATCAAATATAGTTAGACAGATTATTAACGATAGTGATATTAGATATTTTCTTAGTTTTATTAGTCTTATGCCTCCTAACATAGTACAATTGTAAATAATGTATTGGAAAGTGGTATCGATTTCTCGGGGAAAATTGTTCTGGAAATGTTTCTTCCGGTGTTGGGTGTAACCAAATTTGTAATTTATTACTGATGACAACCAACCATGTTCCTTCTTACAATGACCCTATAGATGGGGGTGATTATATGTCTAAAGGTAAAGTTGTTCATATCGACCTTCTTGTTGATGTTGATGAATCTGCGAATGATGAGACAAAACTAATGATGTTGGTTGATGATGATAATATAATTCCACATGGAGAGCCAGCTGAACGTTTTTAGAGTTAGACTGAATTTGATGGATATGATCATGAACGTGGAGAGGAGAAAACTGTTCCCTTACAACCCCGAAAATCACAAGAGGAAAAGTTTCCTTTTTATTTTTTCGATTATGAAGAAACACAATCCACCCATTGGGTTATGCTTGAACCTTTACAATTGTAACATTCAGTTCAGGTGAGCAATTGTCAAGTTTAAAAGTTCGAAGGATAAAACTCTACTCACGATGTGAGGTATGTATGTCACGTCGTAAGGAGATCAATGAGAACGCACACCACATTTGATCTCACAATGTCAACACATATTGGCTCACAACGTGCGACCTGTCTGAGAGGAAACCCTAATTTTGGGGGGTTTTATTTCCGTATTGAAAGGAAGTGAGGGTTAGGGTTAGCCCACCCTCAGCCTCCATCACCTCCTTGCACTCCCATTTGAAACTCTAGTATCCATATTTGATCTTGAAGCTCATTTGTGGTGATTTTAGCAAATGAGAAAAAGAGGAAGAGCATCTAGTCCATCATTTCTGCATTCAGGTGTCACCGCCAAGCATTTGCACACCTTTTGGACCTTTTGTGAGTTTCAAGTTCGTTGCTTTATAAGTTGTAACGCCCGTAGATTAGAGCTAGTCAATTTAGAGACAATAAGCATCAAAAATGACTTTTTGATGGAAGATTATTTAGAAGGATTAATCTTAACCAAGTTGTAGTATATGTCTCAAGGTTTCCGAAAATATAAAGAACGCCGAAATCCGAGTTATAACGAAGAAGTTATGACCTGTCGAAGTTTCACGACAGAACCGACACGACACAGCGCGACGTAAATAGTGAATTTACGTTAGAGAGATATTTATCCAAAACAATCTAAATGAGAATTGAAGATCTCATCGATAGTAGTGCAACGACGGAAAGACGGACGAAAACGGAGTTCAGATGAAGGAGTTATGAATTTTGAACGGAGTTTTCCTGTCCCAGCCTACTAAAAATAATATATAAGTAATATAATTATAATATATTAAAAATAAAGTCAAAATTAGCCAATGGAGTCTAAACGAGAGTTGTAGAGCATAATCTCACCTTCGCATCGATATAAAGAATGTTGAAAACGGAGTTCGTATGCGAAAGTTATGAATTTCTGAAGTTCGGGGCGCGAAACCCCAAAACTGTCAGAGACCACGACGTGGAAAGCAGTGCCACGACGTGGCAAGTCTCCTGACACCTCCGGGAGTCCCCCAGATGCAACTTGCAATGACGTATGCAATGACGACCAAGCCCACGACGTGGAAAAAGGATCCCACGACGTGGCAAGGGCCATATTTGCCCTATAAATAGATTTGAAGGGCCAGCCGACTATGGTTGCTCCATCCCTTCTCTCCCACTCCTGATACACCCTCTAAGCCCTATTTTAAACCCCCCGAAGCCCCGGTATCAACCCCGAGACCCGAAGCAAGTCCCGAAGCCTGAAGATCCCGAGAAGAAAAGAGTTTCCGAGCCGAAGCTCTACCCACGAGAAACCCGATGTGTGAAGTGATCCCGGTTTCACCAAAGAATACTACTTCTACAAGTCGTAGTGCTGTCCGATCATCTTATGATCAAGTGAGTGTATAGTCACTTTCATGTTACACATAGATATGAAGTATCTTATAAAATACGTGCTATGTGTATATATATTATTGTTTATACGTGTGAGTGTATAGTCACTTTCATCTTACAAATAGATATGAAGTATCTTATAAAATACGTGCTATGTGTATATATATTGTTGTTTATATGTGTGAGTGTGTGTTTACTTTCTTCTAACACATAAATATAAAGTATTAGCTATGAAATATGTGCTATGTGTTATATATTATTTGTCTATTTGAGATGGGCTTGGAATTGATGTTTTTATACGGGTGTTAAATGATTTAAACTGTATATGTATTTTATATCTACAAAAATGTTGGGTAGAACATGGGTAGATGAAATAGTGGCGACTATGAGACTTAGTGCCTATTGAGTAAACCCTGGCGACTATGCGACTTAGTGCCTATCGAGTAAACCTTGGTGACGATGTGACTTTGTGCCTATTAAGTAAACCCTGGCGACTATGCGACTTAGTGCCTATCGAGTAAACCTTGGTGACGATGTGACTTCGTGCCTATTGAGTAAACCTTGGTGACTATGGAGTTAGCACCTATTGTTAAGTAAACCTTGGTGACTATGGAGTTAGCGCCTATTGTTAAGTGAACCTTGGTGACTATGGAGTTAGCGCCGCTTGAGTAAACCCCGACGACTATGGAGTTAGCATCTGATAACTATGGATTTAGTACCTGATAGATAAACTTTGGCAGCAATGGACTTCGTGCCAATTCCTTAGGTAAATCCTTAGGAATGAATGAATGAAGGATAGTGGATTCTTAGGGTAAAACCTTGAGAAAATAAAGTAGATATGGGGATGGGTCTTTGGGTTGGTTGTTTGATAATTGAATATAATAAATGTATTATTGTGGGTTGAAAACCCTATATGCTCACCAGGCTCCCAAGCCTGACCCACTCAGTTTTCTTTGCATTACAGGTAATGGCACAGGGGTATAAGTTGGTGGTCTTGACGAGAGAATTTGGATTATAGATCAGTAGTTATAAATAACTGTTGTAAGGTCTATTTTATATTGTTTATGCTTTTGGTCTGTATCGGACCATGACATCCCGATGTTTTATTATTTAATGAAAATACGTTCTCTTTGAGAAACATTTTGATAAATTTTATCATATTTTGTTTTGGGAACAAATTCCGCAACTCTTTTAAATCAAAAGGATTTACTCTGATTTTATAAAAAAAAGCATAAACAAATCGGTCTTTTCTGGCCGTGAAATTGGGGATGTCACATAAGTCTATAAGTCTAGATCTAGATTTTTAGGCTTTATCCTTCATGTACAAGATGATATAGTGGTTGAAATCCATAAAGTTTCCAACTTTATGTATCTACAATATCCCTTGAGTAGTATAGATGCTAGATCTGGAAGATGGTTGAGTTTTATGGATCATTCATGAGATTTGATGTCATTTTCCCTTTTTGTGCCCTTGCTAATGTTTGGGACATGCATGTCCAAAAAGCCATGATTTTTATGATGTTCTGGAGTAAATAAGACACAATGGGGGATTTGGTTGCTTGGCCAAAAAGAGACTAAGAGTTTCATTAAGAACTTCTTATCAAAGCATTCTCACGTTGTGAGCACATGGAGTGTCATGACGTGAGGATGGGGTTCCTAGACTATTTTGGACTCATTAGGTCATCACGTGACCTTTAGGGGTCACGACGTGACTAGTGGTTGTGGGACTTTCAAGTGTGAATTGATTTTTTTCACTTTGACCAGGGTTTAAACAAGTTTGACATGAGGGTATTTTGGGTATTTTGAGTTATATTTGAGATTGGTCATTATTTGTGTTGGATTAGGTGTCTAAACCCATAACTATAATTTATATAAACTTGAATTGATAGTAGTACAGTCCTTTTGGGTTGCCCTCAGACCTAGTAATTGAATAAGATAACTTTTAGAGAGAGAGAGAATGATTTATTAATTTATTATATGGTTAATAAATTAATTAGAAATAAAAATAAACAATTTGTTAATATATTATGAGAATAATATATTAATTGGAAATAGTATTATTTAATTAATAATTAATCAGAAATTAATTGGATTAATTTTGAGATTAATTGAATTAATTAAAAGTAGGAGGACTAAAGGTCACAATGTTCAATAGTTGAGCATTGAGGAATTCTAGAACCTCCTATAAAGAGAAGGAATGAAATCTAGAATGTTTTTAGGGTTTCTTGGGCTCTAAGGGTGCCTTGGATGCCTTAGGGGGAAGTTAAGGGATTAGGGTTATCTTGGAGATACCTTCCTTATCCAATACCTTCCTAACACCTATATAAACCCCTATTTGGGTTTAATTTCGGCCATTCCTTATTCCTTAGAGGAAATTCCGATTTTTGCTTGTATTCTCCTCTCCCTGTTCAAGTCCTTTGGTTGCTAGGGTTTGAGTGTGAACCATTAGAGGCGTGACACTTGTGGCGCTTGCTACCAAAGGTTTTCAAGTAAGGATTCAAGATTGTTTACAATAACAATCTTAAAGGTGTGTTTTTCCTAAACCTATTTGTATTTTGATTATATGCTAGTGTTCTAGGGTTTCTATTTTGTTGTTCAAAGTTGTATGTTCAATTAGAGAAAACATAGATCAAGTATTAGGGTTGCATGCACACATAGGATTTTATATGTTTTGCATAAAACCCATTAATGGTATTAGAGCATAGGTTTAGTTTTCTATTGAATTGATAAAATGGTTGAACTTGAACAAGGAGAAGCAAACAAAATCGTTATTCTGTAGTGTTGGACAGTCAGATCCACAAAACTTAGATTTTCTGCTTATATCATGAATTGATTAAGATAATTACCTTTAATAATGGTTTAAATAAGTAAAATGAATAATTATCTAAGTAATTACATATCCTTATCTTGAATTCATGATTGGTTTACTTTTAAATTAAAATCAATTTCTTAATTTTCAAAATTTAAAAATAAACCCTAGTATTTTGAAAAGTTTAAAATACATCATTATGGATCTTATTATTAATTTAATTAAGTGATTAACTAAAAGATAATCAATAAATCCATAAATGGGTTAAATTTAGTTAAAAGTTTATTTTATTAAAAGATTAAACCTTTAGAATTTTAAGATGTTTTAAAATACACCTTATACTATGTATATAATTACAAGTTTAAATATATATTATATGTGTAAAAAAAGTCAGTCGAACCGCTAGTACGCCTTATTCACGAAGCCATACTATAATGAGAGTTTAAGGAAGCGGCTTGTAAAATGACCACCATTAGGTATACAATCTTACCCGCCACTCTCTTGTATGGTAGAGGGTCGTTAGCCGAACAGGTTTGATAGGACAATTTAACCTCATTAAAAGTATAATGATGTAAAGTAACTAAACTATTTGAAAAATCTCACTCTTAGTTACTTTAGGAAAATGTGAATTTGTATGCTAATACATGAAATTGTACTTTACACTTTATAAGTCGTTAGTGGAGCATGTGTGGTTAACTGACACACTAATGAGGGACTAATAAAGAGTGGTAATGGGTGTCTCGAAAATTATCGTTGATTAATGGAGCGCGTGTGGTTAACCGACACATTAAAATGAGATGATAAATGACATCGAGAGTACCAAGCTAATTTGCATGGTTATTCATATCTCGTTTGTGATCCTCAGCATCCCAGTCACAAAAGTGAGAGCATAATCGAGATTAAACATGCCATTGATTAGATTCAATGAATCTCAAAAGATCTAGGAGTTTCATAAGACTGAAACTAGTAAAAGCCTTACTTACTTAAAATAGATTCGAATTTGATTACGACATCCATCTTCAAAGTTCGAATCGAAAATATGGATCATAGCCTTAATTTTTAATTTATGGGTTAATTATTAAGGATTAAATATCAACTAACTTTAATTCTCTTTTCTCCCTTTATAGATGTCAAGTCAAGAAAATAATGGTCTTCCTCTACCTTCTGAAGATGATCTTCCACATTCTGATCAAGGTGAAAGTATGTTCCCTTCTTCGAACAATGATGGAAATAGATATCATGCTTCTCCAACTCTTCCTCCTCCTCCTCCAATAACTCTCCCCGTGTCACGAGTTGAAAGATACGAAACTAATCAAGCCCTATTGGCATGAGAACATAAAGATGGAAATTTTGTGTGTACGCATGTTCTGAAAATGAAATCGTACATTGCCGAATTGGAAAGATCGAGTGTCATTTTATATAGGGAGCAAGCCATTGATTAGGTTCTCCTTTCATTTCCTAAGTTATATGGACAATGGTGACAATGGTGGTCCAGAAAAGATTTCTCTTCCCAATGGAAAGGGATCGACCAAGGTCAAACCGTTTGATCGTATGGTAAAGAGAAATGCTAGTTATGAGATAGTTCCATGTACTAATCCTAAAAGGTCCTTATGTTTCTATTGCCAATTGTAGAGAAATTGGTTGCGAAGCTGCTCAGACTACCTGAGAGATCTTAGAGATGGTAAAGTTAAGTTGTGTGACTCTACTTCAGGTATATCCATTATCTGAATCCATTATTTTAATAAGTTCTTTTTCATAGACTCTTAATACATGATGTGATGATCACATTTTGATGGTATTGCAGGATCTAAGAGAAAGAAGGAAATTTGTAACAACGTAAATTTTAAAACAATTTTTCACTTTTAAATAATTCAATCTCATCCATAAAAATTCACATTTCTCAATGTATCACATAACAAATCCATAAAATCACATCCCAAGATCAATATATGAAACTCCGATAGTATGTACTGGTCATGCCGACACCTCCCGCGATCCTCACTGGTACCTGAAACACATCACACAAACACTGTAAGCACAAGGCTTAGTGAGTTCCCCAAAATACCACATACAACACATACGCCTCTCGAGGCTACAGTACGACCCTCCGGTCGATGTGTCTCAGCGGGACCCTCCAGTCCCATAGCTCGTTGGACCATCTGGTCCGGTCATAGCTCGTTGGGTCCTTCGGCCCGGTCTATATCGTTGGACCCTTCGGTCCGGTCTATATCGTTGGACCCTCCGGTCCGGTCTATACAATCACATAGCATACATATATCACATTGCACATAATATCATACATACACATAGCACACAAGACCCTCCGGTCTACACATATATACCACTCTAGGTAATGTATAGTGAGAAGACTCACCTCGGGTATCTCGGATAATCTTGCACTCGAACACACTGGTCTAGCCCCCACCTAAACACATAACAACACTCTTAAATAAATAATGGCTCTCAAAGGCTAGATTAAATCCACTCTACAATTCCACAGAAGGGTAAAAGACCATTTTACCCCTCCTTGACCCTACAAGTCCAAAGGTTGACCAAAACCCTAAAAGTCAACGAAAGTCAACAGGAGGCAATACGCGGCGTGTACCTCCTCTGTACGCGGGGCGTACGCCGGCGAACCACTATTGGGGTCTCAACCCCTTACGCTGCGCGTACTGAGAGTTACGCCCAACGTAAGTCTAAGTTTCAGCCTTTCTTTGGATTTTGGTCTTAAACGGTTCAGACACTCATTCAACTTCCAGATCTGACTCTCCCTAAGTCTCTTATCCCATAAATTCGGAACCTTTAAGCCTTTGCATGGCTGTAAAGGTCCCTACACCCTCTAACACCTTTCCTTTTTCCTCAAAAGGTCTAGATCTCATGCATGGCTCAATATTTACGTCCAAGATTGCATTTTTATGAACATACAACTCTTATAGTCCTGAAATATGATAGATCTAGGCCAATGGAGACCATTTGCTCATAAAGTATCAACCTTGGGACCAAAAACCCTAGAAATTGGTCCAAGAAGCACACAACACAAATGACAAGGCAAGTTTTGAGCTTTTTATCTCAGGAAGAAGCTCCAACCTCTGAAAAGCTCGGATCTACTCTTGCCCACAACTCCTATCTTCCAAAATGGCCTCTTCTTCTCTTCCACCACCTTGAAATGACACTTTGAAGCTTAGAACACCAACACACTAGCTAGAAACGAAGGAGGACTCTCTATTAGGGTTTCATTCTCTGGAATGGTGGCTGAGGTCAAGGCCATATCATTCTTTTTATAGTGCACAAGCCCCAAATTAGGGTTTACATCTGGGCTCGCTACGCCCAGCGTAACCCTGGGTAAGCCCAGCGTACCCAGGCGAGTCCGCGTCTAAATTAAGCGCGCGAGTACGCGCAGCGTACTCTTCAGTACGCCCAGCGTACTCACTAGCCTAACAATTCATTTAAGGGTGCTTAACTTGACAACTTGGGAAAAGGAGAAGGGTTTAAGAAACACACCTGAATTCGGGATGTTACAATTCTCCCCCACTAGAACCAGACTTCGCCCTCGAAGTCTCATGCCGCAAACAACTCCGGATGCTGCTCTCACATCTCTGACTCCGACTCCCAAGTCAGCTTGGACCCTCTTCGATGTTGCCACTGGACCTGAACTAGAGACACCTC
This sequence comes from Lactuca serriola, assembly GCF_051521515.1. Lineage (NCBI taxonomy): Eukaryota > Viridiplantae > Streptophyta > Magnoliopsida > Asterales > Asteraceae > Lactuca > Lactuca serriola. The sequence continues at coordinate 74,690,687 of NC_136410.1, read as the reverse complement.
CTTGTTCCTTAGAATCTTGACCTTCCGGTCCAAGATCGTGATCAGTCTCTCAACATAATTCAGGCTCGCATCCACCTGAATATCCTCCATCGGTACCACTGCCGACTCGTCGGCTATACACTTCCTCAGCTGAGACACGTGAAAGGTATCATGAATCTGACTCAACTCCACAGGTAGCTCGAAACGATATGCTACCTTGCCCACCCTCGTGGACACTCTGAATGGACCGATGTACCGGGGACCCAACTTGCCCCTCTTCCTGAACTGGATCACTCCTTTCCAAGGAGACACCTTCAGGAGTACAAAATCTCTGACCTGAAACTCGAGCTCGGATCGTCGCCTATCCGCGTAACTCTTCTGGCGACTCTGAGCTGTCAACAATCTCTGCCTGACTTGCTGTATCTGCTTTGTCATCTGAAGCACTAACTTAGTGCTACCCAACACTCGTTGCCCAACTTCTCCCCAACAGATGGCAGTCCGACACTGCCGCCCATATAACAAATCAAAGGGATGCATACCGATAATTGAATGGTGGCTGTTGTTATAAGAAAACTCAGCCAACGGCAAGTGCGTGTCCCAAATTCCTCTGAAGTCCAACACACATCCTCGGAGCATGTCCTCGAGCGTCTGAATCATTTGCTCACTCTGCCCGTCTGTCTGTGGATGGTAGGCGATACTGAAATGCAGCTTCGTGCCCAACTCCTCATGGAACTTCTTCCAGAATCTGGAAGTGAAACGTACATCCCGATCTGACACAATCGAGATGGGCAATCCATGCCGTGATACCACCTCTCTCACATACAACTCGGTCAACCTCTCTGCAGAAGAGCCCTCACTGATAGCAAGAAAGTGAGCACTCTTCGTCAGCCGGTCGACGATCACCCAAATTGCATCGACACCCCTCGCGGTCCTGGGCAATTTGGTGATGAAATCCATAGAAATTTGTTCCCAGTTCCATTGAGGAACCTCAAGTGGCTGCAACTTGCCATGCGGACGCTGGTGCTCGACCTTAACCCTGCGACAGGTCAAGCACCTCTCAACAAACCATGCTACATCCCTCTTCATACAGGGCTACCAATAATCTTTCTTCAGATCCAAATACATCTTAGTGGCCCCGGGATGGATCGAGAATCTCGATCTATGCGCCTCCTCCATCAATGTGGTGTGCGCCCCGCCTGCATACGACACCCAAATCCAACCCTGAAAGTCATAAGCCTGCATCTATCGGTAACGAACTCCGGTACCTGCCCAATCACCCGCTCTCTCTTACGGTTCTCCGGCCTCACGGCCTCTGCCTGGGCCTTCCGAATGGTGTCTAACACTGGATCCATCACTGTCATCCGTATACAGATGTCTCGAATCAGGGCACTCTCCGCCCTACGACTCAGGGCATCAGCTACAACATTAGCCTTGCCCGGGTGGTACAGGATCTCACAATCGTAATCCTTTACCACGTCCAACCATCTCCTCTGGCGCATATTCAGATTGGGCTGATCCATCAAATACTTCAAGCTCTTGTGGTCCGTGTATATAGTACACCGAACCCCATACAAATAGTGTTGCCAGATCTTGAGGGCGAACACTACTGCCCCCAACTCCAGATTGTGGGTGGGATACCTCGTCTCATGAGGCTTTAGCTGCCTCGATGCATATGCTATCACATTCTGTAACGCCCGCAGATCCGGGCTAGTCAATTTAGAGACGATAAACATCAAAAATGACTTTTTTTATGGAAGATTATTTATAAGGATTAATCTTAACCAAGTTGTAGTATATTTCACAAGGTTTCCGTGCATATAAAGAACGCCGAAATCCGAGTTATAACGAAGAAGTTATGACCTGTCGAAGTTTCACGACATAACCGACATGACCCAACGTGACCCAACGCGATGTAAATAGTGAATTTAAGGTAGATAGATATCTATCCTTAGTGATCTAAACAAGAATTGAAGATCTCATCGATAGTAGTGCAAGAACGGAAAGACGGACGAAAACGGAGTTCAGATGAAGGAGTTATGAATTTCGAACGGAGTTTTGCTGTCCCGGCCAACTAAAGATAATATATAAGTAATATATTTATAATATATTAAAAATAAATTCAAAATTAGCCAATGGAGTCTAAACGAGAGTTGTAGATCATAATCTCACCTACACGTTGATATAAAGAACATCGAAAACGGAGTTCGTATGCGAAAGTTATGAATTTCTGAAGTTCGGGGCGGGAAACCCCAAAACTGTCAGATACCACGACGTGGCAAGCAGTGCCATGATGTGGCCAGTCTTCTGATACCTCCGGGAGTCCCCCAGATGCAACTTGCGATGACGCATGCAGTGGCGACCAAGCCCACGACGTGGAAAAAGGTGCCACGACGTGGCAAGGGCCAATTTTGCCCTATAAATAGATTTGAAGGGCCAGCCGAGTTTGGTTGCTCATTCTTTCATCTCTCACCCATATTACCTCGATTTACGTGTAAAGAAGTACCACCAAAGCCCCGATATCATCCCAAGACCCGAAGCGAGTCCCGAAGCCCGAAAATCTCGAGAAGTGCAATTCCAGAGCCGAAGCTCTGCCCGCGAGGAGCCCGGTTTTTGTGAAGATCTTCCAGATCTACCGAAGAATACTACTTCTGCAAGTCGTAGTGCTGTCCGATCATCTTCTGATCAAGTGAGTGTATAGTCACTTTCATCTTACACATATATATGAAGTATTTTATAAAATGCGTGCTATGTGTATATATATTGTTGTTTATATGTGTGAGTGTATAGTTACTTTCTTCTAACACATAAACATAAAGTATTAGCTACGAAATACGTGCTATGTGTTATATATTATTTGTCTATTTGAGATGGGCTTGGAATGGATGTTTTATATAGGTTTTAAATGAGTTAAAATGTATATGTATTTTGTATCTACAAATATGTTGGGTAGAACATAGGTAGATAGAATAGTTGGTGACGATGTGACTTCGTGCTTGTCGAGATGTGACTTTGTGCCTGTTAAGTGAACCTTGGTGACTATGGAGTTAGCGCCGCTTGAGTAAACCATGACGACTATGGAGTTAGCGTCTAATAGCTATGGATTTAGTACCTGATAGATAAACTCTGGCAGCAATGGACTTCGTGCCAATTCCTTTGGTCAATCCTTAGGAATGAACGAATGAAGGATAGTTGATTCTTAGGGTAAAACCTTAAGAGTAAAGAAGATAATGGGGATGGGTAATTGGGTTGTTTGTTTAATGATTGAATATAATAATTGTATTATTGTGGGTTGAAAACCCTATATGCTCACCAGGCTCCCAAGCCTGATCCACTCAGTTTTCTTTGTATCACAGGTATCGATACGAATGCTGCTTTGCACTGAGAGATTAAAGGAGATGTAAATCAATAGTGTAAATGAATGTATGTTCTATTTATGCTTATGTGTCTGTATCGAAACATGACATCCCGAGGTTTTATTATCAAATGAAAATACATTTTCTTTGAGAAATGTTTTGATAAGTTATTATCATATCTTGTTTTGGGAACAAATTCCGCAACCGTTTTCTTTAAAAGATTACCCTGATTTTATAAACAAAGCATAAACAAATCGGTCTTTTCTGGCCGTGAAATTGGGGATGTCACAGTTGGTATCAGAGCATTTGTTTAAGCGAACTAGGAATTTGTAGGATTTCTAGACTTAAACTTAGAATGCTAAGTGATGATTGTGAGATGAGTGTCTACCATATTTTAGACACGAGCACTGGTATATTTTAGGAAAGTTACCTAAAATGCTTTTGTGTGCTAAATGTTATATGTTTTCCATATATGATATTATTTGTTCGGATCTATGGTCTGCTGCCAATCGGATCTGGAAACCTTATGTGTTTAGGATTCTAAGCGTACGACTACGATATTAGAACTAGCATGTAAACGTTTTAGAGTGATAAGGAGATTTATACGTTTATCGTAAATAAAGCTTTCTTATCTTAAATTCTCGTCCGGTACACCAAACGTCTGCTTGGGTGTACAAAACATTATGGTGAAGACTCGCAGAGAATTGAGTAAATGGAGGAAATGAAAGGCTTATGATAGTGAATGACACCTATCGGAAGATATTGTAAGAGTGGTGTCTTGCCTTTAGTTTATGTCTAATAAAATAACGGAACGTTTAGAGGAGTACGGTACGTCTAAAGTACACCTTCGATTGGCGGAATGATGGAACAATTGGTGTTATTCCTGAAGTTGTCCCATCGGATGAACTTTCCACCACCAAATAAGGTGAAGCAGGATTGATGACTGGAGATATGCATGGAAGAAGTTCTAGTAGAGTCTAGGAAAAGTTTTATGATTATTTGGACACATTCGTATGTGTTCAATTGTTTGGTGATTTTAGGACTTGGGGACTGCGAGAAAATACTTGGGACGAGTATGAGTAGGTGTGAATAGTAGTAGAGATCTATACTACTGGAAGCACAGGAATCACGCTTGGATCAGGAAAAGTCACAAGGTTACCAAGAAGCTAGTGATTGGTCTCGTTTTATTCAAGTATGTCGTTACCATTGTTTCGGTGATGACTAGTAAGATGGTTGTTATTCCGACCCTAGTGTTCATATCAATTGAGTCCGGCTACAATGAGAGGTCATCAAGACATGACCCATCGGTCTGTTACAATAGATAAAGGAATGTATTTATCCTAAGAAGAAGAAGGAGTTCACAATAAGGATTTATTTTGTAACTTGAAGGTTACGAATGAAAGTCCATCATAGTAAGAAGAGCAGATGAAGGACTGAGCATCACGGTTATTACTTAGGATGGAGAGATAACGTATGGAGTTAGTATACGAAATCTATTTCGTTGATGATTCCGGGACGTAATCATCCTAAAGGGGAGATAATTGTAACGCCTGCAGATCCGAGCTAGTCAATTTAGAGACGATAAACATCAAAAATGACTTTTTTATGGAATATTATTTAGAAGGATTAATCTTAACCAAGTTGTAGTATATGTCACAAGATTTCCGTGCATATAAAGAACGCCGAAATCCGAGTTATAACGAAGAAGTTATGACCTGTCGAAGTTTCGCGACAGAACCGGCACGAACCAGCGCAACGTAAATAGTGAATTTAAGGTAGATAGATATCTATACTTAGTGATCTAAATGAGAATTGAAGATCTCATCGATAGTAGTGCAACGACGGAAAGACGGATAAAAACGGAGTTCAGATGAAGGAGTTATGAATTTCGAACGGAGTTTTCCTATCCCGGCCTACTAAAGATAATATATAAGTAATATATTTATAACATATTAAAAATAAAGTCAAAATTAGCCAATGGAGTCTAAACGATATTTGTAGAGCATAATCTCACCTACGCGTCGATATAAAGAACGTCGAAAACGGAGTTCGTATGCGAAAGTTATGAATTTCTGAAGTTCGGGGCGCGAAACCCCAAAACTGTCAGATACCACGACGTGGCAAGCAGTGCCACGACGTGGCCAGTCTTCTGACACCTCCGGGAGTCCCCTAGATGCAACTTGCGATGACGCATGCAGTGGCGACCAAGCCCACGACGTGGAAAAAGGTGCCACGACGTGGCAAGGGCCAATTTTGCCCTATAAATAGATTTGAAGGGCCAACCGAGTTTGGTTACTCATTCTCTCATCTCTCACCCATATTACCTCGATTTACGTGTAAAGAAGTACCCCCGAAGCCCCGGTATCATCCCGAGACCTGAAGCGAGTCCCGAAGCCCAAAGATCTAGAGAAGTGAAATTCCCGAGCCGAAGCTCTGCCCGCGAGGAGCCCGGTTTTTGTGAAGATCTTCTGATCAAGTGAGTGTATAGTTACTTTCATCTTACACATAGATATGAAGTATTTTATAAAATGCGTGCTATGTGTATATATATTGTTGTTTATATGTGTGAGTGTATAGTTACTTTCTTTTAACACATAAATATAAAGTATTAGCTACGAAATACGTGCTATGTGTTATATATTATTTGTCTATTTGAGATGGGCTTGGAATGGATGTTTTATATAGGTTTTAAATGAATTAAACTGTATATGTATTTTGTATATGCAAATATGTTGGGTAGAACATGGGTAGATAGAATAGTTGGTGACGATGTGACTTCGTGCCTGTCGAGTAAACCTTGGTGACTATGGAGTTAGCGCCTATTGTATAAACCTTGGTGACTATGGAGTTAGCGCCTATTGTATAAACCTTGGTGACTATGGAGTTAGCGCCTATTGTATAAGCCTTGGTGACTATGGAGTTAGCGCCTATTTTATAAACCTTGGTGACTATGGAGTTAGCGCCTATTGTATAAACCTTGGTAACTATGGAGTTAGTGCCTATTGAATAAACCTTGGTGACGATGTGACTTCGTGCCTGTTAAGTGAACCTTGGTGACTATGGAATTAGCGCCGCTTGAGTAAACCCCAACGACTATGGAGTTAGCATCTGATAGCTATGGATTTAGTACCTGATAGATAAACTTTGGCAGCAATGGACTTCGTGCCAATTCCTTAGGTAAATCCTTAGGAATGAATGAATGAAGGATAGTTGATTCTTAGGGTAAAACCTTAAGAGTAAAGAAGATATTGGGGATGGGTAATTGGGTTGTTTGTTTAATAATTGAATATAATAATTTTATTATTGTGGTTTGAAAACCCTATATGCTCACCAGGCTCCCCAGCCTGACCCACTCAGTTTTCTTTGTATCACAGGGATCGATTCGAATGCTCCTTTACACTGAGAGATTAAAGGAGATGTAAATCAATAGTGTAAATGAATGTATGTTCTGTTTATGCTTATGTGTCTGTATCGAAACATGACATCCCGAGGTTTTATTATTAAATGAAAATACATTTTCTTTGAGAAATGTTTTGATAAGTTATTATCATATCTTGTTTTGGGAACAGATTCCGCAACCGTTTTCTTTAAAAGATTACCCTGATTTTATAAACAAAGCATAAACAAATCGGTCTTTTCTGGCCGTGAAATTGGGGATGTCACACATCCCCCCTCTGCATAAGTATTGCACTCAACTCCGATATCGATGCGTCACAATATACCACAAAATCCTCCATCCCTTTCGGGAGGGCTAATACCGGGGCATCGCATTATCTCTGGTGAAGTGTCTCAAACGAGGTCTGCTACTCTAGACCCCATGAAAAAGTGACATCCTTCCAGGTCAACCTGGTGAGTGGCATGACGATCTTGCAGAAATCCTTGATAAATCTCCGATAATAGCCCGCCAATCCAAGGAAACTCCTGATCTCGGTGGGCGATCTCGGCACCTCCTACCTCATAACCGCCTCAATCTTGACCGGATCAACCAAAATCCCATTCTGGTTGATGAGATGCCCCAAAAACTGGACCTCCCGTAACTAGAACTCGCACTTGGAGAATTTGGCGTAAAGCCTCTCCGATCTCAGAACTCCGAGGATCTCCCTCAAATGCTCCTCATGCTGCTCTCTGGATCTCAAATACACCAAAATATCATCAATGAACACGATCACTGAACGATCCAACATCGGCCTGCACACCCTGTTCATGAGTTCCATGAACGCCGCCGGTGCATTGGTGAGCCCGAAAGGCATCACCACGAACTCGTAATGCCCATAACGAGTTCTGAACGCCGTCTTCTGGATATCCTCATCCCGCACTCTCATCTGATGATATCCCGACCTCAGATCAATCTTGGAGAACCAAGACACTCCCTACAACTGGTCAAACAAATCGTCGATTCTCGGTAGTGGGTAACGGTTCTTGACCGTTAACTTGTTCAACTCCCGGTAATCAATGCACATCCGGTCTGAACCATCCTTTTTCTTGACAAAAAGGATCGGCGCTCCTCACGGTGAGCTACTCAATCTGATAAACCCCTTCCCCAGCAGCTCCTGAAGCTGCGAGGATAACTCCTGCATCTCTGGCGGAGCAAGGTGATAAGGCGCCTTGGCGATAGGCGCTGCCCCCGGAATCAAATCGATGCGGAACTCAACCTGCCTCTCGGGAGGCACACCTGATAACTCCTCGGGGAAAGCATCTGGGAACTCACGCACTATCAGAACATCATCAATCGAACTCAGCCTCTCGGCGACCACTCACGTATCCATCACATAGGCTATAATCCTTAAGACCTAAGTCATAAGCCTTAAATTGTAAACCCGAAGTTGTAAGTCGTAAGCCAAAAGCCATAATCATAAGCCCTAATGCATATGTATTAATCCTTAAGTCGTGAACTATTAGCCTTAAGCCTTAAGTCGAAGCCCTAACCTTAAAACCTAAACCATAAGTCATAAGCCATAAGCAATGAGCAATAAATCGTATATCAAAAACCCTAAGCCATAAGTCACAAACCTTATGCCCTAAGCCAAAAACCATATTATAAAAATAATCATAAACCCTAAGACTTAAGCCATCAACCATCAGCCATAAGCCATAACTCATACTCTTTAAGCCCTAAGCCATAAACACTAAGCCCAAAACCCTAAGATAGAAGTTTAAATCCATAAGGCTTAATCCTTAATCCTTAATCCTTAATCCGTAAACCACAAGTCTGAAACCTGAAGCATAAAGCCTTAAGATACATACCATAATATATTAGCCTTCAACCTTAAGACATAATCTCTAAACCATAAACCATAATCACTAATCCATAAGCCATAAATCATATACCCTAGGCATTAGCCTTAATCCCTAAGTCATAAGCCATATGTGTCAGGGTTTTAGGCTTATGACTTATTTCTTAGGGCTTAGGGCTTATGGTTTAAGACTCATGGGAAATGACTTATGGTTTATGGATTAATTAGACTTATGAATTAAGGCTTGTGGCTTAAGGCTAAGGGCTTAGGCCATTTAACTTACAACTTATGGTGTAGGCTTATGGATTATTGCTTAAAGCTTGTGGCTTATGGCTTAAGACTTAAGATAAGTGGCTTATGGTTTATAACTAAAGGCTTAAGGCCTAATGCCTAAGGCTAAGGGATTGTAGATTAGATATTAGGGATTAGGGTTTATGACATAAAGACTGGGGCGTAAGGCGTAGAGCTTATGCCTTAGAGCGTTTGGCTTAAAGACCATCATCATCACCACCACCTCCACCCACCATCACCACCACCACCACCTACCTCTACCACCACAACCACTACCAACCACCACCAAAAACAATATCACTACCCACTGTCACCACTACCGTCACTATTTCTGTCATTACCACCACCACCACCATCACCTACCACCGCCACATCCACCCACCTATCCACCATCACTACCACCACCAACATCGACATCACTACTACTGTCATCATCACCACCACCACGTACCTCCATTACCATCACCACCTATCTCCATCACCACAACCACTACCACTCACCACCACCACCAACATCACTACCCACTGTCACCACTATCCACCACCATCACCACTACTGTCACCACCACCTCCTACCGCTATATCCACCAACCCACCCACCATCACTACCATCACTATTCAATACCACCACCAACACCAACCGTCACTACTACTATCATCAACACTACCACTGCCACCTACCTCCATCACCACAACCACTACCACCCACCATCACCACCATCATCACTACCCACTGTCACCACCACCCACCACCATCACCACTACCCACTGTTACGATAAATGAAGTTAGGTAATATTTAAAATATAAGTATTATGTTAGTGAATGATTAACTCTAGACATATATTTTAAACACATATAGATTAGTGACTACTTGTTTACCTCCATTTACATATTTTTTCTATTATATATATATATATATATATATATATATATATATATATACACACACACTAACTTAGTATCCTGTATCATCTTTTGACGTAAATCGCATAATGAGTAAATGACATTTCAATTTCGTTTCTTTGTTGATCGATCCTTCCAAATTCCTGCTTCTGACTCCGCCTCCGATTCTCTAAAACTCCAGGCAACCTTCAATCCTTCATCATTGCTTCGCCTTCATGCTATTGCCGGTCTCCATAACCTCGTGAGTCCGCCGTCGATCCTTACTACATTGTCCGTCATCGACTCTTTAGTCGTCGATCCCTTTCTCCCTCTTCATCTGTTCATCAGCGCCACACGAATCCGAATTCATCTGTTCAATTTCGGTTTTCACCTCACTTAAGTCAAGTAAATATAACATATTCTAATCTTCATCTAATCAGTTCATCTCATCATATATTCTTTACTTCATTATAACATTGATTATCTGTTTAATTGAAAGACAACTTCTGAAAATTTATTATTTTTCAAAGTAATTGTTGTATGCTTGATTAATTTGTTTATCTATTACTTTGAATATAAACGAAAGTTTCTTTTAAGTTCTCGAAGTTTGTTAGTGTTACTGTGTTCCTGTAATATGTTCATCTCTTTGACTCATTTTGTTTCTTGTTCAATGTTAGTGTGTTAAATGATTCAAACACGGATGGTTAGTGTGTTGCATGATTCAAATACGGTTGTGTTACCAGTAATCTGTTTGTTCAATATTTCTGATGTTGTGAAATCTGTTTCAGGCTTCAAATATCATTTCTTTGGATGATCAAAGTCAACCATATGATTTAAATACAGTAAAGCATCAACGGGTAAGTTAAAAAAAGTGATCTTTTGAAGTTTTTAAGCCACCCATTGCTTCATAGTGTATTAATTTATATGTTGAAAATTTTATATTAGGAATATGTAGGAAATTGAAAAAGATAATTATAATAGATTTTACAAGAAGAAATTCAAGGAGTTTCTTGATCCTTTTGCACACACTCACTTCAACGAGTTTTTAGAACCTACCATTTTCCACCACTATGTCATTTTAACCATTTTTGTTATCTATTTTTATTATTTTTTCTATTCATCTACTCCACCCTTATTTGATAATGATTACCAATCAAAGACTAATTCTAAAACTCTATGCTTTGGTTTGTTTGGATACATGATGGATATGATGATGTTTGTAATATGGGAAATTATGATGTAACAATTCCTATAGGTAAGTAAGTAAAGTAAAGTTCAGGGTTTCATTTTCATGGAGCCGCAAGTCAAGGATAGACTATCTAGCTAAAAATAGAATAAAAGTAACAGTGAAGACGAGTATGGAACTTAAAGTTTTCATTTGAATCACAAAAGAGAATACCTAATCATCCATAACATTTGTACCATTATTATGAGTGTCAGAGATCATATTAGTTCCTTATGAAGATCGTGTGATACATGTATAATGTGGAAATACTACTTTCTTGAAGTTTTTTTGTTCATGGATATTGATATAGTTTTTAATAAAATTTGACATGTCTTTTTATTTCCTTTAAAAACACTTTGTACAAACTTCAATATGAGGAAACAAATACATGGTTCACTAATAGCATCCTACTTTCAGTTTTAACCCATAGTGGCATCTAACTTTTATTTATACCCCATAATAGCATCCTAATTTTGTTTTTAACCTATAATGGCATCGTATATTTGTTTTAACCCATAATGGCTTCTTACTTTCAACTTTAACCCATAATAGCATCCAAATTGCATTTATAACCTATAATAGCATCCTACTTTCATTTTTAACCCATAATGACATCTTACTTTCATCTTTTACCATTCTTGCCTATATTCTCAAAATCCAAAACATAGTTATTCCTTGATTTTGTAACACTAACCATCATTATACCATGCATACACAATGTTTCCATGATAAAAGTCTTCAAACCTCTATAGCAAAACAATTATGAAATTGATTTTGGTAGCAAATTTTCGTAGCAACATAACTATGAGTTATAATTCCTTAGCAAAATTGTTATGGGATTTAATTTCGTAACAAAAATCGTTAAAAAATAACAACATACCTTTAATCCATATTGAATCATCTACGAAATTAATTTTCATAGCTAATATATGGGGCTAAATAGCTACAAAATATTAATTCCTAACGAAATTTTTAACAAAAGTTGCAATAGATTTTGGCTCCATAGTCAAACTTCAACGAGTTCTATTTCTATTGAAAACTTCCATAGCTAAATATCTATAGATTGGAAGTGCTTATCAAATTCGCTATGGAATTTAATTTCTTAACGAAATTCCTAACATCATAGCTAGACGTTTTTTTTCCATAGAAAACAAGCAATGAAAATAAAAATCCGTAGCACAATTCTGTAGGTAAATAGCTATGAATGCTACTTCCATAGCAAAACAACTATGGAATTTTATTCTGTTGATTTTTTTTGTAGATTAACCACGATATTTAATTCTGTAGCAGAATTACAACGAAAAGCAGTTTTGTAAAATATTTCGTTGCAAATTTGCTATGAATAATTTTTCCATAGAAATATCAGTAGCGATATACCAATGGATTTCGACTTGGTAACAGTTTTCATAGCGATTCCCATGTTTGCTAGGGAAAATTTATCCCGTAGAAAATATGGTAGCAAATTAGCTATGGAACGACATTCCATAGCATGATCCGTTGCAGAATAACAACGAAAATTCGTTCCATAGCGCCCTTCCCTAGCAAAATCACAATTTTCTTGTAGTGTATAGTTGGTTTACTTTATATTTCTTTGTAATGGCATGTATGAAAGTGTTGGTTGCATTTCTATTATTAGTAATATTAATCGTGGATTTGATTCTTATTATTTCACTTGTGGTAAATGTCATAATTGACTAAGTGATAAAGAATTCTCATCACCAAAGTTCTAATTGGATAGAAACTTGGAGTCATACAATTTGAATTGTGTGATGTATGAGAATCTTGATGATTGGAAAATTATGACTAATTCATTGATCACATGTTTATGTGTGTCAAAGCGAAGGACTAATTGATCTAGTACATGTTGATATGGACTATTCAGATCCACCACAATGGATGATAACTCTATTTGTCATGATTTACTGATGCTTCAATAAATGTGGTTGTGTTTATAAGATTAAGCGCAATTCTGATGCTTTGAAAAGTTTCAAAGAGCCGCAGAACGAATATGAAGAATCTATTAGACAAAAAGATAAAAGTTTCTCCAATCTGAAAGGAAAGGAGAGTACTTTAGTATCATATTTTATGATCATTTTAATGATTGTGCAACTATATAACAATTGATCCTCGAAGAACATTTTGGTGCAATTGTATGACTACAAAGAGAAATCGAATATTGTTGAAATGATTCAGTCGATAGATGAGTCATACTTCGTTTCTAATCAAGTTTTAGAGTCATGCTATAGTTACTACACACCGTATCTTGAAAATTAATTTATACTAAGTAGGTTTATAACAACTCATGAAATGTGGAGTACTTATGTTTTCTTACTCTATCACATTTGGAATTGGTAGTTGTGATGTTTTGGTTAAAACAAAGGATAAAATAAGACCAATTCATGAAGTGTTTCGTGTCGGGAATCCACACTAACTTTTGAATATTCATTTTAACTCGTCAAGGAATGTTCCTTGAGAGAGAAACTTATATGTAAAGAAGCTAGTGGGAGTCTTATTGATCTTGAAAAGTTCAGGAGTCAATTGTGAATAAACCTTTTAGTTATCACTAGCACACAACCTGAGGTTGATAACCTTTCATGTTAAATGAACACATTCTTGTTTCTGTGCATCTTCCAGTTGAGTTGATAATGCTTATGTGTTTTATGTTTTTCATTTAACTTCAGAAGCAAAGCACGTTGGTCGGTGAAAGTAAATTAATCAATATGGGTGAGATGCTTAACAACACGAAAGCACTGGTAGGCCCTTGTGCTACCAAAGGACAAGAAATTAAGAATAAGCAAAGTTCAGTTCATGAAAGGAAAACTAAATTTGAGTTTGGTATTATCCTAAACCTTATGTTATGACTGTAGGTTGAAAATGATAGATTCACATGGATGGGAATGTATAAAATCTAAGTGGCAAAATTTTCGCTCTAATTCATGAAAATGAGTATGAGGAAACACTTTCGCTGGTAGATTTTAAAGATATGATAAATATATTTATGGTTAGTGGTTGTGTTAATTGCGTTCTCAAATTCATAATATGATTATGGCATCCATTTTCATAGTTAGAATTGTGAGAGATGGCAAGAATTATTTGAACTTTCAGGACATATGGTTATAAGTTTTGAAAGGGTTTGAACACACACATATACTATCTAATGAAAGGTGTAAAAGCTTTAGAAGTCTAGTTTGAGACTTATCGAAACATCGTGTATCAAAAATCTGTACTTTAGTAAGAAAGTCAAGAGTATTGATTTCTAGAAGTCTATTTGATTTCTGGGTACATGTCAAAGCTAGTGGGAGCATAATTTTTGTGCTATTAGGAGCACAATTGTTATGCTAGTGGAAGCATAATTGTTATGATAAGTGTTTCAAGTTGGCAACACTATTCGTAGGAAACAATGTTTACAAATTTGCAAGTTGCAAACTTAAGAAATTGTTTCGCTATAGAAAGGCCTAAGGGAGAGGGCACTCATACTTCTTTTCAAGTCTAAAGGTGTAGATTGCAAAGTTTAACAGAACTTAGTCACGAACATATATGAATATCGTGTTGAAATGATTCAACATAGGAAATTCGATATATGGAAATATTATAGCAAGATATTGAACAGATATCAGGTATTTATGTTAGACATAATAAATCGAGTCGCATATGCTTCAGATATAGGATCGTATCGTTTTCATATGATATAACATTCAGTTGTTTTGATTTTTCCAAATGCCTAAGGCATTTAGAGGGAAAAAGTATTCGAACTTGGTGTGACCAAAGTTGTTAAAAAACTGTCACGAACATTCTGAGGTTTACCAAAGGACCAGTTGCTTGTGGACAATTGGAATTATAGTATTGTTTAGAAGGACCATAGTGACATGTTTTAGATTGGGATGATTCTCAATTAGAATTGATGGTCATATAAAAATTTGGAAATGTGTCCATAGAGGGAGTTGATTATTAAAATCTACATGTGAGTCAGAAACCTTAATGCAAGGAAGGTTTCAAGGAATATGCCTTGAATTTGAAGTTTCATTACTTTGGAATTGTTTTAGTAACAAAGTTCCAATGGAACATTCTGTAACATCGTTGGCTAAGTATTTGTGACTTTGATGCCACGACATCACAAAAGGACAATGCATGTAAGGTTGAAGTCTAACACATTCTAAGTAGTGAGAATAATTTGGAATTGTGAAATGAACATCATTAGAATAATATCCAGTCAATCTATTCACAAAGGAAGGACCATAGTGCGACATAGTATGTACGTTTATAACATGGCATGACTGATGTTTAATTCAAGCGTTTAATTGATTACTCGAAATATTATACAATGAATAAAGTCTTAATAAACATGGTGATTAAATAATAAGGATTTTATTTATATTCAATAGTTTTGCGACCATAGTTGATTTGTAACACTCAAAATTTTCAAACAAAATTTTCATATTTAAAAGTTCACACAAAACATAGTTTAATAATTCTCATGTGAAATTTATTATTTTTCCCAATCACAAAACATCGGAGTTTGTTGTCAAATATCCCAAAATCCACATAACATAAATCAACAAATTGGTGTGTACAATCATGCCGACGCCTTCCCGCGATCCTAAGATGTACCTGAAACACATTTTACACAAACACTGTAAGCACGAAGCTTATTGAGTTCCCCAAAATACCACACACAAAAATAGTTAGCCTCTCATGGCTATATCTCGATAAGGACCCTCCGGTCATATGACCCAATGAAGACCCTCCGGTCTCACAGCTCGGTATAGACCCTCCGGTCCTGTGTCTCAGTGAAGACCCTGTTGGATTAGTGTCTAAGTCCATAACTATTTTGGTATGTACTTGACCCGATGGTGCATGGTCCTTTTGGGTTGCCTTCACCAAAGCAACTTGATAGGATGAATTATGGAGAGAAAGGATTAAATATGATTTATTAATATAAAAGGAGAAATCATATTGTTTAATTAATATTAGTCAATAATTAATTGGTAATTAGTTTTGTGACTAAAAGAGATTAATTAAACTTAAGGGACTAGAATTGTAATTATCAAATAATTGCAATTTGGGCCATGGATTGCCTTGTATTAAGGGATGGACGAATTCTATGGGAAAACCCATATGGAAATCGTCCAAGGCCTTAATTAATGGACTCCATGGGTTGCTTAGGGCTTAAGCATCCAAATTAGGGTTTCCTTGTTAGATAACCCTAATAGCCTCACTATATATAAGACCCTTATGACCCAAAAACGTGGCTAAGACTTCTTCTAGGGTTTCACACGTTTTTAGGCAGCCTCCATCCTCTCTCCTCTTCATCCTCTTGCTTATGGTGTTTGTGAACCATTAGAGGAGTGACATTTGTGACTCTAAGCCTTCCAAAGTCAATACAAGGAGATTTGGGATTGTTATTGCTACATAACAATCAAGGTAACATTATAAACTTATTCTCATGTTAATATGATTATTTGAATGCTAGAATTAGGGTTTATAGTCTTGGATAACTTGCATGTACAATAGAGAAACCTAGATCCAAGCATTAGGGTTTGTATGAGCACATAGGATGTTCTTATGGCCAAAACCCATCAGACCCTCCGGTCTCACTACTCGGTATGGACCCTCCAGTCATAGCTCAATAAATGCTCAAAGTAATATACAACAATAATCACGAAGACAGAATGCATAATATCACATATCTCAGTATAATCAAATAAGATCCTTCGATCAATAACAAAAATAAGACCCTCCGGTCGCACAGTAATTACCACTCAGGTAAGTATAGTGAGAAGACTCACCTCGTAAAGTAAAACAAGTATATCCAGCACCCGAACTGCTGGTCTAGACTCCGCCTAGCATATATCACATATACCTTTAATTAATAGTTGATATTAACAACCCCCAAAAGATGTTAGGCTAAGTTTATCTACTAAACCTCAGAAGGGTAAAAGACCATTTTACCCCTCCGTGGCCTCCAAAGTCCACAACTTGACAAAAACCCTAAAATTCAATAGAAGTCAACACCTAGCGTGTACGCTGGGCATACAACCAGCCATGAATGCATCGAGGTGGTTCAGGGCTACGATGCGCCTAGCTGGGAGTACGCATGACGTACTCCCCATATTTCCTCTTTTCACTCTTTTTGTCTTAATCCCTTAAGACCATTTCTACTACTACAGATCTGGGTTGAATAAGGTCCATTACTCTATAAAGTTAGTGAATTTAAGCCTTAGCATGGCTGGACAAGTCTAAAACTCATAAAATCTAATCCTTTACTCACAAAGGTCCTCATATCTCATGCATGGAGATATCTTAATGACCAAGATCTCATTTTTATGAGTCCAAATGACTAGAAACACATAAATGGACATGTATTATGCTATGGAGTTCATCAAACTCATAAAGCTTCAATGTAACACTGTAAAAAATTAAAACAATTTTTCACATTTTCAAAACACGTTTTTCATTCACATTTATTAGTAAAATATCATTGTATCATATCTCTGTTCCACAAAACATTTCCCAAGATCGAAATACATAAAATTCCATGTGTGTGTACGAATCATGCCGGCGCCTTCCCGCGATCATCACTGGTACCTGAAACACGTAACACATAACACTGTAAGCATAAAAGCTTAGCGAGTTCCCCAAAATACCACTCTAACACATATTAGCCACCTAAGATTATAGCTCTGCTGACCCTCTGGTCAGTGTGTCTCAGTGGGACCCTCCAGTCCCAACTCTCTATGGGCTCTGTAGCCCTAACTCTATGGAACCACTGGTCCTATCTCTAGAAACTCTGAATCATGCATATCACATATCACAATAACACATAAATAGCATACAAATTCACTGGCACATAACTCAACAGTACACTAGCACATAACTCTGTTACCACTCTAGGTAAGTATAGTGAGAAGACTCACATCGGATGTCTCTGTAAATCTCTGACTCAGTAGAAATATGGTCTAGCCTCCGTCTAATCACATAAAGTAAATACTCTCATAAATATAACTCTCGAGACTAGACTCAACCCTCTCTTGGCATCCTCAGAAGGGTAGAAGACCATTTTACACCTCTCTTGGCACAAAGACCCCATTGTTGACCAAACCCTCAAAGTCAACAAAGTCAACGGTCAAACTTTGACCCGACTCGCCGAGTGCACTTGGGTGACTCGGCGAGTCTACGCTTGTCCACTATTCCTCTAGTCTCGCATGACACATCGAGTCTTTCCCCTGCTCGACGGGTTACACCTGACATGAATCGTGGGGCCACCCTGACTCAACTCGCCGAGTCCCATTATGAACTCGGCGAGTTCCGCCTTGAACTCCAGTCCTCTAATTCCCTCTGACCCACTGAGTCATTCCCCCAACTCGGCAAGTACTCACTGAGTGAACTATGGGGAAACCCTAACCCTAATCGTCGAGTCTGCTCTTGGTACTCGGTGAGTTCATGCCATGCTCGAACTCAAATGACCTCCTAAGGTCAGACCCGTTCCTCTAACTCATAGATCTGGCCTCCTTAAGCAATATAAACACGTAAAGTTTGAATCTTGATGCCCATGCAAAGACCCAATGACTCTATTTGAAGAAATGGCCTCAATAAGTCGCCCTAAGATCATATTACCCAATGACACCCCATAAAGATCAAGGGGCTTAGGTCTCTGGACCTCTTTAGATCCAGATCAGAAGCCTCAACATAAGAAGGGACCAATTGCACCATCCTTCATACTCTAAATGGGCTAGAAACCCTAACTCTCAAGGATTAACACCCAAAACTAAAGAATGATCGAATATATACCTCAGTATGAAGTCCTTAGGCTCTGAAATCCACAGAATAGCACCCTCTTCATTTCCCTCTTGCCTTGGTCACCTTCTTCTTGCAAAAACGCCCACACAAGGATCAAAAATGGCCTCTTCTTCCTCACAAACGCTCTAGATTGCTAGGGTTTCACTCAGGGGTCTGGTAGCCGCAAATGGTGGCTATAAGCCCCTTTAAATAGGCCTCAAACCCCTAGGATTAGGGTTTCATTAAACAACACGGACTCGCTGAGTCCGGTCATTAATCCGGATGGAAAATCGCGACTCTACTCGGCGAGTCTAAGCATCAACTCGCCGAGTCCCTTCAAAATCTCCAAAATAAATCAATAAATAATGTACCTGAAAAGTCGGATGTTACATTCAAGCTTGGGACATAAAACCCTAAAAATGGACCAAGACAAGAACTAATCAAAACAATGAGAAAGCTTTGAGCTTGATACCTCTGGATGATGCACCAACCATAGGGAAACTCAGATCCAAAAGCTTGGACACCAGCTCTTCTTCCTTAAAAGCTCCTTCTTCACAAAAGAATCCCGCAAGATCACTCAATAAGCCTCAAATGCTCACACAAGCTATGAAAACGAGATTTAGGGTTTGAGGGGAGTTGAAGTCTGGAAATGGTGGCTGGGAATAAGGCCACCATGTTCCTTAAATAGGGACACATAACATAATTAGGATTTACACTCTTAGGCTAGTACGCCCAACGTACCCTCTGGTATGAACAAAGTACTAGGTGGCCTCCGCATCCATAATATGCACATGAGTACGTTGAGCGTACACATGCGTACTCATTTGCCACCTTTTTCTCAATTAAAGGCTAGTTTTGATAATTCAATAAAAATAAGGGTCATCAATACATACCTTATCTCGGGATGTTACATTATTAGGTTATTATTGTGTTTCACTTTTCCTGTTTTACTTCCTGAATAATTAGATTATTAGAATTCCACAGTCTCTCGTACTTTTGGAAGTGAGTAGCGAATTATGACTATCATGATTTGAATTGTAGATTGTATATAACGATTAGACATAGAAATAGTTTTTCTGCAATGTTCATGAGTACTTAGTAATGGGGATTTTAAGGATTGGATAAACCCACACTTAGAGAATTACTTCGTGGATTTTATCACGAATAATTTTAAGACGATAATATCTTATATTCTTGAAATGGAGATATATGAGTTGTTGTTTACAAGTCAGTTGTGCATTGGTGATATGTAAATGCATCATTAACTTGATGTTATCAAACATATTGTTGTACATGATTTAATGAGTAAATAGTGCAAGCATATAAGTAAAAGTTTATTCATTCCTTTTGACCTAATGGGAAAAGAGATATTTTTGGTCCCTTTGATGATTTGATGATGACATCTAAAGTGCTTGGCCAAGCTTGGACTGAATTGATTTGTTCAATTGGTAGTTTGATTTCAGTTGCCATAAATCAGAAATTGGGAAACAAAACTTGGAAAATGAGATTGATTAGAATCCTTGCCTCATGTCTATACTATATTGTAGAATGGATGAATATTTGATCACTTATCTTAGGACATGTTACTGACAAGGTCAGAGTTCAACAACGACTTTTGGTAGCTACAATTTGCTGATCAATTTGGTAGTTATACTGGAAGTTATAGTTATCAGACTTATCCAAGTGGGAGACTGTTGGATTAGGTGTCTAAGCCCCATAATTATAATTGGTATAAACTTGAATTGATAGTAGGACAATCCTTTTGGGTTGCCCTCAGACCTAACAATTGAAGAGGATAGCTTTTAGAGAGATAACGATTTATTAATTTATTATATGGTTAATAAATTGATTAAATAAAAATAAATAATTTTTTAATATGTTATGAGAATAATATATTAATTGGAAATATTATTATTTAATTAGTATTTAATAAGAAATTAATTGGATTAATTAAAAGTAGGAGGACTAAATGTGACAACGTTCAATAGTTGAGCATTGAGGAATTCTAAAACCTCCCATAAAGAGGGGGAACGAAATCTAGAATGTTTTTAGGGTTTCCTTAGGCTTTAAGGGTGCCTTGGATGTCTTTAGGAGGAAGTTAAGGGATTAGGGTTATCTTGGAGATACCTGCCTTATCCAATACCTTCCTAAAACCTATATAAATCCCTCTTTAGGTTTAATTTTGTCCATGCCTTATTCCTTAGAGGAAATTACGAATTTTCTTCTATGCTAATCTTTTTGTTCAAGTCATTAGGTTGCTAAGGTTTGGGTGTGAACCATTAGAGGCGCGAAACTTGTGGCACTTGCTACCAAAGGTTTTCAAGTAAGGATTCAAGTTTGTTTACAATAACAATCTTAAAGGTATGTTTCTCTTAACCATGTCTGTATTTTGATTATATGCTAGTGTTCTAGGGTTTCTATTTTGTTGTTCAAAGTTGTATGTTCAATTCGAGAAAACATAGATCAAGTATTAGGGTTGCATGCACACATATGACTTTATATGTTTTGCTTAAAACCCATCAATTTGATGAATAGGTGACCGCTAGAGTTGATATTTGGAGCTATATTCTATTCAAAGATCTTTTGCAAATTGAGGGGTAAGTTTTCCTCACTGTACTTGTGAGTCGAAGGCACCAAGGCCAACCCACTAGATTTGACATCCTTGAATATTGTATGATGTTATGCTGAATATGTAGTAGATCTATATGATTATCTAATGATTGATGATATGCATTAGACTGGTAGATCTATAGGACTACATGTGTTACTTGCTGTATGATCATCTGTCTACTGTATATGTTTGTTATTTGTTATATGTCGACATGTTATGTTAGGGTTGAGACTACTGCTTTATGCTTTCAGTCAATAGACCGGGGCAATCCTATCGGGAGGTTATGGGCTAAAGTAATCCAACCGAGTGGTTTTGGACCCAGTACGTGGTATGCAGGGCAATCCAGCCGGGAGGTCGTAGGCTAGGGTAATCCAACTGGGAGGTTACAGACCCATCATGCAGGATTGTATATGTTATGTGTTTTGTGGTGGTACTGTTGGGTCAAAAATATGGTTTATACTTTACTTTTCTAGGAAAATGTATTTTTATGTCTAGGTCCGTATACAACTTGATGTTTACGGCTGTATATGTGTTTACAGTTGTGTTTACGACCGTGAACAAGTTTACGGACCTGAACCTGTTTACAACCCATGCCATATATATAAAAGGTGAGGAGTGCATGTGAGGAGAAAAGGCTAGAGAAGGAGAGCATCTTATAGAGAGAGAAACTAGTAAGAAGAATAATGTGTATGAGAGAGAATCTGATGTGTATGGAGCATCACTCATATCTTTGAATACGTCATAGATTCAAGTTATTCTTCTTCTCCTTCTCTTCTATTTTGATCTGGCATCATCCGTTTGATTGGGATTCCGCACCATCAAACGGATCTGATTGATACACAAGCAGATTGGGGACTTACAAGTGGTATCAGAGCTTGGATTGTATCAATCAATTTTGTCAGATCTGGAGCTTATTTGATCATATTTTTGAATGATTTTTGCATTTTTGGATAGATCTTGGCAAAATAAAGGGGGTTTGTTCTTCATGTTTTTCCTAAAAACGAGTTTTTGATCGAGTTTTGGAGCAAAAAGGGTGAAAAACATTGTTTTTCGCGAGCTGTTGAAAGTGTACGGCCAGTTGAAGGTGTGCGGCCTCTGGAGCTTATTTGATCATATTTTTGAAGGATTTTTGCATTTTTGGATAGATCTTGGCAAAATAAGGGGGAGGGGGGTTGTTTTTCGCGTTTTTCCTAAAAATGAGTTTTTGATCGAGTTTTGGAGCAAAAAGGGTGAAAAACGTCGTTTTTCACGAGCTGTTGAAGGTGTGCGGCCTCAGAGTGTTTGGCTCGGTGTACGGCCGTAGACGGGAGTCCGACTTCGGAGTTTACGACCCATCAGCAGAAGTCCTCGCAGCACAACAGCTTCCATTAAAAAGGAAGCGATTTTAGAGGTGCCATGGATCGAACCCGGGTCTCCTCCTTAATCAACCAACGCCTTACCAATTGAGCTACCAAGTCACATGCTTCTTTCCTTCCGAATTTAACTCATAAGGCGTCCATATTTCGTTCCAAGTTTCGCAAATTTGACATTTTTAGCCCAAAATGCAAATTTCTTTTATTTAAAAAATTCTATTTTCTTCCAAAATTTTAGCTTTCAATTTTTAAATTTCTAAATTGACTTTTGACCTTAAAATTTTGACTTTGACTTTTCAAGTTTGACCTTTGACTTTAAACTTTGACTTTTTTGTTTAACTTTCAAATTTTCAAATTTAGTTTTTTGATTTGACTTTTAAGTTTGAATTTTAAGGTTGAATTTTGAGTTTTAAGTCAAAGGGTATTTTTTTAAACAAGGAGCTCTTCAAAAATCAATGTCAATGAAATTTCCTTAGAAAATTTACGTGAACATTATGAATTATTACGAAGAGAGAACGAGGAACTAAAATACGAAGGGTACCAACTTAGGAAAGGCCAAAAACCATTGAAAGAACAACTAGAGGCCAAAACTAAGGACTTCAGGAAATTACAGGCAGAGTATAGTGACAAGTGTGTCCATTATAGATATAATTAGAAAGAACTTGCTGCTGTCATTGAGGAACTTGAAAAATGGAAAATACGTTTTGAAAATGCCGATTTCAACTTTAAAAAATTCGATGTGTCAAGTGACAAAGTGGCAACAATGATTGAAAAACTAATGAAATGGAAGGACCAAAAGCAAGTAGGAATAGGTTATGAGGGTGTCCCTCCCCCATTCAATAACAACTACACTGCCAAACCTTTGACTCAAGAAGAGATTAATCGAGAACCATTTATGGTATACGGTAAACCAGCTACTAAACAGACAACTGAGGGTGTTGAGATGAAAAATATTGATGTTTCTACTTCCTGGGCAGGTAAAGTAACGGAAGATGAGAACAAGGAGAACACTATTGAACAAACCAATGGCTCCTTGAACTCTGAACTTGTTTCTTCTAATTCTGTTACTCCTAATAAACCTGTTGTTGAGAAATACATGCCTCTAAAACAAGTGAAACCGACGGCTTGCTGTATGTGTACATGTGGGAACAACCAGAAACAAGGCATGGACACGCCACTAGGGGCAGGAAGAAACAACTTCTCAGTGAAGAAAAAGACATTTTTTCACTGTGGAACACCTGGACACATTGCCAGAAATTGTCCTAAACATGCATACGTTCCTTATTACGCACAAGGCTGGAAGAACGCGCAAAGTGGGAGATTCTACAAAAGAAATAATCCGAGGCCTAGTTCAAACAATGGCGACTGGAATGCGCAGAAGGCCAAGAATCAAACCCACAAGGCCAAGAATCCAACTCCCAAGAACAAGAAGGGAATGGCGGCCAGGAAGCCCAATCCAAGAGATGCTCCAGTGAAACTAAAATCAAAGTTATCTCGAAGATCAGCTTCAAGTTCAAAATCAAGTACTGAGGCACCCATCGGATCGAAAAAGAAATGGGTTAAACCCAACTACATATGGGTTACGAAGGTTTAGTCTCCCAATTATCCTATTACTTCTAATATTTCTACATCTTCTGTTTATGATAAACAAGATATGTCATGGGAGAGAGTTCCTTTCATTGATGACAAATGTCAACTCAGTTTCAAAATGGACTGGGTTCGAAAGACCAACTGATCCCACTCTGTGCCGGAGCAGCTATGGAGGCATATCATCAGACTTTGGTTTGTTGATAGTGGCAATTCCAGGCAGATGGTAGGAGGCATCTCTCAACTATACAAAACTCATAACATTGTTTGAGAGTATGTGTCATTTGCAGAAAGAAAGAAAGGAAGGGATCACTCATGGGTTTTGTGCTTAATGACATGAAAAATTTTCGGATTTGTTTTGAGATTATGCGTGCTGTTCTCAGACCTTCTGGATGCAAATTCAATCGGTGACTTACGGTTTGATTTTTCTTCTCGATACTCCTGAGTTTATCTTACACTGATTCATTTTGAAGACAAACTTTAATTTCTTATAGTTTTTCGTTAGTAGGTATTATGGGAAAGTCATATAAAGATAAAGTGATAACGGGCAGTCTAAAACATGTGTAAGGGACTGAATCTGAATTGTCTAGACTCTGTGTTCAATGTGCTGGTAGGCACAAAGGATTTGATAGTTTGGATTTATATAACATTGTTTGGACTGACCATACGACGCTCGGGTAGATTGAGCAGTGAGATAAACATGGGAACCTACAGGATACACTAAATTAATATGGATCTAGAACAGTGGTTCAATTTTTCTTTGATGTACGGAGTTATGTCCTTAATTCTGGTTCTGATAGGGCGACTAGGGGGTTCTGATAAAGTAGGTTTGTAGGAAATTATTTTCTTGCTTTCTATCTGTCAGTCATATGTTGCTTCCTCTACGTGATGGAAGAGATCCGACCTGGAATGCAACATATGCAACTCTATTTCTACGCACCTCCTTATCTATGAAATTCTTTCTACCTGTTAGTCATATGCTGTCTCCTCTGCGTGATTAAAATGACCCGACCTGGAACATAGCATATATGATATTCTACCTCTCAATCCCTCTATCCTAGTTAGCCATATGTTGTCCCCTCTGCGCGATTTAAAGAAATCCAACCTAAGACACAACATATGCACCTATTTCTAAATATGACTTCCTCCTCAATAATTGTCTATTTACCTAAAGTAAGGAGTTCTTGATAATCAAGGTATATCGGGAAGTGGAGAACACGTACGTTCTAGTGCAACTAAAACTGAACCATTTAGAGGTTGTCTGTAGATCTCGTTGCTTAATTTAAGTGGACAACAATACCCATGGTCGTCGTCAGCTAAATGGTATATTTGGAAAAGTTTGTCAATATTCTTCGTGTTTAAGTGGACCATAATACCGGCAATTGACCAGATCTTTTCATGAAGGTGAAGGTACTGATAAACAAAGTTAAGACTGTCTCACAACTTTGATCCTAATTTTTTTTTGTTTTTGTTAAATTTGTTTATATTTTTCCTCTATGCACAAGTTTAGGGGGAGAATTAAAAAAAAAATAAACAAAAATCAGAAAAATTCAAAAATGAAACAAAAATCAGAAAATAAAAAATCCAAAAACTAGTGTTATTTCTTGTTCAGAAAAATAAAAAATCCAAAAATATTTTTGTTTCCGTTTTGTGTGCTAAATTTCCTTTTAAGTTTTGTTTTGTCTTGAAAAGTGAATTCAGATGTAGATTAGACTCATGGAGACTGTATCGAGATTTTCTGAGCTGAAGTTTCATCCGTGAGCATCGAAGAATTCTCATTCGAAGGAGCAAGAAAATGAATATTATTCTTTCAACATTTAATCTTTTAACCCTAGAACCAAGGTTAAGTTGTACTTGAAGATTATGTGACAGATTGCATTGAAGACTCCTCAATCAATCTGCTGCTATCTATGTACCTGCTGAAGTGATCCAGAAGATTTGTTTTCTCTGATGTTCTCTTTGAAGATTCTCAAGCTGAAAGCGCTATCTTTCAAGAATCAGTACAAGAAGCCTCTTCACCCAATGTGTGTTTAATGTCAAATTTTGAAGAAATTCCCAACTGCTCAAGATGAAGTCATTTGTTGAAGATTCATCAAGTTCATCTTGAAGCTGTGAAAAAATTGAAGATTAATGCTGAAGCCAAGCTCCCAATGAAGATTGACAAGAAAAGCTAGCTACTTTTTAGGGGGGAGCTTGTTGGGTAAGTTAGAAAAGAAAGCTATAAACCAAGGGGGAGATTGTTGGGTCAAAAATATGGTTTATACTTTACTTTTCTAGGAAAATGTATTTTTATGTCTAGGACTGTATACAACTTGATGTTTACGGCTGTATATGTGTTTACGGCCGTGAACAGGTTTACATCCGTGAACCTATTCACGGCCCATGTCTTATATATAAAAGGTGAGGAGTGCATGTGAGGAGAAAAGGCTGGAGAAGGAGAGCAAGTTTTAGAGAGAGAAACTAGAGAGTAGAGAGAAGAATAGTGTGTGTGAGAGAGAATCTAATGTGTATGGAGCATCACTCATATCTTTGAATACATCATAGATTCAAGTTATTCTTCTTCTCCTTCTCTTCTATTTTGATCTGGCATCATCCGTTTGATTGGGATTCCGCACCATCAAACGCATCTGATTGATACACAAGCAGATTGGGGACTTACATGTACTTTGGGGGAACTCACTAAGCTTCCTGCTTACAGTTGTTTGTTTTGGTTTTTCAGATGATTGGGGCAAGGTGAAGGCGTGATCGTGCACATCCTTCAGATTTATGTTATTTGGATTTTGGGGATACTCTGATTATTGGTTAATACTTTGAAACAATGGTTTTGTAAACAATTATGATCATTAGGTTGTTTTTGAAAAATTAAAATTTACTCTGATTTTTGGGATGTTACAAGTTGGTATCAGAGCAATGGTTTGAGTGAATTGGATGAGCATTCGTGTGAATCTAGTCTCAAGCTTAGAATCTGTAAAAATTTTCAAAATTGTTTTAAAAAATTGATAAAATTGTTTACCAAGGTAACCAAATAAGGATGAGATGTGTACGATCAGCCGGAGCAAGAAAGTGTACCTCAAGACACCCGCACTATTATTTGTTTATGATAATTTTGATAGAACTGCATGCTAGTTTATATGTCACACCCCCGAACCAGGACGGCGGAAACGTCCTGGGGCAGATGACATTATTGTATTGTATCATCACAATTGAATATAATTGAAACATAACAACCAATGATATACATTGAGATAACATTCTTACATCGTTTATAAATTGTATTTGTTCACAAATCATACAAAAGTGACAAAAATGTAATATTTAAACTGCATCAAAATATCCGACATCCATGGTACGAGTACCTGCTTACTGTGTTCCTGAGAATACAAGTCATTTTGAAAAGCGTCAACTAAAAAGTTGGTGAGTTCATACGCATATTTGTATAAAAAGGTTTGCAATATCTCTGATTGTAATAATTTGTAAGACTCCAGAAAATCTGATATTTTCTGTGAAAAATGGTTTGTAAGTCTCGTTCGAAAACTGTGAATAATTGCATGTGTGTCCTTTGTTTCCTTTTTTTATGTAATTGAAAAGAGTGTGTGTTCCCAGAAAATCCCATATTTCCTGCTTTATGAAAACTTGTAGTCCTGAAACCCTAAGACTGGAGTGGTGATATTAATGTACAAAAAATGAAGCGTAGTTTTATATTTTGTAAAACCAGTGAAGTTTATAATTTTGTAAATCCAAAATAACACTGTTAATCCCCATGTGAGTTGTTACAACCAAGCTTAATATGATTGATATGCCTGTCATGATGTTCTTTAGGCGTCGGTTTCTATAAGATATTTGTCACCTTAGACTGGCCCCGTCTAGCTGTAGCGAACAACTCAGGTGTGGGGGTGTCAACCCCGTATATATCTATACACAATTACCTCGCTCTCCTCCCAGGAGACTCTCGTTATAACTACAAGACGTACGGTGTACGCTAGGTAGGTACGACGAAGGAAAGTCTCACAAGTGCCTTAACAGATTTACGTGAACTTTGACTCCCATTATTAAATAGTGAAAAATAACATTACTAGCGTAAATTTGTGACTAAATTATTATGACACACGTTTTTCAGCTTTATGACATACAACTTATAACTTGTACTTTTAAAAGCAGGAGGTATTCAACATTTCAACCACAATATATAGGATGTATGATATTACCCAAAGGTTAAACACATTACACACTGGTATATGCATGTAATTATCCAATGGTAAACGAGATTTGACTTGTATTCCCCCCTCCTCCCAAAGAGTATGAAAAACATGAAAATAGTGGGGTATGAAGCTCACCTTGGTTGATTTTCAAGAGGTAAATGAAGAAGAAGGAAATTTCCGAGCCTAGCCTTGTGTCTTGGATAGATTCTCGAAAATGGTGGTGTTCTAAGGGACTACACACAAAATGGTGTGTAAGCATGTGCTTTAGTTTGAAGTGAAGCAAAATACTTGAAGTTTATAAGATTACTTACCAAGTTTTTGAGTTGTTTGAAGAAAATCTTGAGGATGGCAACACACACCCACGAATTTTTGAGAGAAAATGCAGGAGGATTCTTGAGACTAAGTAAGGAGGAATGAGAGTGTTTTGTGTGTGTGAAAGTTGGAGGTTGCGGTCGAGAGATAAGAGGGAAAGAAGGATGAGAGTTGACTTATCTGAAGTTTGATGGGATGTATGCATTGATACATGCAAGTCCATAGCTTTGTTACATGGGAGATAATTATGAGGTGTTAAGGTATTTTCCTTAGATTTTTCCTTTTTTTTTGGTATGCCTTAACCGAACCCTCAGGTTCTCGGCCCAAAGGGTGGCCCAAAAAGAGTGGGTTTTGATTTTTGGCTTGGCCTAATAGCAGTTTTCGGTTCATTAAAGCCCAAAGGTAGGAGTTTTCGGCCCAATAAGGCCTAGGGAAGGTTTTTCGACCCAATGGAAAGCCCAATAGAAGTTTTCGGCCCAAAAGGGCCCAAAGAAATGCTCTCGACCCAATAAGGTTCACAGAAAGATTTTTCGGCCCAATAAGGCCCAATGAAGGGTTATCGGTCTAATAAGGCCCAATAGGGTGTTGGGCCGAGAATTATTTGGTCAAAGCCCAAAATGGATTGGTCTTAACTATTGGATCAAGTGTTGAGACATAAAAGTGACCCTCTTAAACATAAAAGAGAACTGAAGCAGCTTTCAGCAACCGCAATCAATCTCCACACCGCAATCAAGATCAGCAACTGAAGTCATCATCTCTTAGTCTTAGTCTAATATCTGTTTTTCTATAAGTACTTTCTTTTATCTATTGTGCTCTGCGTGGCAACTCTTAGCATATTAGACTGTATGTAATCTTCGAGACTCTATAAATAGAGTTCTCTTCTTGTTAATGAATATACTTCTCTTACGCATCTTGAATCTTATTACTCATCTTCCTCTCTTCTTACTTATCACTTAAATTTATTCCTAACTTTATGAAATTTCTCTTCGGAGCAAGTCTTTCTAGACTTAATCACTAAGTTTGATCTCACTTACTAACTTGGTCTGATTGCATTCCTTGTTAAGAATCAACTTCAGTGTATACGTGATATAATACTTGTTGTCTTTTATTGTGACATCCCCAAAATCTCGGCCAGAAAAGACCGATTTCATTTATGCTTTTTAAACATTTTCAGAGTAAATCCTTTTAGTTTTAAAAGAGATGCAGAATTTGTTCCCAAAAACAAAACGTGATAAAATAGATATTTATCAAAACATTTCATAAAGAAATATGATTTCATTTCATAATCAATAGTCGCGATGTCATGTTCCGATATAGATCATAAAGCATAAACGATAGCATTACAAGTCGTTCAACAAATATATACATATACAGACTTGTAAACAAAACAACTTGATGATTCACCCATCTTAAGCTCTTGCGCCACTTCCTGTAATACAAATAAACTGAGTGGGTCAGGCTTGGGAGCCTGGTGAGCATATAGGGTTTTCAACCCACAATAATTATATTTAATTTCAACAATCAACAATAAACCCGATTACCCATTCCCGTTATCCTCACTTTACGTCCCTAAAATAACTTCTATTATAAGGAACCTAATTCAGGATTTTCATTGGGACGGACATTACTGCAGAGGGGCTTCCTCAACAATAAGTATCCTAAAGGCAACCATGTGGGGGATAGAGTACACCGGCGAACACGTCGTTCACAACACCTACAGGTAATGAGCCTGCTAGCATTCCACAGGACAGTCTAGAATAGTCTGTGGTCGTCATCCATACTCTGCTGCATGACTAGAATAACACCAATAACACCGAGGCCTCTCATCTGTTTATTACACACCAATTATCTACCCATGTTCTACCCAACATATTAGTAGATAAAAATATACATTTTTATACATTGTTTAAAAACCTGTATAGCATGCTTTAATCAATACATATTCCACATAACAGATGAGGCATACACACATAACACGTATTTCATAGAGAATATATCAGATCTATGAGATAGAAGAGAGTGAATATACATTCACACATATAATAGCAAAATATATACACATAGCACGTATTTTATCTAGAATACTTCATCATATTGCGTTGGAAAGAAAATGACTACACACTCACTTGATCAGAAGATGATCCGACAACACTATGGCTTATAGAAGTAGTATACTTCGATAGATCTGGAAGATCTTCACCAAAATCGAACTCCTTGTGGGCAGAGCTTCGGCTCTGGAATAACGCTCTTCGGGATCCTCGGGGCTTCGGATCTTGCTTCGGGGCTCGGGAATATTACCGGGGCTTAGGGGTATAAACGGCATGCAAAACGAGGCAAAAACTAGAGAGAAGAAAGAGTTTGAACAAGAGAAAATGGCTGAATTCGAGTTCTATTTATAGGCTGAGGGTCTGGGATTATGCGGGGCGTAATCTCAAATTACGCGGGGCGTACTCAGTACGCTGGGCGTACTCGGGTTACGTGGGGCGTACTTTGACGTCACTGCGTGCGTCGACTGGTGGCACTCGAGTATTGGTCAGACAAGTTGCATCCGACTGAGTACGCTGGGCGTAATTTGACTCGTCAACTTCTAAATTGCATAACTTTCGCTTACGAGCTCTGTTTTCGACGTTCTTTATATCCACGCGTAGGCCAGATCATACTCTACAACTTTCATTTAGACTCCGTCGGCTAATTTTGACTTTTATTTTTATTATTTATTTTTAGAAGGCCGGGACAGAAAAACTTCGTTATAAATTCATAACTTCTTCGTCTGACGTCCGTTCTCGCCTAACTTTTCATCGTTTCGCTACTAACAACGAGATCTTCGATTCTCATTTAGATTGTTTCGGCTAAAAACGGCTCGATCTCAAATCGAGTATTTGGGCTGCATACTGCTAAGTCGAAACTTAGAAAAATCATAACTTCCTCATACGAAGTCAGATTTGGGCGTTTGTTTTATGCACGCTCTTGGTTTAACGAAATCTACGACTTTCGTTTAGATCGCTAAGGATAAATATCGCTCTATCTTAAATTCATATTTTACCTCACTCGGCGTCGTGCCGGTTCTGTCTCGAAACTTCGACAGGTCTTAACTTCTTCGTTATAACTCGGATTTTGGCATTCCTTATATCTCCGAAATCCTTGTTTCAACCACTACAACTTTATGCAAAGATGTCGGGCTTATCTCACACTTTAATTTTGACGCTTATTTTATTCTTAATTCATTAAATTATAAAAATTAAGAAAATACACACATAAATCACATAATTCAAATAATTCACAAATAATACATTTTATTATTTCAAATTGGGGTTACAAAGGTTAACCTAGACTATTACATTGCTAAAAATGGCGAGCCCAGAAACACGGGCGTTACAATTCTCTCCACCTTAGGATGATTCTGTCCCCAGAATCACACACCAGCAAACAAATGCGGATAGCGAATCATCATGTCACTCTACGTCTCCCAAGTGAGATTCGGCCCATTCGCGTGTTTCCATCGGACAAGCACTAACTCAACCATCTTACGTCGCAACTTCATAGTCTTTCGGTCAACGATTGTCTCTGGTTCCTCAATCAACCTCTTGTTCTCATCGATCCTCAACTCCGAAAGTGGAATTATGTCGGGAACTTCTCCCGTGAACTTCCTCAAATAACACACATGGAAAGTGTTATGAATTCCATTCAGTTCTTCTGGTAGTTCGAGCTTGTAAGCTTGGTTCCCAATCCTCTGAAGAACTTTAAACGGTCCAATAAACCATGGACTTAAATTTCCCCTTTTACCAAATCTTATAAGTCCCTTCCACGGTGAGACTTTAAGCAAAACTGAATCTCCAATTTCAAAAGTCATCGGTCTTTGCTTTTTGTCAGCATAGCTCTTTTGATGGTCCTGAGTTGCTAACATTCTCTCCCTAATTATTTTCAACTTTTCAGCAGTTTGATGGACTATCTCCGGCCCCATAAACTGCTTTTCCCCAGCCTCAAGCCAACAAGACGACGTACGACACTTCTGTCCATACAATGCTTGATAAGGTGCCATCTTTATTCTCGAGTGAAAACTATTATTATAGGAAAGTTATACCAAAGGTAAATGTTCATCCCAATTACCTAGGAATTCCAAGGTACACGCTCTCAACATATCTTCAAGTGTTTGTATCGTCCGTTCGCTCTGACCATCAGTCTGCGGATGGTAAGCTGTACTTAAACACAACTTGGTACCCAATTCCTCTTGTAGACTTTTCCAAAATCGTGAGGTGAAACGGCTATCACGATCCGACACAATCGTTAGCGGAACACCGTGAAGCCTCACAATTTCCTTCACATAAGAATTCGCAAGCTTTTCCATAGACCATTTCTCGTTGGCTGCTATGAAATGCGCACTCTTAGTGAATCGATCAACGACCACCCAAATCATGTCGTGACCACTTTTTGTTCTGGGCAGTTTAGTGACAAAATCCATAGCAATGTCTTCCCACTTACCCATATGCACAGGTAATGGTTCTAAACTCCCGTATGGTTTCTGATGTTGTGCCTTGACTCTTGCACAAGTCACACACTCGGCCACATACTTTGCAACATCATGCTTCATCGTTGGCCACCAGTAGTAGGGTTTTAGGTCCCTATACATTTTAGTGCTACCGGGATGAATCGAGTACATGGTTTTGTGAGATTCTTCCATAAGAAGATCTCTAACTCCTCCTGTCTTAGGTATCCAAATTCGATCTTGGAACACCTTTAATCCATGACTGTTTACACCGAACACCAACGTTTTGCCCAAACGTTCCTCCTTTCGGTCATTCTTCTCAGAAGCTTCGCTTTAAGCTTTCTTTATACTTTCCAAAATAGTCGAGACAACTTTGATTCTCAACGCTTTTGGCCTTCTCTTTTCAAGATTGACTTTCCGACTGAGAGCATCAGCAACAACATTGGCTTTACCAAGGTGGTAAAGCATCTCACAGTCGTAGTCTTTAAGTAGTTCCAGCCAGCGTCGTTGCCTCATATTCAATTCTTTCTGACTAAAGAGATATTGGAGACTCTTATGATCAGTGAAAAGTTTTCACTTCATGCCATAGAGGTAATGCCTCCATATTTTCAGAGCGAAAACTACTGCTGCCAACTCTAAATCATGAGTTGGGTAGTTCTTTTCATGTTCTTTCAGCTGTCGAGATGCATATGCGATCACCTTGTCTCTTTGGGTCAAAACACAACCCAATCCAACACCAGACGCATCGCTATAAACAGCGTAGTCTTCAACTCCATCGGGTAGAGAAAGTATCGGTGCCTCGCATAGTTTCTTCTTTAGCTTCTCGAATGCTTCTTTATGCTTATCATTCCAAGCATAAGTATCTCCTTTGTGGGTCAAAGCTGTTAATGGACTAGCAATCGAAGAAAAGCCTTGGATAAACCTTCGGTAATATCCGGCTAATCCTAAAAAGCTTCGGATCTCCGTGGGACTTTTCGGTTGTTCCCACTTCATCACAGCTTCGATCTTCGCTGGATCAACCATTATCCCTTCTCGGTTGACCACGTGACCCAAGAATTGGACTTCACGAATCCAAAAATCACATTTGGAGAACTTCGCATACAGCTTCTCCTTCTTCAAGACTTCCAACACTTCTTTCAAGTGTCTGCCATGCTCCTCTTGGCTTTTTGAATAAATCAGAATGTCATCTATGAACACTATCATAGATTTATCAAGGGAACGGGTTACAAACTCTGTTCATTAAATCCATGAATGCTGCGGGAGCATTGGTCAGTTCAAACGACATAACCAAGAACTCATAGTGTCCATATCGCGTTCTGAATGCAGTCTTCTCAATATCCTGCTCTCTTACTTTCAGCTGATGATATCCTGACCTTAGGTCGATCTTTGAAAAATAACTTGAACCTTGTAGTTGATCGAACAGGTCATCAATCCTCGGTAACGAATATCTATTCTTTATTGTTGCCTTATTCAACTCTCGGTAATCAATGCACATTCTCATACTTCCATCTTTCTTCTTTATGAATAACACCGGAGCTACCCAGGGTGATGAACTAGGTCTAATGAAACCCTTGTCCAATAACTCCTGAAGTTGCATCATCAGCTCCTTCATCTCCGTCGGTGCTAATCGATAAGGTGCTTTTGCAATCGGCGTTGTTCCGGGCAACAAGTCGATACGGAATTCCACTTGTCGATCAGGCGGTAATCCAGGAAGATCATCGGGAAATACTTCCGGATAATCACACACAACAGGAATATTTTGCATCACCTTCTTTTCCTTCTTAGCATCGATCACGAATGCTAAGTATGATGTACACCCCTTGGTCAAACATTTTCTGGCTTTCATTAGAGAAATGATTCCAGAATTTACTCTGCATTTATCTCCATACACCATAAACGATTCCTTTCTAGGCGGATTCACTTTCACTATTTTCTTCTTGCATAAAATTTCGGCATCATTGGCGCTAAGCCAATCCATTCCCAACACGATGTCGAAACCGTTAAGTTCGATAGGCAATAATTCCTCGTGGAACTTATTCCCATTCAAGTCAATTAAGATGTTTTTCATACGATGGCTAACAGGTACAAACTTGCCACTAGAAACTTCGACTAATAAAGCATTATCTAGTCTAACAACAGGCAAAGCTAGTCTTCTACCAAATTCATGCGATATAAAGGAGTAGTTGGCTCCAGAATCAAATAAAATTTGGGCAGACAATTTGTTAACGAGAAAGGTACCTGAAGCGACATCAGCTTCATCTTTAGCAGCTTCCAGTGTCATCTGGAATGCTCTCGCATTTGGCTTTGGCGGAATGTTGGGTCTTGCTGCTTCCGTCTTTTTCGGACAATCCCTTGAGATGTGCCCTTCCTCACCACAACCATAACAAACATTCTTGGTGAAAGTGCAGTCGTTGGCATAATGCCCTGGCTTTCCACATTTGAAGCATGTGGTTTCCCCGCCACACTTCCCATGATGCTTCTTCTTGCACTTGTCGCACCATTTCGCCTCTACCTTTCCTCCACTTCCCTTCGAACTAGACTTCGAGAATTTACTTTTCTTGCTGGACCCTGAAAATCCATCGATTTTACTCTTCTCACCAACCTCTGACCTTTCTAGACCTTTTTCCCTGATCTGGGTCTCAACATTTCTAGCAGCCCAGATGGCGGCTTTCAATGTGGTTGCTTGCTTAACCATTGGACCATAGTCCGTTGGTAGTCCAAGGGCAAACTTGTTGACCTTAGAGAGTTCTGTAGGCACCAAATATGGGATAAACTTCATCTTTTCTGTGAAACTTGCAGCATATTCAATAACGCTCAATTTCCCTTTCTTCAAATTCTAAAACTCATTACTGATTTCCAGAAGGTCCTGCTCAGAGCAATATTGCACTTTTAGTTGTTCCATAAAGTCTTCCCAAGACATTTTGCTTGCTTCTCCCTTGGGCATAGAGTCAGCTAACAGGTTCCACCAACTCAACACGCCAGATTTTAGCAGAGGGATCTCAAGAGCGGTCTTCTGCCTGTTGCTGCATTTGCAACTTTCAAACATAGTCTCCATCTCGGAGACCCAGTCCATAAATTGCACCGGCGTCGGGCTTCCGGATAGACATGGTGTTTGGATGCCATGAAATCCTTATACTTGCACCCACGACCATCATTTCCTCCATACTGGTTATTGTGTCTAACCACGGGTTGTTCATCTTGACCAATGATCCCACTAAAGTTTTCTCCTTCAGACTGCCCTCCATTCTCCCCGGGTTCTTCCGCTTGAATTGATGGTTCTTCACGATTCTGCCTAAGCATGCATCTTGTTTCTTCCATCTGACGATCCAACATCGTTTGAATCATCATTTGTACACCAGCCATTGTTATCGGCTCAGGTGCAGCAGCTACGACAGGTACTTGTTGATTTACAGGCGGTTGATTCCTGTTTTCACCAGCATTTCCAACTCCGCTTCTTGTTCTCACCATTTTTGATCTATACACCGAATAATTTCACCTTATTACTACAAACGATTACATGCTAGTTCTAATATCGTATACATACGCATAGAATCCTAAACACATAAACCTTCAGATCCGGTTGGCAACAAACCGTAGATCCGAACAATTAATATCATGTATGGCAACATATAACATTTAGCACATAAAAGCATTTTAGGCAACTTTCCTAAAATAAACTAGTACTCGTGTCTAAAATTTATCAGACACACATCTCACAATCTCCACTTAGCATCCTAAGTTTAAGTCTAGAAATCCTACAAATTCCTAGTTCGCTTAAACTAATGCTCTGATAGCAACTATGACATCCCCAAAATCTCGGCCAGAAAAGACCGATTTCATTTATGCTTTTTAAACATTTTCAGAGTAAATCTTTTTAGTTTTAAAAGAGATGCGGAATTTGTTCCCAAAAACAAAACATGATAAAATAGATATTTATCAAAACATTTAATAAAGAAATATGATTTCATTTCCTAATCAAAAGTCGGGATGTCATGTTCCGATACAGATCATAAAGCATAAACGATAGCATTACAAGTCGTTCAACAAATATATACATATACAGACTTGTAAACAAAACAACTTGATGATTCGCCCATCTTAAGCTCTTGCGCCACTTCCTGTAATACAAATAAACTGAGTGGGTCAGTCTTGGGAGCCTGGTGAGCATATAGGGTTTTCAACCCACAATAATTATATTTAATTTCAACAATCAACAATAAACCCGATTACCCATTCCCGTTATCCTCACTTTACGTCCCTAAAATAACTTCTTTTATAAGGAACCTAATTCAGGATTTTCATCGGGACGGACATTACTGCAGAGGGGCTTCCTCAACAATAAGTATCCTAAAGGCAACCATGTGGGGGATAGAGTACACCGGTGAACACGTCGTTCACAACACCTACAAGTAATGAGCCTGCTAGTGTTCCACATGATAGTCTAGAATAGTATGTGCTCGTCATCCATACTCTACTGAATGACTAGAATAACACCAATAACACCGAGGCCTCTCATCTGTTTATTACACACCAATTATCTACCCATGTTCTACCCAACATATTAGTAGATAAAAATATACATTTTTATACATTGTTTAAAAACTTGTATAGCATGCTTTAATCAATACATATTCCACATAACAGATGAGGCATACACACATAACACGTATTTCATAGAGAATATATCAGATCTATGAGATAGAAGAGAGTGAATATACATTCACACATATAATAGCAAAATATATACACATAGCACGTATTTTATCTAGAATACTTCATAATATTGCGTTGGAAAGAAAATGACTACACACTCACTTGATCAGAAGATGATCGACATCACTATGGCTTATAGAAGTAGTATACTTCGATAGATCTGGAAGATCTTCACCAAAATCGAACTCCTCGCGGGCAGAGCTTCGGCTCGGGAATAACGCTCTTCGGGATCCTCGGGGCTTCGGATCTTGCTTCGGGGCTCGGGAATATTACCGGGGCTTCGGGGTATAAACGGCACGCAAAATAAGGCAAAAACTAGAGAGAAGAAAGAGTTTGAACAAGAGAAAATGGCTGAATTCGAGTTCTATTTATAGACTGAGGGTCTGGGATTACGCGGGGCGTACTCAGTACGCTGGGCGTACTCGGGTTACGCGGGGCGTACTTTGACGTCACTGCGTGCGTCGACTGGTGGCACTCGAGTATTGGTCAGGCGAGTTGCATCCGACTGAGTACGCTGGGCGTAATTTGACTCGTCAACTTCTAAATTGCATAACTTTCGCATACGAGCTCCATTTTCGACGTTGTTTATATCCACGCGTAGGCCAGACCATACTCTACAACTTTCATTTAGACTCCGTCGGCTAATTTTGACTTTTATTTTTAATATTTATTTTTAGAAGGCCAGGACAGAAAAACTTCGTTATAAATTCATAACTTCTTCGTCTGACGTCCGT
The DNA here is from genome assembly GCF_051521515.1 of Lactuca serriola. NCBI lineage: Eukaryota > Viridiplantae > Streptophyta > Magnoliopsida > Asterales > Asteraceae > Lactuca > Lactuca serriola. Next base: position 74,651,955 of record NC_136410.1, on the reverse strand, counting down.
TCTCGCCTAACTTTTCATCGTTTCGCTACTAACAACGAGATCTTCGATTCTCATTTATAGGTTTGGATACTCAACTAACAACAATATGTAGGATGAATTAAGAAGAGAAAGGTTTAATTATGATTTATTAATATATTATGAGAATAATATATTAAAGCAGAAATCATATGGTTTAATTAATATTAGTCAAGAATTAATTAAGAATTAATTTTGTGGCTAAAAGAGATTAATTAAACTTAGGGGACTGGATTTGTAATTATAAGATAATTTCAATTCGGCTATGGATTACCTAAATAATATAGGTTGGACGAATTCTATGGGAAGCCCATAAGGAATTCGTCCAAGGGATATGTTAAAAGAGTCCATGGGCTGCTTAGGGCTTAAGCAGCCATATTAGGTTTTCCCAGTTGTAAACCCTAATAGCCTACATGTATATAAAGGCCCTCTATGCACCAAAAACGTGGCTAACACTTGGATTAGGGTTTCCATCCGTTTTTGGTGCCTCCCCTCTCTTCTCTTCTTCATCTTGTTGCTTAGTGGTGTTTGTGACTCCATTAGAGGTGCAACACTTGAGGCACAAAGCTTTCTGAAGCTAAGGATTGATTGTTATTGCTATATAACAATCAAAAGTCATATCTAAGCCGTATTTTGTGTTAATATGATTAATTGTATACTAGATCTAGGGTTTATAGGTTTGGATACTCAACTGCATGTTCATTAGACAAACTAGATCCAAAAGCTATTAGGGTTTGCATGTACACCATAGGAATGGTGTTTTGCTCAAAACCCATCACTGGTATCAGAGACTAGGTCGTTTTTCTATTGAATAGATCATAATTGGACTGCCAAAGATCTGAAAATCAAAATTTTTTGCTCACTGTCTGATGAACTCGCCGAGTTGCTCTATGAACTCGACGAGTTGCATAAACTCGATGAGTTCCAAAGAGGACTCGACGAGTTGGATGTTCAGTTGACGGGATTTTCAATTTTCTGGCCAGATTTTGTTAAGGATAATTACCGAAACTCGTTTTTATTGCCTAAAATCGATTTTTTATGTTTGGAATGTTTATCCTTATCAAAATTAATGGATTTGGTTAAATATGGATAATATAGGATTATTATTAGATAAATATTTGACCTAGTAAGTTTAAAAAGTTTCAATTTGTACCCTTTATGTTTTATAGTTTAAATTTAAACTGAAAAGTTTTTGTTTTTGAAATTTAAATAGTTAAACCTTAATGTTTTGAAAGGTTTCAAAACTTGTCCTCAAGTTTTGGAAATTAAATTTTGATTAAAAGTTTAATTTTGAAATATTTAAATTCTAAACCCTAAGTTTGAAAAAGTTTCAAAACTTGCCCTCAAGTTTTGAATTTTAAAATTAATTAAAAGTCTTAATTTGAAATTTTAAATTCTAAAATCCTAGTAATTTGAAAAGTTCAAATCACACCCTTATGGTTTTATTAATTAATTAAAGTGTATAAGTAAAACAGATTTAATAAACCCATAAAGTTTTGGTTTACATTTAATTAAATTAAAAGTATAATTTACTAAATTGAACCACCTAGTATTTTAAAAGTGTAAAATACACCCTATACTATATATAACATTAAAAGTCTAATATTATATATATGTATGAGTAAACAGTCAATCTTAACGTTAGTAGGCCTCATTTGCGAAACTGTTCTATAAGGGGTGTTTAAGGAAATTGCCTATAAAATGGCGATTGAATGGGTATCCACTCTTACCCACCGCACTCTTGACTAGTGGAGGGTCGTTAGTTGAACGGGTATAATAGGACAAAAACCTTCCATTATAAGCATAATGAAGTATAAAGTAACTAAATGCTTTTACAAATTCCCAAATCATAGTTACTTTAGGAAAAATGTGAAATTGTATGCTAATCAATGGAATTACACTTCGTACCCTTGTCAAACGTTAGTGGAGCGTGTGTGGTTAACCGACACACTAATTTGGAGATGACATTGGTAGTGAATGGTGACTCGAATTTTGCCATATAGTGGAGGGTCGTTAGCTGAACGGGTATAATAGGAAAAAAACCTTCCATTATAAGTATAATGAAGTATAAAGTAACTAAATGCTTTTACAAATTCCCAAATCATAGTTACTTTAGGAAAAATGTGAAATTGTATGCTAATCAATGGAATTACACTTCGTACCCTTGTCAAACGTTAGTGGAGCGTGTGTGGTTAACCGACACACTAATTTGGAGATGACATTGGTAGTGAATGGTGACTCGAATTTTGCCATAGATCAATGGAGCGTATGTGGCTAACCGACACATTGATTAGGTGATAGTAGCATTGAGTGCACCACGTGATTCATATGGTTATTCACACCTTATTTTGTGATCCTCGGCATCACAGTCACAAATTGTAGGGCATAATCAAGATTAAACATGCCATTGAAAAGTTCAATGAATCTCAAAAGATCTAGGAGTTTCAATTCATTTAAAACTTAAACTTCCTTTTCGTTTTTCATGGTGGAAATTGGCAAATCGTCATTTACCTACCTTCAAATATTATGCGACTAGATTACGGCATCCCTCTTCTAGGTTGTGGAGTAGTGTGTTGGATCCTAGCCTCGATGTTTCATTTGGGTGTCACATCAAGGATTCTAATCAACTTAACTTGAATTTTCTCCCGTTTTGTAGATGTCAAAGTGTGACAACTATGGTCCTCCCAAATCCTATGGAACAAGCTTTCCACATGAAGATGATATTCCACGATTCGATCGGGGAACAAGAGATCATGCTTCACTTCCTCTACCTCCTCCAATTTTTGTCCCTAACCCACAAGTTCGAAGGCTTGAAAAGTTCAAGGTCACTCAAGCCCTATTGGCGATTAAGCATGAAGATGGAAAGTCCGTGTGTGCACACGTCTTAGAGATGAAGTCACACATTCATAGGTTAAGGATGTTGGGTGTCGATATCTCAGAAATATTAGCTGTTGACTGGGTTCTTCAGTCACTTCCTGAATCATATAGTGAGTTTGTTAGAGAGTACTATATGATGGATCACGACGTGACCCTCATTGATCTCACCTATTTGCTCATAGCTACCGAATCAGCAATGATTTGGCGTGCTGGTCAAGCAAATTAGTCTGGTGAATCAAACTCCCAAATTTCAATGGACATTGAAAAATGATGACGTTGGAGATCCAGAAAAGGTAAACTCTGAGATAGTTCCTTGTGTCATTCCAAAAGAGCCCATTTTCTTTTATTGCCAAGAGAAGGGGCATTGGAGACGAAGCTGCCCTATTTACCTGAGAGATCTAAGAGATGGGAGAGTCAAGACGTATGGCTCTACTTCAGGTAAAATCCATTATCTAACTCTTTTAAGTTCCTATTCTAGATTCTTAATACATGATGTGATAAGATTACATTTTGATGTTTTGTAGGATCGAAGAAAAAAGAGAGGAAACTTAAGGGAAGAAGTGAGCTGAATCTAATCGTGAAGAAATTGATTTCGATCGCATTGCTTGAAGATTATTGAGCTACTACTTGGAGTTATAATAGATTGCCAAGAGATATGTAATAACATAGTTTTTCAATTGAATTGCATTGTAAGGACAAATTTTTTCTGCAATAAAATGAATTTTTGATTTTATCTTATTTATTTATCCTTGCAATGGAGTGTATGAAAAATTGATGTTTGAAAATTTCTATTATTAGCAATAATGTATTTGATTCTTAATTATGTTATTTATGGAAATATCGAGAGTTTACCAAATAGGGAGAGTTTCTAATCGCCCAAGTTTCAATTGGACAGAAACTTGGAATCATACAACTTGGTTGCATGATGAATGAGAAATTTCACATTTGGAAATTACACTAATTCGTTTACAAAGAGTCAAGTGAAGGACTAGGAGATCGAGTTCGCAATGTTGTGCATCAATCTAGTCCACCACAAGAGTGATAAAGATATTCGTCATGATTTACTAAAGTTTAGTAAATATGATTATACTTATAAGATTAAGTGTAACTCTGAGTTGATTGAAAGAGTTTCAATGAATAGCTGAATGAATAAAGAAGGATCAAGTAGGCAGAAAGATAAAAGTTTCTCTATTATAAGAAGAAGGGAGAGTACCTTTTATTGTGTTTTATGATAAAGTCTTAATGATTAAGAATCATATATATATTGGTCCTCTAAGTGAGTCTTAGTAGATTTGTATGTCTAAGAAGAGGAATCAGGAATTGTGGAAATGGTTAAATCAAGAAGGCAATCATACTTCGTTCCAATATCGAATCTTAGAGTCGTTCTCCAAGATTGCGAATTGAGTGACAAGTCTTTAGTAGGTTTATAACACTCAACAAATGTGGAATTGGAAAAAATCTTCTTATTCATGAACATTTGAAATTGGTAAGTTGTGCTGTCTTGGATAAGACAAAGACCAACTAGAACCAATTATGTGAAGTGTTTTGTCTTGATAAGAACTATGCTAACTCTTGAATATTTGTTTTGTCTAGGAAAGTTTCCTGACAAGAGAATTATGTTAAGAAGTCAGTGGGAGTTTTAATGATCTTGAAAAAGGTTTCATGAAAAAATCAAGAATAAACCTTATCGATCATCACTAGCACACGACTTGAGGTTTACAACCTATCGTGTTGACATTATTTTGTTTCTATGCCTTTCCAATTGAGTTAATTATGTATGTGAGATCTATGAGTTCTCAATTGAATGCATAAAAACACCTTGGTCGATGCAAAGTACATTGATATGTAAGGATAAGTTTCTAAACTACTTGGAAACATGGTGGGCACTCGTGTTACCATAAGGCTAGAAATCAAGAAAGTTTAATCCAATGAGTTTGGATTTATCGCAAACTTGGTTTTGGCAAATTCACATGGATAGGAACTCATACACCATAAAAATCTAAGTGTCATAAGATTCCCTCCTTCATGAAAATGACTGTGAGGAAATGCTTTCACTAAGAGAGATTTTAAGAAGATAGCAATTGTGAAAATGGTATTCTCGAATTCGATTATGGTTACGTCGACATCCCTTTCCATAGTTCGAATTGTGAGATTTGGCAATTAGTCTAACATTTGGGACTTATTGATATAAGTTCTGAATTGTTTAGACACACATATGAGCTATCTAAGGCAAATGTGTATAAGTTTAAGAAGCTTAGATAAAGGCTTATCGAAGCATCTGGTATTAGAAATATGAACTTCTTCTAGAAGTCCAGTTGTTTTCTGAATACATGTCAAAGCTAGTGGGAGCATAAGTGTTATGCTTATATGATAATAATCATCATAATAATGGGAGAATAAGTGTTATGCTTATATGATTATTATGGCAAGTATTGCAATTTAGCAATATTAATTATAGAAAAACAAAGATTGAATTTGCAAAGTTGCATGGGTTGAAAAGATGTTTTGCTATAATTAAGGGAGAGATATTATAATTCGTTTTAAAATCTAAAGCTTAGATTGAGAAATTTTAATAAATTTAGTCAAAGGATACATAGTGTGTTCTTAAATTTCGATTATGATTACGGCATCCCTCTTCATACTTCGAATTATGAGAATGTGACACATAAAATATTATGGAAAAAGATTGGTAAAGTATCATATCTTTATGGAAGACATTATGCATCGTGTCACATACGCTTCGGGTATAGGATCGATTGCAAATGTTATAATATTTGATCATTCTTAAATTTTCCAAATGTCTAGCGCATTAAGAGGGAAAAAGGACTAGAATCGGTTTTGACTAAAATAATTAAACAACTATCAAAGGACGATCCAAAGATCGTTGAGGATTGGTCGCTTGTGAGTAGTTGGAAGTATGGTATTGGATGGACCATATCGACATTATTATGAATAGATAAGATTCTATTACGAATGAGTTGTCATATGGAAAATATGGAAATGTTTCCATATTGGGAGTTGGATATTGAGAGTCTATGTCTAGATTAGAAAATTTTATGCAAGAAGGATGTTCAAAGGAATGTACTTTGAATGTGAGACTTCACGTCTATGGAATTGTCTTGTAATAATTTCCGATAAGTACTTTGTAATTTCATTGGCCAAGTCTTGGTGACTTTTGTGCTATGACTTTGTGAAAGGATCGTTGCATAAAATGTTAGAATCTAGCATATTCTAGTAATGGCAAGAACCTTGTATTCTAACACTAATGATAAGGATTGGGAATTGTGAAATGAGCATCATTGGAAAAAGTTTTTCAATTGATCTATCTCACAAAGTAAGGACCATAGGAAACATAGTGTGCATGCTTTGTGCGTGGGATAACTATCGTTGTAATTTGAGTAATAAGTTGATTTTCTGAAATAGTAAACGATGAATAATGAGTAATCAAAATGGTGTTTAAATAGAAGTGTTTTATTTACTCTCACAAGTTTGGGGCCATATAGGATTAAGTATTATTGTTGTGTTTCAGTTCGCATGTTTTGACTTCCAGAATAATTGGGTTATTCGAACCTCCACAGTCGGTCATACGTTCGAAGTAAGTGTGAAGGAAGACTTTCATGAAAAGTCTGTAGATTGTCTGAAGAGTTTAGACATAGCACAAGTCTGCTGCAGAGTTCATGAGTGCTTTAATAAGATTAGAGTATTGTATGAAACCCACGCTCACTTGGATCACTTCATGGATTTATCACGGGTGATTAGTGAGTCGATAATATTGTATATTCTTGAAACCAAGATATGTGAGTTGGTATTTGTTGGTCGGTTGCACATTGATAATAAGAAAACGCACCAGTAACTTGGTGTTATAAAACTTATTGTTGTGTGTGATCCGATTAGTAAATGCAAGCGAGAATTTGAGTCGAAGTTTATCCATTCCTTTTACCCAAAGTGGGATAAAAGCAATATTTGTGGGCCCCTCGATGATTTAGTGATGGCACCTAAGCGCTTGGCCAAGCCGGGACTAAGTTGATGTGTTCAGTTGTAGTCTGTTGTCTGTTGTCATAAATCGGAAGTCGAGAAACAGTATAGAGAGAATGATTGAAATTCATGTCTTATGTTTATACGATATCTTGAGAATGGAGGAATATATGATCCCTTATCTAAAGGACACGCAATCTGATAAGATCAGAGTTGACAGTGGCTTTTGAAAGCTATGATTATTGATCAGGTTCTGAAGTCATGTTGGGCTGAAAAGAGTTTTGATGTTGCGTCTTTTGGGCTCGTTAGATTAGCCTTTTATTCTCCGGTTTGGGCCTGTCCAACCGAGAGCCTTTTATGTATAGTATTTAAGTTAATGCTTGCATGCATATTAGGTTAAGATTCATAAGATTCTAGAGATTATCGATATAGCGATTTATCAAGAGTACAATATTTTCCAGTAATCGTTCTTGTAATCTTCTAATCCTTTACAGTTGATGTTCTTAATCGAGCTCTTCTAAGGATTTTATTTAATCATTCGACACGTTTGATTCAAGCTGTTTGTTCTTATTATTGCGTTTTTACTGTTTTAAATTCATATACTTGTTCAAGATCTAATCGATATTCTTAGATTAAAAGTTGTTTTAATCCCATCAATTGGTATCAGAGCAGGAGGCTGTGTAATCGATACACATCTTTTCTGTGAAAAAGATTTCCATTAGGGTTTTCCGCAATCATCGATATTTATTGAGCCGTCATCTTAATTGACGTATCTTAGTATTTATTGTTTTGCCCTAATCTACTTTATTACAAGTCTGATCTTTGAACAGGTTTTTATGATCATTATGGACGCAACGCAATCAAACCCTATTAATATTTCCAACAGCATCGGTTCGACGACAAAGATTCCAATCTTGTACACCCATGACTATGAAGTATGGGCGCATCATTTCGAAGATTATGTGATTGGATCGGAGGACAATGGTTATCTCATATGGGAAGCCATCATCAGTGGACCGTTTTCTCATTCTACGACGTCCAGAATCATTAAGACGCAAAAAGAGTACAATGATCTGCTCAAGGACGTGACGAATATCACGCAAGATGAAAAAGACAAACTCCAGTGCAATATTAAGGCACTTAGGTTGATCAGATTCGCCCTTCAGTCCGACACATTCAGGCTGGTCAGCTCATGCACTACGGCGAAGGAAGTGTGGGATAGACTTCGCGAACTGTATTCCACAGACGAAGATCTTGAACATTCCATCCAAACCTTGCTTCTATCTAAATTTGGTGAATTCAGGCAAGGGGCCGAAGAATCTGTGACCCAGACGTTTGATCGCTTCAATCATCTTCTCAGCAAGATGATCAAACACGACATTGAAAGGAAGCTCATCGAACAAACGGTTACTTTCTTGAACGGACTGCGATCTGAATGGAGAACAGTTGTTTCCACAGTCAAAGCCCATGAACAGTTTAAATCATATTCTTTGGCGAAACTGGTGGGTATCCTAAAGTCCCAAGAGAAGATTGTGGTTCAAGAGAAGAATGTTGTCTCCAGTCTTGGTTCGTTGGCAGTCCTCTCTAAAAGTAAAGCTGTGGTGGAGGATGAAGAGCTCAACTTGGAAGAATATGATCTCTCATCTGAGGATTATGCCATGATGGTATCCAATCCTAAGAGGTTCATAAAGAAGAGATTCCCCAGCAACAAAAACCGAAACTGGCAGGGGAGTTACAGCTCAGAAAAAGCAAACAATGAACCGAAAGCTGAGGAGCCCAAAAAGGAACCGAAAGCAGATGGCGATTCCGGAGTAAGCTGTTTCTACTGTGGTGGCAAGAACCACTACGCTAAGGACTGTGTTCTTAAGAAGATGGCTGAAAAGGACAATGGAAATGATGAGGAAGCTGTGCTGCAGAAGAGATTGGATGAGTTGAGAAAGAAGAAGTCTACCGCTAACCCTTCTATTAATGCTCTTATTGTGCAGGGTTCGGTCAATGACGATGAGTTCGGTAGCACTGAAGTTTGGTCTACTGACTCAGAAGACGAAGAAGTGAGGAAGCCTACTCATGGAAAGGCATATGTGGCTAAGGAGGAAAGCAGTGGTGGAAAATGCTTCATGGTGACTGAAGTGTCTCAAATGAGGGGATACAACACCGATGGAGGAAGCAATGGACCGAAGGTGCAGGAGGATATGTGATTTACGGCCAAACCACTCAGCCAGCAGTTCAATGAACTCGATGAACTGATAAAGAAGGTACAATCTGCTTTTATTTCATCTAAAGTACCACCATCCTCTTATGAGAAAGAACTAAAAAACGTTAACACAAGAATTTCTCATTTAGATAGTAGCTTAACTCAAACTCGAGTCACCAATTCTAACCTGACTGATCAATTAAGCAGGGTGGCGTCGAAGAGTGAGGAGCGGCGAATGTGGATTGAGTTAAAAGAGTCGGAATTAATTAAAGTTAAAGACGAAAACATTTATTTGCAGAGAGACAATTTGAAATTGTTAAAACAACGAAATGTTTTTTGTTTAATAGCTAAACGTTTATATTCCAATATTACTCAACTTCACTTGGACTGTGAGATAGGCCAAAAGATCCATCGCATGATTTTGCCCTTTCTAGAATTTAAGGAGGATGAAATCGATGCCGAAGCTTACAACTGTGAGAGTGTGATATCGTCTGATGATGTCAACCCAACTTATAAAATTGGACTGGACAAAATTGAGTCCTTCATTAAATCCAAAGACCACAAGAACATGCTCAAAAATCTTTTGGATGAAAATGACAGACTTAAACTGAGAACCGAAACCATACAAAAGTTTGACTCTCTAAACGCCAAGGTAAGCTCAGAAAATAAAATCGATGTTGAAAATGCATCTGAGCTTAACGAGGACGATAACATGAGTGAAATTTCTGTAGAGGATACGGTTGACTGATCAGAATTTGTTAAAAGCGAAACTGAAAACCACAAAAATCTTATTTCTGAAAATTCTGTGGAATTCGCTAGATTGTCCCAACAAAAGTCCCCGAAATTAGTAGAAAAGGCTGTTGTGTATCAAAAGGTCAGGACCACTCCAAATCAAGTATACAAGGTGACTGGAGTAACCGAACATCAAACAGCTGAACTCACAGCTATTGTTAACGAAGACAATGCTGATGACTGTGATGAGTATTTCTGGGAAGCTCCTATTGATAATGGAAACGAAACCGTTGGTCTTTCTGAAAGAACCTCCTGGATGAAGAAAGGGAGGTACATACTTGAACCCTTGAACAAGCCTGATAATTTCAGTGAACCAAGTACAAGTGGTACAAAAGAAATTCCTCAAGAGGATGATCGTTTAGCAAAAGAAGACATTCCTTCAACACCTACAGCTCGAAGCGAAACTGCATCAGATACTCCTTCCACTTCCTCAGAGCAAACTGAATCTTCTTCAGATATTCCCTCTGCTCCCTCTGCTCAAAGAAAAACTCCTGAAGTTCAAAAGGAATCAGTCAAAGTGACAGCAAAAACAAGAGCGAACGTTCATCATCAACCTAAGCAGATGAGGGATAAGAAGATAGAGAGGAACCAAAGATACAGGAAAAATCTTTCTGAAAGGAAACAATTCTGGCACTCCCAGAACGCATACTATACACACAAGGACAAGAATCTGAAGTATGAAAACAATCCTGTACGAAAGCCTGAAAGTTCCTCCAACCGAAAGGCAAGGTTCGGTTCGCAAGAAGATACCAACCGAAAGCCAAGGTTCGGTTCGCAAGAAGGTACCAACCGAAAGTCAAGGTTTGGTTCTGAAAAGGATTTCAACCGAAACCAAAGGTTCGGTTCCAAGAACAGCTCCAACCGAACGCAGAAGTTTGTTTCTGAAGTCAAAAGAGAACAAGACTCAAAGGTTAACCCCACCAACGATCAAAAGCAAAAGGGTCACCTAGAGTCATCAGCAAGGAAGACATCTCCATCCAAATCCAAATCCTCTCTTCCTAATTCTTCTCGTTCTTCTGCTTCCAACCATTCATCTCCATCCTGCTCTAACGCTAATTTCGTTGGTTCTCAAAAACCTCATTCATCTGCTGAACAGAAGGGAAAGCAGAAGGTCGATGAATCCAAACCTGAGTCCAAAACGAACATCCCTAATGTCAATAAAATAAAAGTTTTTACCATTAAAAAGAAAGATGAAACAACTCTAATTAAAAAAACATATCTAGTTGACATCTCTCTTACTATTCCTGTTCCCATGAAAAGCTCACATGGACCCAAGAAACTTTGGGTTCCTAAATCTGCTTAATTTTTGCAGGTTATAAGTGACGAGCAGTTTGACGAAGAATGGTACATCGACAGTGGCTGCTCGCGTCACATGACAGGGAGGAAAGAGGAACTCAGGGAATACAGATCTCTTGCAAATGGTGGCAACGTTAAGTTTGGAAATAACTCTTTCGGCACCATAAAGGGATATGGGATGATAACGAATGGTGATTTTACCATAAGGAAGGTGGCCTATGTGGAAGGACTTCAACACAACCTCATCAGTGTATCTCAGCTTGTCGGAGGTACAGGTCTCAAAATATCATTCGATGATGAAGGTTCTGAAATCATAGAGAAAAAGACAAAGAAAGTGATTCTGAAGTCAGAGCGAAAGGGTGAAATGTTTCCTCTGAACATGAAACCCATCAAAGGAAACCCAGCCATATGTCTGCTATCAAAAGCTCAATCCGACGAAAGCTGGTTGTGGCACAGAAGACTCTCTCATCTCAATTTCAAAGATATCAACCGACTTGTCACCGGAGGTCATGTTAGGGGTCTTCCATTGCTCAAGTTTGACAGAGAGCATTTATGTGCTGCATGCGAAATGGGAAAGCAGAGTCGTCAAAGTCACCCATCCGTAATTAACACAAAAGTTGTTGAACCACTTGAATTGCTTCATATCGATTTGTGTGGTCCTTCATCTATTGAAAGCATCGGTGGTAGCAAGTACATTCTTGTTATCGTTGATGATTTCTCTCGATTTACATGGGTGTTCTTTCTAAAGCTCAAATCTGAAGCGACTCAAAAGCTGAAAGTGTTTATCAAGCAAATTGAAGTCCAGCTCAAGAAGGTCGTTCGCAACATCAGGAGCGACAATGGTCTCGAATTCAAGAACAGAGAGTTTGAAGAGTTTCTTGCAGAAAAGGGAATTAGCCATAATTTCTCAGCTCCCTACACACCACAGCAGAACGGGATAGTCGAAAGACGAAACCGATCTCTGTGTGAAGCTGCCCGAACTATGTTAAGTTTCGCTTCCTTACCTCTTTATTTTTGGGCTGACGCTATTTCTGCTGCTTGTTATACACAAAACAGGTCCTATCTCAACAAGCGATTCACGCTCACACCATATGAGATATTAAACAACAGGAAGCCCAATGTGAAATTTTTCCACGTTTTTGGCTCAAGGTGTTTCATCTTTAACTCTAAAGAACACCGCAACAAGTTTGATGTCAAAGCCGACGAGGGAATTTTTCTGGGGTACTCACTCACATCTAAGGCGTACAGGGTCCTAAACAAACGATCAAGAAGGATTGAAGAGACATACTATGTGACCTTCGACGATAACTACGTCAAGAAGCTACAGGCCATAGATGACACTGACGGGGAAATATTTCCTCAAACTGGCCAAGTCACAGTCTCAATCGCCAATTTGTACGAGAGATTTCTGGAACTCTTTGACGAACCGGAAAAAGCTTCTCTCTCCGAAGCAGGTGCAGCTGACAACAAAATAGATCATATGAAGCAGATTGTCGAAGATGCTGCAAGAAGAATGCATGAAGGAGAATCGCCCACTGATGAATCTCCATCCAACAATGCTTCAGTCGAGGGGGAGCCAAGCTCACAAGTCCAGGGGGAGCAAAGCTCTACCACTTCACCCGAAGGTCCTTCACCAACCGAAGGTACCTCTCCAACCGAAGGTGCCCCTCCAAACGAAGGTGCTTCAATGCCTGAAAGTCCAGCACCGCAAGAAACCCCTGTATCTCATGATTCTCAAGACTCATCAATTGAGGGGGAGCATGATGATATGACGCTTGATTTTGATAGTCAATCTGAGCCAGAAGAGATGATCAACGCTGAACTAGATCCAACCTTCGATCCGAATTACCCTCCTCTTACCAAATGGACCAGAGATCATCCTATCTCTCAAGTAGTTGGTGATGTATCTGATAAGGTCTTGACCCGATCTCAACTGAAGGCAAAACAGACATCCTTATTCTCAAAGGTTGAGTTTTGTATGTTTAACTCATTCATATCAAAAGTTGAACCGAAGACAGTGAACACTGCCCTCGATCACTCTGATTGGGTTCAAGCAATGCAAGACGAACTGAACGAGTTTGAAAGGAACAAAGTCTGGCGCCTCATTCCAACTCCTCCAGATGCTTCAGTTGTTGGTCTTAAATGGGTTTTCAGAAACAAAATGGACAAGGAAGGTAATGTCATAAGGAACAAGGCTCGTCTGGTTGTCAAGGGATACTGTCAGGAGGAAGGGATCGATTACGAAGAGACGTTCGCTCCAGTAGTTAGGCTAGAATCGGTTAGAATATTTCTGGCCTATGCTGCTCACAAAAACTTTGAGGTCTTCCAAATGGACGTCAAGTGTGCATTTCTCAATGGAGAACTCGAAGAAACTGTGTATGTGGAGCAACCTCCTGGGTTCGTGAACGAAAAGTATCCAAATCATTGCTACATTCTGGATAAAGCTGTGTACGGCCTCAAACAAGCTCCGAGAGCCTGGTATGAAACGCTTACAAAATTTTTAAAGATGTCCAAATTCAAACAAGGTTCGGTTGACCCAACCTTCTTTCGCAAAAAGGAAGGTAACCACCTTATGATAGTTCAAATTTATGTCGATGACATCATCTTTGGCTCTACGAATCCCAGCTTAACAGCTGAATTCAGAAAGTTGATGGAGACTAAGTTTGAAATGAGCTCAATGGGTCCTATTAACTTTTTCCTTGGTTTAAATATAAGACAGGGACCCGAAGGCATCTTTATCAATCAGGAAGCTTACACAAAGACTCTCCTAGCAAAGTTTGGCATGATGGGAGACTCTAAAGTCAAAGTCCCAATGGCATTCAGCACCAAGCTTACCCCTTCTCTAGACAAACCGGCTGTCGACATCACGCTCTATCGTCAAATGATTGGCTCACTGATGTATCTAACTGCTAGCAGGCCTGATATCATGTTTTCTGTGTGTTATTGTGCTCGATTTCAGGCTAACCCACGCGAACCTCACATGCTGGCAGTGAAGAACATCCTACGCTATCTCAAGCGAACCGCCTCCTTAGGTCTATGGTATCCATCCAATTCAGGCTTCTTCGTTCAAGCTTATTCTGATGCTGACCTTGGAGGATGTGGACTCGACCGCAAAAGCACAACTGGTGGCTGTCAATTTCTTGATGGGAAGTTGGTCAGCTGGCAATCCAAGAAACAAACATGTGTGTCGCTGTCTACTGCTGAAGCGGAATACATTGCCGCTGCATCCTGCACATCATAAGTGATTTGGATCCAGAGTCAACTTCGAGACTATGGACTCAATATGAAGAAGATCCCTCTATATTGTGACTCCGAAAGTGCAATTAGGATCTGTCATAACCCGGTGCAACACTCTAAAACAAAACACATAGCACTGAGGTATCACTTCATCAAAGATCATGTGGAAGATGGAAATGTCGAAGTTCACTTCGTAAGAACCACGGATCAACTGGCTGACGTCTTTACCAAAGCTCTCCAGAAGCTTCATTCAATAAAATATTGCAAGGGCTTGGAATGATGGAATCAGAGTCAGTACCTCACACTACTTCTCAATCTCAAACGTAAGAAGCGAAACCAACCGAACGTTCGGGTTCGGTTCAACCATTTCACTCGCTCATTACTTCAAAGGTAGTTTTTCTGTGTTGTATATTTCTTGTGCAAAATTTGTTTTTCTTTATGTAAATTTTTTTTTATTGCATATCTAAATTCCTTGGTTTCATAAAAATTTTCCAAAACCGAAACCTCCAGAAGGTTTGGGTTCGTTTTTTCAAAATTTTCAAGAACCGAAACCAACCGAAGGTTCGGGTTCGGTTTTTCAAAATTTTCAAGAACCGAAACCAACCGAAGGTTCGGGTTCGGTTTTTCAAAATTTTCCTGAACCGAAACCAACCGAAGGTTCGGGTTCGGTTTTTCAACTTTTTCCAACCGAAACCAACCGAACGTTCGGGTTCGGTTTTCCATTTTTTTTAATCAAAAGTTTTTTTTTGTCTTATTTTTTTTATCTTTTCTATTTTTTTTATTTTTATTTTTTTTATTTCTTTTCTTTTATTTTTTTTTATATATATAAATTTCAAAAACTCCAAAAATATGTTTTTTTTTTTGTATGTTCGTTTACTTATGGGGATATTTTTGCTGAATTACTTAAGTGTCCCTAGAAGCATGCTGCTGTATGTGTCCCAAGCCTCATAAGATTTTGAATAATAGCCTTCATGACCTGGTATACACAAACCTTGTCTTCCCAATAAGGCTAACTCATTTATTCTAATCGTGAGCTACCTCACTCTTTTCTCACATGAGTTCAGAGTCTCTGCTTGGTCCTTTTGTTCGCAGCAGAGGTACTATGTCTTCTTTCACCATCCCCATTACACTTCTCCATAACATTCGTTTCATCACTGTAACCCTTGAGACTCTCAGAAACTACCACTGAGGTTTATGGTTACACAACATCTGTGTTTATGATCTTAGCTTCGTGCCACTACGAGCTGAGTGAAACCCAAAATTCAACACCAACGAATTGACGGTGACCAATTAACTTGATCGAGTTTTCACCAATGAATTGACGAATGTACCTTCATGAAATCTCAATTTCTTTTTTTTTTTTGCGTAATTCCAATGAAATTGTTACACACCATAACATTTCTTCCCAAGGGATCCAGTTTTAAATTTTTTTTATCTGAGATTTCATATTAATCCAAGCCACTACAAAATCAACTCAAACCTACTTGTTCAACAGACTACACTGGTCTCACAAGTACTTTGTTCACATTCGTTCTTATATCAAGAATTGAATTGTTGAATCAAAGCGAAACCACCCTTAATTAGCCTTATTAAAAGAAGCCTTTCAACATTTATTAATAAATGTTTGATCGTAATTCAACGGGACTCCACATTAACACTTTGAGGTCTCTCTTGACCTTGAAGGAAGAGATTCGTGCCCGGGATCATCAGTTTCGTGTCATTATTGACATCACAGATTATCCTAAAAAGAGTTGCTTTACTTCTTTATTTTTTACACTCTTTGCACGAAAATCCAAGATTTTCAAAAATTCCGTTACTAATTATTTTACAGGCTGGATATTTACTGGATGGTTACAAATGAAGTTGTGGTCAAAAATAAGCCACGTGGATCATTAATTGGAAACAGCCGTTTAAAAAAGGGGAAAAGACCAAAAGTTGCTGACTCGGCGGAAGTTAAAAGGATAGAAATTCAAACGACGGTAAAAAGGAGGGCGCGTGAATTTGAAACGGCCGCGCTTTTTCTGACACTTGAGGACGCGTGTGCAATGTCGAAGCGTCATATCTCTGAAGTTACAGGCGCGTGTGGAAATGGAAACGATTTCTTTCTCTGAACCGGCGCTTATTGGGCGACGTGATCCTAGGAATCTGACACTCTCTCTCCTACGTGATCATCGCACGTCCCAACTGTCACCAATCAGTCACTCCAAAAACCCGTTTCATATTTCCATAAGAGATTTGAATCGATCTTTCTCTCTCCTATCACCTACTATAAAAACCCATCAACACCACCTTTTACCTCTTTACTGCCCCCATAATTCCCAAAGCAAAATTACTCCCAAAACACTCTCCCGTTCTTCTTCTTCTCCAAAACCTGCAACAATGGCGGAATCTTCATCTGTTCATGCCACTTCTCAGATTCTTCCCATCAGACCTCAACAATGCCTCATCATTGATCTGAATCCACTGGCCTATGATCCCTACATGTCGCCGGTTATCGAATGCCTCAAGTACTCCCAGCTTGCTCCGGCATTGTCCAGAATTGAAACGGTGCCACTGGTCGCTCTATCTCAGGTCTATGCGACGGCCTACTACGACAAGGGCGTCGACCGGGTATTCTTTGAAGTGGGAGATCACAAGACTTCCATTTCTCGCCCCCGTTTCTGCACGTTGTTAGGGTTTGCTGCTGACCCATCGCGTGTTAACCCGGAGACGATTCCGGTTGGTATGCTCTACAGCATGTTCTACAACATGGGCTACACGGAAGTTCTCACCTTCGTCGCCAGATTCAAGAAGTCATGCCTACCGCCCCAGTGGAATGGGTTATTTACAGTTCTCTTCAAGGGACTGTCAGAGAGGAGCTCAGGATCTGACAGTGCAAGTCGTCTTTTTCTTTCCATCATGTACGGAGTGTACAATGGGATAAACCTGGATTATGGGTTTGTCCTCTGGCAACAGCTGCTTTAGAGCCTCTCTTCTACTTCTCGACACTCCGAGGTGTCGCTGGCCCGGTTCTGGATCTTGATCACAAGATGGGCTATGGACAGGTTTGATGTCCCAACTGCTGACGGTGCACCGATGTCTTCTATTGGTACCTTTCATACCAAGAAGATCATCGTCTCGGATGCATCAAAATTCTCCTTCATTGGCTCCATCCCGGAGACCATGTATGGAAGTGTGCCTTCAGACAGCAGTATGATCAAGGCGATCAAGGAGTTAGGGCCATCTGGTCCGAGGGAACTGACACCGGACATGCTGTGCTCGATTCACGATGCCGACAAACCGGTGGCCAGGGGTAAGAAGGCAGACAAGGGAAAGAAACCATCCAAAGCCCCAAAACCTTCTCCCAAGAAGCGCAAACAACAGAAACATGCTTCATCCCCACAACCGAAAAGGAGGAAGACCCAACCAAAGCGAAAGCTCCTCATACCCTCCTCTTCAAGCGAATCCGAAGGTGGGAGTTCGGACTCTGAGGGCTCACAAGGAGCCGAATCTCCTCAGCGAGGTAACACACCCCCTCGGTCCCCAACCCCGGAGATGGAACTTCACCAATCCCCAGTTCCTTCCCCTCCACCCACAATACCTATTTCCATTCCCACCATAACCCCTACTATACCACCAACCTCATTCCCTATACCTCCACCCATATTCACCACATCAACCGAAACACCACCTGTAACCGAAACCCCTCCCGTAACCGAACCTCCACAAACCGAAACCCATATACCACCACCACCCGAAACTAACCCCCCACCCACTCAACCTGAACCAACCAAACCCACAACACCCCCTGCTTCACCACCACCTCAATCTCCAGAAGACGCCTCCGATGGCGATGATCAATTCCTTGGTGGTGATCACATGAACTTTGATTCGGTCTATTATAGTCCGTTTCAAGTTCAAAGTGATGAGGAGGATGATGCTCCAGTGACAAAGAAGCATCTCCGCGAGCTTAACGAGAAGGTTGATCAACTTCTCGCCTCCTCTTCAAACCAGCAGTCCACCTTATCTGAAGTTGCCCTTCAGAAGATAGTTGATGCCTTCTCCAGGGCTCAACAAGACTCAGTGGCCTCAGCAACTGCTGCGATAGACGCCTCCACCCGAGCCTGTGAGGCGGCGACCGAAAAAGTCGATAAACTATTCTCCGACGCTTCTGCCCTGCTACAGTCTCTGCAGGAAAGCGCCAATGCCACAAAGACGACTCTTGAACCGATTGTTCAGCAATTGGCCAAGTTCGTCTCGACGGAGTTGACTTCGTTCGCTACTCTACGACAAAATCTCAGCGACGACAACTCGGCACTCCGTGCCTCCATCGATGCCCGTCTGGCAAAACTACAAGAGGATCTTGCGGCAGAGAACTCTCTGATGGACGTCCTGGCGAGTAAAACAACTGCCCTAAAGGTCAAGAGCACGCAACTTTCCAACTCTCAAGAACAATTGGAAGCTCTTCGATCCGAGAGGGAAGTCATAAAAACGTGTGTTTCGGATGTCCACGCAGCTCTATCCAACATCCTGGAAGCACACGACCCCATCCTTAATCATTCGGTGAGGCGCACCCTCGCTGAAAAGCTCTCCCCGGCCATGGACCTCCTAAGCAAAATTGAAGGCCTGCCGAGTTTCGTGTCCATTCCGAAACAAGTTGGAGATGAGAAGAAAGGATCGAAACCACCTCCGTCCTCCAAAGCTACTCACACAACCGAACCACCCCCAACTGGTCATGCCTCGGGTTCGGGTGTGAAGAACAAGGGCAAACACATAGCAGAGGATGGAGATGAAGATGAAGATGAAGACAAGGAGACCATTGCGGACATGTTAAAACGAAAGAACAGTCGCAATGCTGAAGGTGATGCCAGTCGTGTGGCGCGTGAGGCTGAAGAAGCCGAACGAAAGCAAAAAGAAGCCCACGATCTCCTTGAGAGCCGAAAGTTGCTCTTCCCTGCCTGGACCAGGGATCGTTTGATAAAAAAGGCCATAGAGACTCCAAGCATACTATGGCTCGAGCCGGTGATATCGTTCGACTGCAACAACACCATTGATTCGCAGTTCGATATGCCACTGACTCGAAAGGCGTTCATCTTCCACGCCTTCTCTAACATTTTTGAAATCCCGCATCCGAACGATGAGCTTGACAGGGAGCTCATTGACTTCTACCTGGAGGCCGCTCGCCCTCAATACCTTACATGGAGCGCCCAGAAGATTGTCAATGTTCGGGTGATGAAGCCTTTTGCCGTGGGGAGATTTACAAACGTCAAGTTCAAGCTTATCCGAGGATCTGCAAGAACTGCTCACATGATCTCTCTGGCGGATCTGCCCAATCTGAACCCTCATGAATGGATAGTCTTGTATAATATCCTGCTGACAAACGAAGCCGAATATGGTCCCATCTTAGACCATGTCAAAAGGATGCTGGCATGCTATATCATGGAGGTGGCCCTAATGGATCAGGAGGTTGCCACAGTTTTTAAGAAGAAACCGAAAGTCAAGCCTGTGGGATCGGCCAGTGATCTGAATCAAATGCTAATGGGCAAGATAGATTCGAGGCGAAACTCTGTGATGTTCACTAGAGCCGAAGGACAGAAATGTCTCTTCGCTTTAGCTGACAAACATCTTTACACTACAACTTGCTTGGAGCACATCTTATTCATCATCAAGCAGTGTAAAGACAATTCGGCTGATGATATCAAGTACTTCAATGATATGATCAATTGGTACATCCGGTTTAGACAGACCATCCTTTCCATAACCAAGTGTCTGTTTAGTACTGTGAAGAAGAAGGTACCAGCTTCAGCCGCCGGCCCAAGTAGGAAGTGAAGGTCTCGCTCCAAATTGACGCAAATGGGGAGATTGTTGGGCTGAAAAGAGTTTTGATGTTGCGTCTTTTGGGCTCGTTAGATTAGCCTTTTATTCTCCGGTTTGGGCCTGTCCAACCGAGAGCCTTTTATGTATAGTATTTAAGTTAATGCTTGCATGCATATTAGGTTAAGATTCATAAGATTCTAGAGATTATCGATATAGCGATTTATCAAGAGTACAATATTTTCCAGTAATCGTTCTTGTAATCTTCTAATCCTTTACAGTTGATGTTCTTAATCGAGCTCTTCTAAGGATTTTATTTAATCATTCGACACGTTTGATTCAAGCTGTTTGTTCTTATTATTGCGTTTTTACTGTTTTAAATTCATATACTTGTTCAAGATCTAATCGATCTTCTTAGATTAAAAGTTGTTTTAATCCCATCAAGTCATAGGGAAAATATTTATTAGACTTATCCAAGTGTGAGACTATTGGATTAGTGTCTAAGTCCATAACTATTTTGGTATGTACTTGACCCGATTATGAGCATGGTCTTTTTGGGTTGCCTTCACCATAGCAATATGTAAGATGAATTAAGGAGAGAAAGGTTTAATTATGATTTATTAATATATTATGAGAATAATATATTAAAGGATAAATCATATTGTTAAATTAATATTAGTCAAGAATTAATTAAGAATTAAATTTATGGCTAAAAGAGATTAATTAAACTTAGGGGACTAGATTTGTAATTATAAGATAATTGCAATTGGGCTATGGATTACTTAAATAATATAGGTTGGACGAATTCTATGGGAAGCCCATAGGGAATTCGTCCAAGGGATATGTTAAAAGAGTCCATGGGCTACTTAGGGCTTAAGCAACCAGATTAGGATTTCCTAATTGTAAACCCTAATAGCCTACATGTATATAAATGCCCTCTATGCACCAAAAACGTGGCTAACACTTGGATTAGGGTTTCCAGCCGTTTTTGGTGCCTCCCATCTCTTCTCTGCCCTATCTTGTTGCTTAGTGGTGTTTGTGACTCCATTAGAGGTGCAACACTTGAGGCACTAAGCTTTCTGAAGCTAAGGATCGATTGTTATTGCTATATAACAATCAAAGGTCAGATCTAAACCCTATTTTGTGTTAATATGTTTAATTGTATACTAGATCTAGGGTTTATAGATTTGGATATTCAATTGCATGTTCATTAGACAAACTAGATCCAAAAGCTATTAGGGTTTGCATGTACACCATAGGAATGATGTTTTGCTCAAAACCCATCATGGAGATCTGTAGAAGAAGGGCCACATGTCCCTGTTCTTACACCCGTTCAAACCGACGGTGCCACTGCCAGACTAGGAGGAGGTCAACCAGCCATGAATCGTCCCACCAAAGACGATCTTGATAAAATGGAAAATGATGTTGTTGCTTTTTATGAAATGTCTTGTGGAGTTGCTCCTGACAACTTCAACATTATCATAAACTGCAAATCAGCAAAAGAGATCTGGGATATTCTCAAAAACTTATATGAGGGCACATAACAAGCTCAAGATAAGAAGCTCACAACCGCACTCAATGAGTTCAACAATTTCAAAGCTCATACTGGCGAAAGTTTAGAAGACTCATTCAAAAGGTTCAACCTGATTGTTACTAAGTTATCTAATGCTGGCACGGTCCAAAGCAACCATGAGACAAATTATCAGTTTCTCAACGGTTTGGGAAGACACTGGACGAATGAAAAGATGATAGTCCAAGTAGATAGAAATATCCACTCGTTATCTCTTTACAAGCTCTACGGTTAACTGCAAGCTCAAGAATCCACTGTACTCAAAGAATGTGCTGACTTCGGAGGACCACTAGATCTTATAGCACAAGCTCCATATACTTAATCTTACTCTCCCTCGTATAACAATCCTCCACAGTCATACGAAGCTGACTCAGAGTATGATGACGAAGAAGAATTTCATAATGCTATAGTCCTTGTTAGCCAACAGTTCAACCGACTACCACCTGCTTCTTTTCGTAAGAATCAACAGTTTAACAAACCTCCATTCAACCGCAACTTCAATAATCACTCTCGATACCACAAAAATCCTCACCCTCCACCACAACTATAGACCACTCAACCCAAAGAGGCACCGAAGCCCATCAATCTAACTGACTACGACACCTCATCAGAAGATAAAAATGATGTTGTAATCTGTCACAAGTGCAACAAGGAGAATCATTTTGCAAAAGACTACAAAGCTAACATATTGAAAGATAGAGCATTCTACCTTAGAATGGCTCCAGAACTGGAAGAAAAGGAAAAAGCAAGGGCATACGTAGCCCATGTAAAGAGGGACCATCAAGTTTGGTCATCAAGAGATGAAGATGAAAATTTCAACAACATCAAAGGTAAAGGCAAGATTTGCATGCTGGCAACTGCGGATGATGACGGCTCTATAAAGCTGGAAAAGGACTAGTACTACATGGAAAAGGATGGGACTCTAAGCATCATCGAACAGGTAAAACTCATGATCCAAACTCTAAATTATAGCATGCATGACTGTCAACCATTCATAGACAATCTTAATGACACATGTGTTGCCTTCCTACAAACTATAACAAAGCTCTAGATGAGAAGAACATAGCGTCCCAAGAGATGTTTCACGTAAGAGGACGACTGGATAACAAAAGACTCAAAGTAGCCATGTTAGAAAAGGACTTAGAATTAGAGAAATATGCAAGAATGTTACATGAAACACAATTAGAAATAGCTTTGAACCAAAGAGATTTAGCTCAGAATGAAATTGTACGTTTAAATCTTTTAATAGAAAAACTATTCAATGAAAGTGAAGCTATTTAAATTCTTATGAACAATGGAACCATAGAATACACCTATAATTGGGGTTGGTCCAATGGGTACAATACCGCAAAGGAAGCATCACATCGGTTTAAAAAGGACCGTCCCTATGTCCCTCCGGACCGAGAGTTCCTTTATTCTGTCAATAGTAAAACTTTCCTTGAGGACATCAAAGTGCACTTCGGTCATCTTCATGACCTCAAAAATAATTGTGTCATTGAGGAAATTCATCCCGAATCCTCAGATCACACCTATGATTAAAAACCTGTCATTGACACAGTTTGTCCCAACTCTCAAGTGTCATCTGTTTGTGATGAGGAAATTCTCATAGAAAATCTTGTAGATTTCACAAACTTTCCTTCACTGCCTTCGGACTGCAATTTTTTCCACGGCAGTCCTACACCGCAGTCTGACCAACAGTCCCTCACAAAGTGTCCCACAACACAATCTTACTCTACGATAGTTCAATCATCCTTACCGTAGTTCCCAATCAAAAGCTCAGTATCCCTTCAGCCAACTTATCACAGACTCCCTATAGAAAACTTTGAATACGACCAATGTTCCCAAAATCCTGAATCATCTAGCTCGGATGAATCTAGTCCTCGTTTTCAAAAACAATCAAAGGATTCAAAGAGACCGCAGCTGAATCTCAAAGAATGCGGTACACCAAAAACTTTAGCAAAAATGGGTTTCAAAAGGGAACTACAGTTTTGTAATAAAAGGAAGAAAAGTTTTTCGAAAAAACAAGTCGTTGTCTCAAATTCCAAGAAACCAGAAAAACCAATCTTTTCAAATTATCTTTCTAATATCTCAATTGTCAGAAAAACAACCAAAAAGGAATGTACAGTTCCTCAAACTTTTTCAAAGAAATCTGACACAAGCCAAAAGCAAGCCAAGTCATTTCGAAGCAATGTTTTTATAATTTATTCCTTTTACAACCCAAAATGGAAAGGAATCTTACCTACACCAACCAATTTCAAATCTCATCAGTCTCTTGCTATGACACATCCTAGGAAACAATCACATGCAAGGCACTCTGACTCAAAAAATAAAGGCAGAAATGTCAGATCTCATCATCATACTAGTCCTAAACATAATCCCACATCCTTTAGACCGCGGACCAAAAACAATGTCCGGGCAAGTGCTAAAAGACGTTTATCGGATTTTCATCAAAAGGGGATTTCTCAATCCCAACCTCGTATTTTTTCAAAGTTTCCAAAGAACCTGTACTTTTCAAGACTCACATACTTTTCAGAAATCTCGTATCAATCATAGACCTCATAACTTTTCAAAATCTCCTAAAACTCACAAGTTCCCAGGTCTAGGACTCAAAGTTGACACTAAACCTGTCCCTGCAACCTTGGCTCATGCATCCATATAAAATCATTTGTAGCCCGGGGCTCCAAACTTGTTTTTGTAACATCCTTTTCTAGATTGTTTTGTGAATTAAGTCCCGTGGGCCTTAATACGAGTATGAGAAGGCTTTGAGGATTTGAGGGATAAAGCTTTAGGCCTTTTTGGGATATGGGTAAGGTGAGTTGTGTGATAAAGGAGTTTGGTTTGTGCTTTAGAGCCAAATGTATTGTTAAAGGCGTTGGAGGAATAAAGTTGATATAAGTGAAGAGTTTCTTGGATATAAAGTGCGTCGGAAACGGACATCGGGCGAGGGAGTTATGGCACTTGCAAGTTATTGGCATAAATGGTCCCTTATGGAGAAAAGTTGGCATGGAGGACCATGCATGCAAATTGGAACACGTGTGGGTATGCCCAACGTAAACTGGGTTATGCCCAACGTATGTCAGGAAAAGATCGCGAGTGCCTTCTGGTATACACCCGACGTACGTCCAATGTACAGAAACCCTAATTTTAAGGTGTGCCACTATATAAAGAACATATTGGTTCAGGCACTAGACTCCTTATCTGTTCCCTTACCCTCAAATATCCCTAGAACGCCTCATACCCTCATTCTTGAGTGATTTTATTCTTAAGAAGCTCATTTTGGTGGTGTAAACTTGGAAGAAGGAAACGAAGAAGTTGGAAAGGTAAGAACTTTCGAATTTGGAGCTCATAGATCTGGAATAACATCATCATTTAGGACTCTTTGGAGGTATAAAGTTCATGACTTTACTTAAGGATGCATAGATCTAGTTTCAGAGTCATTTTGGGTCCTAAGATGGGACCTTTATGATGAAATCTCATTTCTGAGCTTAGGGTTGCCACCCTAAAGGCTAAAAGTGTTTCATAACCAATAAAGTTTCGAACTTGCTAGTCCATTCACAATCATGCATGAGATCTAGGCCTCTTTATGGAAGTAGAAGATCATTTTTGGAGTTTGAGTTGTTTGGGCCAAGTAAAGTCACCAAGTCCGTGACTTTATGGAATAAGACATGGAAAAGGACCTGGATCTGAGTTTGTAACTTCTGGAGTGGTGTAATAAGTGCTTAATGAAAAAGGACTTAACAGGGGAATTACACTGAGCGTACGTGCAGGTATGCCCAACATACTCACCATCTTACCTGTACGCTTAGCGTACGTAGAGGCAAGCCCTGCGTACTCTATCAGTATGGGTTTTCTGTCCTTGGGCTACGGTTGGGCCACACATTGGGTCTTTGGGCCTTTTGGGCCATCATAGTCAGATATTATGGGCCAAAGATATTTTTAGGCTTGGTGCAAGGCCCATTGGAGGGATTGGGCGCACTTTAGCAAATTGGGCCATTAGTGGGCTTGAGGAGTTTATCTAGTGTCGGGCTTGCCTTCAAGATTTGAGATTTGGGCCTCTGGAGAACCCACTTATCATTGGGCCTTGGTGGGCCCAATGGGTTTTAGGTTATTGATGGGATGATCAGTGGTCTATCTTGGACCCTCTAAGTGAGAGTTGGACTTAGTTCCTAATTGGGTTAATTGTGGGTTGGCATAGAGTTAGTAGCCGATCCATAGCTACATCATTTGTAGGGGGCTGTTTATTATCCGAGGTGAGTCTTTTCACTATAGTTTACCTAGAGTGGTAATTATGTGTGACCAGAGGGTCTTATGTGCTTGCCTGAGTTATGCATTTTATGTGAGATATGTGTTGTGTGCTATATTATGTGATATTTAGACCGGACAGGAGGGTCCAACGAACTGTGCTATATTATGTGATATTTAGACCGGACCGGAGGGTCCAAAGAACTGTGCTATATTATGACCGGACTGGAGGGTCCAACGAACTATGAGACCGGAGGGTCCTCACTTAGACCGGACCGGAGGGTCCAATGAGTAGTGAGACTGGAGGGTTCTCACCCAGACCAAACCAGAGGGTCCAACGAGCCATGGGACTGGAGGGTCCCACTGAGACACATCGGACAGGAGGGTCCTACGGAGTTATAGCCTCGAATGGCTAATATGTGTATGTGGTATTTTGGGGAACTCACTAAGCTTTGTGCTTATTGTGTTATGTGTTAGGTCTTCCAGGTTTTTCTCAGAATCGCGGGAAGGTACCGGCTCGATTGTACACACCAGAGAAGGAGTTATGATTTGAGGAACCTGGATTATTATTAATTAATTATAAAGTTGTGCCTTGTAAATAAATGAAATGGGATTTATGTGAAACGCGTTATGAGAATTATGTGATATTTAAATGAAAAATTCGTTTGAAAATTTGCGGTGTTACAAGTTGGTATCAAAGCCTTGGTTTGAAGGATTCGGATGCACCTCCGGGTGTGTTTGAACTCAAACTGAGGATTTGAGAAAGATTTTCAAAAGAGATAATTTTTTTCTAAAATGAGAAAGAGTTTAAGAGAAAACGAGTTGGAACAGTGTGTACAATCAGCCGGAGCCCGAACGGTGATTTCCCAAAATACCCTTACTTTTGTGTTATGAAATATTTATGAGATATTTTATGAGAGATTATGCATGCTAGAGATAGGCTAGGTATTTCATATTTTAGGACTAGAGTGGCCTGATTTGTGATGCCTTAGCCTATGAGTTGCTGCTATATGTGATTTGCTTTTCAGTATGTACGGACTAAGAGTATCCAGCAGGAATCCTTTTTAGAAAGGGATTTGAGTTGAGGAGTAATCTAGGAGAGATACCTAGATGAGCATTTGAGGAGTCTACTGAGAGGGTAGTCAGATGCCCGCGTGGGGTAAAGTTGCTTGAGCTCGGTGATATCCTTTGAGTATGAGGATAGCAAGTGGGGTTATAACCTAGATGGGTTTTACGTGCTGGTGGAGATTACCCGATGCCTGAATGCTACTTGCTTCGTGCTTTGTGGAACTCTCGATGATGGGAGTCAGCTACTGAGTGAATATGACGATATTCAGGAGGTAGATGGCTGGCATCATAAGGAGTTCTTCAGTAGCAGATGGAAGGAATGTGAGAGAATCTAGGAAGAGCCTAGGGAGTGAACTTAGTTAGATGAGTACACTGACAAAGGAGAGTATTCGCTGGAGGGCGAACTTGTATAACGAGATTAGTAAATGAGAAGGTTGAACAGCTACTTAGGAATTCTGGGACGATCCGTGTGGAAAATATGGGTAGATGTGGCAGGTAGTATCGGCCCGTACTACTGAAAGCAGAGGACCCATACTCGAAACAGGGAGAATTCCAAAAGTTCTACGTGGTGGATTGAGAAGAGAGAACATGGTTCGAGTACCATCATTCGTAGTGGATTGACAAGAGAGAACATGGTTCTAGTACCATGATTCGTAGTGGATTGACAAGAGAGAACATGGTTCGAGTACCATGATTCGTAGTGGATTGAGAAGAGAGAACATGGTTCAGGTACCATGGCTTATAGCAGATCGAGAGCTGGCCACATGGTTCGAGTACCATGACTCGTGGCAGTTAGTGCTTCTAGTTTTACCAGTTATTCCGTTGTGATTGGTTAGATTGAGATCCGATGTGAAAGAGTATGGGGACAGAGGGCCATGTTGAACGACCTTCAATGGAGTGTACCTTGTGAGGGAAATCGAGTTAGTTTCTAAGGGATTTTTGGTGAGATGCCAATTGGAGTCGCAAGACTCAGGGATGAGTAGAAGATGGTGCTTTATGGAGGATTACAGTCCGAATTGAGCAATCGGACGATAGAGGAGATGTCACTTTCTGGGACCAGAGTGTGCTATTTTCGTTTCTTGTGAGAAGTAGAAGAGATAATGAGTTTCTGATTTCTGAGCTTGGGTTTAAACTCTGTGAGGAAGCATTGGATGCGATCTTTCACCAGAGTATCCAGGCAGTATGTCTACCGCAAGGTAGTATTACATTAAGAGAGGATCATCAGTGGTGACTGAGCTGATCAAGGGCCAGGATATACCCTATTTGAGTATAGTAGGGCATGTGTTAGTAGTGGTGTCAGGAAATCAAGAGGAGCATTTCGGCGTAGTGGCTGTCGTTGCCTAAGTTGTGTGTCGGTTATGAGAAGTGAGGTCTCTTGCTTTTATGATTATTCCTGCGTTGGGAGGAATTCAAGACTTTTGGTTAGAGACAAGATATTTGGAGGTTGCTTGGTTCCATTGGGAAGGTCCTTCAGTGATTGCGTAGTATGTTTCAAAAGTCATGTGTGACATGCCTGGTGAAATAGTCTATGGAATAGATTATTGGCATGCCAATCGGTAATGGTTCAAACCCAAAGTGGGGGAGAATTGGGTATTCTATTGCGGGTATCAACGATCCGTTCAAGTGCGTTTAGAGAAATGGTTAGGGAGACCTACAATACGGACACATGAGGACAGGGTTATTGGTGGTCGAGACGAGGGCAAAGCGAGATAATGCATGTTGTATGTGTTAAGGAAAGGATGAGTGTCCCCACGGTAGGTGGCCGTTAGTCGAAGACATTGTGGTGGCTCGTAAGGATACTTTCGATGGTTAAGAAATTCTGGTTCAATTTATGGGTTGTTATATGCACTTCGGGAAGGGTGGAAGTTGATTGGGCAACCAGTTTCTGGTTCGGTATGGGTATTCTTGCATGGGATTTTGAGCAATAGAGGAGGGAGTTTCGGATGTTTGTCGACGTGTTCTGAGTCGTTGATGATTCTTCCATGTTTCAATTGAGATTTGAAATATTCCTAAGTTACGTGTTGTGTGAACTGAAGATTAGTTATGGGATTCTGAAGGAATTCATTGATGTATCTGTGTATGATGCCGTAAGTAAGAGATCACTGGTTGTGGCAGGACATCGTGAGGTTCTGTGATGGTGTACCAAGGTATCCGAGTATGATGTTCTAAATTTCGGATTATTTTCAGACTTGAGTTATGAGATGGCGAATGGCGTATCAGGTGTTTATTGTTCTAGTGGGAGCTCTTTCAGCTAATTGACATCAAGCGGGATTATCTGAGAATATGAATTGTAGCAAGGGAAAGTGTATGGACATGGCGGTTGTCGTCAGGAGTAGTGATGCATAATCTGGGTAGGTGTGTGCACCTATCTATATGGGACCTTGAAGCATGAGTTAATGATCGCAGTGTGGCGTCGAACTGAGGATGACATTGTGAAGTGGTAAGAGCAAGCACGGTAAGATTGCAGGGAGCTGCAGTCTCAATGAGTTAGTGAAAAAGGGTGTGGTGATGCTAGAGGGAGCCGTAGTACTCACTATTTAGTGAGAGGTTGTGGTGATGCTACAGGGAGACATAGTACTCACTATTTAGTGAGAGGTTGTGGTGATTCTACGTGGAGCCGTAGTACTCACTATTCAGTGAGAGGTTGTGGTGATGCTACGGGGAGCCATAGTACTCACTATTCAGTGAGAGGTTGTGGTGATTCTATGGGGAGCCATAGTGCTCACTATTCAGTGAGAGGTTGTGGTGATGCTACGGGAAGCCGTAGTACTCACTATTCAGTGAGAGGTTGTGGTGATGCTACGTGGAGCCATAGTACTCACTATTTAGTGAGAGGTTGTGGTGATCCTACGGGGAGCCGTAGTACTCACTATTCAATGAAAGGGTGTTGTGATGCTACGTGGATCCGTAGTACTCACTAGTCAGCGGGAGGGTGTTGTGATACTACGGGGAGTCGTAGTACTCACTAGTCAGTGAGATAGAATGTTATGATATCATGGGGAACCGTATTATACACTGGTCAGAGCATGACACAGAAGGGTTTTAGGCTTGGGTAGCCCTAATGATTGAGTCTTGGGAGCCTGGTGGTTGGACCAGGGGCGAGACCGAGGTCTTAATATTTGTCAGGAATCGCTATATTCTGAGTTGAGTCATAGTTATTGCAACCGAAGGGAATTGGAGAAGTCGTGTACACGTGGATTGCGAATCTTGGGTCATGAGTTGAGTACCAGATTGGAATTGAGTGGACCCAATTATGTTGTTGAATCCGACTGTAGAGCTTGAGTCTGGATTTGTTCGTGTGTTTAGTGGGCAATATAAGGTTTTGGATTCGTAGATGGGTTCATTTTGAAGAGTATTGGTCTCCATCAGATGTGTTAAACAAAAGTGAGTTAGCTCATCGGTATGGGAAGAACCGCGAAACGCATGGAATCAGTGGTTGGTAGACGGAAGATGTCGAAGGTGAGACAATATCAGATAAATTGTAGTATTCGCTTGGGGTAAAGCAAACTACGTAACTTGTGCTTCACGATGAGCTAAGGTAGCTATTGTGAACAGGGGGGGTTGTAAAGTTATCATATTGGGTGTGCAATGAGTAGCCGTTGGAGGTTAAACCGTTGGGTCGGGAGCTGACCTGGAACTCAGAGTTGGAAGTGTCTTATTCGAGTATGTTATTCGATGAGCGATTATCAGGGCGATATTCTGCATGGGCGGTCTAGCGGGGAGACAAACCACTATGGTCTTCCAGTTTTAGTAAGTTAGAGTGGATACCTCCGCGGGAAAAAGGGTCCATCCTTCTTCGGTTTGGGAATTTCTATTAGGTTTCGGATGTCTTGGGAGAAGGACCGTTGAATGTTAAGAGATTTTTCAGTTGTGCTTCTCGGGTTAAGTGTTTTGATCTATGCAAAGAAAAAGAACGATTTCGAGGACGAAATCTAATTTAAGTGGGGGAGAATTGTAACATCCTGTTCCAGATTGTTTTGTGAATTAAGGCCCGTGGGCCTTAATCCGAGTATGAGAAGGCTTTGAGGCTTTGAGGGATAAAGGTTTAGGACTTTTGGGGATATGGGTAAGGTGGTTTGTTTGATAAAAGAGTTCGGTTTGTGCTTTAGATCCAAATGTATTGTTAAAGGCGCCGGAGGAATAAAGTTGATAGAAGTGTAGAGTTTCTCGGATATAAAGTGCGTCGGAAACGGACATCGGGTGAGGGAATTATGGCACTTGCAAGTTATTGGCATAAATGGTCCCTTATGGAGAAAAGTTGGCATGGAGGACCATGCATGCAAATTGGAACACGTGTGGGTACGCCCAGCGTAAGCTGGGTTTCGCCCAACGTATGTCAGGAAAAGATCGCGGGTGCCTTCTGGCGTACACCTGATGAACAGGATGTACGCCCAGCGTAGGTCCAATGTCCAGAAACCCTAATTTTAGGGTGTGCCACTATATAAAGAACATATTGGTTCAAGCCCTAGCCTCCTTATCTGTTCCCTTACCCTCAGATAACCCTAGAACGCCTCAGACCCTCATTCTTGAGTGATTTTCTTCTTAGGAAGCTCATTTTGGTGGTGTAAACTTGGAAGAAGGAAAAGAAGAAGTTGGCAAGGAAGAACTTTTGAAGTTGGAGCTCATAGATCTGAAATAACATCATCAATTGGGACTCTTTGGAGGTATAAAGTTCATGACTTTACTTAAGGATGCATAGATCTAGTTTTGGAGTCATTTTGGGTCCCAAGATGGGACCTTTATGATGAAATCTTATTTCTGAGCTTAGGGTTGCCACCCTAAAGGCTAAAAGTGTTTCATAACCAATAAATTTTCGAACTTGCTAGTCCATTCATAATCATGCATGAGATTTATGCCTCTTTATGGAAGTAGAAGATCATTTTTGGAGTTTGAGTTGTTTGGGCCAAATAAAGTCACCATGTTAGTGACTTTATGGAATAAGACATGGAAAAGGAGATGGATCTGAGTTTGCAACCTCTGGAGTGGTGTAATAAGTTCTTAATGAAAAAAGGACTTAACATGGGAATTACATTGAGCGTACGTGTAGGTACGCCCAGCGTACTCACCATCTTGCATGTACACTTAGCGTACGTAGATGTACGCCCCACGTACTCTGTCAGTATGGGTTTTGTGTCCTTGGGCCACGGTTGGGCCACGTATTGGTTCTTTGGGCCTTTTGGGCCATCATAAGTCAGATATTATGGACCAAATATATTGTTGGGCTTGGTGCAAGGCCCATTGGAGGGATTGGGCCCAGTTTAGCAAATTGGGCCATTAGTGGGCTTGAGGAGTTTATCTAGTGTTGGGCTTGCCTTCAAGATTTGAGATTTGGGCCTCTGGAGAACCCACTTATCATTGGGCCCTTGTGGGCCCAATGGGTTTTACGCTATTGATGGGATGATCATTGGTCTGTCTTGGACCCTCTAAGTGAGAGTTGGACTTAGTTCCTAATTGGGTTAATTGTGGGTTGGCACAACGTTAGTAGTCGATGCATAGCTGCAAAATTATGTGCTTGCCTGAGTTATGCATTTTATGTGAGATATGTGCTGTGTGCTATATTATGTGATATTTAGACCGGACAGGAGGGTCCAACGAACTGTGCTATATTATGTGATATTTAGACCGGACAGGAGGGTCCAACGAACTATACTATATTATGACCGGACCGGAGGGTCCAACGAACTATGACCACTCCTAGACACATGTTGGTCGTATCTCGAATAAATATAGTCGATCATGCTATATTTACCTTAGATATGATTACATAACTGTCTAAGTTTAGTCACGATGTCCAACTTTTCTTATTGTTTTCTAATATGCATGTATGTATGTTCACTTTGATAAAATATTTATATTTTTAAAGTATACTTTTAGCCAGAGTGTTTTAGGCCCATTGTATTTATAATTGTATATCTTGTATGGTTAAATATACTAGTTCACTATAAATAATGCTCCGATACCAATCTGTCAAACCCACGAACCAAGACGGCGGAAACGTCCAGGGGCGGATGACGTTATTGTATTGTATCATAACAATTGAATATAATTGAAACATAGAAACCAACAACATACATTGAGATAACATTCTTACATCGTTTAGAAATTGTATTTATTCACAAGTCATACAAAAGTGACAAAAATTTAATATATAAACTGCATCAAAATATCCGACATCCATGGTCCAAGTACTTGCTTACTGTATTCCTGAGAATACAAGTCATTTTGAAAAGTGTCAACTAAAAAGTTGGTGAGTTCATAAGCATATTTGTATAATAGGAGTTATAATATATTTGATTGTAATAATTTGTAAGACTCCAGAAAATCCGATATTTTCTGTGAAAAATGGTTTGTAAGTCTCGTTCTAAAACTGTGAATAATTGCATGTGTGTCCCTTGTTTCCTTTTTTTTTTAATTTAAAAGAGTGTGTTTTCCAAAAAAATCCCATATTTCCTGTTTTATGAAAACTTGTAGTCCTGAAACCCTTAGACTGGGGTGGTTGTATTAATGTACAAAAAATGAAGCGTAGTTTTATATTTTTTAAACCCAGTGAAGTTTATAATTTTGTAAATCCAAAATAACATTGTTAATCCCTATATGAGTCGTACAACCATGCTTAATATGATTGATATGCCTGTCATGACGTTCTTTAGGCGTCGGTTTCGGTAAGATATTTGTCACCATAGACTGGCCCCATCTAGCTGTAGCGAACCACTCAGGTGTGGGGGTGTCAACGTCGTATATATCTATACACAATTACCTCGCTCTCCCTCCAGGAGACTCTCGTTATAACTACAGGACTTACGGTGTACGCTAGGTAGGTACAACGAAGGAAAGTCTCACAAGCGCCTTAACATATTTACGCGAACTTTGATTCCCATTATTGAATAGTGAAAAACAACATTACTAGTGTAAATTCGTGACTGAATTTTTATGACACGCGTTTTTCAGCTTTATGACATTCAACTTATAACCTGTACTTTTAAAAGCTTTATGACGGACAAATTATGACACATAAAGTTTTCTGTCGTATTAATTCTGTTTTGTATACCGTTTTGGTTAAATTATTTATAACACCTTTTATAAATAATCATTAATGGACTTGTCTAATTGTAATATATGTTGTGTAAATAGCAAAATCCTCTAAGTTTATACACCATTAAAATGGTAACAACATATTACGTCCACTTTACTAGTAAAATCATTTTTTTAACAAAATAAACAAGTTTTGTAGTTTGTTCAACATACCAAAATTTGTTTGGGAGTTTTGTAACACAACATATTCTATTTTGTTGCGACCCTAACATGCCACGATTTCCACAAGATATACATAAAATCTTGAAATTTGTTACATCCAAATATTTGTGTAAGTATGAGTGTTAAAAATGCATATGTCTAAAAGTTAACCATTTTTTATTGTAACACCCATTGTTTCGCCATTTTAGGTGTTTTAACATGACCCCACAATCTTTTATAACACAAATATGTTATTAACATTTTCTTTGATTTTTAACATACATTAAGCACCCTTTTTATTTGAGAACTTGTTTCATCTTCAACTCATAACCATGATACATGAAACTTTCCAAAGGATAGATTTACTCTAGCATCATGAGGCTTGTAAATCTCGAGTTTATGGAGTGTTAGCATGAGGTATTCAACATCTCAACCACAATGTAAAAGATGTATGCTATTACCCAAAGGTTAAATACATTACACACTGGTACATGAAATTATCCAATGGTAAACAAGATTTGACTTGTATCCCCCACCTCCCCAAAAGAGTATGAAAAACATGAAAATAGTGGGGTATGAAGCTCACCTTGGTTGATTTTCGAGAGGTAGATGAAGAAGAAGGAAATTTTCGAGCCTAGCCTTGTGTCTTGGATAGATTCTCGAAAATGGTGGTGTTCTAAGTGACTACACACAAAATGGTTTGTAAACATGAGCTTTAGTTTGAAGTGATGCAAAATACTTGAAGTTTACAAGATTACTTACCAAGTTATATGATTTGTTTGAAGAAAATCTTGAGGATGACACCACACACCCATGACGTTTTGAGAGAAAATGAAGGAGGATTTTTGAGACTAAGTGAGGAGGATTGAGAGTGTTTTGTGTGTGTGAGGGTTGGAGGTTGCGACCAATAGATAAGAGGAAGAGAAGGAGGAGAGTTGACTTTTCTCAAGTTTGATTGGATGTAAGCATTGATACATGCAAGTCCATAGCTTTGTTACATGGAGATAATTATGAGGTTCAAGATATTTTCCTTAGCTTTATTTTGATAAGCCTTAACCGAACCCTAGGGTTCTTGGCCCAAAAAGAATGGGTTTCGATTTTTGGCTTGGTCCAATAGGAGTATTCGGTCCATTAAAGCCCAAAGGTAGGAGTTTTTTGCCCAATAAGGCCTAGGGAAGGATTTTCGGCCCAATAGAAATTTTCGGCCCAAAAGGGCCCAAAGAAATGCTCTCGGCCCAATAAGGTTCATGGAAAGAGTTTTCGGCCCAATAAGGCCCAATGAAGGGTTATCGGTCCAATAAAGCCCAATAGGGTGTTGGGCCGAGAATTCACGGGTCAAAGCCCAAAATGGATTGGTCTTAACTATTGGATCAAGTTTTTAGGCTTGTACGTGGCTTGATTCATAATGTATGAGCGTATGAATTTAAATAACATTGTAGTTTGAATTTCACTAAATGGGGTGTTGCAAGGTTACATGGAGGAAATTGTCTTGTATAAGAATCACAATCTCAACCCTAATTTGCTAGTTCTGACATTGTAGGCTCAGGATCTTCAGGAATTGCATGTTAGAATTGTCTGAGTTATGAAGCCTGATAGCCTAGAAGAATCTCTTGTATGTTAGATGGAATTAACATCATAACTGTAGTTGCTTAGTGTGTGCATCATGGTTATACATAACTAAGATTTTATATCCTGTGAATGTTTAATTTAGCTTTATTTCCTGTTCCTTGTCTGGCTGTGGGCTTAGAGTAGAATCAAGTATTTGACTGTTTATAGAATCCGACATTATGTATGATTAACATGCACGAGTGGCTGCAGGGTTGGTGGAAGTTCCATGAGTGAGTACAGTTATAATAGAACAATGTGGGAAATGGTTTGCCACTCTTGAGATAGTAGATATAGGATATATATATATATATATATATATATATATATATATATCCTAGATGATTTGGCCTAGTGGTCAGGAATTACGTGTAAGGATCTGCCTGATTCTTATGATATCTTAGTGTCAGTCGATTTCACTGCTAGAATGTTTCTTGCTTTGTGCTTTGTGGGACTCATATTGATGTGAGTTAACTATTAAATGAATATATTAAGTTACATGCTGCAAAGATTAAATAATTTTAGAATGAGTGATTTGGCCCTATTGCGTACTCTCGTTTAAGTCCAAACGTTGTAGGGTTGGGTCTTTTAGTCGAAAAAGTTATTTAAGTTTTGTTGCATGTAATTGTATTCATGAAGTGGTTAGCTAACATTAATTAGGGGTTTTCAGCAGCTGATAGTAGGGTGAGGTGGGGATCCTAGGAGAGCCTAGGAAGTGCCTTAGTGCGGTTGGGACACCATTTAGCAGGTTTTGGCAGTACCATTATGAGGAGGTGACTTAGAAGATTTGGGACAATTTTTGAGGAAAGTATGGATAGGTGTGGAAGGTAGTATTGGGCCCATACTACTGGAAGCATAGGATCCGTACTCGAAATGAGGAAAGTTGCGAGGATTCTAAGAATCCAGTAGAAGAATTATGTGCAGATTTCCATAGTATGGGTAAAGTGTGATGAAGTGGTAATGATATTTTGGTTATATGATGACAATTTGATTTTGTTTAATAGGATGTCGGTGCCTAGGCGGGAAGCAAATCCCTTCGAGATTGGTGCTGATGGCACGGGGTTATGCGATTGGATTTTTATTGAGGTTTTACAAGTTTTATTGGAAGAATTGTCTGGTATGGTTGTCAAACTCAGGGAGCGATCTACAACCTTTCGAGCTATGGAAGATATTTTTGAGACAACTAGAAATCTCATTGATGGGAAAAGAGTTCGATGTTGCTAACTTGAGTAATGGAGGCCAGAGGAACCACATCATGCACATTAAGGAAGGAGGAATCCTTGAGCATGTGCGTTGTAAGTTGAAATGCGGCAGGTGCGGACGGAAGGGCCATTTTCACCAAGATTGCACTATGGAGGTAGATTTATGTCATTGTTGTTATCATCCTTTCACATTAGAGAAATTCCCCACGTTTGACGATCAGAGTAGCTTAGACTCCATCATTCGTGGTTTTCCAGGAAGCGGAATTAGGACCTCAAGATCTCGTAGATATATATCGTATTCGAACCCTTCATGCTATTATTGTTTATGTTTATGATCATATGATTATGTATATGGAATGTTATGATCTGTTTACTTAAGTTTCAACCTAAGAATCTCAGTTTTGTTAAAATTGCTTGCTTATTATTGTTGGTCAAGGGATTGTCATATGCCATTTTGCATGCCAAGCACGGTGTTTAGAGGGTATGATATGTGCCGGTTTAGGTTTTGGACTGCTTGCAATTTCAGTTAGTGGTAGATCAAACCCTAAGTGGGGAGAGCCGGATATTCTGATTAAAGTATCATCGACCCGTTCGAGTTATGGGTTTAGAAGAATAGGTCATAGGGATTTGAGGTTCGGGTATTCGAAACTTTGGTTCAGGGTTGGTCAAGACAGGGGTATAGAGAAAGTTGCCATCAAAGGTATGTGTTCAGGAATGTAAGGGTCATCTTCACGGAAAGTAGGTATTAGAGGATAGCTCGCTATAGCCAGTGGTTCCTTTCGGGAACATCAATGATTAGGAAAACAGACGTTTGGGTCACTCAGGGTGAGTATCGATTGTTGAGGGAGTTGCCGGCTTATTGTATAGGTTGATATCTATAGCCTAGGATGGGTAGCTGTTGATCGCTCAATCAGTTTCAGAGTTTGGTATGTTTAGTCCCTCTTGGGCTTTGTTCAATAGTGTATTAAACCAATAGATTAGTTGTCAATGCACTATCGATTGTTGGTCTCTTCATTCATCGTCAATATCAAAGGTTCTTCAAAATTTTAGAGCTATATCAGTTGGAGTCCAATAGATGCGTCAACCTATTGTCGATATGTACATTGTACATTTTGGTTCTAGGTATAGGTACCCTCAATTGTTAGTTGTGAAATTATTGTTCATAGCAAGGTCGAGTTCAAAAGACATCCTTGGTTATTGGAAGTTCGGATGTTGGGACAACGTTGTTTAGTCCTTTTTAGTTACTGCTTTGGATTTGGGTAGAATCCAATTTTGGCATGGTTCTTAATTTGTTTGTAGCATTCGAATTGGAACAATAGTACAACTTCCTATCTCATTCTCTGGTTGTGCACGACCACATTTTCATCTGCTTTTGCATTGATTACAGCCTGCTATGAAAGGGATTGTGTATTATAGATAGGTAAGACTCGATTGATGTTTGGGTACCTTTAGGCCGCTGTGGTGTTGGTCGTGAGTCTTTAGGACAGTGGTGGAATATCGGCATGATCAGTTTAGTACCGTGATCTCATTGTTTGGTGGTTAAAAGGTTTAACAATGTGTTATAAACCAGTGACTGTATGATTTGTATGGGTGGGACCCGGTAATCAATTTTTTGAGGCTCTTATGTCCCATATCGTTGTTTTCTTGGCATGTTTGGGATTTAGTGCATAGTGGGAGTTGAGAGACTCAGTGACCAGTTGGCTTGGAGCATGTGGGAAGTTAAGGGTTATTGGGAGTATCAGTCGTGCATCAGAAGTCTTTGCAGAGTGTTTGCATTATAAATACCATTTAGTTGCGAACTGTTTAATTAAATTTGGTTACCAATGATGCGTATTGGTTATGGAACCTCAATTCATGACGTTCATTGTGAATGTCTCGAGTGATGTGCCAAGTGGGGGGTACACCTAAGTTGATGAGGATTTGGATACAATGTGAATTTTTTTGGATTGATCATCTTTGCTCGTAGGAGCAGTGGGTTGGTTATTGGATTAGTGTCTAAGTCCATAACTATTTGGGTATGTACTTGACCCGATGGTGCATGGTCCTTTTGGGTTGCCTTCACCAAAGCAACTTGATAGGATGAACTATGGAGAGAGATGATTAATTATGATTTATTAATATATTATGAGAATAATATATTAAAGGAGAGATCATACTGCTTAATTAATATTAGTCAAGGATTAATAAGAATTAATTTTGTGGCTAAAAGACATTAATTAAATAAAAGGGGACTAGAACTGTCAATTGTGTGATAGTTGAAAATTGGGCTAATGGGCTCCATAAAGGATGGAGTGTACGAATTCTATGGGGAAACCCATTAGAAATTGTCCAAGGCCTCTAAGGAGGGAGTCTATGGGTTGCTTAGAGCCTAAGCAGTCAAATTAGGGTTTCCTTGTTAGATAACCCTAATATCCTCACTATTTAAGGACCCCTAGGGCACCGAAAACGTGGCCAACTAACTTCCTTAGGGTATCTACACGTTTTTGGGTGCCTCCTCTCTTATCATTCTTCATCCTCTTGCTCTTGGTGTTTGTGAGCCATTAGAGGAGTGACACTTGTGACTCTAAGCTTTCTAAAGCCATTACAAAGGAGGATTTGAGATTGTTATTACTACATAACAATCAAGGTAAGATCTAAACCCCAATCTTATGATAATATGATTAATTGTATGCTAGATCTAGGGTTTATAGCTTTGGATATTCAATTGCATGTTCATTAGACAAACTAGATCCAAAAGCTATTAGGGTTTGCATGTATACCATAAGAATGATGTTTTACTCAAAACCCATCAGTGGTATCAGATACATGGCTATTTGTTTGATGTGTTTGATGCTATTGTGAATTATCCTTGCATAAAGATAGAAATTTAGGGTTTCTGGGGGCTGAACTCGCCGAGTCCATAGATGAACTCACCGAGTCCATGGTGAACTCGTCGAGTCCATGCCTGACTCCACGAGTCAGCTGGTCAGAAAGAGGGAAAATCAAGATTTTGTGCTCTTTTGGCTGTGGGATAGTTACCAAAACGTTTTTTTATTGTTATAAATCATATTTTTATCATATTGGGTGATTATCTTTGCCAAAATTAAAGATAACTTCATATTATTTAAATAATTATTTCCTTATATGATTAGATTTAATTATTTGGATTATTTGGTGAATTATCTTGCAAGAATTTGGACTAGGTCAAATTAGATAACCACCAATTAATTGTTAATTGCCTTATTTGAATTTTGTGATCTAGAATATTCTTGATAAAGTTTGGAAAAAGTCTCAAATTAACCCCTTTAGGTTTTATAGTTTATATTTGAACTTAAAAGTTTTGTTTTTGAAATTTAAATAAGTTAAACCCTAATGTTTTGAAATGTTTCAAAACTTGCCCTCAAGTTTTGGAATTTAAAAGTTGATTAAAAGTTTAATTTAGAAATGTTAAATTCTAAAACCCTAGTATTGTTTTGTAAAGTTCAAATCACACCCTTATGGTTTTATTAATTAATTAAAGTGTATAATTAAAGGAGATTTAATAAACCCATAAAGTTTTGGTTTACATTTAATTAAATTAAAAGTATAATTTATTTAATTAGACCACCTAGTATTTTAAAAGTGTAAAATACACCCTATACTATATACAACATTAAAAGTCTAGTATTATATATGTATGAGTAAACAGTCAGTCTTACCGTTAGTAGGCCTCATTCACGAAGCTGGTCTATAAGGGATGTTTAATGAAATTGCCTATAAAATGGCGATTGAATGGGTATTCACTCTTACCCACCGCACTCTTGACTAGTGGAGGGTCGTTAGCCGAACGGGTAGGATAGGACAGAAGCCTTCCATTATAAGTATAATGAAGTACAAAAGTAACTAAATGCTTTTACAAAATTTCCCAATCTTAGTTACTTTAGGCAAAAGTGAATTGATGCAATTCCATGAAATTACACTTTGTGCCCTTGCGAAGACGTTAGTGGAGCGTGTGTGGTTAACCAGCACACTAAATGGTTCTAAGCAAAGGTAGAAAAGGGCGACTCATTGTTTGTCATAGTTCGGTGGAGCGTGTGTGGTTAACCGGCACATCGAATAGGTGACTGTAAGATTGGGGGCACCATGTAAGTTTGCATGGTTATTCACACGCTGTTTTGTGATCCTCGGCATCCCAGTCACAAATCGAGGGGCATATCGAGATTTAAACATGCCATTGAAAAGTTCAATGAATCTCAAAAGATCTAGGAATTTTCAATAGATTTAAAACTTAAATTTCTTTTTCGTTTTTTCATGGTGGAAATTAGTAAATCGTCATTTACCTACCTTCAAATATTCTGCAACAAGATTACGGCATCCCTCTTCTAGGTTGTGGAGTATTGTGTTGGATCCTAGCCTCGATGTTTCATTTGGGTGTCACATCGAGGATTCTAATCAACTTAACTTGAATTTTCTCCCGTTTTGTAGATGTCAAAGTATGACAACTATGGTCCTCCCAAATCCCATGGAACAAGCTTTCCACATGAAGATGATATTCCACGATTCGATCGGGGAACAAGAGATCATGCTTCACTTCCTCCACCTCCTCCAATTATTCTCCTTAACCCACAAGTTCGAAGGCTTGAAAAGTTGAAGCCCACTCAAGACCTTTTGGCAAGTAAACATGGGAAACCTGTGTGTGTACACGTCTTAAAGATGAAGTCACACATTGATAGGTTAAGGATGTTGGGTGTCAAGATTTCAGGTAAGTTGGCTATTGACTGGGTTCTTCAGTCGCTTCCTCAATCATATAGTGAGTTTGTTAGAGAGTACTATATGATGGATCATGACGTAACCCTCATTGATTTGACCTATTTGCTTATAGATGCTGAATCAACAATGATTTGGTAAGCTGGTCGAGCAAATTTGCCTGGTGAATCAAACTCCCAAACTTTAATGGACATTGAAAATGGCGACATCAGAGATCCAGAAAAGGTAAATTCTGAGATAGTTCCTTGTGCCATTCCAAAAGAGTCAATTTGCTTCTATTGCCAAGAGAAGGGGCATTGGAGACGAAGCTTCCCTATTTACCTAAGAGATCTAAGAGATGGGAGAGTCAAAATGTATGGCTCTACTTTAGGTAAAATCCATTAACTAACTCTTTTAAGTTCCTATTCTACATTCTTAATACATGATGTGATAAGATTACATTTTGATGTTTTGTAGGATCGAAGAAAAGAAAGGAAGCCTAAGGGAAGAAGTGAGTTGAATCTAATCATGAAGAAATGGATTTCGATCGCATTGCTTGAAGATTAGATTCTTAAGCTACTACTTGGAGTTAGAATAGATTGCCTAGAAATATGTAACAACATAATTTTTTCAGTCGAATTGCATTGTAAGGATGAATTTTTCCGCAATAAGATAAATTTTGATTTTATATTATTTATTTATCCTTGCAATGACGTGTATGAAAAATTGATGTTTGTAAGTTTCTATTATTGGCAATAATGTATTTGATTCTTAATTATGCAATTTGTGGAAAGGTCAATAATTTACCAAATAGGGAAAGTTTCTCATCGCCCAAATTTCAATTGGACAGAAACTTGGAATCATACAACTTGGTTGCATGATGAATGAGAAATTTCATATTTAGAAATTAGACTAATTCGTTGACAAAGTGTCAAGTGAAGGACTAGGAGATCGAGTACACAAGGTTGTGTGTTGATCAAGTCCACCACAAGAGTGACAAAGATATTCGTCATGATTTACTAAAGGTTTAGTAAATATGATTATATTTATAAGATTAAGTGTAATTCCAAGTTGATTGAAAGAGTTTAAATCAATAGCAGAACGAATAAGAAGAATCAAGTAGGCAGAAAGATAAAAGTTTCTATATTCTAAGAAGAAGGGAGAGTACCTTTTATTATGTTTTATGATAGGTCTTAATGATTAAAAACCATATTTCAGTTGATCCTTTAAGTGAGTCTTAGTGCAATTGTATGTCTGAGAAGAGGAATCAAGAATTGATGGTTAAATCTAGAAGTCAATCATACTTCGTTCCAATATCAAGTCTTAGAGTTAAGATTGTGAATTGAGTGACAAGTCTTAAGAAGGTTTATGACATTCATCAAATGTGGAATTTGAAAAGGTTTTCTTATTCTTGCACATTTGAAATTGGAAAGTTGTGATGTCTTGGATAAGACAAAGACCAACTAGGACCAATTTTGTGAAGTGTTTTGTCTTGATAAAAGCTACACTAACTCTTGAATATTTGTATCAAGGAGTCAGTGGGAGTCTTAATGGTCTTGAAAAGTTTCAAGAACTAATGAAGAATAAACCTTACCAATCATTACTAGCACGCGACTTGAGGTTTATGACATATTGTGTCGACATTATTTTGTTTCTGTGCCATTCCAATTGAGTTAATTATGCATGTAAGTTCTATGAGTTCTCATTTGAACGCATAAAAGGCAAGCATCTTGATCAATGAAAAGTACATTGATATGAAAGGGTCAGCTGCTTAACTACTTGGAAGACATGGTTTTGGCAAATTCACATGGATAAGAACTCATACACCATAAAAATCGAAGTGTCATAAGATTCCCTCCTTCATGAAAATGATTGTGAGGAAATTCTTTCACTAAGAGAGATTTTAAGAAGATAGTGATTGTGAAAACTGTATTCTCGAATTCGATTATGGTAATGGTATCCCTTTCCATAATTCGAATTGTGAGATTTGGCAATTAGTTTGAATTGTTTAGACACACATATGAGCTATCTAAGGCAAAGGTGTATAAGTTTAAGAAGCTTAGATAAAGGATTATCAAAGCATTAGGTATTAGAAATATGAACTTCAGAAATTTAATAAGTATTGCTTTCTTGAAGTTTAGTTGTTTTCTAAAACATGTCAAAGCTAGTGGGAGCATAAGTGTTATGCTTATATGATAATAATCATCATGATAGTGGAAGCATAAATGTTGTGCTTGTATGATTATTAAGGCAAGTATTGCAAGTTAGCAATATTAATTATAGAAAACAAGAGTTATACTTTGCAAAGTCGTAAGGGTTGAAAAGTTGTTTTGCTATAATTAAGGGAGAGAATATTGTACTTTGTTTCAAAATCTAAAGCTTAGATTGTGAAATTTTAATAAATTTAGTCAAAGGATGCATAGTGTGTTCTTAAATTTCGATTATAATTACGGTATCCCTCTTCATAGTTAAGAACGAGACACATAAAATATTATGGCAGAAGATTGATAAAGTATCATATATTTATGTAAGACATTATGCATCAT
The DNA here is from genome assembly GCF_051521515.1 of Lactuca serriola. Lineage (NCBI taxonomy): Eukaryota > Viridiplantae > Streptophyta > Magnoliopsida > Asterales > Asteraceae > Lactuca > Lactuca serriola. Next base: position 74,607,606 of record NC_136410.1, on the reverse strand, counting down.
GTCCCATACGTTTCAGGTATAGGACTGATTGCCAGTGCTATTATATTTGACCATTCTAAAATTTTCCAAATGTCTAGCGCATTTAGAGGGAAAAAGGACTAGAATCGGTTTTGACTAAAATAATTAAACAACTATCAAAGGACGATCCAAAGCTCGCTGAGGATTGGTTGCTTGTGAGTAGTTGGAAGTATGGTACTGGATGACATTATTATGAATAGATAAGATTCTATTAAGAATGAATTGTTATATGGCAAATATGGAAATGTTTCCATATTGGGAGTTGGATATTGAGAATCTATGTCTAGATTAGAAACTTTTATGCAAGAATGATGTTCAAAGGAATGTACCTTGAGTGAGAGACATCATATCTATAGAATTGTTTCTGATAGAGATTGGCCAAGTCTTGATGATGTTGAGCTATGACTTTACGAAAGAATCATTGCATAAAATGTTAGAATCTAGCATAAGTAACAAGAATTTGATATTCTTATACTTATGATAAGGATTGGGAGTTGTGAAATGAGTATGATTGGAAATGTGTTCATTTGATCTATTTCACAAAGTAAGGACCGTAGGTAAACATTGTGTGCATGCTGAGAGCATGGGACAAGTGTAGTAATAATTCAAGTAAGAAGTTGATTACCCGAAACAACAAATAATGAGTAATCAGTATGGTGATTAAATAAAATGTTTTATTTATACCTAGAGTTTGGGGCCATATGAGATTAGTATTATTCTTGTGTTTCACTTTGCATGTTTTGACTTCCTGAATAATTAAATTGGTTCAGAACAATCAAATTATTCGAACGGACAACAGTCGTTCATATGTTGGAAGTAGGTATAAATGAAGACTGTCGTGAATTGGTGTGTGGATTGTCTAAAGTGTATTAGACATAAGCAAATGTTTGCTGCAACGTTCATGAGTGCTTATGAATATGATTTGAGCATTGGATTAAACCCACGCTCACTTGGATCACTTCATGGATTTTTCACGAGTGATTGGTGAGACGATAATATCTTATATTCTTGAAACCGAGATGTGTGAGTTGTATCTTGCGAGTCGGTTACACATTGATAATATGTAAATGCACCAGTAACTTGGTATCATAAAACATATTGTTGTGTGTGATCCGGCGAGTGAGCGAAAGTGGGATAAAAGTGATATCTATGGGCCCCTCAATGATTTAGTGATGGCACCTAAGCGCTTGGGCAAGCCGGGACTAATTTGATGTGTTCAATTGTAGTCTGTTGTCAGTCGTCATAAATCGGAAATCGGGAAACAGTATAGAGAGAAAGATTGAAATCCATGTCTCATGTCTATACGATATCTAGAATGGAGGAATATATGATCCCTTATCTAAAGGAAACGCTTCTGATAGGATCAGATTTGACAACAGTTTTTGAAAGCTACGATTGCAGATCAGGATCTGAAGTTATAAGTAGAATAGTTATTAGACTTATCCAAGTGGGAGACTGTTGGATTAGTGTATAAGTCCATAACTATTTTGGTATGTACTTAACCCGATGGTGCATGGTCCTTTTGGGTTGCCTTCACCAAAGCAACTTGATAGGATGAATTATGGAGAGAGATGATTTATTAATATATTATGAGAATAATATATTAAAGGAGAGATCATACTGTTTAATTAATATTAGTCAAGAATTAATAAGAATTAATTTTGTGGCTAAAAGACATTAATTAAATAAAAGGGGACTAGAACTGTCAATTGTGTGATAGTTGAAAATTGGGCTAATGGACTCCATAAAGGATGGAGTGTACGAATTCTATGGGGAAACCCATTAGAAATTGTCCAAGGCCTCTAAGGAGGGAGTCTATGGGTTGCTTAGAGCCTAAGCAGTCAAATTAGGGTTTCCTTGTTAGATAACCCTAATAGCCTCACTATTTAAGGACCCCTAGGGCACCAAAAACGTGGCCAACTAACTTCCTTAGGGTATCTACACGTTTTTGGGTGCCTCCTCTCTTATCATTCTTCATCCTCTTGCTCTTGGTGTTTGTGAGCCATTAGAGGAGTGACACTTGTGACTCAAAGCTTTCTAAAGCCATTACAAAGGAGGATTTGAGATTGTTATTGCTACATAACAATCAAGGTAAGATCTAAACCCCAATCTTATGTTAATATGATTAATTGTATGCTAGATCTAGGGTTTATAGCTTTGGATATTCAATTGCATGTTCATTAGACAAACTAGATCCAAAAGCTATTAGGGTTTGCATGTACACCATAGGAATGATGTTTTGCTCAAAACCCATCATTGGTAATGACATGTTAGGGAGTCAAGGGCGTATTTGAGGTTTTTCGTACAACTTCTGGATTTGGAACAAGTTGAAATTCGCGATTGGTGTGTTTTGATTATTCATTCCGCATGTTTGGTAGTGCTCATAGTCAAAGGCAAGGGATAGGATCAACGAATGGATGAATATCAGTCTCGGAGTATGGTTTCTCAATTTTAGAACTGATGGGTTCCCGGTCTCAGGGAGCATATTAATGGAGTTGTTTTGGTGTTTGTAGTTTTGGAGAATCCCCGACTCTGTGGTTCTCACTAGAAGTTAGGTCTTATAGATAGGAAGTTGTGGAATATGTTGTCTTGGTACGTGTTTCTCTACGACGGTTATCTAGCCAAGACTCGTGTTAGGGGTTACCTTGTTTTTGATTGGAGGGTTCAACAACAGTGAATAGTCAGGGGATCTGTTTCCCAGTGGTATCAACAAGGTAATTCGGGGTCGGAAGGGTTCTGTATGGTTGGGATTGTAATATGAAGTCATATTGTATGTGTTCCGAGATAGTTTTTCCTGCTTGAGAGTTAGTTGAGGTATTGGATTTACGGGTTATGGGCATAATTGTGATGGTTTTTATTTAGTGGTAAAAGTCAGTGGGTCAAGGATTCATTATTGTCCGGGGTACGTACGTTTTGCAAAGATTAGGTTAATATAGGGTTAGTACATGGATTTTTGGAAAAATCGCCACCACCACCGCCATGAGGTAGTGGATGCCGCCATGGACCGTTCATCAACCACCAGTGCCCGAGGTAGCAGTGGGTGGTGTCTGACCTAGTAAAACCCTAATTAACCTAGAAACCTAATTTAGAAACTTTTTGGCACGTAATTGGGTTGGAAGCCCTAATTAGGATTTAGGAAACCCTAATTTTGGAATTGATCGGGACCCGCACTTAAGCTATTTACTAGATTTAAAATATTAATTAATAACCCTTTGCAATTAACTTAGTGTAATATTATAATTAATGGATTAAGTCCATAATGGGTTAAGTAAGAACACTTAACCTGAATCGTCATTTTATGTGAAACCCCTAATTATGTTTGGGCATCAAGTTGGGCCTTCTTTTGGGCTTTGATGATTAGGTTATTGATGGGCCATGTGAGAACAAGTGTATGGACTAGGATAATTAGATGGGCTTTAGGGTAAGGCCCATGTAAAGGGTTTGAGATAATTTGGAAAATTAGGCCATAATTGGGCCTTGGTTGATTATTTGACTTTTGGACCTTCAGAGTATGAGTTTGGGCCTTGGTCTTGGACCAAGCTAGGGTAGGGGTAAAATGGTCCTTTTACCCCAACTGAGGATTTATGGTTATGAATTAACACCCAAATGGTTAATTGGGATTTGTTTTGATGTTGACAGTTCGGGGATCTGTCAGCCAACGACCGGAGATTTATTCGCTGGACTTCAGCAGTGCGAGGTGAGTCTCGTCACTGTTTGTATGGGGCGAAGGCACCAATGCCGACCCATTTGGTTTATGTGCTATAGGAATACCCGGGGGGGGGGGGGGGGTTAGCCTTAGGCATTATGTATCAAAAACCAGGAGGTTGCTCCTGGTACACTGTATGCTATTATGTATGATAGGAAGACCCATGGGTTAGCCCTAGGCATTATGTATGAAAGACCAGGAGGTGGCTCCTAGCACACTGTATGCTAATTAGCTAAGTAAATTAGTATGTATGCTAGTTGTCTTTGTGATGCTTGCATGGAAGACCAGGAGGTATCTCTTGGCACTTGTCTGTAAGACCTAGGGGGTGGCCCCTGACTTGGCAAGAAAGACCACGTAGCGGCCCGTGGCATAATAGCAAGACTATGTATCGGCACGTAGCATCTTTATTGATTATGATATATGAATGATATATATGAATCATGGTTATGTATGATAATATGTGATTTATTTGCTTGTATGCTAGATGGTATCCGGTTGAAGGAGACGAAGGGGTAGGTTAGCACCCATATATGCTAGGTAGTATGTTGATATGTATGGTATGTGGTAGTTTGTGGAAAATCACTAAGCTTCGTGTTTACGCTTTTCAATTTTGGTTTCAGGTACTTTTGGTATCAAAGGGAAGAGCTCGGGATGACTGCATTGTACACACCATGATGTTTAGCATGTGATGTTTACTCTGATATTTTGACATACGTTTTGATATGATGTTTTGAGATACTATAACTTATATTTTGATGAGATGATTTTGATAACTATGGTTTTATTATGATTTAAAAACAAAATTTTTGGTCTTGAATTTTGGGATGCTACAGTCTATCCACTGGACGCTCTCAATCCACCACCGAGTAGCACACTCTTGCACAGTAGGTTGCAACAACTCGTTGGGTGGATGCTACATAAAAACAATATAAAGGTTAACCTTAAGTTATATATGTCATAGCAACTTATTAATTATAAGGTGGAATAAACTGAATACATTAGTAAGATCGAGAATACGTTGATAATTAGGTGCCTGCAAACGCCTCATCCTAAGGTATGCAACTGACCGAGGGATAACCCCCAGTATAAGGGAACCAACTATAATACCGTTGGGAAATGTCTCCATAATCCAAATCTACAAAATTAAAATGTCAAACTACATAGAATATTTGTTGCTTACAAACTCTTATTAAACATAGTGTGCATACCTTAAATGCTTACACAAAATCCCTGCAGAGTATATGCGTGTCTACTGCCGACTCTTAGCACATTGGGATTCAAATGGTCCTCAATCTCATTAAACACAGTACACAACTTTTTGTCAGTGAAATCTAATATTAATCAGCCCCATGGGTACCTATGTCAAAAAATTACACTTAATAAGTATATGTATCATTTTGATATAATTTGGGTAAAAAATTGTATACCTGTTAAACTCGTCTAAATTAGAGATGAGTGTCATATGTTTATTAGTAACTGATTGTCTAGGGTATTTCCCCAAAAATCCTTGCTCTAACATATATAGTAGGGAGACTCTCACCACGTCTTCATTATTTAATTGATAACGTAAGTTATTGAACACGTGCATAAGGTCAGCCATACTCATCGAATGTGAAAGCAACATAAAGGGAAACACACGTTCTCTGAATTCTACAAAAACTAGAACTGGGATGGAAATAATCCCCGAACCGCAAGTCAGAGACCAAACATAATGCTTTCCTGTTAAAGCAAACTCAATAGTCACCAACTTGAAATAGAAGCTCTTATAGGTCAACTGGATCAAAATTAGTAAATTCCTTGCATATAAGATAATGACATAGTAAAATGTGACATTCGACACCCATAAGCATGTTCACGTAATCACCAAAACATGATTGCCTAAACATGGCCCACAAACTGGTCGGTTTTGTAAGCGCGCCATGATTTCATACCCAAGGTCAGGCCTACAAGTTGTAGTAGCAACCACTTCATATGTTCTATCGTGCTACAATCAAAAGAACAATTAATTATGGATTTTTTTATGTATGTTCTGGAACGGATTCCAGACTAAAAAATATGGAACACAGATCTAGACCAAAATTCTGAAACCGATTTTGTGTATTTTGGAGAGCTCTACGTATTCTGGACATGATTTTTAGATTCCAGACTAGTGAAAATTAGGATTTTTATAACAATTTTTGATGTAGTACAAATGTATAAGTACATGTACTCCAATAATTGCCTTAACATGATTAAAATTCACAAAAAACCCTATAATACCTATTTAATTGCATAAACTAAACATGTTTTAACGTATAATTTAAAATAAATGCATATAATTATAAACAAATGTCAAACTTGCATATAAAAACTGCATTTCATCACTGCTATCAGAAGACATTTTTAGTTTTAGTGGTGTCTGAAATAGGATGTGGGGTAATCCGAAACAAATGGTGAAATCTAGTTCGAAACGGGTTAAATAGTATTTACAGGGAGATTATCGGTCCGGATATATTTACCTATTTACCGAATAAAAACACAGGTCTGAAATGGGGCATTCCGACCCAAGTGGTCATTTTACAAAAAAAATGTCATGTTTTTAAAAACAACCAAAAAAAGGGTTAGATTACTCAATTTCCCAAGATAAAACTATAAAAATAATATAGAGAGAGCAAATTACACTTTTTGCTTCATGTGGTATATAAACAGTTTGGTTTTAATTTTAAAACCCAAGGTGATATTACTTTTGTTTTGTGTGATTATAATTTGTAAATTTTTTATAAGGTAAGGACCATTTTGTAATTTTTTAAAAATATGGACCGTTTCTATAAAATGAATCAACATAGGGACATTTTCTATAAATTATTAGGAAATTTTTGTAACTTATGTTTTACATAAGGACCAAACTTGTCAACATACAAAACTCATAAACACATGGAAAATGTCTATAAAAACAAATATGATCTGTAAATTACAGTGGAATTTTTTATAATTTATTTTCTACATAAGGACCAACCTATCAATATACATAAATGGTGTGGCTAAAGTTTGAAAGGCAAAAAGTATACTATTTATTTGTGAATTGTAATCAGATATAGTAATAACTAAGATGATATTGAATCTACTTTGTTAGGGTGTAATCTGTAAATTTTATATTAGACAAGGATCATTTTTGTAATTATTTTAAACATATGGACCTTCTATAAAAAACTACACATGAACAATTTCTTTAAATTACAATGATAGTTTTTGAAATTTACTTTCTACATAGGAGCCAACCTTCCAACATGAAAATCTTAAACATATGAAAATTTTCTATAAAAAAGCACTATGTAGAGATATATTTGGTAAATTACAAGGAAAATTTATGTATCAATTAATGGGAAAAAAAATGATGATGTCATATAATGAAGTATAAAATTGAATAGAATAAACCCCTTATACAACACGATTGATATAAAAAAGCTATACTTTTATTTTATTTTTTGCAAAAAATAGCAACTTATTTAAGCTTTTTGGCAAGAAATAATTAAATTTAATGGAAATGACTTTTTAGACAATTAGATTCCGTTTACTAAGTTACTGAAATAATTTTTTATCAAAAAAAAAGGCCACAAGAACCATTCACATCAATTATAACAATGTACCTTCAAAGTGCATCCTTATTTTAGGATTATATTGCGTATTTTTTTTCAAAAAAATTCAACTTTTTTTTTTATATCAAGAATTAGTAACACAAACCATTTACATCAATTATAGCAATGCACTTTCCAAATACATTGTTATTTTAGGGTTATCATGCAAAATAGAACTTCTTTTTCTAAAACAAATAGTAACTTATTTCCATTTTATAATAAGTAGTAAATGTCAATGGAAATTGATTTATGATACAACTCGATTCCCTTTAATAAGTTATTGAATTTTTTTTATTAAAAAAATAGTAACAAGAACAATATTTGCATCAATTATAGCACTATACATACACTTACGAATAACCATAACCAAATGAAAAAAAATAAAGTTAAAGAACACTTCATGTAACGACCCAAAATTTATAAGGTAAAAAATTTATTTTTAATTTAACTAGATACGCAACTTTTCTTTTTCCAACTATTCAAAAGTATAACATAATAAAAGCAGTTATTAGAGTATAATCCCAAAATCAATAAGTTGCGGAAACATGTATGGATCCAGTGCGCGCAATCATGCCAAGCCTTTTCCTTTTGTACAAAAAGTACATGAAACCGTAAACATAAAACCGTAAGCACAAAGCTTAGTGAGTTAACCAAAATACTTCATACCACACATATCATGCATACACATATACCTCGGGCCCCGCCCGACATCGGGTCTTGCCCGGTACATTTATCAGGCCCTGCCCAACTTAAATACAAACCTAGAAATCACATGCAAGAGTCACATAGACAACTAGCAACATACATAACATACAATGGCCTTTCCTGACAACCATCAGGCCTCGCCCGACATTAGGCCCCACCCGGAACAAATCTATCAGTAACATGCGATGGGCCCCACCCAATACACCCATCAGGCCCCTCCTGTCATCGAACCCTGCTCGGAATAGATCTATCAGTAACATGCGATGAGCCTCGCCCAACACACTCATCTGGACCCTCCTAGCATCGGGCCCCTCTCGGTATACATACAAATACATACAAAACATGTGAGAGTCACAAAGACAACTAGCATACTATAACATAATCCAATGGGCCGACATTGGTGCCTTCGACCTGCAAGTAAAGTGATAGCTAGCATACTAACACACTCATCAGGCCCTGCTTGGTATACATACAGTAGATACCATACAGATAATAGTTACACAAACAACTAGCATCCTAATCATAATAAATCATGGGCCGGCATTGGTGTCTTCGACCCGCCAAACACTGTGAGGAGACTCACCTCAATCAGAAGATAGAAAATCTCACACCCACATCTGATGCACAACGACTCCTCATGCTAAACACAATAAATATCAACCCCAATTGCTTTCTAAGGTTAAGCCCAATATCATAAGGCCCAATAATGGCCCAAACCCAAACTAAGCCCACTAATAGCCCATGCCCAACTAGAGAACCCTAAGGCCCAGCATAGGCCCAAAAGTTCCAAAATGGCCCAATGTCAACGGTCCAAGCTCTAACAGCTGACCCTCACATCGTGACCAACTCATGGTCACGTCGTGAGTATTAACTCGACCCGGTCCCAACTCAGCGGATCAACTCAACCACTCAACTTGCCCAGTCTCAATTCCAATCATCGTCATGTTGTGGCCACTCGTGGTCACGTCGTGACCTAATCCGAACAAAACAGTCAGGATGGCATGCATTCTCACGACGTGACAGGCTCATTCCTCACGTCGTAAGCGTTGTCTTGGCCAGCTTTGAGCATTAAGCTATTATTCCTCTTAGCCACCACTTGAGACTTTCCATAGGGTCTTCCTTCACCCAAGGGACAATAAAAATCGTAGCGTTTTAGTCATACATGTCCAATGCATGACTCAAACACTCACTAGGTTAAAAGAGGGAAAATGAGATCAAGACTTATTCTTGGAGTCTAAAACTACTCTAATACTCAGATCCAAAGCTTATAATATAGAAGATGTGTCAATGATCCATAAAGTTGCCAACTTTATGGATCTCATGCATGTTATTGTTGGAATAGTGTCTAAGGCTGCAACTATATTAGACAAGTATTTGACCCGGTTGTGCATGGTCCTTTTAGGTTGCCTTCATCATAGCAACTTGATAGGATGATTTATTAAGAAAGAGTAAATATTATTAATATATTATGGGAATAATATAATGAATAATATATTTGTTATTTGATTAATATAAGTCATAGAGTTAATTAGAATTAATTTGGTGACTTAAAGAGATTAATTAAATAAAGGGGTATAAACTGTCAATTGTTTGATAGTTAAGCTTTAGACTGTAAATCCATTGGGATATGCTTTGGACGAATTCTAAGGGTTTTAGGATAGCTAAAATCGTCCATATAGATATCTAAGGAATGGATTTGGATAGCCTTAAGAGAAGATTATCCAATTAGGGTTTAGGTTGTAACCCTTAAGGAGTCTACAAGTATAAATAGACCCCATGGCATAGCGAATTCGACACCTCTCCTAAAGTAAGACAACCCTGGCCGAATTCCTCCCCTCTCCTCTCTCCTAAATCATTCTTCTTGCTATTGGTGTTTGTAAGCCATTAGAGGAGTGACATTTGTGACTCTAAAAGCTCCAAGATCTCAAGATCAACAAGGAACTCAAAGGTATGATTCTAGATCTGTTTCAATGTTGTTATTTAACCTAATTAGTCATTAGAAGACTTGGATTCAAAGCATGTTTATTAGAAAGCCTAGATCCAAGCATTAGGGTTTTGCATGCGCACATAGGAAAGTTCTTATGGCTAAAACCCATCAGTGGTATCAGAGCCTAGCTTGGTTTTCTTTAAATTGTTGCTTGATTAACTGAAACAAACCTGCAAAATTCGATTTTTAGGTTTCTGAGTCACTGACTCGGCGAGTCCCAAGGTGGACTCGGCGAGTAGGCCTGACTCGGCGAGTCCCCTTGTGCACTCGGCGAGTCCAGGTGTCAGGAATGGCCAGATTCGGGATTTTTTCATGATTATCTTATGGAAACTTACCTTAATCATAATAGATCAATCTAAATCCGATTGTTTGATATATATGACTATTATCTTGATCTAATTAAAGGTATTTATCAACTAATAAAATATTTAATTTCCTTATATGATAATTAATTAATTATTTCAATTATATTGGTAATTATCTTGAATAAAATCAAATATAGATAATTAGGATATTAATTGTTAATTGGAACTATTTGTTATTTGATCCTCCATGTTTTAAATGTTTAAAACCTACCCTCAAGTTTTGAAATTTATATTTGTGATTAAAAGTTTTTTAATTTAGACAACTTAAATTTCATACCCTAGATTTTAAAAGTTTTAAAATACAACCCTATACTAATATGATATTACTAGAATAATATATATATATATATATATATATATATATATATATATATATATATGTATAACTAAATGCTAGTCTTACCGTTAGTAGGCCTCATTCACGAAGTCGATCTATAATGTGGGTATAAGGTTGCGGCCTATAAAATGGCGCTTAATGGGTGTACACTCACACCCACCGCTTGCTTGATTGGTGGAGAGTCGTTAGCCGAACGGGTAGGATAGGGCAACCTCATCCTCTCATTAAAAGTATAATAAGAAATATAAAGTAACTACACATTTTTTTTTAAAATTTCCCAATCCTAGTTACTTTAGGAAAAGTGAATTGATGCAATCCCATGAAATTACACTTTGCACCTTGCTAAGAAGTTAGTGGAGCGTGTGTGGTTTACCGGCACACTAATTGGTTCTAAGAGAAGGTGGCAAAGGGTGATTCATTGTTTATCATAGTTCGATGGAGCGTGTGTGGTTTACCGGCACATCGAATAGGTGATCGTTACAATGAAGGCACCATGTGAATTTGCATGGTAATTCACACCCGCTTTGTGATCCTCGGCATCCCAGTCACAAACGAGAGGGGCATATCGAGATTTAAACATGTCATTGAATAGTTTCAATGAATCTCATCCGAACCTAGGAATTCTCAAAAACACTTAAGTCTAATAGTTTAAGTTTTGTAATGGAGAATTAGTGAATCGTCATTCACTTACCTTCAATTTATTTGCATGTTAGATTACGGCATCCCTTTTCTAGTATGTAAATGTTATTGTTGGATTCTAGCCCTAATTTTTCTTATTGGGTGATAATTAGGGATTTTTATTCTAATCTATCTTTGTCCTTTTCTAATTGTAGATGTCGAACGCAAACAACGCTGCTGCTAGTTCTTTCACGTTGATGAGCCTTTGCCAAAAGGTCACCTTCGATGGAACGAACTTTAGCGAATGGATAAGATACATTCGCACCATTGCTCGCTATGAGGATAAGGAGTATGTCCTCGATGAGAAGCTCGAGAAAATCAACCCCGAAGTTGCTACTCCCGCCGAAATCACCGCCTGTGAAACTCATGAGCGAGATGCAACGAAGGTACATTGCATCATGATCGCCACCATGAACTCCGAATTCCAAAAGTCCTACGAGGACATGTACCCGTACGAGATGCACCAAGACTTATTGGAGAGATACCATCAAAACGCGAGACAAGAGCGTTATGAGATTTTCACCAACATGATTTCCGCGAAGATGGGTCATGGAGAATCTCTTACCGTGCACCTGCAAAAGATACAAAGGTATGTCGACCGCCTTCGCAAGTTAAATGTTGACTTCGGTGAGGACTTGGCGATCGACATGGTGCTTCACTCTTTGCCTCCGATGTACAACCAATTTAGGATGACCTACCACATGAACAAAGAAGAGGTCACCCTAAGCAAACTCCAAGGTCTCTTGAGGGTCACTGAGAGCAACTTCAAGGACAAGTCTGTTGCACCTACTCCCAATCCGTCCGCTGCTCCTGTCTTGGCTATTGGTCAAGGAAAGGGAAAGAAGAGGAAAGCTTCATCGAAGAACTATCGCAAGGTGAAAGCCCGAGATGGAGCCTCTTCTAGTGGGACCAAAGTTGATCCCGCTAAGCCCTGCTCTAACCCGAAGGAGGCAGAGTGCCACCACTGCCACAAGATAGGACATTGGAAGAGAAGCTGCCCAGATTACCTGCAAGCAATCAAAGAGGGAAAGATCAAGCCATCTTTCGCAGGTATATACACAATCAAATCTAACGATTCTAATCATGCTATTTCTTGGGTTCTTGATACCGGTTGTGGTTATCACATTTGTTCTAATGTGCAGGGACTAAGAAGAAGTAGGGATGTGGAGCAAGGAAGGATCAATCTAATCATGGGGAACAGAAGATCGTCGCCTGTGACCAAGATTGGAGTGTATTCTTTAGTGCTTAGGAATAGTTTGGTTTTAGATTTGAACAATTGTTGCTATTCGCCAGAAATGGCTAGAAACATCATTTCATTTCATGGTTTATATAGACAAGGATTTAGATTTTCTTTTAATAATGAGAATGGTTCTATTTTGGCTTATCTAGATGGTGTCTTTTACTTTGAAGCTATACCATGTAATGGAATATATGAAACCGTTATGATTGTTGATAACTTAGGAAATGATGTTTTGAATATTGATTCTTCCACTAGTATGGATAAAGCATCCTTGTGGAATTGTCGTCTTGCATGTCAACAAGAAACGCATGGGCCAACTCCAAAAGGATGGAGTGTTGGAGTCATTCGACCTTAGGGAAGATGACACATGCGAGTCTTGTTTGCTTGGAAAGATAACTAAGTCACCCTTCACGAGTACATGTGAAAGGGGCGAGGGTCTATTGGACCTAATACATACCGATGTATGTGGACCGTTTAGATCAACCACGAAGGATGGGAACCGCTTCTATGTGACTTTTACCGATGACTATAGTAGATATGGGTATATCTACTTAATCAAGCAAAAGTCAGACACCTTTGAAAAGTTCAAAGAGTTCAAGAATGAAGTGGAGAATCAATTGGGCAGGAAAATCAAGATGCTTCGATCCGATCGAGGAGGAGAGTACCTAAGTCTTGAATTCCACGATTATCTCAAGGAGTGTGGAATAGTTTCACAATTGACGCCTCCTAGGACACCGCAGTTAAATCGTGTGGCAGAAAGGCATAATCGAACCTTATTGGATATGGTTCGCTCTATGATGAGTCGTGCTTCACTACCAATCTCTTTTTGGGGGTATGCCTTAGAGACTATCGCCCATATCCTTAACCGAGTCCCTACTAAGAAGGTTGCCAAAACACCTCACGAGATGTGGACAGGGAAAGCTCCCTCGTTGGCACATATCAAGGTTTGGGGTTGCGAGGCTTTCGTAAGACGAGATACTCACGACAAGCTTGAACCTCGAAGTGAGCGATGTATTTTCATCGGCTACCCACAGACATCCTTTGGATATCTCTTCTATAGACCGAAGGACAATGTTGTCTTCGTTGCGAGGAGATGAGTTTTCCGAGAGCGAGAACTCATGAGCCAAGGAGACAGTGGGAGGCAAATCGAACTTGAAGAGATTCAAGAGTCGATAGATGAAGGAACCTCTACCGCTGGCATTCAACCCGAGGAGGAAACTCCGGTTGAACCGATTGACGAATCCTTACCTCTTAGACGTTCCGATAGAGTTAAAGTTCATCCCCAGTTTTATGGCTTTCATATTACTACCGAAGGGGACACATATATTAGTGATGGTACACTAGTAAAACTTGATTAACCTAATAGCTATAAGGAAGCCATGGCAGGCCCGGAGTCTGCAAAGTGGAAAGAGGCAATGGATAGCGAGATCCAATCCATGTATGATAACCAAGTTTGGAATTTGGTTGATTATGTGCCCGAACGTAAGACCGTTGGGTGCAAATGGATCTTCAAGAAGAAGACCGACGTGGATGGGAACGTACACACATATAAAGCGCGATTGGTCGCGAAGGGCTTTACTCAAACTCCCGAAGTTGACTATGATGAGACCTTCTCACCAGTTGCGAAGATTAAATCTATTAGAGTGATGCTAGCAATTGCCGCATTTCATGATTATGAGATTTGGCAAATGGATGTCAAGACCGCTTTCCTTAACAGAAAGTTGGCTGAGGATGTTTACATGGCTCAGCCAGAGGGGTTTGTGGATCCGAAGCATCCGGATAGAGTGTGTAAGCTTGAGAAGTCCATTTATGGACTTAAGCAAGCGTCTCGCAGATGGAATCTTTTCTTCGATGAGAAAGTCAAAGAGTTTGGATTTGTACGAAGCAAAGACGAATCTTGTGTATATGTCAAAGCCAGTGGGAGTATAGTAAGCTTCCTCGTTCTATATGCCGATGACATATTACTCATAGGAAACGACATCCCGACTCTGCAGGAGGTTAAGTCCTGGCTCGGGAAGTGCTTCGCTATGAAGGACCTCGGAGAGGCTTCTTACATTTTGGGAATAAGGATAGTAAGAGAAAGAAGTAAGAGACTAATTGGACTTAGTCAGAATACTTACTTAGAGAAGGTACTAAAACGTTTTAGTATGGAAAACTCAAAGAAGGGAGAACTACCGATACAAAGTAATGCCAAATTGAGTAAGACTCAAAGTCCGAGTACCGAAGCTGAGATAGCAGAAATGAGCTGAGTACCATACGCTTCCGTAGTTGGCTCAATCATGTACGCTATGACTTGTACTCGCCCTGATGTAGCCTTCGCTTTGAGCATGGTTAACAGATATCAACGGAATCCTGGCAAAGCACATTGGATTGCGGTGAAAAACATCCTTAAGTACCTTCGGAGGACGAAGGAATGGTTCTTAGTCCTCGGAGGGAGTGATGACTTGAAGGTGCGAGGGTATAGTGACGCCAACTTTCAGACCAACAGGGACAACTACCGTTCGCAGTCAGGCTGGGTCTTTACCCTAAATGGAGGAGCAGTGACATGGAAGAGTTCCAAGCAGGAAACCGTAGCTGATTCAACGTGCGAATCAGAGTACATTGCAGCGAGCGAAGCGTCGAAGGAGGCAATATGGCTAAAGAACTTCATCGGTGATCTTGGAGTTGTACCTGCCATAAAGGAGCCAATGGAGATTTTCTGTGATAACGAAGGCGCGGTTGCCTTGACCAAGGAACCGAGGGATCATGGTAGATCAAGACATATCGACAGAAAGTATCACTTCATTAGACATCGTGTAGAAGAAGGACAACTCGTAGTGAAGAGGATATCATCAGAAGATAACCCAGCAGATCCGCTTACGAAGGGACTGAGTAGGGTTAAGAACTTGCAGCATGCTAGGAGTATTGGGCTGAAGGATGATATTAGCATAGATTAGATAGTATTAGAAACGTGTAATAGATAAATGTAATTGACATTTGATGATTAAATAAAGGAGTTTTATTTATGAGTAATGTTACTATCTTATGTTAATTGTTTAGCTATTGTTTCACTTTGCATGTTTTGACTTCCAGAATAATTGAGTTTATTAGGAATAATCGAATTGTTCAAATGGTCCACAATCGTTCATATGTTGGGAGTAGATATGAATGAAGATTGTCATGAATTGGTGTGTAGAATGTCTAAATGGTGTTAGACATAGCAAAGGATTGCTGCAACGTTCATGAGTGCTTATGAACTAGTTTTGAGCATTGGAATAAACCCATGCTTGCTGGAATCACCTTATGGAATACGATATAAAAGGTGATCGCAAGACGATAATATCATATAGTCTTAAAACCTAGATATATGGTTTATTATTTGTTAATTGATTGTACATTGATAATACGAAAACGCATCAGTAACTTGGTGTTATAAAACGTATTGTTGTGAATAGTCGGTTAATGAATAAGTAAATGCATATAAGTCGAAGTTTATCTGTAACTTTTATCTAAGAAGGTAAAAGTGATATCTCGGCCGCTCGATGATTTGATTTGACTTATGTGTTGGGCCCGGTCAGAACTGAATTGATGTGTTCGATTAAGTTCTATGTCAAATAAATCAGAGATCGAGAAACCTAAATGCTTGACTAACCATTCCATAGGATTGTCAGCATGATATCTAACAGAGGACTGTACGTTCCCTTATCTAAAGGACAAGATTGATTAGATCAGAGTTGACAGCGTCTTTGAGAGCTACGATTGCAAACCGAATTGTACTTGTACATATAGTTACTAGACTTATCCAAGTGGGAGACTGTTGGAATAGTGTCTAAGGCTGCAACTATATTAGACAAGTATTTGACCCAGTTATGCATGGTCCTTTTGGGTTGCCTTCATCATAGCAACTTGATAGGATGATTTATTAAAAGAGAGTAAATATTATTAATATATTATGGGAATAATATAATGAATAATATATTTGTTATTTGATTAATATAAGTCATAGAGTTAATTAGAATTAATTTGGTGACTTAAAGAGATTAATTAAATAAAGGGGTATAAACTGTCAATTGTTTGATAGTTAAGCTTTAGACTGTAAATCCATTGGGATATGCTTTGGACGAATTCTAAGGGTTTTAGGATAGCTAAAATCGTCCATATAGATATCTAAGGAATGGATTTGGATAGCCTTAAGAGAAGATTATCCAATTAGGGTTTAGGTTGTAACCCTTAAGGAGTCTACAAGTATAAATAGACCCCATGGCATAGCGAATTCGACACCTCTCCTAAAGTAAGACAACCCTGGCCGAATTCCTCCCCTCTCCTCTCTCCTAAATCATTCTTCTTGCTATTGGTGTTTGTAAGCCATTAGAGGAGTGACATTTGTGACTCTAAAAGCTCCAAGATCTCAAGATCAACAAGGAACTCAAAGGTATGATTCTAGATCTGTTTCAATGTTGTTATTTAACCTAATTAGTCATTAGAAGACTTGGATTCAAAGCATGTTTATTAGAAAGCCTAGATCCAAGCATTAGGGTTTTGCATGCACACATAGGAAAGTTCTTATGGCTAAAACCCATCAGTTATCCCACTTAACCATGCAAAAAGGAGCTTAAAACCTAGATCTAGCATACAAGAGGTAAAAAGGCCAGAGCTTTATGACTTACAAAGGTCCAAATGCTTTGCAAGAATGTGAGGTAGAAGCTGGATTGCCAAGAGAATGCTCCACAAAACTCTTCTTCTTCTTTAATGAGCCAAAAACCACCAAATAAGTGCTTCAATGTCACCAAGAATGGCGAAGGACCTCAACCAAGTCAAGATTAGGGTTTTCAGGAAGCTAAGGGTGGACAACCCTAGCCCTCTCATTCCATTAAATACCCGAAATATTCGGGTTTTGGTCATCAGGACGTTCTCACGTTGTGAGCATCCAAAGTCTCACGTCATGTGGCTTCAAAAATGCGGGTCAACTAGTCAATGGTCAGTCACGATGTGACCCTCTTCCTAAAAGCTATTATTCAAGAAATTAAGTACATCCATAATCCGGGTGTTACACTTCAACTATCATAGATAAATTTTAACCATTGAAGTCACTTCAAATTGTAATATATGCAAAAGCTTATAACATACTAATATTGACTCGCTAGTAATCAATATAAAGAAAAATCATTCCATAGTTGAGATCATACACACATAGTTACTTATTGAATATGTCATTATATTTATAGTTGAGCATTCCAACGGAAGGACTATACACATGAATATGATAAACCTTGTCAAAACAATCTTAACCTATTTACATGTGTATCTTTTAGTTGCACAATGCATATCAACTTGCCCATCAGATCAACCTTTAAATATTTGTAGAGTAACGTCTCAACTTTATTTACCAATTGGGTTAAAATAATCTTAGCCCATTTACATTTGTGTATTTTTACTCACCAAATACATCTTGGTCAAATAGTAGCTAAAAACTTTAACATTTGCTCCAAGCTTCATAATCTTGAACCCATTACCATATGAACTTCTACAAGTCAGCCAATCAAAATGATGGGATAAAACAAAGCAAGCCAACAAGAAACAATCAAA
Source organism: Lactuca serriola (assembly GCF_051521515.1). Lineage (NCBI taxonomy): Eukaryota > Viridiplantae > Streptophyta > Magnoliopsida > Asterales > Asteraceae > Lactuca > Lactuca serriola. Next base: position 74,589,391 of record NC_136410.1, on the reverse strand, counting down.
AATAATAAAAAGTTACATATCAAGAACCACCTACACTTCCAATCAAAATTTTTTGACTTTTTATCTGAAAACTTAAAACTCAAACACAAGTAGATTGCTTATGGATCCAACCCACCCTAACTTCTAATTTGAGCAAACAAAAATGAGTGATCGGTAGTCTAAACATAGAGAAAATAACAAGTTCTTGATATGTGATTAAAAATCAAACTATCAAAATATGTTGGAAATGCAACAAATAGCAATGACTATCATCGATTAGTTTGTTATTGCATCGTATTTTGATTTCATCGTATTACAACTTTGTAATTTTTACACCTAATTATAGCATTTTCGTCTAAAGCAATTTTGATTGTTATAATAAGAGAAATAATAGAAATTCTAATGCTACAATCATGTAGATTTTTTGATCTATAATTCCAAAGTAAGAAAAAAAAGCTAAGTACAATGTTGAAACAAAAAAATAATAATATATGATGTTATAATAAAAAATATATGAAAGTAAGTCCCTATTTCTTGTAAAATTTGGTAATACTTAAAAAAAATAGATATTGCTTATAGTTGAATCTCTTTTTCGGTATCTTGCCATTGGTGAACGAATAAAGGAATTTTCTTACATTTTTAGCACTAAATCAAGCAGTAAACTATAACATTAAGCAATAAGACCACAAATGAATAAAATGAATTTCTTACATTGGTATCTTGCAATCAATAAGACCAAAATTTAATAAAGGAAATTTCTTACATTTTTAGAAAGAATGGACACTTTAAAATGTATGAAATCATCCAAAAAGTATCTTAAAGCTACTTCGAAAAAATAGAGTTATGAGATCAAAACTATATGATTAATTTGCAATACTCTCTTTTTCGTTTACATCTAAAAGCCCATGTGATCAATCATCAATCTATGTATTATACTTGAACAATCATTAAACTGCTTGTTGAAAACCAATATCTACAATAAAGGAATCAGTATATTTATTAATATATATCAAAGGGCTTCTAAACCAATGGTATCCGGTGTTTCCCTTCTTCCTTGAGGATAAAGGTTCAAGTCTCATTGTGGACATAAGTGAAATTAAGGTGTAGTTTAGGAATAGATTAGATTTGTTGTTTCAAAAAAAGATTATTAATTTATAAACTTGAATTCATCACAAGTAGAAACCAACCCACAGAAAATCAAATTATGGACATGTCACAATGGAATAAAGTTGGAGTGGAGGTATGCTACTATTTTGATTGTGGTTACATTGGTTGTTTAATTTAAAGTGGCCTTGAACTCAATGATTTTGCCTTTGACAAAGGTTAGAGTTGAGGACATTATACTTCATCAAAGAAATGCGCAATAATAATAATACTAAAATACTAACCATAATAACAAACTTTGTTAAGTTTAATACACTAAATGCATGAAAGTTTAGGGGCATACACATAAAACTATATATATATACAAATATTATATATATATATATATATATATATATATATACTAGCAGTGTACCCGCGCAAAGCGGCGGGGCGTGTAAATTCTTTCGGTGATATGTTTCCTCTACAAAAATGAAGTCATTTTTTGTTCCTGGACGGTGGACTTTATAGCAGAGGAGGGAACAAAGAGGTATATGCGATTGGAGGAATATTTTAATCAACATGCTAAATTTAAGGATATCTAAAAGGGTTCAAAATTTGAATGAATCCGGGATTTGAGGAAACCATATCAAATTGCTGAGAAATATAAGGAGATTTGATGATAAATTTTTGAATTCAAAATGTGGTTAAAATTTAATATTATTTTATTAATGGTTACTTGTACTATCAGCTTCATCATTTGGACGTCTTAAAAAAATATTATTATTATAATCAATCTATTTTTAGAAATAGTTAGATTTCTTTTATAAGATAGTAAATATATATATATATATATATATATATATATATATATAGAGAGAGAGAGAGAGAGAGAGAGAGAGGTTCTTAATATCAACTTGAAGGTTATAGATCAAGAATCAAGTTCCCCTAGCATGTAATACATCTCATTCTAACCTATTTTTTCAAAATTAAATCACAACTTTCTATTGTATTTTTGCTTCCATAGATACATAAACCTACATGACCTTCAATCTTTATTTGTTCTCACAACTTCATTCCAACATGTTTGTTCCCAGGTGGTAACACAATTTTTATTGACTTATACATCTATTATGCCTTTATACATGTTAATGAATAAAACTATTAAATATGAATAAACATGAACCATTAGGTATTAATCAATTCACTAAATATTTCCATATTCCAAAGCAGAACCATGGAATGGAACTTGGCATTCCAATACCATCAGATTATGGTGAATCCACAAATAATTAGAAGTAGTGGTAATGACTTATGAGTAGTTAAGACTATAAATTGCATATGAAAATTCATTATTGGCAACAAAATAACAATCATATAAGCAAATAAATTTGATTGGTATAAAATAGTAATCCCATACAAGAATTTAGAATTCATGTATCAAATACACCATTTATATTAATTATGGTGACATACCAATATCACATGCTAGACATACAATCAACATTCTATTTCTTCTTAGCAAACGATTTTTTGGCTTATACCCAACAGCTTTACCATCAACTTCATATCTATATTTGTAACCCAATACCCAACAACTTTACCATCTGCTTAGGCAACATTTTGTCCATCATCTCTTTGAATCTTTATCATTAGATCCAACATTTATTGGGTTTTTAAATTTCTTGAATTTTTCCTCGATCTTATCTCAACTTTATTTGTTTAAAATTTTCACCATGGCCAAATTGACCATTGAAAACACAAAACAAACACAAAATATTGTATATAAAATATCTTTAAAACATGTTAACTCATAAAATGTTGAAGTAGGAAACAATTAATGTGACATCCCTATTATTTATGGCCTGGAAAGACCTTTTCTTTATGCTTATTTTAAAACAAGGTATTCTTTATAATGCAGAATTTTGTCCCATAAAAACTATTTTCGAAGAAATGTTTTTCATTGATTATTCAAAACTTAGGATGACATAACTGATACAAGAAACATAAGCATAAACATATTCATTACATGCCTTACAACATCTTATTATACTAGTGGCCTACATTTTGTCGAATCTCTTATCAGATCCAAACATCACAATTCCTCAATATTCATACCGCTACCTGTGATATAAAGAAACTGAGTGGGTTAAGCTTAGGATCCTGGTGAGCACATAGAGTTTTCAGTTCACAATATTATAATATTTTACTTATATATTTCACAACAATCAAATAAACCCAGTTACCCATTCCCATTATCCTTACTTCCTAATCCTAAAATGAGGATATTGAGGGACCTATCCTAAATGATCTTTGTACACAACGAGTAGACAAAACTGCTTTGGGGATTCCGTTAGCAATAAGAGTTAATGAGGCAACCATGTGGGGGATGGATTACAACGAATGAACGCGTATTTTATTAACGCCTACATGTAACGAGCTTGCTAGTGTTCCCCATGACTACCAAGAATAGTGAGTGATCATCATCTATACTCCCCTAGATGATTGGGCTCAACAGTACTATAGTACTATGGTCATAACTTATTATTTCGCACAACCGTTCACTAACAAATACCTTTCTAGATGGTTAGGAACAATGGTATGATAGTACTCTGGTCACATCCTTTCATTATTATTTCACACAACCTTTCACTGACTAACATTTTCCTATCACAACCTCTCATTTATTATTTTACACATCCCTTCATTACCAATCATATTTTAAGTATGATAAATATACAGTTTAATCAGGTAATAGTCATATCATTTTGCACAAATATGTTAAACATAGCTAAACAACACACATAACATTTAGAATATTTGTATATGTGTAAGTTGAAAGTAACTATACACTCAGTTGTTAAAGTGGATGACTCTAAATTCAGGCAACGTTTCTCCTAGCACTTTAGCTTTTCCTTTGATATGACATAGATTTCTAACAAAAAGTTTGGAAAGTTCGCAGACAGAACTTTGACTCGATAGCTTCTATTTTTCATGCTCTCGGATGCCCTAGGGCTTCACCAAATACTTAAAATCTACAGAAAAATTGGACCAAAGAAGTAGAAATTCCAAAGGAAAAGTTATGTAGGTGTGGGGGAACAAATAAGGGGTTGCAACTATTTATAGGGCCATTTTTAGATGTGTATGCTACACCTCGACCAGGTACGTGCCCATCTTATCATGGTCGGCACTCCCTCCTCCAGAAATCGGATACATGGTGCAATGTATGTAGGGGCACGTTGCAAAGTGGTAGGTAATATGTTTAAACTTCAAAAATTCGCATCTCATTCGTACAAGCTCCATTTTCGACATTCTTTATATCTACACATATTATTTCTGAGTACTACAACTTTCATTTAGACTCTGTTGGCTAATTCTCATCCGATCTTAAATTTAATACTCTACGAAATCCGTTCATAACTTCTTCATACAAAATCCGTTCTCGATTGTCTTTATATTGAAGGACTCTAATTACGGGATATTCAACTCTCATTTATATTTTTATGCCTAACAATCAATGGATCCAAATTTCGATTTATGTGCTAACACAGCTGCATTGAAACTTTGAAAAATCATAACTTCCTCATCCGAAGTTAGATTTGGATGTTTTTTATATGCATGAGTTCTCTTTTACGATTACTATGACTTTTGTTTAGATTACTTACACTAATAAGCAACATATCTAAAATTTGATTTTCATGACACACTTTGTCATATCAGGTTGAACACGAAACTTCAAATGATTGTAACTTCTTCATACAAAGTCATATTTATGTGTTCCTTATGTCTACGGAATCACCATCACAACTACTACAACTTCATCAGTATCATTTATCCTAAATAATCTTCTATCGAAAACGTTATTTTATCGCTTATCGATAAATCTACAAAAGGCTTATAAAATGTAGTCTACAACGCGATGACTAACAATTACCTTATTCGAGGGTTTAAATTATAATAATAATTACTTATTATATCTCAAATGTCTAGCCCGAAGTTGCGGACATTACAATTAATGTAGGACATATAAATAGACATTGAAACTTACCTCAACTTTATTAATCCTAAAGCTTTTGAAATCGATTACAGTTAGATTGAAACGATTTTCTTGTGGTTAAATTAGTACAACCAAACCAATCGTCGCTACTAACACAATAAATACAAAAAACAATGTCATAAGTAATTTTTATGTACAATAAGGAAGTACAAAAGACCAAGCTTATAAAAAGATAAAAGACAATAGTCTTAAGGAATTAACCTGATGGAGCATAAATGTTGTTGTTGTTTAGCATAACATCCTACATTTAGATTGATGAACATCTCTTTAAAAATTTTTGTCTAAAGTAACCTCTAAATCCCTCTAAACATGTCATATCTACTACCAAACATGAATCAACATCGAGTTGTTAAAATCTATAGAAATAGTAAATTTAGTATCTTTTGTTAGGAGTTTATAGAATATAAGTAATGAATTCATTTCTTTAAAATACTTTTTTCGAAAGAGAGATTTCTTTAAAATACTTATTCATTGATAAGATTTAAGAAGTTAGAAAATCATAATGGAAGGTTACAAATGTATTTAATGTATAAGATCAAACTCAAAAAAATGTATCAAATTATCGAATATATACCATTTATTAAATGACATCTAAATATTTTGGGACCCTTCCGATCTAAAAAAATTGTATTCCCTGACGATTTTTGTTGGTTGGAAGCTTATATCATATTTAGGGTATAACATCAAGAACATGATCCTGATATAGCTTCCATTGATGGAAATCCATCCAAGAGCCTTAAAAAACCTGAAACAAAGAACTTAAAATGAGAATCATAAGTTGTTGGTCGTTGGTCCGAGATCGAAAAATAAGTGGTTAATAAAATGTTGAAAATCCATAAATAAAAAAGAGGATAGGTCTCAAATCAACCTTCAAAACATAAAATTAAACAACTTAGAAGCCATGTATAGCATCAAAGGATGAAATCAAAGAACTCAATTAGTCTAGTTGTTAATGGAAAAAGAAGTAGGATATGTAATCAATGAATCGGAATCTTCAAGCCCTAAACACAAGACTTCTGGAAAAAATTATCAAATCAAGAGGGAAACACAAACAAAAAGAGTAGCATGTAGGGAATAAACTTAGGTTTACCTAAAGTTGTCGGAGAAGATGACCATCAATTTTCGATTCTCCATTCTTCCATGGCGACATATGTGTTTTGCAGAGAGAGACCTAAGAATAGAAGCAATTGAGGTAATATATGGAATCGACTGAAGCTTAGTAAATGCAATTCAAATTTGAAAATGATGTTGCTTCCTGATTTCTTGTGATTTGATGGTTGTTTCATTAATTTCTTGATAATGAAAACCGAAATGAATCAAAATTGAATTAAAATATATCATTAAATCATCGTCAACCCTCCTCATTCTTCTATTCGATTTTAATGGGCATGGCATTTATAGGAGCACATATGTATAATAAGAAATTCAATATGATAATATAGACGTTTACAGAGGTAGTGGTGGCGGCGATGGTGGCATTGGTGATTGGTGGCGGAGGTGGGGTGGTGGCGTGGTAGAAGTAGTGGAGGTGGTGGTGGTGGAGGAGGAGGGGGAAGGTGGAGAATTCATATATGAATATACTTATATTAATATTCACATTTCAATATTAAATATCCTCATCACTTCGATACGACAGAACGTTTATAGTAAAAATAAATGATTGGTTGATAATGATTCCCTCATTCTCAATATATATTTTTTATAGTTCGTTATGGATAAAAATGATAGTGTGTTTGTAGGTTTAGCCCACCTCCCAATTACAACGAAAAGTAAGCCTTCTCTTTAGGCATATTTTTCAATTAATCCTTAGATTAATTCTCTTATTTAATCCTTTAAGAATAAGAAGAAGGAAACCTAAGAGAAGATCACGAGGAAGAATGGCATGGCAAAAGGGTTTCTGCGTTTTAGAAGTTTTAGAAGTAAAGGGCAAAAGGGTTCGTTTTGTTTTTCTTTCAATTTTATTGATTTTAATATATAAAAAAAGGATCATTAAATATTAAAAACTACTAAAAAATAGATTTGGCTAAATCCGATATTTTAAAATATTAAAAATTACAAATATGATATTTAAAGTTTTGTCGGACAAATACGATATTTAAACGTTTAATAACGGTATATAAGAAATTCTGCATAAAAACAAAAAATGAAATGAGAACGTAATCATTTATAATGGCACTTTCGGATATTTAACAAATTAAATTAATTAGGGGTATGTTAGGTTTTTTCTTCGATACTTAATAACTACCCTAATTCAAATTTCAATTTTTAGGAAATTCTCTATATTTATTCTTACCCTCTTTATCTCTATTAGAAGAACTAGTTGTCAAACTCATTTATTACATGGGTTAATTTAAAAAAAATAGATATAAAAGTCTAATATTTGAGAACTTTAAATTTATAAGAAAATAAGAAAAATAATGAATTATTAAAATTGTAATGTTTTTTTTATATTTTAAATTTGAACAAATAATTTAAATAAATAAACAAAAGAAATTAACAAATGTTAATTTTGAAATTTTGAAATTTGAAGGTAAGTTCATTAATGACATAGATATCTATTTATTACTACATTTATTATAATTATTACATTAAAATATTATGTAGAATTTAATAAAATAAAAAACCCATAAAATGACATATGAAAAAAAATTAACTCAAAATAACAAAAAAATGACATTTGACAAATCGAATGAAAATATGACACGTGACAAAAAAAAACCTTCATTTATTAGAGTATATCACATTCTTCCTTTTCCGCGAAGGCTTACAATTTAGCTACAAATAGTAACCCTAATACTTACTCTCAACAATCAAAAATCGTGCCAAAAAATTCCAATATCGATCATTAGCTCTCCATCATCTATCATCAGGTTTCAATTCCTATTTTTTGAGGAAATTCCGATTAATCAGGCTAAAAAAACTTTTTTCTTGTTCCTCCAAGCTCCACTGTCGGGAAGTTTAACGTAATGTTTTTGATATAAAACTAATTCGTCGAAATCTCTATTTGTTTTGTTGATCGTGTTAATTATTTTTTAATCGTATGCATTTATATATTGATGTTCATATTCTTTTTTTGTTCATTCTTTTGATATGTTGTATATATAGAGTTCAATGGAATCAGTTTATTGATTCATGTCTCGATTTAAAAAGGGATTATTGTTATTAGTAAATGTAGTATTTTTAATTGTAATACTTTCTGGGCGATTTTGGATACACTAGATCTTTTTTTTATTGTGAATTGTTAATGATTAATACTTTAATAGTTAAAGATACAGAAATTCTTTCACCCTATCTTTTGCAGTGGTGAATCTATAACCAAAAACCACATGGTTCCTTATGTAAATAAAACTAAAATAGTTAGTTCTTTTAGCAAAAATATGTGGGTCTTTTAGCAAAAATGAGATAGGTCCTTTGTATTTTCTATATATATTTGTTGTATTTAAAAAAAGAAGGTAGGTCCTATGACCTACCTTGTTGAAGCTTAGCTACACCCCTGATCTTTTGATCCAAAGAACTCCAGTGAAAATTTTTTGCAAGACATGTCTGATCAAATCATTAAGCAAATCATTAAATAGTGGTTTTACTTCTTTAAATTAAGTTATGATATGATGTAGAGGTAAATAATATGCTTGCACAAATGTTTTAATGATTACATACCATATTATCATAAATGAACCAGATATAAATCTATCTTTTTTGTATTATTATTGATGGCTTATTTTCAAGGAATCTAAGTTTTAATTCTCGCTTATTTTAACTTCAATGATCATTCACGTAGATCTTGTAAAAAACGATGATGAAGCGGGATCGTTCTCGTCCGTTTTCTTCTGGTCCTTTTTAAAACTCTAATAATGACACAACTCATATGTTGATTCTTCAACATCAGTCGGTTCGGACCTCCACTTAATTTCACCCAAGCTTCATCCAGGTCATGACAGATCACCCTGGTTCGGGTCCATAAGCAGTGACAATTGCCCTATGAAGACTTGTTTTTGCTACGAGTCCTGTGGGCTCCCTTAACCAAGCCACTGCCTATGAGTCGCCGTCTCATTCTTCACCAGGCACGCAATGACATTTTTTAAACATATATCGACAAATCATGTAAATTAATGGGGATGCTCTTTAAGGTCTAATGTGGATGGTCTCTCTCTCTCTCTCTCTATGTGTGTGTATGTGTGTGTGTGTGTATATATATATATATATATATATATATATATATAATTTTACTTTTACTTTTTATAATATCCAATATATATTATAAGTTTTTGTATAACATTAATATAATCTACTTTTCTTATGTCCGCATAATATTTTTTGGATAAAATAAGAAATAAGTTGTTTTGAATGAACTATTAATAAACAATATTGAACGAATAAACTTTGTATTACACTATTTATATTACACAAAAACATTCATGGTTTCATATATGAACTTTCAAATATTAAACATTGAAATTAAGAATGAAGTTATACAAAATATATCGTTATACATGAATGTCATCAAGAGTTTTAAAATAAGTCGATTAGTAAATATGATATTTAATTTTAATTACATATGTTGAAAGGCGTAAGTTTAACTTTATGTTAGTGCGCCGAGAATCCTCTTCCTTAATTTGTACCTAAAAAATTAAGGTGAATAGGAATATAAAATAGATACGACTAAGCATTAATATAAATAATTAAAAAGGATATGTGGATCTCCTACCACCGGTTAAAGACAACATACATCTCTAATGGTATCGATTCCTATGTGAAATTGAAGTAGTCATTCTATGTACACCTTGTTTTCTAATTACATAAACAAATATGAGTAACCAAACATAAAAATGATATCTTTATGTAGGAAAATTATTTTAGTTAACTAACAAATTTAATAATATAAGTTTAAGAGTTAGGAGTTTCAAAACATTAATATTTTTAATAATCAATCAATTAAGTAACACATGTTGAAATTTTTACAATCATTATTAAAAAGCATTTGAAATATTAGATTTTAAATGAATTTTGGTTGAAGTGTTTTGACATCTATTATAATATATGTGTGTGTGTATATATATATATATATATATATATATATATATAGAGAGAGAGAGAGAGAGAGAGAGAGATGGAAAATATAACATATGTATGCGTTTTAATTAATTATCTTTTTGAAACGGTACAATTACAAAACAAAACAAAAAAAATATATTTAAAATATTTAATTAAATATTTTTGACATCACCCTATATAACATATGATCAATATATTAATGATTAAACCACAATATACAACGACTGTATTACAATAATTCAAAAACGAAGAAAATATAAAAATGAATTAGTATAACAAACTTACAATTTAAAATCTCTAATATAATAGCATATCTCCAAAAGTGGTCATAAGACCTTAACCCAACACAAAAACCTTTAAGTTTGTTTTTCTTTCTGAAATTTGTATATGATTTGTATGCATGTATTCCCAAAAGATTGGTCTTTTTACAATAAATTTTTCACTAAATGCTAATTAAACATAATATAAGTTATAAAACTTTTGAGTGTTAAATAATAATTAAGAAAACTTTTGAGTTGTATTAGTTAAAAAATAAGGTTTCAAATGAATGTGGTTTGAGGAAGTTAAAAAAGAGGATTTCAAATGCATGAGATTCAAGAAAAAATGCTAGCATTATAAGTATGTATGTATGATATATATATATATATATATATATATATATATATATATATATATATATATATATATATATATATATATATAGGGTTAAGTTCAAATGAGAACACTATTTAATGTGAGAACATGAGAACACTACTTTATGTTACTATTCTACTATGAATTTTGTATATACAACGATATGACATTATTCATCAATAAATATACGAACAATCACAAATTAATATTCACATTAAAATTTTATATGTACAACTTTATGACATTATTCATCACCGAATATATGAACAATCACATATTTAACATTCACATTAGAATTTACTAAATTATTATTATTATTATTATTATTATTATTATATATATATATATATATATATATAAATTTTATAGTAGAATAACAATATAAAATTGAATATATTCATATTATAATTACTACAATACGATACATATTAAATTCATAGTAGAATAGTAACTTAAAGTAGTGTTCTCACGTTCTCACATTAAATAGTGTTCTCGTTTGAACTTAACCCTATATATATATATATATATATATATATATATATATATATATATATATATATATATATAATCAGTTATGTTAATATGTAACTCAATCTACCTTTTGATCAATGAAAAAATAAAATCATTCTTCGAAGAATACAATTATTTTTTTAGCATTTTTTTAGAATTCAAATTTCAAATCTGTCTTAAGGGTAATATAGACATTTTATATATCCTTATTTTAGGCAACAAAATAATTAAATACATATTTTTAGGAATTGATTTTTTTTTGTTTTTTGTTTTTGCAAATAAACACAAATAGTCTAGGATAATTGTTTTAAAAAAATACATATCATTGACCTTATGCAATTTAAATCTTGAAAGAATTACAAAAATTTAAGCATCATTCTTGACAGAATGCATTATGATCATTGAATATTTTTGAAAGAATAAAAGAACTAAATAAAAAATTATGAAGAATCTACTAAATGTTTGATTCGTTAAAGAGTACATAACCAATTCTTGGAAGAATGTCTCTTTTTATCTAAGTTGCCTCTATTTGTATGATTTTCAGGGGGAAAAAACTCATCTCAGCGTTCCTTTCTTCTATTTTCATGAAAAGAAATATCTAGTTAAGGGATTTTAACAAAATAAAGGGGTGTGATGCGTGCAATCAGCCGAGCTCAATTAAGTCTTCCCAAAATACCCATACATGTTATATGTTTTACGTTATGATATGAGAATTGCATGTTAAATTAGGGCTAAGGATCTGTTCATAATTGCATTATTGAATGCTAGGAGAGATGCCTTTATGTGCCTATTTTATGAGCTTATAGATTTGCATGCTAGTATGAGACTAGTTATCTGATAGGATGGCTTGTTTAGGTTGTGTTCTGATTTGAATTGCTTGATGCTCAAATGTTGCGTGCTTTATGCTTTTAGGAATTTTATTAATACTAGCTGACTAGTGGACGAATGCGTTTGGTTACATATTATTGGGATTAGATAGTTTTAGAAGGATAGTTTTAACTCTATTATGCAGCTCTTGTCTGAGTTCAACCATTGTAGTGTGGGACATTTCATACAAAGAATTATATAGTACCGATAGTATGTAATTGTATTATTGTGGTAGTTAGATGGTATTAGTGGGAGTTCCTTCTGTAGCTGATAGTAGAGAGTGGTAAGGAAAGGAACCCTAGGAAGTTCCTAGAGTATGTATTGGCGCGTAGAACGCCTCATAGTATGAGGAGAGTATTAGATAGGAAGGCATCAGTTGGAGGACATGTACCCGTACGAGATGCACCAAGACTTATTGGAGAGATACCATCAAAACGCGAGACAAGAGCGTTATGAGATTTTCACCAACATGATTTCCGCGAAGATGGGTCATGGAGAATCTCTTACCGTGCACCTGCAAAAGATACAAAGGTATGTCGACCGCCTTCGCAAGTTAAATGTTGACTTCGGTGAGGACTTGGCGATCGACATGGTGCTTCACTCTTTGCCTCCGATGTACAACCAATTTAGGATGACCTACCACATGAACAAAGAAGAGGTCACCCTAAGCAAACTCCAAGGTCTCTTGAGGGTCACTGAGAGCAACTTCAAGGACAAGTCTGTTGCACCTACTCCCAATCCGTCCGCTGCTCCTGTCTTGGCTATTGGTCAAGGAAAGGGAAAGAAGAGGAAAGCTTCATCGAAGAACTATCGCAAGGTGAAAGCCCGAGATGGAGCCTCTTCTAGTGGGACCAAAGTTGATCCCGCTAAGCCCTGCTCTAACCCGAAGGAGGCAGAGTGCCACCACTGCCACAAGATAGGACATTGGAAGAGAAGCTGCCCAGATTACCTGCAAGCAATCAAAGAGGGAAAGATCAAGCCATCTTTCGCAGGTATATACACAATCAAATCTAACGATTCTAATCATGCTATTTCTTGGGTTCTTGATACCGGTTGTGGTTATCACATTTGTTCTAATGTGCAGGGACTAAGAAGAAGTAGGGATGTGGAGCAAGGAAGGATCAATCTAATCATGGGGAACAGAAGATCGTCGCCTGTGACCAAGATTGGAGTGTATTCTTTAGTGCTTAGGAATAGTTTGGTTTTAGATTTGAACAATTGTTGCTATTCGCCAGAAATGGCTAGAAACATCATTTCATTTCATGGTTTATATAGACAAGGATTTAGATTTTCTTTTAATAATGAGAATGGTTCTATTTTGGCTTATCTAGATGGTGTCTTTTACTTTGAAGCTATACCATGTAATGGAATATATGAAACCGTTATGATTGTTGATAACTTAGGAAATGATGTTTTGAATATTGATTCTTCCACTAGTATGGATAAAGCATCCTTGTGGAATTGTCGTCTTGCATGTCAACAAGAAACGCATGGGCCAACTCCAAAAGGATGGAGTGTTGGAGTCATTCGACCTTAGGGAAGATGACACATGCGAGTCTTGTTTGCTTGGAAAGATAACTAAGTCACCCTTCACGAGTACATGTGAAAGGGGCGAGGGTCTATTGGACCTAATACATACCGATGTATGTGGACCGTTTAGATCAACCACGAAGGATGGGAACCGCTTCTATGTGACTTTTACCGATGACTATAGTAGATATGGGTATATCTACTTAATCAAGCAAAAGTCAGACACCTTTGAAAAGTTCAAAGAGTTCAAGAATGAAGTGGAGAATCAATTGGGCAGGAAAATCAAGATGCTTCGATCCGATCGAGGAGGAGAGTACCTAAGTCTTGAATTCCACGATTATCTCAAGGAGTGTGGAATAGTTTCACAATTGACGCCTCCTAGGACACCGCAGTTAAATCGTGTGGCAGAAAGGCATAATCGAACCTTATTGGATATGGTTCGCTCTATGATGAGTCGTGCTTCACTACCAATCTCTTTTTGGGGGTATGCCTTAGAGACTATCGCCCATATCCTTAACCGAGTCCCTACTAAGAAGGTTGCCAAAACACCTCACGAGATGTGGACAGGGAAAGCTCCCTCGTTGGCACATATCAAGGTTTGGGGTTGCGAGGCTTTCGTAAGACGAGATACTCACGACAAGCTTGAACCTCGAAGTGAGCGATGTATTTTCATCGGCTACCCACAGACATCCTTTGGATATCTCTTCTATAGACCGAAGGACAATGTTGTCTTCGTTGCGAGGAGATGAGTTTTCCGAGAGCGAGAACTCATGAGCCAAGGAGACAGTGGGAGGCAAATCGAACTTGAAGAGATTCAAGAGTCGATAGATGAAGGAACCTCTACCGCTGGCATTCAACCCGAGGAGGAAACTCCGGTTGAACCGATTGACGAATCCTTACCTCTTAGACGTTCCGATAGAGTTAAAGTTCATCCCCAGTTTTATGGCTTTCATATTACTACCGAAGGGGACACATATATTAGTGATGGTACACTAGTAAAACTTGATTAACCTAATAGCTATAAGGAAGCCATGGCAGGCCCGGAGTCTGCAAAGTGGAAAGAGGCAATGGATAGCGAGATCCAATCCATGTATGATAACCAAGTTTGGAATTTGGTTGATTATGTGCCCGAACGTAAGACCGTTGGGTGCAAATGGATCTTCAAGAAGAAGACCGACGTGGATGGGAACGTACACACATATAAAGCGCGATTGGTCGCGAAGGGCTTTACTCAAACTCCCGAAGTTGACTATGATGAGACCTTCTCACCAGTTGCGAAGATTAAATCTATTAGAGTGATGCTAGCAATTGCCGCATTTCATGATTATGAGATTTGGCAAATGGATGTCAAGACCGCTTTCCTTAACAGAAAGTTGGCTGAGGATGTTTACATGGCTCAGCCAGAGGGGTTTGTGGATCCGAAGCATCCGGATAGAGTGTGTAAGCTTGAGAAGTCCATTTATGGACTTAAGCAAGCGTCTCGCAGATGGAATCTTTTCTTCGATGAGAAAGTCAAAGAGTTTGGATTTGTACGAAGCAAAGACGAATCTTGTGTATATGTCAAAGCCAGTGGGAGTATAGTAAGCTTCCTCGTTCTATATGCCGATGACATATTACTCATAGGAAACGACATCCCGACTCTGCAGGAGGTTAAGTCCTGGCTCGGGAAGTGCTTCGCTATGAAGGACCTCGGAGAGGCTTCTTACATTTTGGGAATAAGGATAGTAAGAGAAAGAAGTAAGAGACTAATTGGACTTAGTCAGAATACTTACTTAGAGAAGGTACTAAAACGTTTTAGTATGGAAAACTCAAAGAAGGGAGAACTACCGATACAAAGTAATGCCAAATTGAGTAAGACTCAAAGTCCGAGTACCGAAGCTGAGATAGCAGAAATGAGCTGAGTACCATACGCTTCCGTAGTTGGCTCAATCATGTACGCTATGACTTGTACTCGCCCTGATGTAGCCTTCGCTTTGAGCATGGTTAACAGATATCAACGGAATCCTGGCAAAGCACATTGGATTGCGGTGAAAAACATCCTTAAGTACCTTCGGAGGACGAAGGAATGGTTCTTAGTCCTCGGAGGGAGTGATGACTTGAAGGTGCGAGGGTATAGTGACGCCAACTTTCAGACCAACAGGGACAACTACCGTTCGCAGTCAGGCTGGGTCTTTACCCTAAATGGAGGAGCAGTGACATGGAAGAGTTCCAAGCAGGAAACCGTAGCTGATTCAACGTGCGAATCAGAGTACATTGCAGCGAGCGAAGCGTCGAAGGAGGCAATATGGCTAAAGAACTTCATCGGTGATCTTGGAGTTGTACCTGCCATAAAGGAGCCAATGGAGATTTTCTGTGATAACGAAGGCGCGGTTGCCTTGACCAAGGAACCGAGGGATCATGGTAGATCAAGACATATCGACAGAAAGTATCACTTCATTAGACATCGTGTAGAAGAAGGACAACTCGTAGTGAAGAGGATATCATCAGAAGATAACCCAGCAGATCCGCTTACGAAGGGACTGAGTAGGGTTAAGAACTTGCAGCATGCTAGGAGTATTGGGCTGAAGGATGATATTAGCATAGATTAGATAGTATTAGAAACGTGTAATAGATAAATGTAATTGACATTTGATGATTAAATAAAGGAGTTTTATTTATGAGTAATGTTACTATCTTATGTTAATTGTTTAGCTATTGTTTCACTTTGCATGTTTTGACTTCCAGAATAATTGAGTTTATTAGGAATAATCGAATTGTTCAAATGGTCCACAATCGTTCATATGTTGGGAGTAGATATGAATGAAGATTGTCATGAATTGGTGTGTAGAATGTCTAAATGGTGTTAGACATAGCAAAGGATTGCTGCAACGTTCATGAGTGCTTATGAACTAGTTTTGAGCATTGGAATAAACCCATGCTTGCTGGAATCACCTTATGGAATACGATATAAAAGGTGATCGCAAGACGATAATATCATATAGTCTTAAAACCTAGATATATGGTTTATTATTTGTTAATTGATTGTACATTGATAATACGAAAACGCATCAGTAACTTGGTGTTATAAAACGTATTGTTGTGAATAGTCGGTTAATGAATAAGTAAATGCATATAAGTCGAAGTTTATCTGTAACTTTTATCTAAGAAGGTAAAAGTGATATCTCGGCCGCTCGATGATTTGATTTGACTTATGTGTTGGGCCCGGTCAGAACTGAATTGATGTGTTCGATTAAGTTCTATGTCAAATAAATCAGAGATCGAGAAACCTAAATGCTTGACTAACCATTCCATAGGATTGTCAGCATGATATCTAACAGAGGACTGTACGTTCCCTTATCTAAAGGACAAGATTGATTAGATCAGAGTTGACAGCGTCTTTGAGAGCTACGATTGCAAACCGAATTGTACTTGTACATATAGTTACTAGACTTATCCAAGTGGGAGACTGTTGGAATAGTGTCTAAGGCTGCAACTATATTAGACAAGTATTTGACCCAGTTATGCATGGTCCTTTTGGGTTGCCTTCATCATAGCAACTTGATAGGATGATTTATTAAAAGAGAGTAAATATTATTAATATATTATGGGAATAATATAATGAATAATATATTTGTTATTTGATTAATATAAGTCATAGAGTTAATTAGAATTAATTTGGTGACTTAAAGAGATTAATTAAATAAAGGGGTATAAACTGTCAATTGTTTGATAGTTAAGCTTTAGACTGTAAATCCATTGGGATATGCTTTGGACGAATTCTAAGGGTTTTAGGATAGCTAAAATCGTCCATATAGATATCTAAGGAATGGATTTGGATAGCCTTAAGAGAAGATTATCCAATTAGGGTTTAGGTTGTAACCCTTAAGGAGTCTACAAGTATAAATAGACCCCATGGCATAGCGAATTCGACACCTCTCCTAAAGTAAGACAACCCTGGCCGAATTCCTCCCCTCTCCTCTCTCCTAAATCATTCTTCTTGCTATTGGTGTTTGTAAGCCATTAGAGGAGTGACATTTGTGACTCTAAAAGCTCCAAGATCTCAAGATCAACAAGGAACTCAAAGGTATGATTCTAGATCTGTTTCAATGTTGTTATTTAACCTAATTAGTCATTAGAAGACTTGGATTCAAAGCATGTTTATTAGAAAGCCTAGATCCAAGCATTAGGGTTTTGCATGCACACATAGGAAAGTTCTTATGGCTAAAACCCATCAGTTATCCCACTTAACCATGCAAAAAGGAGCTTAAAACCTAGATCTAGCATACAAGAGGTAAAAAGGCCAGAGCTTTATGACTTACAAAGGTCCAAATGCTTTGCAAGAATGTGAGGTAGAAGCTGGATTGCCAAGAGAATGCTCCACAAAACTCTTCTTCTTCTTTAATGAGCCAAAAACCACCAAATAAGTGCTTCAATGTCACCAAGAATGGCTAAGGACCTCAACCAAGTCAAGATTAGGGTTTTCAGGAAGCTAAGGGTGGACAACCCTAGCCCTCTCATTCCATTAAATACCCGAAATATTCGGGTTTTGGTCATCAGGACGTTCTCACGTTGTGAGCATCCAAAGTCTCACGTCATGTGGCTTCAAAAATGCGGGTCAACTAGTCAATGGTCAGTCACGATGTGACCCTCTTCCTAAAAGCTATTATTCAAGAAATTAAGTACATCCATAATCCGGGTGTTACACTTCAACTATCATAGATAAATTTTAACCATTGAAGTCACTTCAAATTGTAATATATGCAAAAGCTTATAACATACTAATATTGACTCGCTAGTAATCAATATAAAGAAAAATCATTCCATAGTTGAGATCATACACACATAGTTACTTATTGAATATGTCATTATATTTATAGTTGAGCATTCCAACGGAAGGACTATACACATGAATATGATAAACCTTGTCAAAACAATCTTAACCTATTTACATGTGTATCTTTTAGTTGCACAATGCATATCAACTTGCCCATCAGATCAACCTTTAAATATTTGTAGAGTAACGTCTCAACTTTATTTACCAATTGGGTTAAAATAATCTTAGCCCATTTACATTTGTGTATTTTTACTCACCAAATACATCTTGGTCAAATAGTAGCTAAAAACTTTAACATTTGCTCCAAGCTTCATAATCTTGAACCCATTACCATATGAACTTCTACAAGTCAGCCAATCAAAATGATGGGATAAAACAAAGCAAGCCAACAAGAAACAATCAAAAATAATAAAAAGTTACATATCAAGAACCACCTACACTTCCAATCAAAATTTTTTGACTTTTTATCTGAAAACTTAAAACTCAAACACAAGTAGATTGCTTATGGATCCAACCCACCCTAACTTCTAATTTGAGCAAACAAAAATGAGTGATCGGTAGTCTAAACATAGAGAAAATAACAAGTTCTTGATATGTGATTAAAAATCAAACTATCAAAATATGTTGGAAATGCAACAAATAGCAATGACTATCATCGATTAGTTTGTTATTGCATCGTATTTTGATTTCATCGTATTACAACTTTGTAATTTTTACACCTAATTATAGCATTTTCGTCTAAAGCAATTTTGATTGTTATAATAAGAGAAATAATAGAAATTCTAATGCTACAATCATGTAGATTTTTTGATCTATAATTCCAAAGTAAGAAAAAAAAGCTAAGTACAATGTTGAAACAAAAAAATAATAATATATGATGTTATAATAAAAAATATATGAAAGTAAGTCCCTATTTCTTGTAAAATTTGGTAATACTTAAAAAAAATAGATATTGCTTATAGTTGAATCTCTTTTTCGGTATCTTGCCATTGGTGAACGAATAAAGGAATTTTCTTACATTTTTAGCACTAAATCAAGCAGTAAACTATAACATTAAGCAATAAGACCACAAATGAATAAAATGAATTTCTTACATTGGTATCTTGCAATCAATAAGACCAAAATTTAATAAAGGAAATTTCTTACATTTTTAGAAAGAATGGACACTTTAAAATGTATGAAATCATCCAAAAAGTATCTTAAAGCTACTTCGAAAAAATAGAGTTATGAGATCAAAACTATATGATTAATTTGCAATACTCTCTTTTTCGTTTACATCTAAAAGCCCATGTGATCAATCATCAATCTATGTATTATACTTGAACAATCATTAAACTGCTTGTTGAAAACCAATATCTACAATAAAGGAATCAGTATATTTATTAATATATATCAAAGGGCTTCTAAACCAATGGTATCCGGTGTTTCCCTTCTTCCTTGAGGATAAAGGTTCAAGTCTCATTGTGGACATAAGTGAAATTAAGGTGTAGTTTAGGAATAGATTAGATTTGTTGTTTCAAAAAAAGATTATTAATTTATAAACTTGAATTCATCACAAGTAGAAACCAACCCACAGAAAATCAAATTATGGACATGTCACAATGGAATAAAGTTGGAGTGGAGGTATGCTACTATTTTGATTGTGGTTACATTGGTTGTTTAATTTAAAGTGGCCTTGAACTCAATGATTTTGCCTTTGACAAAGGTTAGAGTTGAGGACATTATACTTCATCAAAGAAATGCGCAATAATAATAATACTAAAATACTAACCATAATAACAAACTTTGTTAAGTTTAATACACTAAATGCATGAAAGTTTAGGGGCATACACATAAAACTATATATATATACAATATATATATATATATATATATATATATATATATATATACTAGCAGTGTACCCGCGCAAAGCGGCGGGGCGTGTAAATTCTTTCGGTGATATGTTTCCTCTACAAAAATGAAGTCATTTTTTGTTCCTGGACGGTGGACTTTATAGCAGAGGAGGGAACAAAGAGGTATATGCGATTGGAGGAATATTTTAATCAACATGCTAAATTTAAGGATATCTAAAAGGGTTCAAAATTTGAATGAATCCGGGATTTGAGGAAACCATATCAAATTGCTGAGAAATATAAGGAGATTTGATGATAAATTTTTGAATTCAAAATGTGGTTAAAATTTAATATTATTTTATTAATGGTTACTTGTACTATCAGCTTCATCATTTGGACGTCTTAAAAAAATATTATTATTATAATCAATCTATTTTTAGAAATAGTTAGATTTCTTTTATAAGATAGTAAATATATATATATATATATATATATATATATATATATAGAGAGAGAGAGAGAGAGAGAGAGAGAGGTTCTTAATATCAACTTGAAGGTTATAGATCAAGAATCAAGTTCCCCTAGCATGTAATACATCTCATTCTAACCTATTTTTTCAAAATTAAATCACAACTTTCTATTGTATTTTTGCTTCCATAGATACATAAACCTACATGACCTTCAATCTTTATTTGTTCTCACAACTTCATTCCAACATGTTTGTTCCCAGGTGGTAACACAATTTTTATTGACTTATACATCTATTATGCCTTTATACATGTTAATGAATAAAACTATTAAATATGAATAAACATGAACCATTAGGTATTAATCAATTCACTAAATATTTCCATATTCCAAAGCAGAACCATGGAATGGAACTTGGCATTCCAATACCATCAGATTATGGTGAATCCACAAATAATTAGAAGTAGTGGTAATGACTTATGAGTAGTTAAGACTATAAATTGCATATGAAAATTCATTATTGGCAACAAAATAACAATCATATAAGCAAATAAATTTGATTGGTATAAAATAGTAATCCCATACAAGAATTTAGAATTCATGTATCAAATACACCATTTATATTAATTATGGTGACATACCAATATCACATGCTAGACATACAATCAACATTCTATTTCTTCTTAGCAAACGATTTTTTGGCTTATACCCAACAGCTTTACCATCAACTTCATATCTATATTTGTAACCCAATACCCAACAACTTTACCATCTGCTTAGGCAACATTTTGTCCATCATCTCTTTGAATCTTTATCATTAGATCCAACATTTATTGGGTTTTTAAATTTCTTGAATTTTTCCTCGATCTTATCTCAACTTTATTTGTTTAAAATTTTCACCATGGCCAAATTGACCATTGAAAACACAAAACAAACACAAAATATTGTATATAAAATATCTTTAAAACATGTTAACTCATAAAATGTTGAAGTAGGAAACAATTAATGTGACATCCCTATTATTTATGGCCTGGAAAGACCTTTTCTTTATGCTTATTTTAAAACAAGGTATTCTTTATAATGCAGAATTTTGTCCCATAAAAACTATTTTCGAAGAAATGTTTTTCATTGATTATTCAAAACTTAGGATGACATAACTGATACAAGAAACATAAGCATAAACATATTCATTACATGCCTTACAACATCTTATTATACTAGTGGCCTACATTTTGTCGAATCTCTTATCAGATCCAAACATCACAATTCCTCAATATTCATACCGCTACCTGTGATATAAAGAAACTGAGTGGGTTAAGCTTAGGATCCTGGTGAGCACATAGAGTTTTCAGTTCACAATATTATAATATTTTACTTATATATTTCACAACAATCAAATAAACCCAGTTACCCATTCCCATTATCCTTACTTCCTAATCCTAAAATGAGGATATTGAGGGACCTATCCTAAATGATCTTTGTACACAACGAGTAGACAAAACTGCTTTGGGGATTCCGTTAGCAATAAGAGTTAATGAGGCAACCATGTGGGGGATGGATTACAACGAATGAACGCGTATTTTATTAACGCCTACATGTAACGAGCTTGCTAGTGTTCCCCATGACTACCAAGAATAGTGAGTGATCATCATCTATACTCCCCTAGATGATTGGGCTCAACAGTACTATAGTACTATGGTCATAACTTATTATTTCGCACAACCGTTCACTAACAAATACCTTTCTAGATGGTTAGGAACAATGGTATGATAGTACTCTGGTCACATCCTTTCATTATTATTTCACACAACCTTTCACTGACTAACATTTTCCTATCACAACCTCTCATTTATTATTTTACACATCCCTTCATTACCAATCATATTTTAAGTATGATAAATATACAGTTTAATCAGGTAATAGTCATATCATTTTGCACAAATATGTTAAACATAGCTAAACAACACACATAACATTTAGAATATTTGTATATGTGTAAGTTGAAAGTAACTATACACTCAGTTGTTAAAGTGGATGACTCTAAATTCAGGCAACGTTTCTCCTAGCACTTTAGCTTTTCCTTTGATATGACATAGATTTCTAACAAAAAGTTTGGAAAGTTCGCAGACAGAACTTTGACTCGATAGCTTCTATTTTTCATGCTCTCGGATGCCCTAGGGCTTCACCAAATACTTAAAATCTACAGAAAAATTGGACCAAAGAAGTAGAAATTCCAAAGGAAAAGTTATGTAGGTGTGGGGGAACAAATAAGGGGTTGCAACTATTTATAGGGCCATTTTTAGATGTGTATGCTACACCTCGACCAGGTACGTGCCCATCTTATCATGGTCGGCACTCCCTCCTCCAGAAATCGGATACATGGTGCAATGTATGTAGGGGCACGTTGCAAAGTGGTAGGTAATATGTTTAAACTTCAAAAATTCGCATCTCATTCGTACAAGCTCCATTTTCGACATTCTTTATATCTACACATATTATTTCTGAGTACTACAACTTTCATTTAGACTCTGTTGGCTAATTCTCATCCGATCTTAAATTTAATACTCTACGAAATCCGTTCATAACTTCTTCATACAAAATCCGTTCTCGATTGTCTTTATATTGAAGGACTCTAATTACGGGATATTCAACTCTCATTTATATTTTTATGCCTAACAATCAATGGATCCAAATTTCGATTTATGTGCTAACACAGCTGCATTGAAACTTTGAAAAATCATAACTTCCTCATCCGAAGTTAGATTTGGATGTTTTTTATATGCATGAGTTCTCTTTTACGATTACTATGACTTTTGTTTAGATTACTTACACTAATAAGCAACATATCTAAAATTTGATTTTCATGACACACTTTGTCATATCAGGTTGAACACGAAACTTCAAATGATTGTAACTTCTTCATACAAAGTCATATTTATGTGTTCCTTATGTCTACGGAATCACCATCACAACTACTACAACTTCATCAGTATCATTTATCCTAAATAATCTTCTATCGAAAACGTTATTTTATCGCTTATCGATAAATCTACAAAAGGCTTATAAAATGTAGTCTACAACGCGATGACTAACAATTACCTTATTCGAGGGTTTAAATTATAATAATAATTACTTATTATATCTCAAATGTCTAGCCCGAAGTTGCGGACATTACAATTAATGTAGGACATATAAATAGACATTGAAACTTACCTCAACTTTATTAATCCTAAAGCTTTTGAAATCGATTACAGTTAGATTGAAACGATTTTCTTGTGGTTAAATTAGTACAACCAAACCAATCGTCGCTACTAACACAATAAATACAAAAAACAATGTCATAAGTAATTTTTATGTACAATAAGGAAGTACAAAAGACCAAGCTTATAAAAAGATAAAAGACAATAGTCTTAAGGAATTAACCTGATGGAGCATAAATGTTGTTGTTGTTTAGCATAACATCCTACATTTAGATTGATGAACATCTCTTTAAAAATTTTTGTCTAAAGTAACCTCTAAATCCCTCTAAACATGTCATATCTACTACCAAACATGAATCAACATCGAGTTGTTAAAATCTATAGAAATAGTAAATTTAGTATCTTTTGTTAGGAGTTTATAGAATATAAGTAATGAATTCATTTCTTTAAAATACTTTTTTCGAAAGAGAGATTTCTTTAAAATACTTATTCATTGATAAGATTTAAGAAGTTAGAAAATCATAATGGAAGGTTACAAATGTATTTAATGTATAAGATCAAACTCAAAAAAATGTATCAAATTATCGAATATATACCATTTATTAAATGACATCTAAATATTTTGGGACCCTTCCGATCTAAAAAAATTGTATTCCCTGACGATTTTTGTTGGTTGGAAGCTTATATCATATTTAGGGTATAACATCAAGAACATGATCCTGATATAGCTTCCATTGATGGAAATCCATCCAAGAGCCTTAAAAAACCTGAAACAAAGAACTTAAAATGAGAATCATAAGTTGTTGGTCGTTGGTCCGAGATCGAAAAATAAGTGGTTAATAAAATGTTGAAAATCCATAAATAAAAAAGAGGATAGGTCTCAAATCAACCTTCAAAACATAAAATTAAACAACTTAGAAGCCATGTATAGCATCAAAGGATGAAATCAAAGAACTCAATTAGTCTAGTTGTTAATGGAAAAAGAAGTAGGATATGTAATCAATGAATCGGAATCTTCAAGCCCTAAACACAAGACTTCTGGAAAAAATTATCAAATCAAGAGGGAAACACAAACAAAAAGAGTAGCATGTAGGGAATAAACTTAGGTTTACCTAAAGTTGTCGGAGAAGATGACCATCAATTTTCGATTCTCCATTCTTCCATGGCGACATATGTGTTTTGCAGAGAGAGACCTAAGAATAGAAGCAATTGAGGTAATATATGGAATCGACTGAAGCTTAGTAAATGCAATTCAAATTTGAAAATGATGTTGCTTCCTGATTTCTTGTGATTTGATGGTTGTTTCATTAATTTCTTGATAATGAAAACCGAAATGAATCAAAATTGAATTAAAATATATCATTAAATCATCGTCAACCCTCCTCATTCTTCTATTCGATTTTAATGGGCATGGCATTTATAGGAGCACATATGTATAATAAGAAATTCAATATGATAATATAGACGTTTACAGAGGTAGTGGTGGCGGCGATGGTGGCATTGGTGATTGGTGGCGGAGGTGGGGTGGTGGCGTGGTAGAAGTAGTGGAGGTGGTGGTGGTGGAGGAGGAGGGGGAAGGTGGAGAATTCATATATGAATATACTTATATTAATATTCACATTTCAATATTAAATATCCTCATCACTTCGATACGACAGAACGTTTATAGTAAAAATAAATGATTGGTTGATAATGATTCCCTCATTCTCAATATATATTTTTTATAGTTCGTTATGGATAAAAATGATAGTGTGTTTGTAGGTTTAGCCCACCTCCCAATTACAACGAAAAGTAAGCCTTCTCTTTAGGCATATTTTTCAATTAATCCTTAGATTAATTCTCTTATTTAATCCTTTAAGAATAAGAAGAAGGAAACCTAAGAGAAGATCACGAGGAAGAATGGCATGGCAAAAGGGTTTCTGCGTTTTAGAAGTTTTAGAAGTAAAGGGCAAAAGGGTTCGTTTTGTTTTTCTTTCAATTTTATTGATTTTAATATATAAAAAAAGGATCATTAAATATTAAAAACTACTAAAAAATAGATTTGGCTAAATCCGATATTTTAAAATATTAAAAATTACAAATATGATATTTAAAGTTTTGTCGGACAAATACGATATTTAAACGTTTAATAACGGTATATAAGAAATTCTGCATAAAAACAAAAAATGAAATGAGAACGTAATCATTTATAATGGCACTTTCGGATATTTAACAAATTAAATTAATTAGGGGTATGTTAGGTTTTTTCTTCGATACTTAATAACTACCCTAATTCAAATTTCAATTTTTAGGAAATTCTCTATATTTATTCTTACCCTCTTTATCTCTATTAGAAGAACTAGTTGTCAAACTCATTTATTACATGGGTTAATTTAAAAAAAATAGATATAAAAGTCTAATATTTGAGAACTTTAAATTTATAAGAAAATAAGAAAAATAATGAATTATTAAAATTGTAATGTTTTTTTTATATTTTAAATTTGAACAAATAATTTAAATAAATAAACAAAAGAAATTAACAAATGTTAATTTTGAAATTTTGAAATTTGAAGGTAAGTTCATTAATGACATAGATATCTATTTATTACTACATTTATTATAATTATTACATTAAAATATTATGTAGAATTTAATAAAATAAAAAACCCATAAAATGACATATGAAAAAAAATTAACTCAAAATAACAAAAAAATGACATTTGACAAATCGAATGAAAATATGACACGTGACAAAAAAAAACCTTCATTTATTAGAGTATATCACATTCTTCCTTTTCCGCGAAGGCTTACAATTTAGCTACAAATAGTAACCCTAATACTTACTCTCAACAATCAAAAATCGTGCCAAAAAATTCCAATATCGATCATTAGCTCTCCATCATCTATCATCAGGTTTCAATTCCTATTTTTTGAGGAAATTCCGATTAATCAGGCTAAAAAAACTTTTTTCTTGTTCCTCCAAGCTCCACTGTCGGGAAGTTTAACGTAATGTTTTTGATATAAAACTAATTCGTCGAAATCTCTATTTGTTTTGTTGATCGTGTTAATTATTTTTTAATCGTATGCATTTATATATTGATGTTCATATTCTTTTTTTGTTCATTCTTTTGATATGTTGTATATATAGAGTTCAATGGAATCAGTTTATTGATTCATGTCTCGATTTAAAAAGGGATTATTGTTATTAGTAAATGTAGTATTTTTAATTGTAATACTTTCTGGGCGATTTTGGATACACTAGATCTTTTTTTTATTGTGAATTGTTAATGATTAATACTTTAATAGTTAAAGATACAGAAATTCTTTCACCCTATCTTTTGCAGTGGTGAATCTATAACCAAAAACCACATGGTTCCTTATGTAAATAAAACTAAAATAGTTAGTTCTTTTAGCAAAAATATGTGGGTCTTTTAGCAAAAATGAGATAGGTCCTTTGTATTTTCTATATATATTTGTTGTATTTAAAAAAAGAAGGTAGGTCCTATGACCTACCTTGTTGAAGCTTAGCTACACCCCTGATCTTTTGATCCAAAGAACTCCAGTGAAAATTTTTTGCAAGACATGTCTGATCAAATCATTAAGCAAATCATTAAATAGTGGTTTTACTTCTTTAAATTAAGTTATGATATGATGTAGAGGTAAATAATATGCTTGCACAAATGTTTTAATGATTACATACCATATTATCATAAATGAACCAGATATAAATCTATCTTTTTTGTATTATTATTGATGGCTTATTTTCAAGGAATCTAAGTTTTAATTCTCGCTTATTTTAACTTCAATGATCATTCACGTAGATCTTGTAAAAAACGATGATGAAGCGGGATCGTTCTCGTCCGTTTTCTTCTGGTCCTTTTTAAAACTCTAATAATGACACAACTCATATGTTGATTCTTCAACATCAGTCGGTTCGGACCTCCACTTAATTTCACCCAAGCTTCATCCAGGTCATGACAGATCACCCTGGTTCGGGTCCATAAGCAGTGACAATTGCCCTATGAAGACTTGTTTTTGCTACGAGTCCTGTGGGCTCCCTTAACCAAGCCACTGCCTATGAGTCGCCGTCTCATTCTTCACCAGGCACGCAATGACATTTTTTAAACATATATCGACAAATCATGTAAATTAATGGGGATGCTCTTTAAGGTCTAATGTGGATGGTCTCTCTCTCTCTCTCTCTATGTGTGTGTATGTGTGTGTGTGTGTATATATATATATATATATATATATATATATATAATTTTACTTTTACTTTTTATAATATCCAATATATATTATAAGTTTTTGTATAACATTAATATAATCTACTTTTCTTATGTCCGCATAATATTTTTTGGATAAAATAAGAAATAAGTTGTTTTGAATGAACTATTAATAAACAATATTGAACGAATAAACTTTGTATTACACTATTTATATTACACAAAAACATTCATGGTTTCATATATGAACTTTCAAATATTAAACATTGAAATTAAGAATGAAGTTATACAAAATATATCGTTATACATGAATGTCATCAAGAGTTTTAAAATAAGTCGATTAGTAAATATGATATTTAATTTTAATTACATATGTTGAAAGGCGTAAGTTTAACTTTATGTTAGTGCGCCGAGAATCCTCTTCCTTAATTTGTACCTAAAAAATTAAGGTGAATAGGAATATAAAATAGATACGACTAAGCATTAATATAAATAATTAAAAAGGATATGTGGATCTCCTACCACCGGTTAAAGACAACATACATCTCTAATGGTATCGATTCCTATGTGAAATTGAAGTAGTCATTCTATGTACACCTTGTTTTCTAATTACATAAACAAATATGAGTAACCAAACATAAAAATGATATCTTTATGTAGGAAAATTATTTTAGTTAACTAACAAATTTAATAATATAAGTTTAAGAGTTAGGAGTTTCAAAACATTAATATTTTTAATAATCAATCAATTAAGTAACACATGTTGAAATTTTTACAATCATTATTAAAAAGCATTTGAAATATTAGATTTTAAATGAATTTTGGTTGAAGTGTTTTGACATCTATTATAATATATGTGTGTGTGTATATATATATATATATATATAT
Source organism: Lactuca serriola (assembly GCF_051521515.1). Lineage (NCBI taxonomy): Eukaryota > Viridiplantae > Streptophyta > Magnoliopsida > Asterales > Asteraceae > Lactuca > Lactuca serriola. Next base: position 74,560,271 of record NC_136410.1, on the reverse strand, counting down.
ATATATATATATATAGAGAGAGAGAGAGAGAGAGAGAGAGATGGAAAATATAACATATGTATGCGTTTTAATTAATTATCTTTTTGAAACGGTACAATTACAAAACAAAACAAAAAAAATATATTTAAAATATTTAATTAAATATTTTTGACATCACCCTATATAACATATGATCAATATATTAATGATTAAACCACAATATACAACGACTGTATTACAATAATTCAAAAACGAAGAAAATATAAAAATGAATTAGTATAACAAACTTACAATTTAAAATCTCTAATATAATAGCATATCTCCAAAAGTGGTCATAAGACCTTAACCCAACACAAAAACCTTTAAGTTTGTTTTTCTTTCTGAAATTTGTATATGATTTGTATGCATGTATTCCCAAAAGATTGGTCTTTTTACAATAAATTTTTCACTAAATGCTAATTAAACATAATATAAGTTATAAAACTTTTGAGTGTTAAATAATAATTAAGAAAACTTTTGAGTTGTATTAGTTAAAAAATAAGGTTTCAAATGAATGTGGTTTGAGGAAGTTAAAAAAGAGGATTTCAAATGCATGAGATTCAAGAAAAAATGCTAGCATTATAAGTATGTATGTATGATATATATATATATATATATATATATATATATATATATATATATATATATAGGGTTAAGTTCAAATGAGAACACTATTTAATGTGAGAACATGAGAACACTACTTTATGTTACTATTCTACTATGAATTTTGTATATACAACGATATGACATTATTCATCAATAAATATACGAACAATCACAAATTAATATTCACATTAAAATTTTATATGTACAACTTTATGACATTATTCATCACCGAATATATGAACAATCACATATTTAACATTCACATTAGAATTTACTAAATTATTATTATTATTATTATTATTATTATTATATATATATATATATATATATATAAATTTTATAGTAGAATAACAATATAAAATTGAATATATTCATATTATAATTACTACAATACGATACATATTAAATTCATAGTAGAATAGTAACTTAAAGTAGTGTTCTCACGTTCTCACATTAAATAGTGTTCTCGTTTGAACTTAACCCTATATATATATATATATATATATATATATATATATATATATATATATATATATATATATATATATAATCAGTTATGTTAATATGTAACTCAATCTACCTTTTGATCAATGAAAAAATAAAATCATTCTTCGAAGAATACAATTATTTTTTTAGCATTTTTTTAGAATTCAAATTTCAAATCTGTCTTAAGGGTAATATAGACATTTTATATATCCTTATTTTAGGCAACAAAATAATTAAATACATATTTTTAGGAATTGATTTTTTTTTGTTTTTTGTTTTTGCAAATAAACACAAATAGTCTAGGATAATTGTTTTAAAAAAATACATATCATTGACCTTATGCAATTTAAATCTTGAAAGAATTACAAAAATTTAAGCATCATTCTTGACAGAATGCATTATGATCATTGAATATTTTTGAAAGAATAAAAGAACTAAATAAAAAATTATGAAGAATCTACTAAATGTTTGATTCGTTAAAGAGTACATAACCAATTCTTGGAAGAATGTCTCTTTTTATCTAAGTTGCCTCTATTTGTATGATTTTCAGGGGGAAAAAACTCATCTCAGCGTTCCTTTCTTCTATTTTCATGAAAAGAAATATCTAGTTAAGGGATTTTAACAAAATAAAGGGGTGTGATGCGTGCAATCAGCCGAGCTCAATTAAGTCTTCCCAAAATACCCATACATGTTATATGTTTTACGTTATGATATGAGAATTGCATGTTAAATTAGGGCTAAGGATCTGTTCATAATTGCATTATTGAATGCTAGGAGAGATGCCTTTATGTGCCTATTTTATGAGCTTATAGATTTGCATGCTAGTATGAGACTAGTTATCTGATAGGATGGCTTGTTTAGGTTGTGTTCTGATTTGAATTGCTTGATGCTCAAATGTTGCGTGCTTTATGCTTTTAGGAATTTTATTAATACTAGCTGACTAGTGGACGAATGCGTTTGGTTACATATTATTGGGATTAGATAGTTTTAGAAGGATAGTTTTAACTCTATTATGCAGCTCTTGTCTGAGTTCAACCATTGTAGTGTGGGACATTTCATACAAAGAATTATATAGTACCGATAGTATGTAATTGTATTATTGTGGTAGTTAGATGGTATTAGTGGGAGTTCCTTCTGTAGCTGATAGTAGAGAGTGGTAAGGAAAGGAACCCTAGGAAGTTCCTAGAGTATGTATTGGCGCGTAGAACGCCTCATAGTATGAGGAGAGTATTAGATAGGAAGGCATCAGTTGGAGGATTCGGGGTAGTCCTTAAGGAGGGTATACATATGTATGGAAGGTAGTATTGGGTCCGTACTATTGGAAGCGCATGATTTATAACTGAGACCAGGAAGACCATAATGAATCTAGGAAGCTCGAGAGTGTGAACCTCTTTGTGTGGTTATGTTTCAGCATGGTGGTGACATGAAATGGAGCAGGGGGGTCAGGATTTGGATCTGGTTCGGGCGGGCACCAAACCAGTTGATGAGGGATTGTGTGAGTTCATTGCGTCAGAGGTTACTAGAGGCATCCTTGTTACACCCCAAACCAGAATGGCGGAAAACATCTGGGGGTGGATGACTTCATTATACAGTATCATAATAATTGAATATAAATGATCAAATCCATACAACCATCATATTGATAAATTAAAGGTTTACATTGTTCTCATAAACATTGTTTGTTTGACATCAAATATGTATAGCAAAAATAAATAACGTGACGCGGCGACGTCCCATCCTCCAAAAACTCTTTGATTACCTGTTTACCGATTTCCTAAGAATACAAGTGATTTTGAAAAGTGTCAACAGTTAAGTTGGTAAGTTCATAAGCATTTTTGTATGAGAAAATCGGTAGCTTTTTTCCTTGTGAAAATGATAGAGTGTGCTTTCAGAAAATCCTATATTTTCTTTAGAAATGAATTGTAAGTCTTAAACCCCATAAACCAAATGTTTTGTTAATACCCCAAGTGAGTTATCATAACCATGCTAATGAGTAGTTGGCCTGCTACGACGTTCTTCATGCGTTGGAATGTTATGACATTTTTCACCCTAGACTGGCTTAGTCTAATTGTAGCTAACAACTCAGGTGCGGGGTTGTCAATCCCGTATAGATGTATACACAAGTATCACGCTCTCCCTACAAGAGACTTTTATTATAATTCAGGACTTAGTGTGTACTCTGGTAGGTACGGTGAAGCCAAATGTCTCAAAAAATTGTATCAACCGATTTCGTGAACTGAAAACCCCTTTTTCTTGTAATTGATATAATTATACCTTTATATAATTATATGTTTCTTCCGTAATGATAGTGTAGTGTTTGTGACTACCAAACTATACCAATTATAGTTTATCATGTTTGTCTGTTAAGACTATTTATATAATCATTTATATATATATATATATATATATATATATATATATATATGTATAGTAGTTATCTTGTCTAGTTTCAAAATGTGTGGTCAAAACATCACATTTTTGGGTTGTAACCCACAAAATGGTGAAATAACTGGGTAGTTTTGCAATCATAATTTTTTTTTATGATTTTATAACATAGAGTATGTTTCCTTTTTGTTAGTTTCGCATTTCAAAACTAATATATCACAAATAATTGTCTACAAACTAGTGGTAACCATATTTCATGCAAATAATGTTTTATAATTAACATAGAGATGAAATATGCAAGTATTTGTGTAAAAACCAAAATTTACTTGTATCCCCCCCCCCCTAAATCATGAAAAACTCGAAAATGTGGGGGTATGAATTTACCTTGAGTGTGGTTATGGTTTGTTTGAAGAGATGATGGTGAAGATTTCCAAGCCTAAATACTTGAATGTGGTTGATGAACTTCCTTGGAAATGATATTATCCTAAGAGTTTTAACACATAATAATGTGTGTAAATAAGGTGAAACTAACATGAAAGTGTGTAAAAATACTATAATAGCAAGAAAACTTACCAAAACTCTAAGAACAAACTTGGAGAATCTGAACTTGGAAGATTTTTGGACTTGATTCTTGAGAGAGTTTAGAGTAAACGGAGAGAAAATATGGAACTGGTGGGGGATTTGGGGATGATTTTGGCCCAAGATAAGGGGGAAAAGTGATAGGATATTTGCTTTTTTATCTGTTGGGTAAATGCTTGGATACATGCTGGGTAAACTTGGTGTTAGAAGGGATGAAACATCAAGTCACAAGATCAACCCTTCCTTATCTTCTTTCCCACCGAAATCCCTCATAAACCAGGTTCGTTTCTCTTCTTTTGAAATTCGAAAATCAAAATCAAAATGTGTTCAATGTATTATTTTTCTTTTATGTTTCTTCCTTCTTTACCCCAAACTCGAAAATCAAAATCAGTTTTTGATGTTATGCTCGAATTCTGAAAATCGAAATCAATTTCTAATTTGTTCAACAAGAATCATTTTCTTATATTATGCTCGATTTTGATGTTATTCTCGAATCTGAATGTTTTCAATGGATATGATGAAATGTTGGTGTTGAATTTTTTATGTTATGCTCGATTTTTTATACTTAATTTTTTTATGTTCAATGTTTTTATGCTCGATTATTAGGCTGAATTGTTGATGCTGAAATCATATATGTTCTTGCTTTTTATCATGAAATATTCATTAGTTTTGCTGAATTGTGCATTTGTTTTGTTGAAGTAGTTGCTAGAAATATGCATTTGTATTGATTAAACTGTTGCTGAAAAGTTGGAGAAGTTAGGATGGGGAATATTTGATCCAAGATACACGGGGAATATTTGATCCAAGATACACTACTGTTGTTGCTCTTTGGTGAAGGTGCGGATAAGAGGCACGTGTGGTTATCCATTGATCCAACTATTTGTGAGAATTGGGTCAAGACCGTTGGAGCATATTATGGAATATTTTGATAAGTAGATATTTTGAATGATTTGATGGTTTTTTTGGAAAACTAGATGTTTTGAATGACTTCATGTTTTGGATAACTGGACGTTTTGAAGTACTTGATCTTTGGTTTGAACTAGGTTTTTATATGACATGAATGACTTGATGTTTTGGATTACTTGATCTTTGGTTTGAACTAGATTTTTATATGACATGAATGACTTGATGTTTTGGATGAATTTTTATATGTTATATGTTGTTAATATAGTTGTTATGTATTTTCAAATTAACATATTGCTTATGGATTCAGATGAAAAAATTACATTTTTCATTTTACAATGTTGCTATTGGTTCAATTTAGCATCCAATAGAATTGGAGAGGCAATTGATAACGATTCAGAAATGAGTAGTCATCAATATACACAAGAATTGTTACATGGAACTTCTACACAATGTCATGAGCTTATGCGTCTTTCACGTGAAGCGTATGTACTTTTATGCAATCATTTTAGTTGAAACAATTGGTTGTAAAGTAGTAGACATATAAGCGTTGAAGAAGAGATGGTTATGTTCTTGACAGCTATAGCACATAATAAATGGTTCATAATTATCAAGCGAAAGTTTCCACATTCCACAGAAACGGTTCATAGATGCTTTCATGAGGTGCTAAATGCAATGATCATTTTTGCAAAAGAAGTTATAGTACCAACGCATTCTAATGCAATCGTGAATTCCTCAGTGCGACATCATAGGCTAAAAGTGTTGGATTAGTGTCTAAGTCCATAACTATTTTGGTATGTACTTGACCCGATGGTGCATGGTCCTTTTGGGTTGCCTTCACCAAAGCAACTTGATAGGATGAATTATGGAGAGAAAGGATTAAATATGATTTATTAATATATTATGAGAATAATATATTAAAGGAGAAATCATATTGTTTAATTAATATTAGTCAAGAATTAATAAGAATTAAGTTTGTGGCTAAAAGACATTAATTAAACTTAAGGGACTAGAACTGTCAATTGTGTGATAGATGAATATTGGGCTAATGGACACCATATTAAAGGGGTAGACGAATTCTATGGGGAAACCCATTAGAAATCATCCAAAGGCCTTTAAGAAAGGGGTTCATGGGTTGCTTAGGGCCTAAGCATCCAAATTAGGGTTTCCTTGTTAAATAACCCTAATAGCCTCACTATTTAAGGAACCCTTAAGCCCCAAAAACGTGGTGAACTTGTTCTCTAGGGTTTCCACACGTTTTGGGCAGCCTCTTTCTCTTCTCCTCTTCATCCTCTTGCTCTTGGTGTTTGTGAACCATTAGAGGAGTGACATTTGTGACTCTAAGCTTTCTAAAGTCATCACAAGAAGGATTTGGGATTGTTATTGCAACATAACAATCAAGGTATGATCTAAACCCTAATTCATATGTTATATTGATTATCATATATTAGATCTAGGGTTTATAGTCTTGGATGAATTGCATGTACAATAGAGAAACCTAGATCCAAGCTTTAGGGTTTGCATGAGCACATAGGATGTCTTTTGGCTAAAACCCATAAGTGGTATCAGAGCCTAGATTGGTTTCTATTGTATTGATGTATATTAGATCGAAAAAAACGAAAACTTTTTGCTGTCTGCGCCGCCAACTCGGCGAGTACATCAGTTGGACTCGGCGAGTAGGCTGAACTCGGCGAGTCCATCAGTGGACTTGACGAGTCCAGAGTGCTGTTGACGAGATTTTCGATTTTTTGAGCAGATTTTGTTAAGGATAATTACCAAAACTCGTTTTTATTGCCTAAAATCGATTTTTTATGTTTGGAATGATTATCCTTATCAAAATTAATGGATTTGGTTAAATATGGATAATATAGGATTATTATTAGATAAATATTTGACCTATTTAGTTTGAAAAGTTTAAATTTGCACCCTTAGGTTTTATAATTTAAATTTGAACTTAAAAGTTTTGTTTTTGAAATTTAAATAATTAAACCCTAATGTTTTAAAAAGGTTTCAAAACTTGTCCTCAAGTTTTGGAATTTAAATTTTTGATTAAAAGTTTAATTTTGATGTATATTTAAATTCTAAAACCTAATGTTTTGAAATGTTTCAAAACTTGCCCTCAAGTTTTGGAATTTAAAAGTTGATTAAAAGTTTAATTTAGAAATGTTAAATTCTAAAACACTAGTATTGTTTCGAAAAGTTCAAATCGCACCCTTATGGTTTTATTAATTAATTAAGGTGTATAATTAAAAGAGATTAAATAAATCCATATAGTTTTGGTGTACAATTTAATTAAATTAAAAGTATAGTTATTAAATTAAAACACCTAGTATTTTAAAAGTGTAAAATACACCCTATACTATATATAACATTAAAAGTCTAACATTATATATATATGTATGAGTAAAAGTTAGTCTTACCGTTAGTAGGCCTCATTCACGAAGCTGGTCTATAAGGGTGTTAAGGAAATTGCCTATAAAATGGTGATTGAATGGATATCCACTCTTACCCACCGCACTCTTGACTAGTGGAGGGTTGTTAGCCGAACGGTTAGGATAGGACGAAACCTTCCATTATAAGTATAATGAAATATAAAAGTAACTAAATGTTTTTCAAAAAATTCCCAATCTTAGTTACTTTAGGCAAAAGTGAATTGATACAATTCCATGAAATTACACTTTGTACCCTTGCGAAGACGTTAGTGGAGCATGTGTGGCTAACCGGCACACTAAATGGTTCTAATCAAAGGTAGCAAGGGGTGACTCAATGTTTGTCATAATTCGGTGGAGCGTGTGTGGTTAACCGGCACAACGAATAGGTGACTGTAACATGTGGGGCACCATGTAGATTTGCATGGTTATTCACACCCGCTTTGTGATCCTCGGCATCCCAGTCACAAACTAGAGGGGCATATCGAGATTTAAACATGCCATTGAAATGTTCAATGAATCTCAAAGAATCTAGGAGTTTTTCATAGATTTAAAACTTCAATTTCTTTTTCGTTTTTCATGGTGGAAATTAGTGAATCGTCATTCACTTACCTTCAAATGTTCTGCAATTAGGGTTACGGCATCCCTCTCCCAAGTTGTGGAATATTGTGTTGGGTCCTAGCCTTAGTATATCATTTGGGTGATTTACTAAGGACTCAATCGAACAACTAACTTGAATTTGTTTTCTCCCGTTTGGTAGATGTCAAAGTTCGACAACTATGGTCTTCCCAAATCCCGAGGAACAACCGTTCTACATGAAGATGATATACCACGATTAGATCGAGGAACAAGAAATCATGCTTCACTTCCTCCACCTCCTCCCGTTATTCTCCCTAACCCACAAGATCGAAGAATTGAAAGGTTCAATGTCACTAAAGCCCTATTGGAAATGAAACATGAAGATGGTAAACTCGTGTGTGCCCACGTTCTAGGAATGAAATCACACATCGATAAGTTGATAATGTTGGGTGTGTCATTCCCGGATAAGTTGGCTGTGAACTGGGTTCTGCAGTCACTTCCCGAATCATATAATGAGTTCAAAAGAAAGTATTATATGATGGATCATGATGAAAACCTCATTGACCTAACTTACATGCTCATTGTTGCTGAATCAGAAATGATTTGGCAAAGCAATGGAGCATATTTGTTGGGAAAAACAACCAACCATGCTTCCGAGGACGTTCTAGGAGAACCGACCTGCGTTTGCTGCCAAGAGAAAGGGCGTTGGATACAAGTCTGCCCTAAGAGCCTGAAGAGTCCAGAAGATGGGAGAGTCAAAGAGTATAGTTGTGCTTCAGGTAATATCCACTATCTAACTCCATTAATTTCCTATTAATTGATTCTTAATACATAATGTGATAAGATTGCATTTGAATGTTTTGCAGGATCAGTGAAAAGAGAGGAGGCTTGAAGGAAAAACAAGATGAGTCTAATCACAAAGAAATGGAACTCGATCTCATGGACTTGAAGATTAGATTTTGAGCTTAGAAAGTTATGATAGAGTTGTTAGGAATATTTATTACATAGTTTTTCAATTGATTTTGCATTGTAAGGACAAAATGTTTTCCGTTGCTTTATGAATAAAATAATTTTTGGTTTGACTCATTTATTTATTTATTTATTTCTCTGCAATGAAATCATTATGAAAAATTTATGTTTGCATATTTCTACAACGAATGGATGTGATTCTTAATTATGTTATTTGTGGAAAGGTCAAAAATTTACCAAATAGGGAAAGTTTCTCATCGCCCAAGTTTCAATTGGACAGAAACTTGGAATCATGCAACAAGTATTGTATGATGAATGAAAAACTTTCACATTTTAGAAAATTAGACTAATTCATTGACAAAGTGTCAAGTGAAGGACTAGGAGATCGAGTACACAAGGTTGCGTGTTGATCAAGTCCACCACAAGAGTAACAAAGATATTCGTCATGATTTACTAAGGTTAAGTAAATATGATTACACTTATGAGATTAAGTGTAATTCTTAGATTGATTGAAAAAAAAAGGTTTATATCAATAGCAGAACGAATAAGAAGAATCAAGTAGGCAGAAAGATAAAAGTTTCTCCATTCTAAGAAGAAGGGAGACTACCTTTTATGTTTTATGATAGGTCTTAATGATTAAGAACCATATCTCAATTGATCCTATAAGTGAGTCTTAGTACAAATGTATGTCTGAGAAGAGAAATCAAGAATTGAAGAAATGGTTAAATCAAGAAGTCTATCATATTTCTTTCCAAAACAAGTCTTAAAGTTAAGATTAAGTGACAAGTCTTAAGAAGGTTTATGACATTCATCAAATGTAGAATTTGGAAAAAGGTTTTCTTATTCTTGAACATTTGAAATTGGAAAGTTGTGATGTCTTGGATAACACAAAGACCAACTAGGACCAATTTAAGAAGTGTTTTGTTTTGATAAAAGCTACACTAAATCTTGAATATTTGTTTGTCAAGAAATGGTTATTGACAAGAGAATCTTATATGTCAAGGAGTCAGTGGGAGTCTTAATGGTCTTGAAAGGTTTCAAGAACAAATCAAAATAAACCTTATCGATCATCACTAGCACACGAGTTGAGTTTTTGACATTATCTTGTTTCTGTGTCGTTCCAATTGAGTTAATTATGCATGTGAGCTCTATGAGTTCTCATTTGAATGCATAAAAGGCAAGGACCTTGATCAATGAAAAGTACATTGATGGGAAAGGGTGAGCTGCTTAACTACTTGGAAGACATGGTGGGCAGCCGTGTTACCATAAGGCAAGAAATCAAGATTAAAAAAGTTCGGTCCATATGAGTTTGAATTTGTCGTAAACTTTGGTTTTGACAAATTCACATGGATAGGAACACATACACCATTAAAATCTAAGTGTCATAAGATTCCCTCCTTCATGAAAATGACTGTGAGGAAATGCTTTCACTAAAAGAGATTTTGAGAAGATAGTGATTGTGATAATTGGATTCTCGAATTCGATTATGGTTACGGTATCCCTTTCTATGATTCGAATTGTGAGATTTGGCAATTAGTCTTAATTGTTTAGACACACATATGAGCTATCTAAAGGAAAGGTGTATAAGCTTATATAAAGGATTATCAAAGCATTAGAAACATGAACTTAAGAAATTCAATAAGTATTGTTTTATGCAAGTTAAGTTGTTTCTGAATACATGTCAAAGCTAGTGGGAGTATAAGCGTTATGTTTAAAATAATCATCATGATAGTGGGAGCATAAATGTTATGATTGTATGATTATTAAGGCCAATATTACAAGTTAGCAATATTAATTATAGAAAACAAGAGTCATACTTTGCAAAGTAGTAGGGATGTAAAGTTGTTTTGCTATAATTAAGGGAGAGAATATTATGCTTCATTTCAAATCTAAAAGCTTAGGTTGTGGAATGTTAATAAATTTAGTCAAAGATACATAGTGTGTTCTTAAATTTCGATTATGATTACGGCATTCCTCTTCATAGTTCGAATTATAAGAACGTAGCACATAAAATATTATGGCAAAAGATTGATAAAGTATTAAATCTTCATGTAAGACATTATGCATCGTGTCCCATATGCTTCGGGTATAGGATAGATTGCAAATGCTATAATACTTGACCATTCTAAAATTTTCCAAATGTCTAGCGCATTTAGAGGGAAAAAGGACTAGAATTGGTTTTGACTAAGATGATTAAACAACTATCAAAGGACAATCCAAAGTTCGCCGAGGATTGGTCGCTTGTGAGTAGTTGGAAGTATGATATTGGATGGAGCATATCGACATTGTTATGAATAGATAAGATTCTATTGAGAATGAGTTCTCATATGGTAAGTATGGAAAGGTTTCCATATTGGGAGTTAGATATTGAGAATCTATGTCTAGATTAGAAACTTTTATGCAAAAGGATGTTCAAAGGAATGTACTTTGAGTGAGAGACATCACACTTATGGAATTGTCTTGTAACAATTTCCGATAGAGAGCTTTGTAATTTCATTGGCAATAGTCATTGTGACTTTAGTGCAGTGACACTAAAAAAGGATCATTACATAAAATGTTAGAATCTAACATATTCTATAAGTGGCAAGAATTTGATATTCTTACACTTGTAGAAAGGATTGGGAGTTGTGAAATGAGTATGATTGGTAATGTGTTCATTTGATCTATTTCACAAAGTAAGAACCATAGAAAAACATTATGTGCATGCTAAGAGCATGGGACAAGTATAGTTATATTTCAAGTAAGAAGTTGATTACCCGAAACAACAAATAATGAGTAATCAATATGGTGATAAATAAAAGGTGTTTTATTTATACTCAAAGGTTTGAGGCCATATGGGATTAGTATTATTCTTGTGTTTCACTTTGCATGTTTTGACTTCCTGTATAATTTAATTGGTTAAGAACAGTCAAATTATTCGAACCGGCCACAGTCGTTCATATGTTGGAAGTAGATATGAAAGAAAACTATCGTGAATTGGTGTGTGGATTGTCTAAAGAGTATTAGACATAAGCAAATGTTTGCAGCAACGTTCATGAGTGCTTATGAATATGATTTGAGCATTGGATCAAACCCACGCTCACTTGGATCACTTCATGGATTTTATCACGAGTGATTGGTGAGACGATAACATCTTATATTCTTGAAACCGAGATATGTGAGTTTTATCTTGCGAGTCGGTTGCACATTGATAATATGTAAACGCACCAATAACTTGGTGTTATAAAACATATTGTTGTGTGTAATTCGGTAAGTAAGTGCAAGCGAGCATTGAGTCAAAGTTTATCCGTTCCTTTTATCCAAAGTAGGATAAAAGCGATATTTGTAGGCCCCTCGATGATTTAGTGATGGCACCTAAGCGCTTGGCCAAGCCGGGACTAAATTGATGTGTTCAATTGTAGTTTGTTGCCAGTCGTCATAAATCTGAATTCGGGAAACAGCACATAGACAGAGAGAATGATTTAGATCCATGTCTCAGTCTATACGATATCTAGAATGGAGGAATATATGATCCCTTATCTGAGGGACATGCGTATCTGATAAGATCAGAGTTGACAGCGGCTTTGGAAAGCTACGATTGCATATCAGGATCTGAAGTCATACGTAGAATAGTTATTAGACTTATCCAAGTGGGAGACTGTTGGATTAGTGTCTAAGTCCATAACTATTTTGGTATGTACTTGACCCGATGGTGCATGGTCCTTTTGGGTTGCCTTCACCAAAGCAACTTGATAGGATGAATTATGGAGAGAAAGGATTAAATATGATTTATTAATATATTATGAGAATAATATATTAAAGGAGAAATCATATTGTTTAATTAATATTAGTCAAGAATTAATAAGAATTAAGTTTGTGGCTAAAAGACATTAATTAAACTTAAGGGACTAGAACTGTCAATTGTGTGATAGATGAATATTGGGCTAATGGACACCATATTAAAGGGGTTGACGAATTCTATGGGGAAACCCATTAGAAATCATCCAAAGGCCTTTAAGAAAAGGGTTCATGGGTTGCTTAGGGCCTAAGCATCCAAATTAGGGTTTCCTTGTTAGATAACCCTAATAGTCTCACTATTTAAGGAACCCTTAAGCCCCAAAAACGTGGTGAATTTGTTCTTTAGGGTTTCCACACGTTTTGGGCAGCCTCCTTCTCTTCTCCTCTTCATCCTCTTGCTCTTGGTGTTTTTGAACCATTAGAGGAGTGACATTTGTGACTCTAAGCTTTCTAAAGTCATCATAAGAAGGATTTGGGATTGTTATTGCTACACAACAATCAAGGTATGATCTAAACCCTAATTCATATGTTATATTGATTATCATATATTAGATCTAGGGTTTATAGTCTTGGATGAATTGCATGTACAATAGAGAAACCTAGATCCAAGCTTTAGGGTTTGCATGAGCACATATGATGTCTTTTGGCTAAAACCCATCAAAAAGAAATATTTTATGGAGCAATAGGTGCGTTAGATGGAACTCTTGTACAAGCAGTCGTGCCTCCTAATCAACAAACTCGCTATAGGGGAAGAGGAAAAGATGAATGCTTTGAAAAAATTTAGGAATTTGTGATTTTGATATGATATTCACATTCGTATGGTCCGGTTGGGACGACATAACACATGATTCGCGAGTTTTGAAAGAAGTTGCATTTAACTCGACTTCAGGCTTTCCGTTCCCTCCTCCAGGTTTGTAATTCTTTTTAAATTTATTCTGAAATATGATTTTAAATTTCTATATATAATACTTCCTTCACTCATGTATATAGATAATATTTACATTTGCGATGCTGCATACACCAACACTCGTGGATTTATGACTCCATACCGCAACACGAGGTATGGGTTATCCGATTATCGACGATGATGTGCGTTAACTAAGGAATAAAAATTCAATCATGCACATGTGCAACTCAAAATTGTTATTGAATGCGCGTATGATGTTTTGAAGGAGAGATTGCCAATCCTAAAGAAACCGGCTCATTTTCCTTTTTCAGTGCAAAGAGATATAGTTGTTGCTTGTTTTGCATTCCATAATTTCATAAGGAAATGCAATATTCATGATGAGTTATTTATGGCGTTTGAGGAGAACAATGGTCAAGCACAAGGGGGAGAGAATGATGGCCAAAACATATATGATATGGAATGGGGTTCACAAGGCAACGAATACATGAATAATTTGCATGACTAGATTGCTAATCAATTGGGGTCAAATTAAATTTGTAGGATTTTATTTTGATTTTAGTATGATTTCATAGATTTAAAAATATTTATGTTTGATTTGGATTTGTGTTTAATTTTGATTTATGCTAAATTTGGATTTTATATGATGTTTGTATTTTTTTATACTTATTTAAGAAATTGATTAGGTTATTTTATAAACAAACACTTGAATTCAATAAAAAATAAAACAGAAGGGTAAAATGATCATTTTAATAATTCAGCACATCAATTTTGAGGTCCCACCCAAACAACATTTTAAACATTCAACTCTTACAATTTTAGATCCTCTTAGAAATTTAGATCTCCTAAAAATTCAGATCCTGCCAAACAGCCCCTATCGTGAAAATTTTAAAGATAATTAACTGATTATTATGTTAATTTGCCTATCCTTATCCATTGATTGGCTGAGAATAAGGTATACATCAATACAACAATTGTTGGTTATTATGATCCTAGCTCTCTCTCTCTCTCTCTCTCCATATATATATATATATATATATATATATATATAGATGGTTAGGTTATTTTGTTTTCACTATCTATTGTGTGCATGTATGATTGATTATGGACCAATCATTTTAGCTATTTTAAGAAAGTAATTAATGCATATTACATGTTGAAGATATAATGGGTAGTAATTACATCTTCAGCATTTAATATGCATTAATTACTTTCTTAAAATAACTAAAATGATTGGTCCAGAATCAATCATAGATGCACACAATAGATAGTGAAAACATTTGAACCTAACTATATATATATATATATATATATATATATATATATATATAGAGAGAGAGAGAGAGAGAAAGAGAGAGAGAGAGAGAGAGTAAGTTCAATTGAGAAAATAAAAAAGGTTGAGAATGACCATATTTTTGCTGCAAAACGCTCGAGCGTACCAGACCGACGGAGGATGAGTAATATTCATACATGAATATAAATATAAGTGTAGTTATATATGAATACACCACCTCCCTTCCGCCACCAACCACCACCACCGCCGCCACCAACCACGATTGCCATCTCCGCCACCACCACCTCCTCTTCCACAACCAACCACCACCAATAATCGCCATCTCCTTCATCACCCACCGCCGGTATATTCATATATGATCCGCTATACTTATTCATATATTAATATATGTATTCATTTATGAATACAGTTATTCATACGTATTTATAAATAAATATGATCTGTTCCATTGGCCCGGTACGCTGGAGCACTTAAGCGGCTGATTCGAAATGAGTGTCCTAGATTCATTCATTCGTTCTTAATTTTTTCTCAATTGAACCCTCCCATATATATATATATATATATATATATATATATATATATATATATATATATATATATATATATATATATATATATATTCTAATTGTCTAAAAATGTCGCCACTCATGCCTTTTTTTTCTCTAAAATATTTTTTAAAATGTCTATCTTTATGAGGACCATGGTATAACCTTTAATGATTTGTGAATAAGTTTATAGCACTGTAGTACATAGCAACCCTTATCAATAATTGTCCCACACCCCACCTTCCACTTCATTACATGCATATCCATAATATATATAAAGAATTAAAAGAGATTGTGACATTGTGCATCATGCTTTCATTATCTAAAACTACCAAACTAGATAATGATTACAACTGATAGAAAAATAAATATTCTTGATATTTTATTTTGAATAATTAAAATTCGTTCTTTGTTTGAATATTGGTTACTACAATTTTTGTTACTCAAAAATGTTATTATTCACTATTCTATTGTTTATATACTAATACAGGACTTGGCTTTCTTAGCAAAGAGTTTTAGAAAAAGAATGAGTTGTTAAACCTTTGGTTGTTTGAACTTTGGAGGTTTGAGTTCCAAGTTTAAGGTCCCATTTTTGATAATTTGGTAGAGGATCTTTTTGTGGAAATATGTCTATTGCTGATGGTACTTACGTGGTGGATAGTAGTATTTGATGGTGGTGACAATGCTAGTTACGTAGTGGTTAATTTTAGATGGTGGTTGCATGGTGATGATAAGGCCAGACGGAGTGAGTGCGGTCCATGCTGACTCCATCCGCCACATCATCACAAACACCACCCCTGGATGCGGTCCAGGTGCAGCTGACGCCTCACTACGTTTTCCAGGAGAGCGTTTCTTTCTTGAATCTCATTGGTCCTCGTGGTTACCGTTTGCAAACGGTTATTTTTCAAAAAATTAATTTTTTTTACCAACGCTATAAATACCTTATCAAATTAACCAAAAATACTCAGAAACATTTTTTTTATCATCTTCTCTATTTTAAAGCCCACAAAAATGTCATCCTCCAAAAATCCAACCAATAAAAAAACACCCACTAGAAAATCCACAACTTCAAGACCTTCACTCTATCAACCGGTTTATTCGTCTCCTTTCTACCACCACGGGGGTATGCTTCCCTATTTTCCGCAACATATCCAACAACCACAGCGTCCTACGCAACCATTTCCACAAACAAACAACCACAAATTGACCAAGATTTTGGTCCATTTGATTTTGGTTCCCAACCAGACTTTGTTCCACAAACACCCATTTTCGAATCCAAACCAGAATTTGTTCCACAAACTCAACCCTCTCAACCAGGAAATAAAAGAAAAGAGAAGGCAGAAGCTAAACCGTGGTCACCTCAATAAGAGTTAGTATTAGCACAATCATGGATTGACGTTTCAGAGGACGCGAAGACGGGAGGGAACCAAAAACATTATCGTTTTTGGATGCACATTAGAACTCGATTCCACAAAGAAATGAACTTAGAACCATATCGTACTAAACATCAGGTGTACTCAAAATGGGGACAGATGAACAAAGATGTCATGTTGTTTAACGATTTATATAACAACATGAAACGACAGTGGAAAAGCGACGAAAGTGACAAAGTGATTTTGGAGAAAGCTTTTAAAAAATTTATCAAAAAGATCAAAAGAAGACTTTCAAGTTTTTTGAATTTTGGAATCTACTCAAAGGCAACAAAAAACGACAAAAACTAAAAACAAGTGACGAGCACATCGATAGTGGATCAAAACGGTCAAAAACTTCTGAATCCGAACACACTTCAACGGATGTTCGTGTTGGTTTCGACCTCAACGAGGATGAGCCCGTTCAAGTGTCACCACCCCCCGATCAATAGGAAGGGACAAAACAAAAAACAAAGGCAATGGCAAAGCGTCGGAATCGGATGACTTGAAAGAAATGAGCGAGAATGTGCAAGGCATAAAAGATAGAATGGATAAATTTTTGCAACGTGCTTCGAATAGTCAGAGTCAGAAACAAAGGGACAACGACCTAAGAGTGTTATCGATGGACACGTCAAATTTGACCGGAGATGCGCTTCAAGTTGTTTTGGAAATGAAGGAAGACATGAAAAGACGTTACGTTAATCGTGGTTAATTTGTAGTTGTTTTCCAAATTTTTAATTATTCGATGGGTGTGTGTGTGTATGTGTTTACTTTGTAGGTTTAAGCTTTCTAGTTTTTTATTTTCTAATTTCCTAGGATTTTTTTTAATGTCATGTTTTTTCAAGTAATGTAATGGGTTTTTTAATTAGTGAAATCTTTTGTTTTTAATTAAAACAAAAATTTTTATTTATTTAAAAATAAAAATAATTAAAGGAGTGTGGCACCATGCCTTGGAGGAAACCACACTTTTGTGGTAGGAAATCATACTTTTGTGGTAAATTGTGACGTAACGTCTACTTGAAACTGCGGTTTTATGAGGGAGTGTGACACCACTCCGTCTAACGATCCAGCCTAAATAGTGACGGTGGTGGCGAGCACACAAGGTATTGTTCACCCTCCCTTCCTTATAAAACGAAATTAGTTAAAACAATAAAAAAAATTGTAAATTTTGTTTACATTTAAAAAAAATTAAAAAAAAAATATTATGGGACTAGATTTTGTTTATCCGTTTAATTAATTATTAGGTGTGAGGGTTGTAGTTATAATTAATTCATAAGTATATTTATAGATAAAAGTACAAAAATGGTCTATGTGGTGTGTGTGTGTATATATATATATATATATATATATATATATATATATATATATATATATATATTAAGGTTTTTAAACCTCTACTTTTTTTGCTTCGGGTTCTTTTAAACTAGTTTTGTTGCGGATTTGATGTCTCGGTAAACTGAACTGACTATAATATCATTGGGTATTTGTAACATCCATAAATTTCATAAAAATTTAAAACTTTTTCAACATACAAAAATCATTACTTATTACAAAATGTTTTCAAAATAGTTTCATATCAGAGTATCCCAGAAATCAAAATTATAAAATATTAGGAGGTGTATGATCACGCCTTCGCCATCCCGCGATACTCCGAAGTACCTGAAAAAAATCCAAAACTGTAAACCCGAAGCTTAGTGAGTTCCTCCCAAAATACCGGCACAACAAATAACACACATATAATAACAGCATACTATGGGCCCAATCAACCATCAAGTTGGAATGTCCCAGGCCCTCAACCATCGGGTTGGAATTCCAACATACTATGAGTCCAATCATCCTCGAGATGGTATATACCATCGGCCCACAACCATCGGGTTGGAATGCCCACATACTATGAGTCCAATCATCCCTGAGATGGAATACTCTCAGCCCATAACCATCGGGTTGGAATGCCCTGACTTCTTGGTTCTTGCACAAAGCAGATAAGCCTCAACCACAAATCAATCATGTGCACATATATCAGATAATCACATAACAGTCTACAAACAGACAAACTGATCTACAGATCACTAAGCATAGCAACATCCTATTTACCAGGATACCGATCTAATTGATCATAACCACATAGAAACATCCTATCTACCAGGATACCGATCTAACAGATCACACTAACAATAAAGCAGGATAACGATCCAAAGGGCCGACCTTTCTGCTTTCGACCCTTAAGTATAGTGAGGAAAACTCACCTCACAATGTTGAAAGGAACTGAAAGATCAAACTCTTGAAACACGGCTCCAAACACTAACACCTACTACCACCACTGATCCAATTCCATAAATTCCCAAATTACCAAGATACCGTCAGAAGCCAAACTTTGTCAAAGTCAAAGTCAACTGTCAAGATTAACAGTCCATGTTGACTCAACTCGTCGAGTGCAACTTACAGACTCGTCGAGTTCCTTCGGAACTCAGAAGATCGCGAAAACCCCAATCAACTCGTCGAGTTACCAGACAACTCGTCGAGTCCATGCAGTGTCCAGAAGATCAGGGAAACCCTAACCAACTCGTCGAGTTATCTCACCAACTCGTCGGGTTCACTCAGAATCCATAAAACGGGAAAAGATCATCCAACTCGTTGATTTGACTATGCAACTCGTCGATTTCCTTCAGCTCTTTTCATTCAGACGCTCTTAAGCTAAACCAAGGCTCCAAACTGTAGATATAGCCTCCTAGGGTGTAGTTACCACATAAAGTTGCCAACTTTACGTGCATGCAAGGCTTCAAGAAGCTAAAACACTCAAAACTAGCCTTAAGAAGAGGTTTAGGGCATGAAGAAGGGCCAAAGCTTCATAAAGCTTGAGGCTTTATATCCATGAGGGCCTAGAGGAGTCCAGATCTGAAGTTACAACTTCAAATCGTGCTTAAAACCATAAATGCTTCAAGAATAAGCTATAAATGACCCTAAATTCTTGAATGAAGATATCTAACAAGAAAATGATTGTAACATCAAAAAAAATTCAAGCCAATTTAAAACTTTTCAACCATTCGAAAATAATTAATTATTAAAAAGTGTTTTCAAAAAAGTTTCATGTTAGAGTATCCCAGAAATCAAAATCATAAAATATGAGGAGGTGCACGATCACACATTCACCTTCTCGCGATCTTCTGAAGTACCAGAAACAAAATCCAAAACTGTAAGCCCGAAGCTTAGTGAGTTCCCCCAAAATACCAGCGCCATGCAAACCAAAATCATATCATAACAAAGAAACAACATGCATAAGAGTCTACAAAATGATTGGATTGCCCTCACCAGGCCTGCAGTCTATCTGGACCACTCTCAGAACCTTCAGCATGTTTGGTCCGCCCACCCGGGCCTTCAACCTGTCTTGACGGTTCTCCGAGCCTTCGGCCTGACTGATATGCGTTACCGGGCCTGCAGTCTATCCGTATCGTGGTTATGTGTGCCTACAACACAAAGTAGGTCCGCCTCAACCCACCCTCAAACACAATCAACACATAGATAACAATGCTAGCATATACAATCAGTCAAACTGAACTAACAGATTACTAATCATAGCATCATCTTATATACCAGGATACCGACCTAACAGGTCGTTAATATAACATCATCCTATATATCAGGATACCGACCTAACGGGTCACTAAGCATATCGTCATGCAATAAACTCGGATACAAATCTAAAAAGGGCCAGCATTGGTGCCTTCGGCCCTGTTAGTATAGTGATGACAACTCACCTCGCAAGTAGTTGTGAACTGCACTTAAAGTCTCCGACCTCTGTCTCACCGAAAATCCCGAACTATCCAAAATAACGAATACTAAGTCAACACATGGGATATTAATCTTGACTAAGAAAATTCACACCAAAGTTCTACGGTTTAAAACCAAACCACAACCAAATGAAACCAAACTGAATCAAAAGAACCAAAAATACATACCATTATATACATCGAAAATACCAGTTTCTATAATTTCAAAAACCGTATTTGTGATTTGGGGTTTGATTTTAGCCAAAATCGAACGACGCTCATCCTAACGGATTTTTTTTTATTTTTTATTTTTTTTGAAAATGTGAATATATAATAAGGGGAATCTTATCGGAATCTACCTAATGGAAATCCCTCAATCTGGACTTTGAATTTTCAGAGACCATCTTATGAGGAAAATCCTTTATGAGAATTTTGTAGAACATCCATCTAAAGTCGAATGAAATTAAGTACCCAAAAAATCATTTTAAATGAGATATGCCCCTTGACTATAGTTACACGTTATGCCTGAGCCGTTACGTCCTGGATACATGCTTTATTGGGTTATCACTGGTCAAAGAACAAGCCAGAAAATTGCAGAAGTATTCTCAAGCCTAAACCTAGCTATACTCGAACTTTTCCTGGTCCATCCAGACTACACCAGGTATCAAGCCCAGGTGAAGTGATTGAAAAAAGAACTAGTTGATATTTGTTTTTTTGGATGTTCCCAATAATATTACTCCTTTCAAAAACATTTATAAACCGTTAATACATTTTTTTTTATAATTTATACTTTTCAACTTTATATTTCAATGGCTAGCTCATTTATAGGATTGACTAAAAAGATATCTCATTTTACTATATAAACACCCTAATTTAATTTTAAAATATTTTTATTTGTTGAAATTGCATTGTTTTCTAAAAAAATATCATAAATAGTAAATTATACATTGATTTTTTTAAAAAGTTTGGGTTTGTTTATAAGTTGAAATTGCATTGTTTTCATAGAATTTGGGTTTGTTTATAATAATACACGAAAATACGACGCTTTCAATATAGTGGAGTGTAAGTATTTTAGGTTTTTAATGTTAGTTTTTGCAATATTTGATTATATTTTTTTTTTTTGCAATATTTGATTATAATTTTTTTTATGTAAGTATGGTGTATGATGTGACATGCCCGTATGCATGGAGATACTCAATTTTCCCATTACAACAATGCTATAACACGTTGCAAAATGTTTGGATCCTTTAGATTTACAAAATTTTCAAGATGAAATGGATCATCAAACAAAATACTCACACACATCATAAAAGTTGGAAGAAATACAAAGTAATACGGCAACTCAAAACCATCTGCAACCTCGACCACGACCACCCAAATGTTGTCACCATTCACCATACGTATACTACGAATACAACTATATTTTGTTAAATCACCTCTAGAATATTTATATTTTATTATATACCTATTTATAGCTCTCATTTGTGTAAGTTTTTTCTTAATAATACATTGATCCAATGCATTTTGATTCATTATTCTTAATCTAGGTGGAGTTAATTGGTTACAATGAATATTAAACATACAAAAAATGGACAAAAATTGCCTGAAAAAACTTGTGTTTTTAGGGCCAAGGGCAACCCAAGAAAATCATGTGAACCTTAATGCTCTTTTTTTAATATATGGTGTGTGGGTCGGGACGAACCTTCCCTAGGCTTTAACCTGTGTCGGGGCAAGCCTAGCCGAACACCCATTTGGGCAGCTCTACCCTTGACCTCCGCCCAAACATTTGAAAGGCCTAGTGTGCTAAACAGTCATATTAAAGTGATATTACTAAATAGCATATGATACTAATGGGTCACACTAACAACAACTTGATACAATTGATTATTTATTAGAAATTGATTTTAATAAATATTCAATAAAACTGTTATAATTAAATTGAAAATTATTTATTTCATGAAAATAATAAATTCCATTAGCAAGTAACTTAATATATGTTATATGGTATGATTTATAAGTCATGTACAAACTTTTGGACTAGTTGAATCATTTTCTCTTTTTCCTAAAAGACAAGGTTTATTGTTTATAAAAGAGTTTATAAAAGTTTGACTTTCTTTCTTCTTCTTTATGCAATTTTCGAGATATGCATACAACAAAAAGAAATGTATTACTTGTCTAATCATGTTTTAAAGGCATGAGAGACATACTTATGACATGGAGACAAGTTTTTCTAAAGTTGAAGGAATCAATGGTTAATATGTAACACCTGTTTCAGGTATTAAGTAATATACATGAACTTTTAGGGTTTGTGCATGGACTGGACGAGTTAGATGCCCCAACTCGTCGAGTAGATGCCATCTCATGGACGTGGGGGCAGGACCTACTCGACGAGTCAGAAGTATCGACTCGGCGAGTAGGAGCTGAAGAGAGAAAACCCTAATTTTAGGGTTTGCACCCTATATAATCTCCTTAAGAACCTTGAGGCTGACCTTCCATCAGCCTCCAAACCCTAAGAACGTCTGTGCAAAACCCTAATCTCCATTCTCTTCCATTTTGTGAGCTAGAGTAACTTGTGAAGCTTAAAAAGGAGATAATGAGAAGATAAAGAAGAGCCAGCAAACCAAGCCCTCATTCTTGAGCTTGACCATCTTGTGGACTGTGGTAAGTCTTCAAGATTCAATTTTTACCTTATAGTATGGCTAGATCTTGAGTTTACTCCTTATTCCCTATCGTTTCTATTGATTGTATGCATGGGATTCATAAAGTTTGCAACTTTATGGATCTCAAGGGCAAAATAGTCCCAAGGCGGGCTAGATTTAGCTTTCGATCAAACGAGGATGCCATGCAAAAGTTGTTAAAGCATATTCCCCCCTTTTTTTGGCATTTTGACTTAAAGACATGCACTGGAAGTGCATGTCCATAAAGCTTTCATATTTGGAACGTTTTGAGGACTAGAAACTCCTCTAGAAAGGAGGGATTCCAAATCCCTAAAGTTTTGGGAATGCATGGCAAGACTTTTGAGCTCTCCAACCTTGGATAAGGACCTTAGAGCATTCAGAGTGGTTACAGAGGGTAAAGTTGGAAACTTTATCCCTCTGGACACCTTAGGGTTTCAAATCTAAGCCCTAGAGTCCTTGCATTTAGTGAATCATCATAATAAGCAAACAGGGAGAGGGGACTCGACGAGTGGCCCTAGCAACTCGACGAGTCAGATTGGGTTTCCCCGCCTTCTGGATATCTAGTGAACTCGTCGAGTTGATGAAGCAACTAGACGAGTTGGCTAAGGTTTGGTCAAATTTTCTGGACTCTAAAAGAATTCGACGAGTTGCTAGATGCACTCGACGAGTTGGGGTCAACATGGACTGTTGACCTTGACCATGGTTGACCAGAGTTGACTTCAAGGGTAAGTATGGGATTATGACAAGTTAATCTTATGATGCTTATAGGAAGTTGAGTTGGAGCTCTCCGTTGGGACTTGGATCTTATCTTTTCAGCACATCATTCGTGAAAGGTGAATCTTCTCACCATACCAATGGGTCTAAGGCACCAAGGCTGGCCCATTTTATGATATGTGGATTGCCAATTGACTATGTGTTATGTTAGTATGGCATTGTATGGAAGACCCCTGGGGTTCCCATGGCAGTAGGCTAAGACCACATGGGGGTTCCTATGGCATGTGGTATAAGACCTTGGAGGGTTTCCATGGCATCCTAGTATATTTTGCATGATTAGTTATATGATGTTTGCTTGGTAGAAAGACCATGTGGGGGTTCCCATGGCAGGAAGACCATGTGGGGGCTCCCATGGCAGATAATAAGACCATGTGGGGGTTCCAGTGGCACTAGGTGTAAGATCCTGGAGGGTTTCCATGGCTTCCATATATGTTGTATGCATGGCTTGTTTGATGATGTAGCTTTTATAGCTAATGTGATATATGTTATGTGGATTTGTGTGTAGGGTATGCTCTGGGGAACTCACTAAGCATTAGCTTACAGTTTGTGGATTTGTTTCACGTACATCTGAGCCAAAGGGCAAGGGCAAGGCTTGATGGCTCGGCGTGTGGACAATGTTATTCTATGAGAATAACAAAGAAAATATGTTGTTTGATAATGTGAATACGTTCAATCTTACATAATTATTGTCGTTATCACATATTTTCACTAATTAAATCGTCAATAAGGTTATTATAGACTTTTTTTTATTATTCTTATTCTGTCAGAATGTTTACTGAGTCGTATTCACATTACTAAACAATTTATTCTTATTCTGTAAGAATGAAAATGAGTGAAAAACGATATGTGAGAACAAAAATGAATAAGAATTAGTGAAAATGCATGAAAACGATGATAGCTGTGTGAGGTTGAACGTATTCACATTAATAAACAAGTTATTCCCTTAGTAATTCTCGTAGAATAGCATTGTCCAAACGTCCGCATAATAGTTATCAATCCACATTATAACCTAGCCCTATATATATATATATATATATATATATATATATATATATATATATATATATATATACTAGCCGTCTACCTGCGCAAAGCGGCGGGCAGCGAATAGTTTGATCTCTTTAGAGTTAAAACCATTTTGCGTTCACTTCGAGAAATGAATATTAAATGACATCTATTTTTCAAGAGCATTACCATACCATATTAAGGAGGTGTTTGGCTAAGCTTTTTTAAAACAACTTATTAGGTTCCGCACCATTATAAGTTAAAAAAGTGTTTGGATTAAAATAACTTATTCCGGTGGGGAACCTTTAATACGTCATTTTTTCATAAGTTACCCTACACTTACTTATTAACTTATAAGCTAATAAACTAATAAGCAATAAGCTTTTTTGCCAAACACCCCCTAAATGGTTATTACTTCCATTTATACATACCCAAACCACTTGTACTGTTTATCGTCCTCTTTTTTTCGTTTTCATTAATTCCTTTATTAATTTAATGTCCTACTAAGTAAAATGCTAAAATATATAAATAATAGTTTATAAAAATAAACCTTTAGAATATCAGGTGTTGTGATTCAAAAGTTGATAAATAGGCCTTTGAGAAGGCCAAAATACTCAGGTGTCAACTTGTTCATTGTGATTTTAAACCAAGTTTGGTCACAAATTAAAACATTTTCAACAATGGTATGTAATTCAAGGATTCATATTGAGTTAGGTTCTCGAAACCTTAAAATATTGAACAAAATCTATATAGAACCTTATAATAAGGACAATAATCATCATAATCAGGAAGTCCATTTGATAAAACTTGATATTATAAGGACCAATGATGAAAAATGTTTCATTTTTAGACTAAACAATATGAAAAATATACAAACTACCTTAATCATGTCAAATCTTGTGTTTAACCGTTCTTTATTGCAAAAGTAAGATGCCAAAATATACAAACTAATGATAATACAATGCTCTAACTGGCCCTCTTGGTTGAGTTCTTTGAACCTGCAAAACCAACACATTAAAGAAACATAGTAAAAACCTTTTTAGGAACAAACCTGATATAATAAAGCCTTCACCCAATATATTTATAAGATAAAAATACAAAAAGTTAAAAATTAAGAAATCAATTACAAGTAAGGATTAAAATAAAAACCTGTTAAGATAAGGCCTTTGCCTTATCCAGTCTCAAAATCATTTTCTTGATCCATTGTTTATGCATATTGATATCGTTATTGATAAAGCCTCTATTACAAAATGGTTTGTCTGAACCTAAAGAATATGTAGATCAAGATACACATGAATTTCTAGCAACCTTAAATGGTTAGCCCCAACCCTTTCAGAAGTTCTAATCAAATTTCCAATCCATTAATCTTCAATGACCAACACTATGGTTTATACGACCTTTTTTCAAGTTTCTAGACATCCTAGGGCAGCTTCAGCGAAGCCTTCTACATACATAATAATAAAATTAACAATGAAGACCTAATATCATTAATTATAAAAGAAGATCAAATATAAAGTAATAAAAACCCCAATTCTTGGACTGAAGCGACAAAAAAAAACTAAGAATGGGATTTACCAGTTTCACTTGTCTGAAAGTTAATCTTCAAGGGAAGAAGAGCCGTATAGACTTTCTAGTGGGCTAATGGTCAATTTTCAATGAGTTGAGGCAGGTGAGGAAGTGAGGAAATAGAAATCAAGGTATTCTCAGATAGATGGAGAAGATTAGGGTCTGTGGATTGAGAGTGAGGTTTTCTACCATTCCCAGAACCATCACATTCATAAGAAGATCCAAAAAAAATCAAGTTTTTTGAAATCAAAGCATGTGTAGGTCAAAAATGTCACCTGAAAGTGGAGCAATGAAAACACTTTGTTGACATATCTGCAACAACATAAATCCGAGCTTTCTGTTACCAAAAAATCACATACAAATTGATCATATGTCTAAATAAGGGGAGAGGTAAACAAACTCTTGAAGCTTTATTATCTGATGTGTAGCAAATAACAACTCCAAATAAGATCTGGGTGTTTTGATTTGCGATTCCAACTCAAGATACAGACAAATAAGAAGTAATAGGAAGGAGTCTCCTGATGCGGTGGTGTCTGATGGTTTTGACAACGATGATGGTTGATCTTGTGAATACAGTGGTGGCTGATGTTATTGGTGAATACATGTGAGAATATAGGGGTGCAAGATAACCTGAACGATTCGAGATCATCATTGTGTTTAGAGAGAGAAAAAAGGATTCAAGAAGAGGATTCTTACCTAATTATGATAGAATTTCATATCTTCAACATCAAAAATATAACATCCTATACTTTGCAAAATGTTGCAAAACCTCCATTAACAATAGATTCACGGTAGGCTTTATAGCAGGGGATGTAAGAAAAAGCCATCTGCAGGAGGGATATTTAAATCAACATGTATTTTCTGATGGTTTCAAATTTTGAATTATCCGAAATTCAGGGAACGAGATAGAATTTGTTGAGAAATATAAGGATTCAAAACACGGGTTAAAATTTAATATTATTTTATTGATGACTACTTGTACTATTAGCTTAATGATTTGAACGTCTTAAAAACATAATATTATTATATTCAATCTATTTTTAGAAATAGTGAGATTTCTTTTATAAGATAGTATATATATATATATATATATATATATATAGAGAGAGAGAGAGAGAGAGAGAGAGAAAGTTAGGTTCAAATGTTTCTAGCAACTATTGTGTGCATGAATGCACCAATAGGAATTTAGGAATAATTAAATATTTAAAAATTCTAATAAGGGTAATTATGTAACTTTAACATGATAATTAAAATAAAATCCCTTAATTCATGGAAATTATCATAAAAATCTCATTGACCAACTATTAAACCCTAGCTTCTCATATCATACGTATTCTACTTATGCCTCCTCTCTATTGCCTCTTCCATCGGCAACCACAAAATCGTATCCTTCCCCTTCCATTGACCTTCGGCCGCATCAGTTGAGTTTTGATGAACATGTCGACCATAACCCTGCTACAACCAACAAATGTTACAAGACTGAGGGAGTGAATGATAATCAAAATACCAGCACCAGTAGCAACAAATTCAAACGAATTCTATTTCTCAAGACGCCAAAAGGTTAGTTATATTTCCTCTATTTCTTATTCAACTTAATCGATTTCTTCTACCTTAATTTCTGATTCGTTGGAAGTTTCATCTTTGAAGAATCGAGACTTATTCACTTTAAGTCAAAATTGATTTATGATTCTGATTGAGTATGTATCGATTGATTGGTTTTGAAATTGATTTCTGATTCTGCACCTTGAATCTAATTGCTATCTGAAATTGCACATGATGTTTACCTTGTTGTTGAATCTGATGTTGATCTTGACATGTTAATTTGCTATGTGTAATGTGAAAGTGTAACTTCCACCCACCAGGTGTTCAACATAATGCCAACATTGCATCATTCTTCCTTAAACATTCTACATATTCTTATGTGATAATGATTTCTTTTGATTTATTCTAGATATTGTAAGTTATGTATACCTTAAATATTTTAAGCATTATGGTTTACGTTTATTTATTCTATGCATGGTGGTTTGATAAAATGTTCACTACAAATTATTCTACTTATTCTAATGTATGTTGTATACTAGTTATTCTAACTACTTTTACTTATGTTTTATGTTCTGTGTTGAATATTCTATATATTCTAATCAAGCTTCAATTGCTACAAATGATGAAAGATACACTATTACCTTTTTATAATATTTCCATTCTGAAAGAATAGTTTATTATATAAGAATATTATTGCTTTATTCTGATAGAATTTGTAGTTAATTAATTATATGTTTAATGTGCAGTTGTTACAAGTGTGTCACTACAAAGTATTTGACAATGAATTTGTGATAGAAATGGCTTGAAGAATGGCTTGAAGACCTGATGGGAAAGGCTCCTTGTATAAAATCATTCTCATGCAATACAATTCTGACATAATGTCAATGTCACAAAATGTCAATCTCATAGAAAGCTAGGATATTTTGAAGTGGCTTAGAGGTCAAACATACACAAGACATCTAGAATGTTGTTATTTTTTAAGAATTATACTTGTTATTCTTTCAGAATGTTTGTTATAATTCAATGAATCACAATCGTACAATGTAATTATTTGGTATATTACTAGTTCAATAATCGATTTTGTGTATTCTTTCAGAATATATTTACTAGTTTATGGTTGACATTCTGTCATTCTGACATAATAAAATCGAAAAATATGTTTACTACTTCATGGTTAAAACTCTATCATTCTGACAGAATAAAAATCAGATTTTTAATTTTAAATTAATTTAAAATATTTAGATTTTTAAAAATAAAGGAATTAATTATCCCTAAAAATCCGAAAGATTCCTTTTTTTAATATAGGTTAACTGACTAGAATGTTTTATGCTCAAATTTGTGTGATTATATGCTACATGTTATCCTATTCTACTATCATAGACCCTCAGATCATGACTTTTGATTATATTTCATCCAATGGTCCAGATCTGTGCATTCTGGCACACAATAATTACTAAAAACAAAATAACCTAACCCTATATATATATATATATATATATATATATATATATATATATATATATATACACACACACACACACACGGTGGAGCTAAATTTGACATATACAGTCAAATTTGGAAAATTGAAATTATCAATAAATAATTCAAATTAAGTAGCTAAATTAATAATGAAAATTTCCAAAATCCAAAAAATGACATATTATGTCATTAAAACGAAAGTTGAAAATCACGGAAATAGACTAAAATTAGGGTAAATCGAAATTTGGAGGCCTAAACAACGTAATTTGGGGACCAGTGCAGTGACTTGAAACTCCTCTTTGTCAATGTATCGTACGCCTTCAATATTCTTTGTGAATCAAAAGTTAAGTCATTTTAAGTTGGGCATCTTTTGGTTCTATTTATCTCTCACTTGTGAGTAAACATTTATGTCAAATAATCTATATGCTCGACCCATAGTTTTGTTTCTAGAAAAAGATTGCATAGTGGATGATGAAGACTATCCTTATTATAATATCTTCACTCTTTTCTTTTCTTAATCATGTCTAATTAGTCTAATGGCAAATGGGATAAAAACCAGATATTTAAAAGATTTTAGAAGATGGTCATCTTTCCTAATCTTCTTTGCATCATTGCATTATGTGATCCTTCCCTAGACAAAAGCAGACCATCGTTTTTATACAATATTATTAGTTATAAAAAATTGAAATGACAAGTAAAAATTGATGATACTGAAAAAATAAGAAATCAAATTTCATTTATGTATAGGCTGCAACACATTTGTGAGTATTCAATCATCTTTTCAGGGTAGTTTTAAACATATTTTGGGTCCGGACAAGAAAGCAAAAAAGACTCTTAAAATACAAAAAATTTATTAACTTTTTATGTCAACTTAATGATTGAAAGAAAATTATTTATACTATCTTCTAAATATAACATTTTTTATTATAAAAATCTATATATTAAAATATAAAAATACGTTTTTAAGATGTAAAATTATTTAAGATATCTTCAAGATCAATCTTGTCTACCATATCGTTAATAAAGCTCAATGTTTTGTACGGTCGCCCTTATCGTCCACCCTTTAGGACATTTATGTGTCTTCCTTTTTAGTTTCTTGAAACAAGCACAAATATATGAATGAGTATACATTTTATTCAAGAATTAAAGAGTAGTCGAATTGAAAGATGATACTAGGTTGATTTTATATCTCCATCTCTATCATAGTTTCAGTGACATCTTACCCCACAATGATTAATAAAGAGGGTATATGCATGGTTATTTTATTAAATGATCAGGAAAAAGAGAAGGATAAAAAGAATGATGGACCTAGAAAGATTCATTTACAATAAGAAAGAAAAGCATAAGAATCTTTATTAAAGTTGCCTTTTAACACTTTAACTAAAACAAGAAAACAAAATAATTCATCGTGAAGTAGCACCATAATGACCAGTTAAATTTGAATTTCTTATATATATATATATATATATATATATATATATATATATATATATATATATATATATATATATATATATATATTGTTTGTAGACTGAGGTTTTTTTTTTTTTAAACCGAGAAATCTAATTTACTCATAAACTAATATTTAATTTATTTATGTCAACGATAAAAACCAGGTGATACTTGGGCTAGAAGCCCGTGTAGAGTTAAGTAATGTGGTGTTTATGTGCAATTCAAAAATCAAAAATAAGGTCATATATTTACGCCTAAATATCATCTTCGTTGTCCTTGTAGAATCATGGGGGCTTTCACCCTATTTTAAATAATAATAATAATAATAATAAAATTTTGTAACTATTTGGATTATCTATAAGACTATAACCAAGATTCAAGTTAGCAATATTACATAATATTTATTTATTTATTATTGCGTAAAAAAGAAACATTTGGATTAAAAACTTTCCAAAAAAATAAAACTTCCATTAATAATCTTTTGTAGATTTTAGAATATTAATATAAAATGGATAAGGTACATCATTTTTTTTTATCTGTGTTTATGATTCATTTTACTTAAAAAATAAAAATGATTTTATTTTTTTTAATCGAAGAAAAAAAGTCATAATAAAAGTATAAAAAAGTCCAATCACTTTTATCTTAAATGGATGAATAGAAACACTAATGAAACTATAGATCCACCCCCCTTAGCTTGGTGTACACCGATAACAGGGCAATTCTATTTTCACTGCCTCCTTAATTAATAGATGAACCCTTACCTACAATTTTAATAAAATATTAAGCTCATGATATGATGATGAATAGATTATATGTAAATGATTAGACATAAAGATTATATAAAAAAACATAGTGAAGTATGTTCAATTGGACCCCGAATAAATTGATCAAGATTGTGATATCATCTAAGATCGTCACATCGATCCTGTGACATACAAATGTTGACAAAATAATTAGCGATCGAAAACATGTTAGAAATTGAATCACATGCATGACAATGACAAAAGCTCATGCATTTTAGGTTGTTAACATGTTGTGTGACATCTTTCTACATCATGTTGCATTCTTCAAGTGTGTATGTTCGAGCTTATAAACTTTTAAATTTTTTTAAAACCTCTCCATCATCCGAACAAATACAGCCGATCAACTAAAAAGGTAAATGTCTTCCACCAATTAGTGTAATGACTAACATGAGACATAAATCACAATGCTCCAAAAGTAAGAAATGTGATGTGCAAGCTTGAAAACCTAAGCATGCTCTTACAACAAAAGTAATTGCTTTTGTAATATTAGAAAAGGATGGGTATAAATGGGAGTGAAAGCAATCCATTAGGGCATCTTTGTACATAAGAGTCTTTTCACTTTGTTCTTATTTCAACTCTCCTTTCACTTGCTTCAATGTGTATCTTTATATCACATATATTGTCCACCAATAACATGAAAGAACCTCATAAAAGAAAGATGAAAAAGCTAAGCAACTTGATCTTGATGATACCATATACAGCTTCAGTGATGTCCTTGATAAAGGGCGTATGTGTTCATCCATGTAGCTTTTTTTACTTGCCTTCTGCATAGAAAAGAAAGTATTGTTGTCAAAGACGACCGAACGTACACTTTTCGAAATAGAAAAGAAAAAGGCAACAAGTGTTTCGTTTTGACTTTACTTTAGACAAATTAATCATCAATAAAGAATATAATGGAAGACTCGAGACTCGAAGAAATTATGTAAGTACCTTTTCTGTCACAAATTCTGGTTAAGAAAGATAGAAAAACAATAATCACTGCCACACCAGCTATGATTCCAATGATTATCGCCAATGTTTTATCCATGTCACCATCGTCATCATCTGCATAGTATAACTTTGAATAAATATATGCAGATCCCTTTTAGCTTAATTAATTTATATATATACATCTTGAATCTTTGTTAAGTTCATAACTATCTTCAAATACATGCCTTTTTTCAGACTTTTTCACTTTAAGAAAGGGCTTTGGCAATTGACATCATGGATATCAGATTAGATTGAAATAAGTAGTGAGAAAAAAAACACTTATAATAAAAATAAATAAAAGATGGGGTTCTAAATGTACGGATTAATTATATAATTAGGTCGGTAGGTCCATATGTTCTTGAATTAATATTGATTTTGCAATATGAAAATTGAATAAGTGGATTTAAAAAGTTTATTATGGGATATTAAAATGGTAAAATATTTAATTTGTCAATTTCAAAATCAAAAAGTAAGATGAGAATATGATTGGAGGGTAAGTTAGTAAATAACAGAATAATGAACAACATAAGGAGAAAGTATCATAAGCTCAATTCCATGCATACACATAAGATTTTTTTTTCAAGAAATGTTATGTTGTGAGTAAGAACAATAATACAGCCACCACAAACCACCATCTACGGCGGTGGAAGTGGTGGAGCAACCGCTTACCACTTCTCGAGTGGAACCCACGTTCCGAATACCGCACATAGCACTTCCCCAAGTACACATCACCCCAAGCAGATGCCCCACACTCCGATTTCACCCGCCCACCCGCCTCTTCAAGACAATCTTGACACTCACTCAAACTCAAATCTTGTACACACTGCGCCACACCCTGCACACTCCCGGACCCACCAACCCGAAAATATTGCCCGTTGTTCGCCGCCATGTAAGCCAACACAACATCTCTACGTGTCAAAATATCTGAATTGTAACCGATTGAAGATCCACACTTCTTGAACACTTCCATTTTGTCCTCAACCCCTAAGAAAGATGTGCCATCGTATTTTACAAAACATCCATCGAGCTGCATGGCCCCGCCAGTCGACCCGGGGCAGATGACCCCGAGTCGACTGACGGCGTGGGCCACACAGTCTCTACAGTCCGTGGTGCTAAGGTCACCACGGCACTGGAAGAGGCCGTAGACAATATCAGACTGGGTGGACCCTGGAACGGAGATTTTGAAGTTGTTGAAGTTGGAGAAAGAAGCGGAGTTGACTAAGGAAGTGAGCATGGAGTTGACATTGGACTCGTAGGGTGAGCCAGGGGTGAAACGTGGCTGTGAGCATCCGCCATAGATGAAGGAGTCTATTGCAGATGACGATAGGTGGAAGAAGAAAGTGGAGATGAGGCATGAAAGCCACAGAGCTTGTTGAAACATCTTTTTAGAACTTCTATTTGTGTGTGGGAGAGAGAATCATAACATATATATTTGTTGTGGAATTTGTAGGTGATGGGCAATAATTGAATGAATGTGGAAGGGGCAAATTTGTAATAAACTATATTAAAGTTCATTATTTTTATTTTAATATAATATATGATAAAAGAAAAGTAGATACATGGTCAAGTTTCATTCAAAACAATGTATTTTCAAGTTAAAAAACCACTCCGGAGTCTTGATGATGGTTAGAGAGGTTCTTTTATAAAATTATACGACATTGTTTTGGATATATGTGTTTTTTTTTCAAAAGTCCCTAAAAGAAAATCAAGAGATTTGTTATTTTCCTAGAAATTAGGTAATTTTAAATAGTTTTATGTCTAAGCTTTTATATTGTATATAAGAACCAATATTCCTTTTCATATTTTTTATGAAATTCGTACCGTTAAACAAAATATTACGGGGTTCTCAAATAGTTACTCGAGAAATTACCCTGTAATATAAATTAAATAAATTATAATTATTTTTTTTTCACCTTTTTGTGCTTTTGTTCGTGTTGGTAAACGATGATCAACCAACCATTTCCAAACCCTTGGATTGATTTAAAAAAAAAAAAAAAAAAAAAAAAAAAAAAAAAAAAAAAGGTAAAGCTATATAAACGATATGGCACAAGGTGGGGAAGTGTACTTATCAATGTTAGTAAAATCATGTAGGGGTGTGTTTGGTCCTACCGAAAGTAATCAAAAATCGAAAGTCACAAATTCTAAAAACAAATATTGGATCTATATAAAAGAATCGGTTCCGATTCAGTTTTGGGTTCATGACCGGTTATATTGGTTAAGGATACGGTTGTAACCGAAAATACTTAGCTCATTGTTATAGAACTAGAAATAACCGAAAACCAAGACTTTTTAGTACAAAAAATTTGTAAGAGGTATTGGTGATTTATATCACCAATAATATTTAAATGTAATGAGATGAATTTGTTGGTCGTAATCTTAATAAATATTGAATAAGTAATGATGGTGCACAATACACATTTATTTGAATTTATTTTGATTTGAAATGTGTTGGTAATTAGGGGTGAAGCCCTGAACAACAGGGGCTCGGAAGCAAAGCCCTTGGTAGCAGGGTCCAAAGGGTGGCAACCCCTGATAGACTCCAAGGGGCATAGCCCCTGACTTGGGTCGAATATTGTTTTATGAAAAATGCATGAAAATCAGAAATTGTGTTTTCTGTAACATCCGAATTCCCAGGTATCCTATGTTAAGTATTTATATTGAATATATGAGAGGGACTCGGCGAGTAGGCGCTCAGACTCGCTGAGTGGGATCGCGCATCTTTTGGTCTGATTTAATGAAGGACTCGGCGAGTCCATGAGTAGACTCGGCGAGCCCACGTTGTTTAATGAAACCCTAATTTCTCGGGTTTGGGACCTATTTAAGGACCCTTATAGCTACCATTTGCGGCTACCAGACCCTTAAGAGAAACCTTAATAATGCTTGAGCGTTTGTGAGAGAAAAAGCCATTATTGGACCTTGTGGGTTTGTTTTGCAAGAAGAAGTTGATTCCAGCTTAGAAGAGGCCAAGGAGGTTGCATATTTGTGGATTTCAAGCAAAGGGCATCATCTTTGAGGTAGAATATCGACCCTCTTTCTGTTTTGTTAAAGAATCCATGGATGTAGGGTTTCCTATACCCTTTATTGGGATGATTTGTTGGGAATATGGTCCTTTATCATGTTTAGACTTCAGATCTGGACCCATAGTGATCCAGAGAATGTTATCCATCTTGCTTTATGTTGAGTTATGGTATAAATGGACTTAGAATGTTGTATTTGGGGCTAAATCATCAAGTAGTGTCATTTGGACGTTGCATGAGTATCAAGTTCGAACCTTTACGTGTTTATTGAGCTTGGGGAGGTTAGATCTATGGATTAGAGGAACAGATTTGACCTCAGAAGGTCATTTGAGTGAGTGTGAGCATGGAATGAACTCACCGAGTCCATGAGCGAACTCGATGAGTCGAGTCGGGGTTGCCCTGCGATTCGCGTCAGGTGTAACCCGTCGAATGGAAGCATGACTCGACGAGTCAAGAGAGGCTGAAAGGATTCAGAGAACCTGCATGGACTCGCCGAGTCACCCATGTGCACTCGACGAATCGAATTAAATTTTGACCATTGACTTTCGCTGACTTTAGGGTTTTGGTCAAGACTGATTCAGAAGCGTTCAGGGTAGGGTAGAATGGCCTTCTACCCAGTTTGTAGAGATGAGATCATGAGAGAATTTTGATCGGGATGTTATTTGAATAACAAGAGGAGGCTAAGTCGGGACGTCGAGCACGAGAGTTTATCCGACTTCATTGAGGTGAGTCTTCTCACTATATTGTACCTGGAATGGTACTTATGTGTGACCGGAAGGTCTTATATGCTATGAGATGTATGAGTTGTATGTTGTTATGTGATATGTATGTTATGGACTGGAAGGTCAAGAGGTTATGGACTGGAAGGTCAAGAGGTTACGGACCGGAAGGTCGATACGAGTATGACCGAAAGGTCTACCGGGATTCGGGACGGAAGTCCCCTGAGAGATATGGATCGGAAGATCCTACAGAGTCATGGCCTGGAAAGGCGTATGTGTAGTATGTGGTATGTTGGGGAACTCACTAAGCATTTATGCTTACAGTTGTTGTGTTATGTGTTTTAGGTACTAGCAAGGATCGCGGGAAGGAGCTGACATGATCCGTACACACTCATGGAGATTATGTTTGAGATTCTGGGAATTGTTTTGTTATGATAACATTGGATACAATATGTTTTGATATTTTTTTGATGATTAAAAGTATGATTTAAAAATGAAAAATTGTTTGAAAATTTACGTCGTTACAAGTTCGTATCAGAGCCTTGGTTTGAGGGATTCGGGTGCATCTTTGGATGAATCTGAACTCAAACTGAGGATTTGAGAAAGTTTTTCATAAAGTAAATTTTTTTCCTATGGGAGTAAAAGATTTTGAGAAAGACAGAAGGAAGCGGTGTGTACGATCAGCCAGCGCCCGAACGGTGATTTCCCAAAATACTCTTACATTATGTGTTATGAGATATGTTATGATGTGATATGCATGCTAGAGTTGGCTAGGTATTCATATTAGGACTAGAGCGACCTGATTTTGTGATGCCTTAGCCTAGGAAGGATTTTGCTGCTATGTGATGCTTGAGAGCGAGTAGGTAGCAGTGAGGAGCTGATGAGAGGCCTACCGAAGGGTAGCCTATGCCAGTGAGATATAGAGTACTTATGATCTGGGATCCAAGGAGGAGGACTTAGGGTGAATACTGATGCGGTGTAGACGGTAGTATAAGGGCCCATACTACTGAAGACACCGGAGCGGTGCGCACTCTAAGTAAGAATCCTTTGGGTACTAGGGAACAGGTAGCGTCGAGATATCGAGTGTGAGCCTGCTCGAGCGAGTCTCTGATATTATTATGTTGTATTTCAGAGACATCATGGTTGGGACACGCCACAGACCTGAGGCGACCGGTGTGAGTGACGAGGAGCTTCGTCAGATGATCCACGATGAAGTGGCAGCGGCGATCTGGGCCGAGATTCCGAAGATGTTTGGGTCTATCAAGACCACATTGAGTGAGACCTTTAACGAGTGTTATGCAGCGGTGACTGAGGTTGCGGCTGTTGTAGCTACCGCAGCTGTTCCAGGCCTCAGGGAGGTGATTCGTTGTTGTTTCGGGAGTTCAGCAACACGAAGCCACTTGAGTTTGATGGGATGTAGGATCCTATCGCTGCGATGAGATGGATTGCTGATATTGAGGGATGCTTCTACATGTGTTCATTTCTGGAGCATCTGAGGGTACAGTTCGTGTTGAACCAGCTTCGCTTGGGAGCGAAGGACTGGTGGAAGTTCGTGACGGCAAGCTTCACTATTGCAGAGATTTCAGAGATGACCTGGGAGAGGTTCACCACGATGTTCAGAGATGAGTATGTTCCCTCGGTAGAGAGGGAACGGTTGGTTCAGGAGTTCTTGACCCTCAAGCAGGGTACTGATTCTGTTACTGTGGTTACCAGGAAGTTTCATGAGAGGGCGATGTTCTGCCTTGAATAGGTGTCTTCTGAGCAGGCACGTATAAGTCGGTATTTGGGCGTTTTGAGGAGAGACATTTAGGAGTTCGTGTCGAACTCGACTTACCAGACATTTTCTGAGCTCCAGGCAAATGCACGGAAGAGGGAGATTGAGTTGGAGACTCAGGCCAGGGAGGAGGCCGAGTCTCAGAGGATGGATCGGCGGCCGACACAGTCTCAGCCGGCAGCCAAGTAGGCCAAGTCCGCTGATACGAGATCTGGAGGCCAGAAGGGCCGCACTTGTGGGAAGTGCGGCAAGGGAAATGATGGAGTCTGTCGATCGGGTGCTTGCTACAAATGTGTCAAGGAGGGGCATATCACCAAGGATTGCCCCAAGGGATTTATGGTTTGCTTTCATTGCAACCAGACTGGCCATCAGAAGACCGAGTGCCCGCAGTTACATCAGGGATCAGCACAGGGATCTGCACCTGCTGCTAGGGTTACCGAGGTTCGGCCAGTGAAGGCCGAGGCACCGAAGGCTCGCGGGAGAGTTTTCCAGTTGACAGCGGAGGAGGTCCGCGCAGCGCCTGATGTAGTGGCCGGTATGTATTCTTATTTATTTTTATGCTGAGTTGAGATTTTATGCTTATATGATGATATGCGTAGGTACTTTTCTTGTGAGTTTTGTACTTGCCTTAGTGTTATTTGACTCGGGTGCGATTTGATCATTTGTGTCGATAGCGTTTAGTCGGCACATAAGTAGCAAACGAGAGGCGTTGAGTCAACCTCTGTGAGTTTCCATAGCTGATGAGCGAGCGGTGTATGCTACGGAGGTAATACGAGGATGTGTACTCGAGATCTTCGGTGTTCAGTTCCCGATAGATCTGGTCCCGATAGTAATAGGGGATGTGTGTGTCATAGTGGGCATGGATTGGTTGAGCTGATTTGGGGCTGTGATAGACTGCGAGCGGCAGTTGGTGACGATACGAGACCCTAGTGGGGGAGTACTTACGGTGTACGGCGAGGGTACCCAAGGTGGTTCGGCGTTCTGTTCGGCTGCCAGAGCAAGACAGAGCTTACAGCAGGGCTGCAGTGGGTTCGTAGCCTATGTGATGGACATACGAGAGGCCGCTGGGAGGCCAAGTTTGATTGAGGACGTTCCGATAGTGTGTGAGCTCCCGTATGTTTTTCCCTAGGAGTTGTCGGGTGTACCTCCCGAGAGGAAGGTAGAGTTCCGCATTGATTTGGTTCCGGGGGCAGCGCCTATCGCCAAGGCGCCTTATCGCCTTGCGCCGCCAGAGATGCAGGAGTTATCCTTGCAGCTTCAGGAGTTGTTGGGGAAGGGGTTTATTCGACCGAGTAGCTCGCCATGGGAAGCGCCGATCCTTTTTGTCAAGAAAAAGGATGGTTCACACCGGATGTGTATTGACTACCAGGAGTTGAACAAGTTGACGGTCAAGAACCGTTATCCATTACCGAGGATCGATGATTTGTTCGATCAGTTGCAGGGAGCGTCTTGGTTTTCCAAGATTGATCTGAGGTCTGGATATCACCATATGAGAGTGCGTAATGAGGATATCCATAAGACGGGGTTCAGGACTCGTTATGGGCATTACGAGTTCG
The DNA here is from genome assembly GCF_051521515.1 of Lactuca serriola. Taxonomy (NCBI): domain Eukaryota; kingdom Viridiplantae; phylum Streptophyta; class Magnoliopsida; order Asterales; family Asteraceae; genus Lactuca; species Lactuca serriola. The sequence continues at coordinate 74,520,287 of NC_136410.1, read as the reverse complement.
TGGTGATGCCTTTCGGGCTCACCAATGCACCAGCAGCATTCATGGATCTCATGAACAGGGTGTGCAGACTGATGCTAGATCGTTCGGTGATCGTGTTTATCGACGATATACTGGTGTATTCGAGATCTAGAGAGCAACATGAAGAGAATTTGAGGGAGATCCTCGGAGTTCTGAGATCGGAGAAGCTTTATGCCAAATTTTCCAAGTGTGAGTTCTGGTTACGGGAGGTCCAGTTCTTGGGGCATCTCGTCAACCAGAATGGGATTTTGGTCGATCCGGCCAAGATTGAGGCAGTCATGAGGTGGGAGGTGTCGAGATTGGACGGCTATTATCGCAGATTTATCAGAGATTTCTCCAAGATCGTTGTAACACCGAAAAATTTTAAATTTATTTTATTCATTTTTATTTCATAAAAATGCACATTATCCTATAAAAACACTTTCTTTATTAAAAAAAATCATCAACAAGGTTTTCAGAACATTATGAAATTCCAGGATCTGTATTCATCACTCTTTTCTCTTGTGTGTGTACAATCGAGCCGCCGCCTTCCAGCGATTCTGAAGAACCTGAAACACATAACACATAACACGGTAAGCACGAAGCTTAGTGAGTTCCCCAAAATACCACATACAACACATACGCCACTCAAGGCTACAATATGACCCTCCGGTCGGTGTGTCTCAGCGGAACCCTCTAGTTCCGTATTGTTGGACCCTCCGGTCCGGTCTGTATCGTTGGAACCTTCGGTCCGGTCTATATCGTTGGACCCTCCGGTCTGGTCTATAAACTCCGCATAGCATAAATCACAAAGACATGATGCATAGCATATCACATATAACATAATACTCAATGTAAGCACATAAGACCCTCCGGTCACACATAACTACCACTCGAGGTAACGTATGGTGAGAAGACTCACCTCGGGTAATTCTCGAAAAGTCTCGAACTCGAAATACCGATCTAGCCGCCGCCTAATCACATAAATAAATAACTCTAAATCAGTAGTGGCTCTCAAAGGCTAGACAAGTCTAGTACTATGCTTCCAAGAAGGGTAAAAGACCATTCTACCCCTCCCCAGGCCCAATAGTCCACTGGTTGACTAAACCCTAAAAGTCAACGGAAGTTAACGGTCCAACTTTGACCAGACTCGTCGAGTCAGTTAACGACTCGGCGAGTCCACACGTGTAATCAGATTCCTCACTCGAATCACTAAGTCACCCACCCAACTCGCCGGGTCTCAACTGATCATGAAACTCGGGTAAACTCGATCCGACTCGTCGAGTCCTCCTATGAACTCGGCGAGTCTCCTCCATGACCAAACTCATCTGACCTTCTGAGGTCAGGTCTGCTCCACCAACTTCTAGATCTATCCTTCTAGCACCCACAAATCACGTAGAGGTCCAAACTTTACGTCCATGCATCATGATTAGAGCCATAAATGAAGAGCATGTATGATGCTTACTTTATGACATCAAAATTTGCAATCAAATACACCATACAAGCATTTCAAATAGTCAACAAGCAAATGGGAAACCCTAAAAGTTCTTGTTTAGGTCCATTTTGGACTAGGACTTCCTTATTGGGCCCAATGGACCAATAAGCTTCCAATTTGACTATCTTGGGCTTAGAATCCTTAAATGGGCTCTAATTGGACCCACTTTCATTTATTTCAACATTTTGGGCCATATTGGGCCTAGAATGAAATAAATTAAATATTATGAACCATTATGGACCATAATTAACCTAAACTAGCCTAACAAAGTATAAAAATCACACTTATATTTTATAGGGCCAACAATCACTCAACCTAACTCAAATATGGGCTTAGGGGCAATAAAGCCCAAAAATCTTTTTTTTTCCTCTCTAAATCTCGGCCCAAGCCCAAACTCAAGGGATGAAGAGTTGACTTGTGAGATTTCCACCTCATTAATACATCCCATACCTCCATGCATGGACCAACATGCATCTAGGTTAGTTATCTCAACTCTCTCTCTCTTCTTCTTCTTGATTCTCGGCCGAGAGCTCCCAAACACACACACTTTATCCACTTTTTATGTAGCAAACTCTCTCAAGGAATACCCTCACCTTTCTTCATCTAATTTTCGAGACTTAAGAGCTTTTCAAAGAGATTTTTCCACAAGAATCATCATCTAAGGTAAGTTTATACTTAAATCTATGATCTAGGTTCCTTGTTATATCAAACATCTCATCTTAACTCATGTAAATTTATGGTCTAACTCCCTAGAACCATCTAAGTTCGAAAACCTCCTCAAGAAGTTGCTAGAGCCGAAAACAACATCAAACTTCTTCCAAACTCCTCCAAAACCGAAATCCAACTCAAGGTGAGCTTCATACCCCCTATTTTTCGTTTTTTATAAGTTTTGTGGGGGGGGGAATACAAGCAAATGTGTAGATCTATGAGTATATGTATGCTTTGTGTGATTTCTATGTTTATATATATGTTCTTATGTGATTGTGGTGTTGGATCTAGTCAAAAAGTCCCTAAAACCGAGATTTACATTAGGTTGTATGAAACAAGTATAAATCATATTATTACACACAAATCATTTCTATAAAAATAACCAAGTTGGTTAATATGAACATTTTTGGGCTAAAAACCCATTTTTGGGCTCAAAATGTTGAAAATATAAATTCAAAGGGCCCAAAATGACAAAATGAAAATTCTGATGGTTAAGATGAGTCAAAACAGTTTCAAAAATGTATTTTCTGGAAATTTACTCTTTTGAAGGATTAAAATGTGAATTTTTAAGCATAATGGGCCAAAAATGAACTTTTCGGCCCAATAAAGCCCAAATTGCGAGATTTTCAAATTAGAGGGGCTGAAACTATACTTTTCTGTAAAACAGGGGACTACTAGTGCTCCAAGTCCATTTCAAGGGTTAAAAATACTTTTCATATTTAAAAGGGACCAAAGATGCAAAAAATTTCTATTTTGGGCCAAAAGTGTAAAAATTGCGAAAATAGAGGTTTCAGCCGAGAAAACTTCATTCTGAGGGACTAAAACTGTTTTTCAAATAAATTTGAGCTGAAAAATACCTTTTCAACAAGTTTTGATACTAAAGTGTCAAGAAAAAATGGTTTAAGGACTAAAATGGAAATTCTTTTATACAAAGGGTCAAAAGTGTAAATTTATCCAAAAGAAAGGGGCTGCAAAAAGTAAAATTCTAATGTTTTAAACAATAAATCCATTATGATGAAATACTAGTACCACGACTACCGACGAAACATAATACACCTTCAACACCAAAAATCGTTACCAAACGAATTGATTCGGTCTCGAATCAATAATGAATCAAAAATCTATACACGACGATACTACAATACACACGCTGAAATTATGAGAAGTCAATACACACGTGGGAATTCACCAGACGTCGATACACCATCTTTGGGCCCGAAAGTTTCAAATCGTGCTTGTTGGGCCTAGCTAGCCCAATGACATGATCTTTAGGCCCGAAGGAAACTCGCTTACATGTTGTTGGGTCTTACATGACCTAATTCCATGTAAAAGGACTTTCAATGGCTTTTGTGCTGATGGGCCCCAAGGTTCTTTTGGTACTGCTAGCAAAGTCGAGAATTCACCAATGCGAGTCGGGCCAAGGGCCTTTCGCATTCACGATAGCCTTGAACGACTTATGGAAATAGCGGGGGCTTCGCACCTTCTCCTCGGTTGTGGGGCTATGAGAAGTTAGGGTGGTTGGATTAAGTGAATAGTACGGACGACGCCTAAGGGATCGTTTGTATAGTTGTAAACTAGTCGTTTTCATTAATGCGTGTTTATAACAATCCACAATCCATAATTAATCCAATGTCACCTGGAATTATCGAATACACACGTCACAACGGTATAACAAAATATAAAACGCGTAATTCAAAGTATTAGGAAAACATCGGGTTTTCCTAGGGTTTTCAATTCATACACCTACAAGATACATACCAAGTCTAACAATTTTTTTTTACATTTATAGAAACAAACAAGCATACTTACGGATCTTCACACTTTTTACACGATACTCTTTTCAGAAAATATCGGATTTTCTGGTGGTTTTCAAAACAATACAAAACATTATATTTCAAACATTACTTATGAAATCACCAACATTTCATATGTTGACAATTTTCAAAATACTTGTATTCTCAGGTAACAGGTAAATCGAAGGGAAAAATGTACTCAATGATGTCTTGTTGTTTGTTTAACTAGTATCAAACAATCTACTTTTTGGGAATGTAATGTTATGAAACAATGTACTAAATGTAAACACTACCAGTTGTACTATTTCAATGCATGGTGATGAATGATGTTATGTTTCATGTATATTCACTCTGATGGTATTCAATTGAGTCACAACAGCCCTCGGACGTTTGCGCCGTCTGGTTCGGGGGTGTGACAAAAAGGGGCACTTCAGAAGAGATTATTCATTTTTGAAGAAAGGAAATAATGGTTTTGAATCAAGAAACAACAACATTGATGTTGTGGTTCAATGAAATTATGATGAAGGGGATGATGGTGATTTTTTAACTATATGTACAACTAGTTTTTCTAATGTTTGGGTCTTGAAATCTGGAGCATCCTATCATATGACATGCAATCGTGACTGGTTCAACTCCTTCAAAGAGTGGAATGGCATAATCAAGATGGGTGATTATTGGGTGAGAAGTATCAAGGGCAGTGGCATGGTGCAAATCAAGATGCACGATGGATAGTTAGGAAATTGGATTAATGATTCGTCTTGGAGCTTCAAAAGAATCTGATTTCTCTTGGAACTTTGGCAAAGGATGGAATGAAGTATTCTTAAGAGGTGACTGGTTAAGAGTCTCTAAGGGTGATCTTGTAGTTATGAAAGGAAGGATAAATCCTCATGGGATTTATATTATGGATGGTTGTACGGTTGGGGGAATGGTGATTGTATCCCAATCCTTGGATCAGTATGGTGAAGAAAGAAAGTTGTGGCATCATAAGTTGGGACATGTAAGCGGGAAGGGGTTGTTTGGTGAAGATGCAACTGGAAATGTTAAACCTGGTGAATCTTGTGTTTTCAAGAGATATAACGCAGGGTGAAATTCAGTTCGGTTCAACACTCAAGCAAGGAGATCGTCGAGTGTGTTCAATCAGATCTATGGGGTCCCACTCCTATGAAGTCTCATGGTGGATGTCATTATTGTGTGACTTTTATCGATGATTACTCAAGGAAGGCCTGGGTGTACTTTCTGAAGACAAAGGACGAAGATGAAGTGTTTGGGTGGTTCAAGGAGTGGAATACTATAGTTAAAAACATACCAAGAACCAAGTCAAGTTACTCAGAACAGAGAATAGGTTGGAGTTATGCAAGGATTCGTTTGACAACTTCTAAAAAATAGAAGGTATAGTGAGGCACCGCACTGTACGACTAACACCACAACAAAGCAGAGTGGCATAACAGATGAACCTAATACTGGTGGAGCACGTGCAAATCTGGTGATTTATCAAAGTAATTTTGGGTTGAAGCAATCAACACTACTTACTATCTTGAGAATAGATCTCCATCAACTGTAACTAATTGTAAGATTCCTTAATAGGTGTCGTATGGGAAACCCTCTTATAATTCTGATTTACGAATACTTGGATGCCATGTTTACGCTTGTGTGAATGATGATAAACTAAAGCCAAGGGAAATGAAGTGCATATTTCTAGGATGTGCATCTGGAAAGAAAGGTCATCGTTTGTGGTGTATAGAAGAAGGAAAGTCTCCAAAATTCGTTATTAGTAGATATGTGACCTTTGAATATGCTATGTGTAACCAGAGAGTACAAGTTTTGTAGGGAACGATCAGGGTGTTAGCCAGAAGGTGGAGTTTGAAATAGAAACCCCACATAGTTTTATAATAAATGAGAAACAACAAGGTGGAATGTGAGAGCATAGAAATGAGGAATCCCTTCAACAACCCAGGGAAGAAGCGTTTGGTGATGTCGATGCCAGGAAAGACAACTTAAATAAGCTTCTAGAGAATGAGCTTTTGATGAATGATTTAGGAGCCGAAAAGAAGATAACAAGGATGGATATTTGGATTGATAGAAGAGCGTGATGGTTATACATTTCTCACTACATTTAGAAAGTCTTGCAGTCATTCTATCATGATCAATCCAAACATATTGGTACTTCTTTGTTGGTTCAAGGCAATTGGGTGAAAGCTCATTTGGAAGTGGTCAAGTGGATCTTGTGACACTTGAAGGGAACACTTGATGTTTTTCTAATGTATGGTGCCAATGCTCAACATATGAACTTGGTTAGATTGATAGACTCATACCACGAAAGTGATCTGGTGATAAGTAGATCATTGGCGGTTGGTCTCATTCAGGGTCTTCTTTTGAAGGTAGAGAAACTATCATGTTCTATGACAGGTTATGCATTCAAAAGTATGGTGCCAAGGAGAATCCAAAAGACATGGTGACAAGGACATTGCCCAGAGAGAAGTTGAAGCTTTGCTTGGACTTGGTTGATGTTCGCACGAGGTAAGCCCATTCGAGGTTTAATGGCAGGAAGGGAGAGAAATTTCTTGTTTAAGGTGGAGTTCAGAGGATGCTCAAGACAAGGTGGAGATTGTTAAATGTGACTTGAGAATTTGGAGCATTCACATGGAGAATTTGAGTTCAATTGAGCACTTGGAACTCAATGGAGCACTTGAGATTCATGGAGCATTTGACAAAGAAATGGATCATTTGAAAAAGGAATGGATCTCCTGACAAAGGACATAATATGCCAAAGTGAAAGGAGATGTCACGAAGTAACTTGATATGTCATCAAGTGACTTGATATGCCACCAAGTGACAATGATATGCCATAAGGTAACTTGATATACCACAAGGTGACTTAACACGCCACCAAGTGATAGGATATGCCACTTTGAAGGTGGATACGCCACTACTAAATCTCGATGCATCATCTAGGAGTGAATGTGCCACCTTGGAAGCATGATGTGTCATTCTTGAAGAGTATGTGCAAACCTAGGAGAGGATGCACCATCCCTTGATCAAGATGTGCCATCTGCATGCCTAATGCGCCATCTTGATGCAAGGATGTGCCACTTGGTTCCTTGATATGCCAATGTATCCCTTGATGAGTCGTGTGTTATGAAGTCCTTTATGATGCTCAAGATTGTCCAAGGATGCCATGAAGTAGAAAATGATCAAGGAATACACCTTGATTCGCAACCATGATGGATGAAGCGTTGCTAGTGTTCATGATGCGCCACATGTGCATCATGATGCGCCACTATGGCTCGTGGTGTTCCATCATGTGGGTTGTTGATGCTCATAGGTTGTATGACATGACTAAATTTTCCAGAAGATGATGCATGGCGGATTGTGATTGGTTGACACATTTCATGGTCCTATAGGCCAATGGGCTTGGCCTCTTGGGGTTTTAGGTCTGATCCCTCAAGTATAAATAGGTATGCATGCTAAGTCATTTGTGTAGTCTTTTGTTTTCTTTAGTGAGTAGGACGATTCTCTGCTAGTTGTACTTGTAATCTCTGTTTGAGAACTCTGTGAAAAAAGAATACTCCCCTCTTGTCTGTGGACGTAGGTCACCCTGACCGAACCACGTAAATATTGTCTTTATGTGCTTTTAGTTTCGTGTGTTATCCACATTACTTCCTAACAAGGGTCATCAAAACATGGCATGTGACATCAGATTTGTTCAGAGTCTCGACAAGTATCGTCTGTTTGGCTAACATATACTAGTTGTCGGTAATATGAATAATATTGGACCATAGGTTCTAATGACAAAATGCAACCGAATCATTCAACCAAATTTATTATTTTAAAATAAAACTAATCATTTCAAAATCATTTCCTAATGTATAATAAATCAACTATATGTTTCAAAACATGACACATCATGTTCAAAATCAGAGTAAAATCATGTCCACGGAAGTCTCCAAAAACATATCCATGGATGCGGTACAGTCAGGTCGTATCTTCCCCCTTGCTACCAGAATAACCTAAAAATATTTAAATTCAATGAGTTGCACAAAGCTTAGTGATTCTCAATATACCACATACCCTTGTGAGTGTTATGATCAAATAATAGTCTTACACTCACTTCCGTTGCTACAGTCCAATTATAGTCTTGCATGTTATTGTCCAACCATAGTCTTAACTGCTATAGTCAAACTATAGATTTTCATTCAATTGCTATTTTGCAACTATAGTCTTTCATACAACAGCTATGATCCAACAAAAGTTTTTCGTACAATTGTTATGATCAACCATAGTCTTTCATACAATTGTTATGGTCCAACCACAGTTTTTCATATGGAAGTCACAAAGACAACCTATCAATCCAAGACATCTAATGTCACACAATATCGTCAAAGAACTCACCTGATGCTAACAACCATAGCCTCCCAATCACAGCTCCTCTAGTTAGCTAACACAAACTACCGAAACCAAAAAGAGGTCCAACCTCAATATACAACTCAAAACCATTAATGTTTAACTAAAAATCAAACGTGTTAAAAAAGTCAACAGTCAACGCACCGCGACCCAACCCCTGGTCGCGTCACGGTCACTAGGTGACAAAGCAGTCGCGAAGCCCATTCAACTTATATGTCATGACCTATCTTTGGTCACGTCGCGATTTTTTAAGTCAGGTTCCAAACTTTACATTAAGTACTTAATCCCATAAGACCAAGGTTCTAACATTACAGAAACAACAAAATATTGTCTAAATGGATAAAGTATCCAACTTTATCCATTTGCATTTCTCAAACACCGCCAACTCTAAATCTATGTCAAAATGGGACCAAAATGCAACCAAATCCTTGCATAGCACAAAAGGAAAGACAAAGATCATTTCTTAACACCATAATGGATAATGGGTCAACAAGACTCCAAAACACTACCTTTGGACATTAAGTTTTCCAAACTCCACTTAATCATCGTGAAAGGACCCAAAACATGCTTGAAATCTTGGTTCTATTAATCAAAATGCATTGAGCTCTTAAATACTTACAAATGTCCATAATGTGCTTAAAGGGTTGAAATGCTTCTAGATCTAGCTTCTTGACACCACCAACTCTTTGCTTCCTCACCAAGGATCACCAAAATGCACCAAAAAAAAAACTCAAGAACACAAAGAGAAGAAGATAAGAGACTATGGTTTCGCTAAGAGGATGGAGGTTGAGGATAAGAGCACACCCTAGATTTTAGGGTTTTGTGCAAAAAGTGACGTCGTATCGCGACCTATACATGGTTGTGTCATACTTATGGTTTTCCTTAGCTTTGAGACCAAGGATTGGCTGCATCACAAAGTTGTTTCCTTAAAAAAAACATTTTTTTCTAATTAAATGAATTTGAACATAAGTTACCAAGATATAAGTCATAGAGAAATATAACATCATCAACATAAAAAATAAATAAATAAGAGACCTCCATATCGCCATTTCCTATTTTGACATCCTTAAAATCATTTTTTGAAATAACTTCCATAATAGCCACATGAAGACCTTTAACTAGGGTGACAAATCTCAACACGGCCCACAACATGGCACGAAGATAGACAGGTTTGGGATGAGTTTTTCTAACATGTCAACTCACCAACCTATTTATTATACGGGTTGTGTTCAAGTATGCAAATAATTTCTCAGGTCGGCCCATGTATCTATATATATATATATATATATATATATATATATATATATATATATATATATATATATATATATAGGAGAGTAAGGTTTAATAAGTAAATATATGATATTTAGACTTTTTTCTCATGACCCACGAACATGAACCCAAATTTTACCAATAAACCCGTATAATTAAACGAGTTATGCAGGTTGACATGTTTATGGCTAATTCAAGTTAGGGTCGGGCGATGACACAAATATTTATATGGATCGTACCGAGTTGAGTTTCTATGAGTCGTCAACTCGAACATAACATGATTGTCACCCCTACTTTATCCTATGTTCTATTTTGAAGTTATCCATAGACAAGCTGTAAATCAAAATAGAAGCCATCGAAGAGTTCAAATATGTCTTAATTCATCCAGGTAACTTCACCCCGAAACCCATTTTGTCAAGCACCTCATCCAAATAGTCTCACGATAACTAATCATATTTTTTAATCTCCTCAAAATCCACCTTAAAATGCATCATCTTTCTTGTAAGTTTTTATACCCACCCATCCAGGACCTAGGAATTTGTGGGTTCTATAATCTCACACAGCTTTTTTAATCTCCTCTCATGTAAAAAGGTGAATCAAGAAAAGAACGTTGTTTGATGGTAATTCTCTTGAACATTTTGTATTCAAGAGTAGGCTAAATGTTCCTAATATACCAATACTTAATGTACATATGGAATTATTTCTTCATCCTAATAGGATCTATAACCACCCACCATCAACCATTATACCTCGAATGGCAATTTGTCTTCTCTTTTGATTGAATGACTCCAGGAAAATACTTTGAACTCACATCTGGACAATTGACCTTGGCCTTTTTAGCTAAGTAAAAACTCTCAACATGATCAATATCCCCCAATCCTTTCAAAGCATTAATAGCATAAGAATATGTAAACCAAAAATTATTTTAATTTCAGGAAAACTGGACTAAACATATAACTTAATAAAAAAATTACTTTAAAATACCAAAAATACCTTTCACAGAGAGCCATCACTAGTCGTGCAGTTCAATTCAGTTCAATTCATTAACAAGAAAAAAGAAGAGTAACAGAAGATAAAAGGATTATTAGCAAAACAAGACATTAAATTAATCCAGTCAAACTCAAAGGGATTGTTTTGAGTTTTGACATGGGGACATGACATTAAACATGTTGATGATTACATTTAAACCAACATTGGGTTAATTTAGGTAAAATTTAACAACAACAACTATATACACCATATCATATATAATATCATATCATATCATATAATATAATATAATAAATAGCATCAGATGCCTTTACTACTTACAGAATACAACACCTTAGCACTAGTCCCTTTGGGTCCACCCTCCCCTCATCATTTCCTGCAACAACACCATATTTTTATAAGTATCATCACTTTATCAAATATATTCCTTGTAAATTAATAATAATTACTTTAAATGATGCAGTTTTTTGTAACTTTTATAAATTTTGGTTGAAGTATTCCATTTTTTTATAATGGATACTGATATTTGTCTGGATAAAATACTGTATACATAGCACGTAAGGTTTGTTTTTTTCTCTACACTGAACAGATCATTTGGATGAGACTAAATGACCATTTTACCCTCACATTCAAAATAACAAGTTTCACAATACACACCTTCAGGAGGCTGAGTGAGTTTTCTGTTCTGTGGAGATGTCATTTCTTTCTTGAGTTGAGTCAATATATCCTCCATTGTGTAATCTCTTTGCCAATCAGAAAGCATTGGAAAAAGAGAAGGTTCCACCTGACAAAATTTTACACCATTGTCACATTATTTAAAAAATAAAAATAAAAATAAAACATATCGAGTCAATTGTCATATATAAAACTAAAAATAAATAGTACACACCACACCAGTCTCCTGATTCACACAGCTCATGTTTATTCGCGATTGAAATTTGACACTTGGTGGTTTTTCTGGATACTCATGGCAACAAAATAGTTTAAGTTGATAGATACGCCCTTCATGAACAGTCTGAGATATGTAATCAATGAGATTTATATAAATTTATAAGGTGATAATATAAAATTAAATTGACATAATAACAGAAAATTAAAAGGGAATTGAGAAAGATTACATGAGAAGGACCAATGATGGTTCCAGTCCAAGACTGCATGTAGACATCATCGGCATCATCCATTCCATAGCTGACAGTTCCATCACCAATTCCCTTCTCTCCTCTTTCAAGCTCTTCTAGTAATCTAAAGCTCCTAGGAACTGAATTCAACACAAATCATTATGAATAGTTACAATTTATATAAGAAATAACTACTCAATTAGAACATGTATCATGTATCATCAACAATACAATATATATTATGTATATACACACAACAACATGTATATGCTGATCACTTAATTAGAATCCATTCTGTAAAAGAAAGAAAAAAAATAATCTGTTGCAGTATAATAATCATGTCTTGTTTATGATGATTGATGAATGAGCAAACATTCCTCTACCTAAACCTCTATCGAATTTTGGAACTATTGTTTTTGAGTTTTTGCCTAATTGCAGACAATAACACAATAACAGTACCCCTGTGCAATACGAATGGATAAGAGCCTGTATACGTTTGAGCATTTACCCAATTACCTTCTTCACAATCAGTCCAAAATTGCTCATTCGTGGAAACTATAGTGTTTTTAGCATCTTCCCCTACAACAATGGATATTTTGCAGCAAAAACACAAGTACGTTCGTTGAAATTTCAATAACTGGTTTCATTAAGAGAATTCCAAACCGGAAGATGGAGAATTAGTATAGCAACTACGTTTATACACTAGAACAAGCATATAGATAATTATAAAATATATAGCTTGAATCCACCGATTAATCGCAAAAATTATATGAATCTGCACCTGAATAGTTAAGTGATACCCCTGTCATTCACTAATTCAACAAATCCGAACAAATTTAAGAACCTAAAATCTTCAAAACCAAGGAATTAAACAACTTTAAAGTAAATATCTCCGCGTGAGAACAAGTAAACAACAAATTACGAATTTGCAGAATCATAGCGGAAGATTACAAGACATTAGAAACATACCGATGACCGTTGATACCTCCGACGCCATCTCTTGCTGCATTCTATGGCACGCTCCTAGGGTTTCTGTCTCCGAGCTTATTAACACAGCAAGTCTATCAAGGACTGGTCATAGAAACTCTCTGACAAATGTCTTTGCAACGGTTTTCATCTGTCCATTGAGAAGCTTTGTGGTTTCTTAGCGAGCAAGTGTACAAGTTTTTTATGCATACTTTGATGCGACCATGGTCTGGAAGAAGTAGGAAATGGATTGGTAATAGGCATTCTTAATTTGAAGTCCCTAAGGTATTTAAGGTTAACAAATATGGTCCTTGAAGTTTGTAGGTGAAATTGTAAAGGACATTCAATAGGTGTGACTTGTTAAGAAAATGTGGCAAATATGTCAATATCGCCCTTACCCTTTGCTTTATTAAGTGACTTGATTTTGATGCTTAAATATCTACATTAGATTAGATGCCTAAAAACTTTTCATCAAATAAAAGTTAAAGAAAGTTTATAGACCCACAATAAATGTCATAAATATCTTAAATGAAAAGGTATTTAGTAACCAGATCGAAAACTTGCAAATGAAACTTTTCATAAAAGTAATTCTTGTGTGTGTATAAAAAATAAAAAAAAATAAAAATAAAAAAAATAAAAAAAAAAAGATGAAAAACATTAAAGTTTAGATGTGAGAAAAGTATTATGGTGTGATTGTTTGTGTATTTATGTTATCGTAATAATTTTAGGCTTAACAGTATCATACTACTACATAGTGCATCATTTATGACAACAAAATACTAGAATCGGCCCAGTCCAACCATATCATCTAGAATTTGATAGGATAAACTTGATGGAGAACAACAAATGGATAATGATGTTAGACAACTTGCCCTCAAAATGTCAATGGGTCACATCTTAAGGATGTCCTCATAAACATGTTTCCCACTATATATATAAAACCTATAAAACATTTATGGAATGGGTTCGCATATATATATATATATATATATATATATATATATATATATATATATATATATATATATATATAGAGAGAGAGAGAGAGAGAGAGAGAGAGAGAGAAAGAGAGAGTTAGGTTATTTTGTTTTCACTATCTATTATGTGCATGTATGATTGACTCTGGACCAATCATTTTAGTTATTTTAAAAAATTAATTAATGCATATTACATGTTGAAGATATAATGCATATTAATTACATATTCAGTATTTAATATGCATTAATTACTTTCTTAAAATAACTAAAATGATTGGTACAGAATTAATCATACATGCACACAATAGATAGTGAAAACATGTGAACTTAAGTCTATATATATATATATATATATATATATATATATATATATATATATATATATATATATATATATATATAGAGAGAGAGAGAGAGAGAGGACTAGGTTCATGTGTTTCTTATAATTATTGTGTGCTAAAATACACAATAGAAATTTAGTAAAATTAATTAATTATTTAATTAAACAAAGATAGATATTAAATGATTTTCATAATTGTATGTACATTAGATAATATCCATAATTATAATTCTTTTTTTTATAAAAAACCAATCGCGAGCGTCAAAATTTAAAGTCATCAACAGCCAAGGAAATGGATGTACATTTGTACATTGGACACACATACACCGAATTATACTATAAAACTCACCTCATTACTGAAAAAATTCACCTCTTTTTTCGTTTAATTATTTTTTTAAATCACGTTTTTTATCCGAAAAAAAAAAAAAAAAAAAAAAAAAAAAAAAAAAAAAAAACCGAACATACCATGGTTCATGATCTTTCGTTCTCTTTCCATAGAGATCTATATTGATATATAAAAAAAAACTTTTTTTTCGAAAAAACTCACTTCATTTTATTGTTTTTTTTCAATATTTAAGTTTATTTTTATCCAAAAAAACTAATTATAACAAAAAATTCAATTTTTTGTCATCTATTAATTAACATCAACATCGATTATTAAAATAAAATATAATATAATAAAATAAAAACTTGATCAGTTTAGATTTACAGTGTGAATATGAACTGTAAATATTTCAATTTTAATATTCACAATGTGAATCTCACTTAATATTATTCACATTGTGAATTTCCTCATATTCACAATGTGGATCTATACTGAAATTTCGTTTTATTTACATCAATATGAATCTATGTTTAAAAAGTACCAAAAATTATGAATTTTGATATATGTATTAAAAAAAAATTGATATTGGCCTCAATTTTTCAAAAAAACAAAGAAATGAATTAGGTTTTTTTGAAAAAAAAATCAATTTTGGTATATCAATATAGATCTCTATTAAAGAAGATAAAAAATCATGAACAATGGTATATTCGGTTTTGTTTTTTCGATAAAAAAAAAAACATGGCCTAAAAAATTAAAAGAAAAAAAAGGAAGTGAGTTTTTTTTTATAATCTGGTGCATGTGCGTTCATTGTAAAAGTTTACAACCCTACCTTTTTGTCATTGATCACTTTAAATTTCGACGCTTTAAATTGGTTCTTTGGTTCCTTGATTAATAATGGTTATCTATTGAACTTTTCCATATATATATATATATATATATATATATATATATATATATATATATATATATATATATATATATGGTTAGGTTATTTTGTTTTTACTAACTATTGTGTGTCAAAATGCATAGATCTGGACCACCAGATGGAATATAATCAAAGGTCATGATCTGAGAGTCTATGATATTACAATAGGGTAACATGCACCATATAATCACATAATTTTCAGCATAAGGGTATTTTGGTCAATTTACCTACATTAAAAAATGAAATTTTCGGACTTTAAGAGATAATTGATTCTTTTATTTTAAAATTTTTGAATATTTTAAATTAATTCATATTTAAAAATCCGATTTTATTCTGTCAAAATGACAGAATGACAAGCATAAACTAGTAAATATACTTTCGATTTTATTCTTGCAGAATACATTTCCAATGCAGTTATATTTGATAATTGACCTGATTTAAGAACAAGATAATATTCATATACATCCAACTTGGGTCTATGATTTTATTCCTAATATACATTCGAAATTAAATACAAATTCATACATATTCTTACAGACTAATATCCTTATATATTTTAATATAGTTATACATATTATAACAGGATATCATCAAACATGAATAAAATTGTTAAACAATAGCATTCTTGAATATACAATTATTAAACAAATGCACTTGATCCTCTTCAATGGTCCATATAATCAACTTGATCTTCACATATATGCTTGTTGTTGAACTCGATTCCAAATATTTCTCTTGTATGATTAATATTGAATTCCTTCTCCATGCAATTCTGAAAGAATAAGATACATTCCTCATTAGTATTACTAGTTAAACAAATATACTTGTTGTTAACAAACATTTTCAAAGACATTCTAACAGAATGCATTTATAGAAATAAATTTTAATAGAATACACTATATGTGTAAGACTGTGAGACTGTGCGGTAACTCTAGCGCTCCCTAGGTGGTAGCCGGGCATAGAAGTATGGTAAGTCTACGATTTGGCCATAGAATTCTTTGGGGTGAGTTAGGTCATGCCAGGAAGGTTGTGAGAATGTGGCAAAGAGGCAAGAATGGTAAGGAACTGTGAGCTTCTCATTACAATGATCGGACAGTGTCACGAAGTATCATAGACTCTCGTGATTTCATCTATGTGATGTTGAGTGCAGCTGTTGGTTAGGCAGATCAGGGGTAGGCCCGAGTGTAGTTGTTCGTTAGGAATATCGAGGGTAGGCTCGAGTGTGGTTAGCGGATAACAGGGCTATTGAGCCAAATAAGTTCTTGGGTAAATGTGGTGTGACCGGTAACTTCCGTTCATAGCTCGTCAGCGCATTTATATGTTGAGTATTTTGTCCGCATGTTTTGATAGTGCTCCTAGTCAGGGATGAGGAGTGAGATTGACAGGTTTGCTACTGACAATCACGGATTATTGACCTGGTATGAACGGGTTTGGGTGCCAGATTTTTGTGGGATCAAACATATTGAATTAGAGGAGGCACACAAGTCTAGGTTTTCGATACACCCCAGAGCCACCAAGATGTATCGGGATTTGACGCTTAGATATTGGTGGTCGTGCATGAAGAGAGAGATAGCTTGGTATGCTGAGAGATTCTTGACATGTAGGATTGTCAAGGTCGAGCACAGGAGGCTATATGGCAAGCTAAAGCCCTTGGAGGTTCCCATGTGGAAATTAGAACATATCATTATGGATTTCATCACACAGTTGCATTAGAAGGCTAAGGGATTCGATGCGATATGGGTTATTGTGGACCGTATGACCAAGAGCATTCACTTTCTAGCCATCTAAGAGAGTTATTTGGCCGAGAAATTGGCCGATTTGTATGTGCGCGAGATTGTTGCTCGGAACGGTATTCTAGTATCCATTGTATCTGATCGAGATGTTCGGTTCACGTCTCGCTTTTGGAAGAAGTTCCATGAGGAACTGGGTACGAGGTTACATCTTAGCACTGCATATCATCTGCAGACTGAGGGCCAGAGCGAGCGGACCATTTAGACACTTGAAGACATGTTGAGAGCATGTGTCATAGACTTTGGTGGAAGTTGGGACTCCAAACTTCCTTTAGCTGCGTTTTCTTACAGCAACTACTATCACTCCAGTATCGGTGTGCCGCCTTTCGAGCTTCTTTATGGGAGGAAGTGTCGTACCCCAATACGTTGGGGAGAGATTGGTAATAGAGTATTGGGAAGGACTAAGGTTGTCCTTCAAACGGCAGAGCTCATTCAGCAGATTAGACAGAGGTTGCAGGCAGCTCAAAGTCAGCAAAAGAGTTACGCCGACAAGCGTCAATCTAAGTTGGAGTTTCAGTTCGGTGGCATGGTTTTTGTAGCACCTGGTTTCTGGTACGTAAAATTTATCTTTGCATTTTTCATTTTTAGCCTTGGACTCGGCGAGTTGTAGGTCCGACTTGCCGAGTAGAGACGGGATCTGGAGCGTGTTTAAGTTGGCGACTCGGCGAGTCCATATTTCGGACTCGGCGAGTCACCGCTGTCTGATGAAACCCTAATTCCAAGGGTTTGCCCCCTATTTAAGTTAGCTTGTGCGACCCAAGCTCGCCCCCTTTCACCCTCAGAGCACCCTACATCAAACCCTAACTCGTTTCTTGTGAAATTGAAGTGATTAGAGTGATTCCTTGAAGTTTTTGGGAGAAGAAGGAGAGTGGAGCAAGAAGAGGAGAAGGAGACCAAATATCTTGGTGCTATTTCAGAGTTCTCTGAGGTATATCTCTACTCCATTATGTTTATATGCTTAAAACCCCATTAGAGCACCTTAGAGCTCTTCTTGATCCTTTTTCCAAGCTTTTGCATGAAGTAGAATTCGTAATAGGTTGATTATCCTCTAGATCTAGTCTTGGTTGAGCTCCAGAAGCTCAGATCTATAACCTTTATGGGAGTAAATTGCTTGAATGTCCTAGATCTACCTTCTTAGCCCTTATTTCGCCCTTAATCCCCATTCTATGCATTTCTACACGTAAAGTTGGAAACTTTACGTGAAAATCCTGCCCTAAGACCCAAATAATTCGATGGGGGTAGTCGTTGAACCATACCACATAGTTCCGGCAACAACAAAAGTTGATCTATGAATGGCATGAGCTGGATCCAAGCAGAATCGCGTGTATAGTTTTTGCATGTGGCCGACTCGGCGAGTCGTTCATCTGACTCGGCGAGTCGAGTCGCGAGTCCCCGAGTTTTTCCCCCTTTTTCGCATTTACGGGTTGGGAGTAATGAGTCATTAGGTGTGACTCAGTGGGTCGGAAGCTAGACTCACTCATGAAGTCACTCGGCGAGTCAATGTCATGACTCAGCGAGTTCAAGGCAACCTTCTTAGATCAAGAACAGACTCGACGAGTTGTTCATACAACTCGGCGAGTCATAGCATAAAGTGTTCATCGGATGAAGATGAACTCGGCGAGTTGTTCATACAACTCGGCGAGTAGGATGAAGGACTATTGGCCTTGGGTATAGAAGGAAAACTCGTCGAGTCTACGTCTAACTCAACGAGTAGAGACGGATTTATGGTCAGACTAAGGGAAAGGGACTCGGCGAGTCTGGTCAACTGGCAGTTGACTGTGACTTGACTCTTGATTTGTAAGGGTAAATGGTCAATTTACCCTGAATTCGGTTAGCAGTATTTGACTAAGGGTTTTGTGGGAATTATAGCCGGAGGATTTCCGGAGCGGAAGTAGCAGCAGATAGTCAGTTCCCACACAGATCGGCAGGGACTTTGAGGTGAGTTTCCTTCCAGTAGTAACGGGTCTAAGGCACCAAGGCCGGCCCATATAGACGAGATGTTAGTATTAGATTGTGGGCCGAGCCCGTATCTCTTGGTTAAGTTGATTATGGTATATGCCAGTATGATAGAGATGTTTATACTCATTGTCTGTGTGATACTTGTATATTATGGGTTAGCGGCTGAGTGTGGGCGAGGCCCGTATCTCTCCGAGAGTGGAGTGTGAGTGAGGCCCGTATCTCCCAGATAGTGGAGTGTAGGTGAGGCCCGTATCTCCCGACTAGTGGAGTGTGGGCAAGGCCCGTATCTTCCTGAGTGTGGGTGAGGCCTGTATCTCCTAGCGGTACGTTTTATGCTTGCATGGTATGAGGTATTATGGGGGAACTCACTAAGCTTCGTGCTTACAGTTTTCAGTTTTGGTTTCAGGTACCTCTTCGTCGAAGGGGAAGGAGCTGGCGCGGTAGCGGTACATCACACACACACCTGCTAGTATTCCGTATTATGACATCTAAGTAGGAGATTGTACTCTGACATTTTTATAATTATTACAATGTTTTCTGACATGCAACATCTTTTGTGAAATGAAATGGTTGTTGAAACATTTATTTCTAATGTTTTGCTAAGTACATGTTTTAAAAAAACGAAATTTTTGGCTCGTATTTTTGGGATGTTACAGTTTTGCTGAAGGTATCACCCTGGAAGGGTGTAATACACTTCAAGAAGAGAGGAAAATTGGGGCCCTAGTATATCGGTCCATTTCGGGTGATTGCCAGGGTTAGCAAGGTAGCTTATAGGTTGGACTTGCCTGAGGATCTCAGTCAGATTCACAGCGCCTTCGATGTTTCAAAGCTGCGAAAGTTTGTGGCTGATGATTCACGGTTATTCCTTTGGATGATGTTCAGGTTGATGAACGCATGAATTACATTTAGAGACCAGTGGTGATTTTAGATTGGAAGATGAAGGCCTTGCGCAACAAGGTGGTATCTCTGGTCAAGGTCCAATGGTAGCATCGAAGAGTTCCGAATAGACTTGGGAACCCAAGTCTGAGATGTGGGAGCATTACCCGGAGTTGTTCCCAGCAGTAGACTTCAAGGACGAAGTCTAGTTCAAGTGGGGGATGATTGTAACATCCCAGCGACGAGATATTTTTCAAATTTAACCCTTAAGTATGAAGGTTTATGGTATTTAGCCCTTATGTATGAGAAATCTTGAAAAATGGCCTATAATAGCAATTTGGTAATTTTGGGTCGAGGTGTAGTACATTGTGTATGTTGGGCGTACTTGTGTGGGCCTAGTACGTTGGGCGTACTTGCGTGGGACTAGTACGTTGGGCGTACATCGTGTACGCAGGTCGTACATACGAGGGTTTAAAACCCTAAAGTTTGGGGTTTGGACCCTATTTAAACATCTTTATGGCCTCCAAACTCATCTCTCATCAGCCTCCAACATCTCAATTCGATTTTAGCAAACCCTAGCCACTTGCTTGAGCATTCTTGACCCTTGTATGTGTTTTTGGTGGTTTTCAAGGAGAAAGAAGGAAGTAAAACCACCTTGGAAGCTTGAAGGAGCCTTGGATCTAGGATCTTCACCTCTCTAACAACCTCCAAGAGGTATACAGTTTCTAACTTGGCTTGTATTTCATTAGATCTTGCTAAGTCCTTGATTCATGAGTATTTTGTCCTAAGTCTTGACCTTTTTGGAGTATGACATGCTCTAGTCCATTCTAGTTGTCCTTTAAGATGCTTTGAGGGATTAGAAGCATAAAAATAGGGTTTTGGCTCTTGATCCTTCTCCATACATGTGATTTTTTGTCTTAATGGGTTAATATGATGGAGTCTTTTAGCATTTATCTCCATTTGGCCATGCAAGACCATAAAGTTGGAAACTTTATGGTCAAAGCTTATATTTGGGACTTGGATCTGCAATTTGGTCGTAATAGCTTAAGTATTAAGCTCTTAACTTGTTAAGAAGAAGACCAGCTACGTATATTGGGCGTACCATTTGGTACGTTGTGCGTACGCAGTTCAAGCCCCAATTCCTCGGACAGTGAGTACGCCCCGTGTATGAGGTCTGAGTTGACTCGGTTGGGTTGACTTGGTTGATTTTGACCAATTTTGACCAAGGCTATTTTGTGAAAATTGTTATTAATTTAGAATGGGAAATGTTTTGATTACTAGGAGTTGGGTAGAGCCGGTTGTCAGAGCAGAGATTCATTCAGACTGTATTCAGACTGAGATGTGAGTTTTGCTCATGGTACTTATGGGTCGAAGGCACCAAGGCCGACCCATTGGATTAGATATCATGTTTTGTTATATGTTGTTATGCGGACTTATGTGGTACTGGTTATGTGACTAGACTGGTAGATCTGTAGGACTACATGTGTTTTTTGTTATTGATTGATAATGTTATGTATCGATATGTTATGGTTTACTGGGTTGAGGCGGACTAACTGAGACTGAAGGCCAAGATACCCAAGGCGGTACGGATAGACTGAAGGCTTGCAAGGCGGTACAGTCAGGCCGAAGGCCCAGAGAGCGGTCCAGATAGGTTGAAGGCCTGGTGAGGCAGTCCAGTCATGTTGAAGGCTCTATATACATGTTGTTATCTTTTATTTTATGTGGTGGTACTTTGGGGGAACTCACTAATCTTTGGCTTACAGTTTTAGTTTATTATTTCAGGTATTTCAGAGGATCGTGGAAAAGCGAAGGCCTGATCATGCACATCTTCCTATTTTCATGTGATTGGTTTACTTGGGACACTCTGATATGATGTTACTTTTGAAACAATGAATATTTTTGTAAATAATGATGGTTCATGGTTGATGTTGAAAATTTTAAATTTCTTAGATTTTGGGAGTGTTACAATTTTCTTTCTCTTTTCAAACTCATTACCACTTTCCTCAAATGGGTTTTCATCACTTTCTTCCGACCACCCAAGAACCTCAAAAACTACAATTCATGGGCTATCATCACTGGAGAAACCGACGGCATCGGCAAAACCTTTGGCTTTCATGAGGTTGAAGAAGAAGTTTGGATGAATGTGATGAAATTGAACGTGATAGGTACAACTTTGGTAACAAGAGTTATGATTAAAGAAATGGTTGAGAGGCAAAGATATGTCATTGTAAATATTAGTTCGAGTGTTGCTAGCGTCCTCTTTATTAATGTGATCTATGCTACCAGTAAAGCATAAGTTGGTCATTAACTGTCTCTTTCTTTCTTTTAACTCAATCAATGGTTCTCTCTTTCTATTTTAAGATCATTTTAATGTCATGTGTGATTTAATTTTGATTCCAGAAACATGCACTATGAATGTTTTTACGACCAAAAGTCACACATGGTTTTGAGTTATGAAAACAAGTTATTTACATACACGATACAAGGTCAGAGAAACGAGGGATGAGGGACAAAAAAGTCAATAAAAGTACTATATCAAGGAATAAGTGAAACCTAAAAGGTATATATTGTTACAAATTAAGGTTCTATAGTTCAAATCTTATTTATAAATATAGGATAAACAAAAACTATATACAAACAAAGATTTTCATTGATGGAGGTGGAAATTGCATATGTTTATTTCATTTATGTTGCAAATTGGATAAAATAAAAAACTTAGTATCAAAATTGCAAAAGTTCGAAAAGTTAGTGTCAAAATCGCAAAAAAAATGAAAACATTGTGACTTTTGCACCACATTTTTTCGCTTCTTACTCGACATAATGTCACATCAATAGTGGCAACCGGAGGACCTAAAGCAAACCGAAAATGCGGTGTCAAAATCCAAAAAAGGTAAAAAGTTAGTGACCAATGTTATCGATCAACGTAAGTATCATTATCTCTAACCAAGAAACAATCGAGAACAATATAATATTAATCGTTCAAGGACAATCGAAGAAGAAATCAGAAAAATCAAAAACAACAATTTAGGTATCAATTTTAGTTGATCAACGTAAATATCATTATCCCTAATCGATATTTTAATTTCGGTGTGAATTTTAATCACAATCAATCAAACTTGTTTTGAAGTTCAAAATTAGGATAGATTGTTTTAATTTAAGCGAATAGATGAATTTATGTTTTTTGTTTCGGTTACTCGTAAATCAAATTATCACAAATTTAAGGTGAAGACAATTTGATATTTGATGAAAATAAACTATGCAACTATCCAATGCTTAGTAAATCGAAATTCAAAATTACAAGCATAACCTATAGGAAATTTAAGGTGAAGACAATGCAACTATCATTATCAAGTTACTTGTTTGTTGTGAAGCAGGTTCTTGTTGAGTTGGAAGTGGTTTTGTTGTGGATGGAAATTTTTTTGATATTGAGGATTTTGTTGGTAGACTTGAAAAGGTTTTTTTTATTGGTAATTGGTAGTGGAAGGTTGTCCTTAAATTTGATTGTTTCGTAGCTGATCGTACTTCCTTTGGTTTTGCCCCAAAAATCCTCATATTGCTAAAGGTTGTTTCGATTCATCTTGTAACATTGGACACATATTTGTGAGATGTCCAAATTTCAAGCATAACCTACAGGCTTTGGTCTGGGGCTCAATATCCTTATCAGTTATCTTTATCCTTTGTAGTCTTCTTAATAAGGCCACGTCATGTATAGTTTATTAAACTATGTTATAATATTGTATTGTTATATTCTCACTATTTTAAACTTTTAAACTTGTTTTGGAAACCTTAGGACCATTATTTACGCTAACTTAAACTATAAACTTTTAGGATTTAAAAACAAATGTTTTCATAAAGGATATAAAGAGGGTTGTTACAATAAGTTAGCGCTAGTGCAAGTTCTTGATATTTATGAAAATTAGGTACTCAAAACTTGAGTCATTTTCAAATAAAAGTATGATGTATATTGCATGTTTATTGCGAAGATTTAATGATCTTCTTGAAAAGGAAAATGTTTAAAGATGCATTCATCCGTTTGAAAAAAAATGTTTAAAGATGCATTGTTATGCTTGAAAATGAAAATGTTTAAATAATATACTTGATATGCGCTCGATTACATTGATGCATCGTTATTAAATGATTAGATGCATCAGATGCATGACGCTTATTTGACATACCTATGAGTTTTGATGGGGGTTGGCTAAAAAGACACACTATTTTACTATTTAGACAACCCTAATTAATGTTTGGAATATGATACTTTGCCCATTATCCTTACTTATAAAAAGAAGATATTTAGGGCGTAATGTTTTATTCCCTGTCCTAAAAAATTTCACCATGGATACCATATTTTGTTTTCCATATATTCAGTGTGGAATTTAACAAGTAAAGTATAAAATATTTTAAATAAGCAATCTATGTTATTTGAATATGATAGAATAAGCAGAAAATTATTCAGTAATATAGCTTAGGATCCCTTTACAAAACA
Organism: Lactuca serriola; assembly: GCF_051521515.1. Classification (NCBI taxonomy): domain Eukaryota; kingdom Viridiplantae; phylum Streptophyta; class Magnoliopsida; order Asterales; family Asteraceae; genus Lactuca; species Lactuca serriola. The sequence goes on along the minus strand of NC_136410.1, from coordinate 74,495,869 downwards.
TGTGTGTATATATATATATATATATATATATATATATATATAAAGTTTAATTTTGATTATCCAAACGTCTATGTTTTTTCGGTTTGTTTTGGATATTGGTTCTCACTTGTGACTTATCTAATCTGTTACTTTATTTTTCTAATTTTTAGGTCATGGTGTTTTACTAATTCAGTTATTTGTCAATTTGATGGTATGTAATTTTTTTTTTTTGTGTGTGACTTAATGTGTTTGGACTTTGACATAAGAAACTGAGCAAATGCCAAATGGTTCCTAGATAGACCGAGTTTCAAAGTAACGTAACAAATGCTAACATGATAACAAAATTAGATTTGGACTCCAAATAACCATCATATTAATGGGACATGAAAACAATCCATGTTTGTTGTTAATCCAACACCCCCAAAGCATGCACAAGTCGATAAACTAGAATAGTTGTTATAAAATTGCAACTAACCATGCTTGTCCACTTCCCTGGTATCCCAAATGTATCCCAACCATATTTACATCATACCACATTGTAGCAAAGGGTGCTAGCATGTCACGACATATCATAATATTCAATATCCATGCAAGAGACTTTTTTTTGTCAAGCGATCAACACATGACAAATCAAAAAGACTACAAGACATATCAATATGATCAATGAGTGATTATATAATAACCATACCATGTGGATGGTCTAATTCTAAAATACATATAATAATGAACGAACTATACACAAGATTGCATACCAAATATGATCACACAATATTATAAATATAATCAAGCATGTAGAGTTATAGCATGCATCAATTTTCGTAGATGGTCGTGAACTCACATCGATTTTTCTAACCTTAGAATTTTGTTGATATGCCAAATAATTCCATTTCAAACCTCATTTACTAACAATAAAATAAATTGCAAGTATTATCCATAGTAATTTAATACTTAGGTTGTTTGTACATTTTTGTTCTCATTTAGATACAAACCAAACTTTACCATCTTTTGTCAACATTACCTATTTAGGTAATGTACTTATAATACAAAATTGTATTTGTAGTTTGGTTGTATATCATATGGTCTGGTATTTCAATATACTTCTAAACACAATTCAACACTTTTGGTTACTTAATTCTTGAACTAGTTTGACAACATTTTGCCTATTTATAACAACATTGGTTTATAACTAATAACATATTTCCAATGAGATTTTGTTACATTTTCAAGTCAAATATCACTTCATTAGTATTTAATGACATTAATTACTCATCGTCATTTATATAATCGAGGTCTAGGATCATCTTACAACTTTGTTAAGAATACACATAATAACTCTTAGAAACCACATTGATAATACAATCATTCCTCTAAGTGATAGTAGATGGTCTTGGAACTCTCTAATCCCTGGAAAACTGAATATTCTAGCTTGACGAATCTGTTATGGTAAACTTCCATCCATGGCCAACCTCTTTAAATTCGGTATCAACTTATTAAACTTGTGCAGGATTTGTAATGGAGCCCTAGAAACAGAGGAGCACGTGTTCATGGATTGCCTAGTATTACATGAAGTATGGCAGCAGGTCTGCAGATGGTGGCGTTTGTTGGATTATCCTCTAAATTCAATTCGCAATCTGTTAGACTGCAAAGCAAGGCTCGGGGGTCATTATAGGTTGTCAAATATTCACGAAGGTATAATGTTAGTATTTCTTTAGGTGATTTGGAGATATAGGAACCTTAAAGCCCATTCTCGAAATTCAAATCCAAAACCACATACGAAGCTGGTTTACGAGGTACAATCAATATCTCTTCTTTGGATCAATGCAAGGAAACGGAAAGGGCAGAATCTAAGATGGTTTGAATGGAGTTGTGATCCGATTTTAGAATGTTACCTTAGACTATAGTTTTGGCAATTTCTTTTGTTTGGTTTTGATGTTCTCTATCATTTCCTGTCTTTTTCTTTTATGCCTCCTAGCCCCTGGCTAGTTTTGTTTTGTTTTATTAATTCCAGTATGCCGTTCAAAAAAAACATTTACTTTAACCCCGTACTAAATTCACAGTTTATAAATTTTGATTAAATTTAGTGAAAGTTCTTACATAACAATTGTTATTTAACATGTTCATCACCTTTTAAGTTCAAATCCTTAACATGCATTAAGATTTTTATTAATACCCATCATTATATAATTTGGTTTGATAGAATAAGAAAAATATTTGAACCGATCATCAAGTTTTTAGTTTCAATTTTTAAAAGTTTTTTGTTTTTAGTTTTTAAAGAAAATTTCAAGAAAAAAAAAGTAGGAGTTTTTAACTTCTATTTTGAATAAAAATTTCATAATTCAAAAGCTAATTAAAATAGCTTGTGGTATAATCCAATTTTACATCTTTAGAAACTAAAAACTATTATTGTATAGTTCTACATAAATAAAAACTACAACTTTTAGCTAACAAGATATTTTATAATTAATTATCAAATAATATGATTAATTAATAGGCCTCCCAAGTAGTTGGAGCTTCACATAAAATCAATAAAGTAGATGTAACAGAATAAACTAGATGTAACAACTCATAATAATCATTTAAATCGCCATAATATAAATAAGATGAATCTTGAAAAATAATCTAAAAAACTGATGGGGATCATCAATCATGATTCTTCTCATGAATACTCAAAACAAGAAATAGAAATTAAAAACTAAAAAGAAAAGAGTTCTCTGATTTTTTTTAATATTTTCAAATATTAACTACTAAAATTAAGAAAATTAATTGTCCTTGACCTCCACATGTCTCTGAGACCCGATCGAATCAAAGCGCGTTCCGGTCATCATCATCACCTTGAACTCATCAAAGCTTATCATGCCGTCGCCGTTAACATCCACACCGGCGATCATTTTCCGGCATTCCGCGATCGAGCATTCCTCCCCTAAACTCTCTAAAACGTTATGCAACTCCTCCGCCGAGATCGACCCGTTTTTATCAATATCGAAAACAGAAAACGCGTCTTTCAGATTCTCCAACACCTCCGCCGAATCGATATCCTTCGTGTTCAACTCGACGAACTCCTGCAAATTTATGAATCCGTCGCCATCTGCATCCACCTCCTTGATCATGTTCTTTAATTCCTCCTCGTTAGGCTGGTGGCCGAGGCTTCCCATTATCGATCCCAGTTCAGACCACGAGATCTTCCCGTCGCCATTGACGTCGAACTTTTTGAATACTTGTTCCAACTCCTCCTCGATCCGCTCGCGAGAGTTGAAGGAGCTCGTACGCGATGCCACCGGCGGCGACTTATTCGACACAGGATTTGTGCCGTTGTGGCTGCTGTCGTCTTTGCCGTTTTTCTTCTTCCGATGAAACAAATTCTTCAAACCCATGAATACGATAGGGTTAAAATTCCTTTTGATTTTTCAACACGACAACAAATGGCAAAACAAAATCAAAAAATCGCCGAAATTTGGAAAGGATTGAAAGCGACTGGGATGAAATTGATGGATTGAAAATCGGAAAAAAGGGATTAGTTATGGATGGGAGAATTTGAGTGATGAAGATCAACGTATCAAACCCTTTTTTGTCGCCCCCTTTTTAGGTATCATAGTTCCTGTAGAATAGAGGCGTGCGTGAATGCACGATGAGTGAATGGTGCCCCTTCCTGTTTTCTCTCCGCTTCAATTAAACAAACTTAATAATGCCAAACAACACCTAACAAACAATATAAGTACTTTGATTTTTTTTTCTTTTGAAGTAAGTCTTTAAATTCAAATTCAAGTTTGATTTACAAATTGTAGATAAAATAAACGATTAATTGTATAAAAATTTTATATTTAATAGATTTTTCTGTTTAAATGTAAACTCTTTTTATTCTATTTTAAAAAATCACATACATCTTTTCATTTTTTCCCCATTTATGTCTTTTAGCAAGTTTACCGGTATTCTTTTGTTTTTATAAATAAAATTGGGAAAAACCATCAACTATTTTTTATACCCTTGACTTTTTTTTTTCAAAAAACTCACACTTTTTTGTTTATATTAGGTTTTTACATTTTTGCTCATAATTTTTCTATTTTTCTTATTGTTGTTATTTACAGTGTTCTTAATAGTTTTGAACATCAAAATCTAAAATAAAAAACATTTTGTTTTTTTCAACACAAAGAGAAAAGATGTCTTGCCGAAATTTTGTTGAAAAAATATATATTAAAATCCATTTGCAGAACAATCAAAATTGTAGCATCTGAAGTTCATTGGTTAGTGTCTTTGATATCTTATAGTATTATTTTAAGAATCAAATTAAAAGACAACTTCTAAATTCCAATCTATCTTTAGAATCTAATGTAAGCTTTAATGTTTTTCCGTTGTAAACATTTCAATCTTAGATGTGATTTGATCAATAATAATATCATTAGATTCATTATACATTGAAAATTATGTAATGCCTAAGGATAAAGTGTCTTTGATATCTATAGTATTATTTTAAGAATCAAATTAAAAGACAACTTCTAAATTTCAATCTATCTTTAGAATCTAATGTAAGCTTTAATGTTTTTCCGTTATAAACATTTCAATCTTAGATGTGATTTGATCAATAATAATATCATTAGATTCATTATACATTGAAAATTATGTAATGCCTAAGGATTTGTTGAATATTGTTAGTGCATGAAAGTGTCCCTCAACAGTTAAGTGTTTATGGCGAGGTGTTGAAGGAGTGCGAAGATGTTTTTGGATGTGGACCGAAGTTACCTTATAACCAAACTTGGTGATTGGCTACGTCCGGTGTACTGTACACCACAACACAACATTGTGTCAGTATTTTATTAGATGATATCTTTTGTTTAGATTTTGTTTGTAATGCATGCTAAGTATGACTGTTAGTCCACCGTATTTATATTTTGTGGGTGTATGAATAGAGAGGTTATAAGTATGTTGAATGTCTTCCTTGAACTTTATAAAAAAAAAAAAAGATCAAGTTGATATTATTCTTCAAACTTATTTTGTTCGTCATTTATTAACTTTAAGTCTTGCATAAAAGTTTGGTTAGAATTCAACTAAGTTATTATCCTTGTTTTATATTTATTTTGTTGTTCTTATGATTTACGTAATTTAACTTGTTAATTCTACATCTAATTTATTGTTGAACTATTAAAGATCTATTTGAGTTAACTTATACAATTATGCAATTGTTTGTCTCAAAAAAATTCTCTCAGCAATCAGTATCAAAGTCATAATGGTTCTTTAAATTATTGATGAAAAAATAACGTTTCAAATGAATATAATGACATTATTATGGATCAAATCACTTTTGAGATTAAAAACATTTCTAAGAGGAATCTAAAATTATAATCCAAACATAGATTTAGAGTTTCAAAGGTGTCATTTTGTTTGATTCTAGAAATAATCTAAGATGTCAATCCAACTTACTTCATGTTCCGACTTAGAAAACCAATGACTCTGCAAGTAGGGACGGATGCAGGATTTCATAGTATGTCTGACACGGGGAAGATAGTAGTGGAACAATAGTAAAAAAATCAAAATTTATTACACTACGTTTAGACTACTTAGTTGTTGTTGGTGATTTTAGTGTCACTTGGCATTTTTGTGTAATTATAATTGACATGTGAGCTAAGGGGCCTATTGTTTGTACTCTATATTATATGTTTGGTGAATACAGAGTATATACATATATAAGATCAAATTATAAGTCGGTACGACAAAATGACGGGGGTCAAGGGTTCGCGCCCCCTTGCAAGGTCCTAGGGGCAACGCTCATAGAAAACCATTGATTATGTCATTAATTTCAAGATTTGCATAACTAATTTTGGAGATTAATCCTAATTTGTCATGTATATACGACTCCTCTTTTGAGCCATATACAAAACCCTTTTCTACACGTTCTCAAAATTCTTTGGCGATTTGGCTTGTGTTTATGTGTCTAGATACACAAGTGTCCTTTTTGATTATCCTAGACTGGATTTCCTTAGGGTGGAAATATCAGTTCGGAAAGTAAACATACACGATCTATAAGGAATCTGGATTTTCACCATCACCCTACTTTCATTTATCCTCCAACAGGCGTTGTCAATGTCACTACGTGCACCGTAACAAAACCTCCATTGTCTGCAAGTTAGGTTCTCTTTCAACATAGAAATACTGATAATCATGGATCAACGGCATTCCATTAAATATATAAAAAAATGAAATCTTCCTCTTTAGGGTAGTTAATTGTTAATTTTCATATGCTATAATTTTTTAGCATCATAAAAATAAACTTTTAAACAACAAGAATTGAAGACAATATTTTTTCTCTTTGTTTTGAAAAATTTTATAAATGTCTCCTTTAAAATTTGATGTTAAAACCTATCAAAACTCTAACAATAAGAAAAAAACAGATGAATTATGAGTCCAAAAAAATTTGCCCAAAGGAAAATTTTATAAATGTCTCTTACTTTTTTTTCCAAATTTTGTATTGTGTCCTATATATTAGCAAACAAACTTTTTTCCCTGCTTTTTCATTGTCTAATATGCATTTCAAACCAACTTTTTTCTTAAAATAATATTTTTACAAAAAAAAAAATTGTTTTATTATTATTTGGGTTTTAAATCATATTGCCTCATATACATTAGCAAATTTTCTCGTTGTTATTGTACGGCACTTGGATTTGATGAAATAACAAATATTATTTAAAATCTAAGACAAAAATAAAGCACAAAAATTGTAAACGATTATTTTGAAAAAAAATGGTTTGTAAATGTATATTAAGCAATGCAAAAGTAGGGAAATAAATTTTTGATGATGTATATGCGGCAATACAAAAGTAGGAAAAAAAATTAAGAGAATATTTTAAATTTTTTTAAAAAATGGAAAAAAAAAATCTTCTAAACTATTATAAAAAGGTCTTAGAAAAGTTGTAAAAAAAAAAAAATGGGGCATATTGGTAACTAAATTTTGAATTTGGACCGAATTTATAATAAAATTTAAAATTTAGGTCAAAAGTGTAAAATTTAAAAGAAAAAGTGACATATTCGACTTAGGATAGCAAATAATCATATGGAGTACATGAGTTGGTTACCCTTTTAAAATATAAAATCGATTAATTGACAATTTTAATACATTCTAACTTTTTAGTTTATAGAAAACAATGATAACCCTTTAATTCGTATCAGCGTTATTTTCTTCGTTTTAATAAATAAGGTATTTTCATGTATAGATATTTTGAGGTGCGGTTTTATCAATTGAATTTAGTAGTGTTTTCTCTAAATATTAGTATTAAAAGAGAAACTTTACGACACCATTTAAAACAATTTGGGCCGTTGATTGTGTTTTCTTTATAGGTTTTACACCCTTAGATCAATTTGCTTACGTCACCTTTATCAAACAAAAAGTCAACCCGTTATATTAGGAAATTAAATGTAGGAATTAAATGAAAATGATACTTGAATTATTTCCAAACTTACAACTACAAAATTGGTTCCTTATTAATGTAAACCTTAAATTTATGCTCTATTTTCATTCAAAATTGTTTTCCAAATATATTATATGTTGAAATCTCGGAAACTATTAATTTCAAATTTCAAAAGTTTCGGATATTATTATGAATCAATACACTTTCAAGCATGATATCTTCTATTTTAAGTTTAAATGGGATTTCAATTAATTACCTGCTAATTTTCATCATATTGATTTGTATATATATTTCAAACCTTTTTAATAATCAATTTACACAAACATTATGTCATAATTCCTCCGCAAAAAACAAACGCAAAAAAAACTTCAACCTTCCCATCAGTCTGATTAGTCGAATAAATGTATGTACTTCTTCCTTAAATCCTTTTAATTTGTAAGTGTGATATTGTTTTCAAATTTATATGTTTTTACTCATTCGTATGGATCTTTGTTGAATACTTATAATTTGGATGTATAATGCTGCTTTTGAATTTTTTTTTTTTTTTTTTTATGTTGTGTTTGGTTCTTGGTTCTATCTTTTTAATCGGTAACTATGATCCTATTTTCGAAAACAGTAAAGTCAATGTTAAAATTGGATGTTATATATAACGAAATTATGATGTTACATATGTGTGTATACCTTTGTAAAAAATCAATAGACAAGACAAGAGATGACATGACATAATATAACAGACGGGTTGTACAAAAGACATGAACGCCCTCATTAGAAAGTTTTCTTATGTCTCCGGTAGTGACAGAATAAGAATAAGAAATATATATTCTCAACAATTGATATGAGCTTTAAAGTTAAATATAAGCATGTTGTGAAAGATGAAAATAGGCTCACGTATTCTTTGTTCAAAAAGAATCGGTACCATACATGGGCAAGTAAGAATGCACGGTATAATAGAAGTGTGTACTCAACTAGAGTCAGCATTTGACCCTGAAATACCGAAAACGCCCCTGAGAACCTTCTGAAAAAAAAAAAATCAGGTATACTCAAGGACCAAAAATCTAATCTACTCTAAATTGAAGTAAAAAAAAAAAAGAAAAAAATAATTTTTGTTGTTATGCTATATGTTTTTTAGTTTTGGTTCAAAGGCAAAATGGTCATTTAAAAAAACTAACAGTTAGGCTGTTAAGTTAGGCAATCATAAAAGTTTTATGAAACAGTCCCCCCCCCCCCAAGTTTTGAGGTCATGGTGGTGGATTGAGTTTCGTCACTTTTGCCTCTAATTTGCTCTTTGTTTTATAGTAAGGAATGTTCTTTGCTATCACTAGATCATTTCTTGCACGTTCGGGATCCATTGATATAATCCCTGTTGTATTTCAAATTCAATAACAAATTGTAATTAATTAATTTCTCATTGAAGTTAATAAATTATAAATTTATCTCACTTCCTGCTCATCCAAGTTTTCTCATTGCTATACCATCAAGAAGTTGATCATATCGCATATTTTTCTAAATAAGAAACACTAATATCAACAAAAAAAAAGCTATTTAATTTCGTAATAAAGTTGAATTAAAAAATAAGTAAATAAATAAATAAGAAAAAGAAGAACCTTGTATTACCATCATATTTTATGTTTGACCTCATCATCATATTCAAATCCTCCCATTATTTGAGGCATTGTGATTAACCAAAATGCAACAATGCTTGGATCTTTCATGCTATCAATAATATGTTGAAACACCAAAAGAGATGTTTTGAAGTTTTGAAGTGAGATAATTGTTACAAGAGGAAAACAGGTAGAATCGTAATTGGCATTTACCTCATAAGGGTTTTTTTTCATTATGTTGTAAACTTTGCATGGAGGCTCGATAATCTGCAAAGTAAATAAAACTATGGGAGTGTTTCTTTTTTTCTTCATTAAACTCTGTAGTGAACGACTATATGGATAAAGTGTTCTATACATAAAGATTGTAGATAAAAAATGGAAAATAAAACGCAATGGATTGTGAGAAATCACAAAAAATAAGAACCAAACCTAGGAACCAACATCGAACAAAAACCTTACTTTCTTTACTTCAAGAAAATCAACGTACATGCACATACTAAAAACCGTAGAACGAATTTCACAAAAAAAATGTTATTTCATAAAAAAAGAAGTCTGAAAAAAAAAATATAGTGGTAAACCGAAGAAGGCATATCAAAATCAACAAAAATAAAACGAAGATATAAACATAAATGATGGACTTGATAAATGATTTATGTCATAGTTATCCCTAAAATAGAAAAGAAGTCATCAATGAATCTTAACATTGTCGATGATAGTGACAACAACTCAGATTAAGGAAAAAAAGACCTGATATTAGAGATGAAGTGGAAGGAGATGATTAGCTTCGTTTCAGATTTATTGGTTATAGTTTCTTTATATTTAATAGAGTAAATTACACGAATGGTCCCTATGGTTTTGGGTAATTTGCACGTTAGGTCCCTAACTTATTTTTTTAACTCGGAAGGTCCCTATTGTTTGTTATTGTTACACGCTTGGTCCCTGTTGTTTGTTTTTGTTACGCGTTTGGTCCCTATCTTATGTAAAAATACAATTATTTAAATATGGAAAAAATGGTATGGTAGGTAAGGTAAGGTGAGGGGGTGGGTTAGAGTGTGTTTATTTAAATAAATTAAAAAATCAAGGGAAAAATAGACTTTTTATGTAAGACAAAGACCAAGCGTGTAACAAAAACAAACAGTAGAGACTTTCCGAGTTAGAAAAATAAGTTAGGGACCAAATGCGCAAGTTACCCTAAACCATAGGGACCATTCATGTAATTTACCCTATTTAATATTGTGGGGGGTTTTATGTGGTTCATTTTGAAGGAACATAAATAAGTTGCTATTTTTTGAAATAAACAGTTATATTTCGCAATATAGCCATAAAATAACAATGTATTTTGAAAGTACATTGTCAAACGTTGGATTATACTTGTATAGACCCATTTTCACGCATTGTTGGCTATATATAGTTGTTTTCCGTGTCACAAGTAAAAAATATTTGAAGGTACTTATATGTGACAAGCAAGGTCATTGAACTAATAAAACAAAAAATATTGTCTATAAAGAGGTCCTTCAACGCTATATATATTTACTTATTTTAGTGTAATTTCTACACATTTCAATAATACCAATAAACCTGCTTTTTTATAATTATTCTGTAATATCTATATAAATTTGTATTTTATTTATGTGCTCCCCACGTTTAACGCGAGTCATATTCTAGTTACACATAAAAGCAACGACATCATCCGATTAATTCAATATTCTTAGAAGTCGTTCTATTTTGGCAACTCCAAATACAAACTAAATGTCAAATATAAAAGATATTTTATAAATCCAAACATCCGATCTATTTGTTTGATTGTTTGGCCTTTTATTTGGCAAACCATTTAATGATTCAAAGGGTGTTTGGTTTTTTTACTTAATTTAGATTTTTTTTTTTTTTGTATAAAAACATTAATTATGGAAAATATTATTATAATTAAATGTTAAATACATTAATTATACATAACATTCTCCATGATTAGCGTATTTCATATTTTTCAAAGAGAAATATTCTATGGGATTAATACATTTTATATTTAATTACGGTGATATTTTTATAATTAATGTTTCTTATGGAATTAATACATAAAACTCAAATAAGTTATGTGTTTATTTGTAAAATTGTTTATTAGTTTATTCGGTGTTATAATGGAGTTTTGTAAAAAAAAAAAAAAATAGTTCTGAATTAGCTTATATGATGTCGAAACAAAATAAGTTGATAATTATTTTTAGTAATTGACAAGTTTTTATTTTATGTGTAATAATTAACAACTTATTAAAAAAATCCTTATATAAATCAATAAGTAAGTAGGAAGTGACTTATCAAAAACTTTTTATTTAAGTTGATAAGTGCTTATGAAAATTTTTTATTTAAACATTAAAAACTCTTTATTGGTGATACCAAACCGAGATAAGTCAATAAACACTTCAAATAAGCAATTTCAGACACCCTCTTTAGGCTTGACAACAAACTTTTTAAATTTTTTGACAATTTTTAGCTTTAAGAAAAAACTCAAATTAAAGAAAAAAATGTGTTCGAAAATACAAGTTTAAGACTTTTATTTTAACCAAAAAACTCATAATCCAAAAGCTACTTCAAGTAGTTTTTTTTTGGACCTTTTAGATTTTCATAGCTTTTAACTTTTAGTTTTTATGTAATTTTAAACTTTTATAATTTTCTGCTAATTTGTAGAATACTTTTACACAAATAAAAACTACAACTTCAAGTTACAAACTAATATTCAAGTTACAAACTATTGGTTTTAAGTTTTACAAATATCAGCTAGTTTTGTCAAACTCGTCCTTAATCATTATAAGTTTTTAGTTAATTTGCCCAATAATTCTACACAAATAATCTAATTATCAACTATCAGTTTTCAGTTTTAGAACTACATGTTAGTTTTGTCAAACACGTTCTTAATACAATGACCAAGAAAATGATTCAACAATATGCAAAACTTGTAGCTGATTTTGGATTTTCTCAATATTCCATATCTTTTTTGTTTTATAGTTATTTTATTGTTTGACTAATCTTATGCTAATTCTATATCATTCCTAGGTTCTGGACAAAATGGAAGATAATTTAGTAAACATATTGGTTATATATAACTTAATTTTGTTATTAAATAAGTTCATTAATTGGTTAATGAGAATCAAACATAGCCTATAAAAACGTTAGCAACAAAACCTTGAGTTACCTTATAACACCATAAATTTGAATTGTAACAAACATAAAATAAACTTTAAGATAACGAGGAAACATAGAATACAAAACAAGTAGATTTCTTATTATAGTTGACATTGACAATGAGTGAATAAAGTTTAAAGTTTAAAATAAGTCGGGATATCTATCTTTTCTGGCTTTAGCCCTTGTGGACTCCAATAAAAATAACACAGCCACAAGAGCAAACATCCACTGGAGTAATAACAAATACCTCCTCCATCATCCCAGAGCATTCATTCTTCTGGAAGAAAAAAAGGTGAAAGAAAAAGAAAAAAAACCTACAACCCATCATCTTCATAATAACAACTTCTTCACCAGAGACAGAAACTACTAACGATATACAATTTACACTTTATACCCACAAGACAAGACAATGATAGATCATAAATGTAGTTGCCCTGGACCACTTTTTCGCGATGATCTTGAAACAGGCGGCCTGTTCAACTCTGGTGTGGGCCCCCTCACTTCTTCCGCTTTCTCAGCCTCCTTCACCTCCTGTAACTCATTTTTCATTTGTAATTAAATTGGATCATTTCCAAAAATGTTAATTAGTGATTTATGAGGTGTTAAATTTATTAAGATACCTTTGAGGAAATGGAAATGTTGCGTGAAAAGGAGCGTGCTTGTGTTTTTGAATGCAAGCGATGTTGGTGTTGTTTCTGTTGAAATCGTTGTAGCCAAGATGCAAAGTTTATTCCATTATTGCTCATGTTCATGTTATGAGAAGAAGAATCTTCCTCCTCATTCATGTTCATGTTCATGTTCATGTTATTGAAATCTTGTGAGAGTGTGGAAGGGTTTCTTGATTCTTTGTTGAAGGAATATGAAGGTACTGTCTTCAAACGAGTTCTTAAGATCTTAAAGGCTGCACTTTGCTGCATTCATAGTAAATCAAATAAACATTTCTTCAATTCATTTTATCTATATCTACTTAGGAAAGAGAACTAGAAAAGTAGAGATTCACCTGAGGAAGTAACATGAGAAGACCATAGAGCGATTTTAACAACCATATGTATCTTCCAGGTTCAAGAAGCTGCATATAAATAATATAAAAAGTTAACTTTCTTTTAATAGAAATTCAACTTTTTAAATTAAATATCAATCAACACACCTGCAGCCTAAGATAAGCAAAAATAGGAGTCTCTAGAAGGTGTATTAATTTGTCGAGCTGAACCAAGAATCTGACATTAATATCCTCCTCTGTTAAAGATTGAATCACAGAACTTGCGTGTTGGTAAGCCTACAACACAAAAAATGAAAACGAAGATAATATTAAAATTTAATTTTCAAGAATAATGTAATATTCAAATAGGGTAATATAATAACCTTACCTGTGCTAATAAGCAGAGACTTATAATGGCCATTGATGAATGACTCCATGAGGCGTATAATGAAAGAAAGAAGTCCTTTCCAGCAGCATTAACAAGTGATTGCTTTAACAGATCTCGTAGATCAGATAACTCAGATGAGGTAAGCAGAATCAAATTTAAAGCCTGAAATACAAAATGAAAATTATTTTATATTTTAAAAATATTCATGATTTTTTTTATTGAGTTACTAAAACAACCTGAACCATAGTAGATGCAAAATCCAGATCAGCTTCCCCTTCTAGAATCTTAGAGAGTTCACGGTAAACTCTTTCAGCATCTAAAAGCACACAAAGTCGGCGAATAATCAAAGCACCGCGTCTGAAAAGGGCAAAATAGTCAATATATATTTAAAAGAAAAAAAAAAGAATTGAAGAGAATTAATTTATCACCTTTCGAGGAGGGCATGATCTGTCCGAAATTTTTGAACTAAGAAAATGACAAGCTGGCGAAAGTTATGTTGGTCTTTTGCAATGGCTGCATGTACCTCCAGCACCAGGAGCACTACCTACAAAGTTTGTGCCAAATGTCTAAAATACCCTTTCAATAAATAAAGGTATTATCATCATCATGTGGATTACCTGATCAGAGGGGTCTGATAATGACTTGAGAAGTGTGTCAAAAATATCATTCAGAAAAGAGAGGACCTGTTAATGTTATAACACATGAAATTTTGGTAACTTTAAAGATCTCTAAAAGAATATAAAATTAAATAATATAAATAAAAACAAAGTTCATGTAATGAGAATCCAATGTTACCTCCTGACGATGCCTATTCAAAAGGGTTGAAATCCAATGTAGTGATTCAATTCGAGTAGCCTCATGCTCATTAGATAACTGCCTGATAGATTGAGAGGATAAAAAGGTAATTTTACTATGATACTTTACAAATTATAAAGTTATTGTAACTTTAGGGTTAAATTTTAAAACAAACCTCCTAGCAATGTCAAGGATTGCTCCAACATCAAATCCTTCAGCAGGAGCAGCCTTGATTGCACGAAGCTCTTCATTTGTTTCACGGGCTACCTGATAAAAACTATCATATCAAAAAAAAAAAAAAAAACATATAGAAAAATAAAATATAACTAATGAATAAAAAATAAAATAAAAACTTACAACTCGTATTTTCTCTTCTTTGTCAGCTATGCATGGTAAGATAGCTCCCAATATATCAGCATAATAAGGTACAAGCTGGTCTCCACCAAGTTTTACAAACTCGTTTATCTGCAGAAAAAAAAAATGATAATAATTGTCCAATTGATGCCTTGCCCAAATAGTTTAAACTTTTCATAAAAACATAAATGACATTATTACCCATGTTATTGCAGTCCAACGAGTGAATTCATCAGCAGAAGCTGCTCTTTGTACAAGTATTTCAGCCATGCGACCATAATCTACAGACTTCAAGAGTAGGACTGCTAGAGTCAGAAATTAACAAATAAACTATGAAAAAAAAACTATATTTTTGGTCCCTGAGGAATCAGTTTGCTACTTTGGTCCTTATATTAATGATTCATAACAACTTTGGTCCCTGAATGGTTAAATCTAACTACTCAGTTTATTTATTTTAAAAAAGACTACGTTGGACCCTGTGGTATATTATTTTTTCAGTTTTGGTCCAAGGGCAAAATGGTCATTTGAAAAAAACAGATGAGTAGTTAGATTTAACAATTAAGGGACCAGGACCGTAAGAGAGAACAACAAAATAGAGACCAAGATTGCAAAATGATTCCTTTAAGGGGCCAAAAGTGTAATTTAGTCAGAAAATAATATAACTGAGAGATCTGATGACAGATTTCTTGTAGAAGTGTTACCGGGGAGTTCTTAATCTCTTGAAGGAACTCTGAAAGTGCTGAGTCAGCTTGCTGGCGGATTTCATGACTAGAATCACTTAACATATTAAATAAACCTGGGATATATCATCATGTCAATGAAGTTTATATAAAGAAAAACTTTATAAAATTTAAAATAAAATATTTTACCATCAAGAAAATCAGGAAGAAATCCCAACATATCGATGTCTGGAACACTGTCCAAAACAGTGATCCAACCCACCAAAAACTGGCGGACATAAGGATTCAACACATTCATCCGCTCTCTCAACAGCGGTATAAATTCCTCAATGCTGATTTTTTTTTTTTAAAAAAAAAGGAAAAGTTAATATGAAAAATGACTAATTACCCTTATATACAAATATAAAGTAGAACCAAAGATAGTAACCTGAATTGATCACTCTCTGTAACAATGTCCTGTTTTCCAACAAGTAAAGGGCAATTCAGTAAATAGCATTATATAGAAAATGGGTAAGAGCTAAAATATATAATGAGACCACTTGCCTTTACGAGTCTATCTAAAAGATGGGCAGCGCTTTGTACATTGGGATCTGAATCTGCTGAAAGCTTACATAATGCATCGAATATCTTGTTGAAGTGGAAAATGAATTCTCCTCTCACAACCTGTAAAACTCAAAAGGTAAGTTGAAAATGGTTTGTATTAAAAAAGCTTGTTTGATGAAGTTTGGATTCATTCTCACCTTTGCAATGTTGTATAAAGCTTCACAAGCATAGTAGCGAACTCTGCTATCTTGATCAGAGAAAGAGTTTATGACTGGTGGTAGAATTTGCTGGCAGGTCATATCAGAAAAAGAGAAAGTTTTATCAAATTTAAAAAGTAAGTCAAACTTCACATCAACCAATTACTTTTTAGTAACTATTAAAAAGATAGTTTAAAGATATCAAAACTAATACCAAAAGAATTGACAATATAAAGAGACATTAAATTCAACCCATCATGAAAAAGTTTCCTGACTTATTAATAATTTTCTCAAATAGCATGATAGCTAAAATAAAGAAAATGTGATTATAAAAAGTGTCATCAAAAAATTATTATTTGAAGGCATAGTTAGGCAAAGTTGAGAAAAACATGATCAAGAAAAAATAACTGTATATTGACTAGTCCTTGTGTATAAATATATAATGAGAACCTACATTGGGAATTAATGCCCAGTAAGCTAGTAGAAGTATAAAACTACTGATTATGCTTTCTTCAACATATTGACTAGTCCTTGTGTATCAATTTAAGCAACCCATACAAAAAATGGCAAAGGGATCAAGAAATTCTACACATAATTTTTTATATAAATACATTAATAAAACTGAAGTTTTATCTAGTGGTGGGCTAAAGGAAAACTTCTAGGATGACTCTAAAATCTAAATGCTGCAAAAGCTTGTGTATCCATATGTAAGAGACATGCTAGAAACAGTTCAATAACCACACTTTCAAGTAGCTTACAATCTACCAATTGAATTCAGAATTTACATCAACGTAGTTCTAAATGAATTTCTTGCATGTTGCCATGTTCATGATTATGAAAGTGTTAGAAACCACTGATTAAACCAATAAACCCTAATTTCAAAGTAGATCATCCACCATCATATCCATGAAGTTTGTCATCAAAATAAGCAAGTCCTCCATGAATGAGGAGAGAACAGACATGCAAGAGCAACAACAAAAACATAAACCTTGCAAACAAAACTTGTAAGAGAACATCATTTAAAGCTCCCAACGGAGAATCGGAGATATGATGATTAAGCTACAGATCATAAAATGTCAAAGAACATGACTCCTAAATGGGCTTTCAGTTAATTTGGAGAGTTCCTGTAACGGATTAGACATTTAAATTATATCACATCTAAAAAAAACTGTGAATGCATGATGCATCAATAATCCTAAACAAGTGATCATCAATATAGACTTTGGAATGCAACAGTTAGTAACCAAGATTGACATGGGTGATCAGTATAGAGATTTGAGGTAACTGAATATGCTAGAGGGCTATTCCTTAAACAGGAGTGCATAAATGATGTTATACATGTCATAGAAACATATAGGGTTCACCTCTAAATTTCTATTGAGCATCCCCAACTAATTTGAGATTAATGACTTCTTGTTGTTATGGTACTACAGAGTAAAATAACAAATTAACAGAAACACACAGAGATAAAAAAAGAGGAAAAAGGAAGTTAACTGATTAGCACCCTAACTTATCTTATTTATGAACAACGATTGCACCAAACTAAGGACTTATATCACATAGCATAATTTTTATACCGACTGCAGAAATCTAACAAGTTTATCATTCGGGTTCAACCAATACTGGTGTTCTATGTCATAACAAAAAAATAGCCAAAGAAATTAATCCAAACCTCGAGATGTTGTGCAGCTTCAGCACTCAAACCAACAGTAGCTGCAGCCAAGCCAATCAACCCTCCCTGCAAATATGAATAACAAATTATCAAGAATGCCAAGTAAAATCTCAGAATCATTCTGGCTATACCTTGCGGTGATTTGCTTGAGGTGAGTAAGTATACTCGTGTGTCAGTAAATTAATCACAGCAGTAATCTTATCATGATCTCCAGCAGCTGTCAATTGCTTTACAATTCCTTCAACCTAAAGAAACAACAACAAAATCATCACCAAACCTAAAACTTAACAATAGATTTTAAACAATAGAACAAAAACAGCACAGTAGTTCAAAATTGACTAAAATAACATATACAGCACATTCCAATATTGATTAAAATAACCAAAAAGCACACTAACCTCAAGCGCCGCATTTTTCCGCTTCTCATATAACTTATCAGAGAGGTTCCGAAGCACGGCGGCCGGAATGGCAGATAAAGCATCCGCCATAACAAACGATAATTATAATAAAATAATTAAATCCTTATCTAGTCGGAGCAAGGCGGATAACAATCAAAGTCGTTTTCTGACCTTCTCTTGCTGGAATCGGAACATCTCCTTCATGGAT
The DNA here is from genome assembly GCF_051521515.1 of Lactuca serriola. Taxonomy (NCBI): domain Eukaryota; kingdom Viridiplantae; phylum Streptophyta; class Magnoliopsida; order Asterales; family Asteraceae; genus Lactuca; species Lactuca serriola. The sequence continues at coordinate 74,477,507 of NC_136410.1, read as the reverse complement.
TACAGCTAACAATAACAACAGAGAAATTAAAAGTTACAGAATAAAGAAAACGATGAGCGGATTTTTGGAATTAAAAGGAGAAATTCGATGAGTTCGAGTGCGTTGTAGATCTAAATCGGAGTTTTGAGTGTGTCAATTGGATTGAATGGAAACGGAAAGAGACGCCGAGGATCTGTCGGAGGGATGGTTTCTTAGTTCTCAAGGGCGTGTTTTTGGCGTTTTGGGGTTTGTAATGAATAAGAAGAGCAACGCGTGATAAGTTGGGAGTTGATCACAGAAGTTTGCCAGCTTTTGAGCCCAAGGATAGTTATGTAAACTACCCAAATCTACATCAATTTCACAGTATAATAGTACTATTTCATTTTGAGATTTTGTAACATGTACCTAAGGCATATATATAAAAAAACATTAATTAAAATAAATATTATCATAATTTAATATAAAATATATTAATTATAAAGATTATTACCATAATTAAATGTGAGATATATATTAATAATTTACATAATAAATGTATTTCATATTTAATTATGGTAATATTTTTCATAATTAATGTTTCTTATATGTGTCCTTAGAGGGCACATATTAGAAAAATCTCTTTCATTTTATAGTTTAATATTAATATACTAGGTTATAACCTGTGGACACCACTGATGAAATAGATAAAAGAAATAATTTTAATTAAACTATAAGTTAAATCATGAGATTTTATGATACAATATAGACTTGATCGATGGATATAGTAAAAAAAATTAATGTATTTTCTATTATTCATATAGGGGTTATTTAATTTTATCTTTCTTTTTAGACTTACATGATGTCATGTTAAATTTTTAATACGAAAGAGAGAAATTAATTTATAAATTGTTATGATAATCGATACATAATAAACACCGCAAATTAAAGGAAAAATAAAATAAACAAGTATATATAGTTTAATTAATGACTATAGATAAAAATATAATGGCATGTTTATAAAGTAAAGAAACAACAATGATTATACATAATTTTATGCAAAACCACGACTCCTAAAATTCCATTGTCGTGTAACGGTCTAAAATTTTCAATCAATTTAAACTTTTCAAAAACAACTCATTTTCATAAAATTATTACAAAAAGGTTTTCAATACAATTATTATCAGAGTCTTCCCAGAACCACATCATAAAACACAATCATGAGGAGCGGTACGATCACGCCTTTGCCTTGCCACGGTCTCCTGAAGAGCCTGAAAAACATTAAACCACAACTGTAAGCCCGAAAGCTTAGTGAGATACCCCCAAAATACCAACCACATATACCATACACGCACAACATGCCATATCATAACAGAACACATAACAGTCATGCACTTCGGGTCTACTATGTGACTGGTCCGCCGTACCAGCCTTCAGTCCACCTGGTCCACCCTCCGAGTCTAGCCATATACATTGAGTCTACAGTGTGATTGGTCCGCCCGCACCGGGCCTTCAATCCACCTGGTCCACTCTCTGAGTCTACAGTATGACTGGTCCGCCCGCACTGGGCCTTCAGTCGGCCTGGTCCACTCTCCGAGCCTCGGCACGTCTGGTCCGCCCTCTTGGGGCCTACAGCCTATCCGGACCGCTTGCTGGGCCTTTGGGATAACCGGTCCGCCCTGGGTATGTCGGCCTACAGCACAAAGCAGGAGCCGCCTCAACCCAACCCCAGTCCAACAACCATGTGCACATAAACATTCAATCATATAACGAATCGCATCTAAACAAACCGATCTAACATATTACATAGCATAACATCATCCTAACCAGGATACCGACCTAACCGGTCACTAGCATAGCATCATCCTATATACCAGGATACCGACCTTAATCAGGTCTCTAACATATACCATCATAACTAACGGATGCAAACATAGCAAAGCAAAAACATAACAACGATACCCGGATCACAATCCGATAAAGGGTCGGCCTTGGTGCCGTAGACCATGTCGATATAGTGAGGATAACTCACCTCGCAATTGCCGACTGAAAGATAATACCAAGATGCTCTAACCACTGACACGATCTCCACCACTAGCCAACACCAACACTGAACTCAAAACAAATGCCAATAATTACCAAAATGCCCCTGGAAGTCAATTGGTCAACCCTTGGTCAAAGTCAAAGTCAAAGTCAACCTCCTGACTGACTCTACTCACCGAGTCAACCCGATAACTCGTCGAGTCCCCATGCTCAGAACTTCCCCAATCCGCGACCCAACTCGCCGAGTCCAACAACTCTGAGTCCCCTCGCACTCAACTCATCGAGTCCTCCCTTGACTCACCGATTCACAGCTCAACTAGAAGAAGGTTAGGACCTCACGACCAGACTCGTCGAGTCCAAGAACAGACTCACCGAGTCCAAGGCTATCTTCAACCAACTCGCCGAGTTGTTCTTCCAACTCGTCGAGTTTCTGCCCACCTTCATGCAACTCGCCGAGTACACCCATGTGACTCGCCGAGTGCCACTAGCTCATAACCCATACAGAGGCTTTCCAAGCCATGCAGGGTCTCAAATCCATAGATCTACTCTTATACAAGCCATCCATCACGTAAAGTGGCAAACTTTACGTGAATCCAAGTAGATCTAAGCATTTTACACTCTAGGGTTTGGGTTTGGGACAAAAGGGCTTCATCAACCATTCTTAGGCAGCACCTTTACACAAATAGGATCATTACCAGCTTGGATCTGAAGTTTCAACTTCGGATCTAGCTTCTAAACTTGCAATTGAATCCACTTAAGCCATAATCCCCAAAATAGCAACTAAGAACAAATCAGGAAGAAGGAAACTCAAGGTAACAGATTGTTACCTCAGAAATGATCCAAAGGAGGAGTAGATCCCTGATCTACAATAATATCCAGATGCTAGCCTCTTAATCTTCAACCTTCTTCTTCTCAAGTTCTCTTCCCAAGCTCTAATTCTTCACCAATGGAGGTTATACACGATTCCAGGGTTTCTGGACTTCAAGAGAGGGTAAAGAGGTTGGGGAGAGGGTATAATGTCCTTTAAATAGGGCTCATCCTCCGAAATTAGGGTTTTCTCCATACAGCACCAACTCGCTGAGTCCAGCCGCCGACTCGCCGAGTTGTCCACTTAACATGCGACCAGAATCGCGACCCTACTCGCCGAGTCCACCCATGGACTCGCCGAGTTGCCCTTTCACATTTACACATTGAACCCTGAACTTGCACTTCTGAACTCGGGATGTTACATGTCACCTCCCTCCTACACCGCCATCTCCACCCCCTCATCCATCGCCGTCATTCCCTCCCTTGTCCACCGTCGTCGCTAACACAAACCTTCACCGTCGCACCCCTCAATCTTCCATCTCCAGCGCCAGGCGGTGACTCGCAAACTCCGAACAAACATCCACACCATCGGCGTTTCACATCAACTCACTTCGACTCCGGGTCAGGTGCTTTACCCATCAATCTCCTCTCGCCCATTGTATCCTTTGTCTGTCTCCTATGTCTGGTCGTCTCCCATCTCTAGTTGTCTCCCTTCTCCGGCCATCACAGGTTGGTTTAGGGTTTAGGGTTTATTTCAAGTTGTATAAAAAACCAGATTGTGACTTGTCATATCATTTACAAGGTTGAAGTCAAAAAACTTGTCAATTTGAAGAAGAAAGGCTTCTAAAAGCAGGGAGCAGCAAAGCAATTATAGACATATCCGTCTCATGAAGTCAGAAATGATACCAGAAGAGATTATTCATGTAAGAAAGTTATTTTCATAAAGATGAACATAAAAAATTGTGATTTTTCAGGTTATAAGAAAGCTATGCATATAAAAATTTTGCTGTTTATATCCATAATTTAAGGGATTCCTTAAAGATTACAGAGTTATATAAATTATTTGTTTTGAAAATTTTATGGATTGTGAATAGTCTCATTTAGGGGGTGTTTGGGATTGCTTTTAAACATCAAAAGTCCTTTTTATAGAAGGACTTTTTGTAAAATGACTTTTTATAAAAGTAGCTCTTTAAAAAGTGTTTAGATTAACAAAAGGACTTTTAGCTTAACTTTTACATGTAAAATTACAAAAAGTCAGGTTTTTGTGACTTTTTGAAACCCCTCATTTTACTCTATACAAAAGTCATTTTAAAAAGAACTTTTCTATTACCCAAACATCTTTTTAACTTTTTGAAAAAGATAGAGTCAAAAGTCATTCTAAAAGCAATCCCAAACACCCCCTTAGTTTCCAGATTCTAATTTCATGTATGTGTTTAAATTGTTCCCTTGCTTCTTTTTATCAACAGATTTGGAGTTAAAATTAAGGTTAAATGATTCTTTATGCAGCGGTGTTTCAGAAGTGTCGATTCTTTTTCATTTTGTACAACAATATTGACTTATTTTTTCAACCAATTTATGCAACTGGCATGAATTTTGCAACATGTTTCAACTGTTTGAACATATTACAGGTCAATGGTAAATGGTTGCATATTTGTTACAAAATACCAGATTGTTGCATAAATTGGGGAAAAATGTGAAATCTGCATAAAGAAGCATTTAAGCCTTAGAAAGTAGAAACAAATAAGTGTGTGTATATATATATATATATATATATATATATATATATATATATAATGTTGTTTATATCTTCAAACAACATTTTATATATTAATTTAAATTAACGTTTATAGTTACGAAAAAAAACCTGGGTTAGTGATTATGTTTTCAAAGTTTCAATCATGTTTTACATTGTCAACCATCTAGGACACGGATTATTACCTACTTAACTCGGATCAAGCTTGGTGGACTAATTTTACGTTACACACTCCACGTAAAAACCTTCACATCCAAAATTGTATATATGCATTATGTTTAATATTGGCATGGTATAAAATTTTCCGTAGTATATGAAAATTCAAAGTACAATGCTTTAATAGGAAAAAAATAAGAAAAGTTTGAAAATTTATTTTTTAGGCAACATATATTGATGGAGAAAAAGCGAAATTCTTAACCCGATACATGTTTGGTAGACTAATTATACGGTATACACTCTTTATATAAAACCTTCACATGACAAATTTTATATATGTATTGTGTTTAATATCTACATGGAATAAAAGTTTACATAATATCTGAAAAATTGAAAACACAATGGTTAAATAGAAAAAAACTTATAAAAGGTTTAAAAGTAAAATGGTATAATCATAAGATTTAAATGGTTTAAAATGAAAGAAAGTAGGATTCATCAACATGATGAAAAAAGTTATCAAGTAAATAGAAAAAAAAAGGGTTTTAAAGTATATTGTCATTAAATGGAATGATCCCTTCTAAAACATGCTAATAAAAATGTTAAATAATCTTATGCAATAAAATGTTAAAAATTCTTATGCAATAAATCTGTTATAAAGTACAAAGCTATATTTTGCATAATAGAGTTTCATTTTTATATAAAAATGCATAAAAAAGAAACGAAATACAACAGAAACGTGAACTATTAGAAATTAAAATTTTATAAAAGCAAACTTTTATAAATTACAATTCTATATATTCTGCATATTCTATAAATTTTCATTGTTTTTCTTCAATTTTATCTAAAAAATGTTGAAAAAAAAATAATAAAGCTGAAATGTGACTTTTGTAAAGCAGTTTGTAGAGTAGGGGCAAAATAGTCCAAATTTGTTGTCATATTTATATTCCCTTACGACATATCGGCACGCATGAAAACAATGTACTTTTAAAAATGGATCATGTAATCCGGCATAAAAAAAATACTACGGAAAGTATAATGATATTTATTACATATTTTTGAAGTTTTTTCTATTTTTTTTATATGTTTTTTGGTAAAGGATGTAGAATTTCAGGAGAAAATCAGTGACACAGCAAAATAATATACTATCTTATGGAAAATTGTTAAAAATAAATTTGTATAAAGTACAATCCTATAATGCATATTCTTAAAAGTTTCATTGTTTAATTAAAATTTTCTACATAAAATGCAGAAAAAGACATTATACGTTTAAAATGGACCATGTAATCTGGCATAAAAAATATTAATGAAAGTACAATGCTATTTATTGCATACCTTTTTTTTCTGTAAAAGATGTAGAATTTTAGGGGCAAATGATGCAATAAATTACATACGGCATAAATGTCTTATTATAAAGTAGTTGTTTTTAGTAGGGCCAAAACAATTAAAATTGTCCTCTCATTTGTATTTTTTATAACATCATACTTTTAATTAGATTTGAAGAAAAAGAAAGATAACATTGCAGAATTTTTATTATCGAAGTACAACGCTATTTTGTTTTGCATAAATTTAAAGTTTCCTTTTACTTATATATTTTTTTCTGCATATAACATTTAGAATGATGTATTACAATGTTATTAATGAAAGTGGTTATAATGAAACAAACATGACATGTAATGGAGTCTTGGATTCCTATTCCGGTTTTCCATGATCCATTCCAATTACATTGAAAAAAAATAAGTTTCTTGTCCCTCATTTAATGGAATGAGCTGCTACTTCTGAAGGAAGCAATTCCTTCTAGTCTGTCAATTTCCATTTTATTAGTCAAATGGTCTTTTGTTTCTATAAAAGTAAGATGATATAAAAAACTCAAATCCTCGAAAAAAAGTACAGAAGGAGAAGAAAAATGGTAAGAGAAAGAGAAGAAAAAAGGAATAAAGTAAATAAGATATTGCAGATCACATAAACAGAGAACAATCAACAATTATTTGTTGTAGACTAACCGGATGGATTGAAAATAATGATATACCTTCATTAGTTTTGTAGTTTACAGAGATGCAGAAAATTTCTTGAATGACAGGTCTGAAGACGCCAATGAAGAATAGAATAAGAGGGAATCGATATTTTCAAGTTGGAAGATTATGATTAGCTGATTTTAAGGGATTGCATATCTCTATTTAAGTTTGAAAGTTGTGTTTACATATATAAAACGTATTTTGAATTTTGAATGCAGTTTAATTTTGGATATTAAAACTAATTTGCTTAATCTTAGGAGGTGAGTAATTGATAATCAAAGCAATGTAAAGGAGGGAAAATAAGTCAATAGTTTTCTGTGGAGGTGACACGTGGCATAATGGCTGTGTAAAAGAGTGTCATGTGGCACCTTATAGAGGTTTTTATTAGGAAGAGATTATTTAGGGAAATCTGCAATGAAGTCTTTAAAAATTGATTCTATTAACGTAAAAATCATTCCTGAACTTCTTTTTTTTTCTTCCTTTTTTTTTTTGCAAATTAACCCCTGCATCTTGTCTCCAACACCCGGTTACCGGTTACCCCATCTAATCTAGCATTTTCCCACATAAACACTCATCAAATTAGGGTTTTTTACATTTTAGTCGTTTCAATCATCGAGAGCTAAATCGAGGGTTTTTACTAAGAGAAATCAACCAAGCAACAAGGAGGCAATTATGTTATTAGCGAATACCAAAATGAGGAATTAGATATCACGTATATAGATGTTGAAGAGGAAGACAAATTCAAAACAGACCAACTTCTAGATGCATCGATGTGTGCTCCTGAACACCCTCTATGGAGACTATGATGCTTACATCCCTGATTTGGAGGACGAGGATGAGGATGAATGTGGCTCTGATTTTGAAGATACACCATGGAAATAGAAATGAGCCATCAATCTGAAGATGAAGATGGTGTTGAGGTTGAATTTTACCCCCATAGTCCTTTTGTGAATTAGAACAAGATGAAACATATGCATGGAGAAAGGTATGAGTCTCCTTAACAACTCAATGTTTGTTTAACTAACTATGAAATCAGCAATGGGTACCATATGACATTCCATTAATGTTATTAGAATGTTGGTTCAATGTGGTAGGAAAATGACTAAAAAAACCTTTCCCATTTAGAATTTAGGCCTCTTGGATGAGTACAGGGAGGTCTTTTATATTAAAAAAATGATTGATGTGCATAAGTGTGTAAGGAACTTTAATAATGCTTCCCTAATGAACCCAACATGGCTTGCAAGGTAGTTTTTGAAAGACTTGATTGGGACTCCCACATTGAAATGTAAGTATATGCATGAATTGATACAAAAGAAATCTCATTGTGAAGTATCTTGGACAATGTGTTATAGAGCTAGGATGGGGTAAATGACTCTCATAGAAGGAAGACTAAGTGACAATTATATGCTCGAGTGTGGGATTATGCAAATGAATTGTTGAGAGCCAATCTAGATAGTACCATTAAGATAATTGTAATTGTTAACCCTAATGAGACCACATGTAACATCCCAAAGCCCGAGGTACCAGTCTATTTATCTATTTTTATGCTAAATGATTTAATAATAAGAAGTAAGGATTTTCGTCTTATGCAGGGCATATTAGCCATGTACGTCAGGTGTAAGCCTTAGCAAGGATCGGGGTGGAGGCGACGTACGTTACGCGTACAAGTAGGTACACTGGGCATACGTATGTAGGTGGTAAAACCCTAAATTCGAGTTGTGACCCCTATTTAAACACATTATGCCTCCCTTTAACATTTGTTAGACAACCTCCCTTCCCTCTAAACCATATATATCGAACCCTAGCCTAGAGAGTGAGGATCTTGGAGTGTTTTTGGTGATTTTGTGCATTCTTGTTGAGGAAGAAGGTCCTTGAAGAAGGTGGTGTTACATGCAAGCTTGTAGATCCTAAAACTACTTCATCTTGTGCATCTTTTGAAGATATAAAGTTTATACCTTGATGCAACACCCGATTCCTGGTATGCCTTTACTTCAAGTATTATTTTTGTTTTTCTCTGGGACTCGACGAGTTGGAGGCCCAACTCGTCGAGTAGAGTCGTGATCCGCGGAAAGTTTAAGTAGTCTACTCGACGAGTCGGGAGACCGACTCGGTGAGTAGACGTTGTTTGAGTGAAAACCTTTATTGAGGGTTTGCACCCTATTTAAACACATTATAACCCCTCAACTCAGCCATCGTCCAGAGCAAACCCTAACTCGAAACCCTTGCCGTTTTTAGTGTGTTCTTGAGCCTTGTGGTGTTACTTTGTGTGATTGAAGCTTGCAGAAGAGTAGGAGGCTTGTGAGATCAAGGGGGAACAAGAAGATCTAGATTTTTGAGCATATTTCTAGCTTATTAGAGGTATAAAGTTGAAACCTTGTCTATTCATTATCTAGAACTTGATTTTGGGACTTTTTCTACATCTTTCTAAGCCCTAGAGAGGTTGTATTCGGGATTGAGTATTGGAAGTCAATTTGTGCTTCAGATCTAGGGTTATTGGGGGTCTTTATGGCATAAAGGTGCCCACCTTATTGCCATAAACACCCCATGCATCTTGTAGACCATCTTTTATGGCTTTTTGAGCCAAAGACCCCATGCACGGACATCAAGTTCGTGACTTTACGTATAAAAGGGACCCTAACAGGTCAGATCTATGATTTGGATTTATTAAGTCCCACTAAAATTAACTGTATAGTATTGGACAAGGAGGTACTCGGCGAGTCACTTGGGTGACTTGGCGAGTCGAGACGCTTTTTCCCCCAAAAACGTCTTCTGGAAATGGTTTTGGTTGAGTGGAATGAACGCTCAGCCTGCTAGGGGTTTGCCTTGGACCTGGAAATCATGGGACTCGACAGGCGTATGAACAGACTCGGCGAGTCCAAGGCAATCTCCCAACTTATGAAGACAGACTCGGCGAGTTCGTGAGGAACTCGATGAGTCATAGACTGGACATCTTCTTATGGATGAAGATGAACTCGACGAGTTCAAGAACGAACTCAGCGAGTCGGTTGAAGATTGTCCGATGTGTGGATAAAGGTGAATTCGTCGAGCTCTTGCTAGACTCGACGGGTGGAGACGAGTTTATGACATTTGGTGGATATGGGGACTCGACGAGTTGGCGGGCCAACTCAGCGAGTCAGGTCAACTGGATGTTGACTTTGACTGATTTGAGTTGACCCTGGTTAGGGTTGCATATTCAAATTGATAACTTAGAAGGGTTGTCGTGTAGGGATTGAGGAGTCGATAAGAGGTGAGTTGCACGCCAAGGATAATTCAGACACAACAGGACATCGAGGTGAGTTACCTTACAGTAGGGGTGGGTCTAAGGCCACAATGCCAACCCACGAACAAGAGTAATTGGTAGATCGTTGTCTTTGTGATAATTATCTTATTATGCTTACGAGATATGCTTAAGTGATATGCCTATGAGATATGCTTATGAGATATGCTTATGTGATATGCTGTGTGAGTTAGTGGTAGTAGCAAGGAATAGTTTTTCCCTGACTTGGTCGTTAGGACTGAAGGGTATGTGAGTACCCCAGATATGCCTTACCGTATGATTATATTTTGTTATTGTATGATATAGGTAGGGGTGAAATAGTCCCCGATGCCAGTTGAGATAGACCGGAGGGTAGTCGGCACCCCAAAATGGTCTGACATGGGTAGGTCAGCACCCTAGAATGGCTTGACATGGGTAGGTCAACACCCCAGAATGGCTTGACATGGGTAGGTCGGGCACCCTAGAAATGCCCGACAATATGTATGCTATATGATTGTATGGTATGTGGTATGATGGGAGAACTCACTAAGCTTTGTGCTTACAGTTCAGTTTTGGTTTCAGGTACCTCTTCGTCTAAGGGGAAGGAGTTGGCGGTGTAGCAGCATCACACACACATATGTTTTCCGCATTGAGTTTCTAGGATTGTACTCTGATTTATATTACTTATGTTGAGATGGTTTTCGAACACGTTGTTATAGTTTTTATAAAATGGCATGACTTTAGTAATGTTTTGGTAAACTACGTTGAGAAGTATTTATTTAAAAATGAAATTTTTTGCCTCAAAAATTGGGATGTTACACTTGATGTGTTTCTTTCTAGATCTCTTAAATGGGTTTTTATGAGCTTTTTGTCCCAAAGATGGGACCTTTGTGAGTATGGGTTACTCGAAAGTATTTTGGTTGTCCTTTTAGATGTATTAAAGTGCTTAGAGTCATAAAAATGGTTGCTTGATGGTCCCTTTCTAGCCATGCAAGAGATTGGTGGTGTTGAGTATGTATTAAGTTAGGGTTTTAAGTTTTAATCTCTTTTCAGCCATGCAAAAGCTTAAAGTTATGGACTTTGTGTCTTAAGACGTTCTATGGAGGTCAGATCTATGTTTGGATTGCATGTCTTAACGATTAAGACATTTCAGAGTGGTTCTGGGGATCAAACGACGTACGTCCCGTGTAGTTCTGGGTATGCCCAACATAGCCAGACCTGACCCCGACCCGCCTAGTTCTTCGAGTACCCCGCGTGTAGGAGGAGTGTACACATATCGCACGCGTTAGGCAGTTGACTTTAGCTGACTTTTGACTTTTGGTCAAGATTTAGGGTTTTGTGTCATGGAAGGGATAATATGGACTTTTTGCCCTTAAGGGGCATAGTTGTGGGATTTGGATTTGTGAGTTGATGTAACATCCCGATGATAATGTACTTCTAATTTCAACCATATAATTTAATTATGTTGCATATTGGTCCATAAGTTCAAGAAAGTGTGCAAAAGGAGCCCTAGTGGCATTTTTGCAATTTGGTCTTAGGGGAGTACGCCATGTGTACGTGTGTACGTTGGGCGTATGTAACTCCCGCAGATCCGGGCTAGCCAATTTAGAGACAATGAGCGCCAAAAATGAGTTTTTAATGGAAGATTATTTAGAAGGATTAATCTTAACCAAGTTTTAGAATATGTCTCAAGGGTTCGGTACATATAAAAAACGCCAAAATCTGAGTTATAACGAAGAAGTTATGGCCCGTCGAAGTTTTGTGGCGAAATCGGCACGACAACGGGAGACGTAAATAGTGAATTTTTTATAAAGTACTTTTTAGCCTTAGTGATCTAAAAAAAATTTGTAGTATACGTTAAACCGAGACCATACAAAAAAAAAGAACATCCAAATCTGACTTCGTATGAGGAAGTTATGAATTTTCTAAGATTTGGCATAGCAGTGCACGCCCCAAAACTCTAATTTTAGATCGAGCGGTTTCTGGCCTACACTACCTAAATGAGAATTGAAGATCTCATTAATAGGAACTCAACGGTAAAAAGACAGACGAAAATGGAGTTCGTATGTAGAAGTTATGAATTTTACGCGAACATTTAACAGTATAATCTCATCGTACTGTTAAACATAAGATCAATCGAGAATTAGCTGACGGAGTCAAAATAAAAGTTATAGATCTTATTTTTACCTACACGTGGATATAAAGAATGTCAAAAAACGGAGCTCGTATGCAAAAGTTACGGGGTTTAGAAGTCGGCAGGGTGCTGCCGCAAAAGGGGTGACGTGGCACAATCTTGGCCATTGCTTTCTCCCCAAGGTTTGTCACTAGATGGTGACATGTGGCACCAATTTCAGCCATATTTCACCCTATGAATACAACCCCTTCCACCCTCATTTTCTTCATACCTTTCCCATTCTTTCTTCTCTTTACTCTTTCTCTAGAACCTCTATCTATCCCCGAAACCCCCCGAAAAGCCTAGGGAACCTCCCTAGCACGAGGCGGAAGCCCCGGAGTGCTCGAAGGCTCCAAGAAGAAGAGTTTTTCGGCCCGGGAACGCTGCTCCAAGCAAAGGCCGGTTCTCTATAAAACCTGTTGTAAGTGAGCTACGCCTACGCTATTTTTAATATAGCTTTTATTTAATTATAGTAACGTTATTAGGAACTTATAATAAGTACTTTGGCTATTATTATGTGTTATATAAGTATTGTTTAACGCTTATATAATAGTAATAATAGCAGACTATTAATTAGTCTCAACGAATAATAGACTAAACTCTAGTGGTAATCTTAACCAAGTTTAAGAAGCGAAGCGTTGTCTGAGTTCGGAATCACTAGTTTTTCAAGTGAGTGCATGGTCCCTTTCATCTTACACATAGATATGAAATATTTTATATAAATTACGTGCTATGTGTGCATATTATCTTTATACTTGCTATCTATGCTGGATTAATGATTTTATAAAAGTTTTATATGATTTAAACTGTATATGTATTTATATCTACATAAGATGTTAGGTAAAACATGGGTAGATGAAATATGAGTTGGATGATGAGTTAAGAAGTGATATAGACCATGAGGTAAGGGTGAGAGGTGGACGATGTGAGAAGCCTTGTTCCCAAATGTTGGCCCCGTCATCTAGCAGAGTATGGATGATAACTACAGACTATTCTAGACAGTCCAGTGGAACACTAGCAGGCTCGCAACATGTAGGTGTTGTGAGCGATGTGTTAACCGGTGTACTCTAAAAACCCATTGACATGTATTGCGAGTGGAATCTCGAAAACAATAATGTCAATAAACGAGATAACCCTAGCAGTTGTGCTCGAAGGACAATACTGGCAGTTGCGCCTCATATAGAATGTCACAATTATGGCAGCCGTGCCTAAGTCAAAGAACTAGCAGTTGTGCTTGACAGCTGTGTCATTGGCAATGATGGACTTCGTACCTATTCCTTAGGATAATCCTTAGGAATGAATGAATGAGAAATAGTTGATTCTTAGGGTAGATCCTTAAGAGTAAAGAAGATAATGGGGATGGGTAATTGGGTTAACTGTTTGATGATTAAACATAATAGTTATATTATTGTGGGTTGAAAAGCCTATGTACTCACCATGTTTCCCAACCTGACTCACTCAGTTTATTTATATCACAGGTGTTGATATGAAGTCACATTACACTGAAACATTACCTTGAGTTAAGCACTTATTGGGCATGCTAAGTCATAAAGTTGGAGACTTTATGACTCCTAAGAGTATTTTAGCCATGGATCTGAATTATGGACGTAAGAGCTTTATCCATTAAGCTCTTCCTGGATTTTTGGACTTCTGAGAGTACTCCCCGCGTACTCGGAGTACGCCCTGCATATGAGGTCAACCACCCTGATGGTGGTCAACATGCGAGGTTGCGTGAACGCCCGTTGTACGCACCCTGAGTTGATCCGGTCGAGTTGACTCGGATGGGTTGACTCAGTTGACCTAGTTGATGTTAGGGCCAAGATCTTCAATCCTATCCAGGATCCCAAATCTCAAACATTTCTAAGGATCCTTAAACCTATCCAGGATCCCGGATCTTAGAGGAGTCTCATGATCCCGAACATACATCAGCATCCTGAACATCACCATTATTATTTCCTAACAAGTTTAACGACTATATTTCTTGTTTATTTCTCACATGTGCAGAAATTGTCAACATAAGACTCATTCACAATGAAGAACCACTTCAACTAGGCTTAAAACACATAATACCAAGTCAAAGCACGTTGTATATATCAGTTCAGCAGGATCCCGAAAATATCAGACATTTAGTTACTTAACCTATACTATATATACACTTGTAAAACACACACAACAGGCAAAATCTTTTGACCTTACATACTTAGAGCTAGGCAAACACTTGTAATCATGTTTTATCATCATCTCTGTAATTTACATTCAAATCAATAAGATCATACAAGGTAGGTGACTATTATCACCTCACAAGGTTTTATGTTGGAGATCCTAGCAAGGATCAATGGCTTTCCTTGTAAATTACTCATGTTATTTTTATCTCAATTTAGTACTCACATTATTCACAACACCATAACCTCTTATACACCTTGGTTGATATCCACTTAGTCGATTTTGACCAAAACCCTCAGATCTTCTCTAATCTTGAAAACCAAGCACAATGATGGGGCTTGGAAAGGAAGATACCTCTTTGTGAGGTGCAACTCCGTTCCCAATGAGGATATCTTGCCCACAGATTGGGTTAAGAAGGGTAGGATTTGAATGCTTTGTCTTGTGATCCTGGAATCTTATTCTTATTTTGTTTGTTTCTTTGCAGCCTTCAAGTTCAAGGAACTTGTTCCCGTTTCTGAGGATTCAGAAGAGAAGATTAAGAAGTTATTGGCCTTATCTGAAGTCGAGAGATCCTTCCGATTCAATCAAGGAGTCCCACAGGAAAGCTCATCCGCTAAAAGCCTCATGTCGACGGGTAAGGATCCTTAATTTTTTCCTATTTGTAATGAGGATCTTTAATAATCATTTGCTGTATACAGGATCCAAGGTCACTCGCTCCAGTGCTCGCTTTACTCTTGCTGATCTTGATATGGCTATATCAGGAGATCAGCTGGCAGTGAAGAAGGAGAAGAGTTCGTCCTCTCTTCCTCCTAAGAGGTAGACCGTGGAGTTGACAGTGAAAACTCTGGCATCCCGGAAGAGGAAAACTGTTGAATCCACAGGTTTATCTCTAGAGAGCCTTGGAGCTGAGGAAGCGCTCCAAAATTTGGTCTCTTTCTCTCAGGCTGTAAGTGTTGATTTCATTTTCGCTCCATTTTTATCTTGTTTTTTGCCGACTTACCATATTTTCATTACATGTCTCTGATCATGTTTCCGTTGATCTAAGGATTCGGGCGGAGAGGGCTGAACAAGCCCTTCAGGGACAGGAGAAGATGTGGATGACGACCAACGAATATCTTTTGAGGAGGGTGGAGCTGCTTACAAGGGAAAAGGCTGAGAGAGAGGAGGAGCTTGTACGCTAGATGGAGGAGGTGATCTTCGACGCAAAGGTCAGTGCTGTAGTGTCCGTTTGGGACGCCATCTGGCTGAGGATCTTAAAAATGTAGGATCCTGGGACGTGGTTGGTTGGTGCGAGCATTAGCCAAATTAACTAGAAAGCCTTTTTCTTCCAGTCAGGATCCTGTGCTGCGGTGACCGGGGGGGGGGGGGGGAGTGAGGAGAAGAAGTCCAATGATGACCAGGATAAGGTTTAAGCCTTTTAGGTGATTAGGGTAGTATAATCTTTTGATGCAAGACTTTTGTAAGGCTGTAGGTGTAACACCATAAATTTTCAAACAAAATTTTTATTTTAAAATCTCATGATTCTCATTAACACATTTCACAAAACCCCAAAGTATCAAATTATCCAAAAACACATATCCATCAATTATTGCATGAAAATCCAGGATCCTCAAAACATAACTCCCTCTCGTGTGTACAATCAAGCCGGTGTCTTCCTGCGATCCTGTGAAGTACTCGAAACACATATCACATAACACGGCAAGAACAAAGCTTAGTGAGTTCCCAAAAATACCACACATATATCATTAGCCTCCCATGGCTATATCACGAATAAGACCCTCCCGCCAATGTGTCTCAATGGAACCCTCCGGTCCTAACTCAGTAAAGCTCAACATAATACATAACATAAATCACAAAGACATAATGCACGATATCACAATACTCAATATAAGCACACAAGACCCTATGGTCACACAATATTACCACTCAAGGTAAGTATAGTGAGAAGACTCGCCTCGGATGATGAACAACTCCTATAAATGTTACTGCTGCACACCGACCTCTAACACTAAGCCAAAACCCACAATTAACCCAATTCATATCTAAGACCAAACCCTCACTCATTAGGTCTAAAGATAGCCCACTACTCGGCCCATAAATAACCCAATCCCATTGGGCCCACCATGGCCCAATACTAAATAGGCTCTCCCAAGGCCCAACTCTTAAATTTAAGTCCAAATGGCAAGCCCAAGACAAAGGCCCAAGACATATACATATATTTCTCTGATCAAAATCTCCAGCACAACAAGCCCAAAATCCAGGCCCAATATGGGATTTAGCCCAAAAAGCCCAAAGTTAGATTATGTGGGGCATACCTCCCTTGGCACGCTCAACATACACACGAATCCTGATCAGGGACATTTGATCAGTAGGCGGGGTGTACTAGAATTACGCTCGGCGTACATCCAGTCTTGTTTTTCCCACTCTCTTGGTCTTAACCCGTTAAGACCATATCTATACTCTAAGATCTGGACTCCTTAAAGGCTCATACTCCATAAAGTTCAAGACTTTAAGCCTTTGCATGGCCGAGGAATTCCCAAACACAAAAACTCTCACTCTTACTCGCAAAAATGCTTATATCTCATGCATGGGGTGGTTTTAACGTCTAAGACCTCATTTTTATGAATCCTCTCCACTAGAAACAGTTAAAGGGAATATATTAGGCTATGGAGTTCAACAATTCATAAAGCTTTAAGTGTTGGGACCAAAAACCCTAAAATGGACCATAATATGCACAAATCAAAAAGGATGAGAAAACTCTAAACTTTATACCTTCAAATGATGCTCCAACCATAGAAAAGTTCAAATCCAAAGCTTGGACTCCAACTCCATTATCTTCAATGCTCCTTCCTCACTCAAAGAATCCCACCAGAACACATAGAAGCTCACAAATGGTCACTCAAGCTCAAGGGATGGAAATTAGGGTTTTGATAGAGTTGAAGGTTGGAAATGGTGGCCAGAAATGAGGCCATCGTGTTCTTTAAATAGGGACACACCCCTCATTTAGGGTTTTCACCCTGAGCCTAGTACACCCAACGTACCCTCTGGTACGCCCAATGTACTAGGTGGCTCCGCTTCTAAATCACGCACATGAGTACGCTGAGCGTACACACGCGTACACCCCGCGTACTCAACTGTCACCTTTTCTCAAATAAGGGACTAAACTTGCCAAAACTTCAAACTATCATAGCTTCTTCGCTATAAGTTTGTTTCTAATGAACCTCATATCCACGGAAAGGTGGTGAGAAGCCCTACACTTCTAGTAACTCGTCGCAGCCTCAAAGCTTCCTCATGCCCGAGTTGCAACCCACGAACCCTAAATCACAGACAACCCGAAACAGGATGTTACAGTAGGCCTTTTTGTTTTTGAATATAATGGTTGATTTTCTTTTCGTCTTTCTCCATTTCCTGCATAATACAATACCATGGTCTTGCATGGTTAAGATCCTGAAAATAAAACGAACTAATAATGATTAGTTAAAAATAACAATAACTGATTTTGTAAGTGATCTAAAAGTTTCTCTTAGAAGTTTAGCGATTAACTCACAACTCATACGCTTTCGAGACTTCCGTGAATATATCATAATAGCGAATTACTACGAAGTGACGAGAGTTTATATGTCAGTGATTGGTTTAGGATCCTAGAAAGTTTAGGATCCTCGATTTTAAAACTTCAATGTTAAGGAAAGATGAAACCTGATTGTCTTTGAGTTTCTCTTTAAGCTTCATGAGTCTTTGAATTTTGGAATTTACTGAGGATAAATTCTAACTTAGGAGAGAACTTTGGTTCAATGTTGGGAATGAGGTCTCTTACTAACGAGGGTCGATGAGGATCCTTAAAGGCGAGGATCCTTATTGTTAGAGATCCTACAAAATAAAGATCTTGGATCTTGTACAGGAAGTTTCTCCTTAGGATAATCCTGTTTGGATTATAGACTTAGACAAAATAGATAACACGTCAATGCTATATTATTGGAGGATCCCTACTTGAGATATAATTCATTGGGTAGGTAACATGAAAACGTTACAATCTGACCGGATTTTCTGGGGAACATTCCCAACATGTGACAACAAGAAGCTAGTATAGGTCTTGTGTAATTTCTGGGAAAAAAATCCCAATCTTTGATAACATGAAATTGTTATAAGCCTTGAGTAGTTACTGGGGTAAAATCCTGATAACATGAAAATGTTATTAGCCTTAAGTAATCACTGGGGTAGGATCTCGAATTCTGGATATCATGAAAATTTTATAAGCTACAAGGATCTCAACTTGTGTTCAAACATAAGAGGGTTGCCAAGCCACTAAATCGTGAAATGATCCCCTTATCCGTATCCCACAGTTAGATAACATGCGTCCAATCGAGGTGTATAAACCTTAGTTCGTGTGAAAGAGGTAATTAGCTCTTTAAACCTTAGAGGGGATTAAGTACCCTTAGGCGTAGGAGAGATGATCAGTCTCTAGCTTGTGTACATGATAGTTTAGGGATTATATCGTTAAATTTAACAGGGTTTACCAAGTATTTTGATCTTTGTGTGTCAAGATCCTTGTGCTTCGGGGTATTCAAACTTGAGGATACAGCTGTTCCGGGATCTCCGATTGTGAGGATCCCGGTGTTTCAGGATCTCCACTCTTGAGGATCCTTAACTGTATGTCGTTCTGCATAGCAAGCGTTAGCTACGGGTGGGCAATAGTCTAGCTAACGCCCCTCCGATGCTTAAGTTGGTAATGTGTTCAAGAACTCAATAATAATAAAAGTTTTAAGGTAAAGGACATGTGTACCTTGGTTTTGTTGTGGATCATTTGATCCTACTTACATGTAGTACGCTTTAAGGTATATGACATTCCAGGATCTTGGCAGAATGTCTCCTTCGAGTGCTGCTAGCCAGTATGCTCCTTTTCCTGCTTCAGCATCTACAATATATGGTCCTTCAAATTAGGGAGCCAATTTTCCTGCACTAGGATCCTTGCTATTTTGGAATATTTTCCTTAATACCAAGTCTCCTATTTGAAACCTTCTGACCCTTATATTCTTAGTGTAAGCCTTGGTGATTTTTTGTTGGTGAGCAGCAATGCGTATTTTGGCAAGATCCCTAAGCTCGTCAATAGTGTCAAGATCCTGTGCTAGGATCCTGTCATTATTCTCTTGGTCTCACATCAAGTATATTTCCGTTGGGATCACTACTTCAATAGGGATTACTGCTTCTGTCCCAAACACCAAGGAATAGGGGGTCTGACTTGTGGCCACTTTATAAGTGGTTCTATCTGCAAACAAAACGAAAGGGAGTTCTTATGGCCATCTTCCATTCTTTTTGTCCAACCTTTTCTTCGAATTGTTAACTACAATTTTGTTGCTGGAATCCGCTTGACCATTAGCTTGGGGATGAGCAAGAGTGGACATTATCATTTTGATCCCCTAGCTTGTGCAAAATTCTCTTGTTCTTTTGCTAATAAATTAGGATCCATTGTCGCATATGATCTCAGCTGGGATCCCAAACCTGGTCAAGATATTACGTTTAATAAATGATACTACTTCTTTGTCTCTTACCTGGACGAAAGATTCAACTTCGATCTATTTGGAGAAGTAATCAGTCATCACCAACATGAAGACTTTTCCTCCTGGGGCTACTGGCAATTTTCCTACAATATCCATCCCCCATTTCATGAATGGCCATAGGGAGATAATATGATGTAGAGGTTTTGTCGGTTGGTGTAGGATGTTGTTGTGTCTTTAGCAAGCATCACATTTTTGAGCATGCAGAAAGGAGTCTTTCTTCATGGTTGGCCAGTAGTATCATGTGTTGGATATAGTGTCTAAGCCCATAACTATATTTGGTATGTACTTGACCCGACCCGGCATGGTCCATTTGGGTTGCACTTCACCCGAACAATTTATGGATAATATTTGAGAATAGTACAAGGTATGATTTATTAATATATTATAAGTTCTAATATATTAATATAAGATCATATTATTTAATCAGTAGTGATCTATAATTAATCTAGGATTAATTTAGTGATCAAATATATTACTAATTAAATATGGGCTTCTATATTTATATAGTGTGGGCTTATGCTTATTTGGAATGGGCTAGGCTTGCATGGAAGAAGTCCATGGATACTCCATGGAGCTTTAACCCATGGATCTCATGGAAATGAAGAGACATGGGTATTAGGGTTTACATGGATGTAACCCTAATCCACCACACTATATAAAGGAGGTCTTGGCTCTTGAAATCATACTAGTTAACACTTGTTGAGGTGAGGGCCGATTTCAAGATAGTAGTGACTATTCTCTCAAAGTTCCAAGTTTGTGGTGATTTGTGATTTCCATTTGAGGCATCCACACTATTGGTGCTAGGCTCTAAAACTCCAAGGAATCAACTACAACTACAAGGTAAGTATTTCTACTAGCTTTATTTGATTCATGTTCCCCATGCCATGCTAGTTAGGATATGAACCTTGGAAAAATAATTATTTGCATGTATCTTAGACAAACATAGATCCAAGGTTTATTAGGGTTGCATGTACACTTAGGAAGTGTTAGAATGCTCAAAACCCATCAGTGGTATCAAAGCCAGGTTTGTTTGTTTGATACTTGATGCAAAATAGTTGAAAAAGTCGAAAATGGACTAGAAACATTACCCTAAACTGTTTTGGTACTTGAAAACTTGTTTTAGATGGTGTAATGTCTTTGCTAATCCATTTACAACAACTTGTTATCAAAATTACAAAGTTTTATGTGTAATTTTTGATTCATGAAAGTGTTCATATTCATGTTCTTGATCTTATGATGTTTAGATGATCATAGGAATTATTTGTAACCTATGTGGTAGTTTAATTCTTGATCATAATGTGTTTTAATGGAGTCCATAACTTGTCCTCAAGTTATGGAAAACCAAAAGTCACTTGAATTTAAAAACCATTAAAAGAACACAAGAGTTAGAAAAATGAAGAGTCTTCATTTTATTACTCTATTAAACTCATAAGTTACAAGAAATGAAAAGTTTTGAAAGTTTACAAAACTTGCCCTCAAGTTTTGGAACAAGTAAAGTCAAGTTAAAACTTTAGTTCCAAACCTTAGAATTTTAAAAGTTAAAATTCAACCCTTATACTTATATTATTATGATTTAATAATTATATATATATATATATATATATATATATATATATATATATGTATAAGAGCAAAGTCGCCTTACCGCTAGTACGCCTCATTCACGAAGCCGGTCTATAAGGTGGGTATAAGGTTGTTGCCTATAAAATGGTGACTTAATGGGTCTCCACTCTCACCCACCGCTTGCTTGACTGGTGGAGGGTCGTTAGCCGAACGGGTAAGACAAGGACTTATAAATTCTCATTAAAAGTATGATGAATATTATAAAGTAACTAAATGTTTTATTAAATTCCCAATCTTAGTTACTTTAGGAAAAATGTGAATAAGGTGCTAATCCATGAAATCACACTTTACACTTTGATTAAGTCGTTGGTGGAGCGTGTGTGGTTAACCGGCACACTAACTTGGACTTAACAAGGTAGGTAAAGGGTGAATTAGGGTTTATTATAGTATCGATGGAGCGTGTGTGGTTTACCGGCACATCGATTGAGTGATAAACCTTAAGGGTACCAAGTGATTTGCATGGTTGCTTCACACCTCGTTTTGTGATCCTCGGCATCACAGTCACAAAACTTGGAGGGCACACTCGAGATTGAAACATGCCTTTGAAAAGTTCATTGAATCTCAAAGAATCTAGGAATTTCTAAGAACCAATCAAAAACCTAATATTTAAACATTTCGGTTTTCGTGGTGGAAATTGGTGAATCGTCATTCACCTACCTTTCAAATATGGTATAGCTTAGATTACGGCATACCTCTTCTAAGTTATATTATATTGTGATTGGATCCTAGCCTTAATATTACATTTGGGTGTTTTATTAAGGACTCTCTTATATCTAAACTAATCTTGTTCTCTTCTTTTCAGATGTCTTCAAACAATGCTGCTTCTGGCTCTAATCCTAATGGCTCCTTTACCCTTATGAACTTGTGTGGGAAAGTCACATTTGATGGATCCAACTTCAATGAGTGGATCAGAAACATTAGGATGATTACCCGCTACGAGGACAAAGAATATGTCCTTGACAAGGAGCTTAAGGAAATTGATGAGACCACTGCAACTCCTCAGGAGATTACTGACTTTCGGGCACATGAAAGGGATGCTACGAAAGTGGCTTGCATCATGATGGCCACGATGATAGCGGAACTCCAAAAGTCTTATGAGGATTTCTACCCTTATGAAATGCACCAAGATTTGATGGAAAGATACCATCAAAGTGCAAGACAAGAGAGGTATGAAATCATCTGCTCCATGATAACAACCATGATGAAGGACGGGGAATCCGTCACGAGCCACATGCAGAAAATGCAAAGGTATGTGGATCGTTTGCTGAAGCTTAATGTGAACTTCCCCGAGGATCTTGCAATAGATATCATTTTGCACTCCTTACCATCGTGCTATGATCAATTCCGCATGACATATCACATGAATAAGGAAGAGGTCACACTCAGCAAACTTCAGGGACTTCTCAAGACCGCAGAATCAGGTCTTAAGGGGAAGTCGATTGCTATCACTCCTACTCCAAACTCAACTCCGGTTTTGGCAATCGGGAAAATTCGAGGGAAGAAAAGGAAGAGATCCTCGAAGGGTACCAAGGCTCGGACCCTTGATGGCTCTTCTTCAAGTGGAACCAAGAAAGGTTTCGTCACTCCTTCCTCTGACCCAAAAGAGGCTGAATGCTTCTATTGCCATGAAAAGGCTCATTGGAAGCGGAACTGCCCAAAGTACCAGCAGGATGTGAAGGATGGGAAAGTCAAACCCAACCATGCAGGTATTTACACTATCTTATCTAATAACTCACCCCATTCTAAATCTTGGGTCCTTGATACCGGTTGTGGTATCCATATTTGTTGTGACTTGCAGGGACTAAGAAGAAGTGAGAATGTGGAGCAAGGAAGAATAAACTTGATCATGGGGAATAGGAAAGCTTCACCTGTCACCAAGATTGGAGTTTATACTTTATCGCTAAGTAGTGGGTTTAATTTAGATTTGAATAAATGTTGTTATTCGCCAGGAATGGCAAGAAATATTATTTCCTTTCATGCTTTGTACAAACAAGGGTTTACCTTTTCGTTTAATAATGAAGTTGGTTCTATTGATGTTTTCTTTAATAATGTTTTTTATTTTAAAGCATTACCTTGTGATGGTGTGTATGAAGCTGTATCTGTTGTAGATAACTTAGGAAATAATGTTTTGTGTATTGATTCTACTAATCATAATAACTTGGATAAAGCATCATTATGGCATTGTCGCCTTGGACATATAAGCAAGAAACGCATAGGCCAACTCCAAAAGGATGGAGTCTTGGAGTCGTTTGACCTAAAGTCAGATGATAGTTGCGAATCATGCTTACTTGGAAAAATGACAAAGTCACCCTTCACAGGCTCGTGTGAGAGGGGTGAAGGTTTGTTGGACCTTGTACACACGGATGTGTGTGGACCATTCAAACATGCCACAAGGGATGCTAATCGTTATTATTTGACTTTTACTGATGATTACAGTAGATATGGATATGTCTACTTAATCAAGCATAAGTCAGAGACTTTCGAGAGGTTTAAGGAATTTAAACAGGAAGTCGAGAATCAATTGGGCAGGAACATTAAGATGCTTCGATCCGATCGAGGAGGTGAGTATCTTAGTTCAGAGTTCCTCGACTATCTTAGGGAATGTGGGATTGTCTCACAATTGACACCTCCCAGGACACCACAGTTGAATGGTGTGGATGAGAGGCGTAATCGAACCTTGTTGGATATGGTTCGTTCCATGATGAGTCGAGCTACGCTACCAATCTCATTCTGGGGGTATGCCTTAGAGACTGCCGCCCATATTCTTAATCTAGTCCCTACAAAGAAAGTTGCCAAAACTCCTCACAAGATGTGGACCGGTAAAGTACCTAAGCTAGACCACATCAAGATTTGGGGTTGCGAGGCTTTCATGAGACGCGAGACTCATGATAAGCTCGAACCTCGAAGCGAGAGGTGTATTTTCATCGGCTACCCACAGCAATCCTTTGGTTACCTCTTCTATAGACCTAGTGATAATGTGGTCTTTGTAGCAAGAAGAGGAGTTTTTCGAGAGAGAGAATTTACAAGCCAAGGAGACAGTGGGAGGCAAATTGATCTTAAAGAAATTCAAGAGTCAAGCGGTGAAGGAACTTCAAACACTAGCCCTCAACTTGAGGAGGAAACTCCTGTTGAGCCAGCTGATGTGCATGTACCTCTTAGGCGTTCCACGAGAGTTAGGAATGCACCTGAGCATTATTATGGCTTCCATATTACTGCGGAAGGTGAGACACTTATTAGTGATGAGACACTAGTAGGTCTGGATGAACCTAACAGCTACACGGAAGCCATGGCAGGCCCTGAGGCTGCTAAATGGAAAGAGGCCATGGATAGCGAGATACAATCCATGTATGACAATCAAGTTTGGAACTTGGTTGAGAATGTACCTGGTCGTAAGACTGTAGGGTGCAAATGGGTCTTCAAGAAGAAGACCGACATGGATGGTAATGTACACACTTATAAGGCTAGACTGGTTGCAAAGGGCTTCTCTCAAATTCCTAGAGTGGACTATGATGAGACCTTTTCTCTAGTAGCCAAGATTAAGTCTATTCGGGTTCTGTTGGCCATAGCTGCATTTCATGACTATGAAATTTGGCAAATGGATGTCAAAACCGCTTTCCTTAATGGAAAGTTGGCTGAAGATGTTTACATGAGTCAGCCAGAGGGTTTTGTCAGCAACGAGTACCCTAATAGAGTGTGTAAGCTTGAGAAATCCATTTATGGATTGAAGCAAGCACCTCGCAGGTAGAATCTTTGCTTTGATGAGAAAGTCAAGGAATTTGGCTTTTCAAGGAGTGAAGATGAATCTTGCGTCTATATCAAGGCTAGTGGGAGCATAGTCAGTTTTTTGGTACTGTATGTGGATGACATACTACTCATAGGAAATGACATCCCAACCCTGCAGGAAGTAAAGTCCTGGCTTGGAACGTGTTTTGCTATGAAGGACCTTGGTGAAGCTGCCTATATCCTAGGGATAAAGATTTTGAGAAACAGGAGTAAAAGACTAATTGGACTTAGTCAAAGTACCTACTTGGACAAAGTGTTGAAAAGATTCAACATGCATAACTCCAAGAAAGGTGAGTTACCCATTCAGTGTAACGCCAGGTTGAGTAAGTCACAAAGCCCTAGTACTGAGGCTGAGATAGCAGAAATGAGTCGACTTCCTTATGCTATGATGTGTACTCGACCTGATGTAGCCTTTGCTTTGAGCATGGTTAGCAGGTATCAGGAGAACCCTGGCAAGGAACACTGGACTGCGGTAAAGAATATCCTCAAGTACCTGCGAAGGACTAAGGACTGGGTCCTTACCTTCGGTGGGAGTGATGACTTGAGAGTTGTAGGGTATAGTGATGCTAGCTTCCAGACTGATAGGGATAATTTCCGTTCTCAGTCGGGCTGGGTCTTTACCTTAAACGGAGGAGCAATCACTTGGAAGAGTTCCAAGCAGGAGACAGTGGCTGATTCTACTTGTGAATCAGAGTATATAGCGGCAAGCGAGGCAGCAAAGGAGGCTATATGGCTAAAGAACTTCATCGGAGACCTTGGAGTTGTACCATCTATAAAAGAGCCAATGGAGATTTTCTGTGATAGCAATAGTGTGGTTGCCTTAGCCAAGGAACCAAGGGATCACGGGAGATCCAGACACATCGACAGAAAATACCATTTTATCAGACATCGAATCGAAGAAGGACTCCTCATGGCGAAGAGGGTATCATCAGATGAGAACCCAGCAGATCCCCTCACGAAGGGACTGAGTAGGGTTAAGCATCTCCAGCATGCTCGGAGCATAGGGCTAAAGGATGATATAAGTTTTAGTAGTTAGATAAATTATGAAATTTGTAAAGTGTAATTGACATTTGATGATGAATAAAAGGTGTTTTATTTATGAGTAAAGTGTTGCTATCTCTTGTTGATCGTTTACTATATTTCTTTTGCATGTTTTGACTTCCAGAATAATTATGTTTGGTATATCATATTATTCAAACCTCCACAGTCGGTCATATGTCGGAAGTAGGTATGAATCAAGACTGTCATGATTGGTTGCAGAGGTCCAAGGTGTTGGACATGGCTACAACAATCATGAGTGCTCATAAGTTCTGAGCATTGGACTCAACCCACGCTCACTGGAATCACTTCATGGAATTTTATCTCGAGTGATCGTGAGACGGTAATATCATATAAGTCTTCAAACCTAGAGATATGATTTGTTACTTACGAGTTGGTTATGCATTGATTGTACAAAAACGCATTGGTAACTCGATGTTATAAAACGTGCCTTTGTGTGTAATTCAATGAGTGGTAGAACAAACATATGAGTCGAAGTTTATCTGTTCCTTCTTGGATTAGAAGCTGATATCTGGGCCCCTCGATGATTTTGTTTTGACCTATGTACCGGGCCCGGTCAGAACTAAATTGATGTGTTCAGTTGAGTTCTATGTCAAACAAATCGGAAATCGGGAAACAAATGCTGGACAATAAGCAAGACAATGTTCCATGTATTTGTCCGGCTGATATCTAGAACAGAGGATTATATGATCACTTATCTAAATGGAGCGTTCTAGTTCAACAGAGTTTAAAGAGCTACGATTGCTGATCGGTTCCTGAAGTTATACTTGCAAATATAGTTACTAGACTTATCCAAGTGGGAGACTATTGGATATAGTGTCTAAGCCCATAACTATATTTGGTATGTACTTGACCCGACCCGGCATGGTCCATTTGGGTTGCACTTCACCCGAACAATTTATGGATAATATTTGAGAATAGTACAAGTTATGATTTATTAATATATTATAAGTTCTAATATATTAATATAAGATCATATTATTTAATTAGTAGTGATCTATAATTAATCTAGGATTAATTTAGTGATCAAAGATATTACTAATTAAATATGGGCTTCTATATTTATATAGTGTGGGCTTATGCTTATTTGGAATGGGCTAGGCTTGCATGGAAGAAGTCCATGGATACTCCATGGAGCTTTAACCCATGGATCTCATGGAAATGAAGAGACATGGGTATTAGGGTTTACATGGATGTAACCCTAATCCACCACACTATATAAAGGAGGTCTTGGCTCTTGAAATCATACTAGTTGACACTTGTTGAGGTGAGGGCCGATTTCAAGATAGTAGTGACTATTCTCTCAAAGTTCCAAGTTTGTGGTGATTTGTGATTTCCATTTGAGGCATCCACACTACTGGTGCTAGGCTCTAAAACTCCAAGGAATCAACTACAACTACAAGGTAAGTATTTCTACTAGCTTTATTTGATTCATGTTCCCCATGCCATGCTAGTTAGGATATGAACCTTGGAAAAATAATTATTTGCATGTATCTTAGACAAACATAGATCCAAGGTTTATTAGGGTTGCATGTACACTTAGGAAGTGTTAGAATGCTCAAAACCCATCATCATGTTCTTAGTATTTTGGAGCATAAGGATCTGCCCCCGATGTAATTGCCACAATCTCCTTCGTGTATATCCTTTAAGACTTCTGCAGCTTCAGGATCTTTCAAGCATCTTAGATATGGACCTGCCATAGTTTTTTGTAAAGTTTACCTTGGATTAAGACGAATCTTGAGACTCTCATCCTGACTGCTCTTTCACTTTTTTCTTCTGTCGGGATTATGCAATTTTGGAGATATTCCATAATGGGGATCTCTTTGAGGAAGGAACCTAGGGTCAGGATCTTCTATAGCTACTATGCTTGTCGGACACTTGGGATCTTCTAACTTGTCGGAGAGGGTTTCTATGGTTGGGGTTATTATGTGAGTTATATGAATCTTCGTCTCTGGTGGGATCCTAAGGGAGGATCCTAAATTGGCTAGTGCATCTGCTTCTGTGTTTTCCTCTCTGAAAACTTGGGTTAGGCTAAAGTTTTCGAAATCAGAAGCTAATTTTTTTAGGATCTCTAGGTATAATGCTAATTTTTCACCTTTCATTGCATAAGATCCATTATAGTGATTGGTTAGTAATAAAGAGTCAACAAATATCTAAAGATCCTTAGGCAATTGTAGTCCCATGATGAATGATTTGTATTCTGCTTCGTTGTTGGTAGTGTTGAATTCACAACTAACTACCTGGGGTATGATGTCCCCCTATGGCGACTTTAATATGATCCCAAGGCCTGTTCCTATCTGATTTGAAGCTCCATTGTGAACAACGTCCATCTTCCTAGGTGTTCATCTTCTAGGAGTTGCTTGGCTTCCATGTCTACTTCGTTCGTAGATCATTACTAAAGTCAACCACAAATTCCACTAATGCTTGTGATTTTATGGCGGATCTTGGTTCGTATCTGATGTCAAATGTGCTTAATTTCACCGACCATTTTGCCATCCTTCCTGACATTTCTGGTTTTCTCATGACATTCTTTATAGGATAGTTAGTTTTTACATATATAGTGTGTGTTTCAAAGCAGTGTATTAATTTGTTAGAAGCAGTTCAAAGGCAAGAATTATTTTTTCGAGATGAGAGCACCTGGTTTCAGAATCCAAGAGACTTTTACTTACGTATTAGATAGGATGTTGCTCCCCGTTAAGATCCTTGACCAGAACGACACTTACCGCGTTTGAGGATACTAAGAGGTAGAGGATAAGTGGTTCTCTATCTATAGGTTTCACTAGTAGTGTAGTAGAGCTTAGATATTTTTTGAGTTCCTGGAAGGCTTTCTCGTGTTCCTCCTTCCACTCAAGTTTCTTGTTCTTTTTCAAGATATCATAAAAGGGCTTGCACCTTTCTGAGGATCTTAAAATGAACCTTTTGAGTATTGCTACTCTTCTGGTTAGCCTATGGATGTCCTTTGTTGAAGATGGGGATCTTAGTTCCATGATTGCTTTTATTTTTTTGTGCTTGCTTCTATCCCTCTTTTGGTTACCTTGTATCCAAGGAAATTGCCTGATTTCATTCCAAAGTGACATTTGAGTGGGGTTCAACTTCATATTGTACTCGTCCATGATGTCAAACGCTTCCTTGAGCTCTCTAACGTGATCTTCAGCTTTCATATACTTCACTATCATGTCGTCAATATAAACTTCCATGGTGTTCCCAATTTGTCTTTGAACATCCGATTCACCAATCTTTGATATGTCGCACCTGCATTTTTAAGACCAAAAGGCATTACGGTGTAACAATATATACATGTTGGTGTTATAAACGCAATATCTTCTTCGTCTGATGGTTCCATTTGGATTTTTTGGAATCTTGATGAAGCATCCATGAAGGTCAGGAGTTCATGGCCAGTCGTCGCATCTATCATAGAGTCAATATGTGTTAGAGGGAAAGGATCCTTAGGACAAGCCTCATTGAGATCCTTGTAATATACACACAAACTCTCCATTTGCCTTTTTCTTTTGTACGATAACCACGTTAGCTAGCCATCTTAGGAACTTCACTTCCTTGATCATTCCTATTTTGAAAAGCTTCTGTACTTCCTCATGGATGATTTGATTCCTTTCGGGTTCAAAATTCCTTCTTTTTGGTGTATTGGTCTGAAAGAAGGGTCAATATTAAGTTTATGAGTAATAATACTCTTGCCTATATCTGTCATATCATCATGTTTCCATTCGAATGTCTTGCTTATGGTTCTTAAGAGATTCCGTAGATCCTGCTCGATCTGCTCAGTCACTGAAGATCCTATGAGTACTTTTGCTTTAGGATCCTCGATGCCCAAGAGCACTTCCTTTACGTCTTGTTCCTTTGTATCTAGAATATGTTTTGCCCCTGCCTTAATTTCCATGCTTGTTGGAGTTTGGTTGTAGATTTCATAGAGGTTTTGTAGCATTTTTTCGATTCTTGTTAGTCTCCCATGATCTTCACTGTCCCCCATGGAGTGGGCATCTTCACACACTGATGGTATATTGATGGAACCACTTTCATCTCGTGGATCCATGTTCTACCTAGTATCACATTATAAGAAGACAGGGTGTCAATAACACATAAATTTTGTATGGAGTTTACCCCTTATATGTATATTGGTAGCTTTATTTCTCCATCTGTGTGTTTTGTTTCCCCGCTAAATCCTATGAGGACTGAGGATATTCTGACTATCTCTGATTCTTGGATGTTCATTCTTTTCAGCGCGTCTAGAAGTACGATATTGACTGAGGATCCTCCGTCAATGAGGATCCTTCTGACGAAATGGTTGGCCATGTACAGTGTTATCATGAGTCCTTCATGATGAGGATCCTGAATTCCTACCATGCCAGTCTCGTCAAATGTCATTTCTTTTTCACTGCTAATCACGGTATTCTTTTGTGGTTTATCCTCCTTTTATGTTTTGGAGACCTTAGCGTATCTTTTAGCCTAAGAATTAGAGGTACCACAGATGTTAGATCCGCTTGAGATAATGTTAATTATCTTAGTGTCAGAGGGTGGAGATCCTGGTTTCTCGTGGATCCTGTGATCAACCCGTCTGTTTTCCTTGGATTTTTCTCTTTTTCTCCCGAGGATCTCTTTGAGGTGTCCTTTGCTAAGGAGGTAGATGATTTCTTTTCATAGAGCTATGCAATCCTCCATCATGTGGACTAAGTCTTCATGGTAAGCACATCATTTGGACTTGTCTTTCCAAGCGGTGGACTTGTTATCTCTCTTTGGCCATCTTGCTTTGTCTCCAAGATCATGCATAACATGAATTACACCTGAAACATCCACAGAAAAATAATAGTCAGTGATTTTAGGAAGCTCTTCTTCTTCTCCTCCATCTTCAAGGACATTAACCCTGTGATGATCTAGTTTGGAATATGGCTTAGATTTGTAGGATCTTTGAGTCAAAGATTCGACCTTCCTGTTGGGGTTCTCATACCGATCGGAAGGGTTGCTTCTCTTATGGATATCTATATCCTCTTCAAGCCTTATGAACCTCAATGCCCGGCACCTGACTTCATCCAATCTTTTGCATGGGTTCATCACAAGGTCTTCGTAGAAGGGTGAATCCTTTCTTAATCCCATTTTAAAAGCTTGTACAATGATGTCCATGTCAATGTTGGGGATGCTCAGAGCTTCCCTGCCAAACCTGTTAACAAAGTCCCTAAGTTTTTCCTTAGGATCCTGAACCACCCAGTTGAGATCACTAATGATCTTCTCGAAGGTTCTGTTGCAAGAAAATTGGTTATTAAAGATATTGACTAAGTGTGCAAATGAAGTATTAGAGTATGGGGGAACGTTTAGTAGCCATTTTAAGGTTGATCCTATAAGATTCGAACCAAAGCCTTTGCATAGGCAAGCTTCCTTCAAGTGCCTTGGGATGGGAATGATCTACATCCTTTCTTTGTATTGTGCTATATGCTCTTCATGATCTTTAGTCCCATCGTATAGCTTCATGTTGGGAGTTTGGAAGCGCTTAGGAACTTCGGTATCGGCTATCGCAGGAGAAAATCTCGAGATCCTGTCGCTTGTAGGGGATGCTTCTTGTATTGGTTGGACCACTCCGGGTACACTGGAGATCATTTGTCTTAATTGTTGAAGTTCCCTAGCCATGTTTGGGTTCATTCCTGCATCAACATTAGTGTAGTTAGTATTAATAGTATTGTTGTTTAAGAAGTTACTAGAGTCAAGGTTTCTAGGAGTGTTGAAAGGCTCATTGAGATCATTAATCATGGACGCTCGGTTGTCCATAGTTGCCCCCAAGGTGTAACGCCCCGATCCTCAGGTATGGTTTAAATAATAGTTCTTGGGTTAGGGCCTACTTGACGAGTTGGTTGCCCTACTCGTCGAGTAGCATCGGGGTGGGATCGCATGATAAGTGACCTACTCGATGAGTCCATATTGGGACTCGGTGAGTAGGAGCTGGCAGATGAAACCCTAAATCTCGGGGTTTTACACCCTATTTAAAGGAACCTCATCCTCCTTTGGGCCTCCTTACCGTTCTAGAGAGTTTTGTGAGAACCTAATATGTGTGTGTGCCCCTTTGTGTATTGAAGCTTGAAAGAGGATCTTTGGAGGGAGAAGACTTGGAGGAGAAGGAGATTGGAGCAAGTAGAGTGTGGGAATCAACACTTATCTCAGTTATTATCCTCTAGAGGTACCCAAATCGCCATTTCCTTGTAGATCTCTTATATTGGTTAAGTTCTAGGGTTTCTTTTATGAAATGTTAAGTTGATAAGATGAGCTATGGGCTAGATCTGAAGTTGTAACTTCAGATCTTGACCCTCCTTGGATTCTAGAAGCATAAAGCTGCAGTCTTGGTCATGATTGTGGTCCCTCTTGTATCACCTCGTTCTAAAAGTAGTTATTTATGAATTTTCGAGATCAAGGGTAAGGGAGTTTCAGTCTTTTGTGGGCATTGGGTTTCATTCGAGAAGGTTTCGGACCGGGTGTGTCGTTAGAAGCATAGGGCTTCTCGCCACCTTTTCATGGATATAAAGTTCGTCGGAAACGGACTTAGGATGAAGGAGTTATGACATTTTAAAGAAAGTGACATTTATGGCCCTTAATGGAAAAAGCTGTCGAAGTAGGCCATGCATGCAATTGGGACACGCGTGGATACGCCCAACATAGGTTGGGTTACGCCCAATGTTGTAGATCAAATGGTCGCAGGTGCAAGGACACGTACGCCCAACGTACACTCAGAGTCCTTAAACCCTAATTTGAGGATGAGCCACTATATAAAGAACATAATGGCTCAAACCCTAGCCTCATTATCAGCCTCCCCAACCACAGAGAAACCCTAGAACGCCTCATCCTTCCTTTTTGTGAGATCTTCACCTTGGGAAGCTCATTTTGGTGGTTTAAGCTTGGAAGAGGAAAAGAGGAAGTTGTCAAAGAAGGACTTGGGAAGTTGGAGCTTATAGATCTGGAATAACATCATCTTCTGGAGCCCTTTTGAGGTATAAAGTCTCTTGCTTGACATTTATTTTGTGTAGATCTTGGTGTTATGAGGTCTTGACACCATTTCTTGTCCCAAAAAATCCCTAAAGTGATGCATGATGCGAGTTGGTTGAGATTAGTTGTCCTTTCAAACCTTAGGAGAGGTCTTGAGTGAGAATAATGAGGTCCCAGTGGCTTTGGTTGTCTCATGTGTGATATAAATAGGTCTTAATGGATCAAGACCTTGGGTTAAGAGCTTTATGGACATCCCAGGTAATAAAGTTTGAGACTTTATGAATCCTAGGCATATTTGGTCTATGGATCTGAAGTTTGGGCTTAAGAGCTTAAGCCATTAAGAACTTATGTGGGATTTTAGTTCAGCGAGAGTACGCCCCGCGTAAATGGATGTACGCCCAGCATAGTGGGTCTGTGTCCTGAATCCAATCCGTGAGCATCGATGTACGCTCAGCGTACCAAGAGGGGTATGCCCAACGTACTCCCTCAGTTGGGTTTTTGATTTTGGGCCTTAAGTGATTGGGCTGTTATTGGGATAGTGGGGCTTGGGCCGTGACTGAACTTTATGGATGGAGTAATTTAGACCCAATAATTATTATGGACCTTGGATCTAGGCCCGTTTGGAAAGGTGGGCCTAATTTAGTAAATTGGGCCAATAATGGGTTTTGCAACAGGATTTGGTTTTGGGTCTTGGCCCAATAAGAGGATGATGGACTTAATGAGTGTTGTGGGCCCTTGGTCTAGAAAGTCATGATTGGACTCTAACTTGGTGATTATCATGTGATAGATGGGAGTCTCGGTGAGTCAGCGGTTGGAGATTTGCAGGATTTCGGCAGTTGCAAGGTGAGTTATCCTCACTATATCGACATGGTCTACGACACCAAGGTTGGCCCTTTATCGGATGGAAATCCGGGTATTGTTTGTTACGTTATTGTTTTGCTAGATCTGCATCCTGGTATTTAGGATGGTGTTATGTTAGTGACCTGGTTAAGGTCGGTACCCGGGATATAGGGTAATGTTATGCTAGTGACCGGTTAGGTCGGAATCCTGGTTAGGATGTTGATATGCTATGTGACCTATTAGACTGCTTGTTTGGTTAGAGATTTGTTATGTGATTGATTGCTTTATGTCACACCCCAAAACCATGAACGACGGAAACGTTCTGGGGCGGAGGACGTCATGTACAGTATCACAACAATGAATAGTAGTAAACAAGCAACAACATCATCCATTGCATTAATAATATAATTTTAACACAAGTGTGTTCTTTCAAATTATAATAGACACTAAAGTATAAATCAAAATGAAATATGAGTCTTGAACGAGCTCCATCTTCTCTAAACCTTGCATCGGTACCTGTCTACTGACTACATGAGGATACAAGTTATTTTGAAAGAGAGTATCAGCTTTAAAGCTGGTGAGATCATAAGTATTTTAGTGTCTGTATTTGTAAGAATGTATATAAAAGTTTTGAATATCCTAGAAAACCCTATGCTTCCTACTGAAGTAGCCTTCTACCAAGGCATCTAGTATCTGACTGTGTCTCTTGTAAGAGTGTGTATTTTCCCAAATCTGACTATCATTAACCAAAAATATAGTTTCTACATTACCGTGCATCGTGTGAATGTTCACGAAGTGAATGTAATGGGAAAATGAAATAGTACTATAGTGTAGTATCAAATAACTACAACCGTACTAACTACCTTAAATCTATTGGAATTTAAAGTACCATGTGATAGACCTGATCTTGCTACCAACTATAGTACGCGACAATGTAAGATGTCGGAGAAAAATGACATTTGGCACCCGTAGACTTGCAAGTCCCACTGTAGCGAGCAGCAAGGTGTAGGATAGTCAATCTAGTATAGATCTATACACAAACTCATATGCTCCCCAATTAAGGAGATTCTGGATACAAAAACGGTCATGGCAGGGAGTGCCATGCCCCGTTTAATGACTCACATAACTGTAGTAATGTATATGTAATGTATGCTAGCTGTATTGTATGTTCTCCCTTTATCTAGCCTGTATGTTCTCTCTGTATAGTATTGTAATGTACTGTGTGTACTAGCTGTAATGTGTATTCTCTCTCTATCTAGCATGATAGTAATGTACTGTGTGTACTAGCTGTAATGTGTGTTCTCTCACTATCTAGCATGTATAGTAATGTACTGTGTGTACTAGCTGTAATGTGTGTTCTCTCTCTATCTAGCATGTATAGACTCATGAATGAACTGACTCATGGTATGATTTTGCGTTATAGTAATAGTATTAGTAACTTCCTAAACTACGCCTATTGTAGTTTACTAGTAATATAATCGGTACGTATGAACATGAAAGTATACCCCTGCTACCCAAGGGTATTGAATTAACCACTAGAACTTTTATGTCTATATATGTATACATAATATACAACTAATATTTAGACGACCTTCGGACGGATAACCGATGCCCTAAAGCCACATCCCAACGAGGAAAAGGAGGTAAAGCGAGCTAGCCTTCCTAAGTCCTTTAAACATTACTTATATAACTATACATATATATGCATGCAATTGACAATATAAAAGTTTAAAATAAGTTTTGTAAAACCTTTGAAAAGTTTTATAACTAGGAAAAGATGACTTGATGTTAGTTTGTAAAATGATTTGAAAACAGTTTGTTTGATGAGAACAGTTTAAAGTATAAGGAAACCTTTGTTTTGAAACACAATTGTAACAGAGTTTGAAAAGAAACATTCAGTATGTAAGACAGTTTGATAAAGAGTTTTAAACAAGTAAAAACGTTTTGGAAAGCAATTTGAAGTATTCTGTCTGGTAAAACAGCTAAAAGAGTAGTAGATCCATTTGTATGCTACTTATTAATCACATGTGATTGAGATAATAACTAGCATGATTCAACTTGTACCCCCCTCCATAAAAGCATTTAAAAACATTTAAACCATTGATTAAGGGGTATGAACTCACCTGTAGCAAGTGGTTGGGATGAACAGACTATATAGGATGCTAAGTGTCAAGTGAAGACTTGTACACACTCTAAGATCCTAGTTAACATATAATATCACATATATGCAACCAATTAGTCTTTAAACAACTAAATAACAAAGTTAAGACATCCTAGGGCATGATAAACACCTTATATAAGTGTTATGAGTCCCAAAGATTGAATCTAAGTGTTATAGGACAAAGCTATTGGGTTTAGGGTTCAAAAGAACCCCTTTCTTGAGTTTACGGTTTTGTGACCTCAACTCATTGAGTTTACGATCGTAAACCCATGATTTTACGACCGTAAACTCATACTCCTTTGACCATTTGTTGATTTGAAGGTTTATAAGTCCCTAGAAGCACTTCTACTTGATGTATAAGCCTAATGAAGAAGTTAGGGCACCATTTCCCTCCTTTGAGGAGTTTACGGCCCTAAGACCATTTCCCTTTGGGCTTACGGTCGTAAACCCTCATGGATCATGGTATTTTGATGTTTTCAAGTCCTATACACATTAAGGAGTGAGTCTAGACTAGTTTCCAAAGGGAAGGAAGGGACTAGGGCCACTTTGGCCCCTTAAGAAGGGTTTACGGTTCAAGGAGTTCTTGGACCGTAAACACCTTTGATCTTGGTGTTTCTTTGTGTTTCCTTGATGTATGGAAGTATAATAAGCTCTATGATACTCTAGGATAGAAGTACTTACAATATAGAAGCTTGAAATGAACCAAAAGTCCAAGAACACTAGTGTGTGTTCTTGGTGAAACTTGAAGATTAAGCCTTTTGGACAAATTTTTCGGATAGAAGTGTGTTAAAATACTAGATTAAGTGATATACCAACTTAAAAGGGTTAGAAACACTTACTAGGTTGAAGATATAGAAGGAACATTCGAAGCTACTTGAGAGAGAATTGAGTTTGGATCTTGAAAAGTGAAAAAGTGATTTAAATGGCTAAGTGCCATATATATACTCTTGGGGTTTACGGTCGAAAAGCCATTTGGGCCGTAAACTCCAAACTCTTGGAGTTTTTGAAACTTTATTGTTGCACAATAAACCCTAGGGTATCCTCTCTCCTGATTTCTCCTAGAGTGCTAATCCTAAAATACTCAAACTTATTCCAAAAAGCTTGAAAGTTAGCAAAAACTGCTCTGACTTCTCTTGAAGTGAAGGGTTGTACAGAATAGAAATTTCGGGTTGTCACATTTTATGTGCTCATGGTTGTTTGACGGGGGTTGAGTTGAGGTGGGTCCTGCTTAGTGCTGTAGGCCAACATACCCAGGGCGGACCGAATATTCCGAAGGTTCAGTGAGCGGTTCAGATAGGCTGAAGGCCCCAAGAGGGTGGACCAGACGTGCCGAGGCTCGAAGAGTGGACTAGGCCGACTGAAGGCTCGGTGCGGGCGGACCAGTCATACTGTAGACTCAGAGAGTGGACCAGGTGGATTGAAGGCCTGGTGCGGGTGGACCAATCACACTGTAGACTCGATGTACATGGCTAGACTCTGAGGGTGGACTGAAGGCCCGGTGCGGGCAGACCAGTCACACAGCAGACGCGATGTGAACAATTGTTCGATTTGTGATATGATATGAGTATGTTATGTTTGGTTGGTATTTTGGGGGTAACTCACTAAGCTTTCGGGCTTACAGTTGTAGTGTTATGTTTCAGGTACTTCAGGAGATCGTGGCAAGGCGAAGGCGTGATCGTACTGCTCCTCATGTTTTATGATTTAAGTGATATGGTTCTGGGGATGCTCTGATGTTTAAACTATTTTGAAAACGAAATGTATGAACTTAATGGTTTTTGAATGAAAGAAAATGTTTTAAATTTGGTTGAAATTTTTGGTCGTTACACCTCTTGAGCATGAAGCTCCATGAAGAACCTAAAATAGGCATTTAGAGCCTTTATAGCTATGCATGCACATAAAGTTTGCAACTTTATGTGAAAAGCATGCCCTAGAAGCTTGGATCTGTGATTTGGAGCCGATGCATGGCTCAAAACAAGTTTGTATAGAAAAAGGACTGAATGGACTCGGCGAGTCGTAGGGTTGACTCGTTGAGTCATATGAAGATAGCCGTGGACTCAACGAGTAGGATGAGCAACTCGACGAGTCCGATGAAGATTGCCATAGACTCGACGAGTTGTATGAACAACTCGGCGAGTCAGATAAGTTTTCCCCAAGTTATGAATGCGTGTGTATCCGTCGTGTTGCTAGAAAAAAACTCGGCGAGTAGCCTCGAGTACTCGGCGAGTTAAGGTACCTTGACTAAGGACATCGACTTTGATCAGGGGTACAATGGTCATTATACCCTCAGTTCAGTTATCGGTATCTGATTTAGTGTTTATGGAAATTGTAGCTGGAGAATTCCGGAGCAACAATCATCCAGCTTCGGATTTAGCATCTCAGCAGTTAGAGTTACAAGGTGAGTTTCCTTCCAGTAGGAACGAGTCTACGACCACAATGTCGGCCCGTTTAGTTAGCAGTAGTTCCGGACCTTGGTCTGATGCAGTAGTATGTATGCTTGATGTCTTCGTGATTCATGCATGTTTTGTTATTTGTAGTATGTCGGGCAAGCCCGATACAAAATGTGATTATGCTATATGTTCATGATATGTTATATCCAGTTTATTCCGGACTTCGGTCCGATGCCGGTTGGGGCCCGATGCAGTGGGCGGTGCCAAGTTATTTCGGACTTCGGTCTGATGCCGGGCGGGGCCCAAGTTATTCCGGACTTCGATCTGATGCCGGGCAGGGCCCGATGCAGTGGGTGGGGCCCAGTATGTGTTATCTGTATTATGGTATGATATGTGGTAGTTTGGGGGAGCTCACTAAGCTTCGTGCTTACAGTTTCAATTTTTGGTTTCAGGTACTTCCGCTAGTAAGGGGAAGTGCTCGGGATGATAGCATCGCACACACCACAACTTCAGTTTTTCTTATCCTGGGAGTTTTCATTAGAAACTGTGATATGTTTTGATACAGTTGTTATGTTACATTTGTTATGATTTTTTGGGATGCTTGTTCCATAGTTTTTGTTGGTATGTTATGGATGATATGATTTTTAGTATTATTAAAACAAAAATTTTGGGGTCGTATTTTTGGATGTCACACAAGGTGACGCTACAGTGGTAGGAATTGTGTCATTCTGGTGATTTTCTGAGGATCCTGCATTATTAAAGTCCAGGATCCTTGGTTGCACAACTGTGGGCGTAGTTTCTTGGGATTTCTAAAATTTCGCCTTCATCCTCTCCACGTCTTTGAGTAGTGCTCTATTCTCCTCTTGTTGTTGGGTCACTGGTTGCATCATTTTCCTCATCATAGCGAGAAGTTCTGCAGTAGTTACTGAGGTAGTCGGATCCTGGAGCCCTGAGGATCCAAAACTTCATGGATTAGCGATTATGGGGATACTTTTCTTGGAAGTTTCGGGGATTTTCCTCCGAGTGAGGGGTCCACTCGGAGGAGGTGGTAGGTTTTTGGTTGGAATGGAAGGAGCAGAGGAGGAAGAGACGACCGGTTGTGTAGACATGATTTTTTCGAGGATTTTGAACAACACGGCCCCATGGTGGTTGCCAAATTGTTTTGCTCAAAAATTACACAAGTACTAATCAACCAAATTGAATGAGAGGCTGTGATGTTCAGATTGTGTAAAAGAAAGTGACATAATTGTTTACAAGGAAAGCCCTTGATCCTTACTAGGATATCCGACATAAATCCTTGGGAGGTGATAATGATCACCTGCCTTGATGATTTTATTGATATAAAAATGAAGATTATAGTGAGTTCTTGGTAAGAATAAGTAGAGAATTTCGTAGAGTAAGCTTAAGCTAAAGAATAGTGTGTCGTGTGCAGATTACAAGTGTCAATTTATAGTCTAATTTAGCCAACAAGATATCCGATATTCCCGAGATCCTCTATGACCAGCTTCACGAACGTTATTTAACCAAGTATTCCAGGTCTTTAGCATAGTTGAGATGATTCTTCGTTGAGAATTGGTCTTCCCTTGACTACTTATGGACACGTGTTAGTTATAGACAAAATATTACCATTATAAATATTGATAAAAATAATAATGGTAATTAACCTGGATCCTGATATTACTGAGGATCCTGGATATTTGAGAATCTTGGATATAGTAAGGATCCTGGTCCCAACAATTTAGATGGTCGAACCC
Organism: Lactuca serriola; assembly: GCF_051521515.1. Taxonomy (NCBI): domain Eukaryota; kingdom Viridiplantae; phylum Streptophyta; class Magnoliopsida; order Asterales; family Asteraceae; genus Lactuca; species Lactuca serriola. The sequence continues at coordinate 74,437,049 of NC_136410.1, read as the reverse complement.
GAAGGATCTTTTAGTCCCGGGCAAAGCAAGGAAACTTCCAACCTTCTCATCGGTATCTTCAGAAGCAGGGAAGAGATCCTTGAACTTGAAAGCTACTTCAAAACAATTAAAACAAGGAGGTGTGAATTTCAGATCCTCAACGAAATAAAATAAATTTCTACCCTTTCTAACCCAATTTCTTGGTAGGAGATCACCATCAGGGATGGATTCACGTTTCAAAAAGAAATATTTCTTTTTCCAAGAACCATCATTTTTTTCAATTTCAAAATAATATATGATTTATTTGTTTTGACTTTGAGCAGGAAACAAGAAGATGCAAAAGTTTGGAGATCATAAACATGGGCCAACGCAACTAATCCCATGCATAGATCCTTAGATTGATTCAACTGATCAACCTAAAACAGGGTCCTCTAGATCACATGCATAGTTTGGATGGAAGCAAACCCAAGTAGGAGAGATGAAGTCAGCTTGGGCCTTATCATCAGAAGGCTTGAAAATCACGTCGGCAGGAAAAGCTCTTATCGATTTCAAGGACCCATTGTCATTATCATCAAAAGAGAAAGTCCCCTCATAAGACATGATCTTTTGATCGAGGAAGTACTTTTGGGGAAGAACAAGGATGCTCGGGCAAAAACGAAGTACCTTTTTACCCATGATCACCAAACAAGAAGGGTGTGAAGAAAAGAACAAGAAATTTACCTTCAAGATAACTGATAATGCTTGAAAGAGAGCTAAAAGAAGTAATAGTAGATCGATAAACATTAAACCCAATTTATGTAGATCATAGAGGATAGAGAAGAGACTTGACAACATAATCATATCTTTTTAACGTATACAATTCAACCCATTAGAGTTTGAATTTCAAATCCTTTAATAAATTATACACTTTAAATACTTGAAATTAATTCAAATATTTTATAGTTATAATTTGGGGGCAATTGTTAGGGCCAAGATCCTCATTCCTATCCAGGATCCCAAATCTCAAAGATTCTAATGATTCTTAAACCTATCCAGGATCCCAGATCTTAAAGGAATCTCATGATCCGGAACATACATCAACATCCTGAACATCACCATTATTATTTCCTAACAAGTTTAACGACTATATTTATTGTTTATTTCTCACATGTGCAGAAATGGTCAACATAAGACTCATTCACAACGAAGAACCACTTCAACCAAGCTTAAAATATGGGAATACCAAGTCAAAGCACGTTGTAAATATCGGTTCACCAGGATCCCGGAAATATCAGACATTTAGTTACTTAACCTAGACTATATATACACCTGTAAAACACACACAAAATGCACAATCTTTTGACACCTTGCATACTTAGAGCTAGGCAAACACTTGTAATCGTATTTGTATCATCATCTCTGTAATTTACATTCAAATCAATAAGATCATACAAGGTAAGTGATCATTATCATCTCCCAATGTTTTATGCCAGAGATCCTATCAAACATCAATGGTTTTCTTGTAAACTACTCGTGTTATTTTTATCTCAATTCAGTACTCACATTATTCACAACACTACAACCTCTCATACACCTTGGTAGATATCCACTTAATCGATTTTTGACCAAAACAGTTGGTTTGACCAGTTTCACTTTGACCAAGTTTGATCTTGAGGGTATTTTGGGATTTTGATGGAAATTGGTCATTTGGTGGGAAAAGTTGTCAATTAGAGAGTTGAGATTCGGAGTCGAGACCTCATCAGCTTTTGCCCAATTTGCGAGGTGAGTTTCCTCACTGTATTCGGAGGTTAAAATGATATTATAACAACCATAGGGTGTTTAGAAAATACAACCTTTGTAGGATTTGACCCTCTTGGATTTGGGGTGTTGAAGTAGATGGCAAGAACAAGGAGCTTGATCTTCTCTACAAGTAATCCACCAGCAAGAATAAGGTACCAAAACTGCTAGATTTCTTCTTGTACAACTTTTTTCTTTAAGCCTTAAGTGATTAAACAATTAAGCACTAAAAGAAAGACATAAAGTAAACACCAAAAGCTAGTAATATCTTCAAAAAAGGAAAGAGCTCCAAGCTCTTTGTAGCTCACGGTTTTGAGAGATAAAAGAGGAGAAGATTTTAGACCAAAAACTTCTAGTCATTAGTAATAAAACAACTAGACTTATATAATATGATCATGTTGTGTATTACATGCAAGGTAATGAACAAACATGGGACATAATCTAAGAATGGGGGACAAGAATGTTGGAGGTTGACTTTCAACTTCCTAGCCTTGATAACCCACGGCTTTTAAGGACTAAAATGGTCGATTGGATTTCTAGTTTGTTGTTTAGTCACTTAATTAACTAGCTAGTTTGTCAATCTTTGGTGAAAGTGTCCAAAACTTTTTACATGACTTATATATCATACCATATGATATATATATATATATATATATATATATATATATATATATATTAAGGTGTGACCCTATAGGATCATATTTTATTAGCAATGCCACTCAATAATGATTATTGGGCATATAGATCCAACATATAATGTCTCCAAATCTTGAGGGAAAACACCATTGCCCCTAACTCTAGGTCATGATTATGATACTGCGCCTCATGTGGCTTCATCTGCCGTGAAGCATAAGCAATCACTCATCCCCTCTGCATAAGGACCACCCCAAACCCGATGATTGATGCATCACAAAATACCCCAAAAACCTCGACACTCTCTGAAAGGATCAATACCGGGGCCTCACATAACCTCCGTCATAGTGTCTCAAAAGCAACCTACTACCCAGGTCCCCATCAGAAATCCACTCTCTTCCTCATCAGACGAGTGAGGGTTACTTTGATCTTGGAGAATTCCTCCATAAATATCCAATAGTATCCCGCCAAACCCAAGAAACTCCTGGTCTCTAAGGGAGATTTTGGAACCTCCCACTGCATCACAACCTCGATCTTGCCGGATTTACCAAAATCCCATCTTGGTTAACGAGATGTCCTAGGTCCTGGAGATCTCACAACCAAAACTCACACTTCGAGAACTCGACATATAGTCGTTCCCACATCAATACTCCCAGAAGCTCTCGAAGGTGCTCCTTGTGCTACTCTCTGGTCTTGGAATACACCAAGTTATCATCAATGAACACAATAATAAATCGGTTCAGCATCGTCCTTCACACCCAATTCATCAAATCCATAAACACTACAAGCGCATTAGTGAGCCCGAATGGAATCACCACAAACCTGTAATGCCTATAATGAGTTCGGAATGCGGTCTTCTCCATATCCTCTTCTCTTATTCTCAACTGATGATATTCAAACCTCATATCCATCTTGGAGAACTTAAGATGCACCCTGCAACTGATCAAAGAGGTCATCAATCCGTGGAAGGGGATAACGGTTTTTCACCATTAACTTATTTAACTCCGGATAATCAATGTACATCAGGTGTGAACCATCCTTTTTCTTGACGAACAGTATCGGCGCTCCCCACGACGAGCTGCTCGGTCTAATGAAATACTTTCCTAACAGCTCGTGAAGCTCAGAAGACAACTCCTGCATCTCAGGTGGTGCCAAGCGGTATGACGCATTGGAAATCAGAGTCGTACCTATCACTAGATTAATCATGAACTCAACCTGCCTCTTAGGAGGCACACCGGGTAACTCCTCCGGGAATACATCGGCAAACCCCCTAACAACTAGCACATCTGAAATCAAGACTTGCTTCCTCACCCGAGTAACAACCATATAAGCCAGATAACCTGCACACCCTTGCTAAATATATTGTCGAGCCCTGGCTGCCGAACAAAACCTTGAACCAACCCTGGTATCCTCTCCATAGATAACCAGTTCTACCCCACTTGGGGTTCGAACTACTACTTGCTGGCCCTCGCAATCGATCATGACACCAAACCTGCTCAGCCAATCCATCTCCACTATCAAGCATACATCCCCCATAAGGATAGGGATTAGATCAATCGGGTAAGGCACCCCGAAGATCTCTAATACACAACCCTGATATACATTAGAATCATAAACCCCATGTTTGTTGGCGATAGAAACCCACAACAGACACTCTAACTCCCCAAGAGGCATATCAAACTCCCTACTGAACGTCTAGGATACAAATGACTGAATTGCACCCGAGTAAAAAAGCATAAGAGCAGGCAAAGAGTTCACTAGGAAGGTACCTAGCTGAACAATAAATATAAGCATACCATAAAATAATCGACATAAAAATAAATAGAAACATACCCGTTACGACGTCTGGTGCCGCCCTGGCCTCCTCCACCGTGAGCTGAAAAGCATGACCTTGAGCCCTCAGGGGCTCCACCCTACCATGGCTCCTATCCATGATCCTCATAGTAGCCGACGTTAGAGCCTGCACCAACCTAGTAACAAGCAAGGGACAATTGGCTTTCACATGGCCAACCTGGTCATAGTGATAGCAAATCCTGGTGTTGGTTACTGGATCCTACTTATGGCAATCCCTCACAACGTGGATCTGTCTGCTACATTTTTGGCATCCAGAAGAAGATAGGTAAGCACCATCATGAACCTTGCCGCACTCTCCACAAGTGTGGCCCCTCCGACTCCTATATCTAACATCAGCGGCCTTGAACTGCTTTTGAACAGGCTGTGATTGCGTCGGGGCATGCCTTTGCTCCCTCGTCTGGAGCTCCATCTCAATCTCCCGCCGCCTAGTGGCCTCCTGCAACTCCATTAGTGAACCATAACGTTGGGTAGACACAAACTGACGGATGTACCTCTTGAGCATGCTCAAGTACCAGGTCATCTGAGCTTGATCAAAAGTAGCAAACTCAGGGCAAAACATAGCTCTCTCTGTAAACATATTGGTGATCTCTATCACCGAATCGGTCCCATGTCTCAGATCCAAGTACTCCTAAGCCATCCTGTCCCGTTTTACCAATGTAACGTACATTGAACGGAACATCTCAGGGAACTGCTCCCATGATACTACAGCTCTCTGCTCTGGAGTGTAAAAACTAATAATCAGTCTCCACCAATCCTTTGCTCCAGACCGAAGAAGGTTCAGAGCGCACTTGACCCTCTGGTTAGCCGGGCAAGAGCAAGTAAAGAAACATCCCTCAACATCTGACAACCACCTCATGGAAATGATTGGCTCTTGAACCCCTTCAAACACCGAGGGCTTCGTATTGTTGAAGTCCTGGTACTGGAAAGCCCTCCCAACGCCAATCCTCGTAGCAGCAACGACTGCGGTGGCTGCTGCAGCAGCAGCCTTAGAAAGTGTAGTGTATTGATCATCGAAGAACTCTATCACAACAGTCTTGATAGACCCAAATAGCTCTGGTATCTACTCCCAGAAAATAAAAACAACATCCTCAAGAAGGATCTCCCTAACCCGGTCCTCAGTCAATCTTGGCCCATTTTGGCCACCTGCTCTGGCTCTTGATCCGGATCCTGACTCAAATCGCCTCATAACCACCATGCTAAAAATAAACCAAGGATATATCAGATAAAACACATATAATACCATAGGGATAATTTCCCAACAAAACCCTAGGGGTTGTGACTTCCTTGCTACGCATATGGGTCCTGTGCTTCCAGTAGTATGGGCCCATACTGCCTTCCACATCTACCCGTATTTGTCTCAGAAGATCATCACAACAAACCTAAAAATACTCACTGGAATATGTGTACACCATATTCTCACTTCCTAGAGAAAGGCTAAACATCCCTTAATGGGTCGGCTGACTCCACATAACTCATCCATGAAACTTCCACCAACCCTGCAACACTTGTGTATGATAATCATACATAACACTGGATCTTATAGACAGTCGAATACTTGATTCTACCCTAAGCCCACAACCAAACAAGGAACAGGAAATAAGGCTAAATCAAACATTATCAGGCTATAAAATCTTAGTTATGTACAATTTTGATGGATACACTAAGCAACTACAATACTGATGTCAATTCTATATAAGAAAGAAATCGTAAGATACCAGGCATCATATAATCAGGCAGTTCTATCATGCAATTCCCAAAGATCCCTAGCCTATCACTAGCATGTTGTTCTAACATATCACAATATCAAATAGCAGTGTGGTAATTTGGGGTCTACTTACTGGCTCCTGCTAATCGTACAATTCACATCCTTTCTTGATCATGTTTTTTTAAAACAATTTTGAAAACCTTTGTAGTTCCTTAGTTTGAGACTGGATTCACACATGTGTTCCTCCAATTCGCTCATACTAAGGCTCTGATACCAAATTGTAACATCCCAAAAATCACAACCAATTTAAACTTTTCAAATCAACCCATTTACTAATAAAAGTGTTTACAAAACCATTATATCCAAAATATTGTTCGAAAAGAGAATTTAAGAAGATCAATAACATAAAATCAGGATGTGTACAGTCACACATTTGCTTTCGCATGATCCTCAAAAGTACCTGAAACCATAACCAAAAACTGTAAACCAACGCTAAGTGAGTTTTCCCCCAAAGTACCACCACACAAAATACATAACATAAACGAACATGCAGGCTGGGTCCAATTAGTCATCGGACTGGAATACCCATGGCCCAATTAGTCATCGGACTAAAATGCCAATATATAACGGGTCCACTCAGTCATCAGACTGGAATAACCTTGGGCCCTCAGTACGAGTCTGGCATGCCAAACGGGTCCTCAGCTCGTATCTGAAATGCTCCCGAGCCCTCAGTATGAGTCTGACATGGCAATCGGGCCTCAACTCATATTTGGAATGCTCTCGGGTTTGTTGGCTACAACACAAAGCAGTACAAACTCACCCCAACGCAATATGTCGACATATACATAACAAATAAACATAATCAATCAATTAGTCAAACAGACAGATCTGCGGATCACTACCATATAGCAACATCCTATAACCTATGTGACATCCTCAATTTCACGGCCATAAAAGACCGATCTTGTTTATGCTTTATAAAAATCAGAGTACTTCTTTTAATAAAAATCTTGCGGAATTTGTTCCCAGAAAAACATGATAAATACGTTATCAAAATATTTCCGAAGAAATATATTTTTATTCATTTTAAAACATTTGGGATGCCATCGTCAATACAGAAACATAAGCATAAACAATATTAAATAGACCTTACAATAGTTAATTACAACTATTGATCTATAATCTAAAATCTCTCGTCAAGTCCACCAACTTATACCCTTGTGCCATTACCTGTAATGAAAAGAAAACTGAGTGGGTCAGGCTTGGGAGCCTGATGAGCATATAAGGTTTTCAACCCACAATAATATATTTATTATATTCAATCATCAAACAATCAACCCAATTACCCATCCCCATTATCTTCTTTATTTCTTAAGGTTTTACCCTAAGAATCGATTATACTTCATTCACTCATTCCTAAGGATTTACCTAAGGAACTGGCACAAAGTCCATTTGCTACCACGGTTTATACAACAAGCACTACGTCGCATAGTCACCAGGGTTCATACAATTGGCACTACGTCTCATAGTCACCAAGGTTTACACAATAGGCACTACGTCTCATAGTCACCTGCGTTTACACAAAAAGCACGAAGTCACATCGTCACCAAGGTTTATCAAATAGGCATGAAGTCGCATCGTCACCAAGGCTTACTCAATAGGCACGAAGTCGCATCGTCACCAACTATTCAATCTACCTATGTTCTACCCAACATTTTTGTAGATATAAATACAAACACAATTTTAAATCATTTAACACCTGTATAAAAACATCAAATCCAAGTCCATCTCAAATAGACAATTAATATATAACACATAGCACGTATTTCATAGCTAATACTTTATATTTATGTGTTAGAAGAAAGTAACTATGCACTCACGCATATAAATAACAATATATATATATATATATATACACACACACACACATATAACATGTATTTTATAAAATACTTCATATCTATGTGTAAGATGAAAGTGACTATACACTCACCTGATTAGACGATGCTTGGACAACACTACGACTTGTAGAAGTAGTATTCTTCGGTAGATCTGGAAGATCTTCACAAAAACCGGGCTCCTCGCGGGCAGGGCTTCGGCTCGGGAATAACGCTCCTCGGGATCTTCGGGACTTCGGAACTTGCTTCGGGGCTTGGGAATAACACCGGGGCTTCGGGATATAATTGGCACGCAAAACGATGCAAAACTTAGAGAGAAAGGAAGAAAATTAGCAAGGAAATGGTTGATCTCGGGTTCTATTTATAGGCTGCTGGGTCTGGGATTACGCTGGGCGTAATTTCCAAGTATGTTGGGCGTACTCAGTATGCTGGGCGTACATAGAGTACGTTGGGCGTACTCTTCAGATAAGCTTTGGTATGCGTGCCACGATCTTCAAAAATTCATAACTTTCGCATACGAGCTCCGATTTCGACGTTCTTTATATCCACGTGAAGGTAAGATTATGCTCTACAACTTTCATTTAGACTCAGTCGGCTAATTTTGACTTTATTTTTATTATATTATTTTTAGTAGGCCGGGACAGGAAAAATTCGTTATAAAATCATAACTTCTTCATCTGACGTCCGTTTTTGTCTGTCTTTTTACCGTTGGACTACTATCAACAAGATCTTCGATTCTCGTTTAGATTGTTTCGGCTAAAAACCGCTCGATCTCAAATCGAGTATTCGGGCTGCATACCGCTAAGTCGAAACTTAGAAAAATCATAACTTCCTCATACGAAGTCAGATTCGGATGTTCTTTTTATGCACACTCATGGTTTAACGAACTCTACGACTTTTGTTTAGATCGCTAAGGCTAAATATTAATCTAACGTAAATTCACTTTTTACGTCATTCAGCGTCATGTCGGTTCTGTCGCGAAACTTCGACAAGTCATAACTTCTTCGTTATAACTCGGATTTCGGCGTTCTTTATGTGCACGGAAACCTTGTGACATATACTAAAACTTAGTTAACATTATTTATTCTAAATAACCTTTTGTCAAAAATTCATTTTCGACCCCTATTATCTCTAAATTGACTAGCGCGGATCTACAGGCGTTATAACGTAGGATACAGATCTAACATATCACTACAACATAACATCATACGGTAAACCAAGATATCAATCCCGAAATTAGAGTAACCACTCAGGCCTTACTATATAAGTCCAATAACCACACCCATAATGATAAGTTCTCTTGAGCATACACTCTCTCCACATAAACCCTAAACCAAATACTGACTTGATCGTTAGAGCGTTCTCCCAGGATCACCTCCTAGATAAAAACTGACAAGTTCGTTTCTTGTGTTCCAAGGCTCGATTGTAGGCGATAATCCAACTGGACCATCTAGAGGAAACCACTTCGCATCATTATAACTATATGGCCGATATTAGGTGCAAAGCCTACCATTTTCGACGTTTAAACATAAAAAAATGGATAAGTTTAAGTATAAAGTTTTGCTACAACTTCTCATAAGCTCACACCGAAGAAATCACAAACCCTTGCACATACATTGAGGTGTTCTAAGCACTATGGTGTGTAAGCAAGTGACCGCAAGGAAGTTTAAAGGCAAACGACGAAGTTATAGCTCTTGACAACGTAGTCGTAAGGTAACCGTGAACCTTTCTATAGTTAAATTAAGTATTGTAAGACAGTTTATACTTTGAAAAGTAGATTATTAGATAAGAATGTCATATAGGTTATGCATTAGTATACTCATTCTCAACAAGAGTAAACACAATATGAAATCTTGGTTACAATTATTTTGCAAAAAACGCCGTTATGGAAGTTTTGAGATATTGTCATGTTATAATGACACTAATATTACGGAAAAATACAGTTATTATGAATTTAAAGGCTTGGATTAGTTCAACGACATTATGATAAAACAAATCGATATATAAATATTAAAATTTATATTTATGATTAATTAATAACATTTAAATTATAATTAGTTAATTAAAACAAAATATAAATTAATAAACCTAAAATGTGAGAGACTAAAATTGACAAGTAAACTTCACTCTATATTTAAAGTGTTACTATTCATTTGCACCGAATATGTACGAATTATATAAAAAAAATAAAAAATAAAGTTTGTAGCAAAGTTGTAAGACCTAAGGATGTATGTATTTTTCATCTTCATTTTTCCTATGCCACGATTAGTATCATCTTATTTTTTCGATATTTTTCTTTCACTTTTTAAAACCTATGAAACTGTCAAATTTCAATATTTCATTTCACCTTACTTTATTATTTTTATTTTTAAATATATTTTATACAAATATTATATTTTTTATCAGGTAATTAAAAACTATAAAATTTAATATTCTTTTATAACTTTTAGTATATATATAATTTATTAAAATCTAAAAAAAATTAAATAAAAAAAAAGTTTAGCCAATTAGAGAAGAAGAGAGAGTGAGGGAAAGATACAGAGAAGTCTTACATGTAAACCTCACCCAAGGTGTGATGTTTAGGCTGGAGGGTGTGGTGTCATCGAAACTGCAGTCCTTTCGTTGCCACGTAAGCGCCACGTCATTTTTACCACAAAAGTGCGGTTCCTTGCCACACGCAAGGAGTGGTGCCACACTTTATTTAAAAAAAAATTAAATAAAAACTTTAATTTCTGCCCACCCAATCACAAAACAGTTAAATTATCTAAATCCAATCACAAGCTGCGACCATTTTTTGCCGCATTGCGGTTTGAACCGCACCAAACCACAACCAGGGGCGGTGTTCGCTGCTTATGTGGCAAAACTGCACTCCCCGAAACCGCATCACACCCTACAGCCTTATAGATACAGGTTTTTGTTCTAGTTAGTAAAACGCAATGTGCAAGATTGGTATATCGTCGACCTTATTGGAAATGGGCTTGTCTTGCATCATCGCTAGTATATTTGACTTTTTTATTTTGTATAATGTGAACCACTAGTTTTCTATTAAAAACGTTTGAATAATACGTAAAATCAGTTTTATTTATTGATAATTTTTACATATTAACATATTTATTGATTTTTTCAAAAAAAGGGCGACATCAACATATTGTATCAGCAAATTTAACAAAGACCTACAATTAGATGTGAAGTCGAAAAAAATTATAATTTATATGAAAAGGTTGAAACAAAAATTACTTAGTACTAGTAATTGAGGAAATTAATATTTTTTTTATAGATATCACCTTTTCGTCATATCTATTGTGGCATCCGTTCGAGGGGCACCAAAAGGTTTAAAACAATAAGGCCGGAGGATGTACCCCTTATATTATGTAAAAAAACTGCAATTCTTTAGTAAAATACTTAATTAGATTTGTTGTACAAATAAATATGCAACCACGTGAATCATGATCGATTTATTAGTTTATGACGACAAGATATTTAATTAAGTTTTGTTGGTGCCGTTCCAAAAAAAAAAAAAAAGTTTTGTTGGTAATATTATTTTATGGAAATTGTGAAAGCAGAAAGTATATAAATTTCTTTGATAAACTTATGAGAAAAAATATATATCTTTTAGCTAAACCCCTTGGCTTAAATCATAAAGTTAGAAAAAAAACCACTTTGTTCTTTAATTATTTACTTCTTATTTGCATATAAATTACAATTATATAATACTTATGATACAATAATAACAAAAAATACTCTAAAATAATAATGATAGTTTTTTTTTTTTTTTTTTTTTTTTTTTTTTTTTTTAAATAGCAAATGCTTTACATATATCGATCATGACCAGACATGATCATTAAAATACATGTTAAATGAAACTTTTCGGATTTATTATTTGAAGAATAAATAAGTGAATTTTATATTGTTAAAGAATATGATAAAACAAAATATTTTTCTAATTAAGCATTTAAATTATTACCAACTTGTGGCTTGTATCCAAAATCGACCAATCGTTTGTGTAGATGTCGTTTCCATTACTTAAATTATAGACATGATAGCAACTAATTTTAAGTTATCCAACTTATGTAATTAAAAATGCCTCTTCTAACAAAACTGAAAGGGCGACAAACCTTCTAGCATCAAAAGCTTGGAGTAAAAAAAAGGACATGGATGATGCGTCCCACAACTTGGAACTTTTTCGCACAAGTGTAAGAAAATTAAAAAGGTATCAGTAAGCTGATTATATAGATTTTTATATCAAGTTGAGTTGTACCTATGGACGTTCGTGCGAACTGAAGTCAATATTGTTAGAAATAGCAGAAAATCGTATAAGGTTTCGAAACAATTCAACTGAAGAATTTAAAGCGAGGAATGATCCATATGGAACAAGGTATACATTCAGTAAGCCTCAAGGTCAAAGTTCAAGTGTTAAACGACAGTGAATGAGTAAGATTCGATATTCTTCGGTTATTGCACATATCATGTACGACTTCTTATGTACTCGGTGAGGTATATAATATGCATTAGGTGGGAAAAGTTTATTAAACCAATCGCGAAAATCAATGGATGGTTGTAAAAGCATTTTGTAAGTACTTATGCATAACTAAATCAGTAGTTTTAAGTATAAGGATGTGTTGAGGAGGAAATATATATACGTAACGGATTACACAACACAAGCTTCTAAACAAACTAAGACGACTTTTAATCTCAAACGTAGTTTTTGTTTTCTATATTTCGATGAGTTGGACTCTGTTGCAGATCTAAGTCGGAGTTTTGACTGTGTGAATTAGATTTAATCAAAACGAAAAAAAACGTCAGAGATTTGTTGCACATCTAAATCATAGTTTTAAACTACGAAAATTGCAAAAAAAAAAAAATGCGCTCAAAGAAATTTACAGGTCCAACCTATAAAATTCTCTACAAAATACGAAAATCATAGTTTTTTTTAGTCAAAAGATCATTTTTATAAGTTTTTCCGAATTAACAATCCTCACCTCAGCTCAATCTGAAATCTCCTTAGTTTTCCCCTCTTTTTGTAGGATTTGCAATTTCACATGTGGTTCAATATTTTATAGCTATTTTATAGCAGAGTGTCCATTTTGCACATAACATCTACATAATTGGTGGCTATTTTGATAAATATTTAGTTTTTGCTTAAATATTGAAAATTGTAAATGATTTCTCCCATGGCTAATCTCGTTTGAATGAAATAGTAAATATGGAAAGATATCTAACTTCCAAAACTTTAGACTTGTGGCATAAATGCTCCCTCAACCTATGAGCCTTCCATAAAGACCACAAATTTGTCTGGTGATTGATTAGCGAGTACGGATTTTTCATAACTAATCACTCCCTATACATTTCATAACATTTCATGTCCTAATTCATCAAATGGGTCAAATCCTAACTTTCACAAATTGGCACTTATAGTCATTCCATCACAATTTCTCAAATTTAACTCCAATAATATTTTAATTAATTCTTAACAACAAACCTACCATCTTTATTTAATTAACTAACTTTTATTTCATCTAATTAACTACAATAGCCTTAAATTACAAGCCAAAAGAGGACATTATATCGCACTGACATTTGTCAGATAACTCATCAAGTTATCAAAGATATCCTCTAAGTGACCAACACCCGCCTCTTCCATCATTAGGACGAATGAAAACATCTGTGTGGTCGTCAAACAAGCAGAATGCTCTATTATTAAAGCACAACTCATAGTCGTCTCGTGGAAATAATAAGTCATCCACATCATACCATGGATTGATCATGACCTCTTTGATGAAGAAGTAATGGAAGAGAATAAGTGTACTTCCACGACCACTAGTACATCAACCCACCTACAAAAACACAAAAACAGGTCACTTTAAAAAGCATTGCTTGTGTCGGGATATGGTGTAACCTTGAAATAACGTCATGAACCAAGTCAAGTTTGCAACTAGTAATTATTACAACATGGTATACACGATCATATTGAAAATATAACAATATGATATCCCGTTTTGGACATGACTTACATGTTCCAGACTCGATCTAGGCATACTAGACGTGTTCTACGTGTTCCAAACCAATTCTTCAAGTCATGGACCACTATTTCATGTTACGAACATACATTATGCACATCATTATATATAAATGGAACACAAAATTAAATAATAACGATAACTACACATGTATATATTTCATCCTAAAAACAATTTCATTCTGGACTTGTTCTACACATATAGAAATCGATATTCATATTCCAGATTTGTTCAAATCAGTAATATATTCAAGAACAGTCATAAAGAAAATTTAACCATAACATCGCAATCTTTTCGTCATAAAAATCCATTATCTTCAAAAAAAAGTACCAAATGCCACTTTTTGGATTCTCTCTCTCTCTCTCTCTCTCTATATATATATATATATATATATATATATATATATATATATATATATATATATATATATATATATATATTATCCAACAAAAGTGGCATTTGATACTCATTTTTGTAAGATAATGGATTCTTACAATGAAAAGATTGTGATGTGGGTAAATTTTCTCTACGACTATTCTTAAATAGATTACCGATTTGAACAAGTCTGGAATATATATATATATATATATATATATATATATATATATATATATATATATATATATATATATATATATATATGGAGTGGTTCAAATGAGAACCATAAAAGATTAAAAACCCTAAGAACCTCATTTAATTACTAAATATATAGTGAATATTATCAAGTATGTTAAAATTCTTATTTTTGTCTTTTTGGTAAGAAAATAGCAAAATCGTAATTTTTTTAGTCTAATATTTTTGTGCATGCATTAATTTATATTTTAACACAAAACTTTTATAAAATACAACTTTATACAGTCCATTTACAGTTTAATACACAAAATTCACAACTTAACATAACTTATTTTACAGTAATTCTTAAATTCATAGAAATCAAACCCAAACTTTACCACCACCACATGATGCTATCAACCACCTGTGCCAACATTGCAACAATTTTTTCTTCCAAATATGATTTGTATATAAAGTCAGACAATGACATGTTAAATACTACATTCATAGTTCAATAAACTAATTAATTCATCCATTTTGAATTTAATGCAAAATAATTATAAAAACTAAGGCATTCTTACATACTTATACAACATTAAAAATAAATATATTCACAAGAAATTAATACATATTTTTTTACATAAACCATTCATATTTTATTACAAAAATTATATATAAAAAATCACAGCAGCATGCATTCAATTCACAATTTAATATACTTAATTATGGTTTAATATATAAAATTTAATCTTAATATAAAAAATTAAAACTTTAATACATAAAAATGTCATATTCTTAACTTTAAACATAGATTTATACATTTAGATCTAGAGGTTGCTGTTTTTTCAAAATTTAATTTACATAATATTCACAGTTTAAATTTTATATAATTTTGTAAAAATTAGAGAAAATCATATATATATATATATATATATATATATATAATGATTCTTTCTTCTCATATTTGTAACAACCCAAAAATGCGACCCGAAAATTTCATTTTTAATATAACTAAAAATCATAAACTGAGTATAACATAATAAAACCATGCGTTGCGTATCTCAAAACCATACTAAAATACTGTGAGAAAACTGTGTCACAACTGTATCAAAACATGTCTAAGAAAACTGAATCAACTCCCAGGATAAAACTGAAGCTGTGGTGTGTGCGATGCCATCATCCCGAGCTCTTCCCTTTGCTTGCGGAAGTACCTGAAACCAAAACTGAAACTGTAAGCACGAAGCTTAGTGAGCTCCCCCAAACTACCACATACCACACAATAACATATAAAGCACATACTGGGCCTTGCCCACTGCATCGGACCGAAGTCCGGCTAACCGGGGCCTTGCCCCCCCTACATCGGACCGAAGTCCGAAGCTGATTGGAACATCGGACCGAAGTTCGAAGCTGAATGGGACCTTCGTCCCATACATCGAACCGAGTCCGAAGCTGACTAGGACATCAGACCGAAGTCCGAAGCTGACTAGGACATCGGACCGAAGTCCGAAGCTGACTGATACATCGGACCGAAGTCCGAAGCTGACTGGGACCTACGTCCCCTACATCGGACCGAAGTCTGAAGCTGACTGGGACCTCTGTCCCCTACATCGTACCGAAGTCCGAAGCTGACTGAACATAGCATAAACATATCAACTGGAATAAACACATAAATCCTGTCTGAACCACGAAGGCATCAAACATACTAACTACTACATCAGATCGAGGTCCGAAGCTGACTGCTAGCTAAACGGGCCGACATTGTGGCCTTAGACCCGTTCCCACTGGAAGGAAACTCACCTCATGAACTGGCTGCTGTGCGAATGGCTCTGGAAACTAACTGCTGCTGCTCCGGTATCTCCCCGGCTACAAATCCATAAACATACTCAATC
This sequence comes from Lactuca serriola, assembly GCF_051521515.1. NCBI lineage: Eukaryota > Viridiplantae > Streptophyta > Magnoliopsida > Asterales > Asteraceae > Lactuca > Lactuca serriola. The sequence goes on along the minus strand of NC_136410.1, from coordinate 74,420,746 downwards.
AAATGCTAATCACTGCACTGGGGTAAAATGACTTTTTTTTTACCCTTGGTTAATGTCAACTCTCCCGGTCAAAGTCAACCCTCTCGGTCAAAGTCAACCCACAGTTGACCTGACTCGCCGAGTTGGGCCGCCAACTCGCCGAGTCTCTAGTCTCATATCACAACCCCACTCGTGGCTACTCGTCGAGTATGGCATCGACTCGACGAGTACCCTATCGATCCAAGAACTCAGACAATCTGCATCCGACTCGCCGAGTCATATGAACAACTCGACGAGTTGTTCTTGAGCTTAAGAAGATTGCCTTGGACTCGCCGAGTTGTATGAACAACTCGTCGAGTCCCTCCATTACTGAGTCTGCCCTCCAACTCACCGAGTCCACTCTACTACTCACGGCTTCCACTCGACAACACTTAAAAGGGGAAAAACGGGACTCGCGACCTGACTCGCCGAGTCGTTCTTCCGACTCGCCGAGTCACATCCATGCAACTACTCTAAACTCGATTCTGCTTGAATCCAGCGCATACAAATGATAGATTTGAGTCCAATAAGCTGGTCCACCACGTAAAGTTTCCAACTTTACGTGTACATACACATGAAAAAGGAGATATAGGCTAAAAAGGCACTTAGAAGAGTAGATCTAGGGTTCTTATGCAAAGCATCTTCAAAAAGGCAATAGATCCGGGCTCTACAACTCCTAAATGAACAGATCTAGAGATATCTCGACCTATTAAGGCATCCATACAACTATAAGGCTTGGAGAATGCATCAAACTAGCCCTAGAAGAGTTCTAATGGAGGTCTAAAGCATAAAACAGAAGGAATCCGAGAAATACCTCAACGAACTCTGATTTTGCCCTTGGATCTTTGCTCTACACCTCTTCTCCTTGCTCCTTTCTTCTTCTTCTTCTTTAAGCCTTCAAAATCCACACAAAAGCACTTAAAACAAATAAGGGATGGATTAGGGTTTTCTCACAGCTCTCTGAGGGTGAAGGAGGCGAGTTTGGGGCACAAAGCATTGCTTAAATAGTGAGCAACCCGGGGATTTAGGGTTTCTTCCAGACAGGCAGACTCGCCGAGTCCCGAATATGGACTCGCCGAGTCGCCTACTAACACGTGCTCGAAAACTCGACCCTACTCGACGAGTCAGGCCATTGACTCGCCGAGTCCCTCAATAATACTTCTAAATAAATGCCACGGGGACAACATACCAGAGACGGAGCGTTACAATATTTTAGAAGAAAAAACAAAATTCATAAAAATTTCAAATCTTAATACAGCCAATCCACAACTTAATACAATCATTTCACAATTTAATACATAAAAATTCACAACTTAATACAGTAATTCATAGTTTAATACACGAAAATTATATATTCATAACTATATATATATATATATATATATATATATATATATATATATATATATATATATATAACAGTTATACACTCTTATCTAGAGGCATTTTTATCTATTAAATTGTGAATTTATTATACTAAGCTGTGAACAAATTTACAGTTTAACACAACAAATTCACAGTTTAATACAATACATTCACAACTTATTTACAAGTATAATTTTATATTTCAGTGTATAAAAAACTCATTTATATTTTAATACATACATAAGTTATCTCATACTTCATCAGCAAACATCAAAAGAAAAATATATACGTAAATGAGGATAACTTATCTGAAATTAGCGAAGAAGATGAGTGAGAAATAGAACATGATATTACTCTACCACCATCACCACCATTAACACTGCCAACTGCCATACGTTGCCATCAACCATCGCCACCACAAAGCTACAATGTCAACACCGCCAACATCATTCCCTAAAAAATCAAATAAGGGTTAAAAAAATCACAGTTTAATTCATTATTTTAGACACTAATTCACAACTTAATTCAATATTTCAGACACTAATTCACAACTTAGTGCATAAAAAAACACATTCACAACTTAATGTAGATATTTACAAATTAATACATAAAAACACATATTCACAGTTTAATACACTACATTCATAACTATTTTATAGGTATGCTCTACAAAAAAGATTAAGATCGATTTTAAAAAACAACTTAAAACTTATAAAAAATAATATATTCTCATATTAAAATTAATAAAAAAAGTCATGTATTCACAACATAAGACTTATATTTTTTTATTAATTATAGTAAAAATAACATTAACATAACTAAATAGTTTATGAAACAATAAAACATCACAATTCACAACTTAAAAAAACTAAATTCATATCATTAGAGAAAACATCTACAAAATAACATATTATAAATACAATTCACAACATAACAACTAAAAAACCTAAATTATGAGCAACAATTCTATTAAAATACCATGTTCACAGTTTAATGAACATATAAATTTACTAATACAAAGTTTAATAGTTCTTGCATACCTTCATTCATATTTTAAGACAAATTTTATATAAAATATACAACTTAATAAAGTTCATTTTTTTGTTTAATACATAAACTTCACAACATAACATAATACAATCCTTTATACACTAATTCTCATATATATATATATATATATATATATATATATATATATATATAAAGATGTCAAACCCAAACTCTACCACCACTAACTACCACACGCCACGACCAACGACATGTGTCGCCGTCGCAATCATTCTTCCTTCCAACTTAGTCTGTATATTTAAAATCATTAATTGACACCTTAAATACTCTATTCACAACTTAATAAACAAATTAATTCACTTATTCAAAGTTTAATGCAAAATAATTATAAAAACTAATACATTCTTACATATTTGTATAACAAAAAATTAAATATATTCACAAAAAAAAATTAATACAAACATTCTTACATAAATCATTCATATTTTAAGATAAAATTCATGAAAATTTATTTTTAACCAATCAATTCACAGTTTAGCAGAAAATTCACAGCTTAATGCCATCAATTCACAGTTTAAATTTTACATACTTAGAGAAATCATATTTATGTATAATGCTTCTTTCATCTAATATTTCAGAAGCTAACACAAAATACTTAAAAAAATTACAGTTTAATACAGTTAATTCACAAATTAATGCTGTCAAGTCACACTTTAATACACTAAATTCATAGTAAATATAATAAATTCACAATTTAATACACAAAGTTCACTACTTAATACAGTCGATTCATATTTAGACTGTATTGAGTTGTGATTTTTGTATTAACCTATGAATTGACTTTAGTAAGCTGTGATTTTTTTTATTAATTTTGTGTTTACTTATGAAATATGAGATAAGAGAAACATTATACTATACGTATAATGCTTCTTTTATCTCATATTTCAGAAGCAAACACAAAATTTACTAAAAAACTCACAAATTAATACATTCAATTCACAACTTAATATATTCATCACAACATAGTACAACCAATTTGCAGCTTAATACAGTAAATTCACAGTTTAATACAGTCAGTGACAGATATACAAAAAAAGAAAAAAAAATTAGGCCATGCAAATAAGATCCATAAAATAGCTCAAACATCGTGATAATTTAATTTGTGAAAATTAATTAAAAAAATATAATTTTTTTCATGAGTTCTTATTTTTGCTAAATTATTCCACTTTCAAATGCAAAAATAGATAAGTAAATATAGTTTTCAATTTTAAGTAAAACCACCAACTTAATTATATAGCACAATAAAATTAACAAAATTTACTAATTCACCATTTAAAAGTAGAATAAATATATAAAATTTAACCAGCCATGCGATTTTAAAATTAACAATCATAAATTTTTATTGGAACTAACAAAATAATTAACTATAGACTCGTAGAGTACTTGCCTTACAAATATTAATTAAACCTATATGAAAAAAGACAAATACCAAAATTATCATCGATTAAATAAACAAAAATTAAAACCACTTATAATTATTTAAATGTTTATCATATCCAGAGAATCACATTAGTCATAGAAGCTATAGAAGCTAAGATAATGACCATACACTGTAGATATTGAAAGAAACACAATTCTCATATTATTTTATAATTCGTTGCTTTGTTTACAAGGATGTGATGCCATACGAGTGTGAGAAAAAGAGTATTGCATGTATGATAGAGATTATGAGAGTACAGAGAAGGAATACATACAAGAGTCATCGTGAGGCTAGGCAACCAGTAACGAGATGTTGATGTAATATTTTTCCGGCGATACCACAAGGCATCAAGAGGCGGTTAGCAAAAGTCGTTGGAGGAGTCGGTAGATTTGATTCACTCGATAGAGGAACCACCACCAACCACCAGGAGACAAAGTAGATCTGAAGGAATCATAAACAAATCAGATCTAGAGGGAGCCGATTTTCGTAGATCCTTAGTGCTCGACAGAGTTCTAGATCTGGAGTACGGCGGTCGTCGTTGTTAGACCGGAGAAAATAGAGGACTGCAAGCGCCTCTTTTGGTGTTCAGGCGACGTCGGAGTTCGTAGACGAAGCTCATATCATAGTTTTGAAGGTGTAGAGGATCAGATATGGTGTTTCGGCGGTGATAATTTACAGATCTAAGCTTGACAACTAGATTAGATTTGTTGGATGTAAGGATTCGAAGGCCGGAGGTCGTTCCTGGTGAGTTTGGATGATGGAAGGAGGCAGTGGAGTGGCGGTAGCCAAGGAGGTAAGGCAGCTGCGGTGGCAACAGGCGGTGACGAGTTGGAGGAGATAGTGGTAAAGTTTTGGTATAAGTTCCTCGAAGATTGAAAAAAAGTTTGAGGGAAAAAAATCAACAGATCTTATTTTTATAAATGATGTTATTGTTTAAATGTTAATGCTTTAAAATGACCATAATGTCCCTGTTGTTTTTGGCATTTATAAAAAAAATGTTAAAAGAATAACAAAAATATATCAAAATAGGTGGTTCTTAGAGTTCTTAACTTTTAAGGGTTCTCATTTGAACCTTTACCTATATATATATATATATATATATATATATATATATATATATATATATAGAGAGAGAGAGAGAGAGAGAGAGAGAGAGAGAGAGAATGGAGATCAACAGTTAGAGGAGCAATCCAACGAAACAACTAACTACTTCAATATCGTTTATATTAAAAAAATCGATTTCATAATAAAACAGAAGGCATTGTGATTTGATTTGGGTTTCTTTTGTTTTGTTGTTAAGGCATTGGAGGCACACTACCAATCTTCATTAGCCATCTTTTGTGTAACGTCCCAAAATTCAAGACTAAAAATTTCTTTTAATAAAACATTACTTAAAGCAAAATCATCAATCCAAAACATAATCAGAGTATTAATTTCCAAAACACATGTTTGTTATCAGAGTAAAACATTCTCAGGCTGTCTAATCTATGGTGTGTGCTATGCGATCACCCTGAGCTCTTCCCTCCGCTACCGGAAGTTCCTGAAACCAAAACTGAAAATCGTAAGCACGAAGCTTAGCGAGTTCCCCAAATTACCACATAGCATGCATAACCACATACTGCACATACTGGGCCACGCCCGCTATTCTGGGCCTCGCCCCCTGCCTCGGGTCTCGCTCGCTACAATGGCCCCGCCGGTCCAGGCCTCGCCTGGCTTCGAGCCTCGCTCGGATACAGATCTGTTTCACTTAGGCCTCGCCTGTCATTGGGCCTCGCCCGCCAACAAATACTAACACATAAACATATCGCAACAGATACACACTAAGCATACACTACCGAATCCTGTTCTAAAGGCCTCTCCTATCTCGGGTGTCGCCCATGTCCTGCAACTGGTGAGTCATGGAACCCCATCCACACTCCTACTGGTAGTAAGATACGGGCCCAACCCACACTCACTGTTTCCCTAACTTGGGAGTCGCCCCTGTTCTGCTGCTAATGAGATGTGGAACACCATCCACACGCTGCTTTTGGTGAGGTACGAGACCTCGCCCACACTCACCTCCCTACCAGGCACATACATGTATCACACAGACAACAAGTATAAACTATCATATAAACCATTCCTTGGGCACCCGCCCGCTATCATTGGACCTCGTCCTGAATATCATACTAGCATACTATGCCTAGGGCTAACCCCCGGGTCTTCTACTCATAACTACATGGGCCGGCATTGTGGCCTTAGACCCATTCACACAAAGGGAAACTCACCTGCACTTGCTGAACTTGCTGATAACCCCTCTAGCTGCTGCCCGGCAACTCTCTGAACTCCTGCTCTACTAGCTCCCCGAGCTACCAATATAAATGCAACACTTAGTCTAACTGTCCCTCGAAAGTCAACTAATTCAACTCTGGTCAACATCAAACTCCTGGTCAAAGTCAACCTTCCAGGTCAACCCCACTCACCGAGTCTGCCTACTGACTCGCCGAGTTCATATGCTCAGAGTCCTTCCATTCGCAACTCGACTCGCCGAGTCAGTCCATGACTCACCAAGTCCACCGATTGCTGAGTCCTGACCTGTCCAACTCACCGAGTCCCCACTCAACACACTGATCTGAGTCTTAACTCGAAGGGTTTGGGGTTTCGCGACTTGACTCGTCGAGTCCAAGAACACACTTGCCGAGTCCAAGGCAATCTTCAACAGACTCGCCGAGTAGTTCTTCCAACTCACCGAGTTCCTGCCCAACTTCAACCAACTCGCCGAGTCCACCCATGTAACTCGCCGAGTCGCTCCAGTTCTTAATCCATACAGTGGCTTTTCGAGCCATTCAGGGGCTCCAAATCATAGATCCATACTTCCAAAGCTCAATCCTCACGTAAAGTTGCAAACTTTACGTATAACTAAAGAGATCTAGGCTCAAAACACTCTAGGGCTAGATTTAAGGACAAAAGGGCTTCACCAACCACTCATCTTCTAATGCTTTACGACATATTGGACCATCCCAAAACTAGATCTGAAGTGACAATAACATATCTAATCCCCAAACTCGAATTGGGTCTCAAACAACCATAAAACCCCCAAATCTCAAAACAAAAATAGATCTAGATGCAAAGGAGGGAAGATAGCAACTTATTACCTCCAAGATGAACACAAACTGAAGTAGATCTCGGATCTACACCTCTCCTTTGAAGCAACCTTCTTGATCTTCAAGTTCCTTACCAAATTTTCCTTCCTCCAAAGCTATTTCTCCCAAATGATGGAAGCTCACACGAAATCTAGGGTTTACAGGTTCTCTAGGATGATATGGAGGCTGAGGGAGGGACATAACACCCTTTATATAGGATACAACTCCTGGGATTAGGGTTTTCCTCGTTCAGACCAGACTCGCCGAGTCCCCTTAGCCGACTCGCCGAGTCGGTCACTTACTCCTTGACCCAGATCACGCTCGGACTCGCCGAGTTCCTCCTTGGACTCGACGAGTCAGCCCTTTAACTTAGGGTTTCCTATCCTTTCTTGGCCTTCTTGATTTTGGGTGTTACAACTCTCCCCCACTTAAACTAAACTTCGTCCTCGAAGTTTGCTATGGCCAACCGCCTGCGATCTGCTTCCAATACTCTACTTATTAATCCAACACCCGCTGCCTACCTTTGCTGGCCTTTCGCCCGGTCCTCCTAACGACCATTAATCCTTGCAGATAATAATCTCGGGTCAACCTTGACCCTGAACATTCTGGAAACACAACTTACTCAACCGACAATCCTTCTGGTACTCTCCGAGTACTGTAACTGAACCCATAGGGGTTCACCCCCTCTTTCCTTGTGCGTTTTCTCGCCTTCCCAAGGCGATGCTCCATAACCAACTATTTCCTTTGTCACTGTGAAGATCCTATCCTTCACCAAATCCATTACTCCCGCTACCTCCAGTATGGGTCATTATCGCCAGTATCCACTGGGCATTTCTTTCTATTATAATTTGGTGTCGAGCACCCCACAATCAACTAACTGAATTCCACCATAGACTGCTTAACAGCACTGCTACTGACTGAAAATTTCTGCCGACCCTTATCTGACTTCCGGATGAACCGAGACCACCCTGGTCCCTACCAATCTATCAATATCTAGATTACCGGCTCCCACCGGTCGCTAGCCCCAACACAACTCCTAATCGCTCCCAGCGACTTTCGAAGAAACTTCGACCACCTATAACTGCTCAATCTATTCTGCCATTCAGGCCTTACAATCCTGGGATCCTTGATCCCCTATATTGACACTGAGGTCCCTACCAGGTCCCACCTGTGCTGCTAAAACTCACGGGCCTCGCCCACGGGTCTCACCCGCCTCTATCCTTCTAGTTCCACTTGTCTAACCACTCTTGCTCGGGCCTCGCCCATGGGTCTCACCCAACCATACTACTGAGCAACCCTGCTCTCAGGTCTCACCTATACTGCTACTCTCATACGGGCCTTGCCCACGGGTCTCACCCAATTATATCCAGGAGCGGCCTCTCCCAAGGTCTCACCTCTCTAAGGCTATACAGACAAACTCCCAACCATTCTCGTCCACTACCCATTCCTGATCCCTATCTGATCACTAGGAGATAAGGGCCTCGCCCCAACTCCGCCAATGAAGCTACTATGGAATGCTACGGCTTACCCGCAGTCTTACATCACCTTCCATCACGGACTGCTAGTGGATGCTACGGCTGCCCCGTAGTCTTACAACACTTTCTACCACTGACCGCTAATACGAAAGCACCCCATGCTATCAGTTCTCAAGATCCTCCTTCCGACTCACTCGAGTCCTACATGCGATCCTCCAACCTGAATTCCCAACCCTGTACTAACCATCACCATTACACGCATTAACTGATGGGGAGTTTCTCAAACTCCCAACCCTGAACTCCTCGATCCATCAAACGTTGTACTACTTATTTTCCTTCTCAAAGATCGTGTACTCATTTTGGATCTGCGTGCTCTTACCCTTGTACACTCAGAGGATTCTCCCCCACTTCGATCCTGCTTACACCTCGCTGCTCAATGCTCGAAAAGAAATCCCAATCCTTGCTACCATTCCATAATCAGTCTGCTGAGGAACCCCAAGCTTACCATAGCTAGGGATCTAGCCAGTCCATTTCTAAAACTATACGGCTCCGAACTAGCGAGGCATACCAAGTCCCTCCCAGGCATGCTACAGTTACTGCATCCTAAGTAACCTTCTCCAATAGAGCCCATCCCTTAACTACCATTCAAATATCCAAGGTATGCAGATGGCATATAACTCGATCACAATCAAGCTACACAAAAATAAAATACTCATACCGATAATGATGCAGAACCATAACAATATAATCATGCATAAATAAATGAACTGAAAACGAAAATCGCATACCTGCAACGTCTGATGCTGCTCGCGTCTCCAAGGTAGTCATCTGAAAATCCCTACCTCCTACCGCAGGCGCCTCTGCTCGGCCCTGACGGCCGTCCGTGATCCTCAAAGTTGCAGGGGTAGGTGCCATCACCCGTCCTGCCGGAAGCAAACTGGGGCACTGGGCCTTCTTGTGGCCCCACTGATTGTAGTGAAAACATAGCAGGTCGGATCCCTGAGTGGTGGTAACAGTACAATCCCTGCTAAAATGACCAGTCTAACCGCACTTGAAGCAGCCAGACTCACCACCGCTACCACTCTTGCATGCGCCCCCGTGCGCCATGCCACACTTCCCGCACCGACTGCGGTCCTAATAATCCCTCGATCTGAATCCGATCCCCTGGGCCTTTTGCCCGAGCCCATGGCTGCCTGAACCTCATCCGACTTCCTCTTTCGGATCCGCTCCAAATCAATCTCTCTCTCTAGCTCGCGCGATCATATCCTCCAACGTTTTGCAGCTGGACCTGCTCACAAACTGCCTAATGTCATCCTTCAACATCTCATGGTATCGGGCCTTCTTCATCTCCTCATCCGCAACATACTGCGGTACAAGAAGAGCCCTCTCCCTGAACTTGGCGGTGATCTCCGCCACAGTCTCAGTGGTCTGCGTCAAATCCTGAAACTCCCGTGCCATCTGCTGCACCTCAATAATTGGCGAAAACTCCGCCCTGAACCTGGCCGAGAAATCGCTCCATGTCATCGCGTCCAACGCGACATCATCCCCCAAAGCATGACCGATCTCCTCCCACCAATCCCTCGCTCTGTCCTTCAGAAGACAGGAAGCGAGTCTGACCTTGTCCCTCTCAGGACATCGACTCGTACGGAATGCGTTGGCAACATCAGCCAACTATCTGCTGCTAGCGATGGGGTCCCTAGCCCCATGATAATCTGGTGCCGCGCAAGCCCTGAACTCTCGAAATGTCAAGGTACATTCTCCCATCAAAGCCATCATCTCGGTACGGAAGGCTCCCAACCTCTCATCCAAAATCTCCAATATACCCTCCTTGACCGTGCCAAAGATCACAGGAGTCTGATCTAGAATACTGCGTGTAACCTCCACTGATATCAACTCCCTCATTCGTTCCTCGAGCTGCTCGACTGCCGAACCCGAGCCTGATCCCTCTCCGGTGCCTAATCCGCCCACTGGTCTCTCTCGCAACGTCACCATGATGAAAATATCATACATCCATTATCAGAATACTTATCACTGCTGCGAGACCAAACACACACACTACCAGGTTCCCGGTCTTGTCTCGGCCTTTCCCGAATCGAGTACGGATCCTCTGCTTTTAGTAGTACGAGCCCATACTACCTTCCACATCTATCCGTACTTTCCTCAGGAATTGCTTCGACTCCACCAGGTCCCTTTTCCATTACTACTGCTCCTAGCACTATCTCATCCTAGGCTTACCCTAGGGAACCTCCGACTCAACTCAAACCAGTCCTCAACTGCTGAAGGCCTCCTTGTGATGCCAATTACCATCACCTGAATACCATCACATGTGACGAGGCTCAGATAATCCTTTGAGTAAAAGACTCGTCCCTACAACGGTTGGACTCAGACAAGAGCTGCACAATAGGGCCAAATCCAGTACTCTGAGATTATTCAACCCTGATCACATGTGACGTGACGTATTCACCTAATGGCTAATTCCCATCACTCAGAATCCCACAATGCACAAAGCAAGCAACATTCAGACAAGGGAAAATCTAACCATAACATACTCAAGCAATCATATCCTCATAGCAAGAATTTGTACTAGCATGCAACACAAACTCATAAACTCAGGCATAACCTAAACATACTATCCTACTACTGTCTAATCAGCACTATCATGCAGCTCAAAGCACATATAATAGGCATATAAGGCATCCTCCCTAGATCCTTAGTCCTAATCTAGCATGCTGTTCTACTAACTGATAATCATAACATAAACTTGTATGGGTATTTTGGGGTACTTACTTGAGCTCGGTTGATTGCATGCACCACACCCTTTTTCTCCTTTCAAAATTATTTTCTTTCTGAGTTCTTTTGCTTTTCTAAAACTGTTATCTTTCTCAAACTCTTTTTACAAAACTGACTTTTCATTTTGAAAACTTCCATACCAATTCTTTAGTTTGAGTTCAGACACACCCGAGAGCATGTCCGAATCCCTCAAACCAAGGCTCTGATACCAACAACTTGTAACGTCCCAAAATTCAAGACTAAAAATTTCTTTTAATAAAACATTACTTAAAGCAAAATCATCAATCCAAAACATAATCAGAGTATTAATTTCCAAAACACATGTTCATTATCAGAGTAAAACATTCCCAGGCTGTCTAATCTATGGTGTGTGCCATGCGATCACCCCGAGCTCTTCCCTCCGCTACCGGAAGTACCTGAAACCAAAACTGAAAACCGTAAGCACGAAGCTTAGTGAGTTCCCCAACCTACCACATACCATGCATAACCACATACTGCACATACTGGGCCACGCCCGCTATTCTGGGCCTCGCCCCCTGCCTCGGGTCTCGCCCGCTACAACGACCCCGCCGCTCCAGGCCTCGCCTGGCTTCGAGCCCCACTCAGATACAAATCTGTTTCACTTAGGCCTCGCCTGTCATTGGGCCTCGCCCGCCAACAAATACTAACACATAAACATATCACAATAGATACACACTAAGCATACACTACCGAATCCTGTTCTAAAGGCCTCTCCTATCTCGGGTGTCGCCCATGTCCTGCAACTGGTGAGTCATGGAACCCCATCCACACTCCTACTGGTAGTAAGATACGGGCCCAACCCACACTCACTGTTTCCCTAACTTGGGAGTCGCCCCTGTTCTGCTGCTAATGAGATGTGGAACCCCATCCACACTCTGCTATTGGTGAGGTACGGGACCTCGCCCACACTCACCTCCCTACCAGGCACATACATGTATCACACATACAACAAGTATAAACTATCATTTAAACCTTTCCTTGGGCACCCGCCCGCTATCATTGGACCTCGTCCTAAATATCATACTAGCATATTGTGCCTAGGGCTAACCCCCGGGTCTTTTACTCACAACTACATGGGTCGACATTGTGGCCTTAGACCCATTCACACAAAGGGAAACTCACCTGCACTTGCTGAACTTGCTGATAACCCCTCTAGCTGCTGCCCGGCAACTCTCTGAACTCCTGCTCCACTAGCTCCCCGAGCTACCAATATCAATGCAACACTTGGTCTAACTGTACCCCGAAAGTCAACTAAGTCAACTCTGGTCAACGTCAAAGTCCTGGTCAAAGTCAACCTTCCAGGTCAACCCTACTCGCCGAGTCTGCCTACTGACTCGCCAAGTTCATATGCTCAGAGTCCTTCCATTCGCAACTCGACTCGCCGAGTCAGTCCATGACTCGCCGAGTCCACCGATTGCCAAGTCCTGACCTGTCCAACTTACCGAGTCCCCACTCAACACACTGATCTGAGTCTTAACTCGAAGGGTTTGGGGTTTCGCGACTTGACTCGCCGAGTCCAAGAACAGACTCGCCGAGTCCAAGGCAATCTTCAACAGACTCGCCGAGTTGTTCTTCTAACTCGCCGAGTTTCTACCCAACTTCAACCAACTCGCCGAGTCCACCCATGTGACTCGCCGAGTCGCTCCAGTTCGTAATCCATATAGTGGCTTTTCAAGCCATGTAGGGGCTCCATGTAACAACCGAAAATTCCAACCAATTTAAATTTTTCAAAAACAACCTGATTCCATTTAAGTTATTACAAAAAGGTTTTCAATACAATTTATTTAAGGTATTCCCAGAATCACTTCACAACAAAAACATGAAGAGCGGTACGATCACGCCTTCGCCTTGCCACGGTCTCCTGAAGAACCTGAAAAACATTAAACCACAACTGTAAGTCTGAAAGCTTAGTGAGATATCCCCAAAATACCAATCACATATACCATACACGCATAAGATGCCAACATATCCGATCACAGAACAACCATGCACTTCGGGTCTACTGTGTGACTGGTCCGCCGCACCGGCCAACAGTCCACCTGGTCCACCCTCCGAGTCTAGCCATATACCTCGAGTCTACAGTGTGATTGGTTCGCCCGCACCGGGCCTTCAATCCACATGTTCTACTCTCTGAATCTAACCACATACATCGAGTCTGCAGTGTGATTGGTCTGCCCGCACTGGGCCTTTAATCCACCTGGTCCACTCTCTGTCTACAGTATGACTGGTCCGCCCGCACCGGGCCTTCAGTCGGCCTGGTCCACTCTCCGAGCCTCGGCATGTCTGGTCCGCCCTCTTGGGGCCTACAGCCTATCCGGACCGCTCGTTGGGCCTTCGGGACAACCGGTCTGCCCTGGGTATCTTGGCCTACAACACAAAGCAGGACCCGCCTCAACCCAACTCCAGTCCAACAACCATGTGCACATAAACATACAATCATATAACAATTCACAGTCAACAAACCGATCAAACAGTTCACATAGCATATCATCATCCTAATCAGGATACCGACCTAACCGGTCACTAGTATAGCATCACCCTACATGAACCCATGAAGAAAATAGCTTAAGGAAATGGTTCCTTACCCTTGGAATGAGCCCAACCAACTGTAGTTTGCTGTTTCCCCCAAGCTTCCTGATAGAAGCCTCCAATCTTCAAGCTTAAAACACCAATATCCTTCTCCAAGCTCTAATTCACTCAATAATGGGGTTTCCTCACGAAATTAGGGCTTATGGAACTCAAGGGATGATAAGGAGGCTGGGGAGGAGACATAATGTTCTTTATATAGGGCTCAACCTCCGGATTTAGGGTTTTCTCCACTCAGCACCAACTCGCCGAGTCCACCCATGCTACTCGCCGAGTTGGTCACTTAACACGCGACTAGAGTCGCGACCCTACTCGCCGAGTCCACTCGTGGACTAGCCGAGTCGCTCTTTCCCATTTTACTCTTTTAGCCCTTCAACTTTACTCTTGCTATTTCGGGACGTTACAATTCTCCCCCACTTACATTAGGCTTCATCCTCGAAGCCTGCGGCAATTCAACTCTAGAACCACTCCCGCAATGCACCACCTGGCATTAACCAGGCCAGGCTCCTTAACGCACAACCATCGAAACCAGAACTCACTTTCTCCTTTCTTGCGGTGTCCTGACCACCGTCTCAAGCCGGCCACCAGCTTTACCCTCTGATAACTCCACTTAACAACTGATACTACTCATGATGCAACACTGCTCCAAATTACAACCATCACTCGACCTATATGAGCTAGAAAATAACCATGCACCACCGGATTCCCGATCAGAGTCCAACTCTAACCATTCTGCTGACAGAAAGACACATTCTTCAGAGCAACTCCCATGAGTTCTCCTCTAGCAATCACATACACATGCTGAACTAGCTCTAGCACCCTCAGGTTGGGAAAACCCGATACACTGATGACAACTCCAAACATCCCCCAGGATGAACCACTACTACATACACAATTCCCTGATCAGAATCACACTGAGAGCCCAAGACTCCCTCCCTGCATCCCTTCCGAGCCTCTTGGCTCTACACCCGCGGAATTCCTTCCGCGACCTTAGCAGACATCCCAAACCGGATGTGCTTCCATTCCACTGCTGCAAACACGCTGCTCAATGACCATACTTGGATCACTCTAATCACAACTCTGCTATGCCGCTTTCACTTCCGTGAACTTGCACTCCCTCTCGGAGTTACACTCCTCTTTCTTTCCTTTACCAAGGAAATCCACTTGGCCACCTTGTCACTCCGACAAGTGCCACGGTGCTCGCCCAACGCTACACCACTCCTTCATAGCGTAACCGTTATCCATCCAAAACACATACTCTGACTCTAATCGCAGGGACTCTCAAGCCCATGCACTATCTCAACTAATCAAGATCACTACTCGGGGCCAGACCTTCTAATGCTATCACACTGCAACATACATAATCCATATCCTCAAACTGATCCAACAATACCTGCAGAGTCTTCAGCATGACTGGACTGTCTCACCAGGCCTCCAGCCAATCTGGACCACTCTCAGAACCTTCAGCCAATCTGGACCGCTCTCAGTGCCTTCAGTTTAGCTGGACCGTTCTCCGAGCCTTCGGCCTGACTGGTACGCCTACCGACCTTCACTCTATCCGGACCGCTCAACTAGCATTCATCATTCCGAGCTATCTCTCTGGGAAATCCTCCCATGCATACCATTCTAGCCCTCTAGGGGTTCCGAACTCTATCTCCATCACACATAATCGATCCCGGCCTGATCCCCAGGCCCTCCATAATCAAATGCCCTAGGTCTGAATCCCGCCCCGCAAGCCCGACACTTGCTCCTACCAGCCTACACTCTGGGCTGATAGAACACTGCTGAATCCAAACAGCTAAGCACCCTCAAATGCTCATCGATCTTCCAGAGAATTTTCCAATTCTCCCCCACTTGTAGCACTGACTATCAAACACCGGTGGCCATTACCGACCACCCAAACAACCCTGCACAAAACCAACACTTACACGCGGACTGCTTCCCACAAGCATAAACAACCTTAACAAAATCCCATATCATCACTGATTAACCCGCTCGAAAGAAACTCAATCTGCAGCTAACCACTCCCCAGAAAGCAGATGTTACCCGGCCTTTAGACCAATGCCAGGTTTCCACTAACAACCCCTCATAAATGATAACCACGAAATTCCCAATACTAACCCATAGCCATGCCATAACCCTCAAAAGAACAATGAATACCACACCGAGAACCACACAAAGATACTAGCACATAAACAATACTCCACAATAATCGCAAGATAACAAGACAACAACAAAGAAACATACTCGCAGCTGCATCCGGCACTGCTCTGACCTCCTCTGCTGTAAGCTGAAAAGCATGACCCTGAGCCCTTGGGGGCTCCGCTCCACCCTGACCTCCACCCGTGATCCTCAAAGTGGCCGGTGATGGAGCCTGCACCGGTCCTGCAGCGAGCTGTGGACAGTTGACCCTCAAATATCCAACCTGATGACAATGGTAACAAATCCTCAAATCCCGAACCGACGCTGACTGCCGACAATCCCTCGCATAGTGCCCCTCCTTTCCGCACTTGCGGCATGCACCACCGGACCTACAAACTCCGTTGTGACTCCTCCCACACTTCCCACAAGTGTGGCTGCTCAGATCTCCCACTCTAGCATCAACGGTCTTGGACCGTTTCGGCGCCGGCTGCGACTGCACCGGAGCCTGCCTCAGCTCACACAACTGCAACTCAATCTCTAACTCACGCCGCCTGGCAGCCTCCTGCAACTCCAACAAGGTCTCGCACCTCTGCGTAGACACAAACTGTCTGATGTCCCTCTTGAGCATGCTCAGATATCGAGACATCTGAGCCTACTCCGAAGCGAACTCTGGGCAGAACATCGCCCTCTCAGTGAACATCCTGGTGATCTCAGTCACCGACTCTGAATCCTGCTTCAGCTCAAGGAACTCCTGAGCCAATCTCTCCCTCTCAACTTGCGGGACATAACGAGTGCTGAACATCTCTCTGAACTGATCCCATGAAACTGCAGGCCTCTGCGCATCTGAATATGACCCCGTGGTCAATCACCACCAATCCTTCGCCCCGAGCCTCAATAGGTTCAGAGCACACCTCACCCTCTGATCAACAGGGCATGAACACGTGAAGGAACACCCTTCCACGTCCGATAACCACCTCATAGAAACAATCGGGTCCTGAACTCCATCGAAGGTGGGAGGCTTCGTATTATCGAAGTCCCGATACTAAAAACCCCGACCAGCTCCTCCCCCTTCCGCTGCTACGGCCGCTGTAGCCGCCGCGGCATCCGTCTCTGTGAGAGCTGCATAGCGCTCATCAAAATACTCAACCATGGCGGTCTTGATCGACCCAAACAGTTCCGACAACTCGGCCTGGAACAACGCAGCAACCTCATCATGCAAGATCTCACGAATCCTCGCATCCAACTCGCATGTGCTCATCTGACCAATAACCTCGGGCGGTACTGACCCGCCTGGAACTCCCTCTCTTGCTCCCGATCCTGATCCGGATCCACTCCCAGCATGCCTCAGAATCTCCATACTGAAAAATACTACAAAATCTCAGACACTTCCCACTATCCCGTGAACCAACTCTCTCAACCCCACCCTAGAGGTCATGGTTTCCCTGATACGCGTATGGGTCCTGTACTTTCAGTAGTACGGGCCCATACTACCTTCCACACCTACCCATATTTGTATGAAGTACTATCACAACGCCCTAGAGAAAACATACAAATAAGCGCTCAACCCTCACCACTAGAGGAACACTGGAAATCTCCCACAAGGAACCCTAGGCTACAGGCATCACAATCAGGCAGCATTATCATGAAATCCTGAAGATCCCTAGCCTAACACTAGCATGCTGTTCTATCAAAGCTCAAAAACAAATATCATGTATGGTATTTTGGGGTTATTTACTGGCTCCAGCTGATCGTACCTCCGCGTCCTCATTTACTCATTTTGAAAACCATTTTAAATTCTCTTTTGAAAACTCTCCTTGATTTGAGACTGGAGTCACACGAGTGTTCCTCCAATTCACTCAAACCAAGGCTCTGATACCAACTTGTAACAACCGAAAATTCCAACCAATTTAAATTTTTCAAAAACAACCTGATTCCATTTAAGTTATTACAAAAAGGTTTTCAATACAATTTATTTAAGGTATTCCCAGAATCACTTCACAACAAAAACATGAAGAGCGGTACGATCACGCCTTCGCCTTGCCACAGTCTCCTGAAGAACCTGAAAAACATTAAACCACAACTGTAAGCCCGAAAGCTTAGTGAGATATCCCCAAAATACCAACCACATATACCATACACGCATAACATGCCAACATATCCGATCACAGAACAGCCATGCACTTCGGGTCTACTGTGTGACTGGTCTGCCGCACCGGCCAACAGTCCACCTGGTCCACTCTCCGAGTCTAGCCATATACCTTGAGTCTACAGTGTGATTCATCCGCCCGCACCGGGCCTTCAATCCACTTGGTCCACTCTCTGAATCTAACCACATACATCGAGTCTACAGTGTGATTGGTCCGCCCGCACCGGGCCTTTAATCCATCTGGTCCACTCTCTGTCTACAGTATGACTGGTCCGCCCGCACCGGGCCTTCAGTCGGCCTGGTCCACCCTCCGAGCCTCGGCATGTCTGGTCCGCCCTCTTGGGGCCTACAGCCTATCCGGACCGCTCGCTGGGCCTTCGGGACAACCGGTCTGCCCTGGGTATCTTGGCCTACAGCACAAAGCAGGACCCGCCTCAACCCAACTCCAGTCCAACAACCATGTGCACATAAACATACAATCATATAACAATTCACAGTCAACAAACCGATCAAACAGTTCACATAGCATATCATCATCCTAATCAGGATACCGACCTAACCGGTCACTAGCATAGCATCACCCTACATCTCAGGATACCGATCTCAAACAAGTCTCTAACGTACACCATCCTAGCTACCAGGATGCAACATATCAAAGCAATAACATAAAACAAATACCCGGATCTCAATCCGATAAAGGGCCGGCCTTGGTGCCTTAGACCCTGTTGATATAGTGAGGATAACTCACCTCGAAACTGCCGACTGAACAGATAAGATCCCGCTGCTCCAAACTCCGACACGAACTCCTCCACTGAACAACACCAAAGCACTGAACTCAATAATTACCAAAATACCCTTGGAAGACAACTGGTCAACCCCTGACTGACTCTACTCGCCGAGTCAACCCGATGACTTGCCGAGTCCCCATGCTCAGAACTTTCCCCAATCCGCGACTCAACTCGCCGAGTCACCCCGAGACTCGCCGAGTTCGACAACTCTGAGTCCACTCACACACAACTCACCGAGTCATCCCCTTGACTCACCGATTCACGGCTCAACCAGAAAAGATTGGGACTCTTTGACAAGACTTGCCGAGTCCAAGAACAGACTCGTCGAGTCTAAGGCTATCTTCAACCTACTCGCCGAGTTGTTCTTCCAACTCGTCGAGTTCCAGGCCATCTTCATCCAACTCGCCGAGTTGTTCTTCCAACTCGTCGAGTTCCAGCCTATCTTCATGCAACTCGCCGAGTCCACCCATGTGACTCGCCGATTACCACCGGGTCTGAATCCATACAGAGGCTTTCCAAGCCATGCAGATGATCCAAACCATAGATCTACCCTTCCTAAGGCCATCCATCACGTAAAGTGGCGAACTTTACGTGAATCCAAGGAGATCTAGGAACTTTACACTCTAGGGCTAGGGTTTGGGACAAATTAGCTCCTTCAAACACTCATCAACAGGGACTTTATGACATATAGGACCATCACAAGCTCAGATCTGAAGTAGCATCCTCAGATCCAAGCTTCTATCTCACTTTAGATGCCATACCAACCACCACACATGAACCCATGAAGAAAATAGCTTAAGGAAATGGTTGCTTACCCTTGGAATGAGCCCAACCAACTGTAGTTTGCTGTTTCCCCCAAGCTTCCTGATACAAGCCTCCAATCTTCAAGCTTAAAACACCAATATCCTTCTCCAAGCTCTAATTCACTCAACAATGGGGTTTTCTCACGAAATTAGGGCTTCTGGAACTCAAGGGATGATAAGGAGGTTGGGGAGGAGACATAATGTTCTTTATATAGGGCTCAACCTCCGGATTTAGGGTTTTCTCCACTCAGCACCAACTTGCCGAGTCCACCCATGCTACTCGCCGAGTTGGTCACTTAACACGTGACTAGAGTCGCGACCCTACTCGCCGAGTCCACTCGTGGACTCGCCGAGTCGCTCTTTCCCATTTTACTCTTTTAGCCCTTCAACTTTACTCTTTCTATTCCGGGATGTTACACTCCAAATCATAGATCCATACTTCCAAAGCTCAATCCTCACGTAAAGTTGCAAACTTTACGTATAACTAAAGAGATCTAGGCTCAAAACACTCTAGGGCTAGGTTTAAAGACAAAAGGGCTTCACCAACTACTCATCTTCTAATGCTTTACGACATATTGGACCATCCCAACACTAGATATGAAGTGACAACAACATATCTAAGCCCCAAACTCGAATTTGGTCTCAAACAACCATAAAACCCCCAAATCTCATAACAAAAATAGATCTAGATGCAAAGGAGGGAAGATAGCAACTTATTACCTCCAAGATGAACACCAACTAAAGTAGATCTCGGATCTACACCTCCCTTTTGAAGCAACCTTCTTGATCTTCAAGTTCCTTACCAAAGTTTCCTTCCTCCAAAGCTATTTCTCCTAAATGATGGAAGCTCACACGAAATCTAGGGTTTACAGGTTCTCTCGGATGATATGGAGGCTGAGGGAGGGACATAACACCCTTTATATAGGATACAATTCCCGGGATTAGGGTTTTCCTCGTTCAGACCATACTCGCTGAATCGGTCACTTACTCCTTGAGCCGGATCCCACTCGGACTCGCCGAGTTCCTCCTTGGACTCGACGAGTCGACCCTTTAACTTAGGGTTTCCTATCCTTTCTTGGCCTTCCTGATTTTGGGTGTTACATTTTGTCTTCAACGCACGATAGAGATGAACATGAATAAGTCAAATTTATAGGCTAAAGATCCATTTATCCAACTCCCTGATGATCTGTTCATCTTAATCCTAACAAAATTCCGTCAACAAGATTTCAAATTCTTGTCTCCGTGCTCTCTGATTTCAAAACATTTTGCTTCCTTGATACATCTTATGCCTTTTATTTCTATCTCAATATCCCCGCCAAATACTCCAAATCCCACTTCAAATTTCTCCAAATCATCATATATTTCTCCAAATCATCATTACACGACGTCGTCGATCGGTTTATTGACCGAAAAATAGACTACTTGACCTCCCTCCGGCCTCCCATCCAGAAAGCTCTAATTTTTCTCAAAAATTTCACAATTATATCCTCAAAGGTTTTTCTTTTACTCCTCTACTTCATTTTCCAATTATGGACATTGGGATTGATTACCCCTTTTAATTAACCAAACCTACACGATGTTTGTAATCGATCGATTTCTGGAAACCTTGTTTTGTTAATCTTATATTTAGCTTGTTATTAGTCAATTTTAATAAAATTTTGTTTATTTTACTGCTATAGTATGCCCTAAAATTTATCTGATTTTCACTTCCAGATTAATGTTTAACTTTAGTGACCACTGGCTAGGATTAATTAATTATTCAAGACTCCATGATTTGTTGTGCCTCTACATAACTATTTAGGTGAAATTTGAATTATTTGCATATTTTGTTTATGTTTTCTAGTGATATGATCAAACAAATGTTTAATTGAACACTTATGATTAAATTCGGAAATTTAAAAAACATGATAATGAATCAATATATTTCATATCATAATACTATGTTGTCTTAAGGTAAGTCTTGGCCTTTTGTTGCATGGTTAGCATACCATTCAAGACTTTAGAGTTGCAGCTCTATATAATCAGTAGAATTTTCAACATTCATTCTTTTAGTTCCATTCATGTTGTTTTCCATGGCTGGACATAATAAAGGAGGATAACATTTATCACCCCTAATTAAAACTTGTATAGGCCAAGCATATTCTGCATTAGGAAGAAAAGACGATGATGTAATAGTGTGGGAACAAGGTTATAAACATGTTTTTCATCAATTTGTAGATTTAAAGCAACTGATCGAGCTACTAGAGCTTGTGACAACTGCAAAACAAAGTATGGTTGATGTTAAACATTTATCTAAGTGGTCTGTATCAAAACCTTAGCCTAACAATTCAGTCAAATCAAATGAAACCTTTAATAATCATACAATGTCAAATATTGGTTATGAACCTCGTGGTCATTCAAGGGAGATAAAAAGCAAGCAAAATCATGTCAATTCCAATGGAAATCATTACAAGAAACAAAATGAGACATACAACATATTTGTTGACTTTGGTTCAAGATCTAGTACATATGACAGTCGCAAAATATATGATCTGAGCACTAAAATTTCATTAATTCCTAGTAAGTCGATCGATTGATAATGATAAATCTGACATGAACAGTGAACCAAGTAATGATGCTAAGGGGAATAAAAGTTCTCTGTTACTAGAATCTCAATGGCCAAGTCAATAAATGTAAATTTTCGACTGTCACTGGAAATTGCTCACGCTGCTTAAATATCCATGTTTCTTTATTTATTATTTTTCTAATATCTATATTATTCTTCTTAAAGGATCTAGTATGAAGTGAGCATTCTGTTTTTCTAAGTGAACAAAGGGAAGTATGCTCCTGCAATATCCATCTTTGATCATTTTAACTTCTTTTGAACTTAATTTCAATAAGTTAGTCTTCATACCTATGTGAATATGGAAAGCCATCATACATGTACCGATGATTTTGTTCTTATATCTAATAACGTTTTGCTTTTTTTCTCTTTATCTCTTTCTTTTTTCTTTTCATTTATCTGGTTGCAGATACTGAGAGAAGATCCTACATACCCAATTATAGCAATATTAATTGCTTCCTAAGTATATTTTTCAAAGTGTAATATTTTAATAATAAAAACTGAATTTGTATATTTCATATAATTATTCTTATGCATATATATATATATATATATATATATATATATATATATATATATATATAAGAATATGTCAAATACTTATTCTTATGCATATGCATATATGATGCTTTAATAATTATGAACTAGTTTATCCTACTAATGAAACTAATTATTACCTAAGGTAGTGTACCTTGTTGAAACTATTATATCTCAATAGATAGGTATCGAACACAGGGAACAAAATGCTTAGCTAATTTTTATCTACTACTAACTAAGTTATTAATAAATTTAGAAAAAGGGTTCTCTCTAGTTTTGCAAGACTAGAAACTTAATTAACTAAACTAAATAACTATCAACTATTAAGGCAAATATTAAAACTAAAAACAAGAAGCACAAAAGGCGAATTAAACCAAGGTAATTGAGAGACTTTCGTTTAGCTTCAATTTACTTGCTATTATGGTTGATTTATGGAAGTGCAATGGATTATTGTTTCATAGGTTACCGGTTCCTAAGATGACTAGGTTAATGTTCACTAAACCTAATCCTTTAGCAAACAAGCTCATTCATACGGTGAGCAGGCGGAAAAACTACCAAGTTTCTAGTGTTCAGTTCGAGTTAAATTAGATTTATAATGATTAATTTGGTTTATTAGCTCAATTCAATATATGATTGGTCATCATATATTATCTCCTACGATTATTTACCCACTTTTCTATTTAACCCTGGGTTTTGGTCAAAACTCTAGTCCTACAATTTTGTTATTCACAAATATCATAAAATTCAAGTTCAATTAAGAAGATGGCCATATAAACTGAATTAAACGCAACAGTAAATAGTGAAAGCAGTTATCATAAGCATAAAAGGTTCTTTAATAAGCTAAAGTAAATAACCAATAAAACTTAATCCTAACCATAAATGAAACCATAATAAGTCAAGCAAATCAACACTAAACGAAAGTCATAGGGTTTTAGCCCATGATTCAGCAATCAAACACAGAAAAACGAATTTCATAGTAGTAAACATGATTAAGCTAAAGTAGAAAGATGTAATTAAGAGTTGTATTGCCTTAATGCTCTCAATTCCCAAGCTATGATCGACTTCTTCACTTCCAAGCTTCAAATCAAATACTTGGCCTTCAAAAATCGACAGTAGCTTCCAACAAAAGTTATAATTTCGGAGGAGAATGACTTGTATTTATGCTTTTCCTAAAAACAGACCACCATGACGTGGTTTTCGTGGTTATCCCGTATTCAGCATGTCTTCTAAATCAATCGGGAATGTTCAAAACACCACGTCGTGGGAAAGTTACCACAACGTGGAGAGTGTATTTTTTCTTCATTTTGAAGTCTTGATTCAAACTCCAAGCTTCCAGCTTCCTTTTTGTTCCAAGCATGTCTTTTACCCCTACAACACAATACATAACAAATAAAGTACCTTTTGTTCTATAAAGGACATAAAAAATAATTAGAAATATTAAGATATGATGTAAAATTATACGTATAGATATGCACATATCAATATACTTATTCTTATGCATATACTAATTTATATGTATATTCATATACTTATTCGTATGCATATGTATATACTTATTCATATGCATATGCATATAGTTATTCATATGCATATGCATATAATTATTCATATGTATATGCATATGCATATAGTTATTCATATGTATATGCATATACTTATTTTTATGCATATGCATATGCATTATGCATATTCATATAATATATACTATATTATAAAACATATTTATCATATCTTGAATTTTAAGAGATATAAGTTATAAAGCTTTTTATATAAATCAATTATGCATAATAAATCATTAATACCTGTAAAAAATATAAAGATGTGAATAAGGAAGATTATTAATAAATTCACTTTGTAGCAAAATAAAGTCATGTATAAAATTAATTTATATTTCTTAAACTAGACATTGTTATATCAAATTACATCAATAATATAAATAGGAAATATACATATAAGGTCTAAAAATAAATATTTTACTAAAAAGTGGTAATTTTTTATTACTTAATAACTAATAATAAAATTTAATAATTATTTCTCCGTACGAAACTATTCACCAATAGGGCTATTTGTCGTCACCGCTTTGTTTGGGCACACATCTAGTATGCATTTAATTGTTTTATGTATATATTTATTCTTATGCATATCTGTATTCTAATTCATATGCATATACATATATTTATTCATATGTATATGCATATGCTTATTCCTATGCATATAGAGGCATTATCTTGTTATTTAAATGTGCATGTGCATATGAACATGTTTTTTTTTATTTTAAATATGCATATACACAAAAATATGAATATAAATTAAAAATGCATTTTTTTGAAAAAAAATTAATATTAATTTCGAAATCTAAGGAATATTTTTGTCAATTTAAAAAAAAAATTAAAAAAAAATAGAAAAACAAAAAAAATCGTTTTTTTCAAATAAGCAAAAATATACCTTATATTTCGAAATTAATATTTAAAAAATGATTTTTTTTCAAAAAAAATATATATTTCTATGCATATATTTATTCTTATGTATATCTTATTCATATGCATATACTTATTATTATGCATACGCATATACCTATTATTATGCATATGCATATATGTTATGTATATACATATGCATGTATTTATCTATATGCATATGCATATACTTATGAATCATCATACAATTATTTATATGCATATTTAATATACTTACTCTTATGCATATAAATATACATAACCATAATCATATCTATTTAATTGTTTATGCATATACTTATTCTTATGCATATGCATGTGCATATACATATTCATATGCATATACATATGCCTATTCTATAATTAATTCTGAAGGTCTCTCCCTCAATTTAGTTCTCCATTGATCTTCTCTCTCTCTGCCTATATATATATATATATATATATATATATATATATATATAGAGAGAGAGAGAGAGAGAGAGAGTTAGGTTCAAATGTTTCTACTATCTATTGTGTGCATGTAGGATTGATTATGGACCAATCATTTTAGTTATTTTAAGAAAGTAATTAATGCATATTAAATGCTAAAGATTTAATTAATACTCATTATATTTTCAACATGTAATATGTATTAATTACTTTCTTAAAATAACTGAAATGATTGGTCCATAAATAATCATACATGCGCATAATAGATAGTTAGAACAAAATAACATAACCCTATATATATATATATATATATATATATATATATATATATATATATATATATATATATATGGAAAAGTGAATATACCCTTAAGGGTATATAAACTTAGGTACCCAAACTTATTATAATACGATGTTTTGTTTGTTATATTCATTATAATGTTCTTAAACTTCAACATGTAACTTGATTTACTTTCAAGATTTTCAAAATTTCATTATTATCTTTCTCTCACATCATATTTTTTGTTGAACACCTACTACGCTATATATAATATAGTTGAAAATGAAAATTATATAAGAGGAATATAAATGTGAAATTTATAAAAACCTTGGAAGTAAATCAAGTTAGTAGTTGAATAATAAGAACATTGGAGAGTTACAATGTATATATGATACAAAACGACATAGTATGATGAGTTTGGGTACCTAAGTTTATATACCCTTAAGGGTATATTCGCTTTTCCCATATATATATATATATATATATATATATATATATATATATATATATATATATATATAGGGCTAGGTTATTATATTCATACATCTATTGTGTGTTTGTAAGCACAATTCTGGACCAATGGATGAATATAATTAATGATAATGATCTGAAGGTCTATGATATTATAATGGGATATTATGTACCATATAATCATACAAATTTCAACATAATGATATTTTGGACAATTAACTACATTTAAAAAAGAAATGCTTTTGATTTTTGAGGGATAATTAATTCTCATAATTTTAAAAACCTATTATTTTTAAAACAAATTCAATTTTAATTCTACAGTAATTCTATATAATAACTGAATTTATCCTGATAGAATGACAACCATAAACTAGTAAAGGTGTTTTCGATTTTATTCTTCCATAATATAGTTTCAATTAAGATATTTTTGATAATTAACCTGGTTTAAGATATCTACACGTTCTTCATATATACATCCAAGTCAAAATGACGGTCTATGATTTTATTCTTCATATATATCCGAACTTAAATACAAATTCATACATATTCTTAAAGACTAGTAGCCTTATACATTTCAATATAGTTACACATATTCTAATAAAATATCATCAAAAATAAATAAAATTCTTAAAAAATAACATTCTTAAATATACAATTATTTAACAAATACACTTGTTATTCTTCAATTGTCCAAATAATCCACTTGATTCCAACTATTCTTACAAAATGTAATGTACTATTGTAAGAAAGTAATTCTTCGCAAATATATTTGTTGTTGAACTTGATTCCAAGTCTTTCTTTTGTTTGATCAATATTTGATTACTTCTTCAAGTCATTCTAAAAGAATAACATGCATTACTCATTAGTATTATCAATTAAGCAATTACTTGTTGTTAACATACATTCTTAAAGACATTCTGACAGAATGCATTTATACATTCTATGCTTTAGAATGTTTATACCATATTGATCTCTATGAAAAAAGGACGAAAAATCATGAACAATAGTATATTTGTTTTTTTTTCCGATAAAAACACGGCCTAAAAAATTAAACGAAAAAAAGGAAGTGAATTTTGTTATAATCTTGTGCATGTGCGTCAATTGTAAAAGTCTACAACCCTTTATTTTGTCGTTGACCGCTTTAAATTATGACGTTTTAGATTGGTTTCTTGGTTACGTGAAATTAATTAATGGCAATGCTACATATGTTTTGCATATTGTGTTCATTTGTACCAAAAAGTAAACTCTACTAAATGTGAATGTTTTTTGTTTGTTTACCAAAGCTTTAGATACATCCCCTCTCCTGTACATATCCATAAATATATAGTAGCCCGTCTAAAATCCAGATTCTTCTTATTTATTATTAAACTTGTTCGTTTCCCTTTAAGAGATCAATTGGAGCTGTCACCGTAGATGAAGAAAGAAATAAAATTTAAACAAAAAACCTAAATTAGAGGGGAAGAAAAGATTAGTAATACCTTAGTACTCCAGACAACTCCATCAACTGGTCTTTGGCGACTACAGAGACTAACCATCATGCGAGTGAGTAAAGCAGTGGAAATACAATTGCAATATAAACGGCAAAAGCATACCGGAAGAAACTTACGGTTGACGCAACTGAGAGACGAATGAACGTTACCTGCAATCACCAAACGAAAACAGAAAATGCATCTATAACAAAAGAATCGAACGACAATAGAAACTAAGGGTGCGTTTGGTTGTAGAAAATTTTCCAGTTTTCTTGGAAAATTTTCCAAGAAAAACAGAAATTTTGAAAATATGTTTGGTTTATTCAATTTCCCAAAGTTTTATAAGAAAATGAAAATTTTCAGTTTTCCAAATTGTATGTAAATTAGAAAAGTGATTTTTACAGTTTTCCAAACTCTTTCAAATTCGAATATGGAAAATGAAAACTCCACCGGTTCCAACGAAACGCGTTTTCTAAATTTTTTATTGAAAACTGAAAATGAAAAGTTAACTCTATTTTCTGAAAACATTTTCTTAAAAAATGAAAACAATTTTCCACAACCAAACGCACCCTAAGAAACCCACAAAACAATAACAAAACTGAAAACGTATAAATGTAGGAAGAAAACCCTAGAGAATTTTAACGTACCAACCGAGAGCGGAACAATGGCGAAATAAAGAAAGCAAAAGGAACGTTAGGGAGGCTTTGAAAGACATGAACGACGAACAAAAGTTACAAAAGACACATATAGAACCAAAACCAGTCTTTGGAAACAAAAACCCCCCAACAAAGCCGACTATTAACAAAGAGTGACTCCCTCCAACAGGGTGGTAACAGATCGACTTCAAACTTGATCTTGTTCATAAGCTGCAGCCCTTTGTAATATGTAAAAGAATTTTGGGGATTTTTAGACTTTGGTTGTCTAGAATTCCTAGTTTGCTTGATATTTTAAAGAAACTAAGAACAAGAAAGAATGGGGAATTTTTCATTTTCATAATTTTGTTAAAGACAATTAACACTTACTAATCTTGAACAAACCTATAACAAATAATTATCACGTGTTAATATAAGTCCACCAAGAATTTAGATTGTTTAGATATTGATTTTTATTTTACTAATATATATATATATATATATATATATATATATATATATATATGAACAGTGAACTTCCGTTTTTTTGGCAGAAATGGTCCCTCTATTATGCTTTTGGATGTAAGGGGTGTTTTTTGACATTATGTATATTCTTTCTCTATACGTGTTAGCAATCCACCGCGTCTTTGTCTTCCCCCACTGTCTCTCTCATCCGGTATCTTCTACAACCTTCTCGATTTTCTTTCCCTCCTCTCCAATGAACTAGTTGCCTCCCACCAACATCCGACATTTCTACTTCTTCTGATAATCATCAACCTCTACCAAGTCCTACCCTAGAAAGCGAGAATTTGCTATAGCCAATGCCAGCGACTTCGCTTCCATTACAGAGGGCTCTGAGTCTTTCTCTATATATCTTTTTTCATGGATGTTTGCTGATTGGTTCCACTTCCCAATCCGAATGACCGTCAGCTACTCGATTTCTTGTCGTCGACGTTATGTTCCGTTCATATGTTTAGATGTTTTCGTTCTGATTGTCGTTCATCTTTTCTGTTTCCCAGTTGTTCATCATCGTAGTTAGCCCTCCTCTGGAAATCGTCGTCGCCTCCATCTTGTCAGGTAGCTTAATGGCTTTTAAACCCTAATTATCAAAATCAGCTTTTCGAAATGGTTGTTGATCTGTGTCTTACCCACCAATCATATATGTCTAACTGTGCGTGTGAGAGAACACATGTAAAACGGTACAAATGGTCTGTTCATTTCTATATTTTTTCTTGAGATTTGGCCACATCTCAACGTCGTTCAGTACAACGTTTTAATTTGTGTTGGATTTTGCTTACAGATTGCAAGAGGAGGAATGTCAGGAAGGAGAAATATAGGGCTTCTTCCCGACAGAGTTTAAAAGGGTGCGATTAAAGCAGGAGAACACATCTGCACTTACAGAGCTTAGTTTTCTTACTCTCCCCATGGTATCAATTCTCCCTCGCTCTCTTTCCCTGTATATGTTTGTACGTCAAATATGTTGTTGATCCATACCATAGTTGACAAATTTTTACAATTTCTCATCCATTTCGATTTGGAATGTAGGATTTGTTATAACTTTTGATGACACGAGTTTCCATTGTGTACTTTATTAGTTATTCACTTATGGTAGTGAATGTGCAGATGCTTTTAAAAAGAATAGGATGTGGTTCAATCGAGTTGGCAGTCCAGGTGTTCGTTGAAATGTAGTACAAATGCATTTCTCTTTTTCCTGCCATTGAACATTCTGGTAACCAGTAAGTTTCCGTTCGTTTTCTAGGTATTTTGAAATATGAAGTTTGTGTTCTAGATTGCCTTTTAATTGATAAGTTTTTTATGAAATCTCTCTTTCTTTAATGTAAATATGGGGTATCTTGTATAAATAACCATCATGAAACTGATGTATAAATAGGTATGACGATTGATACCAACAGTAGTTTCTAAGGTGTTCTTTTTTTTCAATAATTTTCATCATAATGTGTGCCTTTTATTATTCATCTAATCTTTTTATTTGTAGGGTTCCGGCGAAGCAGTAACAACAGGTATAATTGTTGGTTTCTTGGGTTATGAAAAGCTTAAAGAGCTCTTTAATTGTTATAAAATGTTTTTGAACATTTCAACACACTTCCATTCTTAAAGATTATACTTTTTATTGGGATGTAGGTATGTGAAGCACTTTTCACAATTTTGTTCTTAAAAATTACCATTTTACCCCTATCTCTATGTGTCCACTATGTAGACCTGCCGCCTTACCTCCCCCATCAGGCAACATATGAAGTTTAAATGATTTCTCTTCAATTTACCGAAATCGCATAATTGTTATTCCTGTTCTTTAAATCAATGTTTGTGA
Source organism: Lactuca serriola (assembly GCF_051521515.1). Taxonomy (NCBI): domain Eukaryota; kingdom Viridiplantae; phylum Streptophyta; class Magnoliopsida; order Asterales; family Asteraceae; genus Lactuca; species Lactuca serriola. The sequence continues at coordinate 74,389,797 of NC_136410.1, read as the reverse complement.
TTTTTAGCCTTTTTTCCCCAAAACTTACCATCTCTATTATCTTTTTTACTGGTCATTCACAACTCACCAGATTTTAGGGTTTTTTTACAGCTAAGGAATTTAATTAATCCCTGCCAAGGTAATGCATATTTTTGCATTTTGTGAAGGTTGTTATTGACTTTTTTATGTAATAGATATGAATGAAATTTGTTTTAACATATTGGCACAGGCTGCAACTCTTAACTTTGAGGATTTCTACAATATGCAATATGTAAACATGTATAACATATTCATGGTCCAATTGCAGGTATATGCAAATGTTGGATGAATTTATCTACATTAACTAATTCTTTTATGTCATTATTGTGCATATGTTTATGTATAGTCATTTTTCTGATGTATTCTCAGACAACTCTCTTCGTGATTATCAGATTACATCTTCTTCCAATAGTGATGGGTAATGTTTTTTTCCTTTGTTCTTACATTGTTAAATAATATGAAGAAAGGCATTATCGGATAGATCATTGAAGCTGGTTTCTGTTTTTTTTTCCAGTTTATTTCTTAGGTGGGAGAATCCATTAATGGGGTGGACATTGACTGGAGACCCGTATGCTAATTTTGGTGAAGCAGGACTCAGTTTTGAAAGTGAGGATGCAGCCAAAGCATTTGTTGAGAAGCATGGCTGGGAATATGTGGTACATATGCTCCTACCATTCTTCATTTATTCAAAATAGCAAAAAATAAAAGTATAATTGACTGATAAATGTAAAAAAATAGCAAGTTGCTTTTGTTGACATGTTTGTTACAACATAACACTTTCTAAAATCCATCTAATTATAGCAATGTCAATTTTAATGTCCTAATAAGAAGAAATTAGGAAATACAATGTATGCTTGAACCAAGTTTTTCAATATTTATTTGGAACCTTTTAGATCATTTAAAACCTCATAAGGATGGAAACAACTCAAATCTGTCTTTTGGTCCATTTTTTACACAAACACCCGAAGATATGTTGGGGGTTGATTTTGAAATTAATAACCATGCCCTCAAAATTTCCAAAGTTCACCTTCACTACAAAACACTTATGCTTGAAAATTCTAATTATACGCTTTTAATTATCATCTTTTATAGTTAGTAAATCATATAGATCATTCCATGAATTTAATTTATAGTTTATATTGAGGAAAACTTAGTGTTCATGTTGCAGAAACACAACATTTAATGAATGGTCTTCACTGGGCAGTCATTGACTTAAACCCTGGTCGTAACCGAACCCTGCGGAGCGGGGTGCCCCAGCTAGTTAGTTTTATATTTTTATAAAATTGCACTATGCTACACAACTAGGCAAGTGTGCCTATTCGTATAGTAGTATAGGAATGACAAGTGTGGGTTGTCGTATGGGTCACCTCCAATGCTCCCATTCATAGAAAAGTAAAGTGTCGCCTTCTAGAGACCTCACAACAACTTCCATCGTTTCTTCATCCTCATATGATAAGAACGACCTTTCCACATTACAAATCCACTCATTTGTGTTAGTTCCATCAAACAAGAGCATCTCACAATTTTGAAATTTATGGTTGGTCCCTCCCCCCTTAAGAATTGTTTCTCTTTTCCCTGTTTCAACTTCCGATAGTGGTGGCGGCAGCGGCAATCTATAGTTGTTGTCTTTACCACTTTTCTCTGAAAAAATAGAACAAGCCCTCTTGTTCTTACTGGTCATCTGATTCATTTTCTCCACAAGTAGAGAACATTGATTGTTCATAAATCGGTTAGAGCTGATTTCACTCCTTCCCATCCTTCTTTTGTTGCATCTATTGTTTGATCCACAGTAACAAGGTTCATTGCTTTGATACTAATTGTTATGAACTGGATTCTAAGAACAGATTCAATAACATAAAATAACCAAATGATTTTAATATTGATTGAAAATGGTCAATAATACCCAAAATGGTTACAAAAACTAAGGATAGATTAGCTGATTCGAGATAGCCACTCTCCCATAGGAAATAATTCCAGATTTCACACAAAAGATAGATACCTCTCTCTACGGGGCACGGTGCGGTTCAGTGCGGTTATTAGCCAAAACCTCACCACTAATTGCAAATGCGGTTAATCCATTTTCAAAACCGCTTGGTGCGGTTATTTTTGCGGTACGGTTTTGTCTTTTTTTTGTGTGTATGGATTTGGTGTGGTTATTTTGTGTGGTTTTTAACCAAATTTTAGAGCTCAAACGGTTTTAAGAGTTCAAACATATTACCTCTCTCTAGGGGTGCGGTGTGGTTCAGTGCGGTTATTAACCAAAACCTCACCACTAACTGCAAATGCGGTTAATCCATTTTCAAAACCGTTTGGTGCGGTTATTTTTGCGGTGCGTTTTTTTTGTATGGATTTGGTGTGGTTATTTTGTGTGGTTTTTAACCATAGTTTAGAACTCAAACGGTTTTAAGAGTTCAAACATATTACTTGTAATAATAATAAAAAACCATAAGGTATAACACAATTAACTTAAATCACAAACAATTAATATCTTAAAAACATCAAATCAATAGTAATTAACAATAAATATCTTAAAATTGTCTAATTTCACCATTTTTCAAAGTTAAACATAACAAAAAACCAACACTTGTATATAATATATTAACAATTAATAAAAAAAAATTGTATATAATATATGCGGTGTGGTGCGGTTTTTTTTGCGGTTTTTGAAAACTAATAACCGCACCGCACTGCAAATTTGCAATTTTTTAAAAACAGAAAACCTCACCATCGGTTTTTATTGCGGTTGCGGTTTTTGCGGTTAATTTTAGTTGCAGTGCGGTTTTTGTTAACCCCTACCTCTCTCCCTTTCCCACTACCCTCTTACACTATTTGACATAACAAACTAAATACTATAAAATGCCTAAAATGCCCCCTTAACCCTTGCAATAATAAGACTCTCTTTATTATGTTGATTAATGCATAACAGTTATCTAATGGATAACATACAATAATGCCTTATAAAAAAATCCATTTACTCTTCTTTAAAACTCTATATAAGCATAATCATCGAAGAGACTTGTTTTTAAATTTTTTTTTTACTAAAAACCACTCTAAAAGAGTATTTCAAGGTCATAATGTACGCAGTAACAGATAAGGCTGCAAAAATATTAAATTTCATGTTGCTTCAAGGGGATGAGTTGTATGCATTGTTTCCCCACAGGCTATCTATCCCATATACCAGAAGGTGCACCTATTGATGTGATTTTGTTGGAACCATTTAGATCGATGTTATGAAAACACAAAGCATTCTTCATAGCTAAGCTAGGCAATGTCATTGAAACACAAATCACATTTCACTGCTAGAATATCAACATACTTTTCATCTATTTGTTTATTATAACATCCATTCCTGTTACAACATTACACTTAAAAAAAATTAAATTACATGTAATTAAGAGAAAAGAAAGTAGAATGCTGAATTATCGCATGCCAACACAAATCATCTGGTATTATCTCAATCTCCAAGTGTATTTCATCTTGATCTTCATTCTACATGTAAGAGATAAACCAACAATAATGAGACATCTCCTTAGCCATTCCTAGAACTCCTAGAATCTGTTATATTAAAGACCAAAATTAATTAGGAGGTGAAGCATAAACGGACAAAACTTATTTAAGAGTCTACTTCAAGTTCAACACAAACATTATCCACATCGCAGCATCCTTTATGACTTGTAATATAATATTCTAAAGTTTATTAAAATTCCAATTCACTTTGAAAGGCAAAAGTTCTACCGCAACCAGTTTTAGCAAAGAAAACAACATAACCCCAACATAGGGAGATCATCGTACTCTATGTCCATCGTCTCTCATAGCCCCAACAGTACCATCCCTTCAAAAACTAAGGCCAATTAGGGTTTAGGAATAAAGACGGCGATAATATTTGATTACCTTTGGATGGCTGCTTTAATCGGACACAGTTGCCTTAGTTAATAAATAGCAGATCTGCTTGATTCAATATTGTGAGCGGGATTGGCATGGGAAAGTGAAACGATGGCCATCGTCCCCATCTTCTGCCGAAAGACATTGAGACAGGCGAGGTGGCGAAGCTTAGTAGAATGACGACAAGAAGATCGATTGAAACGAGTGTGAAATCTTGATGCCATCTGTAGTATTGACTCAGAAATTGGAAACGGAAAGAGATGAATCAACAATTGAATAATCTTGAAATCGACTGACGAAGACTATCGATTCAAATTTGAAAGAAGATAATTCCTGATTTATTGGATTACATTGCTGATTTTATAATCAAAGGGAACTAAGAATAAATCGGAGAAGAAGGGCAGTTTAGGCATTTCAAGTAGAAAAAAAAAGGAGCGGGAAAAGATGTTGGAGGGGCGTAGAAATTAACACGTGGATAATAGGTACTCTTTTATTGTTGGTGGATCGAGTCTTGAGTCATCCTTACTTTCCGAGGTCTTCTCAACAAATTGCACGTGAGACATATCCATATCCAAATTACTACTCACTCCATTTCACCGATTGCAACCCACATTAATCTTATGCGCCGATGGATTTCCACACAATGCATTTCCGTATAGAGCTCTACAACACCGCTGGCGACATTACTAGCGACCTCATATCAGTAATTTTCTCCCTCATTTATCTATGTTTTCTAGGGTTGTGGGTCTTCACTTGCCACAAGAACTAGGCATATGTTCACCGAATTCATATATTGATGGGTGCGTTGATTGCTATAGTGACTCTTGACATGATATTTGGGCCCACGGATTCACAGTGTGCGAAGCTGACAAGTACTGCTCATAGTTGTAGTGTGGTAGTTGTAATTTACATATTTAATTTACATATTCACAGTGTGCGAAGCTGACAAGTACTGCTCATAGTTGTAGTGTGGTAGTTGTAATTTACATATTTAAGTTTATGAGGGTTGTGCTTTTCTATACCGTGATCGTGTTGATGTGTGCGGGATGGTCTTTTTTTAGGCCAATTATACAAGTAAAAGAAATGATGATTTTGATACTGCTTAATGTAGCTTCTATATTAATAAGGGAAACCAACCCATTTCATATAGACATAAGGACTTGGTGGGGTTGGTTTTTTGTGGTGGAAAACATCGGCTTGTGTACATTTCTCATTACCGCTATGGGCACGGGTAAATGGTTAGATAAAGTTTGTAAGGTCGATGATGGCGGGAAGGTTGCCAGGAGTTTTGCAAAGATTGCACAAGCTACATGGATAGATGATGCTCCTAATTTGGCTTTAGTGTACTTTCATTTTTGGAGATATGCTGTCTTCTGTGTGAAGACCCTTCCAGATATAAAGTACACGCATAAGCTGGCTAATATGACGGAGGAAATATTCTATCTTATGTTTTGTATGGTATTGTTTTACATGTTTAGGCCAGCTGTTGAACATCAATATTGTTTTCTAAACGTTCAAGATGAAGTAGAGGTAGTAGTGACTCAATGGGATTTAGGTCCGACCCTAAACCGATGTAAAAGGAGAAAAACAAACCGAGGTCAGGCAATGATGTTGAACCATCCATCCCAAATAAATACCATGAGCCTTTGCGAATAGATGCTAGTACTTATGCTACATTGACAGCCTACAAGCTTTAAGTAGTTTGAGTTTTATTAGTTTTTGTTTGGTGTAGCTTCCATCAGAAATTTAAAACATTCAAGATTTGTCTTGAAAATATTAGGAGACATGATTGAAAATCTCATAAGTACTTGTGAATAATGCTACATTTTCATATTGATACTATTCATCAAAAATAACATTGTACTAACCGGTGTTATAAAAGATGTGTTATGACAACAAGACTAGTGGCGTAGCCAGGATTTTGTTTAGGGGTAGGCCAAATAATTTACAAAATATGAACGGTAATAAAATATTTCAAATGATGACAAAATATAACAATATATGCAGCAAAAGGTATTCTATTTATGTATAATTTGAAATTTTTAATAAGTAGGCCATATAGCAATTCACTTCCTCTAGTCTTTGGTAATTAACAAAATATAACAAAATACCCACATTAGTACAAGGGTGGGCCTTGGCCCACCCAAATAAATTTAAGGTTATATATATATAATCTTAAATTTATTTGGGTGGGCCTTGTACTAATGTGGGTACGCCACTGAACAAGACATTTCTCCACCATCATGTTATACTCCATCATGAGTTCACGGCTTTATAAGGAAAGGTGTACAACATGGTTTCTCATGGTGCTAAATTTTTGAGGCATTTGTTTTTTTAGTGGTTTTAATCGTGGTTTTTATTTTAATTATTTATTTAGGTTTTTTTTAGAGGGATTTGAACATTTTTTAGAAGTTAATAGAGTTTTTTTTAAGGTTTCTAAATGGAATTTTTAAAGGTTTTTTAGATGCTTTTTCAAGTATAGTTTCTAATATTTCTTTCATTTCATACATCTAATCTAGTTTAACATGTTTTTGTAATGTTCTATCGGTTGTATTAGAAGAGAACACTAGAGTTTTGGTATCTGTATATGTTGATTGTCAATAAGTTACTAAGTTTTAAAAAAAATATACATATATGACACCAATAAAATTTTGTTAACTTTTTGTTATTACTTTTCGTTGTTGATTTAACATATTTATCAACTTGATGTATTTGATATAGATATATAATCACATGATTTTTTTATGCATTAAAATTGTTGAGTATAACTTATACTATAACTAATAATAATAATAATAATAATAAATTTAAACAAAACTCAACACTTTAAGTTACACCTTAAAAAACAACGTTGATGGTCGTTTAATTTATAACTCCTACACAAAAGTTCATATACACCAAATGTGCAAAAATGCTTACACCTACGTCCGCTTAAGTCAAATTTTAAGCTTAGGGCAAAAACAAGAAGAAGACCATCTTAAATTACCAATATATATAGTCAAATTCTCAAAATCCCATCCATTCCTTTTTGAATCATTTCTCTTTCATATTGAATATAAATAAAGATGATCTGGTAGTACTACAGATGAGTATTTGTTGAACCTTGTAGCTATATTACATATTTTATGCTTCATACTCTAAACAAGACTACAAACAACCAAGCACCAATATAATAGTTTAATACTCAAGAAACTGTCAATTTTTTTTGTAAAATTATCAAAAATTATTTACAGCTGAAATGGTAAAATCACAAGCATTAAAAATGCAAGATTCAAGCAACTATCAATCCATATCATATGCATCTTCTCTATCGAATGTAAACATTAGTTATGTAAGTGGGTGTTTTAGGAAAAAGTACATGGCAAACTTGAACATAAAATAGCATGATAGTTAGAGAGAAATTACAAGAAGATATTACTTCCAAGAAATGACCTTGATTTCCATCTCAACCCGTTCTTTTACTATCATACAATGCAATACTTGAAATTCGTTAGAAACTTTGAACAAACACTCATACTAAATTATAAAATGATAATTTGTTTCCTATAACCAAAATACCAAAGTCAAACAAACCAAAAAGATAATCCTACAAACTTTGGCTATGTTTGACGAGCCACAATTAGCTTATTTTTCAAGTTATTTTATTTTGTCATGTTTGGAAAACCAAAAAACAGCTTAAGAGCCAACTTTTTCAAAAAGTTACTTGAACTAGTTTTAAATTTTTTTTTTCAAAAAATACCCTTAATTAATTATAAACATCATATTTTTCTAAATGATATTTTATGTCATCTTATATATTTCAGCTATCTTATCAACTAGTTCTTACCAAACCTCTTTTTTTATCAACTAGCTCTTCAGCTAACAGCTAGTTTTTCAACTTTCAGCTAACAACTAGCTTTTCAGATAGGATGCTAAACGTAGCCTTTATCTACACAAAAAAACTAATCCAAGATAACTCTTTCATGATTTTATTGGTAAAGTAGCTAAAAGGCTAAATAAAATGTGCAACTTAAAATAAACATCATCATAATATATACAAAAGTTATTTGTGCTCTTCTCTTTAATTTACACATATAAATGTGGCAAACTGGCAAAGAAAGTATATGATTATGGTGAACGAGCTAGACAGGTTGTTCCTTACTAGAAATTAATCAATTGAGTACAAAATCTATCTTACTACAACAATGATATAAGTTATTTGATAGTTATATGGATAATCTTGTAAATTTTTATAATCAGGTAGAAGTTTTTTGTTAAACACTATTTGAAATAACTTTTTGATTATGAATTTTTTGTTTAAATTAAAAGCTAAAAACTACTACTTCCAAAAGAAAAAAAAATTGAGCTTTTTCTTAAAAGCTAAAAATATCAAGCAATTCTCTATCATTCAACTGTCTTATCTTACACTGTTGGAGATACTCCTGAATCCAGATAGTTGACGAACAAATTCGGCATGTAGTGCATGTCCTCCCTGCATTGTGTATAAAGTCAGTGTAATTTCACAAAAGGATACAAGCTTTATAAGGCTATTTTGAATGACATAAGGGCATTTATGTCTTTTGCACAGACATAGATCGACAGCGAGTCCCTATCCCACATTGTTCTATATTTGTTGATGCATTTTTTGTCTCATTGAGATCAGTCTTTCAGTTCCAGGCTAATGTAAGTCAAACACAGTACAACCTGACCTGACATGACACAGACATACCTTATAAGCTATGATATTTGCAACAGGGAGGCCTTGACTACCATTGCGAGCAAAAAGAGAAACATCGCCAATAAGATCTAAAATCTTGTGCCTGCATGGCTCTTCAGGTGAACGCAAACCTGGATTCATCAACCCTTTACTTCTACTAAGAAACAAAACATTAAACTTCATCATTCATCATTCACAAAACATACTTCAAAATCTTTAACGAGTCTTATGATATCTCACCTAAAAACAACGGCATTCTCTAAAGAACCACCCTTGATGAGTCCTGCATTCCGCATCTTCTCCACCTGAAAATGCAATATAATTCTTCTATTTAGGAAATGTAAATAAAGGCAACATGAACCCATTCAAATGTATAATACCTCTTCATAAATGCAGAAGGTTCTTGAAGGAGCTATTTGCTTAGAATAGAAGGAATCATCGGTGGTGGAAAAGACTGAAGAAAACCATTGGAGGCTTAGATCTGGTACCTGAAATGAACCCTAAGGGGTGAATATATATATATATATATATATATATATATATATATATATATATATATATATATATATATATATATATATATAGTGATGTTAAATGTAAAGGATCAAGAGGTTTAGGTTTACCTGTGGAAAATTGATTCCATAACTGATACTAATTTGCTTAGAAGGGAATGCTGATATTACAGAATCTCCTTTTGAGACATGAACAGGTTGAGTAAGATATGGTGCTAGTTTCTCACAATTTCTGCCATTGGAATCCATAGCAACTGTAACCCCAACTTGCTCAATAGCTTCCACCCATTCCCTTGCTGATCCATCGAAAATAGGAACCTGTAATTTCATATGAAACCTATCAATCTGGCTGAAGATTTACGTCCAAAGTTGAAATCACGAATTAGTTATGTTTTCTGATCATACTTCGGCTGAAGGATCATTATCAGAGTTCACGATCTCGATTCGACAATTATCGACGCCTGTTCCCTCCAAAGCCGAAAGCAAGTGCTCGACAGTTCGAACAGTGTGCCCATCTTTACGAAGCGTAGTACAGAGCGGCGATTCTTCAGCAAAATCAATGGACGCGGGGATTAAATTGGAACTAAAATCGAAGTACCTCCCTTTTCCGGCGAGCTCAGGCCAAATCCTGACAGTCGATTGGTTTCCGGAATGAAGCGTTCTCCCTGTCTTTTCTATACAACCACCAATCGTCTGCTGCAACTTACCAGTCTGCATTCATCAAGTATTTACAGGTATTATATATATGTTATAAATCATCAAACTTAGAGATAGAGATGGACAGGGAATGAAGCATACTGGTCTCCATGAAATCAGAGCAGAGGATTTAAAAGCTTCGACGGCGGCGCCACGGAGTGTCATTTGAGTTTTGACGATGACTTCGAAGTGCAAATATTTTGCGTTTGGTTCATTTGAATTTAACGTTGTGCACCAAACTTAATGTTTTTACGGTTTACCCTCAAAACTTTATATATTCCCATTCCTATTACTATTAGAGTGAAAATGTAAAATGCGCTAGTTGGTTTGGAAACCATTTCTATTTCTATAGTAGAACTCGCAACTTTTGGGATGTGTTTTGAATCATGTAAATTGTTATGGCCTATGGGACTGAATATTGAACTAAAATTTTGCACGTGTTCATATGTTCGTGAGTTTTTTAGGAAAAAAAAATAGAAGAGAAAATTATTTTCAAGTTTTGTCAAGCAAAGAAAAGATGGAATTATAAGAAAAAACGTTTATTCGAGTTTTTTTTTAAGGAAGAAAAAAGAAAGAATCGTTAGGGATAATTTTTCCTTTTCGCCTCCTGAAAACAAATTTTCGTTCCATTTCTTTTTTTTTTTGCCCGAGAACACAAGTACTTTTTTCCTTCCTTTCTGTTCTCTTTAATGCCCTTATTTGTAAAACTCAAGAACAGCAAGTTGATATAATAAATTAATAATACAGGTTGACAAACTTCATACCCGACCTCAAATCATTTATAGTTTTAAAATACTTATATGCTAATACTTTTTGTTTCAAAATTATATATTAGTATTATGTGATACTAAAAATAAGATATTCGTTTTTATTAATTATGTTGTGATTTCTATTAGCTTATAACGAATTTCAGATATTTCAAACTTTATATGGTGATAACTGAATTTGTGTAATTTTTATTAGATATTAAACTTGTTAGACATTGAAATAAGTAGAAAATTTAAGCAATTCTTTGAATGAGATAACAATTAGGTTTTAGATAATACTAGAAATTACAACGAATAAACTTTATCCTATTATCCTATTAAAATTATAAACTGTGATACCCAATTCTCTTCTCATCGCTACCCCTACATATACATCGGTTTGTGTAATGATTATGTTTGGCCTAAAACTAAAACAAAACCAAACTAGAATAGTTTCAGCTTTTTGGGTTCTAACAAATCGAAATATAACCAAAGAATTTTTCAAGAACAACAATAAATTAAATCAAGAATCAGTGGAAGTGATGTCAACAACATAATAGTAATAGTTTAGACATCAACATGACAAAATACACTTGAAATTAATTAATGGCAATGCTACATATGTTTTGCATTATTTTGTTCATTTGTACCAAAAAGTAAACTCTACTAAATGTGAAAATTTGTTTGTTTACCAAAGCTTTAGCTACATCCCCTCTCCTGTACATATCCATAAATACATAGTAGCCTGTGTGAATTCCAGATTCTTCTGATTTATTATTAAACTTGTTCGTTTCCCTTTAAGATATTGTATTTGCAAAGAGGACAGGTGGCATTCATCTTCAACCATTTCACTATGCATGATGCATGAAAATGATGGTTGCATTGTAGCGAATGAAGCTCTGTTCCATCTTCATATTGGCTTAAACATATGCAACACTCCTAAAAAGTAAAAAACACAAAACATTTCTTTCATATATCAAAATCAAAATTGCAACATTATATCTATTTGGAATTATGAGATTATTAATTAAACTTACAGCATCCTCGGGTAGAAGAACACGTTCAACAGCTAAATATCCAACATTTGATTCAACAGGAACCATTCTACCTGCTCCCACATGAATATCAGGTTTGTTTTCATCATTGGACACCTGAAATCTGTATTTTGGAAGGACACTTAAGTCTGTTTCTGATGCACCTTCCTGGATATTATTAAGCATATAATATGTTAAAAAACTTAATGAAACAAAATATAAATTGTAAAATCTTGAAAAGAGAGTCATATAATCACCTGGCCAGCAACTGCATACAATATTGCAATGATGCAGGGCAAGCAACAACAAAGAGCAATTCCTATCAGACATGCTAAAACAACACAGAAGATAGCAAAGAACACATCGAATGCCAAAAACACCACACTCAACCTGCAATCATTCATATAAAACAGAAAACAAAGAATTGTAGGTGAATTGAGTAAGAAATGTTAGTTCATTCCACATGGAGAATATGACATATGGTTCAAGACATACCAGTATAAACGTGGAGCATTATGCAGAAGAATCTCTCCACCAGAAACCATCCAGTAAAAGCCAACTAGCCACCAGACAAATGATACCATCGTATTAAGATTCTCACATCTTTTGGTGTAACTGAAAATCCCAAAATGTTATGCATCAGTGAAAGAATCAATCATGTATACAGTATACAGAAGGTAGAAATGAAACCACTTTCTAGCATATACTAATTTTGATCCCATAACAAGTCTATTGTGATTTACCCGTTTTTAGATGATAAGGCAAATGCATTTGATCTAATTATACAAATGGGAACATATCATTGAGCATTCAAGCAACCAGTGATGCTAAAGCTACAATGAAGTCTCCTATGGAAATGGAAAACAATAAGATTCATAATTTTAAGCTAAATGAATTCAAGTTCAAGTGTATGAAACATTGAAACGGACCTGATTCTGTTAGAAGTCAAGAAAGCCCCAATCCTTCCATCATCATCCTCACTGTCGTTGAAACTCAAATCATTTCCCCCTGTCATTTCGTCTTCCTGTATTCTCCGGCTTCTCCGACTATATTCCAACCACACAAGCACCGCATGCACCGCGCACTGCAACGCATATCCGCAGATCCAAACCCTAATTGGAACGTTCGGTTTCTCCTCTACCGTGCAAATCAATAAAACCACCGAAACCGCTACGAAGGCGAGGTTCCATGTCATGTCTAGGGCAACAACTGGTTTTGAGTAGCCCCAGTCGGCTCGCCGCTCCTCCAGTTGTCGCGCTGCAGTCTCGCGCACCAACATAGACGCTCCACGCCGTCCCGAAGCACGGCCCAGGAGAAGGGCGAGTGTAGTCGGCCTTGCTCCTTCTCCTGATTGGGATTCGACGGTGTCCTGTCGTGGTCTGAGTAACGGCGCTGTCGTCTCCGTTGACATCTCCGCCATATTGAAACTTCCACAGGTGGATGGGAGGAGTGTGACGAGTTGTTCTTGATACTTGATAGGCTAACAAAACACAGTCGTCTCCTTTTTTATTATTACTATTTTCTTTATGGCAACTGCAACACGTAGCGATATGCTTTTTTAACTTTTTATTCCTTTTTTATATTATAATACTTTATTTTTCAATTATTTTTTGATGACTTGACTTTATACATTAATGAATTATCATTTTTTATATTTTATATAATTTCAATATTTGTATACGATTTATTTTGTATTGTTGTTTAATAATGTCAATTTGATTTGCTAGTCTATTATTAAGAAACCATTAAAATCATATTTTTATGGAGTATGATTTACAATTAAACTAAATTTTATATACTTTTGTAATTTTCATTATTTCGACAATAATTAATTTTCCGACCCTTCTCCTTGGACAACACAAATCCAAAAAAAGAAAAAAAAAACACCATTTCACATGTTAGATTTTTAAAAAAGATTGCAAAACATATAGTTTTTTTTCTATTCCTTTCCGACGACCCCACCATCTCTTTGTTATTGTCTGCATTTATCATGTCGTCACTCACACATTTACCTTCTTATCTCCCTCTTGTTATTTTATGAAAACCACGGTTCTCACTCACACGGTTTGAATCGACATGAAAGCCTTTAGGTTTGTCAAGTTTTTCTGTTTTGTCCATGTGACGATTTCTTGTTCATTTATGTCCTTATGTTTTCCAAAAAAAAAATCATTTTTGCCTTTTTTTTACATACAATAGTAGATTTCCATATTATCATGAAATTTTAATTTGCAAAAAAACCTTAAATTTATAAATATTTTATGCTTTTTTACCCTAAGTATGTTTTTTTGTCATATTATAAATATTCATACAAAAAAAATGTTTATACACAAAAAGGATTTTAACCAAGCAACATATAAATATGTTTTTTAGAATTATAAATACATAATTTCACCTTTTTAGAAGTATAAATACTACTAATATTATTATTATTACTAATATGTATTTTTTTTTTATGTTTTTAGAACTATAGATACACTTTTAGAAGCATAAACACATGTTTTACGTTTTTTTAGAAGTAAGGTTTTTTTGCAAATTAGATTTAATGGTAACATGTGAGATACATTTGGGTGGGTGTGGGGTGGTGGAACCTGCTTATTTTATTAATATTTACATTTAATAAAATAATAATAATAAAATAGTTAAAGAAATTTAGCAATTACAAATTAATCATTTTATATCGATTTGGAACTAAAACCGCAACAAAAACGAACAACGATATCAGAATGAAAAAAAAATGACTTTTGACATGAAAGTCTTTTCTTGTCGATCGCCACTAGACCACTCAGCCTCTCGATCAATCTCTTCTCTTTCCCTATCATACTTGGACTGTTGCCGGTCAATGGCTTCTCAAATTCGAAGCCAACTACTACGTTTTTTGTTCACCTCCTTCAGAATATGTATGTTTATGGTTTGCATTTTTATGACTTCCATTAATTGATTTTGGGTTTGTGACTGATTTGTGAAGAGGAACAAATAATTGAGTTTTTTTTTCCGTAATTGACAGCTTTTAACCTTGGGAGGCTTACTTCATAGGTTTGGGGAACATTAAGGTGTTAGGACTTGGATTTCAATGCCTTATGTAACCCATTGCAATTGGTTTTTTGTAAGGTTTGGGCTTAAATGGGTGAAATTGTTGTTACATCACTAAATTCCACAAACTTGTCTCCAAAAATACACACGTCCACATTACAAATCCATGTTCTTCATTACACTTATAACTCTCCAAGCAATACTCTTATCTAAAATCGACCAATTACAACAAAAAAACACACATTCAAGCCTCTCACTTAACTCATCACTATCAACTCTATGAGGACAATCATCATTCTTACATACCCGAACACGAAAAGAGTTCACCTCAAGACTTCCTTTACAATCCCTCACTCCCAATTCCCCAAATTCATCCGAAAGTTTCATATTCAAAACACCAAGCAACGAGTCATCATCATTAGAAACCCTAACCTCTTTGCTAATATTCTTTAAACTGCTTAAATTTAACCCAAAACAATACCCAAATTCCACTTCTGTTTTTCCACCTCCAACCATTGTTACAAGCTCATCTTGATGTATAACCTTGACTTTTTGACCTTTCCCCATTGTCAAAATCCCTTCACTCACTCTCTCATCGCAAACATGCAGTGAGGGCGTATCCGTAATTTCATCTTTTGGGAATTTAAAGTTGGGCGTCAATGAACTACGGATAAATGCGTTTGAAGCATCGGATTTTATAAAATGGGTTGAAGGGAAAGATACGGTTTCGGTATTTGCTGGATCAAAACATTCTATTCCTAATTCTGATTTGATTCTTGATTTAAGCAAATCCATTTTAGGTTTCTCACCATGTACAAGTATTACGTGTTTTGGGGACAGAAATTTCACAAGATCCATTATTCCTTTTGCATCCGTATGTGGGCTAAATGACAATTGATGAATCTGTAAAAGAAACAACTTTATACATATTAGTAAAAAAAAACATATTAATTATATAATAAAACGGATAGAAAGATACCTGGCAACGAACATCAATCTGTGTATCTTTATCCAAATCAACTTTTGTAGGCTTACCAGACATCAATTTGTGTCCTACGGTTCCAGCAACACAATACCTATGAAGAAAATAGAAAAAAGATAATTAATAAAAAAAGGAAAAAGATAATTACAAAAAGAAGTGATAAAAATACCCTGGAAGTGTGATGAGATTTGATTCACATGGAGCCCAATGTTTAAAAACTTCAAGTGAAAAACCACCACTAATCATTCCTGGTGTGGCAAAAAGAACACAAGGTCCAGGAGCATCAAGTAAAGTCCGGTCAAACTGGTGAACTGCATCAAGTCAAGATAAACATAAATAAATAATAATAACAATTGTAGAGAAAAAGTTATCAGAAAATGATTTTTGTGAGATACCATTTTTAAAATCGAATGCGTTTCTAGTAGCATATGTATCTTTCACCTTCTGGCTAGTCCAATTAATTAGCACTTTGTAATACAAATTAGCTTGGATTGTTAAACCTGAAAGAAACAAATAATAACTCTTTATCTGAAAAAAAAAACACATTTAGTTTATAGGTGATAAAAGAAAAAGAATAAAAGATGAGAACCTGCTGAAAAGTAGATAGGAACCTTAAGATTCATCCGCTCCCAGTAATCATCCAACAATATACAGAGTTCCTATTGAATAATTCATAAATAACCATAAGGTATATTTTTTATAATAATAATAATAATAAAAATAGGACAGATAAAAACCTGAGCTCGTCCAAGAGCAAATGTAGGAATCAGCACCTTTCCTCCATTGGAAACACATTTATGAACCTGTAATCACATTTCATCACTTGCATGTAATAAATATTCGTTAATAATTTTTAAAAGAAAAAAAAAATGGGAATTAATGAAGCTTACATACAGCCTTAAGGAATTCTCTCTCTCGAGCATATTTTGAGTCACGAATAGTTGTCGCATATGTCGACCTATAAAAAGTCAGCTGTTACTTAAGATACAATAATCTAATATACACAAAATTTTCAGTATTTAAATAATCACGAGTGCAAGTCATCCATTTAGCTAATTAAAATAATTTTATTGCAGACATTACCATGGTTTCAAAGCAAGTTGAAGCTAAATTTTTGATTCTCAACTTCTCATTGAGAATCATCACAGAGGTAACAACCAAAACAAGGTTACTACAACGACAACCAAAACCAAAGTAAATGTGGCTTTGACTTGCTTTGAAACCATTGTAATTTTTGCAATAATTTTATTTCCATTAGCTAAATTGAAGGCGTGCACTCTCATTTACTAATGGAAATGTGTGTTACTCAGTTATAAGAAGGTCTAATTGCAATCGATCGATTTGAGCAGCTCCAAGATGCCTATCAGGTGTCATGTTATAATCTCCTGTATATACCATAGCACTATCCCCCACACACGCATAAAACATTGCAGCTCCAAGAACCTTAAAAACACAATCCAAAGTACAATTTAAAAACAAGTTATTAAGATTTTTAAAGTATTCAGTCAATCAATTCTAGAAGCATACATGTCCAGCATAGTAAGCACGAATTTGAAGGTCTTTATCAACTTGCACATTTTGCTTAAGATCCACTGCAGTAACTGAAGAAAAAGTAGAAAAGGAGTGAGTTTGAATGTTTGATCATATCACTATTATGGCTGTTGTGAATTGAATTTCATACCTTTTTTCATACAATCAATGATGTTTTCATAAGTGAACTGCTGTTCTTCCCCCCTTCCAACCATTACTTTCCTGTAATCTTCTAACATAAGTGGAGCCAAGGCTTTGGTAGGATACTGTAAAGAATAAATAAGTTAATTGCAGTTGAATTCTCAGATATGAAATCACCATTAAAGACAAGTTGATGGATATACCGTCATGTAAATTGGTCCATTGTAACCACAAACTTCAGTGAAATATGGAAGAGCCCCAATATGATCCAAGTGACTGCAAAAATAGAGCCCATACTAATATCAGTTTTAAAAATTTTCTTTCTTATTTGTAAAAACTTCGGAGATATCAGGGTATTACAAGCTTACAAGTGAGTAATAATGATGCAAGAAAGGGCGTTATTGAAATCTCCAGATTTTGAAATCAGAGAGAAATCAGGGTAACGGTTGTGATCAGTGTAACCCATGTGCATCCCACAATCAAACATGATCCTTTTTCCATTTATAGATACAACCACGCAGCTCTTTCCTACCTCCTGTCCTGCGCCTGATTGTTTTATATTCTAATCAGATAACTAAGAAACAATTCCGATATGGACTAAAAAAATCAAAGATACGGAAGAAAACAGTACCTAGAACAAGACAATCAATCGCCATGAACTTTCTTCTGTAATAACTTGAAAACGAAAACCTAAAATGGAGAGTTCAAGTATCTAATTCTGGGAGCAACAATGGTGTGATTGCTAGTGGCAGCTTGAAGAGGCAAGTAGTGGCATTTAACTGAGCACATGGTATGCATTTCGTTAAATGCCAAGTATAACACACACTCATCAATTATTTCTTTCCGATATACAAACTACTAGAATGATATGAATTAGAAGTCAAATCGCAGCATAGAAAGAAATAAGAAAAAAAAATGCATACTTCAATCAAATTGCAACAAAGAAATTCATAAACACTCAAATGTTTAATAACCAAACATCATGGAACAATCGAATTGTGTTGACCAAACAACAGGAAGAAGAATTTCTTTGAAGTTTTTCTTGGCCGAAAAAAAACACACAGTTTTCGTCTGCATCGCTTCAGTTTCGTGAAAAAAAAAATTGCTTACCTGAGGAAGACGACAGCGAGGCGGAGACAGTGGCGTCGGCAGAGGAAGGAAACGGTGAAGGGAGCGACGGCCGGAGGAGAGTGTTCCTTCGATGGAGGCGTGCGTGTGTGCGTGCGTTCCTTCCTCCTCTGTGTGGGATTTCCAGAATCGCTACAGAGCAAAGGCAAAGACGGGAAATAACATTCCAAAGGACCCAGCTAAATTTTGATTGGATCGGATGGAATTGATGTTTTCGTTGGACCGGTCACACAGAAATCAAACGGGCCCTTCTCCCACTCGAGATCCTTTGATATCTCCCACTCGAGGAGATATCAAATATTTTTCGTCTTGAGTCTTTGTAAGTTAGCATGTTTCCAAACGGGTCTTGAAATAATCCGGTCTTGAAACATTTCAGTTTTTTTTCAGGCCGGTTTCAGACAGTATTAGGACGGTATTTTTTTGAAATGTTCTTTTTCGGTTCAGTTTTCGCGGTTTTTGTGTGCGGCTTTTTCAGTACAAGGTTTTTTCGACTCAGTTTCGGTCTCGTTTTAGACTGGTTTGGTCACGGTCCTTTTCCAAGATCAATCCAAGACCAGTCTTTTTGTTCATGGACCTACCCAATAACATGTATGCGTTGTGGATTTGTGCTTATTGTGGAAGGTTGGCCCAATGTTCCATTTGGGTTTTGGTTATCAAAATTTCAAAATTACAAAAATGTTTCTAAATGAAAAATTCCTTTTGGTTTACAACATAATTAATAATTTGCCAATTTTAACATGAATATTACATAAAATTTTTGGTTGTTACGAACAATTCGTTTTATTTCATTTGTTGGATTTCACTGGAATTACGATTCAAGCTCATAATCTCCAGAAGAAGATGTATTGGGATCACTTTGACAAATCGATCATAACCATCAACAATTAAACAATTCTCAATCTAGTGATCAATGATTTGGATCCTTAATTAAGGATTTAAGCTCATGTACAAGTTTGCATAGCTAGTGTATAAGTTCTCACGAATTAGGGCTCCAAGTCTTCAATTCCATCCTTAGGAATAGAATCACCTATTTTAATGATGTTATGGTATTACATCAATTCTTCAATTCCATCATTCGGAATCGAATCACATGTTTCAATGATGTTATGGTATTACATCAATGAATACTAACAAACAATTATCATCGAAACACACACAAAGCTTAGAATTGTAACACCGAAAATTTCAAAACAATTTTTCATTTAAAAATAATCGTTTATTTCTTAAAAACACTCTGCTTAAAATCTCATTCATAATCGAATTACAAAACATAACTCCATTTTCACTTGCATAATAAACCAGGATTCTCAAAACATGACTCTTTCTTTGGTGTGTACAATCGAGCCGGTGCCGTCCCGTGATCCTGACAGAAACCTGAAACACATAACACCAAAACACTGTAAGCACGAAGCTTAGTGAGTTCCCCAAAATACCACATACAACACACATTAGCCACTCGAGGCTATAACTCTGTTTGACCCTCTGGTCAATGTGTCTCAGTGAGACCCTCTGGTCCTAAGCTCGTTGGACCCTCCGGTCCGGTCTGCTTGAGCCTTCAGGCTCATGAATCGTTGGACCCTCCGGTCCGGTCTATAAACTCCGCATAGCATAAATCACAAAGACATAATGCATAGCATGTCACATACAATAGGATAACATAATACTCAATGTAAGCACATACGACCTTCCGGTCACACATAACTACCACTCAAGGTAACGTAGAGTGAGAGGACTCACCTCGCGTATCTCGGTAACTCGTAAATCTCTTAACCACTAGTGCTTGATCTCCTGAGCTATCGTCCTCCTACAACACAAGCATATTTCTACTTAATACTACCTTGACTCTGGCTGACTAATACCACGAAGTCAAACCAGTCAACTCTGGTCAACGGTCAACGGTCGACCTGACTCGCCGAGTCTGGCGTGGACTCGCCGAGTCCCTACTGGAACCCGATCCCTCTGAATCTCTTCCGACTCACTGAGTCACTCACCCGACTTGGTTACTCAACCCCTGGTTCGTAATCACTGAACAACCCGCACCAACTCGCCGAGTCTGGGAATGGACTCGGCGAGTGCATTGCATGCACAACCCCAAACGACCTTCTGAGGTCAGATCCGCTTCACTAACTCATAGATCCAGTCTCCTTAAGCTTATTGACCACGCAAAGTCCAAGTCTTGGTGCTCATTAAGCATCGAATAGCTCATGAATGGTGTTTTAGCCTCAAATACATTGATCCCAAGCCAAAACCTCCATGGATGCATATAAAGCTTTGGTAAAGAGGTTCTCTGGACCTCTATGGGTCCAGATCCAGGACCTTAACTCGCTAAGGGACCATGAGGACACTAGATCTAGCCACAAATGGGTTCAAAAGCCCTAAATCTACATGAACATCACAATAACAGAGAATAATTCGGAATTGTACCTCAGTTGTGATGTCTTGGACTTCAGTTCTTTAGGAATCCACCCCTCTCTTGCTTCCTCTTGGCTAGATCTCCTCTTTCCTTGCTAAGGCAATAACTTCAAGATTAATAATGGCTCCTTCCCTCACTTGAATCGCTCAAATGCTCTAGGGTTTCACTCTGGGGACTGATGAGCGCAAATGACGGCCATAAGGCCCTTTAAATATGCCTCAAACCCGAGAAATTAGGGTTTCATTTAACAGCACAGACTCGCCGAGTCTACCAAGGCGACTCGCCGAGTCCGGGCATCAATCCGGGTGAGAAATCGCGTCTCAACTCGGCGAGTCTACGCACCAACTCGCCGAGTTCTTCCACAAAACTCAAAATAAAAAGAATAATTAATATACCTGAAATGCCGGATGTTACAAGATTAATGATTAAATTCAGATTTCCACTCCATAATTAAAGTTTATGGATTAGCTAAGTTCATAAATCCATCATAATCAATAATATGTAGATTAGAGCTTAGATTCATGAATTAGTGATGAATTAGAGCTAGAGAATCTATAAAAACTCATCAATATTCTAAAGTAAATCTCAAATTTGATTTGGAACCAAAATTATAGATTTTATAATGTCCATATAAAAAAATAATAATAACATAGACTCTTTATAAAACTTGATAAACAACTACTTTCACAAAACTTGATATATAAGATATCATTCTGACAATTGTTCGACATTAAAATATAACCAAAATCTTCAAATTCATTAAGTTTTTCAGTTGAAGTCTTATAACGTAAAACAACAAAAGAAAACGGTTCGCAAGAAAGTGTGAAGTGTCGTTAATTTAGCTAATTGAAACTTTTTCTATGGTTTCAAAGCAAGTCAAAGCCATAATTACCTTAGTTACGGTGGTCGTGGTTGTAGCCATGGCTATAACCTCTATGGTGATTGTCCAAGCTCTTTTTTGATTGTGAGGGATGATAAACATTCTATTGGGCAGGCTAACATAACCGTGCCAATTTCAAGCTTTTATTGTTCTCGTTAGTGTATCATTGTTTTTATACCTCATAGTTGGTACACTCTACACCATGGCAGATATTATTAACGAAGATTCCTAGATCATGACAATGGTCGCGATATAGGCAGTATGTATAGTTTTTTTTTTTTTGCATTTGATTGACCAAATGTGACACATAGGAACAAGGATGTTGTATTGAGAACAATAAAAGCTTCAAATTGGTGCGCACTAGTCGAGCTAGCCTGCCCAATGCAATGTTTATCATCTTTCGCGAGCGGAAATGAGCATGGGACAACTAGCACAGAGGTAAAAACTAAGGTTACAATAACAACAACCAGAACATAGGTAAATGTGGCTTTGAATTGCTTTGAAACCATGGAAATTTTTGTAATTAAAAAATTTCTATTAGCTAGATTGATGACTTGCACTCTCATTTATTAATGAAAATGTGTGTTACTCGGTTACAAGAATGTCTAACTACAACCGATCAATTTGAGCAGCTCCAAGATGCCTATCAGGTGTCATGTTATAATCTTATGTATATATCGTAGCACTACCCTCCATATACACACACACATAAAATATTGTAGCTCCAAGAACCTTAAAAACAGAATGTCAAGTATAATTTAAAAAACATGTTATAAGATTTTTGAAGTATTCAATCAATCAGTTCTAAATGCATGCATAAATGTGTGCATAGTAAGCATGATTTTGAGGGTCTTTATCAACTTGCACATTTTGCTTAAGATCCACTACAGTAACCGAAGAAAAAGTAGAAAACGAGTGAGTCTGATCATAGCACTATTATGACCGTTGTTATGATTTCATACCTTTCTTCAGTATAGTCTTTAAACCTAGATATATGAGTTGTTGTTTACGAGTTGGTTGTGCAATGATAATGCGTAACGCATCAGTAAATTGATGTTATAAAACATATTGTTGTGTACGATTTGATGAGAAAATAGTACAAGCACATAAGTCGAAGTTTATCTATTCCTTTTATCCTACGAGAGTAAAAGCAATATCTTGGGCCCTTCGATGATTTTGTTTTGACTTATGTGTCGGACCCGGTCATGACTGAATTGATGTGTTCAATTAAGTTCTATGTCAGACAAATCAGAGATCGAGAAACAAACTGTTGGACAATAAGTATGACTATGTTCCATGTAATTGTCCACACGATATATTGAGAACGGAGGACTATACGATCCCTTATCTAAAGGACGTGTCAAAGTTCGACAGTAGCTTTTGAGAGCTACGATTGCTAATCGGATTTTGAATTCTTACTTGCATTTATAGTTATTAGACTTATCCAAGTGGGAGACTGTTGGATTAGGCATCTAAGTCATAACTATATTTGATATGTACTTGACCCGATTGTAGTATGGTCCTTTTAGGTTGCCTTCACCAAAGCAACTTGACTGGAAGAATAATGGAGAAAGAGGATAAATATGATTTATTAATATATTATTTGAATAATATATTAAAAGAGAAATCATATTATTTAATTAACATTGGTCAAGAATTAATTTAGAATTAATTTTATGGTCAAAAGAGGTTAATTGAATTAAAGGGATTGATATTGTAATTATGTGATAATTGCAATATGGGTTGAGGAACCCTAAAGATAGGGGTGGACGAAATCCTTGTGGAAGCCTACTGGATTTCGTCCATGGTAGGGATTCTAGAAAGATTCATTTGGGCTGCTTAAGGACTTAGCAACTGGATTAGGGTTTTGACTGAAACCCTAATTGCTCAACTATATAAAGAACCCTTGGGATAGCCAAAATCGACCACTAAACCCTAAGAAGGACAACCAACCGATTTTTGAGCCTCCTCCTCCTCTCCCCCCCCCCTCTCTCTCTAATATTCTCCAATTGCTTTGGTGTTTGTGATATATTAGAGGCATCATATTTGAGGTGCTAAGTTCTAAAAAGCTCAAGGTTATCAAGCTATAATCAAAGGTAACATTCTAACTTGTTTATTAGATGTACTTTTTGATTTTTGTATGCTAGTGTTAGGGTTTACAAGTGTTGGATAATTATTGCATGTACAATTAGAAAAACCTAGATCCAAAGCTTTAGGGTTTGCATGTGCACCATATGATTGATGTTTTGCTCACAACCCAACAGTTCTTCGTGTTAATCGGAAACTCTAGATATATTCTTCTAATTCATCGGGATTAGATTTGGACTATCATCATTTAAATCATGAGATTTATGGGATATTGATATGTTCTTAAAATAACTAATCAAGGTTTTCGGTGGTTATCTGATCAAGTTTTGGAGTTCACGGTCAACAAATTCTTGGAGTTTTTGGTCAACTCATTGGTTGATTTTCCTAGTTTATGGTCAACAAATTCTTGGAGTTTTTGGTCAACTCATTTGTTGACGTCAACAAATTCTTGGAGTTTTTGGTCAACTCGTCTATTGACTTTCCTAGTTTTTGGCCAAACTTTAAATTCTTTTTGACGTTCTCGGTGTTACTAATTTAAAATGGAATCTCAGTCCAACACTTCAATGCATTAGGACTTGGATTCTATTATGGGGACAATCACTCGCGTTCCTCGACTTTTGTCAGCTGATGGGTTTCCACAATGGAAATTCAGAATGGAGAACTACATTAAAATGAAGGATTCCAAGATATGGAGGAGCATTCTTAAAGGTCCTGTCAGAATTACAACAAATCTGAATGATGAAGCTAAGACAGTTGTTGTAAAATGATAGAGAATTACACGGAGGAAGACTTTGAAAAGGTTGAAGAACATGACAGAGCTCTTGCCACTCTTAACATGGCCCTGTCTCCTGAAATTGCCCAAGGCTTTAGGGAATACACAATTGCAAAAGATTTATGGGAAGCCTTGATTGAGGTTTATGAGGGAAATGAGGACATGAGGTGTCACAACTAGAAATTTTGTGTCTTGTAATCACTACACTCAAGTAAAATGTAGAATCAAAAACTTAAGAGCATGTATGATGCTTACTCTATGACAACAAAACTTCAATCCAATACACCATACAAGTACTACAAATAGTCAACAAGCAATTGGAAACCCTAGAAGTTCTTGTTAGGTCCATTTTGGGCTAGGACTTCCTTATTGGACTCATTGGACCAATAAGCTTCCAATTTGACTATCATGGGATTAGAACCTTTAAATGGGCTCTAATTGGACCCACATTCATTTATTTCAACATTTTGGGCCTAGAATGAAATAGAGGTTCAATTTGTTTAATCACGTCCTAGGGGAGTCTCTTGAAGCTCAACTGCAAAGGTTTATTACTCTCACGACTGAAATAAGTACAACTGGAATAAATCTATTACGCTCAGAGGTTAACAAGAAGCTACTAAATTCTCTTCCGCGTAGCTGGGATATGAACGTGCCCATGATCAAGAAGACTAAAGATCTGAGCAAGCTTACCCTTTCCGAAGTGATGGCCATAATCAAGGCATGTGACATGGATGTTAAGCAATGTGAAATCAACCATGTGAATTCCTACTCTACTGCCAATATAGGAATCTCATCAAATAATGCCTTCTCTACTCAACAAACATATTCTGCTCATTGTGTTGTGCCTTATCAACATCCGACACCCTCAAGTTCTTCTAGCTCAAGCTCTAAAACCACAACCACAATTCAGCCTCCATCAATTCCAAAAGAAGCTGAAGAAAACATTACTTTAATGGCTAGGTTTATGAATTGTTACAACGTACTCGTGGTAGGAGATTTGGGCCTTCCAATCATGGTTGGAGAACTGGATCGGATTCATCCTATGGACGTGGAAGAGATGGACATCAATATGAGTTATTAATTAGGGAAATTGAATATCTTAAATATGAAAGATATACTTTAAAAAAGGCTAAAAAAACCCTTAAAAGAACAATTAGAGGCCAAAATCAAGGACTTTAGAAAACTTCAAGCAGAATATAGCGATAAATGTGAACACTATCACTATGCTCAAGAAAAGATTGTTAGTCTAACTGTCGAGCTTGACACATTGAAGAATAAGTTTGAAAATGCATATTTTAATTTTAAGAAATTTGATGTGTCAAGTAAGAAAGTTGAGACAATGATTGAAAAACAACTTAGGTGGAACGACAAAAGGGCCTAGGGTATGACAGTGTTCCTCCTCCATTTAATGATAACTACACCTTTAATCCTCTGATTGAGGAAGAAATTGCAAAAGAAGCACACCTACAGTATGGCAAATCTGCTATAGTTGAGCCAGTGAATGATGATAGGGTGAACGATACTAACGTTTCTATCTCATATGCAGATGAATCTCTAGTGCAAGACAGGAAAGAGGATAGGGAGAGTGTTTTTGTTTTGAAAAATGACACTACTTTTAAAAATAATGCTTTGAAAACTGATACTGTTATTTTTGTTAATTCGGTTGATTGTTCAAACAATGTTGCTTTGAAAACTGATACTTCTTTTGCTTCAAATATTTTTGATGATGTGGTTGTGAATTCTAATACTAATAGACATGTTGTCAGTAAACATAGTCCACCAAAACAAGTCAAACAGACTGTCAACTGTAAGTGTACTTGTGGACACAATCTGGACATGCAACTAGGGATAAGCGGTAACAGTCCTTATATGAAGAAACAAACTTGTTTCCACTGTGGAACACCAGGACACATTGCCATAAATTGCCTAAATCGTGCATATATTCCCTACTACGCACAAGGTAGGCAAAACATATCACGAAGAAGATATCTCAAAAGAAATTCCTCGAGGTCACGTTTCAGTGATGGTGATTGGAATGAAAATAAAGACTGAAATCGAAATCAAGTCGTCAAGGAAAGTAAAGACAAAAAAATTTCGAAACAAAATTAAACCTGATTATAGATGGGTCATCATCTAACCAAAGATGGATACCCAAGAAGTCAAACATAAAGGACAAAAAGGTTTCACAATCAAATGTCAAAGCTACCATCTATGTCCGTAATAAAATTCTTAAACCTAATTATAGATGGGTACCCAAAGGCCTTGCGGCCCAATCAAATCACCGTCCTTTAAATTTGTCAAGTACATTATTAGATTCACAGGATATGGTATGACAAGAAGTTAAATGTGTAGATGGAAATGGTTAACCCAGTGTCTCTATGGACTGGGTTCCCAAATCTAACTAATCTTGCACATTGTGCAAGAACAGCTATGGAGGAATATCATCAGACCTTGGTATGTTGATAGTGGTTATTCCATGCACATGACAGGAGACATCTCTCAGCTACATGACATTCAAAAATTTAATGGAGGGTATGTTTCCTTTGCGGGAGGAGAAGGAGGAAAAATCACTCAAAAGGCCACGGTTGCTAATGGAGTTTTGAGTTTTGAAAATGTTAATTATGCTCTAGAGTTGAAACACAGTTTGTTGAGTGTCTCTCAGATCTGTGACAAAGGTTTTTCAACTCATTTTACAAACAAGGAATGCTAAATTTTGAAGCCTGGTATCTTCAGACCAGAGGATTGGATCTTGGTGAGATTTGAGCATGAAGGGAATGCATACATCATCAACATGAACCATAATGTTCCCGAACAAGTAACATGTCTATTCCCAAAAGTCTCAGAACATAATGCTATGCTTTGGCATCGCCGTCTCGGTCATGCAAACGCTAAGAAGTTAAATCATCTTGGTAAGAATAACATTGTACGAGATCTTCCAATAAAGGATTTCATTACTTTTGAGAAATGTGTGGCCTTATGCTCAAGACAAACATCATCGCAAGCCATACAAGCCCAAACTGGTTAACACAATCAACAAAACTCTCTAACTACTTCATATGGATTTATTTGGTCGCGTGAACGTTCTGAGCATCAACAAAAACTCTTATTTCTTGGTTAAAATCGATGATTACTCACGCTTTACATGGGTATTCTTCTTGTCTAATAAGAGTGAAACTACTGAACTTATCAAAAGGTTTATTGTGCTCATTGAAAATCAAACCAACGAGAAGATAAAGGGGATTCGAAGTGATAATGGCACAAAATTCAAGAATGCTGTCGTGGATCAATTTTGTGTCGAAAAGGGTATATTGCGTCAGTACAGTGCTGCTCGGACACCTCAACAAAATGGTGTAGTGGAGCGGCGAAATTGAACTTTGATCGATGCATCAAGGACCATGCTTTGTGACTCCAAATCCTGAATGAAAGATATCCCCAGATCGAGAGATCTTCTGATACTTTAGACATGAAAGCTTTAGGTCCTAATACCTTTGGTATCATGAAGCAATCAAGACAATCTGCCAAAGTCGCTTTTCAAGGATTGAAAGAGTTGGTTCAATTTGGAAAATTTGCAGAGACAGAAGGTGTCTAAGCTTCTAGTACTCCAATTGCTATAGTGACAGAAGAACATATGACACAGTCAAGGTCAAATATCAGTAGTTCGGTTGATGTCTCTGATGATGATGATGACGATGATGATGATGACTCCGATGATACTGATGATATGGATTTTCGTTTGTTTGTTCCACCGAAGGAGCCAGTCAATGAAGCCGTTATCACCCCGGCTGAGACAGAGACTGAAATCAATATTTCCAGGCAACCAAATATTCCAACGCCTGAACAGATGGACGCACTTATCAAAGAACTGTAGTCTACTACAAGGAAGCCTCCCTAAACAGTTCCTGTTACTATTGAATCTCTATCTGAGAGTGATAGAGACGAACCAAATTCCTCCAGGATGCCAAAGAAGCGAAGACAGAGAAATCCAAGGCTGGGAGTGCTTATCACTGAGCCAGTACAATAATCAGTTTCTACAAGCATTGAGCCAGCCCAGGTTCATGAAGATGTTCAAAACCCAATCATTGAACAAGCACAGGTTCAAGAAAATGTTCAAGGTCCAATTGCTGAAACAACCCAGATTCATCAAGACGCTCATAGTCCCAATTTTGACGAAGATTTTAATTTCGTAGCAAATGTGGAAAGCTTTGCTTCAGGAAGTTCTTCTGCTCCACCACCTCCAGAGCACGATGTTGCATCCATTAAGATGGCTAAGGCTCTTGCTTTTCAAGATTCTATTCCTCAGTCGAGAGGAAAGGGTATATGTATTGGTACAGGGCAAGGAGGTGATGAGGACTCACAACATACTATCTCTGAGCTTAGACAAGAGATACTGATTTTGAAGCAGGAATCCATTAAAAAGGATATGCTAATCGGGAAGTTGGATGTGAGAGTTTTGGAGCTAGAACAACAAAATTCTCAAAAGAATAAACAGATCTCAGAACTCCAAGCTAATCTTGGTGGACTAACAACTTTCTACTTTGATCTCAAAGACAAACTGATTGGAAAGTTTGGTGATGAATTCAAGTTATCTAGTTTTGAGAGTGGAAAAGCACCTAAGACTTCTGAGAGGGTGGTGGTTAGACCTGCCCCAAATTTCAACATTGATCAATATCTATCTTGTAGTCCTGCTACAACTGAAGAGAGAAGGGAGAAACAGAAGAAAGTAAGTGTGTTGAGGAAAAATAAAATGCTTCTGATGAAGAATTCTGATTAGAATGCAACTGGTGATCAACCTCATATATTCATCAAAGAAGTTGGGAAAAGAAAATTTGCTGACAGATACGACGACCATTCAGGTATTTGCATGTGGGGATTTGAAGCTGACAAGAACATGTGGGTTGTGAAACGGAGGAGTGGAAATATTAAATACTATGAGAAGAAGGTTGATTTTTTTCTTGGACTAAGGTTGATCTTGCAGAGCTAATCCATGCTCCCTTTCACAATCCTACAAATAATCCCAATGCCTGGGCATTTAAAAAAATTTTAGAAGACAAAGTGAGGCATAACTTTGCAGGCGTGCGGACATCGTCCTCATTCATTAGAAAGGTCAAAGGTGTTATCGATCCGCGCACCAACAGAACCATGGTAAACGTTATGTGGCCGCCTACAAAGAAAACGAAAAAAACTCCTCTCTTTCTGCCTATACCTGATGGTTCTCTAAATGATCTTCAATACTGGGTATATGATGAGGCAATAACAACTGTGGTGATCAAGACTGAAATGGATCGGTTCCGTCTTGTTGATCCTATAGGTTTGCTGAGACTTGGTCAGCGCGCCATTCACACTTTATCCACGAAACAGCTTATGGTGGAAAATGAAATGTTTGAGGCTGTTGTGAAAGAATTTACCAGCATGATCGCGAAGATTATTGATCAGAAGTTGTAGGCAGGAGCTTTTGCTGGTTCTGACGTTCATCTTATCGAGAAACCATAAAGCTAGCCAACAATAAACCAATGGGGAGATTGTTAGGTTATATTTTTGTGGTTTATGCTGGGCTTATTATTTTATTTGTTCTTAGGCTTAGATTAGTATTCTATTATTGGGTTTATTGTGTTCACGGTTGTAAGGACCGAAATTACTATGGTGATTTTGGTCATAATGGGCTTGGACATTTTTACGACATTGTATTTGGCTCATATATATATATATATATATATATATATATATATATATATATATATATAGGTGTATACACCCGTTTAGGGGTTCGTAGTTCCATTATTTTGTTCACGGCTGCTTTAAGTTCTTATGTACCAGACGATTTATTGATAATAGATTCGTGTGCATTTGAAGCTATTTTGTGTTCTTGAATCATTGCTTATTTAACATTCCGCATTCTTTAAGCAGTTAAGATTGATATTGCATAAGATCCATTGATTTGAGACTTACATACTCCGTCAGAATGGGATTTGTGTGTTTGGGCTATATTTTGGGATTGTATTGCTTGGGGCATTGTTGGGTCATCGGTAAACAAGTGTTTGGATTGGGGAAATTTTAATGGGCCTTAGGGTAAGGCCCATATTAGGGTTTGGGACATAAAAGGGCTTTGGATGATTATTGGTTGGTTAGCCTTTATGATGAGGAGTTTGGGCCTTAGTCTTGGACTAAAATAGGTGAGAGGTAAAATAGTCTTTTTACCTTATATTTGGATTATTGGATGCAGTTTAGAACCCAATTGTTAATTGGGTGTTAATTGTTTGATAGCGCGGAGATTTTAGCTGATCAACAATCAGAAAGTAAATCGTGGGTTTAGCTATCGGGGTGAGTCTTCTCACTATGTCCATGGGTCGAAGGCACCAATGCCGGCCCATTACCTATGATGTGGAATGCTAGTTGTTCCTGTGATGCTTGCATGAAAGACCATGGGGGTAGCCCATGTCACTTAGATATCAGACCATGGGGGAGCCCATAACATTCTAGGTAAAGACCAGGGGGAGCCTATGGCATTCCAGGTAAAGACCATGGAGGTAGCCCATGGCAACTATATGTATGTTGCATGATATTATGTGGTATTTTTGGGGAACTCACTAAGTTTCGTGCTTACAGTTTTCAGTTTATGTTTCAGGTACTCTAGTTTTCAAATGGAGGGGATCGGGATGATTGCAGATCACGCACCACATGTTTTCGCATTCTATGTATTACTCTGATTTGATGATGTTTTGCTAAAACTTGTTTACCTTGGTTTTATGGGAAATATATGTATTAGCGATTAGGAGGCCAGCAGGGTTGGGGTCATTGAGGCATGTGCTGGAAATTGCATGATGGAGCTTGTCGTTCCAGGGGTATGGGTTGCTACAAGTGTAGCGGGATTGATCATGTAAGCATGGATTGTCCTCTGGGGGGGGGGGTTATGTTTTCTCTGCGACCAAGTGGGCCACAAGAGGGTCATATGTCCGATAAGGAGGGGATGAGCAGTGAGTGAACCTGCTCTGACTATTTTGTGGATCTCTGATAGTCGTGAGGGTAGGGCAGGAGCCCCAACAGAGAGGATCTGGTCATTGCAGTGTCAGTCAGGGGAGGCTCATGCTCCAGCAGGTGATTTTACAGGTATGTTATCTTTTGTGTTCCTTTCGGTTGTTATCAGTATTCATGTTGCTTGGAATTTTATATTGGTTTGGGTAAGCGTTATCTTTGGTTTAATTCTCTGTTATTATTGGGATATATCTTCGAGAATTGTTTTAAGTCTTTTGTATGCCTTGAATCATTAGTGGGTTATTAAGGGGTTGTATCTCATGTAGCGGGTTCCATTGTGTTCGGTTGTTATTATAGGTTTGGTCGAGATCGATTCAGGGGTATTATGTGGAAGATCTTTGGTCAGGATTCAGCAGGATAGTTCATTAGTATCGTCAGGGATCAATGGTTTTTGTATTTGTTCTGGTAGGAGTGGCAGTTGCCTATGGAATAGCTATAGGGTTCAAACACTACCGTTGCTAGGAACGGAGCGGTAGCAGAGAGATGGTGGTGTCATTTGTGTGAGTTGTTGGTCATGGAAATGTCAGGGGAGTTTTATATTCACTCAAGTTGCAGTTGATTAGGATTCAATGATTCTTTGAGAATGGAAACTGGGGTGAATATTTGTCAGTTCAGGGCAAGGGTTATGGTTTTTAGCCGCCAACACAAAAACTCGGGGAATTGGTATAGTATCATGAGTGGTGATTTGGATTTTCAGATTCGCTAAGATTTCAAGAGCATTCTTCAGGATTTCAGGAGTTGGGTTATCTTTGAGTTTGGATAGTAATGGAATGTTGGTATTGATTAGCATAGGTTTAGGTGGTTCATGCTATTTGTGGTAGACGGGTCGGAGATCCAACATAATTAAGAGGTTAGAGAGAGATTCGTCGAATCCAAGTGGGGGAGGATCGATCCAGATCTCCGAAAGTTAGGAAGGGTGTGGAGCTAGGGAAAGTTTCACATCCTGGCCAGGGGGAGAGGTATAACCCAAGTGGCTGTTCAGATGGAGGTTGTGTAGGAGAGAGTTCAAGAAACTCCCAACCGCTGGTTCGTGTCTCCTTTATTATGCATAGCAGATTTGTGATTGAGTCCAAGTTGAGGGCTTTGGAATTCGAGGTATGTCCCAAACATCTATCGGGATGCAGTTGGATGCAGGTTGCGGGTCAAGATGTGTGGAGTTGTGATGATTTGGGTGTGTCAAGGTCATGGGTGGTAACCATGGTTGGTTGATGTGTTGTAAGATTGCGATAGGATCGTAGCACTCACTAGTTCGAGGTAGACTATTGTTAGAGGTGGTCACGAGTGTAGAGGGGGAATTAGTTCGTGCCTTGTGCGCACCAGTCAGGATTGTCGAGGAGTATTGCTCTGTTCTAGATTGAGGACCATTGGGGCCCGAGGCG
This sequence comes from Lactuca serriola, assembly GCF_051521515.1. Classification (NCBI taxonomy): domain Eukaryota; kingdom Viridiplantae; phylum Streptophyta; class Magnoliopsida; order Asterales; family Asteraceae; genus Lactuca; species Lactuca serriola. Next base: position 74,356,841 of record NC_136410.1, on the reverse strand, counting down.
GAATCGGGCCCATGTAGCTGTTGATGAGTGGGACCCGTGGGCGAGGCCCGTGTGATTATGGCAATATAGGTGGGATCTGGTGGAGATCGTTGGGTCAATGTTATGGATCTTGAGTTTCAGGGTTAAGTGGGTGTTCATTATATGGTGCAGAGGGGTTTATAGGCTGGGTAGCCTTGTTATTTGGTCTCTTGGGCACCTGGTGGTTGGACTAGGTGCGAGACTGGTAGTCTCAACGATGTTTGGGAACCATTATATGTCGTTCAAGTGAGGGGTCGTCAGGAATCAAAAGGTTTTGGTGTGAAATGCAAGTGCAGATCCATGGATCTCAAGTTATGAGTGAGTATCGGGTTGGTTTTTGGGTGAGTTATCGGGTTGGGAACTGCGAGTGTTTATGAGTGGGATTTTCTTTTTAGTGGAATAAGAATTGGGGTATCCATATGTTAAGGGAATTAATTGAAGGATTTAGGGGTAAAGGAACAAATTTAGTTTTGATGTTAGATCAAGCCATTGTGTTTGTGTCTTGGGATGGTTCTATCTGTGGGAGGGCCACAACATGTTTGGAATCAGGAAATGGTAGGTCGTTGGAGACCGGGTATGATATAAGACTACAGTTGGGCATGTAGCATTCTTTTAGCAGTCGATTTGGTGGCGAGATGGTTAGGGCAATTATCAAAAGATAAGGTTTCTCTTGGGAGTCACGTGGGACGATTGTGTATGTGTGTCTTTTGACTTAGCAACCGGGCAGGAGTCCGGTGTCTCAGATAGTTGGTAGACAAGTTGGGACAAGGGAGGTCTCGGCTACTTTTGGAAAGCAACTATGGGGTAGCAAGAGGAGTCGAAGTGGTTTCAGTGATTTGGGATTCGTGTGTGGAGTCACTTGTTATTCGGGGCATATGCTAAGCCGCTTGCGGTTGGATTAAATAATCTCAGAGTGGTTGATTGGACTCTGTCGTGCAACTCTCATTTCACTCTAAATGTTGCAGGGAGGAATCTTCTACTCAAAGGATTATCTGAGCCTTTTGGCAAGTATAGGTGGTCTGCAACAATATTTGGGAAGTGATTTTGGGATTCCCCATGGAAGCCTCAAAGGTTGGAAGTTTTTTGTTTTGCCTGGAATTCAATGTGGAATTAGGATGGTAGTGGTTCAGTGTGGGCGGTTTGTCAGGGAGTTAGATAAATTTGAGATTTAGGGCTTCAGGAAAGGTAGAAGTGGTGTTCTACGAGGGTTTAAGGTTTGTTCTTCTTAAGGTTTGTTAGGTACTGCTAAGGTTGGTTTCGGTTGTCTTGGGAAGGCTGTGGTATTCTCAGGATTGTGGTCGAGTTGCTCAGGATATTGGCATGATGGGAAAGGTAAGGAATGATTTCGAGGATGAAATTTAAGTGGGGGAGAGTTGTAACGCCATGTTTTGAATCGTTACCCATTTGGGCGTGGGTGATGATATGTAGAGGGTTCGGGCATTCGGTTTGTGTTTTGGAGTTAAAGGGAATTTCAGTAATTTGGCAGCTTGGACTTTTATGGAAAGTGGATGTTCTTTCGGGATATCTTATGGAAAGTATGAGTTGATAATAGTGTAGAGCTTCTCGATACCTTTTCATTGATATAAGGATGGTCGGAATCAGAGTTGTATCGAGAAAGCTATGGCCTTCGGAATGAATTAGGGTTTGGGGAAGACCCTAGTACGTGGGGCGTACCAAGGTGGTACGTGGGGCGTACTGATGCGAGGAAGACTACGTCGTGTGCAATGGAGAGTACGTGTAGCGTAGTGCGAGGCTGGGATCAAGGTGTGAGACCTTGTACGCAGGGCATACGAGGAGTATGTTGGGCGTACGAGGGCCAGATTAAAACCCTAAATTTCGTATTTCTACCATATATAAGCTTAATGTTAGCCCCTTTCCTTCATTTCGAAGTCAGTCTCCACACTCTAAAAACCCTAAATCGACCTTAGAGCCTCTTGGAGGTGTTCTTGAGCTATTGGGTGGCTTTGATGCTCATTTTTGCCCTTGGGAAGGAAAGAAGAGAATTTGGAAGTTGTTTGGCTTGGTGGGAAAGCTTTAGATCCAGAATCATCACCTTGTGGGGAAGCTTTTTGAGGTAACAAGTTTGCATCTTGGGTTATGCATGATTAGATCTCTTTCTGGCTAGTTTATTATGATTTTGGTATTCTTTTTGAGATTATGGATGAGTTAGGTTGTTTAAGGGTTCATCCTTTTAGATCTGAGTTTGTTTTGGTATCTTTGAGCATAAAGGTGCAAGATTTATGTGTATTATGGAGTCATGCATGCATTAAGTCAACCATTAAGTCCCTTTTAAGCTTAAGAGCTTCTTTTAGCCATGTCTGAACGTAAAATTGGCAACTTTACGTGGTATTCTAGCTCAAGGAAGTCAGATATATGTTTTGGAAGCTTTATCTTAATGGATTAAGTGAAAATCGAGTTTAGGCTGAATAAGGGTGAGTACGCTGACCGTTTCCTGAAATGTCACCGTTGCGAAAAACTCGACACAAAACTCCTTGTAGACCCGCTCTTGCACCCGAAACAGATCCTGCCAACCAGAACAGGTAAACGAATACCCATCTCCAATGAATATCTTTGTCAAGAACGGGCCCACCCGGTCTACGATCCCTACTTCCCTCAATCTTGTCCAATTGACTGTTGGAGCAACTGCAATTTCCCTATTGTAAAGCCACCCCAATCTGTTGTTCCAACGGGTCAAAACATCACGGGCCGTTGTTGCGGGAAAACTGTAAAACGGGTGCAAACCCGCAACCCCAGCTGGAACCTCTCTTCTTGGAGCCATTCCTGCAAAAAACACGGAAAAAACAGCCAAAACAAATATCCACAAATTAATCATAGAAGAAAAATGAATTTTGTTCAGCCCCAGATTTCACGTCGTGAATCATGTAAGATTCACGTCGTGAGTTCGCAACCGCAGAAGGCAGAATCGTACCCATCGGGGAGAAATCCAGTCAAAATATCCTTGGGTTTTACTCCTATACTACTTCCAAACACTTAGCATGAACATTCAAAGGTTATTACGAACTGTAAAGAATTAATTTCGTCATTTAACAAACCCTAACCCTAAGTTCCTCTACTAGAGCAAAAATTAAACTTAATAATCAATAATTGGTACCTTTGTTGGAAGTATTACGTAAGCACAAGGAAGATTAGTGGATTTGTCGGCTAAAATCGCAGCAATGGGGACCAAGGGGGGACCAATTTCTGCTTCCACTTTGTGAACAATAAACAATTGAAAGGGTTTACTGGTTTCCAGGGACTTATTATGTGGTCCCGTACTTTTAAAAATTCACGTCATGAATTCTGTAAGATTCACGTCGTGAATAGTGTCTGGGCTTAAGTTTGGGCCATGTACTCACGGACTGATCTTGGGCTTGCCAGTCTAATGGGTTAAGCCATATCATGGATTATGTGTCCGGTTCATTCACAATTCACGTCGTGAACGACTAACTATTCACGTCGTGAATTAAGTCTGGAAAATCAACTTTTGACTTTGAACTAAGTTCTCAATTATTACTACTTCCGTTTTAAGGTCCCTACATTTTGTTCTAATAGAGTTGGATGACTTGATCTAAGTTTTTAAAACTAAAATGCAAAAAGAAAAAGAAAAAATTTTCAAACCAAACTCGGGTTGCCTCCCGAGAAGCGCTTCTTTTTCTTGGAGTCTTGAGCTGGACTCCGTGCCTCCTACGTTGAGTCCTCGGAAGAATCCACCACTAGGATCTTTTGTTCCTTGAATCGCCTCTTGTAAGCTTGAACTCGCCTTTTATATGCCTTCTTTGAATTTTCTTTTTTAACTTTCTCCTCTTCTTCAAGCTTGCGTTTTGTGCCCTTAGTTTCTTCCTTGCACCTCATCGCATCCTCCTCTTCTTTCACCACCGGCTTTGTCACTCTTGAAGTGACCTCCTCTTCATCACTTGTCATCTCCTCATCCTCTTTACTCACCCAAGAAGGTGGACTTTTGTAAGCTATGACTTCAACCAAAAATGGAACAGATGCTCTAGGTTTTGTTCTTTTGACTTGATGAACTGCCTTGATCTCTTCTTCCATAAGCTTCTCCAGTTCTTCTAGTTCATTGTCTTTGTTAATTGTGAACACCTCTTCTTGAACATGTTCCTTTGAGAAGCCATCTTCTATCCAAAAAACTTCTTTTTCATCTCCAACTCTCAAGGTGAGCTTAGACTCGCGGATATCAACAAGGACTCCGACAGTGTTAAGCAATGGCCGACCAAGGATTATTGGAACATCCAGATCTTCTTTCATGTCTAAGACTACAAAGTCTATTGGAAAAACAAAATTTCCAATTTTCACCAAAATATCCTCCACGATGCCGCAGGGTTGTGTCGCCGAACGATTCGACATGTGAATCTTCATTTTTGTAGCCTTCATCTTCTGAATCTCTAATTTTTGATAAAATGAAAAAGGCATTAGATTAATGCTAGCCCCAGAATCGGCTAAAGCATTAACCTTCATTTTATTCCCAAACTCACATGGAAGAGTGAGGCGTCCAGGATCCCCCATCTTTTCTGGTGTTTCTCCTAACACAGCTTTTGAAGTTTGTTCACTTAGAATCACTATAGACTGCTTCTTTAATTGCCTTCGAGTGTCTATCAAGTCTTGCAGTAATTTTTTATGCTCGGGAGTTTTGGATAAAGACTCGACAAAGGGAGTATTAATCGGGATCCCCTTCACATGCTTGACAAACTCTCTATGCTCTCTCTCAAGTGGACTAAGGGTAGCTTGGGAAGGAAAAGGCAAAGGCGGCTGATAAACCGAACTAACTGCAGAATTTTGCTGTTCATGACGGGCCCACGTCGTGAACATATAAGGTTCACGTCGTGAATTCTGGAACTCAGCAGCTTCATGATTTTCGAGCTTGATCTTCTTCATCTTTTGATCGGGCTTCTGTGGTTCTTCTTCCAATGCTTCCAGGAACTCCGAGATGGCTTCTTCTTCGGTGTCTATGGCCATTACATGAGATTGGGTCTTCGTTTCGGTATTTTTCGGGGATAACTTCTCATGAACTAGAGTGGCTAGTTGACCAAATTGTATTTCAAGGTTATGGATGGAGGCTTGTTGATTCTTTATCAAAGTTTGTTGTTCCAGAATGGCAGAATCAGTGGCATCGTGTCTCTTTTCCGAAGCTTCCATAAACTTCATTAAAATGGTCTCTAGGTCGGGTTTCTTCTCGGCTGGTGGCTGCTCCTTTTGATAAAGTCCTCGACCTGTCTGCCTATACTTCTCTTCTTTTTGCTTCTTATACTCCTCATATGGCAGCCACTCCTTCTTCGGTTTCCTCCAGTCCTCATCAAACTTATCCCAACTAGAGTAGCACACTTGAACCTTTCTGTTCCCATATTCATCTGCATTGCAGTCCTTTGTCAAGTGTGGACCACTGCATCTCTCGCAACCCACTCTTATGGCATGTATCGACTGGTCCATCTGTGTTATCCTGCGGTCCATATTATTCAGCATGGCCATGACCGCTACTATTTCTTCAGTTTGGGCCCCTCCTCCGCCTTTGATTCCTTCTTGCCTCATGTTGTGGTATTCGCGAGAATGCTTCGCGAATTCTTCAATTAGCTCATTGACCTCCCTTGGATTTTTCTTTGTCAAAGGTCCTTGAGAATCAAGGAATTGTCTTGTCATCACGTTGACCCCATCATAAAAGATTGACATCTCTTGCTGCACATTTAGATCATGCTGAGGGCAATTTCTAAGCAAGCCCTTGTACCGCTCCCATGCTTCGTATAGTGACTCCCCCGGCTGTTGCTCAAAGTTGGCTATTGCCTTCTTGATTTTGGCTATCTTGGATGGCGGGAAAAACTGGTCCAGGAATTTCTCATGCATTTGTGCCCAAGTGGTGATTGTACCCGGTAGGAGTGCTTTTAACCACTCCTTAGCAGCTCCTTTGAAAGTGATGGGAAGCATCCTAAGCAAGACTGTGTTTCTGTTGACATTTGGGACATTGAAGTAGTCCGCAATGTCATTGACTTCATCTAGATGCTTAAAAGCATCCTCATGATCTTTCCCGAAAAATGGGATGTCCTTCAGGGCAATCAATATGTGTCCCTTCAGCTCGAATGTGGCAGTGACAGGTATTGCGGGTTGGACTAAACCGGGACCCACATCTTCTCGGATCCGCTTCTTGTAAGCTCCCATGGACATTTCTTCAATTGCTGCCATCTCGTTCCTTGGCTCGTTCTCGGGTTCGCTCGTGTGTTCTTCAAATTCCGGCTCGGTATCGTATTCGGACTCGGTTTGGACGGGTGTCTGATCCAAGTACTCAATATTGCTCTTGTGCCTCGCGGATGAACTTGACTCTCCTATCTTCTTTCCCGACTTCCTTGAAAAGGCTGACTTCAATTCTTGCAAGGGCGTCTTTTTCTTGTGAATCGCAGACTCGGGATCTTCAAGTGGTGGCACCAAGGGTGTGTTTGAGTCTCTGGTCATGAACTCCTGCAACTTGCTAAACTAAAAACGTAAAAATGGACTAAAATAAGAAAAACTAAAAACTGAAATCTCAGCTTTCACGTCGTGAGTTTATTAAAACTCACGTCGTGAACTCTGTGACAGAAACAGAAAAAATAAACTAAGCTAAGCTAGCAAAAATAAATAACCAATTAACCTTTTTGCAGATTTTATTCCACAAAAGGGGCGATTAATATGATGCAACTAAATAAACTAATAATCTAAGCCGTTCCCCGGCAACGGTGCCAAAAACTTGATGTGCACAGAAGTACTCACTAATTTTAATATTTATAACCTAACAAACTTAACTAACTATGCACTTATAGGCAGTGTACCTAGTCAGATTACAGTATAGCTTGGGTAAGTCGGGTGTCGATCACAGGGAACGGTGTTACTAATTAATTTACTTACTATTAAATTAACCTAATTTTTAACAAGTTTAAAGGGGGTTTTACCTGATTTTACAAGATCAGATGAACTTAAATTCAAATTCAATAATTAAAAACACACACTCTTGTTTAGTTTGAATCCACTTCTCCCTTATGGCTAGCTAATGATTACGGATTATTAAGTTGGTTTTTTAGCTGTATTAGTAATTTAGTTCTAACTTTACCAATAATTAACTAATTCATGTCAAACCATGTATGTTCACACATAATTAACACAGAACTAATTATGAATGTAAATATGATATGTAAGATTTGTTATATAAACGCAATTATGATCACAATACACGTTCTCTAGCACTGCTAAGCTTATTTATTCTAATTACTAACTAAGATTGGTCAATCCTAGCTCTAACAATTCAATGTTCACTAAATCATTAGGTAAACAGGTTCATGCAGTTTAATGGTCACTAAGCTACACAGAACATGCAATCAAGCAATTAGATCAACAAACAGTAGCATGCTAGGTTATACAAATCAAACACAAGCAATTTTTACCAACTAAACTTAATCCATAAACATATAACTATTCATAAGTTTAAAGCTTCATCTAGCTAAACAAGAGTAACTAGATTCAGCTGCTCATCATAGCAACTAAACCAACACAACTAAAAATAATGAAAGACATGTTCTTATTTAACCAAAATATAAACCTTTATTCTTTTTGATGTTGAAAACCTTCTTCCAGAACCTTTCTTTCGCTCCAAATCGTCTTCTAGAACTCCTTCCTTCTGCCCAAGGTTGACTTTATTCGTAATGGTCAAGGATTTATATAGTTGCTGATATCCATAAATTCACGTCGTGAATAGTAAGAAATTCACGTCGTGAATTGTAGATAACCGTGCCCGTCAAGGATTCCTTCACCCGCGTACATATCTTCTAGAACCAACGATTCACGTCGTGAATCCTTTAAGTCTCACGTCGTGAATAGTCTTTTTCCAGATTTACTTCACTTTTACTCTTTTAATTCCCAAAGTTTCCTTCTTTAACGCTTTCAGTCCCCTTTTCTTCAAAATGTCTTCTTTTTGGCTGTAAATAACATTTAAGCTCATAAGTACCATTATTCTAAACAAATTACCGACTTTTTAATAAAAATGTACTTAAATATTGCCTAAAAATAAGTATAAATATGACAATATCAAAATACCCCACACTTAGGCCTTGCTTGCCCTCAAGCAAATTTAAACTTAATCCTTGATTACTAACATCACATGGAACAATCCGACTCTAGCTCAACCATTATGCCAAGACCTCAACGCATGCATTTGTGTCTAAAATTTTCCTAAAGTACCCCCATACTTTAAATACTCACAATCTTCATAAACACTCGCCCACTTTTTCCGAACAATGCTCATTTTATGCAACCCTCCGAATCCATCCGTAGAAAACCTCCTTGTCCTCAAGGTATCTTTAGTTGAGCAACCTAAGCATACATAATCTAGAATTACAATCATTGATACCACTATGGAGCTCTTTCGGAATTCTTCACTTCTTTGACATTTGATCTTTGATTTCTTTGAATTCACCACCTTATTTAATTTGATTTATGGTAACTTCAACTTTTGAATTTCTTGGAATTTTGATCTTTTGATCTTCACTTTATTTGCTCCAAAATTCTTCACTTTTTTCTCGTAATTCTTTTTTTTTTTATATATTTTTTTTAACATGTACCTCTCTTTTTTCACTCAAAACTTACATGCTTAAGCAGAGACGCTCAACCTCAACCTTTATTGGTTAATGATAATAATTTTTCTGGATACATTTCAGGTTTAGGCTGCTAAACATATTGCATCCCTCAAACCAAGCGGGGTCATGTTTTTGTGCCATGATTTCACTAAAATAAGGGAGGCCACAAATGCAGTATAACGTATATTGGCTCAACTAAACATTTGAACTTTCATCGGATCATCCCACATAATACTAGCAATTATAGCTCAAATTATTATTACTAGATTCAATTATTAAAAATTCAAAATTTTCAAAATTTTCAATTTTGACTATCAAATTCTATGGTTATCTAGAAATTTACTTTTTCTACCCCACACTTATTTCATACAATGCCCTCATTGTATGATTTAAAGATACTTAAAGAAAAGGGAGAAAAAGGAACAGACTCCCCTGAGATAGTGGCGTGAACATCTCCAAAAGTGTGGAAAACGTGCATCTTGAATATGGACTCCAAAAATAGAAACTTGGTTCTTGAACTCAAAAAATAAGGAGTGTACCGGGAAAACACGAAATCGAGCCTTCAATCGTCTTCAAATATGGTGTAAGTCTTCAAAAGTAGAATGACCAATGTGGGAAAGCATATGCCACATTGCATGGTGGTAAAAAAAATTAGTCAAAATAATCTTGAATATATTGACAAGAAGAATAGCATCAACCCATAGAAGACTAAAATGTCAAGGGCCTTGAATCTTGTAAAAATCTAATATTCACGACGTGAGATCGAAACTTAGCGTATTCTGAAAACCTCCTGATAACTAACTCACGACGTGAATAATAAACGTTCACGTCGTGAAAACTGGACAAGCAGAAAACATTGCTCAATTCTTCTTCTAATGTCTTAATGTATTAAGACTCTTCCAAAGTCATCAGTTTATGACTCTTTCACTGACGCTCCACTCTCTTAACTCACCCCACACTTATTTTGAAAATATGGGTCTCGACTCTCGGCATTAAACACTCCCGGCTAAAAACGTACGCATTCATAACTCGCTATCCCTCCTAGGCGCTCCTTAGCAATTTCTGAGAAACAATCAACAACGAAGAATAAAAGTAACATAATATTCAAAGTAGTTCTTACAATCCCATAAAAACAAACTAAAAACAAACTAAAAACAAACTAAAAACAACTCAAACAAAATAACGATCAATCATCTTCCTCATTTTCATGCGTTCCACTGGTACCAGCTCCATCACCTCCACGACCACCATACTCCGACCATCGTGGGCAAATCGGGTAATGATACCCTAAATGAGGCGGCTGCTCCACCCCAAGATGCCGAACAACATTCTCCATCATGCCGCCTATCCAATTCACACTCAATGATAACTGGTCAAAGTAACCAGCCATATCACCCCCAAAAGGCGCACCAACCATGGAAGCAGGTGGGTGTATCGGCTGCCCGCGGTCTCCCCTTCCTCTCACGTTCCTGAGCCTCGGTCTCGGCTCTGGCACAAGTTGATCGGCTGGCTGATCATCCTCATCATCACCCTCAACATCTGATGGAACTATGCCCCAATGCGATCCAAAATTTCTGACCACCCGCATAGTTTCCAAATATCCCATACCAAAGTCATGGTCGTCCACACACGTCATGGATCTAGTAATATCGGGAACAACCAAATGATACGAACGGGCCAAACGAGTAACAAAATGCCCCCCACAAATGGGGCTCCCAGGGCGCGAACTCGCGGCAGACCCGGCCAGAAAACGAGCTAGAAAATACGGAATGTTGCAACAGACACCAGGCTGTAAGATGCACCATAAGAAAAATAAGTTCTGCTTAGTCACTTTGTCACCATGCCTCTTATGGTTGATGGAAAAGGTAATGAACCGGTGGAGTAAACGATGGATCGGGGACCGAATACTGCTCTCGGGAGATACTCCGGAATTAAACATCCCGGAGGCAATGTTATGCCAAAAAGAATACCCGTGACACCCTCCACATATCCTCTAGCAGCCCCACTCAAAAACATGCCAAACTCGGGAGTCATAGCCTCCTGTCGATCATACAGTCCTACTCTCCAAGCAAACTCAACCAGGCTGCACTCCTGGTACTCTCCCCCCAATCAAAATACCAACGCCTGTGGCCAATGTGGATCTTGGACCGTTTCCTGAAATGTCACCGTTGCGAAAAACTCGACACAAAACTCCTTGTAGACCCGCTCTTGCACCCAGAACAGATTCTGCCAACCAGAACAGGTAAACGAATACCCATCTCCAATGAATATCTTTGTCAAGAACGGGCCCACCCGGTCTATGAGCCCTACTTCCCTCAATCTTGTCCAATTGACTGTTGGAGCAACTACAATTTCCCTATTGTAAAGCCACCCCAATCTGTTGTTCCAACAGGTCAAAATCTTCTTACTAACTCTCGATCCTCATGTTAGTTGCTGAAGACCACCGACGATTAGCTTCAACGCCGATGATTCTAACTACCGGCTTCATTTCACCTCCTGTTACAAATTCTAAAGAATACAAGCCCCACTCCAGCGACCTAGGTTAGTGTTCAATTATTGGGAGCCTCTTCATTTCATCCTCTACAAATCAGGCTTTCAGACTTGGGAGTACAAGTATTCTCCTTTCATTTCAGACATTCGTAATGATTCTGTAAACGTGGAACAGTTGTGAATTTACATTTAATTCAAATGAAGAGTATGCCTTTTGATTTTATGTTTTTGTTTACAGGTACTCTAATTTTATAGTCAATGAGGTGGATTTGGATGGAAATGTTGTTCATTTGACTTCCTTAGATGCACCAATGGAGGTCTGTTACCATCTCTTATCATCTAATTCACAATCATATCCATTCATCCTTACATCTGAGTTTAACGATGTACATTTTTTCGATTCAGACAACAGAGGAACATGAATCAAAGACTACAAATCAACCAAATGGTAACCATTTTAGTGAAATTGAATCGTTTAGAGCCCTAGTTGGTGACTCTGATGCCAACTCCCTGAAGGGGTTTATAGATAAGATAAATTCAAATGATGAAGATGGAGTTATAGTTACCAATACCTCCATTGTTCTTTCTCCAAGTTCTGATAAAGTTCATCGTACAGTAGGAATCTCTTTTATCAATGTTTCTTTTCATCAATTATAGCTAATCAATAGTATGTGTATGTGTAATTTACTAATAATTTGCTCCCTTTAGGCAGTTCATAATTTTTTTTAAAGAGAAACTCAAGTTCTTGGTTACAGACACAGTAGATGGACCTAAATCCTCATCATTGGCCTGAGCATCTTGGAAAGTTCCTCAGGTAGTGTCTATTATAGCAACATACTATCATATATTTGTTTATTATAACATCCTATTTCCTTTCATTAATGACAATATTTTACTTTTGAAGCTTTATATTCTTTATTAATGGCAATGTTTTCAAATATTCATCTCCAGATTTCATCTTTGTAAGGAAAACAAGGATACACAAGAGGCATTAGGGGTGATTGGAAAGATGCTTGGCGTTCAGGTTATTGTGCTTACACATCATTTTGAGTAATTCAATCGAATTGGTATTTTTTTTGTAGGAGATTAAATGTGCTTTTATGCAATAATGTTTCACATTCTTCCCGATTTATACAACAAAGTGGCTTTTTATACGGAATATGCAATGACATTTCTTTTAAGGCCCAAAGATGCAATATTTTACCTGATTATTAATTTTACTTTTTACAGCCAAGGGCATTCGGATTTTCTGGTACAAAAGATAAGCGTGCTGTAACAACTCAAAGGATAAATATTCTTTTTGTATCATTTGAGTTGTTACAACACGCTTATCGTCCTCTTCCTCCAAAGATGCAAGTGTTCTACATTTTCTCTCTATCTATGAAGTCTAACATTTTGGCATACTTGAAATCTCAGGTCATTCTAGTTAAACAGCGTGCAAACAAAGTGGCTAGTCTAAATAAAAGATTAATTGGAATTAAAGTTGGCGAATTTTCGTAAGTGCACTGAATTTTATTTATTAGTTTGTTTATTTTTGTTTATAAACAACGTGCAAACAAAGTGGCTAATCTAAATGTCTCTTTTGGAAGGAGGTATAGAAGGTTCACTGCCAACATCGCATAGAAGATCTCTTTATACATTGTCAATCTCCATGATAATCATCTCTTCTAAAGCTTTTGGTATTGTCCCACTTGTCCCACTGGCTAAGGCTACACTTTCTAATATGGTAAGAATTTGTCTATAAACTACTAAAATCTCATTTTTACCCTTGTGTAAACTATAAAACATTATGGTGTCATGCACAAAAATCCCTGTCAGCAGAATCACTGGCTGCTGCAGTTGTGAAACACTTGTAAACTGTTGTAGGGGTAAACCTGTCATTTTATTTACTTGTGGATTAACTTAAACATTGCAAGTGTATATATTGACTCAGAATGTGTTTATATGTGCAGACTGAAATAACTTCCATTAGGGAAGAGTTGCTTCACAAATTTATGCCTGATGATGATGTATGTCCTACAGAATATGGGTCGCTTCAAAGATGATGTACATCAAATCCTCTTGAATATTTATAATTTTGTTTTTTTTATTTTTTTTAAACCTTTTTACATATGATGTGTTGATTTCTGTAGGTTGCTCCACTCTTTTCACTTGATGATGATACCACTAAAGCAGATTTAGAAACGGTTTTTGATATGGACCTCTGGAGTGTCGATCAATTGTTAGACTTAGTAAGACTTTTTAGTTATTCTAGTTTATAATGACGATTATGATTATGATTATATGATCATAATTATTTATTTAAATCTTGTGTAGGTGATGGAATCTGCACAACAAGTCGGTAGAATGCCAGTATGCAATGCACCTAATATGTCTTTCTTGGAAATGACAAATCAAAATGAGAAGCAAACAAAAAAGTCCACTATGATGAGCATGAACCAGAGGTAAAACAATGGTGATACAAACAATCAATCGGTATATATATATATATATATATATATATATATATATATATATGCATACATATATACATATTGGTTTGATATGCCACTTATTTTTTTTTTTTAATCGATGGTTTGAATGAACACAATCTTTTAACATGTGAATATGTTTGATTTTGTAATTTGTATTTAGTTATGTCAATGAAAGTCTTCTTCTTGGTCAACTCCATGGAAATCGATTCACAATCACACTAAGGTTTGATAAGGCTGCATTTGTTAGATGTGTATTTTCAATGATGAGGATGATAGGGCATATATGCCTTTTGCATCTTTGTAGGGGGGTGGTTGCAAATTCTGAGGATACTGTAAAAGTAGCAACAAATGCTTTAGGAAAACATGGATTTGTAAACTACTTTGGTATGCAGGTAATAAGGTGTCACTCAAATGAATCAATTTATTTAAAAAAAGAAAAGAAAATGATTAATATATGGATTTTGAAACTGGATTCTGAAACAGAGATTTGGGAGTGGTGCTAAATTACTTAAAGGAGAATGGAAAGAAGCAGTGAGCATGATTCTTGATCCAAGGGATGGTGATATTCTTTTAGTTTCTGATATCATCATTTAAATTTATTTTTATAAATTGAGACAGAAATGTCATATGATTATTTGTTTTCTTTAATATAAGTTTTTAGTACATTATATTTGTAATAATATAAAAGTTATTAATTATATTTGTAATAATGTAGTGTTTTGAGATTGTATCAAATATTAATGTTTTGCAATTAAATTTAACATTTTATATATTTTGTAAATTTATTGTTTTAGCAATTTTGTGATGTGAAAACTGGGAAATTATAGAGAAAAAAGAGCAGCTGTATGAGCATACCTATAGAGACGACATATCGTCTCTACTGGTGCATCTACCACGACGACATATTGTTGCTAAAGGCTAAGGCGAGTCGACTACATCTCTATCTATGGAGACGATATGTTGTGTTTATACATATACCAATAGAGACGACATGTTGTCTCTATAACTTCATCTATGGAGACCAAAAACGTATAGCGACGAGCCAAAACAGGACGACATGTCGTCTCTAAAGGATACCTATTGCGACGATATTTATAACGACGACCAAAAAAATATATTGCGACGGGCTATGAGGACGAGAGCTGTAGGGACGTCATGTCCTCCCGGCCACCTATAGCGACGACTTTTTTAACCTATAGAGACGACATTTGTCGTCCCTATAGATCCCGTTTCTTGCAGTGGGTCCACTTTACCACTCTGAAATGCATGATCAAGTACATTCGGGGAACTCTAGACCATGGCTAACAACTTCATGTGTCCTCTATTACTAATGTTATTTCCTATTGATCATATTCCAAATAGGGAAGATATCCCCATACATGGTGTATTATGTATTTCTGGACATTAATGTTATATATTCGTCCTCTAAGCTCCAGGGTGTTATTTCTCAATCCAATATCTTTTCTAATGTATAGACCCATTTTGCATAGCTCATTATTTCCCTTGTAATCTTGTATTTATATAAGATTAGTGAGAATTTATAAGATTAGTGAGAATTTATCAGCTCATAGAGAAAACACCGTATAATGTAAGGGAAATAAACATTGATAGCTATATACAAAATTACATATTACATCCAAATAATCAAAAAATTGCCCAGTACCATCTAATATAAATTAGAAAAGATATTATGATATTGATTCTAAAGTTCAAAATAATACATAAACATGCATGTCTTAAATTGATACGAAAATTAAATTACATCAATCCCACATAAATTAACCATCGATCGATTTCGGATTTTCAAAATATTACATAAGGTCACATCAGTCCCTCAATTGCTTAAGCGTCATATCATATAGCTTCGAAATAAAGTCTACCTTGCTACTTCAATCCTGAAAGATCAAAACCCTAAAATACAAAACATGTCTCATTAGTCAAAAGTCAAGAAGTCATTAGCAAAAGTTGTGTTTGAAACTTTGAATTTCCCATTATATATTGAAGAGTTGAAGCTATTTTTTGGGTTCAAAGTAATAAATCGATGAAGGGCGCGTTAACAAAAACTGAAAGAGGAAAGAGATCAAGGTGACTAGAATGCCATTGTTTTCCTTCTATTTAATATTCAAGATTTCAAGGATCAATTAACTTATTGTCAAATTAAGCATACATCAGTTTGTTCTTTTATTCATGTATATAAGTATTTTAAAAATACATCTAAGAAAATAATTTTATCCAAATCTTCATCCCTACTTTATAACAAGAAAATTTGATGTGTTATTTGGATGTAAGAAATGATTTAATGAAGCAATATTTACATATTTAAAGTTTTAAGCAGATAACAGAAATATATTAATTATTAATAATATTCCATCATTCTTATTTGTTAATATAACCATGAAATATGGAAGTATACTTACGGTATTGATGCTTCCAGAGATGGATCCATTCGGTATATGCCCAGCCCACTGTTACAAAAACGAGAGATCATTTAATAAACGCAAATACAGATTAATATCTTACTATTTTTTATTATTTTAACAGTTTATAACACAAAAAATGTAATAATTTGTTATGATTTAATTAATTAAGCAGAAAATAGATGTAGAAACGGGATTACATTTTTTGCTGCGGTGCTGAAAGCTTCTCGATGAGGTATTTGAGGATTCGAAGCTTTGATGCGTTGTATTTCCTCTCTGATTAATCAAAATTTCACGAAAAGAATAAAGAAATCGAATATTAAATATTTGTCGAAAGAAAATGTTTGGTTTTGTAGAAAACTCACTTCATGAATCGATTGTAAGCAGATGGGAGCCTGTGTTTCTTCTCAGGTGCTGTATATATGGCCAAGAACAAGAAACATATTTATTTTAAAAAAATGATAATAAATTACTTGAGAGATGAAGAGGAAGCAACAGTGATCAGTACGTTTTACGACAAATGGAGCTTTTGGGGATGTGGGCTCGTTTGATGTAGATGACGAAGAAGATGAAGATTGGCCCCTTTTGAGATCACCAGAGAAAGCAGACTGCTTGCAAGTTTAACACATGAAAATGATCCTTAATTAAATCCCAGTTTAATTATTTAGGGTTATGTAAATTATATAAACGTATGTTCTTAATTTTCTTTTTTGGGTTATCATTAATTTATACGATTTGAAGATCAACGAAAGTACAAAAGCAAAGAGTTTAAACAAGATTCTTGGTATGTACTTACTACCTTACTTGAGGGGTACTTACAAAAAGTGTCGTTTCTTGTTTTTATGTTGTTGGTCTCTATAACCGTTTTAATTGATATTTTGAATCAAAACAATCATTATAGGCCAAAAAAAATCCCAAAATAAGGCTGTACATGCAACAATATATATAGACATCTATAACTGTTGTACTTGATTTTAGCTTTTAAAAAATCATTGTACTCGAATAATATTTGGGCAAAATCCTTTATATTTTGTAAGTATATATAATTCAAGAACATGGTTGTTATTAATACAAAGTATCAGTTATGATGACTACAAGTGATCATTAAAAAAATCAAGAGTTCTATGTCTTTTATAAAAATAGTCGTTTAAGATTTCTGCTTTGTAGCATCGTTTTCTTCTACGAACACAAGCTACAAACAAAGATTTGAGTAAATTGATTATCAACCGACCCTAATTCAAAAAATATATATATATAAAACAAATTAAGAGAAATTAACTTCCGATATATATACCATTTATTACAACAAATGGTCATTCTTATCAGCATAGATCATATCGTAAAAGCATTATGTTTTACAAGATGAAACAACAGTACCTGAAAAGGAGGAAGGGGAGGAGGTTGAAGAAGATGATCTGGAGGAGAAGGTCTAATGGTGAGAAACGACAAATTACTACAATGCCCACATTTCACTGTGACTGTATCCAGAAGTCTCTTGCATGGTATTCCTACCTGCAAAAATCATATTTATTCACCATAAATGTGTGCGTTTGCTGTGTGTAAATATATACACACATGCTCACATATATAATAAACTTTTTTTTTTGTATCTTTTATTATATATGTGTGCTTTCTTTTAATAAGATCTTATCGTGACTTGTTTCAATACAGAGATGAATAATCATAATCAAGCAATTGATATAATTGTTGATAAAGCAGTACCGCAAGAAGGGTATTGCAAAAGTTGCAACGAACGTAGCAAAGATGTTGATCCGAAGGAGCTGTTTGAACAGGCGGATCCATGCTTGCCACCCTCTCAGCTTGCACTTCAAAGTTCATGATCACACGAATGGAAACAATGATCGATTTGACAAAGTCTTGATGTATTAATCAGTGATTATCAATATCAATAGATATTGCACATGAAAAAGGATTCATTAGGGTTTTGATAGAGAGGAAGATATATAGGAGTGAAATGTAGGGCTAGGGAAGCTAGTTAGAGCATGAAAATGGATAAATTTAGGGTTTCTACAATGCATTCAGCAGTACATTCCTTTTTTGGTTTCCAAACAATTCACTTTTGCTCCATCCCTCTCGTATGAGGAACAGATGTGTATGTGAATATAATTAACTTCATTTGTTTTAAATATATTGATCTTAAGGTTATATCTTATACACGTCAAAAAAAAAAAAAAAAAATCTTAAAAATTACTTAAATTTACAGTCCATGTCAATATAAGTTCATTTATTTTCAAATATTTTAATGGAAAGTCGGTCGACATGCTTGCAATTATTTGCAACATCATAAATCCTTTTTAATTATTTAGGATTATTGTTTTAACAATTATTACAATTATATTTAACATATTAATTATTTTATATTAATTATTTTGAATGAATAGTCGAATTTAAAATAAAAATACAAATTTGGTTCAAGTGGTGTGACGAGCAAATGACATAAATTTTTTTTTTGCAGAATTACGTATATGCTATTGCTAAACATTTAAATATCGTATTTGTCCGACTTAAATTTTAAATATCGTATTTTTCATTCTTAATGTTTTTTAATATCGTATATAACCAAATCTATATTTTTTTGTTGATAATTTCTAACATTTAATTATCCATTTTTATATTCTTTAATCAGTTAAATTAAAATAAAAAATGAATGGACCACAATGCCTTTTAATCTTAAAACCATTTTTCCTACCTGTATTGATCGGTCGTATTGCCTTTCCCTCAAATCCCTAAAAGCCTTGTGCTGATCAGAGTTTTCACGGTCTTCAACGAATTGCAAACTTTGTCCGCCTCCCGGAGAAACCGATCAAGGAAGAAGTCGCTAGAGATACCTACGCCTCACGGAGAAAGTTATGTGGTGGATGATGCTGGCGTTCTTAATAGGGTAACTAAATCCGATTTGAAGAATATGTTGTCAGATTTGGAGTACAATAAGAAAAATCGCATTAATTTCGTTACTATAGTTCCAATTGAATCGAGTAAATCAAACAAAATCAGAGTTGGAAATGATTTAGAACAAGAGATCTAAATATAATTTGTTTGGCACGTTGTATTGCTTGATCAGTTGAATACAAGAGGTTGAAAAAGAATACGATTACAATCAGGAAAGTTCTTAACCTCTAAAGTATCATTCCCATATTTATAGGGAAAATTGAAAGCACAAAAAGTATAAGGACTTCGACATCTAAGCTACGTTACAAAAGTAGTCCTTAAAATAAATATACAATCCAATATTTCTACATTACAAGTAACAAAGATAATTTCGACATCTCACAACCTTTGAACCCCAACATTCTCCCCCTTTGTGAGAAATGTCGAATCTAAGTCATTAACATCTGGATTGCTTGATGCATCGAACTTGTAATCGCTGCATACCAATTCATCACCATCTTCAATTCCGCCTTATCTTTCTCATTGTTCTTTTTACAGTTATTCATACGAACCATCAAGTTCATATAATGAGCTGTAGTAAATCTTTCGACGTCACAAGCTTGAAACAAATACTTTGTCTTTCTTCCCTTCTTTCTTCTTCCAACAAAAACTATTCCAAGTGGCTTTAGACAAATCTCTCCATCATCATAAGGCTGCAAATCAACTTTACTCTTCAAAACTGATTGAGGAACAATTATCTCTTTGCCCATTGTCGAAGCTAATTTAACGTATGTCAAGGCTAAACAATTGAAGTAATTCTCTATGAAAGTCTTGATATGAGCAAGACCCAACAAATAATCTTCTTTACTTGTACTCTGAAGTTTCGTTTCATTGTTGACCTTAAGAATCTTCGTGACTGAGATCAAGTCATTAATATTCATAAGAGGAAAGTCAACAACAGTAAAGGTGAATTTGGTATTGTTTGCCCCAATCACATGATATCGAAAGTTTTAAAGTACACCCTCGAATAAAGCATCTTTAGATATATTCAAAACTCGAACTATCTTGATGAGTGACCACACTTCTTCTTCTTCTTTCCTAAGTACTGCATGAAATCGAAACTTTAACTTCTTGAACTCTTCCTTGTCATCAAACTTGTCAACAATCTGATATTGCGAAGTAAGATACATCATCTTGTTGATAGGAAAATCAAGCTGATTCAAATTTGAGTTATCAGTTGCATAACTCTTCTTTGGTTTCTTATCAAAGTCATGTATTTCTCCATGAACTACCATAGCTTCAATATTCTCATAGCTATGTAGTTTTTTGGGATCACCTTTGTTCAGAGTTGGAGGATCATCCTGACGAAGTCTGAGAATACTTTGAATATGTCGTTGTTTTTCCATTTCAGCTTCAATCTCTGCTTTTCTTTCTTCCTTCGACTTTTCAACAACAACTGTTTTTCCTTTCCCTTTACCTGTTTCTGTGGGTGTGGGCTTCGAAAATGAACTTGAACCACCAATAACAATCCCTTTTTCCAAAGGCCTTGTTGTTGTTGTTATTGAAATTATTGGATTAGCCTTCATTGGCAGAGTTGTTGGAATTTGAGTTGTCAGGACTTTTCCCACAATTTTCGCATCACCACTAACATCTCTACTTGACTTCCTAGAAGCTCATTCACATTTACTTACTCCAACCACCTTTCTTTCTCCCCCTTGCACCTCTGTAACTATAGGTGGGGCATCCGTTGGAAGTAAGTTCAACAATTTCAAAAGCGGAGCCAATTCAGAATGAATTGTTGACTCAAGCAGACGAAACTTCTGAGATAAAAACTCATGAGTGAATAGAGAAGAAGAACTTGAAGTCGACACCATGGTCTTTAATTCACCTAGCAATGCATCAATATTTCCAAAATGTTTCGTTTCCAACTCAGCCTGTGCATCCATCTTCAGAAGCATAGAACTATAAGATTGAGCTATTTTTGCTACAGCCCCAACAATAATATCCACCTTCTCGAGAATTGAAGACTAGCTATTTGTTACTTCCTGTAATTCCTTTGCCATGTTTGATCTTAACTCTTCAAGCTTTCGATTAACATATTCTCGAACAGTTTTGACATCCTGAACAAACAGAACTTGTCGTTGTTTGGCAATTGTTTTCAATTCCTTCAGTTCACCATTGCATGTCTCAAATTGAGCTTTGACCCGTAATTCGTTGTTTTTGTCAGACTGATCAATCTTGTTGAGAAGACGAAGCTCTTGGGCTTTTAACATAACATCCACTTCAATACCCAAAACTAAATGTTTTCCCCATGCATCAGCTTGAAATTGTAATAGAGAATTGAGCTTGCGATTTAAAATCTGGAACTGCTTCCCAGACATGAGCATGTTATCGGGAATGTTCTCTTCTTCTGGATCAAACTCGATGTCAGCAAAAGAACCAACAAACCCACCATCATCAGTTTCATCATCAAGAACTGTTCTGGGTTCTTCGGTAGATTGTGATGGGAATAAGGAAGTAATGGGTTGTTGCATAATTGTATCGAAAGTAGGAGAATGAGTAGATGAAGGGATATGAGATGTATTGGGAACAATGAACGGTGGTAATGAAAATAAAGTATCAATATTTGAGGTTTCGAAAGTAGATGATACGATAAGAGAAGGGTTACCTTGGGCTTCATGTGTCGAAACTCCATCACCCTTGTTGACATTTACACCCATACCAGATACGTTTGTAGTGATGCCTAAGGTTTGAATCTCCTCATGAAATGATTCAGTATGCGAAACCTCGGGTGGTATGACTGTTGTCTGCTCACGAGTCGAAATATTTGGTTGTTCACCATGATTGATGGTTGTGTCTACTTGAGAAGTGTTCACATTACCATCAAGATTTCCAGTCACCTTGACTAGAGAATCCCTTACAGGTGAAGAATGACCCAATATTATATCTGCAAGTGGTGTTTTAGGAACCACTTCTTCATCATTTGAATCTTCTTGCAACACCGGTTTCCTTTGCTTCCTTTTTTTTATTTGAAATCTTCTTTTCCATATCTTCTGCTCTCCTTTTCTTTGTTTGTGGAGAAATAGGAATGGGTATTTCACGAATGAGAACACCCTTTCGACCAATCTATGGCTTTCTAACAAATGAAGGTGAAATTTTTCCATACCTTTCAGAAGAATGGCGAGGTTTATGAGCCATTTTCCTGAGTCGTTTGAGAACTCCAGTCTTTGAAGGTACCATATCCTTCGAAGGATCAACATTTTCAGGAACAATAGGCTTTAATATTTTCTTCAAAGCTTTTACTTTAACTGTGACCTTCTTTGGAGGTTTAGCTTCTTTTTCAACTGGAACAACTGTAGAAGGGCTTGCCTGAGCTTCCTTCTTTGAACCTCTTTTCTTCTTCAAAGGACCTTCAGTTGTCTTTGTGAATAACACCGCAGTTTCAACATCAAGATTAATTGTATTCAAATAATTCACCAACACAGGATTCATAAAATCAACTTTTCGAAGCATTGCATCTGGAATTCTAGCAACACTTGCAAAAATTTCAGCATCATCTTCAACAGCTTTAGGAAATTGATATAAAGCAAAAATAGCAGTTTCTTTGTTTTCAGGGGCTTGAATACCCTATTTGTTATATACAAACCGAATAATAAGACTCCAGTATCGAGCACACGAGACCCCATCAACAACATTTGTATTTTCAATACTTTTGGTAAATTCTTTCCAAAGTTGTGTCGCATAATCCACCTGTAGATCATAGTAAATGTCAACCATCATAGTATACACTTCCAATCTTCCTTTGTCTAACCCCACACTTCGACCTGTCAAGCATCGAAGATAAATTTCAAATAGAAAGTTCCAAATACACGGCAACCCCAATTGCTTGAACTCGCTGATCTTGGTGAGAGTAGCTTGATAACCCATCTCATTGAACATGTGAATTACTTGTTCATTCGAGACTTTGTAAAACGGTTCATAATTAGGGATGTTCAAGATTTGGGAGGACAACTTCTTTGACAGTCTGAACTTCTTGTCATTCGTCAATTGAAAAGTAACAATCATCATGGTTTTGTTGTAAGTTGTAGTAGAACCAGCCAAATATAACCAAGACATCAGAACAACAAAAGAGTTGAACATGGCAGTAGACAACACATAACTCTTGAGATCCACAGCGACCATAATTCCTCTAGATAAACACTTTCATCACCTTGAACTTGGTAATTTATGCTTTGAATCTTCATCAATGGTTGAGACAAAACATCATCTGTGGTTTGCGATTGATGAGCAGCCATGATTAGGGTTTGAAAAAGAACTTGAAGAAACAGAGAATATGATAGCACAAATCTTTTGAGAATAAATTGTGAGCGTAAAATTGGAATGAATCCCCAAATCTCCTTTTATATGTAACCACAATTTGAATCCCAAATGGTTATCATTAATAGACTTGATGTGTGTTCCTTGAAAGTTGTACCCGTAGCCGTAAAGCACGCCATGTCAGGAAAAAGTGATGAGCACTGTACTCTAGAAAAGTGCACAGTAACCAAACCGTCACATCAAGCGTCGTTTTGGAAGTACCCAGTGGACAAGTATCAAAAACCTTCAGAATGGAGGTTAGGCTCTTTCACTTTTTGGTTTAAAAGCGAAGTCATGTGCCAGATTTTCGAAATCATCAGCTTGAGTTGGTAATACTCGGAACCTCAAGGATTTCGTGAGTGCATGTGTGCCAAGAAATATATAAGAAGCAAAGATAAGAAAATTTGGATCTGTGATGTCGAAAATAAAAATTTCGACATAAAGGTAGTTAGATCCCACGCAAAGATCACTTCGCGAATTATCAAGAGAGATAATCAGCAGTTTGTGTGGTTTCCCATGAAGTACAATCAAATACTTGTAGAGAAGTATCAAAGGGCTTCTTTTATGAAGTTTCGAAGGTGGTTTAAAATTTTGTTACAAAGCACATCTAAACATAAGAGTGACAAGTTGTAAACGAAATTACCTGTTTGACCAGTGTAGTCAGTGACAAGTAGGTTTTGGAAAATTTATTAAGTAACGACGGTTAAGAATGACACTCATACTGAAACCATATTCTTCAATCCAAAATTATTCCTGAATCCTGTTGGGTTACAAATGTTGTGGGTTTCGAACATTTGATCAGGATCACTACAAAGGAAAGAATATGCTTTTGAGTATCGAAAATGGGTACTGAAACAAAAGCTTCGTTAATATCTAGAACAAAGTTCCCCTTCAATTCCTTATGTTTTGAAAGTTTGGGTTTCACTTCCATCACGGTCTCATGATGTTAGATCATAAACACAGAGATTTGTTATGTCTAGATCCTGATTGGTTTATACCAGAAATCTCTTGGACACATGTCATTGTGTGTGATCGTGAAAGAACTTTAGGATGAAAAATATTGGTTTAAAGTTTTGAAAGTACTACTGCTATTCATTGACCAAACTAGAAAACTCTAAACTCAAATGAGTAGAGTATGGTAGCTCAATGACTAATGGGAATATAGCCTAGTTGGGAAGAATCCTCAGAATGAGAGATTTATTAAGGCTTGAAAACCCATTGAGTCTTGGAGGCTTGGTTCGACATGCTGCATCATGCTTCTAGGGACATCCTAACTAGGACATAGTTTCGAAAGTATACCTTTCCCTTAAGCAGCAAGCATGAACCACCAAAAATCTTCGCTAATACCTACTCCCGAAAATAGGAACAAAAACAAAATAAAAAATATTTTTGGAATTTTTAGTTTTTGAATGAAAATAACAAAAATAACGAAAAATCTTTTTGATATTTTTGACATTTTAAAACGAAATACAAAAATGAAAATCTTTTTGTTGTTTTTGATATGTAATGAAAACGCAAAAATAAGGAAAAATCTTTTTGGTATTTTTGATATTGGAATTGAAATACAAAAGTAGCGAAAATTTTAAGAAATGACAAAATTAACAAAGATTTTTGTCAAACCATTGAGCATAATGTCGAAAGCGAAGCATGTCGAAGCGTTGACTATGAACAATAACCGCTGAATAATGAATAGTAACCACTGAATCGACATCTTTTCGACACTTTTGGCTTGTCATTCTAACAAAGGTAGTCCAGGAACTGAATTTGCATTCATCATTCCTAAGCCATTTAATATTCTTATGAAAGATTTTTCATCCAAAGGTTTTGTAAAGATATCAACAAGCTGATCAGTAGTCTTTACAAAATGAACTTCTATGTTTCCATCTTCAACTTGATCTTTTATAAAATGATATCGAAGAGCAATGTGTTTGGTTTTCGAATGATGCACAGGGTTATGACGAATGCGAATGACACTTTGTGAATCACAATACAACATAATTTTCTTCATGTTGATTGCATAATCACGCAATTGACTTTGTATCCATATGATTTGTGAAGTGCAGGCTGCAGCAGCAACATATTCTGCTTCTGCTGTGGAAATCTACACACATGTTTGCTTTTTCGATTTCCAAATTACTAACTTCTCATCCAATAGTTAACACCCACCACTTGTGCTCTTTCGATCAATATTGCAACCTCCTAAGTCAGCATCTGAGAATGCTTGTATGAAGAAGCTTGTCTTCGAAGGATACCACAAGCCTAACGAAGTTGTTCCTTTGAGATAGCGAAATATATTATTGACTACATTTAGATGAGGTTCTCTAGGATTTGATTGGTACCTAGCACAATTGCATACAGAAAATATAATATCAGGTTGACTTGTCGTGAGGTAAAGTAACAAACCTATCGTTCCAACGATCTTCCTTGTTCGCTTGTTGAGCACCCTGTATGATTGGTTTTTGTTCAAAATCTTTTTCAACACTTTTGACATAGTGAATATCGAATGTGAGATTAAAAGTTTCTTCGATCTTCCTTGTTCGCTTGTTGAGCACCCTGTATGCCACAGAATTATGAGAATGTCCTAAAAATATTCCTTCATCAGCCTTAGACTGAAATTTCGAAAGATTATCCTTAAGATTCATAATGAAGCACCTGCAACCAAAAACATGAAAAAAAATTACATTTGGTTTCCTGTTGTTAATGATTTCATAAGGGGTGATATCAAATCTTCTATGAATAAAAGACTGATTTTGAGTAAAGCAAGTGGTTGAAACAGCTTCTGCCCAAAGATATTATGGAAGATTCGCGTATGTGAACATCGTCCTTGCTGGCTCACATAATGAACGATTTCTCCGTTCGACAACACCATTTTGTTGAGGTGTGTAAGGAGAAGAGAAGTTGCGTGAAATTCCCTTATCAGCCAAAAATGAATCGAGAACCTTGTTTTTGAACTCAGATCCATTATCACTCTTGATTTTGCAAACCTTTTTCTTCAGACGTAATTCGATATGTTTGATAAAATCGATCATCACTTGAATTGTTTCTGATTTCAAACGAAGAAAATATACCCAAGTAAACCTAGAAAAATCATTAACAATAACCAAAATGTACCTCTTTTTGTTGAGTGTTTCAACTGTCGAAGGATGACAAAGATCAATATGAAGAATGGTAGAAGCTTCCTATGTTGTTCTTTACTTATGCCACTAGAGTGATGCAATTTAGTTAGTTTATAATAGAGTCTTTTAGTAGAATTACAGTAAATATTCCTTTATTTTAACAAAATCCTATTATCTGCATTCAAGCTATCTCTATCAATCATAATGTTCGTTATTTGGAACTCTAGATGATCTATTTTAGCCTTCTTCGCCTCCAACATCCTTAGGGTTTCTAGTAACCGAGTACTAGATTTTTTAGCCTTATTGCTAGTAGAGATCACTATATTATTAACATAAGCAACAACATCATCAAACTCAGTTAACATAGAATTATAAGCACTTGAATAAATATTAAAGGATTGAAGTAGAGAACGTACCTTTGAAGTCATTGGTGCTTTGTCTGCTGATGTCACACCCCCAAACCTGAACGGCGGAAACGTTCGGGGGCGGATGACTTCGTGTGGTAACGTAACAAATGAATACATAGTAAAGAAAGCAATACAACCATCACATATATAATTGAAAGTTTACATTTGTCAAAAGTTACATATTCAAAACCAATTACGATATGATGTCAAAATATGAGATTAAACTGGCGCCACAGCATCCCTTCATCAAAAGCATAATGATACCTGAAATTACTGATTCCCTGGGACATACAAGTAATTTTGAAAGAGTAGATCAGCATTTAAGCTGGTGAGTTTCATAAGTATTTAAATGACAATGTTTGTATGAAAATGAAATGTTTTGTCCTTGTTTGTTTGTGTTTAGAAAATCCTTATTTTCTACTAGTATAAAAGTAGCCTTCTCTCAAGACCAATGTTTGTTTCTGAAATGTATGTAAGTGTGAAATAACCAAATGTGTTTGAAAACCTTGTAAATCAATGCATTTTTAATACCCCATGTGAGTTTTATAACCATACTATTGACTCGGAATGCCTATACACAACGTTCTTCAGGCGTTGGAATGTTATGACGTTTGTTACCCCAAATGGTGGACTGTAGCTAACAGTCAGGGCGCGGGTTGTCAAGCCCGTATAGATCTATACACAAACACCATTCTCCCCCTCCAAGGGATTCTGGTATATAATACAGGACTTGAAATGTGTACTCGAACGTACGTGAAGTTTATGTCTCACAAAACCGTGGTATAAAAAAAGATTTACGTGTTAAAATGTTCGTTTGTTCTTGTATATGAAAGTGACTTCTTGAAAATCATGTTTCTAGTATGTAAAATTTAGCAATATCCTCGTAAAACTATACCTATTATAGTTTTCTAAAAGTGTGTCTCTTTTGTTTAGAAATACCTAGAAAAGGAATCACTTGTTGTGAAAGTATAGATTTTTGTAGAGCCTAAGATAGACAAGTATACATAAAATCTAAGAAAATGTTTAGTTTATACATGCATTACAACAATTTATATTTCAAAAGATAGAATTCTATTGTAACATATTTTATATACGAAAGTTTCCTATAAAGTTTATAAATCACATGTGATTTGGATATATAAAAGCATATAAAATAATTCTTTATGTAACACACGATAATACTCATGTGTTTTACTTGTATTCCCCCCTTGAAAGCGTATAAAAGCATTTATAAAACATTTAAAAGGTTAATTAAGGGGGTATGAACTCACTTGAAAGTTTGAAGATAGCGAGATGGAAAACCGGGCAGAGTTTCGTCTTGAGAAACGGATTTTTCTCGGGATTCTCGGGAATCTCGGGAGTAAAATCGACCCTCGGGACTTGAGCAAAAAGACCAGAGCTTCGGGTTTGAACGGGCACGTAAATCGAGGCAAGATCATGAGAGAAAGGAGAGAAATGGGGTGAATTTCCGGGAACCCTCACATCTCTATTTGTAGGGGGTCTGAGAAGCCTCGGTACGCGGGGTGTACGCTCGTACGCAGCGCGTACTCGTACGTCATGCATGACCGAGTCCTCGACTGCCTCGGCTTCGGATGGGACGGATCGGGTCGGATGGGACGGATCGGATGGGTCGGGTAGCTTCGCATAGGGGCGACGTGGACGGACCGAGACCAAGGCCCTCGGGTACGCGGGGCATACGGGGTTACGCAGCGCGTAACTCGGATGAGGACGCTGACTCCTCCTTCGGATATTACCGGATTTTTGAATTAATTCTATATATAATTTATTTAATAAACTTCAAAAAATCATATCTTCTTCATACGAACTCCGTTTTCGATGGTCTTTATATCCACGCGTAGGTGAGACTACGCTCTACAACTTTCGTTTAGACTCCGTTGGCAAATTCCGAAATTATTTTTATTATTTATTTATAAAATGACATGATTAAGGATTTTCTTTAAAAATTCATAACTTCTTTATCTGACGTCGGTTTTTGCCAGACTTTTCACCGCTGAAATATCATTGTCGAGACCTTCGATTCTCGTTTAGGTCATTCCGGCCAAAAGTCGCTTGATCTCCGATTCGAGTTTTTAGCTGTCTGTTGCTAAGCCAAACTTGGAAAAATCATAACTTCAATATACGAAGTCGGATTTGGGTGTTCTTTTTACGTACGATCATGGTTTAATGACATTTAAACATAGAAGGAATTTAAATAGAACTTTTTGGACATTTTATTATAAAAGTTAATTTTATTAACGCAAAAGTGGTTATAATACTTGACTTTTTAGGTCATTACAAAGAGTTGAAATATCGGGTTGTCACATCATCCCCCCGTTAGAGGGAATTTCGTCCCGAAATTTAAGGTAGTAAAGATACTAGTGAACATGAAAGAGATGAGGGTACTTTTGTTTCATCTGATCTTCGCGTTCCCATGTGAATTTAGGTCCCCACTTGGCATTCCAGCGAACCTTCACGATGGGTATGCGACTTTGTTTTGTTTGTTTGACCTCTCGGTCCATGATTTCTACTGGTTCTTCCACAAAGTTGAGGCTCTCGTTGATCTCGATCTCGTCGGGTGGAATAACAAGAGTCTCATCGGATAGACACTTTTTCAAGTTCGAGACGTGGAAGGTTGGATGTATGTTACTAAGTTCACGCGGTAGGTTAAGCTTGTAAGCCACAGGGCCGATTCTGGCAAGAATCTCGAAAGACCCTATGTATCTTGGATTTAGTTTCCCATGCTTTCCAAAGCGTATTAAACCCTTCCATGGTGAGACCTTTTATAAAACGTGGTCTCCTACCTGGAATTCCAAAGGTTTCCTCCTTTGGTCAGCGTAGCTTTTCTGTCGGTCTCTAGAGGCTTTCAATCGCTCACGAATCTGAACGATCTTCTCTGTCGTTTCTCGTATGATTTCCGGACCAGTGAGAGTGCTTTCAGGAACTCTTCCTTTAGCTAACTGGGTATCGCCAACTTCAGTCCAACACAGAGGGGATCTGCACTTTCGACCATAGAGGGCTTCGAATGGAGCAGCCTTTATGCTTGTATGATAACTATTGTTGTATGAAAATTCGACAAGGGGTAAATGGATATCCCATGCCTTTCCAAAGTCAATCACACAGGCTCTTAGCATATCTTCTAAAGTTTGTATCGTTCTATCACTTTGCCCGTCTGTTTGTGGGTGGTAGGCTATACTCATGTCTAGCCTAGTCCCCAGGGAACTTTGTAGTGACTGCCAGAATCTTGAAGTGAATCTACTATCTCTATCGGAGATAATGGATATCGGAACACCATGTAGTCGCACTACTTCCCTTAAGTACGTTCTTGTAAGCTTTTCCATTTTGTCAGTCTCCTTGATGGGTAGGAAATGTGCGGATTTGGTTAATCTGTCGACGATGACCCATATGGTATCAAGTCCACACGTCGTCTTGGGTAACTTGGTTATGAAGTCCATAGTAATCCGCTCCCATTTCCATTCTGGTATCTCCGGTTGTTGTAGTAATCCTGACGGTTTCTGATACTCGACCTTAACCTTAGCGCAAGTAAGGCATTTACTTACGAAGGTAGCAATTTCTGCTTTCATGTTAGGCCACCAGTATAGTTTCTTAAGATCCAGATACATTTTATCTGAACCTGGGTGAACGGAATATCTTGAGTTGTGTGCTTCGGTCATGACTACGTTTCTGAAACCACCATGTTTCGGGCTCCAGATTCGGTCCATGAGATAGTAGGCTCCGCCACCCTTGACTTCTAGATTCTTTTCCATTCCTCGCAGGGATTCACCCGCTACATTTTCAGGTTGCAAAGCTTCCATTTGTGCCGCCTTAATTTGTGTGGATAAGTGGGAATGGATAGTCATAGTCAGAGCTTTGACCCTCCGACCAGTGTATTCCTTTCGACTGAGGGCGTCAGCTACCACGTTGGCCTTGCCAGGATGATAACGAATTTCGCATTCGTAGTCATTTAGTAACTCAACCCATCGTCGTTGCCGCATGTTGAGTTCCTTCTGATCGAAAATGTGTTGAAGGCTCTTGTGATCGGTGAAAATAGTACTCTTTGTTCCGTATAAGTAGTGTCTCCAGATCTTCAGAGCAAATACCACTGCTCCTAACTCAAGATCATGTGTCGTATAGTTCACTTCGTGTGTCTTAAGCTGTCGGGAGGCATAAGCAATAACCTTCCCTCTCTGCATAAGAACACAACCTATTCCTTGATTTGACGCATCGCAATACACTACGAAGTCTTCTATCCCTTCGGGGAGGGATAGTATCGGTGCGGTGCACAAGGCCTGTTTTAGCGTCTGGAATGCCTTCTCTTGTTTCGCTTCCCAGCCAAAGTCCACGCCTTTCTGGGTTAATGTAGTAAGAGGTTTCGCAATGCTAGAGAAGTTCTTTATGAATCTGCGATTGTAGCCAGCGAGACCTAGAAATTGACGAATTTCTGTAGGTGTCTTTGGTGCCGACCAGTTCTCAATGGCCTTAATTTTGGAGGGGTCCACGTGTATACCTTTCTCGCTAACAACGTGGCCTAAAAATTCGACTCTTCGAATCCAAAATTCGCATTTAGAGAACTTCGCATAGAGTTTCTCTGTTCGCAGTGTTTCTAGGACTTTTCGTAGGTGCTGACTATGCTCTTCCTCACTTCGGGAGTAGACAAGTATATCATCGATAAAGACGATGACGAACTGATCCAAGTAAGGACGACATACCCTATTCATTAGGTCCATAAATACTGCTGGTGCATTGGTTAATCCGAACGGCATCACTACAAATTCGTAATGTGCATAACAAGTTCGGAAAGCTGTCTTTGGAATATCCCCCTCTAGAACTCGTAATTGGTGATATCCGGATCGTAGATCTATCTTTGAGAAGTAGTTTGATCCTTGAAGTTGATCGAATAGGTCGTCAATACGGGGTAGAGGATAACGGTTCTTGACAGTAAGTTTGTTCAGCTCTCTATAGTCGATGCACATACGGAACGATCCGTCCTTCTTTACAAACAGGACCGGTGCTCCCCAAGGTGAGAAACTTGGTCTTATGAATCCTTTTTGAAGGAGTTCATTAAGTTGACTGGAAAGTTTCTGCATCTCTGCTGGTGCAAGACGATAAGGTGACTTCGCTACTGGGGTAGCCCCTGGAACTAAGTCGATTTTGAATTCGACTTGGCATTGTGGTGGTAATCCTGGTAGTTCTTCTGGAAAGATATCGGGAAAATCGCGTACTACTGAAATGTTCTTGATGTCCTTCAGTTCTTGACTTGTATCAACGATGTGTGCTAGGAAAGCTCGACAATCCTTCCGCAAGCACTTTCGAGCTTGGATGCATGAAATGATGCGAAGGTTTTACTTGATTTGTCGCCGTAGATAACTAATGTTTCGTTGTTAGGGAGATTAAGACGGACTGCTTTCTCAAAGCACATGATGTCGACGCGAAGAAGACTCAACCAATCCATGCCGACTATGACGTCGAAACTTTTAATTTGGACCGGCATGAGATCGATTGGAAAAGAATGGCCGTCTAAAGTTAACGTACAGTCCATGTATATGCAGTTAGTGTTTTCGGTTTTTCCATTGGCCATCTCTACAGTGAATGATTTTTCTAACTTGCTAGGTTTAGGTTTAAGTAAATGAATAAAGTTTTGAATCATGAAGCTTCTCTCCGCTCCACTATCGAATAATATGCATGCATATGAATTATCGAGAAGGAACGTACCAGCAACTACAGTTGGGTCAGCTACAGCTTCGTCGTGGCCTATCGCCAAAACTCGTCCCACACCGCCGGTGCCTGCTGCCTTAGGGCAGTTCCTCTTGTAGTGGCCCAGCTCGCCACAACCGTAGCAAGTCTGGCCTACACCCGCACTGGGAACTTGAGTGATCGGTTTTGCGGGGTCCTTGCAGAAACAGGCTGTGTGTCCCTTTCTGTTGCAGTTGGCGCACTGCATTTCCCGACAAGGTCCATGGTGGTGGTAAGTGCATTTGGTGCACTTTGGAATGTTACCTACATAAGGCTTTGTGGGGTAGGGATTTGTAGGGACTGTAGTAGGTACAATGGCAGCATTCACTGAAACCAGTTGTTTCTTTGCGGATTCTTGGGAAGACCCACCCTTCCCTTTACTCCATACTCTCTTCCTGTTGTTGTTGTTGTTGTTGTTGTTGTTGTTGTGGTTGTTGTTTCCTTTCTGTGGTTCTGGTGCAGAAACGGTTGAGTTCTGATGACCTCCGTAGTCAATCAGAGATTGTGCCAGTTCCTTAGCACTTTCAAAGGTGTCAGGTTTGGAAGCTAACACGCTTGATCGTATTTGGGGCGTCAGTCCCCAAATGTACCTTTCTATTTTCTTGCTCTCAGGAGCAATCATATCTGGGCAAAGGATTGCCAGCTCGCAGAATCTGTTGGTATAAGTTGCGATGTCGATACCAACCATTCCGAGAATCCATAGTTCGTGTTCGAGCTTTTGAATCTCTCCCCGTGGGCAGTATTCTCTCATCATCATGGCTTTTAGGCTCTCCCAGCTTATGGAGTTTGCCACAATCATGGTAAGTACTTTAACGTGGCCATTCCACCAAGTTAAAGCTCTATCAATAAGGATGAAAGTTGCAAATTTGACTTTGCTGTGCTCGGGATAGGAGCAGATTTCAAAGACCGACTCTGTCCTTTCAATCCACTGTCTCAGGGCTAACACACCACCAGATCCATAAAACATCCGGGGCTTGGCATTAGTAAAGTCCTTATAGGTGCATTATCGAGGTGGTCCATGACTCTCGCCATGGTTGGATGGGTGTGTGCCAGATGCCGAGGCATTAGTACTCGAGTTATTGATCTATGACATGGCAGCTGCTACCGCTGCGGTGACTTCTGCTTGGAACATAACAACATCAAATTGAGGTGGTGGAGGTGGTGGTGGTACAGGTGCTTCCCCACCGTTGTTTCGCCTTGGATTCCTATGCGGAGGCATCCTTCAACTATAGGTTGAAAAGGTAGAGATAAGAATTCCATAGAATAGAGAATTAATGTGTCTCATGAACTAAATTGCTATAGTTCAACAACAGATGCTAGTATGAGTCTTAGAAGAATGAAAGTTATTTGTAAGACTGAAAGTATGAAACAAGTATTTGGTTTCTCAAAGACTTTTCAAGGTTTGAACGAAATACTCAACGTAGTAATAATAGTGTCACTTATATTAATATAAAAGTTGATACAACGATCATGAAAATTTGACCCCTATAAGGGTCTCCGATTACAAAGTTCGAGAAATTTAAAGACTTTTAGCCGAGGTCCTAAGCTATAACAAAATTTGAGTCTTTGACAAGCACTACTTGCGACGTAGGTTGCGCTTGGAGCTTGACTCTGCATCTGATTGCTTCGACTCCATTAGACGCCTATCAAAAGCGGCTTGTTGTTCCCTTAGTTCAGCGAGGGCTGCAATCATTTGCGCTTGGAATGCCTCGGTTTGGAGTTGAGCATTGTCTTGTATCTTGTCCACCCTACGGATGTCAGAAGTGTGAACCTGCACTTCCACGTTGACATCCTGGAGTCAGCTAGCTTGAACTCCGGACTGATAGGACTGATTTGCTAGCTTACCCACCATTACTGGGAGTGCCCGATCAGCCGAACCTCTGCCGCGGACATCATAGAAGTCCCGGCACATGCCGTAGGGAGGGCGTAAGTTCTGTTGTTGGCTCCAATGATGGAGGTGACTTCCCCAGACGGGAGTCGGTCCTTGAAAGTTCCTTACGAAGACGGGAGGTTGAACGGGTGGTTGATCGATCACTTCCGTTTCTGAGTCGGTATCGGAGTCATCATCCACTTCTATGGGTTCCTCGTCCTCTTCGGGATCATCTTCGACCCATCCTCCGTTGCCTTGGTTGGGAAAGTAGGGGTCGCCGGGGTGGTGAAATCCAGCCATTTGACTATACGAGAAATAGGGTTATAGGAGTTGAATAAAGTTGAAACTTGCAAAACATGTAAGTTAAACTAGTTTAGGTAGCAAATACTCCTATAGTATTTAAATTCTTGTGTTTGATTCTAGTAACGGTTTGGTAAGTTTTGACTTGTTGCTTACTACGATCATTCCTCGATATACGTTGGTCCAATCTTGGGCAAATATAGTTGATCACGCTATATTTGTCCAAAATCTGATTAAATATATCGAGGCTTAATTGTAGTGTCAACTTGTCTAAATACTTGTTGTATAGTTAGATATCATGAAAATAATTTGTTGTATGCATGTAATTGTACTTAAATGAACTATCAATTTAAGTTAAACGTAACGCTGCTTAAGCGTAAAAAGAAAATTTTTTTGTCAGAGAGTGTTAGTCCCTTAAGCATTTATAGTTTGTATATCTTATGTGGTTCGATATACTTAGTTCACTATAAACATTGCTCTGATACCAATCTGTCACACCCCCAAACCTGAACGGCGGAAACGTTCGGGGGCGGATGACTTCATGTGGTAACGTAACAAATGAATACATAGTAAAGAAAGCAATACAACCATCACATATATAATTGAAAGTTTACATTTGTCAAAAGTTACATGTTCAAAACCAATTACAATATGATGTCAAAATATGAGATTAAACTGGCGCCACAGCATCCCTTCATCAAAAGCATAATGATACCTGAAATTACTGATTCCCTGGGACATACAAGTAATTTTGAAAGAGTAGATCAGCATTTAAGCTGGTGAGTTTCATAAGTATTTAAATGACAATGTTTGTATGAAAATGAAATGTTTTGTCCTTGTTTGTTTGTGTTTAGAAAATCCTATATTTTCTACTAGTATAAAAGTAGCCTTCTCTCAAGACCAATGTTTGTTTCTGAAATGTATGTAAGTGTGAAATAACCAAATGTGTTTGAAAACCTTGTAAATCAATGCATTTTTAATACCCCATGTGAGTTTTATAACCATACTATTGACTCGGAATGCCTATACACAACGTTCTTCAGGCGTTGGAATGTTATGACGTTTGTTACCCCAAACGGTGGACTGTAGCTAACAGTCAGGGCGCGGGTTGTCAAGCCCGTATAGATCTATACACAAACACCATGCTCCCCCTCCAAGGGATTTTGGTATATAATACAGGACTTGAAATGTGTACTCGAACGTACGTGAAGTTTATGTCTCACAAAACCGTGGTATAAAAACAGATTTACGTGTTAAAATGTTCGTTTTTTCTTGTATATGAAAGTGACTTCTTGAAAATCATGTTTCTAGTATGTAAAATTTAGCAATATCCTCGTAAAACTATACCTATTATAGTTTTCTAAAAGTGTGTCTCTTTTGTTTAGAAATACCTAGAAAAGGAATCACTTGTTGTGAAAGTATAGATTTTTGTAGAGCCTAAGATAGACAAGTATACATAAAATCTAAGTAAATGTTTAGTTTATACATGCATTAAAACAATTTATATTTCAAAAGATAGAATTCTATTGTAACATATTTTATATACGAAAGTTTCCTATAAAGTTTATAAATCACATGTGATTTGGATATATAAAAGCATATAAAATAATTCTTTATGTAACACATGATAATACTCGTGTGTTTTACTTGTATTCCCCCCCTTGAAAGCGTATAAAAGCATTTATAAAACATTTAAAAGGTTAATTAAGGGGGTATGAACTCACTTGAAAGTTTGAAGATAGCGAGATGGAAAACCGGGCAGAGTTTCGTCTTGAGAAACGGATTTTTCTCGGGATTCTCGGGAATCTCGGGAGTAAAATCGACCCTCGGGACTTGAGCAAAAAGACCAGAGCTTTGGGTTTGAACGGGCACGGAAATCGAGGCAAGATCGTGAGAGAAAGGAGAGAAATGGGGTGAATTTCCGGGAACCCTCGCATCTTTATTTATAGGGGGTCTGAGAATCCTCGGTACGCGGGGCGTACGCTCGTACGCAGCGCGTACTCGTACGTCATGCATGACCGAGTCCTCGACTGCCTCGGCTTCGGATGGGACGGATCGGATCGGATGGGACGGATCGGATGGGTCGGGTAGCTTCGCATAGGGGCGACGTGGACGGACCGAGACCAAGGCCCTCGGGTACGCGGGGCGTACGGGGTTACGCAG
Organism: Lactuca serriola; assembly: GCF_051521515.1. NCBI lineage: Eukaryota > Viridiplantae > Streptophyta > Magnoliopsida > Asterales > Asteraceae > Lactuca > Lactuca serriola. The sequence goes on along the minus strand of NC_136410.1, from coordinate 74,320,011 downwards.
CGCGTAACTCGGATGAGGACGCTGACTCCTCCTTCGGATATTACCGGATTTTTGAATTAATTTTATATATAATTTATTTAATAAACTTCAAAAAATCATATCTTCTTCATACGAACTCCGTTTTCGATGGTCTTTATATCCACGCGTAGGTGAGACTACGCTCTACAACTTTCATTTAGACTCTGTTGGGAAATTCCGAAATTATTTTTATTATTTATTTATAAAATGACGTGATTAAGGAATTTCTTTAAAAATTCATAACTTCTTTATCTGACGTCGGTTTTTGCCAGACTTTTCACCACTGAAATACCATTGTCGAGACCTTCGATTCTCGTTTAGGTCATTCCGGCCAAAAGTCGCTCGATCTCCGATTCGAGTTTTTAGCTGTCTGTTGCTAAGCCGAACTTGGAAAAATCGTAACTTCAATATACGAAGTCGGATTTGGGTGTTCTTTTTACGTACGATCATGGTTTAATGACATTTAAACATAGAAGGAATTTAAATAGAACTTTTTGGACATTTTATTATCAAAGTTAATTTTATTAACTCAAAAGTGGTTATAATACTTGACTTTTTAGGTCATTACAAAGAGTTGAAATATCGGGTTGTCACAGCTGATGTCGAAACAAAGCAACAACTAGTAAGCTTCTCTTCTTCATCCTCCTCAAATTTTGCAAACATTGCTCCATGTGTCAGATTTGTCATCTCTTCATCATTCGATCCTGAAGACCATATTTGGTATTTTCCCTCATCCTCATTTTATCCTCTCGCAACCAGTGACATCCCTTTCGACTTTGCCCTCACTTCTTCCAACTTTTCGGAATAATATGCCTCATCCTTAACCCATTCATATTTTCTTCTTTCTTTTTCAGCATGCAATCGTTACCCATGTGATTTTCTCCATGACAGTAGTGACAATCAATTCCCGAATCACCTTTTAGCTTTTTTCTCTTGTTTCGAATCTTCAGTCTTAACCTCTTTCTTCTCAAACTTCTTCTCATCACTAACCTTTCCAGTGTTACTTCCCCTCATTTCACCAACTTTCGAATTCCCATTGAATGGCTTCTTATAAAACTTCTTTACTCTGTTGTTGGAGTAAAAAGCCACTGCATTGTCATCAGAGTTGACGATAAGACCTTTGTCTTTAGAGCTTTCCTTCTCAGTAGCTTCCATCTCACCTACTCTTCCTGATACTTACGAAACCAATGCTAATGGACCTCCCATATTGATTTTTGACTCTTTAGCTATTTCATTTACTTAAGTTTCGTGAGCTTTTAGCAGATTGTAAAGATCATTAAGAGTCACAAAAATCGAAGGTTTGTTGTGTCTACATCATCAAACTCACATTCCTCCACTCCTTGCGAAGCCCATTATGAAAGTAAGGTTGTATTCCATAGCAGATATGGTAATTCCATACCTATTACACTTGTAGATGAGCTCGTTCAGAGGATCATAGTATAATTCGATCGATTCACCATCTTTTTGCTTAAACTCCCTTAATTCAATCGAAAATTGTTTGACTAAATTGATTTTGGTCTTCTCACTACCCTGGTACTTTTCCTTCAGTGTATTTCAGATTTGTTTTGATGTTTTGCAACTTCGAACTTAACTATACACCACATGAGGAAGAGAAGCACGAAGCTCTCTCATGCATCTTTTCTCATTCTTCTATAGCCTTTCAGTTTGTTCAGTAACACTTTGAGTTGATGCAAAATTACCAATGCTTTAAACAGATGAAGGTGGATGAACAACATCAGTAATGCACTTCCATAGCTCTTCATCGAGTCCATTAATGTAATCCTCCATTCGATCAGCCATTGATCGTAATACTCTGGAATAAGCATAAGAATCTTAGTTGAAGATCCTAGCAAATGAGAGAAAGAAGTTATAGTATTCATGTTGAAGTTCGCCATTGATGTAAGGACGAATTCAGAGAAAAGCTTGACAAATTTGAGATGAATAAGATGAATCAAACATCAAATGAACACCAAACACTCGATTTGAAAATCGGAATGCAAAATCAAATTAGAATTGAAGATCTACAAAGATTTTCAGGATCAAAAGTGTGGAAACTTTTGAATCTTAGACCGAGATTCAAAAAGCTTTTGATACAGAAGAAAATCAGATCAAAACAGTTTGATTCCTGCTTTGATACCAAATGTAGTTCCAACTGAATCGAGTAAATCAAACAAAATCAGAGTTAGAAATGATTAAGAACAAGAGATCTAAATATAATCTGTTTGGCACGTTGTATTGCTTGAGTAGTTGAATACAAGAGGTTGAAAAAGAATATGATTACAATCACGAAAGTTCTTAACCTCTAAAGTATCCTTCCCATATTTATACGGAAAACTGAAAGCACAAAAAATATAAGGACTTCGACATCTAAGCTACGTTACAAAAGTAATCCTTAAAATAAACATACAATCCAATATTTCGACATTACAAGTAACAAAGATAATTTCGACATCTCATAACCTTTGAACCCCAACAGTTACTGTTCGCAAGCCCACAGTTGTTGCACACCAAGTGTTCGATTGAATGTCACTCTACCATAACAAAGATCTATTCAGTGTTGTAAATACGAAAACACTAATCTATGATTTGAAAATCAGAAAGCTAATGCCAGTTTTCATAGAATTTATAGAGTAAAAGCTGAAGAAAGGAAAAATAAAGGTCTACATGTTGAGTATTATTGTAAGTGTTCATATTAGCCGGAAGGAGGAGTTTTCTTTTCTTTACAGACTGATAAAATGGGACTTGGGAATGGAATGTGTGATTCCTATGGAATCATGGATGATGAAAATAAAAAGGAGTTTTTTGAGGTTAATGAATCGAACATAGGTTTTATGTATATGGCAACAAAGAATGATGTTGATGACTTTGTTTATGTTGGTTCTCAGCACGATGATTCAGATGAAAGGGGGAATGAGACTCATAAAGGTGGAAGGAATATAGGGCTTAAATCTTATGTTATTTGTCAGTTGATGAAGATTGAAGGACCTAATACTTCAAAACTAAATGACCCAAATTCAGTTATGGTTCAAGTTAAAAGATTTTATAGACATGAGGATTTTTCTTTGGATAAAGTGTATATGTCTGAAATTCAAGAAACATTCAAGACGTAAACTATTCTTTATAATGATTTAAGAACATAAACAGGAAAACATGAGATAGGGAAACTTTAATCATAAATATCTGTTGCGGTATTGAAATTTAGAACTAAGGGAAAGTATGATATGTAGAGTTTTGGCCGGATAAATACGATATTTAGATGTTTAGCACGGGCATATACAAAATTCTGCCATTTTTTTTTCGAGCTGTAAAAAATTTATTCATTAGCGAGAAACAGGAATTGGAGGGACGGGTTACAATGCCAACTATACCAACTACAAAACGAGCAAGCGACATTTAAGCCAAAGAAACATACTTAATCTCACTACGACGTATAATTGATAAGTGTTTTTGTCTTATATATATATATATATATATATATATATATATATATATATATATATATATATATATATATATATATATATATATATATATGGAATGGCTAACACTAAATCCTATTCTTAATCTATTCCATTGTTTATAACGGGACTTGAACTCTCAATCTTTTAAAGGTGTTAAATCTTGCTTCAAATAAAAATTTTGTTGTTACAAAAAAAAACAAGATACTTATTGGACATGGTTTTTTATTTCATTAAAAAAATCCAAGTTACAATATGCCAAAATGAGTTATTATATAGGTATTATATTTTTTGCATGTAATATCCCAAATATACGTTTTTTTTATTATTATTTCATTTGGTTATATCTAATACTAATGAATTGTTGTGTATTGAAAATACAGGCTTAGTGTTGGTTTGTCTTAGCTTAGCTTATTGATCAAACTGTCACAACCGATCATATATTTATTTTGTAGTTATAAATTCAACTAAATTACATGGTAACATATTCAATTTTGGCTTGGATATCTTTCACTTTCTCTTTCATTTTCCACCTCTTGATCTTACTCTCTCTTCTCCCCTCCCCCCCTTTCTCGGCGACATTGCTCTAGTTGTCGGCCACAACCTCCTCTACTAAAAAACCCTTTTTGGAATAACAAACATCTTTCTAGTTGTCGGCCACAACCTCCTCTACTAAAAAACCCTTTTTGGAATAACAAACATCAAACAAAGATTTCATTTGATTTACTATTGATATCATTAAAATCAAATATGATGCATGTCAAAAGCTATTTGAAACTCACTATATGAGTATTCTAGATCATCTTGGCGGTTCCTCAAAGCCCAAGTCTTCTGATGATCATGATTTGAATAACCTTTCTTCCCTTACCAAGTTATAGATATATACCAACTTCAAATCTCTTATCCAAATGATCTTAAGAAGGGTGGTTCTACCGATTACATTTGGGACAACCTCTAAAACATGTGTCGGGACAACAAATATGTCATGCTCTATTTAGTTGGATAATGAGCACTATACTATGGTTCTTGGCAGTGTTCTAAAAGGCGTGCCATGACGTGATGCACGATTCCGCTATTTCGTAAAGCCTCATGGCGGTGTTGTTAGGCGTGGCGCGTGGAAATGTGTGATATGGCATGCCATGGTGAGTTATGGCGTGTTATGACACAATTTTTTTTCGTTCGAGACACTTTTTTGTTGTTTGTTATGCCTTTTCTAACTAGACATACAACTATTGAGTTTTTGTTAATTTTTTGATATTAGTTATTAATATAATACTTCTAGAAACTTGTTATATTTGATATAAATATATATTTATTTTATAATATAATTATATTTTAATACAAAGATGTCGTCTAACATCATTCCTTGGAAAAGGCCATGGCCTCATTGTGGCTCGTATAACTTGAGGTTTGGTATTGCCGCCACGCCACGCCTCACACCATTTTGAACCTGGTTCTTGGTGATCTCTTTATCATCGAATACCATTGGAAAACAAAACCATTTCAAATATCTTTACCAATATTGATGTATTTGTCAATGAAAAGACTCTGGTTACCTACACGATCAACGGGCTTACCGAAAAATCGAACAACATTGTTGGAATTAACCACCACTAGGATCATCTTCTCGTATTACTTCATACTTGTTCCATGTTAATTTTCAAAGAAAAACTTATATCATGTATGTGTAATCTTTCAAGATAACACTTGAATCATGCCTCCTACCTCATGGTCTTAAACACCAACAATCTACCCACCAACTCGGGCTTGTCTAATAATCAGTCTAACCAACCCGACAACAACTCTAACAACCGCAAAACTCTGAAGCTAATAACCAGTGCAATAATTCCCATCCATATTCTAGGATTAACCACTAACAAAATCCACCATAGTCACCCACTTACGAGTAGAGTCAAACATTACACTAAAGGAACCCAAGCCCACTTTATTAGTAGTCCATCCACGACCAAAGTGACATGTAATAGCGTTTAAGGCGCTCCTGGCCCAATATATACGATTCTTAACCATCATTGAACAATTTTCCTTGTGTCTATATCACCTTCCACTATAAGAATCCAGGTTCATCTTAGTTTCTAGCAGTTAACCTATAAATCTTCCTCAAGCTTTCCAATCCCTTTCAATTCAAGAACCCACCCACAATGGGTGCATGGTACATAAATACATGAGCCACCTCTCACCTATGATAACATAAATGTTTACTTATTATCACTTTTAATAATTGTGGCCCTTCTTCTATAATGATAAGAAATGGATTGTTAATACTCATTAACTTTATTTAATCCTACCATACTGACCATTCACCAGATCAATATTATCTTGACACCTTAAGTTTTTTAATCCCTTTTGGTTCAAGAACATATCCATAATGAGCGGTACATAGATACATGAGCCACCTCTCACCTAACGTATGATTACCATTTTTAATAATTGTAGTCCTTCTATAATGGTAGTAAATGATGGTTAATACTTGTTATGTCACACCCCCAGCCGGCGGCGGAAACGTCGACCATTGCGAAAGTGGGGAATTTGGATCGAGGCATACATACATACACACACACACACACACACACATATATATATATATATATATATATATATATATATATAGAGAGAGAGAGAGAGAGAATAGCACCAAAGTATATCACAAACATTACTTTTATTTGTTATAAATTATTTTGCGATTACATTGTTCTAAAAGACAAGAAGACAACCTAAACATCACTAGAAACGATAAACAAACGAAACTAAACTCCAACAAGCTTCCTTGAATACCTCTTCTTCCTTGGCACAACACTCCTCCGCACTCATCTCCCCGAGAATACATGTATTTTTGAAAACATCAACCTAATGTTGGTGAGTACATGTGTTTTTATAGTTTTTGGCTTTTATTTGGTTGTATTAATTTAAGAATCCTTTTTTTAGAAAAACCTTTCCTAAAGTGTTTTTATCAACCCTAGCTTACTATCTTTTTAGAATATCTAATTATCCTATCTTATTATCTTTTAGGATGTTATATTACTCCTAATTTACTATCTTTGTAGGCTGCTTAACTAATCCTAACGTATTTTATCTACCACTCTAAGGCGTCCGTAATGGTAGTCGAATCTCTAAGGTTTTTGTAATGTATTACCATGAGCCCCATAATCGACGCTATTTGACTAATAATTTGCTCCGCCACAACGCTTCATTGGACGTCGAATAGTGAGTAATAAGAAAGTTATCATGTTGGTATTGTAGCTAGCAATCGTAGGTGGGGTTGTCAATCCCTGTATACATCTATACATATCTTCCTAGCTCTTGCAGGATCAACGATTATAGGTACCAGAGAATGCTGAATTTAATTAAGTCCTTTGGATGAATATTAACAACTCACTAATGCATTAACCTTAGGTAATTATCTTTTGTCTTTTATATTTTATCTTTTATCCTTCCTAGGGATTTCCTATAACTATCACAATATAAAACTTTTATCTTATCCGTACCCATACCAGGAGTTATATCAAGGTTTCCAAGTCAGTATACTCGACCATTGCTAGGTGTACTAACACACACTTATACGCTCAGAAGAGCCACAAGCTAATATTTCTATATTCTCATCCTAGGATTCTCCTCGACCATGCTCCCGCACCGCTAGAAGTCTCTACTAACACCGTTGGTCGCCTTGTGTATGCAAGTCGTACATAATACAAGATCAAATAAACAGTCGAATAAATGATTTTACCCTAAGACCACAAGCAAAAAGGAATGGGAAGTAAGGCTAAATCAAGCATTCTAAGGCTATACAATCCTAACCATTTACAACTACAAAACATACACTTAGTAACTAACAGTATCAATCTAAACTTCAAGTAATACATAACACGCAACTCCTTAGGCTGCAAGGCATCAAAATTATCAGACAATTCTAATATGTAATTCCTAAAATGGTCCTTAGTTTATCCACTAGTAGGTATTTTTAACAGTTCACATATCAACAAATATATAACTAATATGAATATTTTGGGAATTACTTTTATGTTTGAGCTCCAATTAAATGTACACATTGCATCTTCTTTCTCCTTTTTATAAAAATTCAATTCAAAAAGGTTTGTGAAAATTCTTAGATCTTTAGTTTGAGTTTGGAATCGCACGAGTGAAAATTCTCAGATCCTTAGTCCGATTATAATTAAGTCAAAACCATTTGTTCATAAAGCACAATCCAAAATTAGAGTTATAAAGAAAAGCATTGCGGAATCTCAAATCATAAGACTGTTAGTGTGTGTGGACAGTCACGCCTTCGCCTTCCCTCGATCTAACAAAGTACCTAAAAAACATTTAATCTACAACTATAATCGCAAAGCTTAGTGAGTTCTCCAAAATACTATAAACAACAATATAGTTGCAAGCATACAACATTGGCCTTCGGTCCATGACTGGTCCACCCCTCTCGCCTTCAACATAAATCTGGTCCAACCCTTTTAGCCTTTAACATAAAGTTGGTCCGCCCCTTTTAGCCTTTAGCATAAGGTTGGTCTACCCCGAATATCTTGACCTTCTGCACAAATTCGATCCGCCCTCAACTCGTCACAAGATATGTCAACATATTTATTTAAATAGACAATCCAACAACACATGTAACTGTCTAAACTAGTCTACCTGTCCAAAAAATCATTACAACATAATCTTATCCTAGCATACAAGGATTTATATTGTAGTATAAATTATAGTGTAAAAACTCACCTTGTAGACAAAACAGATAATCTCTACAACTCGTCGAAAATGTGAAGGTTGGTCTCACAAACCACCTAAACATTAATAAAAGGTCAAAGCTTAGTCAATGACCTACCCTAAAGTTTGAACCAAGGTTAAAATTATCCAAAAAGTCAACAAATGGTCAAATAGGATCCCCTCGCCCACTAAAAGACACAATAGTTGGGATCTCAGACTAAACAAAAGCATCTAAGAAAACCCTAAAAGCGTGTTGTGGCAGGGAAGGACGCACCGCATCCAAACCTTCTTCATAAGGTGAAATTACTTAATCCATTAAATTAAAACCCCAAAATTCTAGATTTGATCATTAACAATGTCTTAATGCATAAAGTTTCCAGCTTTTTTCATTAAGATACTCCAATCAAGCAAGATCTAAACTTTATGCACTAAAATAACCTAAAAAGACAACACAACTTGCATAACTTAATGGGAAAGCACAAGATCACAACTTTCCTTGTGTAAAAGATCCAAAGAGCAATCCAAAGTGCTCAAAAGGTGATGGAGTTATCTCAACTCCAAGAACATGCAAACATTACCAAAAAGGGCCAAAAAAACATTTCACAAGATCGCAAGAACTAAAGAGCAAGATATAAACTTTATACTCACAGAGGTCCAAAAATGATGTAACTTTAATGGATCTAAACTTGGAAATTCCTTCCATGCAACAAGAGAAACTGCTTCATCTTTAATCACTATACAAAATTGAAGAAATAAGCTTAAAAATGATCCAACATATCAAACACAAGAGGAAAGAGGCTAGCGTTTCTCAAGAAATGTTCTAAGGGTATTGGAGGATGAGAATGAACCAATCCTAAGGGTTAATGACATTTAAATACTCCCAAACCCCTAATAGAATGATCAACCCACTGGGATGGTGGCACGTCGCTCCTTTTAAAAGGCACCCCACGTCTCCTCAAATAAATTCTATATCTTCAAGTTTTTTCAGATTTTGCGATTAATTCCCTCAGGATTCAGTCTTCGCTTCTACCTTTCCTTGAACTATAAAACCCCAATCAATGAGAAGAAAAAGATCATCTGGACATGGATGATACAATTTAGAAATCTTCAAAATACGAAAACCTCAAATAGACCATTTAGTAAACGCACCCGCCAAATACCAAAATCAAGAATCGGGTGTTGCATGTGAAGAAACAACAAGAATTTAAATGGCTTTAACATGGTAGAGATCACATCTCTACGTGTTGGTAGTCATCAAAAGTACCATTACAAGAAGCATAACCCCAATCATCATAAATATTACCCATGAAATCCCAAATCTCAAAATAGATGATTGATTGAAACCCAATTATGACAAATAAAAATCCAATTGTTGATGACTTTATCTCGATGATTACTTGAGTCTTTTTGTTGTTCCCATTTTTCTTCACATAGAACTTGGCCTTGACAAACTTTTAGGCGGACTGAAGTTCTGATTTCGTTTTGTTGTTCTTCTGATTTTTTTTTAAATTTGGATTGAATGAAAATGTGGAGTTCAATTAATGAAATATTTGTTGGAATATGTGTCTAAGGTCATAATAAGTTGGTAAATGTCATAACTAAAATTGTATAACTTTTTGGAATAAAAGTAAAGTCCTTTTCAGGCAGCACTCAATTATTAGAAATAGTTAGAAATGACTTTAGGAGAGAGATAAAATGATTTGTTAATTTATTATATGATTAATAAATTAATTAGAAATTATTAGAATTAATTAATAATTAATCAAAATTAATCTGAAATTAATTAAATGTATAAGGGTTGAATATTAATTGTTCAATAATTAAGCAAGGAAAGAAATTATAGAACCCTCCATGGTATTGACGGTTTTGAGAGGGTTATTAGGGTTTATGGAACCATCTTGATTGTTGATAAAGATAACTGCCTTGAATAGATTAAATTTGAATATTTAATTATTCAAATCAGGGTTTATCCTGGAGATCATCTAGCTATAAATAAAACCCCTTGGCATCCAAATTTCATGGATTTTGGTTCTTAGAATGAGAAATCTAAATTTCTCATAATCTTTCATCTCTCTTTTTGATTTCTAGTGTTTTAGGGTTTCGGGTGTGATTCATTAAAGGCGTTCATAGTATTGGCGCTAGCTTTCCATGAGCCATTCAAGATCAAAGGAATAAGTATATGCGATTATACTTAAAGTTATGTAACTAATATGATTTTTTCATTCATATTGGTATATTAGATCGGTTTGTGATAGTATGCTGCTATAATGAGAAAATGTCATAGATCTCTAGGTTGTATGTGCCCACATATAGTTTTGTGTATTTTGATTCATTGTTTATTGTTTAAATATAACTTAGAAAACCCATCAATATTACACTATAGTTTTTTGAGGAATTTTGTACATGCTTCCGAGTTTGATGGGATCGAGGCCAATTTCCGAAGTTACCATCCTAAAAGTGAATGAAATTAAAGAAATCATGGGTACCCATAAACTGAAAACAACCAAAAGGAAGGATTTTCAATGGTGGTTTCCTTTCCTTCAACTAACCAACCAACCCTTAATACCTAGTTCTTGAGTTTTAGTAAAAGAAAGAAACGAAATGAAAGGAAAATATAGAAATAAAAGAAATGTAGGGAAAAGAAAAGAAATTTTATATTGGTATTCGTGAGTTAGAAAGAGAGAAAAAGGAAATTAGGGAAAAAAATGCTCTTAAGCCTACTTCCCTCCAATTTGAGAGAAGATCATCCCTCCATTTCTCTTATCTTCTTTTCAACTTCTTCGAAGGAAATGTTGAGAGAAAATCATTTTCATCAATTGTGTATTAACATGATGATGGTTCTTACGGAAGATATAAAAAAACTCTTTATGTTTGATAAGTATATTCCAAACCACCTAATTAGGGAGTAATCAGGGTCTTTATGAAAGACATTCAATGGCTTTTAGGATGTTGTGTGCCTGATGTTGGTGTCCATGGTTCAACCCATCTGAAAAAGAGTGTTGTCGATAGATGACATAAGGTATATTGTTAACAATCATTTTTTAAAATGAACAAGTTGGCTAAATCTTTTGCAGAACTTAAGCACATTTTTTTAGATGCAAGAAAATGTTAATCAGACCTCAACGGGTCCGTGCAAAAAAAAAAGACAATCAAACATTCAAACCTCAACGGGGTATGCGTGATATCTTAATACCAAAAAGAACACCCATATATCAACAAACAATGGATGGTAAATTTGTTTGAATGATTAATACAATTTTACATTTTTTGAGCGATAATAATAAAACTTTACATAATATACGATATTGCTAGTTATCATTAGTTGAACTTCTATATACATAGAAGTTTAAACTCGAATATGTTCCTTGACCCTTAAACATAATATTACTGAAACTATTACTAAACTTAATATAACTAAATAAACCAAATTAATATCATTATAAAGCAAGTAATGATTGGATTATATATTTGTTGTGCTAAATACATGTAAGAGTTCAATCATTCGAATGCAAATATAAGGAAGCTAAAAGGTATATTAAAGCGTATACCAAAATATTTAATTAAAATTTATAAATATTTCATATGTACTTTCCGGTTTCTGTTGTGAAAATTACTTTTATTTGGCATTTAAATTTTTTAACCATAGGAGATATCTAAGGCTATTAGAATACCTGAATTATAATGATACAATTAAGATTGGGTCATATTATACACACACTACTCTACCTAAAACCCAAGATAACATACTAATTTCAATCCCAAAAGATAATCAGTGAAGTGTTTACATCATAAAATCGGAGTCACAAAAAGTTATAGTACGAAAATCGAATAACATAAATAAGATGCAGGGTAATCACGTTGTGCGCTTTCCATTGCTAGAAGAAATACCTGAAACATTTAAACTTAAAATCGTAAGCATAAATCTTAGTGAGTTCCCCAAGATACAACATATAATACAACTAACAAGCATAACCCTATAGTTATGTTTCAATTAAGCGGACCCAACCCTTATGAACGCTATGATCCAACCATAGTCTTATAATCACTTTCGTTGCTATAGTCCAACTTCATTCCTTCCTGCTATGTTCCAACCATGAACCATAGTCTTTCATGCAAATCTCACAGACAAAAATACATACAATGACACCTAGTATTCTACTTAGTATAGTGAAAAGACTCAATTGAATCAAAAGCTAGAATCAACACTCTACGACACACAAAAACTACTACATGAATCACTTATAACAAACATAGGTCACACCTCAGTCTACTTCCTAAAATCTCCAAGTTTGACCAAAAGTCAAATTTGTCAAAAGTCAACAATCAACGGTCAACCGCACTGTGGCAAACCCTTGGCCGCACTGTGGCCTGATCACATCAAAACAGTCGTGTGATCTCTCGTCCACCACGTCGTGGCCAGCTCCTGACCACACCATGGCTCACGACATTAAAAAATTAATCTAATAAGCTCTTAACATGAAAGTCCATAGCTCTAAGGCTCAAATCAGGATCAATTTACCCTCTTTATGGCCAAAATTTCTAACTATATCCATTTCCTTCATCCAATAAGATAATAACCTAACCCTAACTACATTTAGGACAAACACTTATGCATGACTCAAAGGAGAAGCATGCAAAGACATTTTTCTGCCAACCAACAAGTGCAAAAGCCATTAAGTCTCTGAATAACGTTCCGGAGCTTTCCAAACTCCAAGAAATCCCAAAAAATGAGCATAAGAGGGCTAAAATGACATAAGTTCAAGATCTAAACATTCAATAAACAAGTAAGAGACTTTATACATGTAACACCATAGTTCCAAGTATAATTGCTCTTGTGATTTTGGAATTTAATACTTAAAAATAAAAGGGTTTTTGGCTGCCACAACGTGGTGATGTAGTCACCGCAACATGGCATCACCTGATGGAACATGCCTTTCCCTTTCGCAACCCCAGCATGGCATGACATTGGTCACGACGTGGCGGATGGCTGCATGAAAAACCCTAATTTTTGGGGTTAGTTCCCCTATTTAAGGGATGTGGTGGCTAGGGTTTGCACACCCTCAGCCTCTATCACCTCTCTTTCGTCCTAAGCAATCCCTTACCTCCATTTTTGAGTTCTTGAAGCTTTTTAGTGGGTTTTTTGTGATATTGAAGGATAATAAGGTGTCCCTTGAGCAAAGATCCAACAAGCTAGTTCCCCCACCATCTTATTGCATATATTCTGGACCATTGTTAGTCCATATGTTTAAATCTTTATGTGACATTCCTCTAGATCTAGGTTTCTATGCACTTTTCTCCATGTTTGGGATAGTTTGAGTGGATAGATTCCATAAAGTTGGAAACTATATGGATCATTGAGGTCCCCTTATAGTTTCTTGATCCAGATTTGAAGTATTATAGAGTTTTAATTCTGTTAACGTTACCATGAACGACCATGTTAAATGCAAAAGAAGTATAAACGAGACGTTATCTCGCTAGAACCTTGGCCAAGGCCCGGCCCTGGCCTAAGTAATCCAGCACCGGGGTGGTAGTTCGTTTCCCTCCACGAGGAAATAATATTCCCCGTGATCTTCTCATTCACTCACGACCAATCAGGACGTGACAAAGAGCTTAGGTGACGCCCAAAACTAACATCACCAAGCAGTTAGTTAATGTGTGCTTGATTCTCCCAGTCAGAAGAGGCTACGTCTCACGCTCATTGGATGAGATCCCCACAATCCGTTAGTAACAGGTATAAAAGGATCTCTTCCGCCTTAAGGAAGGGATCCATTTTCTCCCTCATAATTTTTATCCTAAATTCTCCCTCTTAGAAAACTAACTTGTTCGTCGGAGTGACGTCTCGGGAGAACCCCCGATTGTCCTTTAACGATCCTTCTGTGTTGTATTCTCAGGAAAGCTTCCAGGTCAGATCCATCATCCGACATCCACACCCCTGTAGATCATGTCACAATATTTGGCGCCATCCTGACATATCCTCAGAGGGATACAGCCAATAAACGACATTGGCTCTCAACAAACGGGCGATCTAAACCCAATAGCATCTACGACTGCAGTAGACGACCTGTTTCGAACATCGATGACAGTAATCCACAAACATCACTGCGAGTATAAAACACAGGCCCCAAACCAAGTGCTAATGGAACAAATCCTGCCGATTACGGAGCTAGTAGTCCAGAGCAGTTTCTGGCAACAGTCGTTGGATGGTTCACTTCCGCAGACGGTGATATCGCATCCCGACCTGTTGCAGGGGTCTCCATATGATGGCACGAAGGTACTCACTATCTCTAACTCTCGCAAGAGGAACATACCTCACCAAGCGGAGGACGAGATGGAGGTACACTTGAGAAACCTACTCAATATTAGTTTCTCGAGCAGCGATCCTAGACCATCGAATTGGGATCCACGAGACCCACTCCTCATATTTGGATTCATTCATAAGACGAAAATCCATCGGATATACATTGACAATGGTAGTTGCTCTGATATACTCTATGAGCCTTGTTTTAGGCAACTACCAGATGCGTGGAAGGAGGGGCTACAGCCCCCAACTGGTGGGCTATTGGTAGGATTCACCAGACATAGTTTGTGGCCATTGGGAACTATTCGACTACCCTTAACGTTGGTCAGTTACGACGAGAGGGACCGAATTACACGAACAATCAAATTCTATGTGATCAGGTATCCATCAGAACACAATATTCTGCTTGGACGGTTGTCAATCTCCCTGCTACACCTCGTACCATCGACGATCCATGGCATCGTTAAATTTAGCACACGCAAGGGATCAACGACGATCCTCGCCACAAACACCAGGGCACAACATTGCCACCAGATCATAGCAGCTCCCGAGCTTGTGTGAGCACCAAAGAAGTCGAAGGAGGGATGTTCCACCCAACAACACCAGATAAACATGGAATATCCAGAACAGCTCGTGCGAATCGACGCTCACTTATAATATGAGCCCAGGGCACAACTAGTAGCACTCCTGAAGCAATACTCCACCGTTTTCACCTGGAAACCAACATATCTGGCAGGCGTTGATCGACAGGTTATAGAACATAACCTTAATATCACGCCTACAAGAAATCTTGTTAAATAAAAGAAAAGGGCCCTGACAGCAGAACTGAACAGGGCCATAAATGCAGAAGTGGCTGATCTGGTGAATGTCGGCATACTCAGGGAATTAATTTTCCCAACATGGATAGCAAATCATGTTATGGTAAAAAGGCAAATGGTTCATGGTGAATGTGCATTGATTACTCAAACCTTAAGAACGCTTGTCCAAAGAATTGTTATCCTCTCTCGGAGATTGATCAGAAAGTCCAATCGCTCGAAGGTTTTCATCTCAAATGTTTCCTTGATGCGTCCAAGGGATACCATCAGGTACATATGAAATGAGAGGACGAGGCGAAAAGTGCCTTCCACACTGAGAAGGGCACTTTCTGCAATCATAAAATGTCGTTTGGGCTCAAAAATACGGGTTCTACATATCAAACGCTCATGGACAAAGTATTCGCCGATCAAATTGGAAGGAATATCGAAGTCTATGTCGATGACATGGTAGTTAAGAGCCACAATGAAGAAACATTTCTCCACGATGTGGAAGAAACTTTCCAAACGCTAGCTAAAGCGCAGATGAAGTTGAACCCAACTAAGTGTACTTTCGGGGTAGAGGAAGGGCAATTCCTTGGGTATCAAATATCCAAGGAAGGGATTCTGCCCACTCCCACCAAAATCCAGGGGATCCTCGAGTCGAAAACTCCCTACAACCTCAAGGGTGTACGGTAGATCAATGGTAGGTTGATGGCATTGGGTAGATTCATTGCCAAATCTGCAGAAAAGGCGCTTCCTCTGTACCAAACACTTGAAGGGTGCCTAGATAAAAAGAAGTTCAAGTGGACAGAAAAAGTAGATGTGGCATTACAGCAACTGAAAGATGCATTACACCAACTATCAGCTCTCGCTTGCCTACTACCAGGGGAAACACTACATATATATTTAGCAGTTCCCGAAGAAGCTATCTCCTCTGTGTTAGTAGTGGAGAGGGAAGGCAAGCAAGTCCCAATCCATTTTGTTAGTAGGGCCCTACAAGGACCAGAGGTCAATTACCTGGCCTTAGAAAAGCTGGTCCTCTCCCTGGTATTCGTTGTTAGACGGCTACGGAGGTATTTTCAAGCCCATAAGGTGGATGTTATGACTAGTTACCCGATAAAGCAAGTGCTGCTAAGGCCGGAAAAGTCTGGGCGCCTGGCCAAGTGGGCCATAGAATTAGGCGAACATGATATCCATTACCACCCCGGACTAGAATCAAGGCCCAGGCCCTCATAGAATTCATGGTCGAAATACAGGATACCATTAAGGGAGTGACGACGACAATCTCTGTCGACCCACTAAAGCCTGAAGCCGACAAAGAACTATGGAATTTATACACCGATGGTGCAGGAAGCAAGGAAGGCTCAAGTGTAGGCCTGATCCTCCAAAACCCCAACAGCGAAGAGACCACTTACATGTTGCGATTCGACTTCCAAGAATCTAACAATTAGGTAGAGTAAGAAGCACTCCTGGCTGGTCTGAGGCTGGCCAAAGAAGTTGGTGAAAAATAGCTAGCAGCTCTCAGTGATTCATTACTTATCACAAACCAGATAAATGGAACATATGAGGCAAAAAATTCAAGGATGCAGAAATAACTAGATGCAGTCCGCAACTTGACCATGACTTTCTAAAGTTTCTCAATAAAATAAATCTCCTGGGGAAAGAATGCAAGGGCGGATGCTCTCAGTAAGCTAGCCTCAACTTCTTATGATCACTTAACAAAGAAAGTGAAGTGCTCCCGGAGAGAAGTACCGATAACCAAAGGGTTAGTACAGTATCGACTACACCGGAATGGACTAAACCATACGTCAATTACTTGCGCCATGGTGTACTCCCGGATGCTCAGAGGAGGCGAGAAAAGTCAAGATTAGGGCATCACACTTCGCAATTAGAGACAAACAACTGTATCGTAGAGGGTATGTAAGCCCATGGCTAAAGTGCATCTCTAAAATAAAGGGGCAGACGTTCATGGAAGAAAGTCATTCCGGAGATGTGGCGACATATTAAGGCGCTCGAGCGCTCACGGGAAAAATACTCCGCCTAGGAGTATATTGGCCAGACATATACAACGACGCCGCAACCCTAACCAAGAAATGAAAAGAATGCCATGCCTTGGCTCCTTTCCAAAACCAACCGACCATGTTGTTGACCAGCATCACCAGCCCCTGGCCTTTCCACCAATGGGGGATTGACATTGTGGGACCTTTCCCACTAGCACCACGGGGTGTTAAATTTTTGTTAGTAGTCGTGGATTATTTCACTAAATGGATAGAAGCAGAACTGTTGGCCACCTCACTGGCAAGCAAATGATAAAGCTCATGACCAATAATATCTTGTCCTATTTTGGCACCCCCAGAATCCTTATAAGTGATAACTGATCAAAGAGTGGTGCGAAGACAAGAGAATCCATCGCCGATTCACGTCGGTAGCGCACCCTCAGGCCAACGGAAAAACTGAGATATCGAACAAAACCATAGTCAATGGTTTGAAGAAAAGGTTAATCATGTCAAAGTCCACCTGGGTGGATGAGCTCCCGACAGTACTATGGTCGTATTTTCCCATAGCAAGGTTAAGCATGGGAGAAATGCCATTTAGTCTAACCTATGGGACGGAAGCAGTCCTCCCATTGGAAATAGTGGTCGGCTCCTTGCGAACAGAGAGTTTCGAGGGAGCAGCCAATGAAGAAGGGCGACACCAGGACCTGAATATGATCGATGAAAAACGTGAGGCAGCACAGATGCGTCAAGCACTATACAAATCGCAAACTGAGAACTATTACAACTGCCAAGTCCGGGTCAAGAACTTCAAGGTTGGTGAATGGGTGCTAAGAAAGAACGAGTCCAGTCACACTGAACTACCGAGGAAACTCAGTGTCACTTGGGAAGGACCGTACAAAATTATGGAAGACCATAAGAATGGTGCTTATGTCCTAGAAGCTCAGGACGGGCGTGCCATTCCAAGAACTTGAACGCGCAGAGCATGCGTCATTTTTTATTCTTAAAACAAGCGTTCATGATAGATTTAATGCTAGCAAAGGCATTTTGTATTAGTTTAGAAATGTAAATGTAACCAGCAAAAATTAGTTTACCATCTGCAGTCTTATAACGCTCCAACATTAAAACTAGAAAAGAGAGAAAGCAATTCAGATGCTTCTTATTTTCAAGCTTGAAAAGTAAAACAAAGAGGTTGTGTATATTCACCGTGTGACAACAAGGACTGATCATCCAACGTCACACGAGCGAAATCGTTACAAGGAGGCAACCAGGGGGTTTGTATAAAAAGGCTCATAACCTTTCTCCCAAAACATGTTCATCAATTAAATTATAGCGAAAATATGAAAGAACATGTGACATAAGTGTAGAAGAGTAATAACCTTCCACTAACGAGAAAAACAAAACTGGGTGAGCCTCAAGATGATGATATTGACTACAACTAGGGTCTTTAAGTAGTAAATTAGAACAATTTTCTCAAGGACCAACATTAGTAAAGCATAAAGAGTTCACCAAATAAGGGAACTCAAACCAGGGGTATAAGCAAACCTTGCGTAAATACCATATGATGGCCAACATAAACCATACATGAAGCAATCAAACAAAAGAATATGTGCGGTAACAAGAAACATTCATACCCACAAAATTAAAAGTGAACATTGTCAAAGTCGCCAGACTCCCGGACTTTCAGACTGCCACTGAGGGCAGCAAAGACAAAAAACAAAGAAAGAAATAGAAAACATTGTTCATAGGAGTTACATCAAAACAAACCAAATAAACAACGCTAAGTATGGGCAAGGGTATTACCATCACCGAGTGAAGAGATTAGGCTAGGGTCAGACCCATCGCTCTAAGCATCTTGACAAAGATCGCGGAACCCGAACATGTCCAGACTGCCCAGGCGGAGATAGCCAACAAAATCTGTTTCAGTGAAAGTCGCCATGGCATCTTCCATCTCTTGGGTCTTAGTGGCCACGTCCACCTCAACCTCTCGATTCCACTCCCTGACAATCACCAGCTCTTTTTCCTTGCTCCACCCATGCCGCCACACAAGTTGCCTGCAAATGAACCAAGCCTTGAAGAAATTAAGGGCTCTTAATCACCCTGTCCACCACCCGGTTGAGCCCATCACTAAGGATCCACGAAATATCATTCTCCAGCGCCCCTTTTGCAGCGTTCTCAACAGCCAGATCGACCTCCAGTTCTGCCGTCCTCTGGCTGAGACTAGTATTCTCCAAACTCAGGGATCCCAAGCGATCGTTCAGGTGCCCCACCTATTCCTCCAAATTTTCCACTTGTTCTTTTAAGCTTGCCTTCTCGAGCAGTGCCACCTCCTGCTTGGCCTCCTAGCTGCGCTTGTCTGCTTCTATCTTTGCCACTTGGGCCTTCAGTTCTTCACATTCAATGCTCTTCCTGTCAGAGTCAGACTAGGTGGTCTCCATATCAGAGATGCGTTCAGTAGTTGCGGCCAAGTAAGATGACACTTGGGCGGCGACATAGCACAAGTCGTCGGCCATGTGCTCATCCACTTAGGGGCAGTTAAGGCCTCAGTTGTAGCAGGAGGAAAAGCGTGCCAACACCACTTAAGATCAGTGTCGTGATCAAAGACAAGGTCTTGGGAAGTTAGCCTCCAAGCTGGCTTGTAGGCATATGTATGAGAACCTACAAAAAGGGGGGCAGTTGCGGTTTTACCAGAAGAAGTTGATGCGTGACCTTGGGAAGGAGAAGACCCAGTCTTCGCCTTGGCTCCTCCAACAGGGGAACTAGGGATAGTCTTGTCGGTGTTTTCTTCCTCTATAAGATTGGGCGGTTCAGTCGCCCTGATTTGTGCCCCCTCGAGCAGTTTCGGAGGACTTTCATCGGGGGCATGGTTGGAACTCTTGGTACCCCTAGTATGAAACTCAGATTACGTTTCTTATGAAGAGGGGGCTCGGTGCTAGCCGTCCTAGTTCGACCACCGGAAGAGGCTTCTAAGAAAACAAAAATGCCTCTTGACACATCGAAGACTCCTCGGAGACCCGGAAGGTGTAGGATCCTTCTGAGAAGCGCCAGTGACAACGATGTCCTGTAGATCTGGATCCTTCTCAGAAGCGCCAGTGGCAATGATGTCAGAACCGACGGTAGCCTCGATTCCTCGACTGGAAACATGGGGTGGAAGAGTCTCCACCAGATCAACGTCGCGACACTGAAGTTCACCGTCGAATAGACCATAAAGAGATTTCTTTAAAGAAACAACCTCCTCCATACCTAAAAAAAAACAACGGCGGTTAACCAAAATGCCAATTAAAACATTCTTTGCCGATTAAAAAGGGGCAACGCGCATGAAAAAACAGTCTGAGAAGCGCAATACCTTCTTTCTCGACGAAAAACTCGGGCATCTTCCCGTGAGCCCTCCAAGCGGCGCTCATTCCGCCAGCGGCCTAGAAGAAATCAAGCCAATCTTCACCATTGATGTTGATCTTCTTTAGGGCATCAGCCAGATCATTGTCAGCACCAAAGAGTGTTGGAGCGCGGTCGATGTACACCTTAGCCCTTGGATAGCTGAGCACCACGAGGTCGTTGTTCACCCATAAAAACTTCTCCTATCAGTTCTTCTTCGATTTTTTTTATCATGGATAAGGATAGGGACTCCCCACGGACGAGACCGAGTAGAGGCATTAAATAAGAACTTGAAGGC
Source organism: Lactuca serriola (assembly GCF_051521515.1). NCBI lineage: Eukaryota > Viridiplantae > Streptophyta > Magnoliopsida > Asterales > Asteraceae > Lactuca > Lactuca serriola. The sequence goes on along the minus strand of NC_136410.1, from coordinate 74,299,048 downwards.
CGGAACAGTCGGCAGGCGGCCTAGGGCACGACAGAGGATTTCAAAACCCATTATCCTGTTTATAGCAACAGGGGTCAACTTTCTCACGGAAAACCCATATTCCTGGATAATCAGGTTGAAGAAGTCTATAGTAGGCAAACGCAGACATGATTCAAACAAAGCGATTGGAATGCCGACTTTTCCCTCGGGAGGATTGTAAAGTGGCGCATCAGGAAAAGGGATTTGCACTCCGTGTTCTAGGACAAACCCGAATCGGAACTGAAAAGATTCCCACTCTTCGGTAGTATGATCCCTTCCCAAGGAATGAGCGGTAGCCATGGAAGAATACGAAGAAAGGGTCAAAAAGGTTTCCTTGGGGCAAGAAGTTAAAGAGAGAAAAGTAGAAAGTAAGGAGGAAACGCCAAGAGGAACAAATTTTTAAATACCATTAAAGAGTCAGCGAACTGTTTTCATGATGAAACCGCCAAAGAATGGATATTTCAGCCTGCCAACTACATCAACTATCAGTAGCAACCCGCCACGTGTCTGTGAATAGACTAGAAAAACTCTGTTACGTCATGAACGTAGAAGCCTATTGGTCTAAGGGACTTGTTAACATTAACATGAATGGCCACGTTAAATGCAACAGAAGTATAAACGAGATGTTATCTCGCTAGAACCTTGGACTAGGCCAGAAGTTGGCCTAAGTAATCCAACACCGGGGTGGTAGTTCGTTTCCCTCAACGAGGAAAGAATATTCCCATGATCTTCTCGTTCACTAAAGACCAATTAGGACGTGACAAAAAGCTTAGGTGACGCTCAAAACTGACGTCACCAGGCAGTTAGTTAACGTGTGGTTGATTACCCCGGTTAGAGGAGGCCACATTTCACACTCATTGGACAAGGTCCCCACGATCTGTTAGTAACAGGTATAAAAGTATCTCTTCCGCCTCAAGGAAGGGATCCATATTCTCCCTCATGAATTTTACCCTAAATTCTCTCTCTCATAAAACTAACTTGATCGTCAGAGTGACGTTCCGGGAGAACACCGGGTCGTCCTTTAATGATCCTTCTATGTTGTGTTCTCAGGAAAGCTTCCAGGACAGATCCATCATCCGACACCCAAACCCCTGTAGAGCATGTCACAACAAATTCCAATCATGAGGTTTTGACCTCATATTCACCAGTGTTGTGACCTAACTTGGGAAAGACATGCATTGGACATGCATGTCTACAAAGAAATGATTTTTAAAACTTATTAGGTGTAAGAAAGCCTACATCAAAGTATGAATGTGTAACTTTAAGGATTAAGTGCTTAATGCATTAAGTTTGCCTTAATAGGTTTAACGATGTGGTGGGAGGCAGTCTCACGATTGTTTGTTGTGAGGCTACCACGTCATGAAAAATTCTTGGCCATAACGTGGTGGCCATCTAAGTTGAATTTTGGTTGTTGACTTTGAACGTTGAATGAGAGTCAACCAATCCAATTCATATTTGTCATACCCCCAAACTGGAACGGAGGAAACGTTCAGGGCGGAGGACGTCATGTACAATATCACAACAATTGCATAATAGTAATCAAAGCAAACAAAACCATTATATTGATAAAATATAGTGTTTACATATGTTCAATACATAGTTGTTATGATATCAAAAGTGTATTGCAAAAGTATAACAGATGCGAATCTATGATCTACGTATTCTCAAAACCTGTGGGTGTACCTGTCAACCGGTTCCCTGAGAATACAAGTGGCTTTGACAGTGTATCAAAATTTAAGTTGGTGAGTTCATAAGTATATTTTTGAGATGGAAAGCTTGTCTTTGTTCATTGAAAATGTTATAGTGTACTTCCATAAAGTCCAATATTTTATTTACTGAATAAAATGCAGTCTTAGGACTTAAGACCAAAATGTATGTTTGTTATTGTACTCTAAAATAGTGAACTGTACTCTAAAATAGTAAACTATACTCTGAAATAGTAAATGGTAGTCTTATTAATGAATACAACTATATCATGAATGTTTCTTGAAATCATATGTTGTACTAATGTACTTTGCACTGAAAATAGTAGTGTATCGTAGTAGTGTTTGTATGGAAACCTTTTGTATGTGTGCCTAGAACCCACCATTTGTAGTGTAAACTAGTATACTGTGGTTTCATTATTTAAAATAAAACTTTTGAAGTAATGATAATCCCGTAAAAAATGTTTTAGTTGATACTATTGTGAGTTTCATATAACCATACTGATATAACCTAGTGGCCTATACAACGTTCTTCAGGCGTCGGAATGTTATTCCATTTGTCACCCCATGCCTGTCGGCCTAGTTGTTGCAAGCAACTCAGGTGCGGGATTGTCAGTCCTGTATAGATATACACAAATTCATGCTCTCCCTCTAGGAGACTCTGGTTATAATTTATCGGACTTAGACATGTACCCTTATGGGTACAACGAAGTAGTGCCTCACAGCCATGTATTAACTAGTTTATGTGTAGTGTAGTAGTGTTGTCTTGTACTTGAATCTGTATGTATTGCATTGTAGTAGTGTACTTTGTATTGTAAAATAATCATACTTAAATAATTTTTTTAGTAGTGTATCCTTGAATTAGTGAATAGAGTAGTGTTCCATAAACTGTACCTATTATAGTTTATACACTTGTTTCTGTATAGAGTTCTCGAGCTTGTAAAATAGTGTAGTGATTCTCAAACTATACCGATTATAGTTTATATGTATGTTCTTGTATCGTTTATTGAATTTAGCAAAATAGTGTAACGATTCACAAACTATACCTATTATAGTTTAAATGTATGTTCTTGTATCGTTTGTTGAACTTAGTAAAATAGTGTAGGGATTCACAAACTATACTTATTATAATTTGAATGCATACTCTGTAATGAACTAGAAACCTTTGCAATTTATCAGTGTGTATAAAGCAGTAATAAAAGATTTGAATAAGGTTCCCTTTTTGCTCGGCATGTTACAAAAGGGTTAAAAATATATATAAATATATTTTGATAAATGCAGCGATAAATCGGTTTCAAACAATTGCAAATCGTTTGAATGTTAACACAAGAGTCCGTGTATCCCCCCCCCCAAAAAAAAACATTGAAAAATAGTGAAAACGTAGGGGGATGAACTCACCTCTAGTGTGTGTTCGAGTCTGGATAGCAGAACTGTAGAGATGTTCCTCGGGTTAGCGTACGTGGAAATAACGGTATCCTAATATTATTTAAACACGTAATCATATTTAAATTAGCGAAATAATTAATTAAAGTGTTAGGCAACACTTAATTTATGTAAGGAGTACTTACAAAAATTACCGAGAATTATTTGAAGTGATGATAAGGGTTTTCGGTCTATCCCTCACCGAAATCCCTTGATTTCGCTCTAAAAACCTTAACCAAGACCTAAGTTCATGGTCTTAAAGGGTTCTAGGTCTGAGTGAGTTATCGGTCCAAGTGGTTTTCGGTCAGGCTTGAAGATTTGGAGATTGTTCTTGGTGTTCTTGATGAAAATTATGAAGATTTGAAGGATTTTGCTTGAAGATTTGAAGATTCTTGTATGATACTTGAGAGCAAAATGGGTGTGTTTTCGGTTGGAAAAGTGAGAAATGACCTATGCATTCGATTTAAATCATATATATCGAGAGGGTTCTCGGTCGGAAGGGAGTTTTCGGTCTGGGGAGTTCTCGGTGGGGTTTGCGGTCAGAGGGCTTTTGGCCGAAAAGGGTTTTCGGTGTGAAGGTTCTCAGTTCCAAAGAGAAAAGTTTTTATTTTTAAGTGCATTTTATTCCAAATACTTATATAAAAACATCATTTATATAACTTTAATCATATTTAACCCTTATGATCTTAACAAAATCAACAAAATTTGAATTTTATTTAAAGGGTTTGACTTTTATTGACATGAAAAATAACGGTTTGTTACAATATTAGTCTTACTTCATAATTGGTCTCATACTTATAATCGACTATGATCTTTTAGAATAATAATATTATTCATGGATTAAACATGTTAATATAGAACACAACAAATATTGATGTGATGATCATATCCCAATATATCAACATTAAATATAATATTTTTGTCTTAATGTTCCAATATCCAAATACTAAATCCAAATCAAAATACCATTTCTAGAATAATGAAGTCATATAGGTGAAGTGTGACCACTCATACTTAGCTTAAAAAGAAGGACTGTATTAATGGGCCTAACTAAATTTAATTTGTGTGAATTCTACAAATACTATAATCTCCATTTTTTACTTTACTTTAAGTATAGTTAAATATATTGGAGAATATAATTGGGTTTCTTTCATGAAATAGAGACTTTTAGCTTGATTAAGTATACTCTCTAAGTCACAAAGATTTCTATGTGATCCTTGAATGGCAGAAATCAACATAGTTTTTCAATGAACTCATCCATCTAATCATACTTGATTTCAACTTCTGAAGCAGTAGTGTATTCTTATTTAGTAGATTGTGCAATTATGTTTTGCATGTGTCACATCCCAAAACCGAGAACGGCGGAAACGTTCTGGGGTGGAGGACGTCATGTAAAGTATCACAACAATGCAAAGTAGTAAACAAGCAACAACATCATCCATTGCATTAATAGTATAATTTTAAATACAAGTGTGTCCTTCCAAAGTATAAACAACCTAATGAATATTCAAAATAAAAGACGAGTCTTGACTGCTCCGCCTTCACAAAACCTGGTCGTCGTACCTGTCTATTGGTGACCTGAGAATACAAGTTATTTTGAAAGCGAGTATCAACAATAAAGCTGGTGAATTCATAAGTATTAATGTGTCTTTGATTTGTAAAACTGTAAAGAAAGACTTGTAAATGTTTGAAGAAAAGTTTGTATAAGTATGAAAGTGTTTGTAAGTAATTGTAAACATTTGAAAACCCTAGAAAATCCCATATTTCCTACTAGTATAAAAGTAGTCTTCTACCAAGACTCGACTGTTTTGAAAGTAGCCTTCTACCAAGACCCGACTATTTTGAAAGTAGTCTTCTACCAAGACTCGACTGTTTTGTATGTAAGCATCACTGTAAATGTGACGGTTTTTCCCTATTTAACTATTATTATAAAACTATAGTTTACCTCGTCGTTTATGCGTAAGAGTCACAATATAAAGGTAATAAGGAAAATAGTCTATCTATATCAAATATATCCTACTTCGTCGTTTATGTGAATGTGTCACAAAGTACAGGAAGGAACATAATATAATAACTAAAAATTGTATCCTTTTGTACTAGGATATACACAACGTGGAAACTCACCGAACAGTATAACCATAGACACCCGTCGATGATCATTTTCCCTATTGTAGCTAACAGCTTTGGGTGTGGAATGGTAAGTCCCGAAACGTTTGTAACAGATTCTATGTAATAGTATCTATTAAACTAATTAATGTAAATTTGTTAATGTAAGCATATCTATGTAAATGTATTCTTTTAAGCGTATTCATGTAAGCGTATCTATGTAAACGTATTCATGTAAGCGTATCAATGTAAATGTACTCATGTAAGCGTATCTATGAAAACATATTCATGTAAGCGTATCTATGTAAACGTATCTATTCATATAGTATGTAATGTATTAGTATAGACTCATGAGTGAACTGACTCTTGTGTGATTCCTTGTACTTGGAATAGTAAGTAGTATCTCCTAACTATACCTATTATAGCTACTAGTAATGTACGTGTATAACCGAAGTATGCCTTTGCTACCCCAAAGGTACTGAACTGACTAATGGAACTTTTATGTCTATATATGTATACATGATATATAACTAATATTTAGACAACATTCGAACAAATAACTGATGCCCTAAGGCCACATCCCAACGAGGAAAAGGAAATAAAGCAAGTTAGCCATCCTAAGTCCTTTAAACATTTCTTATATAACTATACATATATAGGAATGCATTTGACAATATAAAAGTATAAAAGAGTTTTGTAAAACTTTTGAAGAGTTTAATAACTAAGAAATGATGACTTGATGTCAGTCTGTAAAACAATTTGAAAGAAGTTTGATTGATAAGCACAGTTTAAGTATAAGGAAACCTTTATTTGAAACACAATTGTAATAAAGTTTGAAATGAAACATACAGTATGTAAGACAGTTTGATAAGATGTTTTAAACATGTAAAAACATTTGAGAAAGCCATTTGAAGTAATTTGTTTGGTAACACAGCTAAAGTGTAGTAAATCCATTTGTATGCTAGTTATTAATCACATGTGATTGATGTACTAAATAGCATGATTCAACTTGTATTCCCCCCCCCCCATAAAAGCATTTATAAACATTTAGAAATATTTAAAGGTTAATTAAGGGGTATGAACTCACCTGCAGTGAGTGGATCGAATGGAAGTGTCGGAGAAGTGCTTGGTGTCAAGTGAAAACTTAAACACACACAATGATCCTAATAACATATAAAGACATATGTATACATACAATTAGTGATTATAACACTAATTAGACAAGTATAAACATTCTAAGGCGTGGAAAACACTTTGGTCAAAGTGTTAGGAGGCCATTGGGTTGCAACAAAGGAGTATAAGGCTTTGTAAGTGAGTTTATGGTCCATAGACCATACTTGTTGGAGTTTACGGCCCAGGGGAGTTTACTCCTGGCTGTAAACTCTCAAATGGGTCACCAAATGAGGCTTAAAACTATTATGTCTTAAGTGGTTAAGTGTTCCAAGGCTTAAACAAGATGTTGGGTGGGTTTAAGGTCCAAGAATGACCTTATATTGAGTTTGCGGCCTGGGGACCACTTCCCCATGAATTTATGGCCGTAAACTCATGGTATGAAGTACCATTTTGTTTCTTGAAGTCTCTAGTTCAATGGTGTAAGGTTCTATACTAAGTTCCAAGGCTTGGTAAGGTGTTAGGATGCATTTTGCCCCACTAAAAGGGGTTTATGGCCCAAAAACATGCCTTGGCCGCAAACTCCTTGGATCATGTGATTCTTTATGTTTTCTAAGCCCTAAACATGTTAAAACTAGTGTACAACGAGTTAGAACAAGAGTACTTACGATCTAGGAGCTTGAATGGTCGTTTTTGGCCAAGAACACTAGTGTGTGTTCTTGGTGAAACTTGAAGATCTACAAAATGGAATGATTTCACGGATGAAATCATGTAAGATCACTAGTTCATGTAAGATATCAACTAGTTAGGACAATAAACTTACGAGATTTGAAGATCGGGGTTGGAGATCGAGATGATACTTGAGAGGATTTCAGTCAAGGGAAGTAAAGGAAAGAACTAATGACCACATTTTCATCATATAAGATGGAGTTTACGGCCCACATGGAGTTTACGGCTGTAAACTCCCATGTGGTGGCCGTGAACTCCTTGTAAGGGTGTTTAAGGTCGTTTCTTTGAGCTATAACTTCAGCAGATAAACCCCGACACTTATCCCTTAAGTGTACAAGGCTCAGAACGCTCAAATAAACTTGTAATTGTGCTAAAAAGATAACAGAAATGAGTTTGGCTTTCAATGAAGTGTTTGACTGTTCGGGATAGAAATTTTCGGGTTGTCACATTATCACCCCGTTAGAGGGAATTTCGTCCTGAAATTAGAATTTAGGTAAAGAAGTAGGCATGAATAATCGAGTATGGAGGTGGGGATACTTCCTATTCGATTGATTCTCATGCTCCCAAGTGAATTTAGGTCCTTGGTTGGTATCCCAACGAACCTTCACTAATGGGATGCGGCTTTGCTTCATCCGCTTGACCTCTCGGTTCATGGTCACTACGGTTCTTTCATGAAGGCGAGGCTCTCGTTGATCTCGATCTCGTCGAGTGGGATTACAAGAGTCCTGATTGAAAGGTACTTTTTCAAGTTTGAGACGTGGAGGGTAAAATGTACGTTACTGATTTCGCGGGGTAGGTTAAGTCGTGGATGCTTCTTTGCTCTTTCTTACTACGAGAGCAGATAAGTAAGTCATTTACAAGGACAATGACGAATTGATCCGAGTAAGAATGGCGTACCCTATTCATTAAGTTCATGAATACTACGGGAGCATTGGTCTTATCCGAGGGGTATCACTACGGACTCTTAGTGTCCGCATCGAGTTTGGAAGATTTTCCTCGGGACATCCTTCACTAACTCTCGTAACTGGTGATATTCGGATCTCAAGTCTATTTCTGTAAGGTAAATAGTTCCTTGCGGTTGGTCAACCGACTCATCTATGCGGGGCAGAGGGTAATGATTTCTAATGGAAATCTTGTCAAGGTCTCCGATAGTCGATGCTCCTACAAAACATTTGTGACATCCTCATTTTCACGGCCAGAAAAGACCGATTTTTTTTATGCTTTGTTTGAAAATCAGACTAACATTTTAAATGAAAGTATTGCGGAATTTGTCCCAAAACAAAATATGAAAAAGATTTATCAAAAGCATTTCCAAGGAAATGTATTTCATTAAAAGACTTGGGATGTCATGTTTGATACAGATCAAAAGCATAAACAATACAATATAAGCCTTACTACATTATTTCGTATCTACATGCCTATATCTGTAATCCCTCATCCCAAAACATCACATCTATGCTCATGCGCCACTACCTGTAATACAAGAAAACTGAGTAGGTCAGGTTGGCGAGCCTGGTGAGCACATAGGGTTTTCAACCCACAATAAATAAGTTTATTAATTTCACCAATCAACAATAACCCGATTACCCATTCCCGTTATCCTCACTTTACGTCCCTAAACACCTATCATAAGGGACCTAGCCTAAGGATCATCATCGGGATGGACACTACTGCTAAGTGGATTCCTTAGCAATAAATGTCATAAAGGCAACCATGTGGGCTTAGGGGGGTTTAGAGCACTTAGAGAGAGAAAGTAATGAGAGAAGTATTGAAGAAATGGTGTGAGAAATTGGCTGCCTTCGCACCCCTTTTATAGGTTCGAGGCGTCGCAAGTACGCTGGGCGTAAGGAGGCTACGCGGGGCGTAGTCCTCGGATAAGGCTTCCAGGTCGGATCCAGTTGGCTCGCACGCGCCTACTCTCGGAGTGGATAAGAAGCGAACGTACGCGGGGCGTACTAGGCCTCGGATGCGGGGCATAGCGAAGCGACGTGTCACCATCCGAAGCGAGCACCGTGAACCGCAAGCGACGGCTGTGATCTTGCCACGTCATCAATTGAGCAATGGGCTTCGCAAATTCGAATGAAATCTTTAAAAATTCATAACTATCGCATACGAGATCCGTTTTTGACGTTATTTATATCCACGCGAAGGTGGGAACGTACTCTACAACTTTCGTTTAGACTCCGTATGCTAATTTTGACTTGATTTGAGATTTTATATTATTAACAGGTCGGGACAGGATTGGTCCGTTAAATCCTCATAATTTCTTCATCCGACGTCCGTTTTCGCCCATCTTTTTCTCGTTACGCTACTATTAACGAGATCTTCGATTCTCATTTAGGTCATGTCGGCTAAAAATCACCCGATCTAATATTCGAATTTCGGGCTGTACACTGCTAATCCGAAACTTCGAAAAATCATAACTCCTTCATATGAAGTCAGATTTGGGCGTTCTTTTTAGCGATGTTCTTAGTTTAACATATTCTACGAGTTTTGTTTAGAGAGCTAAGGCTAAATCTCTCTCTATCGTAAATTCATTATTTACGCTTCCCGGTATCGTGCCGGTTCTGTCGCGAAACTTCAACGGGTCATAACTTATTCGTTATAACTCGGATTTCGGCGTTCCTTATATCCCCAGAATTCTTGTTTCGACCACTACAAATTTATGTAGAGATATCAGGCTTATCTCACACTTTAATTTTGACGCTTATTTTTTTATTCTTTATTAATTATACATTTATAATTAAATAATAAGCACATAAATACACATAATTCACATAATACTCAAATATTTCATCTTTATTACTTCAAAAAGAGTTACAATAGTTGACCTAAACTATTACATCGTCAAAAATGCTTAGCCCTGAAACCCGGGCGTTACAACATTCGTCTGCCTTTAGATTTACTACAAGACTGTTGCTGCGAACAAGGTATACTACAAAAGGCAAGTATACGCAGCACGAGGGTCCCTTTACTGACGGGATCTCGCAAAAGATAAGACTCGAGTTACACTAGTTTAAAACAGTTTAAAAGCATACTTAATACTGACGATTGGAAGGGAATCTATACTATAGTAGGGTCCTTCGTTGCGTCTTTCCATTCTGAGGTCAAACTCCTCCTGTTCCACCGTTGTTCTTCTCTGTTGGGCAGTCCCTCTTGAAGTGTCCCATTACGCCACATAGATGGCATGTCTGAGAAATTTTGACATTGGTGGTCGAAGTAATGTGTTGAATCCGAGTTCTGCAGAAGCGGGTAGTATGTTCGTTCTTGTTGCAGTTATAGCAGTGTAACTGATGACAACTACCTAGATGATGGAAGTTGCACTTATTGCACTTCGGTAGGTTTCCAGCATACTGTCTGACTGGGTTAGGGGCGATTGGAATACCAGAAGGGATGGTAGTAGGAGGTACAAATGTCGTGGCTGCGAAGGTTGCCATACGTTGTTGTCTTTTGCTCGCCCCTTGGGGTGATTTGCCTTTAGCTTTAGCCTAGAACCCTCATTTGTTATTCTTGGGCTTGAGATTCGGGACGTTGTGGTAGTTCGTTACTTGTTGAGGTACTTGATTGTTACTTGGATTGGAATCATTGTTAACAATCCCACTAACATTCGCGTTGTTAGCGTTAAGGTGAGTCAGAACAGCTGTCACAGCAGCTGAGACTGCAGCTTGAAAGGTAGTTGCATCAATCTGAAGAGTTGGTGTTTGATTGATGGGTTGATCACTTTTCTTCGGCGACATGATTATGTTACACGGAAAGGAAATGAATTCGTGAGCGGATATGGTTGAACCTAGATGTAGTTCGATCGTTCATGTAAAGAATAGGAATATGTTCTCGTGGGTTCGACCTACATCCCTATGATGCAGTTCTAGTAAAGAGTAGAAGTAAGTTCGTAGAATGGTCTAAAGACGTTTGTTTTTCAAGTCGGGGTACCATCGGTTGGTAAATAACATGATCCAACCTTTAAAAGAGAATTGTGAATGATCCCTGAGTTAAATTACCCTAGTCCAATAACTTGACTAGAGTGGGTTTTAGGTAGACCCCAACAAAAGTATGATGAAAGTATTTGAACAATGAGTGACACAGAAGTTAGCCGACTTTCAATACCGATATTCATGACGTAACAAGTTTGGGAAAAATTGACCTTGTAGAAGGTCTTACATCACATCCAGGGTAGAAAAGTCTTGGCCGCATAAAGGCTTAACTAAAAGTACTTACAGTACAAGATAGTTACATAGAAAAATGCCACATAGGACATAGACAGGAAAAAAATTCTTTGAAACGAGGAAGGAAAGTAAAGCATTTTCTACTGGTGACGGTCATCCCTCTGGTGAACTCTCAGTTCAGCCAGTTGACGTTCCATGTCAAGCAGGTGTCTTTCGTACACTCTCTGGCGTACCCGGAGCTCTATGACTTTGGCTCGTGTTTCAGCTAGTGCTTGTAGCAGGGTCTCATGGTCTCTCTCAGATCTCTCCTGAGTGTGTTCGAGGCGATTGGTGCGGATGGTATGCATTCATGCAATGGCATCAACCTCTGCGATACGATGGAGAGCTGTCATGCCCTGAATCTCGTTTCGGGCAACTCTACGGACCAGAATTGGAAGAATTATGTCTGCTGAGCTGTTGAGTTTTGAGCATTCTAACACTTCCTAAGTGTACATGCAACCCTAATAAACCTTGGATCTATGTTTGTCTATAATACATGCAAAATTTGTTTTCCAAGGTTCATAACTTATCTAGCATGGCATGTGGAACTTTTAAACATAAAAGAACTAGATGAATTACATACCTTTTGATGAGTGTTGATTCCTTGGAGTTTGAGAGCCAAGCACCAATAATGTGAATGCCTCAAATGGAAATCACAAATCACCACAAACTTGGAAAAACTTATGAAAGTGTATACTTTGCACTAGAAATCGGCCACCACTTCTCACACACACTAGTGTGTCAATTCATGCACCATAGGCTTGTTTATATAGTGTAGATGATTAGGGTAAACCCTAATAACCCATGTCTTTTCCTCTTCCAAGGATCCATGGGTTAAAAGCTCCATGGATCATCCATGGACTTCCATATAAGCTAAGCCCATTCCCAAATGAGTGTTAGCCCATATCATATAAATATAATAGCCCATGATTTAATTAGTCATCCTTTTAATCACTAAATCAATTCATAATTAATTTAAGATTAAAACTTAATTAAATAACATGACTTTATATTAATATATTATAACTTATAATATATTAATAAAACATAAGTATACAATTCTCATAATATTATCCATAAATCGTTTGGGTGAAGTGCAACCCAAATGGACCATGCCGGGTCGGGTCAAGTATATACCAAATAAGACACCTTATCCAATAGACTCCCACTTGGATAAGTCTAATAACTGTATTTGCCTATATTACTTCAGTAACCAACCGGCAATCGTAGCTCTCGAAAACTCTGTTGAACTATGAAGCGCCATTTTAGATAAGTGATCATATAGTCCTCTGTTCTCATGATATCAGCCGGACAAATACATGGAACAATGTCTTACTTATTATTTGGCAGTTGTTTCCCGATTTCCGATTCGTTTGACAAAGAACTTAACTGAACACATCAATTTAGTTCTGACCAGTCCCGACACATGGGTCAACACAAAATCATCGAGGGGCCCAGATATCGTTTCTATTTCTAGAAGGAACAAATAAACATCGACTCATATGCTTGTTCTACTACTTGTTGAATTGCACACAAAGGCACGTTTTATAACATCAAGTTATTGATGCGTTTTCGTGCAATAAATGCACAACCAACTCATAGGTAACAACTCACATCTCTAGGTTTTGAAGACTTATATGATATTATCGTCTCATGATCACTCGAGATAAATTCCATGAAGTGATACAAGTGAGCGTGGGTTTATTCCAATACTCATAACTTATGAGCACTCATGAACGTTGTAGCAACCATTGCTATGTCTAAACACCTTTAGCCATCTACAAACCCAATTCATGACAATCTTGATTCATACCTACTTCCGATGTATGACCGATTGTGGAGGTTTGAATAAATTAATTATTCTAGAAGTCAAAACATGCAAAACTGAAACAATAGTAAATAATTGACAATGATAGCAACACTTTACTCATAAATAAGTCACAAATTTTATTCATCATCAAACGTCGATTACATTTTACAAGTTTCAAAAAAGGCTATCTAATCTGTAAAAATGATATCGTCCCTCATCCCGATGCGCCTCGCATGCTGCAAATGCTTAACCCTCGCCAGTCCCTTCGTAAGGGGATCTGCAGGGTTCTCATCTGACGATAACCTCTTTGCCACGAGGAGTCCTTCCATCTCGTGTCTTATAAAGTGATATTTTCTGTCAATATGTCGGGATCTGCCATGATCTCTCGGTTCCTTGGCTAAGGCAACCGCACTATTGCTGTCACAGAAAATCTCCATAGGCTCTTTAATAGCTGGTACAACTCCAAGGTCTCCGATGAAGTTCTTCAGCCATATCGCCTCCTTCGCTGGTTCACTCATTGCTATATACTTGGATTCACAAGTCGAATCAGCCACTGTCTCCTGCTTGGAACTCTTCCAATAGATTGCCCCTCCATTTAGGGTAAAGACCCAGTCCGACTGAGAGCGGAAGTTATCCCTATCAGTTTGAAAACTAGCATTACTATACACTAATACTCTCAAGTCATCACTCCCACCAAGGGTAAGGATCCAAGCCTTAGTCCTCCGCAGGTACTTGAGAATGTTCTTTACTGCGGTCTAATGAGCCTTTCCAGGGTTCCCCTGATATCTGCTGACCATGCTCAAAGCAAAGGCCACATCAGGGCGAGTACAAGTCATAGAATACATGATCGAGCCTACAGCAGAAGCATACGGTAATCGACTCATCTCTGTTATCTCAGCCTCTGTATTGGGACTCTGAGTCTTACTCAGTTTGGCATTGCTTTGGATCGGTAAATCTCCTTTCTTGGAATTCTGCATGTTGAACCTTTTCAACACCTTAGCCAAGTAGGTACTCTGACTAAGTCCAATTAGTCTTTTACTTTTTTCTCTTAATATCCTTATCCCTAGGATATAGGCAGCTTCCCCTAGGTCCTTCACAGCAAAGCACTTCCCAAGCCAGGACTTAACCTCCTACAAGGTTGGAATGTCATTTCCTATAAGTAGTATGTCATCTACATACAGTACCAAGAAGCTAATTATACTCCCACTAGCCCTGACATACACGCAAGACTCATCTTCACTTCTCGAGAAGCCAACTCTTTGACCTTCTCATCGAAACAAAGATTCCAGCTACGAGATGCTTGTTTCAATCCATAAATGGATTTCTCAAGCTTGCACACTCTATTAGGGTATTCTGCACTGACAAAACCCTCTGGCTGATTCATGTACACATCCTCAGCCAACTTTGCATTAAGAAAAGCAGTTTTGACATCCATTTGCCATATTTCATAATTATGAAATGCAGCAATGGCTATCATAACCCTAATAGACTTAATCTTTGCTACCGGTGAGAAGGTTTCATCATAATCAATACCCTGAGTCTGAGTAAAACCCTTCGCAACCAGTCGAGCCTTATAAGTGTGCACTTTTCCTTCCATGTCGGTCTTCTTCTTGAAGATCCATTTGCACCCGACTATTTTACAGCCTGGTACATTGTCAACCAAGTTCCAAACTTGATTGTCATACATGGACTGTATCTCGCTGTCCATAGCCTCATTCCATTTAGCAGACTCCGGGCCTGCCATGGCTTCCTTAACACTGCTAGGTTCATCCAAATTTACCAGTGTACTATCACTGATAAATGTATCACCTTCCGTAGTAATATGAAAACCATAATAAAACTTAGGTGTGTTCCTAACCTGTGTGGAACGCCTCGGAGGTACAGACTCGTCAACTGGCTCAATAGGAGTTTCCTCCTCAGGTTGATTGCTAGTGTCTGAGGTTCCTTCACTAATTGATTCTTGTATTTCTTCAAGGTCAATTTTCCTCCCACTATCTCCTTGGCTAATAAACTCTCTCTCACAAAAGACCCCTCTTCTTGCTACAAAGACCACATTCTTACTGGATCTGTAGAAGAGGTAACCGAAGGATTTCCGTGGGTAGCCGATGAAAATACACCTTTCACTTCAGGGTTCGATCTTATCATGATCTCACACCTCATGAAAGCTTCGCAGCCCCAAACCTTGATGTGGTCCAAATTGGGAACCTTCCCAGTCCACATCTCATGAGGTGTTTTGGTAACCTTCTTTGTAGGGACTAGATTAAGGATATGGGCGGCAGTCTCTAAGGCATACCCCTAAAAAAGAGATTGGTAGCGAAGCTCGACTCATCATAGAGCGAACCATGTCTAACAAGGTTCGATTACGCCTCTCATCCACACCATTTAGCTGTGGTGTCCTGGGAGGAGTAAATTGTGAGACAATCCCACACTCCTTAAGATAGTCAAGGAACTCGGTACTAACATACTCACCACCTCGATCGGATCGAAGCATCTTAATGTTCCTGCCCAATTGATTTTTTACTTCATGTTTAAATTCTTTAAACCTTTCAAAGGTTTCTGACTTATGTTTGATTAAGTAGACATAACCATATCTACTAAAATCATCAATAAAAGTCACATAATACCGATTAGCATCCCTTGTGGCGGTTTTGAATGGTCTACATACATCAGTATGTATTAGGTCCAACAAACCCTCACCCCGTTCACAAGTACCAATGAAGGGTGATTTTCTCATCTTTCCAAGTAGACAAGATTCACAACTATCATCCGATTTAAGGTCAAATGATTCCAAGACTCCATCCTTTTGGAGTTGGCCTATGCGTTTTCTTGTTTACATGTCCAAGACGACAATGCCACAATGATGCTTTTTATAGGCTAGTAGAAGAATCAATATACAATACATTATTTCCTAAGTTGTCTACAACCGACACAGTTTCATACACACCATCACAAGGTAATGCTTTAAAATAAAAGACATTATTAAAGAAAACATTAATACCACCACATTCATTATCAAACGAAAAGGTAAAACCTTGTTTGTACAAACCATGAAAAGAAATAATAGTTCTCGCCATTTCAGACGAGTACACACATTTATTCAAATCTAACTTTAACCCACTACTTAGCAACAAGGTATAAACTCCAATCTTGGAAACAAGTGAAGCCTTCCTATTTCCCATAATTAGGTTTATCTTCCTGTGCTCCATATCCTCACTTCTTCTTAGGCCCTGCAAATCAGAACATATGTGAAATACCACATCTTGTATCAAGCACCCAAGAGTTAGAATATGGTGAGTTATTATACAATATTGTGTAAATACCTGCGTGGGTGGGTTTCACTTTCCCATCCTTTAGATCTTGCAAGTACTTAGGGCAGTTTCGCTTCCAGTGCCCCCTATCGTGGAAATAGTAGCAATCAGCATCCTTGGGAATGGCAGAAGGAGTGACAGAACCGCTCTTGGTCCTTGATGAGGAGCCTTCAAGAGACTTTCCCTTGGTACCCTTCGAAGGGGACTTCCTCTTTTTCCCTTTGCCTTGCCCGATAGCCAAAACAGGGGTAGATGTTGGAGTAGGAGTGGTAGAGGTAACAACCGACTTGCCCTTAAGACCGGTTTTAGCAGTCTTCAAGAGTCCTTGAAGTTTGCTAAGAGTAACTTCCTCCTTGTTCATATGATATGTCATACAAAATTGGTCATAACAAGAAGGTAAGGAGTGCAAAATGATGTCAATTGCCAACTCCTCAGGGAAGTTCACGTTTAGCTTGAGCAAACGGTCCACGTACCTTTGCATCTTTTGCATGTGGCCCGTGATGGATTTTCCATCCTTAATGCGGGTTGTTATCATGGAGGAGATTATTTCATACTGCTCTTGACGAGCACTCTGATGGTACCTTTCCATCAGGTCTTGGTGCATCTCAAAAGGGTAAAAGTCCTCATAGGACTTTTGGAGCTCAGCTGTCATTGTGACCATCATGATGCATGCTACCTTAGTAGCATCCCTCTCATGCGTCCTGAATTCAGTGACCTCCTTAGGATTATCAGTGGACTCATCAAGCTCCTTTAAATCCTTATCGAGGACATATTCCTTGTCCTCATAATGAGTAACCATCCTGATGTTCCTAATCCACTATGAAGTTGGAACCATCAAAGATGACTCTCCCACAAAGATTCATGAGCGAGAAAGAGCCAGTTGGGTTAGAGCCCGAAGCATTGTTGTTGGAAGACATCTGAAAGAAGAAAGCAAGTTTAGATTAGATATATAGAGTCCTTAATAAGACACCCAATTGTAATATTAAGGCTAGTATCCAATCACAATATATTATACTTAGAAGAGGGATGTTGTAATCTAAGTAATAACATATTTGAAAGGTAGGTGAATGACGATTCACCAATTTCCACCATGAAAAACGAAATGAATTATTAGGTTTTAATTGGATTTGAAATTCCTAGATTCTTTTGAGATTCATTGAACTTTTCAATCGCATGTTTCAATCTCGATTGTGCCCTTCAAGTTTTGTGACTGGGATGCCGAGGATCACAAAACAAGGTGTGAATAACCATGCTAATTCACTTGGTACCCTTAATATTATCACCTAATAAATGTGTCGGTTAACCACACATGCTCCATTGATCTATGACAAACATTAAGTCACCCTTCGTGATCCTTACTAGTCCAAGTTAGTGTGCCGGTCAACCACACACGCTCCACCAATGACTTGGTAAGGTACAAAGTGTGAATTCCATGGACTAGCACCATGTTCACATTTTTCCTAAAGTAACTAAGATTGGGAATTAAAATATTTAGTTACTTTATAATAATCATTATACTTTTAATGAGAATTTAAAGTCATTGTCCTACCCGTTCGACTAACGACCCTCCACCGATCAAGGAATCGGTGGGTGAGAGTGGACACCCATTAAGCTTCCATTTTATAGGCAACAACCTTATACCCCCTTATAAACCGGCTTCGTGAATGAGGCCTACTAACGGTAAAACGACTTATTCTTATACATATATATAATAATTAACCATTAATGTTATAAATAGTATAAGTGTTGAATTTTAACTATTAAAACTCTAAGGTTCGGAATTAAAGTTTATTAAAGTGTGTGAAACTTTACAAATTCCAAAACTTGAGGGCAAGTTTTGTAACTATTCAAAACTTTTCATTTCATAACTTATGAATTAAAAGTTCATAAAAATGAAGACTCTTCATTTTTATTTAACTTATGTGTTTTAAATGTGTTTTTAAAAGAAGTGACCTTTGGATATCCATAACTTAAGGACAAATTATGGACTCCATTAAAACACATAAATGATCAAGAATTAATCCTAAACAATTCAGCAAATAATTCCTATCATCTTCTAAATTCATAAGAACATGAACATGATCATCAAAGTTTCAAGGATTATATGAACACATACAAAGCATGAAATTTTGATATAAACTATTGTAAATGGATTAGAACAACCATTACACCAACTAAAACAAGTTTTAAAACACCAAAACAGTTTAGGGTAATGTTTCTAGTCCATTTCCAGCAGAAAAAGTCGAAAATCTGCATTCTGAGGCTTCTACTCGTCGAGTGCACGAACCTACTCGACGAGTAGGATGAATTTAGTCATGGACTCGGCGAGTCCCCCCATGGACTCGGCGAGTTCATCATGCAGACAACAAGAAAATCGACTTTTTTTCACTATTTTGCATCAAGTATCAAACAAACAAGCCTAGGCTCTGATACCACTGTTGGGTTTTGAGAATTCTAACACTTCCTAAGTGTACATGCAACCCTAATAAACCTTAGATCTATGTTTGTCTACAATACATGCAAAATTTGTTTTCCAAGGTTCATAACTTATCTAGCATGGCATGGGGAACTTTTAAACATAAAAGAACTAGATGAATTACATACCTTTTGATGAGTGTTGATTACTTGGAGTTTGAGAGCCAAACACCAATAATGTGAATGCCTCAAATGGAAATCACAAATCACCACAAACTTGGAAAAAATTATGAAAGTGTATACTTTGCACTAGAAATCGGCCACCACTTCTCACACACACTAGTGTGTCAATTCATGCACCATAGGCTTGTTTATATAGTGTAGATGATTAGGGTAAACCCTAATAACCCATGTCTTTTCCTCTTCCAAGGATCCATGGGTTAAAAGCTCCATGGATCATCCATGGACTTCCATATAAGCTAAGCCCATTCCCAAATGAGTGTTAGCCCACACCATATAAATATAATAGCCCATGATTTAATTAGTCATCCTTTTAATAACTAAATCAATTCATAATTAATTTAAGATTAAAACTTAATTAAATTACATGACTTTATATTAATATATTATAACTTATAATATATTAATAAAATATACGTATACAATTCTCATAATATTATCCATAAATCGTTTGGGTGAAGTGCAACCCAAATGGACCATGTCGGGTCGGGTCAAGTATATACCAAATAAGTTATGGACTTAGACCCCTTATCCAATGTGAGCTTCCTTCGCTTATGTTGTAGAAGCTTCAATCTCCATTAAATGGCATAGGTTGATCTTTCTCTTCGCTCCATGTTTCCAAGCATTCTACCCAAGGAGGCGTCAAGCCATGAAAAGCCGGACGAGGGTTAGGATTTGGAATAGGAGCTACCGGGGGTAGGTTCTCAACTTTGGGCTTGGAATTAGCATCATCCGAAAGGTATTCATCATGGTGATCATTCAAAGGGACTGGATGATCATCCTCTGGTTCTTCTCCAAACCATCCAGCATTGCTTTCGTTCGGAAGGTACGGGTTGCCGTGGGGATGGAGTGCAGCCATGTTATCTATGCGAGAATTGGGGTAAGGAAATAATTATTAGATGATCTAACTAGATAATTATTAGATAATCTTCATTAGTTACATCGCTATTTGTAAAGTGCATACTAGTTATATGTAATCAAAACAGGATAGGACTTCGAATAAGTGACCTTAACTTCAAATTCACAAGGAGCAGGGGTAAAGCAAAAATTCACAGATTCTAAGTCTATGTCATCGTAGTTACATATAACCTTAATGTATCCACTTAGCAACTATTGACCTAGTAATGACGATCTTTTTAGTTCTCAAGTAAGAAATTATAGTAACACAAAATACTCATATAGTATTTTAAACTTATGTTCTGTTCTAGAGTTCTCATTGTGGTAGTGTTGGTAAGTTTTTAGACTTGTTGCCACATCACAACCATTCTTGGGCATATGCTAATCACTCCTCGGACCAACATAGTTGATTAGGCTAAGCCACTCCCAAGACTGACCATACATCCCCGAGCTTACTTGTGATATTCAACAATCATAATACTTTTGTTCTTGTCATTGTGACACGGATTTTAGTATGAATGCAGGTATGTATACTTAGTTAAATATTTTATTATTTAAAAGTATAAACTCTTGGTCAGAGTATTTTAATCTCAATGTATTTATAGTTAGTATATGTTTTATGGGTTGATATACTTAATTCACTATAAACATTGCTCTGATACCAATCTGTCACACCCCAAAACCGAGAACGGCGGAAACGTTCTAGGGCGGAGGATGTCATGTAAAGTATCACAACAATTCAAAGTAGTAAACAAGCAACAACATCATCCATTTCATTAATAGTATAATTTTAAATACAAGTGTGTCCTTTCAAAGTATAAAACAACCTAATGAATATTCAAAATAAAAGATGAGTCTTGACTGCTCCGCCTTCACAAAACCTGGTCGTCGTACATGTCTATTGGTGACCTGAGAATACAAGTTATTTTGAAAGCGAGTATCAGCAATAAAGCTGGTGAATTCATAAGTATTAATGTGTCTTTGATTTGTAAAACTATAAAGAAAGACTTGTAAATGTTTGAAGAAAAGTTTGTATAAGTATGAA
Organism: Lactuca serriola; assembly: GCF_051521515.1. Taxonomy (NCBI): domain Eukaryota; kingdom Viridiplantae; phylum Streptophyta; class Magnoliopsida; order Asterales; family Asteraceae; genus Lactuca; species Lactuca serriola. Next base: position 74,278,043 of record NC_136410.1, on the reverse strand, counting down.
AGTGTTTGTAAGTAATTGTCAACGTTTGAAAACCCTAGAAAATCCCATATTTCTTACTAGTATAAAAAGTAGTCTTCTACCAAGACTCGACTGTTTTGAAAGTAGCCTTCTACCAAGACCCGACTGTTTTGAAAGTAGTCTTCTACCAAGACCCGACTATTTTGTATGTAAGTATCACTGTAAATGTGACGGTTTTCCCTGTTTAACTATTATTATAAAACTATAGTTTACCTCGCCGTTTATGCGTAAGAGTCACAATATAAAGGTAATAAGGAAAATAGTCTATCTATATAAAATATATCCTACCTCGTCGTTTATGTGAATGTGTCACAAAGTAAAGGAATGAACATAATATAATAACTAAAAATTGTATCCTTTTGTACTAGGATATTCACGGTGTGGAAACTCACCGAACAGTATAACCGTAGACACCCTTCGATGATCATTTTCCCTACTGTAGCTAACAACTTTGTGTGTGGAATGGTAAGTCCCGAAACGTTTGTAACAGATTCTATGTAGTAGTATCTATTAAACGTATTAATGTAAACGTGTTCATGTAAGCGTATCTATGTAAACATATTCTTGTAAGCGTATTCATGTAAGCGTATCTATGTAAACGTATTCTTGTAAGCGTATTCATGTAAGCGTATCTATGTAAACGTATTCATGTAAGCATATTCATGTAAGCGTATCTATGTAAATGTATTCATGTAAGCGTATCTATGTAAACATATTCATGTAAGCGTATATATGTAAACGTGTCTATTCATATAGTATGTAATGTATTAGTATAGACTCGTGAGTGAACTGACTCTTGTGTTATTCCTTGTACTTGGAATAGTAAGTAGTATATCCTAACTATACCTATTATAGCTACTAGTAATGTACGTGTATAACCGAAGTATGCCTTTGCTACCCCAAAGGTACTGAACTGACTAATGGAACTTTTATGTCTATATATGTATACATGATATATAACTAATATTTAGACAACATTCGAACGAATAACCGATGCCCTAAGGCCACATCCCAACGAGGAAAAGGAAATAAAGCAAGTTAGCCATCCTAAGTCCTTTAAACATTTCTTATATAACTATACATATATAGGCACATGCATTTGACAATATAAAAGTATAAAAGAGTTTTGTAAAACCTTTGAAGAGTTTAATAACTAAGAAATGATGACTTGATGTCAGTCTGTAAAACAATTTGAAAGAAGTTTGATTGATAAGCACAGTTTAAGTATAAGGAAACCTTTATTTGAAACACAATTGTAATAAAGTTTGAAAGGAAACATACAGTATGTAAGACAGTTTGATAAGAAGTTTTAAACATATAAAAACAATTGAGAAAGCCATTTGAAGTGTAACAGCCCGGAATTTCAGGTATTGCTTTAATATTATTTTGGGGCATTTTAGGAAGGGACTCGGCGAGTTGGAGCCAGACTCGCCGAGTAGGGCCCCAGACTTGGTCGCGGGTTCGCGACTGGACTCGGCGAGTCCAGATATGGACTCGGTGAGTCTACGCTGTTCAGCAGAAACCCTAGCCGTTTGGTTTTGGATCGTATATAACGTCCCATATGCCGTCATTGTCCGTCTTTTGGCCGATTGAGAAGAACCCTAAGCGTCTGTGGACTTCTAGAGCAGGAGTGAAGGCTATTGGGACCTTGAAGAATTTGTTAGGCAAGAAGAAGAAGAGTTTTGGCCAAAGGAATATCAAGGGGATCGAGTTCTGAGGTTTGGGGACACAGAGAGGGTGTTATTCAGGTAATATTTCGGATCATTTCTACTATATTGATGTGTGCACGAATTTAGGGTTTATGAAACCCATTTGGTGATTAGATGGATTATTATATTGTTATCCAAACGTTTGTAACCCAGTAATAGGATGTTTAGAGGTCCAGAAGGTCCCATGATTGTGCATTTCGGGACCATGCGTATTTCAGGAAGCAGTTTGATCGACTGCATGGCATGGACTCGCCGAGTCCAATGAACAGACTCGGCGAGTGGCTTGAATATTGACTGGGACTCGCCGAGTTGTTCTTCAGACTCGGCGAGTGGCTTGAAGATTTACTGGGACTCGTCGAGTTGTTCTTCAGACTCGGCGAGTGGAGTCAGGGTGGCCCCGCGATTCTTCCACGTGGATCTCGTCGAGTCAAGGGGGATACTCGACGAGTAGAAAGGGAACAACAGGGAAAGTTGGGGAGGACGTCTAGACTCGTCGAGTCGCCCTTGCACTCGACGAGTCCGGTCAAGTTGACCGTTGACCAGAGTTGACCTGCATGTAATTTCTTAGGGTCAGTGTCTTGGATGATAAGGGTATTAATAAGGGTATATGGTATTCAGGGAGTCTGCGGATCGGCGGATCGAGTGCGAGTGGTTTCAAGAGTTGATAGTTTTCATTACCGCGAGGTGAGTCTTCTCACTATACTACACCCGGAAGGGTTTGACTGTGAGACCGGAAGGTCGAATATGATATGTGTTATTTATGCTATAAATAGAAAGGTAGTTGCTATGCATGATATGTATGTTTATACGGGCCGGAAGGCGATATGTTATGTGATAGAAAGGTCAGGTATGATGTATGATATATGTGCTATGTGTGCTAGATTAAATGTATTATGTGTCGTAAATGTTATGGGCCGGAAGGCAATATGTTATGGGCCGGAAGGCAATATGTTACGGGCCGGAAGGCAATATGTTATGGGCCGGAAGGCGATTATGTTACGGGCCGGAAGGCAATGTATTGTGGACCGGAAGGTCAGGGCCTGGAAAGGCGTATATGTGAAAGTCGTATACTGGGGAACTCACTAAGCATTTATGCTTACAAGTTGTTATGTATGTGTTTCAGGTACTAGCGAGGACCGTGGGAAGGCGCCGGCATGATGCATACACACTGCTGCTATTTGAGATCTTGGGGATTTTTATATATGTATTTGATGTGAAACATGGAATAAATGTTATTGGTTGAGTAAAATCACTTTATTTTAAATGAAAATTTTATTTGAAAATTTGCATTGTAACATGAAGTAATCTGTTTGGTAACACAGCTAAAGTGTAGTAAATCCATTTGTATGCTAGTTATTAATCACATGTGATTGATGTACTAACTAGCATGATTCAACTTGTATTCCCCCCCCCCATAAAAGCATTTATAAACATTTAGAAATATTTAAAGGTTAATTAAGGGGTATGAACTCACCTGCAGTGAGTGGATCGGATGGAAGTGTCAGACAAGTGCTTGGTGTCAAGTGAAGACTTAAACACACACAATGATCCTAATAACATATAAAGACATATGTATATTTACAATTAGTGATTATAACACTAATTAGACATGTATAAACATTCTAAGGCGTGGAAAACACTTTGGTCAAAGTGTTAGGAGGCCATTGGGTTGCAACAAAGGAGTATAAGGCATTGTAAGTGAGTTTATGGTCCATAGACCATACTTGTTGGAGTTTACAGCCCAGGGGAGTTTACTCCTGGCCATAAACTCTCAAATGGGTCACCATGTAACACCCTGTTCTAAAAGTGCTTATTTATGAATTTCCGAGATCAAGAGTAAGGGCGTTTTAGTCTTTTGTGGGCAATGGGTTTCATTCGATAAGGTTTCTGTAACATCCCAAGTTTGTCATTTGTAGTCCATGGGAATGGATGGGTTAAAGTCTTGAAAAGCCAAGGGAATAATTTGTAAAATTGGGACCAGGGGGAGTACGCCGCGCGTACATAAGGGTACGCTAGGCGTACTCGTAAAAGATGAAAACCCTAATGTCCCGGTTTGAGAGCTATATAAGCATCCTTAAGGTTCATTTTGTCTCACCACTCTCAGCCTCCATCCTTCAGAAACGTCCCAAACCCTAGATCTTGTGTGGGAGTGTGAGTTGGTGGGTATTTTGAGCTCTTGGAAGTGAAGACATTGCACCAAGAAGTTGGAGAAGAAGATTGGCTTGTAGATCTGAAGTTGGTTTGTGTCTTTGAAGCTCCAGAAGGTAAAAAGCTTGGAACTTTATGCTTGTATATCATCATAGATCTAGCCATTCTAGCATTTTGGAACCATTTCTTGTCCCAAAAGTCCCAAGATGATGTATGTTGTGTTTTGGACAAAATGATCTGTCCTTTTACACTCTTGATGGGGGTGTTGAGTGATAAAAATGAGGTCCCAATGGCTTATGAGGTCCCATGCAAGTAGAAAGGTCTTAATGGATTAAGACCTTGGATTAAGAACTTTCTGGACGTCCAAGGTGATAAAGTTCGAGACTTTATGAGTCCTAGGCATAATTGGTCGATGGATCTGAGGTTTGGGCTTAAGAGCTTAAGCCATTAAGCACTTATGAGGATTTTTGTGGAACTCGCATATGCCCCGCATAGGAAGCTGTACGCCCAGTGTACAGGGTCAACAACCCGTTTTCCAGTCAACCTGAGACGAGTTACGCCCCGCGTACCAGAGGAGTATGCCCAGAGTACGCCCTCTGTTGGGTTTTTGATTTTGGGCCTTAAGTGATTGGCTGTTATTGGGCTAGTGGGGGCTTGGGCCGTAAACGAACATCATGGATGGAGTAATTTGGACTCAATAATTAGTATGGACCTTGGATCTAGGCCCATTTGGTGGGGTGGGCCCAATTTAGTAAATTAGGGACAATATTGGGCTTGCATGAGGATTTGATTTTGAGACTTGGTCCAATAAGAGGATGATGAACTTAATGAGTGTTGTGGGCCCTTGGTCTAGAAAGTCATGATTGGACTCTAACTTGGTGATTATCATGTGATAGTTGGGAGTCCCGGTGAGTTAGTGGTCAGAGATTTGCAGGATTTCGGTAGTTGCGAGGTGAATTATCCTCACTATATCGACAGGGTCTAAGGCAACAAGGTCGGCCCTTTATTGGATGGGAATCCGGGTAGTTGTTTGTTATGTTATTGCCTACTATGTCTGCATCCTGATAGTTAGGATGGTATATGTTTGAGACCTGGTTAAGGTCGGTATCCTGGTATATAGGATGATCCTATGTTAGTGACCGGTTAGGTCGGTATCCTGGTTAGGATGCTGCTATGTTATGTGTTCTGCTAGATCGGTTGATTAGTTGTGAATTGCTATATGATTTATATGCTTATGTGCACATGGTCGTTGGACTGGGGTTTGGGTTGAGGCGGGACCTGATTTGTGCTGTAGGCTAACATACCCAAGGCGGACCGGTTAGACCGAAGGCCCAACGAGCGTTCCGGATAGGATGAAGGCCTCAAGAGGGTGGACCAAACGTGGCGAGGCTCGGAGAGTGGACCAGACAGGCTGAAGGCCCGGTGCAGGCGGACCAGTCATACTGTAGACTTAGAGAGTGGACCAGGTGGACTGAAGGCCCGATGCGGGCGGACCAGTCATACTGTAGACTCGGAGAGAGAGAATGGACCGGGTGGAATGAAGGCCGGTGCAGGCGGACCAGTCACGCTGTAGACTCGATATGCATGGCTGTTATGTTTATGATATGTTATGTTATGTGTGTGGGATTGTGGTTGGTATTTTGGGGGTAACTCACTAAGCTTTCGGGCTTACAGTTGTAGTGTTATGTTTCAGGTACTTCAGGAGATCGTGGCAAGGCGAAGGCGTGATCGTACCGCTCCTCATGTTTTATGATTTATGTCACATGGTTCTGGGGATGCTCTGATGTCTAAACTATTTTGAAAACGAAATGTATGAACTTAGTGGTTTTGAATGAAAGAAATGTTTTAAATTTGGTTGAAATTTTTGGTCGTTACACACCAAATGAGGCAAAAAGCTATTATGTCTTAAGTGGTTAAGTGTTCCAAGGCTTAAACAAGATGCTAGGTGGGTTTAAGGTCCAGGAATGACCTTATATTGAGTTTGCGGCCTGGGGACCACTTCCCCATGAGTTTACGGTTGTGAGTTAACTACTAAGTGAATATGCTAAGTCACATGTGGCACATAAATCTTAGAGTGATGGACTTTGCCCTATTGCGCAGCTCTCGTTTGAGTCCAACTGTTCTAGGATTGAGTCTTTTAGTCGAAGGATTATCTGATCTATGTTGCATATGACTTCAGATGCAGTTCAACAAGAGACTTCTGATGCGCAAATAATACTCCCATAAAATCTTACCGTCCGCCTGATCCAAAATGACAGGTCACTGATTCACCCGACTCCCAACCAATGTACTATCACCCGAACATGCCAATAAGACTATCGATCTGAGACTTAAGAGCCTTAAACAATTGGGTACAGGGTCTCTCCCATATGAATCATTCTGTCACTAGTTTATGATACATCGAGACACCATCCAGCCATTGAGACGAAAAGCTCACACTTCCTCACCGTTCTTACCAAATCTCATTTTTAGCCATGAAGATTCCCGACCAGTATCCGTTGGGCCTATAGACATACGACCATTATCCCAACGACCTATAGGAATTCAATCAACGTGTCGCTTAACACTTACCAAAACCACATGAGCCATTCCATAACACGATATGAAGTCCTTCCCCAGTCTCACAACTATTCCAGGTACAACCTAACTTGTCCTATAGAATGCTACGACCATGTCGCAGACTTACCAAACTTCTACACCCGTTTACCAACCTAGTGAATGTTATGGATACCCCACGGTCATATAGCACTTCCACAACTGCCATTGGCCCAGCCCATGGTCTTGTCAACCATCTACAAGAATACCTAATCAAGATTATTAAGAGCCAAAACCCCGACCTGCTGAACCTTATCAGGCGTTCGGGTTGTGCTTTGTTCCCATTGCCTTCATCAGCCAAGAACAAGTAGAGAGGTCCTAACACAACCCTCATCCTGAACCTAGCCATGGATCCCAAATGCATCCCCACCTTTGCTTCATGTTTGAATGAGATAACCCATTCCCTTAATCTTTGATTCCCTGATTACGACCCAAAAAACCAATTATTCTCTTTCACTTAGATACGAACTTCAAGTTAATCCGTACTTAAAATTATTTATGATATTCCCACATGGTTCTCCCCCACTTGGAATCAGCCACTTCCTAATGACTACAAGAATCCAATTATACATCCACAATCCATAGCATCCAAATCCTATAATTTTTCAACTGATTGAACCAAAATTTCTGAATGCTATTAGAACCGAGATCAGACTGACTCCTTTCCACCTTACCGATGCGACCCGCCGAAATGGGATTTCGCGTAGTCACAACAAAATATTTGTGATATCTTTTTTCCACTGCGTCGTGGTAAGCCCCTGACCGCAACACGACTCACGACCAAAACAACTTAATCTAATAAACTCTTAACTTAAAATTCCAAAGTTCTAAGGATCAAATCAGGATCGATTTACCCTATGCACGGATAAAGTTTCCAAATATATCCATCTCCTTCACCTAATAAGCCAAGAAGCTAAACCTAACTACATCTGAGACAAATACTAATGCATGACTTAAAGGAGAAGCATGCTGTAAAACCCCGTTTATTTATTAAATAAATAAATCAATTAATGAATGGCTTGTAGCCCTAAAACAAATAATTATATATGAAAGGATGGTCTCCAAGAGCTAATTGTCACAATATTTATGAAGTCGAGGGCTGCAGGGTAACTATTAAGACTTGAATTTTAATGAATGATTTAAGACAAGGGTTATTTGGTAAATATTGGACTTGTTTTGAAAATTCTTTATGGAGGAGGGATCAAAAGTGGAAAAAGGGGCTATAAGTTTGAAAGGAGCACGGGACTTAAAACTCGTCACTCCTTCCCTCCCGTTGAGACGCAAGTAACCGTAGCCTCACTCGTTCAAATTGGCCGCCATCTCCAACCTTATACCTCCCTCCAGCCGCCACCTCTTTACCCGTCGAAGTCGGAACACCAACCATCAACCATCGAGAAGCACCGGAGCATCCGACACTATTATTGCTCCAAGCTGTCGGTCGAGTTCAAACACTTCGTCGCACGCCACCTCGCTGAAGAGCGTCGCCGATGCATTTCTCGGTTTCTGCCGCTGCCCGGTTCCATTGAAGAGAAGACTTTGTCGACGTGGTTCGCAATAGCATCCCGCTGCTGCTGTTCCAAATGGCCAATATCTGCCGCCACCTCCAGTTCCCATCCTCCCTTCGCCACAGCAACCCGATCATCGCTAGGTGCCGCCACATCGCTGTTGCTGGAAGCGAATGGGAAGCCGGAAAGTCGCTGAGAGAGGCCGAGATCGTCGCAGCCGCCGCCCATGGCCGTCAGATCCTGCTGTCGCTACTCCTTCGTTACCGAGGAACCACGACATTGCTGCTGTTGGGTTCTAGTCGGAGGCTAGGCGCATTTTGCTATCATCGTTTGCTGCTGTCGTTCGGAAATCACTACACCCCGCCGACGCCTCCATAAGCCACCTCCCACCGTGAAATGGTGGCTGGGTTGGTGGTCTCGTGAAGCTGTGTATGTGTGTGTTGCGATGTTGTGCACGAGTATTGGGATGGTATAGAGCTACAGAACTGTTTTCAGGCTGGAGATCCGAAGAAAACCCCCCGCCACCACCATGAGGTGGTGGCTGCCACTCGCTACTGCCACCTGCCGCCTCAAGGTGGTTGCATGTGTCTATTTTATTTTCCGTGTGTTATTTCTGTGATGTAAGGTTGGGTTTGTGTGGATAGAAAACCAAGAAGGCCACCACCACCACCGTGAGGTGGTGGCTGCCACCATTCGCCGCTGCCGGCCACCATAGGGTGGCTGTGCATGTTTAATTAGTGTAGTGTGTGTGTTTATTTGTGAGTTCATTGTAAATTGTAAAGCAATTGGAATAATGAAAAGAAAAATCAAACCACCACCATAGGGTGGTGGCTGCCGTCACCGGCCGCCGTGTCTGGTGGCGGTGTGCTTTGATGGTGTTTGGACTCGTTTGGATGATTTGACAAGGGACTAAACCCCTAATGGGCCTTGAAACCCTAATGGGCCCAATGAAGCTTAATGGGCTCTAATGGACCCAATAAAACCTTTATAGGCTTAATAATATTTTAATGGGCTTAATAGGCCCAATAAAGCCCTAATTGACATAAAAGGCCAACAAATTGTTAAATAGGCTAATATTTGAATTGGAAAACCATAATGCCAATAAACCCTAATTTGGGGAATTAATCGGGACACACGGGAATTATTTAATAGTTTGGAATATTAAATAATAATCAATGGTGGAAATTAATCTAAGCAATATTGGACTTAATGGATTAAGTCCTTAATGGTTTAAGTGGGAAACTTAACCCTAATCATCATTTTATGTGAAACCCTAATTTCACTTGGGTTTATTGTTGGACCTTTCTTTTGGGCCTTGATGATTGGATTATAAATGGGCCATCCAAGATCAAGCAAATGAACTAGAATAATTAATGGGCTTGGTGGTAAGGCCGATATGAGGAGTTGGGCCTAATTTGAAAAATTGGGCCATAGTTTGGGCCTTTATGATTATTTGATATTGGGCCATTAGAATGTTGAATGTTGGACTAGACTAAATGGTTGGGCCTGATGGTAAGACCTTGTAAGGGTTTGGGCCCAATTTAGAAAATTGGGCCATATGTTGGGCTTTGATTTCTAAATGACTTTGGGCCTATGGATTGGGCCTTGGGCTTGAATAAGCCAAGTTAGGGGTAATGTAGTAATTACCCAAAGAATATACTTATGGTTATGTATTGGGACCCAATTATTAATTGGGTGTTATTTTGGTGTTGACAGTTCAGGAATCTATCAGCCAACAGCTGGGGTTGAGTCTGCGGGACTTCAACAAGTGTGGGATTATGTCTTCGGGACTTCAGCAGTGTGAGGTGAGTTACCTTCCAGTAGCGGTGGGTCTACGGCCACAATGCCGACCCACCAGTAGGAGTTGTATGTTAGATGATTGTCTTTGTGATATCATCTAGGTTTGCTACTACCTGATATGTTATATGCTGGCATGATATGTATATGTGATAGTAGTAGAGTTCGGTTGTCAGGACCGAAGGGTAGGTCAGACACCCCAGATATGTCTGACAGTATGTGATGATATGTTTATATGCTGGCGTGATATGTTATATGCGATAGTGGTAGTAGGAGGGGAATATTCCCCAAGTTTCGGTCGTTAGGACCGAAGGGTAGATCGGACACCCTAGATATGTCTGATAATATTTTATGTTATGATATATGTGATAGTAGCAGTAGGGGTGAAATAGTCCCCGAGGATCGGTTGTTAGGACCGATGGGTAGTCAGCACCCCAGAATGGCTTGACATGGGTAGTCAGCACCCCAGAACGGCTTGACATGGGTAGGTCGGCACCCCAGAATGGTCGTACCGGGTAGGTCGGGCACTCCAGAATTGTCTGGTAGTATGTATGATATGTGAATGTATGGTATGTGGTATGATGGAGGAACTCACCAAGTTTCGTGCTTACGGTTTTCAGTTTTGGTTTCAGGTACTTCGTGTTTAAAGGAAAGGAGCTGGCTTGATCGCAGCGCATCACACTATGGTTTTCCGTACATGAGATCTTTGGGATTTCACTCTGATATTTTTTTATGATAACATGTTTGATTATTTCCACTTTGGTTTTGACATGACATGATATTACAAATGTTTTATTACACTGTTGGTGTAATAATGACGTATTTAAAAATGAAATTTTTGGCCTGTATTTTTGGGACGTTACAAGTTGGTATCAGAGCCTTGGTTTGAGGGATTCGGATATACTCGCGGGTGTGTCTGAACTCAAACTAAGGGCTTGGTATGAAAATTTTCAAAATTAAAACCATTTTATAAAAAGGAGTTTGAAAAGAATCTGTAAAGATAAAAGAACTTTGAGAAGAACAAAATGTGTGATGCGTGCAATCAGCCGAGCTCAAGTAAGTTTTCCCCAAGATACCCATACATGTTATGTTATGATCTGATATGATTATGAGAACTGCATGCTAGATTAGAGCTAAGGATCTAGGAGGATGCCTTATATGCCTATTGTATGTGCTTGTAGACTTGCATGCTAGTACTGATCAGTCAGTGATAGGATAGCCTATTTAGGTTATGCCTGATTGTGTGAGCCTTTGAAATACATGTACATATTCCTGATTAGAGGATAGAACGATCTGATTAGAATATGATGGTTAGATTTTCCCTTGTCTGAATGTTGCTTGCTTTGTGCTTTGTGGGACTTTTAGTAATGTGAGCTAACTATTAAGTGAATATGCTAAGTCACATGTGGCACAGGCTGGATAATCTCAGAGTGATAGATTTGACCCTATTGCGCAGCTCTTGTTTGAGTCCAACCGTTCTAGGGATGGGTCTATTACTCGAAGGATTATCTGATCTCTGTTGCATGTGCCTATATTCATGAGGTAGCTAGTTGACATTACTAGGAATCTTTCAGCAGCTGATGACTGGGTGGGTACGGGAACCTAGGGAAGCCTAGGATATATTCCAGTGAGTTAGTAGTGAGGTTCAGTGAGACTTGGGTGTACCAGTTTGAGGAAGCGACTTGGAGGATTCGGGAGGATTGCTAAGGAAAGTATGGATAGGCGTGGAAGGTAGTATTGGGCCCGTACTACTGAAAGCACAGGATCCATAATCGAATCAATGAGAGTCTTGGAGAATCTAAGAAGCCTCAGGGGAGAGTTCGTGACCCAATTTGGGGACAGAGGATGTCCCAGTTATTGCAGCTTAGTCATTGGCAAGAGAGCTAGCGAGCGTGACAGGGTGTCAGACCCTGAAGGATATGATTTCCATGAAGTTGCAGATGCGAGATGGATTTGGAGCACCCTGGAAAGAGAGGTGCGTGCTAGGTGCGTATAGTAGAGGGTCCCGGGAAGAGACCCATGACTTCGGAACATCAGGTGAGAGGCCAGCAGAGCCTGAGTCAGTGCAGCGTGTACGAGAAAGTACACAAGGGAGTTTGTCACTCCAAGGGTTTAGGCTGCTACAGGGTAGTAGGATTGGTCATATCAGCAGAAGGTGACCAGTATTTCCCCAGACGTTGCGAGTATGTCATATTTTATTGCTACTAGATGGATGTTGGGGATACGTATCACGTTGGAATTGTGAGTGAGTTTGGATAAGTCAGACCTCGGGTCGGTTTTCTGCTAGTGTTTGGGTTACCAAGGATCATATATGCCATCATGCATGCCGAAAGGTCCTTGATGAACCCAAAGAGGGATGCGTCTTGCGGAGTGGGTTCCATGCATACCGTTATCATTTCGGATCTTTGTCGGGATCTATGCAGGAGTATTATTTAGAGGATACTCGATCAGGGTTGGAGTGATTGTTCTCCAATGAAGTCAGTGTTCAGAGGTTCTATCATTGTCCAGGTATGATTAGTAATTGTTTATGGATGAACTTTGTGTTGGGTTTTGAGCAATCTAACACTTCCTAAGTGTGCATGCAACCCTAATAAACCTTGGATCTATGTTTTCTTCTAAAATACATGCAAATAATAACTTCTAAGGTTTCTTCCTAACTAGCATAGCATAAGGATTATGAATCATAAAAGTACTAGTAGAAATACATACCTTTTGATGATGGTTGATTGTTTGGAGTTTGAGAGCCAAGCACCAATAGTGTGAATGCCTCAAATGGAATCGCAAATCACCACAAACACTTGGAAAACTTTGAGAGAGTAGTATACTTTCTTGTGGAATCGGCCACCACTAAGTCTCACACTACTAGTGTCACATTTCTTGCATCATATGCTTCTTTATATAGTGTGCATGGTTAGGGTGAAACCCTAATAACCCATGTCTTTTCCTTTCCAAGGATCCATGGGTTAAAAGCTCCATGGATCATCCATGGACTTTCATCTTTCATATTAGCTTAGCCCATTAACAAATGAGTATTAGCCCACACTATATAAAATATAATAGCCCATAATTTAATCAGTCTTCTTTTTAATCTCTAAATTAATTCATAATTAATTTAAGACTAAAACTAATTAAATAACAGGACTTCATATTAATATATTATAACTTATAATATATTAATAAATCGTAAGTATACAATTCTCATAAAATTATCCATAAATCGTTTGGGTGAAGTGCAACCCAAATGGACCATGCCGGGCCGGGTCAAGTATGTACCAAATAAGTTATGGACTTAGACACCTTATCCAACAGACTCCCACTTGGATAAGTCTAATAACTATATTTGCGTATGTTACTTCAGGAACCAACCAGCAATCGTAGCTCTCGAAAACTCTGTTGAACTATGAAACGCCATTTTAGATAAGTGATCATATAGTCCTCTGTTCTCATGATATCAGCCGGACAAATACATGGAACAACGTCATACTTATTGTCTAGCAGTTTGTTTCCCGATTTCTGATTTGTTTGACAAAGAACCTAATCGAACACATCAATTTAGTTCTGAACGCCCGGTACATAGGTCACAACAAAATCATCGAGGGGCCCAGATATCGCTTCTATTTCTAGAAGGAACAGATAAACTTCGACTCATATGCTTGTTCTACTACTTGTTGAATTGTACACAAAGGCACGTTTTATAACATCAAGTTACTGATGCGTTTACGTGCAATCAATGCACAACCAACTCATAGGTAACAACTCATATCTCTAGGTTTGAAGATTTATATGATATTACCGTCTCACGATCACTCGAGATAAATTCCATGAAGTGATACAAGTGAGCGTGGGTTTATTCCAATACTCATAACTTATGAGCACTCATGAATGTTGTAGCAACCATTTCTATGACTAAACCCATTTAGCCATCTACAAACTCAATTCATGACAGTCTTGATTCATACCTACTTCCAACATATGAACGACTGTGGAGTGTTTAAATAACTTAGTCATTCGGAAAGAATAACCTAGCTATTTTGGAAGTCAAAACATGCAAAGTGAAACACAATAATAATCGAATCCAATATGGTCTCAGAACCCTTTTGAATATAAATAGAACCACCTTTTATTTATCACCATATTGATTACACATTATTCATTGTATAATGTTTCAAACAATCAACTTAAGACTTGAATAAAACAACAGTCGTCCCATGCTCCTAGCATGTACACTTTGTTTTTCTAAACAATAGTTATGCCATACTCCAAGTATGCACACTATGTTTGTCTATGATCCTTACATAGTGATGTAGATCAATTGAACATGATTCAAATGATACTCATTTCACAATCCCAAATCCTTATTGTAAATGTGAGAATCCCCGATTCTTATCATTTACCAAAAAATCTGTTAGATTTTAAAGTTTTATGCAATGTTCCTCTTGTAATGATTATGCACAAAGTCACCAAAACCTTGTCACCAGTCATTACAGAGTATTCCAATAAAGGTCAACTTCTATGGAACGGAAGTCTCATATTCAAAGTACATTGCTTTGAACATCCTTCTTGCATTAAGGTTTTCTAATCTTACATAGATTGAATAACTTCCAAATATGGAGACATTTCCATAGTCCCATTTTGACTATCACTTCCGAACAAGAGTTACTTCTTTTCAGAATATGTCAATATGGTCCTTTCCGATAACTTACATCATACTTCCAACTGTCCCTGAGCAACCAATCTTTGGCGAACCTCAGATTTGTCCTCGACAATTGCTTAATCACTTTATTCATATCCAGTTCTAGACTTTTCCCTACTCAATGCCTTAAGCATTTGGAAAATTTAGAAAAGATGAATATTATAGCACATGCAATCGATCCTATATCCGAAGCATATGGGACACGATTCATGATGTTTGACATAAAGACATGATACTAGACCAGTCTTTTGCTATAATATTTTTTATTTGCCATGTTCTCAAAATTTAACTATGAAGAGGGATGTCGTAGTCATAATTGAATTTTGAGAACGCAATATATATAGAATTTCTTCAAGTTAAACCATTCCAACATAAAATTCATATATATATATATATATATATATATATATATATATATATATATATATATATATATATATATATATATATATATTCTTGACTAAAGATGATTAAAATCTCAATCTAAGCTTTGGAATTGAAACGAAGTATAATTTCCTCTCCCTTAATTATAGCAAAACAACTTTTCAACCCCTGCAACTTCATGAATTGAAACTTTGTTTTCTATAATTAACATTGCTAACTTGCAACACCAAACGTAATAATCATGCTCCCACTAACATGATGATTATCAACATAACACTTATGCTCCCACTAGCTCTGACATATTTCCAAAAATCTGCTGGACTTCTGAAATTTAGATTCATACACCCTTTCTTAGATAGCTCACATGTGTGTCTAAGCAATTTCAAGAACTATGAAAAGGGATGCCGTAATCATAGTCTCAATTTCTTAGACCTTTTCCATTTCTCACAAGTCCATGTTAGTGTGCCGGTTAACCATACACGCTCCACTAACGACTTTTGAAAATGCAAATAACACAATTGATATCTACGTAAAATCTACTTAGTGAAAGCGTTTCCTCACCATCATTTTCATGAATCGGAGAGAAACCTTATGACACTTAGATTTTATAGTGTATGAGTTCCTATCCATGTGAATTTGTCAAAACCATAATCACAAGATAAGGTTAGTGACAAATTCAGCCTTACATGGATTAAACTTGTTCAATCTTAGTTTCTTGTCACCTTGGTAGCATAAGGCCCACCAATGCTTCCAAGTTGAACTCTGATAACTCACATGCAAATTCAACTTATTTGAAGTAGGTACAGAAATAAGAATTATGTCAACACGATAGGTTGCAAACCTTAAGTCGTGTGCTAGTGATAAATTACAGGTTTTACTCTTGATTAAATCTTGAAACTCTTTCGGGATCTTTAAGGCTCCCAATGTCCCCTTGATATATAAGTTTCCCCAGTCAAGAACCATTCCTTGACAAAACAAATATTCAAGGGATAGTGCGGATTCTTATCAAGACTAACACTTCACACAATTGGTCTTAGTTGGTCTTTGTCTCATCCAAGACATCACAACTTACCAATCTCAAATGTACAAGGGTAGAAACATTCTACACTACATTTGATAAGTGTTTTAAACCTTACTTTATGTCACTCCAGGTTACAATCTTGGAGTATGACTCTAAGAATTGTTTTGGAACAAAATATGACTCATCTTCTTGATTTTAACCAATCCAACAATTCATGACCTCTCTTCTTAGCCATAACAATGTACTAAGACGTCCTTAGAGTATGAATTTGTGATATGGTTTCATAATCATTAAGATGATCATGAAATAAGATACTGAAGTACTCTCCCATCCTTTCAGATTTGAGAAACTTTTATCTTTCTGCCTAATTTGATTCTTCTCATTTGTTTTGTCATACATTGTAACCTTTCCAATGTTACAGAATTATACTTAACCTTATAAGTATAATCATATTTACTAATCTTCAGTAAATCATGACAAATCAATCTTTGTGGTGGACCTTGACCAGCGCACACCCAGTGTACCTAATTCCTTAGTCCTTCAATTGACTCACATATACATGTGATCAAAGAATTAGTCTTAATTTTCAAAGATGAAAATTTTCATTCATCATACAATACAACTTGTATGATTCCAAGTTTCTGTCCAATTGAAACTTGGGTGATGAAAAACTTTCTTCATTTGGTAAATTCAGACACTACCACAAATGAAAGAATCAAATCCACTTTCCAATATTGCTATTACTGGGAACATATAAGCAACAATTTTCCACAGATGCCATTGTAAGGATATTTTTTAAAATAAATAAAATTAAAAACCTTTTTTTCTTTTATTTTAAAACTTTGCGGAAAAACTTATCCTTACAATCCACATGAAAACCTTGTTGTTATCTATTCATAAGCAATATATTATAACTCTTAAGCAACAGCTCAAAATTCTGATTGCCGAACCATGCGATCGAAACCCACCTTTGCAATCAGAATCAACATATACTTACTTTAAGCTTCCTATCTTTTCTTTGATTCTTAAGAACATCAGTATGTGACCCATTCACATTATGTAATAAGAATCTCCAAATAGGAACTTAATAGAGTTAGACAGTGGACTTTACCCGAAGTAGAGTCAAACCTCTTGACTTGATCAACCATATGACCTTTCAGGTGAATATGGCAGCTTCGCAACCAATGCCCCTTCCTTTGGCAACAAAACACATGGACCCTTTGGTAATGGCACATGAGACTATCTCAGAATTTGCCTTTCTCTTTACTATTTGGTCAACCGAGTTGACTATAGCCGATCCCTTTCCATTGGGAAGAGAAATCCTTTTCTAGATATCCAATGCTACCATTGTCAATGTCCATTTAAGACTTGGGAAGTTGTTCTTTTAATCAAATTTGCTTTACTGGTGTTCCAAATCATTGCTGATTCCACAACACCAAGCAAATAGATAACATCATTAAGGTCACGTCATAGTCCGTCTCATAGTAGTCCCAAAGAGACTCACTATGTTACTAAGAAAGTGATTGAACATCCAACTTTCACGAGACCTTGACACCTAACTCTCCTGTCCTGTCAATATGTGACTTTATCTCCAAGATGTGAGCACACATAGACTATGCTTGCCAATAGAGATTGAGTGACTTTAAACTTTTCAAGAACTTGTGGGTGAGGGAGAATAATTGGAGGAGGTGGAGGAAGTGAAGCATGATGTTGAGTGACACCATCTTCAAGAGATTTGGGAAGATCATAGTTGTCTGAACCAGACATCTATAATGGGAGAAAATCAAGTTAGTTGATTCAAAGTCCTTAATATAACACCCAATATGAAATATTAAGGCTAGGACCCAACACAATATTTTATAATTTGGAAGAGGGATGCCGTAATCCAAGTTATAAAATATTTGAAGGTAGGCGAATGACGATTCACCAATTTCCACCATGAAAAACAAAATAATTTATTAGGTTTTAATTGGATTTGAAATTCCTAGATCTTTTGAGATTCATTGAACTTTTCAATGGCATGTTTCAATCTCGAGTGTGCCCTCTCAAATTTTGTGACTGGGATGCCGAGGATCACAAAACAAGGTGTGAATAACCATACCAATTCACTTGGTACCCTTAATATTATCACCTAATCAATGTGCCGGTTAACCACACACGCTCCATTGATCTATGACAAACATTAAGTCACCCTTCGTGATCCTTACTAGTCCAAGTTAGTGTGTCGGTTAACCACACACGCTCCACCAACGACTTGGTAAGGTACAAAGTGTGAATTCCATGGGCTAGCACCAAATTCACATTTTTCCTAAAGTAACTAAGATTGGGAATTAAATAAAACATTTAGTTACTTTATAATATTCATTATACTTTTAATGAGAATTTAAAGTCATTGTCCTACCCGTTCGGCTAACGACCCTCCACCAGTCAAGCAAGCGGTGGGTGAGAGTGGACACCCATTAAGTTGTCATTTTATAGGCAACAACCTTATACCCACCTTATAGACCGGCTTCGTGAATGAGGCCTACTAACGGTAAAACGACTTGTTCTTATACATATATATATATATATATATATATATATATATAATAATTAACCATTAATCTTATAATAGTATAAGGGTAGAATTTTAACTTTTAAAACTTCTAGGGTATGGAATTAAAGTTTGTGTGAGACTTTACAAATTCCAAAACTTGAGGGCAAGTTTTGAACAATTCATAAACTTTTTGATATTCATAACTTATGAGTTTTAATTAAGTGTTTAATACTTTTAATGAAGAGTCTCTTGGAAATCCATAACTTGAGGACAAGTTATGGAGTCCATAAAAGCATTTATTAGAAAACTCTTCAAGAAAATGTAACTTATGACTTCTTAAAAAAAACATTTAAAAGAAAAAAACTTTTGGAATTCCATAACTTGAGGACAAATTATGAATTCCATTAAAACACATTAAGATCAAGAATTAACTAACAAACAATTTGCAAATAATTCCTATGATCTAACAAAACTCATATGAACATGAACATCCACATCAACAGTTTCAAGAATCATATGAACACATATAAACTTGATATTTTGATTATAACTTTGAAATTGGTCCACCATCATCATTACCACATCAAAAACAAGTTTTATATGATCAAAAAACTTTAAGGTAATCATTCTAGACCAATTCCAACACCAAAACTCGAAGATATGCTGTCTGGGGGTCCAACTCGTCGAGTGCATGAACCAACTCGCCGAGTTGGATGAATTTTGTCTTGGACTCGTTGAGTCCCTTCATGGACTCGGCGAGTCTGCTGTGCAGACAGCACATAAACTTCGATTTTCAACAATTTGCATCAAGTATTCAAGAAAACAAGCCTAGGCTCTGATACCACTGTTGGGTTTTGAGCAATCTAACACTTCCTAAGTGTGCATGCAACCCTAATAAACCTTGGATCTATGTTTTCTTCTAAAATACATGCAAATAATAACTTCCAAGGTTTCTTCCTAACTAGCATAGCATAAGGATTATGAATCATAAAAGTACTAGTAGAAATACATACCTTTTGATGATGGTTGATTGTTTGGAGTTTGAGAGCCAAGCACCAATAGTGTGAATGCCTCAAATGGAATCACAAATCACCACAAACACTTGGAAAACTTTGAGAGAGTAGTATACTTTCTTGTGGAATCGGCCACCACTAAGTCTCACACTACTAGTGTCACATTTCTTGCATCATATGTTTCTTTATATAGTGTGCATGGTTAGGGTGAAACCCTGTGACAACCGTCAATATTCGGTCAAGTCAATGTCAACTTAAGTCAACAAGTCAAACGGGTCAACTCAATTTGCCCGGAGGTACTAGAGTTTACGTTATGTAATTTCTAAACAACTCTCTATTCTAATGAGAGATCATAAATCCAAAAGTGCGTACATCTAGATCTCCTTAACCTAAAACGGTGGTACGTGGAGAGCCAAACCGATAAAACAATGTTACATACTCATCGGGAGTATGCAAGATCCTTAAACAAGGCTTAACGGGGTTTACGGACCTTGCAGTGCGTAGCCGGACACTCAAAAAGGTCACCAATGAAACCTCTCTCAATCGTTTTCACTCCATCTCTTCGTATCAAAAATCTCTCCCAAATCTCTCTAAGTATGTGAAATCTCTCCCAAATCTCTCTTTGTATGAGAAATCTCTCCAAGAATGTCAAATCTCTCCCAAATCTCTCTAAGTATGTGAAATCTCTCCCAAATCTCTCTTTGTATGAGAAATCTCTCCAAGAATGTCAAATCTCTCCCAAATCTCTCTAAGTATGTGAAATCTCTCCCAAATCTCTCTTTGTATGAGAAATCTCTCCAAGAATGTCAAATCTCTCCCAAATCTCTCTAAGTATGTGAAATCTCTCCCAAATCTCTCTTTGTATGAGAAATCTCTCCAAGAATGTCAAATCTCTCCCAAATCTCTCTAAGTATGTGAAATCTCTCCCAAATCTCTCTCTGAATGAGAAATCTCTCCAAGAATGTCAAATCTCTCCCAAAACTCTCTAAGAATGTGAAATCTCTTCCAAATATCTCTTTGTATGTGAAATCTCCCCAAGTATGTCAAATCTCTCCCAAATCTCTCTGAGTATGTGGAATCTCTCTCAAATCTCTCTCGAAATCTCTCCCAACTTTCTATAATCACTCGGGGCATCCCGACCCTCGAATTTGGCAAAAACAGCCCAAAAAAGGAAGTCTACGCGAAAAACGGACCTTAGGAACCGAAACCCCTCTTAGGAACCGAACCCTCCTGATGAAGAAGGCTGCTGAACCGAACCGAAGGTACTGTTCACTAACCGAACCCGAAGGTACTGTTCACACTAACCGAACCTCGCTTAAAAAGGAAGAACCGAACCGAAGCTACTGTTCACTACAGTTCCTTCGGTTCTGACTACTCTTCGGACCGAACCCTCGCTTCGCTTCTCGCTTCCGGCTCAGTCTCTCGCTTCCGAATCAGCACCTTCCTGACCGAACCTCGGCCTAGGACCGAGAGGTCTCGCTGGGAAGCCCTTTTTTCTCCCGGTTTTCGATTAAATTCGCGTTTTAAGCCGTTTTTAATTGTTTTAACATGGGATTTTCACCCAAAACTTTATTTTAAAATATAAGACCCCTAAATTAATGATTTAATCATATTTTAAGGATAAAACCTTATCCAAAAGAGAGTAGGTAAAGTACAAAGGTAGAGTGTTGACTTTACCTTATTTTATGACACAAGCAACCCCATACCCACTTCATGATTAACCCACACTCCTCCCCACCATACCTTGTCACTTCCTTGTACTTTTTACCCCTCTCACAAGCCATCCCCACGTTCTAGGGCTGGTCACTCCACCTCTCTCCTCATTTTCTTCCAATCACTCTCATTCCACCAAAGATTCAACTCCAATTTTCTCTCCAACTTTTCTCTCTAATTCAAGATCCCAAGGCTGATCATCAAGTGTTCTTCCACTCTTGGTAAGTGTAATTCATCCTCCTTGTGATTTTTACACTTCATTCTACTCAAATCATTGATAGCTTATACAAACTCCATAACTATGATGCTAGATTCTCAAAAATCTTCAAGGCATCTCCAAGTGTTCTTGAGTTAAACACCTCCATTCTTCAACAATCATCTACTGAAAACACTTAAGGTGAGTTCATACCCCTACATTTTTATGTTTTCTTAAGTTTTTAGGGGGGGAATACAAGCTAAATCACCAAGAACATAACTAAATTTTTCTAACAGCTTTCATCAGAAAAGTTGGACTCCATTCACGGACTGTTTTGGACAACTTAAACATTTTTGTTTGAAAAACTGTTTTAGGTGTAAGTAGTTCCAGTTATTAGCTTTAAAATGACTACTTGCAAATCTCCATACGATTTTTCTACAATTTATGGTGATTTTTACAAAACTGCCTATCATTTCAAGCACCAATCCGGACCAGTCTGTGATTATGGACTTTTTCACCCAAGTTGGAGGTCATTAAAAATCATGATAAAAATTATGAGTAAACTAGACACATTTTGGGAACTCTCAGAATTTACGGATTTAGTTTTCGACTTCGTATGATTTTTCTATGGCTTTTCTAAAACAGTGTAGGAAGGTCTAATTTAGTTAACATCATATAATTTTCATAACACTTTGTATTATGTTGAGCAAAGTGTATAATAACAAATTCTAAGTATTGAATGTGTTTCTTTGTAAATTGTATCATCATAAACTGAAAACAAGTCATTCATGATAAGATTATTCATTCATTTAGAACACGTATATAAACTATAATAAGCATAGTTTAATGGATTTCATAATCCTAACGCTTTTTCATAAAAGAGTTCTTATATATTACAAACATTTTGGATAAAACTATAATAGGTATAGTTTATGATACATCACATAACACACACGTACAAAAAGGGTACATTCATACAGAAAGGTTTTACACTCCCGCACACAACTTGTAAACTTGTTAACCTAAATTGTGAGACAATCTCTTTCCGTACGTCCGAGTGCGGGATATAAATTCCTGTTAGTTATAATCAGAGTCTCCTGGAGGGAGAACGTGATAGTTGTGTATAGATCTATATTGGGTTTGACACCCCACACCTTGCTGCTAGCTACAGTGGGACCTGCAGGTCTACGGGTGACAAATGTCATTTCAGTTTTACGACGCCTGAGAAACGTCGTGGCAGGTTCATTTAGTCATAGTATGATTATAGCGACTCACATAAGGATATAACAATACATAAAGTTTACGGGATTTTTATAAAACTTAAATGGGTTTTATGTCGATTTTAAAATCACTTTTTATCTCAATAAGTACAGGTATTACTGTACACTTTCGGTTTTGGTATTTATGACTACACATCATGTGAAACCACATTTATAACTTTAAGTATGGACAATACTTGTTATTTTCTCGGTCCTGAGATTTAGGACTACATATACATAAAGTATTAACAAACATAAGAATTTACGGGAATTTCATTTAATTCAAGCGCGTTTATGTCAATTTAAACACATATCATTTTCTATTAGTAAGAGAGGTTACTTATACATTTTGGTCGTCGGTTGTAAGACTACATTACATAAATTTTATAAAGAAAATATCGGATTTTCTGGATACATATTCTATCGCTTTTACAAGGAAAACGGTTTACTTCTCCAACAAAATCTCTTATGAACTCACCAACCTTTGTGTTGACACTTTTCAAAACTACTTGTATTCTCATAAATTCAGTGAAAACAGAAAATCAACAACGTTTTGAGGATGGGACGATAAATCGTCAAACAGTTCATTTTGTTTCATAATGTAATTGATTCGAATCATGTAAACATATACTTTGGTGTAACTTTTTCAATTATATTTATGATGGTTGTATTTACTTTGAGCACTATTATACTCGTTGTTGTGATACTCTACATGAAGTCCTCCACCCTCGGACGTTTCCGCCATCCTTGGTTTGGGGGTGTGACAAACCCTAATAACCCATGTCTTTTCCTTTCCAAGGATCCATGGGTTAAAAGCTCCATGGATCATCCATGGACTTTCATCTTTCATATTAGCTTAGCCCATTAACAAATGAGTATTAGCCCACACTATATAAAATATAATAGCCCATAATTTAATCAGTCTTCTTTTTAATCTCTAAATTAATTTAAGACTAAAACTAATTAAATAACATGACTTCATATTAATATATTATAACTTATAATATATTAATAAATCGTAAGTATACAATTCTCATAAAATTATCCATAAATCGTTTGGGTGAAGTGCAACCCAAATGGACCATGCCGGGCCGGGTCAAGTATGTACCAAATAAGTTATGGACTTAGACACCTTATCCAACACTTTGGAGTTCAAGAGACTACCGTTGCTAGGACAAAACTGGTGACAGGAAGAGGGTAGTGTCAGTCGCGAGTGTTAAATGCATAAGTGGTTGGTCATTGGATGTTCAAGAGAATTGTGTTTTCGCATGGGCCGTGTTCCGTTAGAGTTCAGTGGTACTGCAAGATTGGGAGAGGGGATGAGGATTCGTCAGCTAGAGTGAAGATTAAGGTCTTCAACTGACAGCATGTTAGAAGGATTGAGGTGTCAGACTGGATCAGATTTCAAGAGTACTCCTCAAGATTCCCGAGGATGGGAGATCTCTAGGTTTAATCGGCGATTAATCGCTAGCATTGGCCGGCACAGGTTGTCATCAGTGGGATATTAGAAAGCGAGAAGGATTGGAAATCCTTCAATTCTCATGTAATGTGAAGACTTAGTCGAGTCTAAATGGGGGAGAGACTTTTTATAAAGTTCTCCAACTGTGAGTTTTGGTTGCGCAAGGTGCAATCTCTTGGCCACCTTGTCAACCAGAAGGGTATTCTAGTTGATTCGGCCAAGATAGAGGCCGTGATGCAGTGGGAGATTCCGAGGTCTCCATCTGAGATTCAGAATTCCTTGGGTATAGCGGGTTATTTCCGGAGATTTATGCAGGACTTCTTCGAGATCGTGATTCCTATGACCCGACTGACCAAGAAATCAGTGGCCTTTCGTTGGGGGCCTGAGCAGCAGGCAGCCTTCAAGGCTCTCAGACAGCGGTTGTACGAGGCACCGATTCTCACCCTGCCAGAGGGTGTAGATGATTTTGTGGTTTATGGTGACGCTTTGATCACAGGCATGGGTACGGTACTGATACAATGGGGTCACGTGATAGCAGGCTTCGGGAACCAGGTTAGAGTTCCGGTTAGGACTCGAGTTCAGTTGAGGGTTAGGTCGAGTGCGTGTTCGACCCGGTTTGGGAAGTGTTGTAAGACTACGGGGGTAGCTGTAGCATTCATTAGTGGTCAGATAGTATGGAAAGTGTTGTAAGACTACGGGGGTAGCCGTAGCATTCACTAGACGTCAGTTAGTATGGGAAATGTTGTAAGACTATGGGGGTAGTCGTAGCATTCACTAGTGATCAGATAGCGTTAGAGTGTTGTAAGTCTACGAGTGTAGCCGTAGCATTCACTAGCAGCTAGATAGTGATAGAGTGTTGTAAGTCTGCGGATGTAGTCGTAGCATTCGCTAGGTTGGTAGATAGCATGAGTGCGATGTTAGGATGCGAAAGGAGCAATAGTACCCACCAGTTTGGGTTCAGCAGTGAGGATATGGAAATCCACAAATTGGATTTCGGATTTACTCAAATGGATTAGATATGGTTAAGCCAACAATGAGACTGTAGGGGCGTCACTACAGTTATGGGATCAGGAAATTAATGGAATGTATGAGATTGCTTGTGATTTAAGGCTACCATCGGTTAGTTGGCAATCACTGTTAGCCTTGGATTTGATGATGGCAGGATTCGACGCATGGACTCGATCGGTTAGATCAGAAAGTTGTTA
Organism: Lactuca serriola; assembly: GCF_051521515.1. Lineage (NCBI taxonomy): Eukaryota > Viridiplantae > Streptophyta > Magnoliopsida > Asterales > Asteraceae > Lactuca > Lactuca serriola. The sequence goes on along the minus strand of NC_136410.1, from coordinate 74,252,792 downwards.
GAGCCTCAATGGCATGATAACTAGTGGCAACTAGTTCCAAAGAAGGATTTCGTTCAGAAGTCGTGTGAGGCGACTAAGTAGGGAGTCCTTTGGCTCCGCATCCGGGTGGAAACCCAGTATTATAGAGGATTGGCAAGCGAATTAAGACCCAGGAGGTCTTGGTAGCTTTTGGTAAGCAACTATGTAGCAACATACTGCTTCAGACAGTTCAATGTTCGGGCAGTTTCAACGTTTGGGCAGCATTAGTATTTGCATTTCATGTTGCAAATACAAACAAAATAGCGGGTTGATTGGGAAGTGGTATGTCACTTACAGCGGGATTATCTGAGTTTTGGCCGAGTATAAGTGAATCACAGGGATAAGTGGAACTGTGATTCTGTTTTTCTAGTGGGAGCCCTGAGTTATCAGGGGACGAGTAGGCAACTAAGAGACAAGTGACCTGGATTTAGCAATAATGATTCAGTAAGAGTGGTCTGTCATGGATCTAGGCCATCTCGAGACAACATAATTCAGACAAGTAGATGTGATCTTGTTGCGAGGAATTAGTTCGCCTACGGATTGTAGGGCTTTGCGAAGATTGGTCACGGCTACCCTGGGAAGGCCAGGGTGTGCCCAGGTTGATGACTATGTTACTAGAGTGGCTTGGTATGTAAGGATTGGTAAGGAATGATTTCGAGGACGAAATCTAATTTAAGTAGGGGAGAGTTGTAAAACCCCGTTTATTTATTAAATAAATAAATCAATTAATGAATGGCTTGTAGCCCTAAAACAAATAATTATATATGAAAGGATGGTCTCGAAGAGCTAATTGTCACAATATTTATGAAGTCGGAGGCTGCAGGGTAACTATTAAGACTTGAATTTTAATGAATGATTTAAGATAAGGGTTATTTGGTAAATATTGGACTTGTTTTGAAAATTCTTTATGGAGGAGGGATCAAAAGTGGAAAAAGGGGCTATAAGTTTGAAAGGAGTACGAGACTTAAAACCCGTCACTCCTTCCCTCCCGTTGAGACGCAAGTAACCCTAGCATCACTCGTTCAAATCGGCCGCCATCTCCAACCTTATACCTCCCTCCAGCCACCACCTCTTTACCCGTCGAAGTCGGAACACCAACCATCAACCATCGAGAAGCACCGGAGCATCCAACGCTATTATTGCTCCAAGTTGTCGGTCGAGTTCAAACACTTCGTCGCACGCCACCTCGCTGAAGAGTGTCGCCGCTGCATTTCTCGGTTGTTGCCGCTGCCCGGTTCCATTGAAGAGAAGACTTCGCCGACGTGGTTCGCAATAGCATCCCGCTCCTGGTGTTCCAAATGGCGAATATCCTCCACCACCTCCAGTTCCCATCCTCCCTTCGCCACAACAACCCGATCGTCGCTAGGTGCCGCCACATCGCTGTTGCTGGAAGCGAATGGGAAGCCGAGAAGTCGCTGAGAGAGGCCGAGATTGTCGCAGCCGCCGCCCATGGCCGTCAGATCCTGCTGTCGCTACTCCTTCGTCACCGAGGAACCACGACATTGCTGCTGTTGGGTTCTAGTCGGAGGCTAGGCGCATTTTGCTGTCATCGTTTGCTGCTGTCGTTCGGAAATCATTACACCCCGCCGACGCCTCCATAAGCCACTTGCCACCGTGAAATGGTGGCCGGGTTGGTGGTCTCGTGAAGCTGTGTGTGTGTGTTGCGATGTAGTGCACGAGTATTGGGATGGTTTAGAGCTACCGAAGCGTTTTCTGGCCGGAGATCCGAAGAAAACCCCCCGCCACCACCATGAGGTGGTGGCTGCCACTCGCTACCGCCATCTGCCGCCTCAAGGTGGTTGCATGTGTCTATTTTATTTGCCGTGTGTTATTTCTGCGATGTAAGGTTGGGTTTGTGTGGCTAGAAAACCAAGAAGGCCACCACCACCACCGTGAGGTGGTGGCTGCCACCATTCGCCGCTGTCGGCCACCATAGGGTGGCTGTGCATGTTTAATTAGTGTAGTGTGTGTGTTTATTTGTGAGTTCATTGTAAATTGTAAAGCAATTGGAATAATGAAAGGAAAAATCAAACCACCACCATAGGGTGGTGGCTGCCGCCTCCTGCCGCCACCGGCCGCCGTGTCGGGTGGCGGTGTGCTTTGATGGTGTTTGGACTCGTTTGGATGATTTGACAAGGGACTAAAACCCTAATGGGCCTTGAAACCCTTATGGGCCCAATGAAGCTTAATGGGCTCTAATGGACCCAATAAAACCTTTATAGGCTTAATAATATTTTAATGGGCTTAATAGGCCCAATAAAGCCCTAATTGACATAAAAGGCCAACAAATTGATAAATGGGCGAATATTTGAATTGGAAAACCATAATGCCAATAAACCCTAATTTGGGGAATTAATCGGGACACACGGGAATTATTTAATAATTTGGAATATTAAATAATAATCAATGGTGGAAATTAATCTAAGCAATATTGGACTTAATGGATTAAGTCCTTAATGGTTTAAGTAGGAAACTTAACCCTAATCATCATTTTATGTGAAACCCTAATTTCACTTGGGTTTATTGTTGGACCTTTCTTTTGGGCCTTGATGATTGGATTATAAATGGGTCATCCAAGATCAAGCAAATGAAGTAGAATAATTAATGGGCTTGGTGGTAAGGCCCATATGAGGAGTTGGGCCTAATTTGGAAAATTGGGCCATAGTTTGGGCCTTTATGATTATTTGATATTGGGCCATTAGAATGTTGAATGTTGGACTAGACTAAATGGTTGGGACTTATGGTAAGACCTTGTAAGGGTTTGGGCCCAATTTAGAAAATTGGGCCATATGTTGGGCTTTGATTTCTAAATGACTTTGGGCCTATGGATTGGGCCTTGGGCTTGAATAAGCCAAGTTAGGGGTAATGCAGTAATTACCCAAAGAATATACTTATGGTTATGTATTGGGACCCAATTATTAATTGGGTGTTATTTTGGTGTTGACAGTTCGGGAATCTGTCAGCCAACAGCTGGGGTCGAGTCTGCGGGACTTCAGCAAGTGTGGGATTATGTCTTCGGGACTTCAGCAGTGTGAGGTGAGTTACCTTCCAGTAGCGGTGGGTCTACGGCCACAATGCCGACCCACCAGTAGGAGTTGTATGTTAGATGATTGTCTTTGTGATATCATCTAGATTTGCTACTACCTGATATGTTATATGCTGGCATGATATGTATATGTGATAGTAGTAGAGTTTGGTTGTCAGGACCGAAGGGTAGGTCAGACACCCCAGATATGTCTGATAGTATGTGATGATATGTTTATATGCTGGCGTGATATGTTATATGTGATAGTGGTAGTAGGAGGGGAATATTCCCCAAGTTTCGATCGTTAGGACCGAAGGGTAGATCGAACACCCTAGATATGTCTGATAATATGTTATGTTATGATATATGTGATAGTAGCAGTAGGGGGTGAAATAGTCCCCGAGGATCGGTTGTTAGGACCGATGGGTAGTCAGCACCCCAGAATGGCTTGACATGGGTAGTCAGCACCCCAGAACGGCTTGACACGGGTAGGTCGGCACCCCAGAATGGCCGTACCGGGTAGGTCGGGCACCCCAGAATTGCTCGGCAGTATGTATGATATGTGAATGTATGGTATGTGGTATGATGGGGGAACTCACTAAGCTTCGTGCTTACGATTTTCAGTTTTGGTTTCAGGTACTTCGTGTTTAAAGGAAAGGAGTCGGCTTGATCGCAACGCATCACACTATGGTTTTCCGCACATGAGATCTTTGGGATTTCACTCTGATATTGTTTTATGATAACATGTTTGATTATTTCCACTTTGGTTTTGACATGACATGATATTACAAATGTTTTATTACACTGTTGGTTTAATAATGACGTATTTAAAAATGAAATTTTTGGCCTGTATTTTTGGGACGTTACACATGCAAAGACATTTTTCTGCTAATCAACAAGTCTAGAAGCCATTAAATATCTGAATGAGGTTCTGGAGTTTTCCAAAGTCCAAGAACTCCCAAGAAACGAGCTTAAGAAGGTCAAGATGACATAAATTCAAGATCTAAGCATTCAATAAACAAGTTAGAGACTTTATACCTCCAAAAGCACATAAATGAAATGAGATGAGAATGCTAGATCAAGACCTCAACATCATAAGGAATCACCTTATTCAACCACAAGCTTCACAAGAAGGAGAAAACCAAGGTAAAAACACCAAGAACACAAGATCTAGAGAGGAAAGGGGCTAGGGTTTCTCTGAGAGGTGATGGAGACCGAGGTTTGAGGGAACCTTAATCATCATATTCTTCAAATATGACACAATGCCTAAGATCTAGGGTTTTGAACCCAGTCGTTACTGCGTCGCGACCAACACCTGACCTCGACGCTACTTAAATGTCGTGGTCGCATTGTGGTAGGTCTCCACCACCACGCCGCCGTCCTTCAAAATCATAAAATCCAAAGCTTAAAATAAACAAACTCCAAAAGAATAATACCTAAAAACGGATGTTACATTTAAAAAGGTTTAATTAAATGTGTTAAACGTAATACTTAAATCAAAATATTAAATTAACTAAAAATATCAAAATCCTATTTTTATAATAATTAAAAATATTCCAAATTGGGTTTTAAATCAAATGACAATAATAATTAAAAGTAGCATAAAATTATAAATTATATTATGTCACCTTACAAACAAGGCATGTGTAGAGACCATGGTTTTAAAAAGCGCGCCATGGCGCGCCTCAAGACGTGCCATGGCGCGAGGCGTGGTGTAACCGTTACGAAAACGTCAAAGGCGAGTTTGTGAAGCGCGATGCTCAAATAACGTGTCAAGGCGCGCCTTATCGCGTTATGACGCGAGTTATTTTCAAGGCGCATATTTTTTTTTTGTTTTGTTTTTTTATCGGGCCTAAAATAAATGAGTTTTTGTTAACTTTTTTCTATTAGATATTAATATAATACTTCTAAAAACTTCATATATTTGATAAAATTCAATAATCATATGATTTATATCTTTTAATGTATATAATATAGTCACGCCTTGAAAAATATCATAGCTCGCCAAGGCTTGTCATGACTTAATTTTTACCTTGCCGCCAAGCCACATCTTACGTTATTTAGAACTTTGGTAGAGACTATTGAGTGATATGATTTTAATAGATATTTATCTTATACTACTTTTCGAAATAATTAAAATCAATATATATATATATATATATATATATATATATATATATATATATATATATATATATATATATATATTTATTTATTGTAAAATTATTATTAATAGTTTATTTAAATACCATTATTTTCAATAACATGTATTTGCTAAAACTTTAACTAAATAAATCAGATATTCGTCTAGTGATTTAAATAAGCTCAGCGATCTGAGTGCATGTTCAACAACAAACTTTCGAGAGACGGTAGTCTTTATCTTAAAATAAAAAGAAAAACCTTTGTTTGAGTAATCGTATGTATAATTTAAATTGTTTATTTTCTTATTCAAAAGTTGTTTTAAATATTTTTAATGATATTTAAGAACTTCGATCATTTAACATTTATGTTATGTGAGATTTTACTTATTTTAAAAACTTTTAATTATTTAAAAAAATATTTTTACAAAGTTAGTACTTCCAATTATTTTTGTCTAATATACGGCTTATCTAAACCTATTGTTGAATTTATCAAATGTTAAGTTGCCAAATTAAACTTCCACAAAAGGATATAATTATAAAACGAAAGTAAAAGATAAGAGTATCAACATCTCAAAAAGAAGGAAGGTATCCCTTCGCCATATAAAAATTCGCGATTTCGCTACGTATAGCCATTTTTGGATTAAATTCAGAAAAACAGCCATAAAAATTTGAATGTTAGTCACGCATTTCACGGAGGTGAGCTCTACGGTCTCCACAGAATCGGTATAAACTACGAGGAATCGATTTGGCAAAAAAAAAAAAATTAAATAACGAGGTCCCTCCGAGAAATCGTTCTTTAATTTTTTTTTTTTCCGCATCGATTTCTCGGAGCTACATTGAATTTCACAGAGCTCTTGGAGCTAGCTCCACGGAATGTGTGACTATATGTGAAAATTCAAAATTTTTTGACTATTCTTTGGAAATTAAACCCAAAAAGTGGTTGTATCTAGCAAAATCCCTAAAAATTTTACCATAAAGTGGTGGAAATGTATATTTATAAAGGAAAAATATAATCTATAAATTGTTTTAATTATTGTTTTTATGGAGACCGATCTATTTTTAACAATAAACAGTTTCCGAATATAAAAAGTTAGATCATGGAATTAATCGAACCGCTGCTAGAGGAATCCTCGTATTGCTATTTTTTTGTAACAATCGTCGATTTGATTATAATAACGCATTTATTAAACTGGATATTAAACTACATATATTATATTAATTAATTAATTAATAAAATAAAATAAATATGGTGAATAGAAGTTTGAAATTGAATAGTAGACAAATAGAAGGAGCAACTAGCAAGGGTCAGCATCAGGGTAGATTTTAGGGCGGGGAGAGGAAGGTACTGTCCATTCATGGATAAGACTCTTCCTGGCTTTCCATTTATGGAAATTACCCTATTACCCCCGACTTCTTCCTGCCCCTTTCCCTGTTTGTATAACAACTTCTACGCACAAAAAACTAGTTCACCCAATGACCCAACCACGATTTACTACATAACAATTATTTTTTGTATATTAACTTTGTTAAGTGCTTGAAGATCCATAATTCCTTCTAACAAGAAGTTTAAAGTCATAAAATAAAATGTATTTTTTATTTTTTTCATATGGACCATTAAAATTTTCACATATATATATATATATATATATATATATATATATATATATATATATATATATATATATATATAGAGAGAGAGAGAGAGAGAGAGAGAGAGAGAGAGAGAGATGAAAAGATACCGTAGGCATGAATGTTTGTACAAAACACAAACGCACAAAAACACGCAGAAGATGTGAAGTTGGTTTGATGATTAACGGATTTGGGTGTAATGATTGAGTGGATGCTTACTCTTTTCTGGTATACATTTGTGGCAAGTGTGATTAGACTCATCCTCCTATACACAGAAGCCATGCATGCATGTTTATTTGTCTTCTGTTTGAATGCAGGTTGGTTTATTTTGTCTGTCCAATTTGAATTGAAAGATGATGAGTGTAGTCTAGTCATACACAAATGCCCTACCTTGTAGGCAACTTAGTTGATTCCACCTCCCACCTAGTCTTGTCCAACATTTTAGGCCTAGCAAAATGACTTTCGGGTTTTCACTTTCTCACTTCGTGAAAATGTAAAAAGAGTGGTAATTAAGTTCGTTGTGGTTAAGACAAGTAAACGTTAAATTAAGTTCATGAAAGAGTTGTTTAAATCATTGTAGTTTCGTAAAATAACCATTAAAATGGTTAAAAGTGTTTATCTAACACGCTATTATTTTTAATTTTGCATTTCACAAAGGCTAAATAATAATAATAATAATAATAATAATAATAATAATAATAATAATAATAATAATAATAATCGTATGCATCTTTTAATTGTATATTATATGATCTTATTTTTATTATATTATGATTCTTTTAACTTTTTTTTCTTTTCATATAGTATAATTTATACAATTCTAGCATTGTACTTTCAAAAAATTATTATTATTATTATTATTATTATATATATATATATATATATATATATATATATATATATATATATATATATATATATATTTTCCTTATTGTAATAGTGGAAATTCAATCGTATTTAGATGACATTGCCAAGCAAACATATTTTTCAAAATATTGTTCTATTAGAAAAGTAAAATAGAATGCTACGTAAAAATCAAATCAGTGAAAATATTGGAACCGTCACTTGATAGCTTAATGGTTTTGGAGACATGAACACAGGATGGAGTGTATCCATCTCTTTTCCTACCAACATATTTGTTATATAAGCTTTTCTTTCTCTTTTATCTATTCTATCTTTTTTATTCCACAACAAGAAAATTTATATTTTTTATCCCCAACCCTACCAACCTATTTAATTTTCATATATATTTTTTTATTTATACAACCTAATTAAAAACAGATAAAAACTAATTCACAAACTATAAAATTAATACAAAATAAAACAAAAGATTAATTAGGTTTGATACTAATCTTAAATTTAAAACAATTTAAATGTTTGAACCTGTATACTATACGGTTTGTAACTTAAACATATATTACATTTATCTATCTTTTTTTATTTAGGAGCTAATTTTGTCAGTGAGAATATATGAGGAAACCTTCCCAATGAAACTACATTGTTATTACCCAATAAACATATAATAAAATGTTTTCGTTTGAGGGTATCATCATTCAAATTACCATTCAAAAACTTTCAAAGCAACTATCAGTTTATAAAAACATACTTCCATTTATTTATGCAATGTAGCAACCCTCTTTAAAATCTTAAATCAATATATATCATATATCAAATTAGCTTTTAATGACAACCTATTACTTTATTTACTGAACACTAGAATCTAGATGGTTATATTTCTTTGTTAACCTTACACCAGATGGTTATGTGGTTATGTGTGTGTAACAGATGTAATAAATCCAAAATTCTAAGACTCAAAGTTTCTTTGAAATTTGTAATGCTATTAAGAAAAATATCAAGGCTGGTATTTGTATATATCCTTAAATTTTCCAAAAAGACCCAATAAATATAAATATCTTAACCAAAGATTCTTGATCTTAAACTGATGTAAAATCACCGGAAATTTTCAAACCTCTAAAAAACATGCGAAGCTCCAAATTGATCACGAAAGTATCTATTATGCATATAGTTGTATTCCTAAGCGTGACCATCGTTTTCATGCTTATTGTACCTACCTTACAATGGCTATTTGGTCAATTTCTAAAATATTAGCAAAACAATTTCTTAAAACGTATTTTTTTTCCATATAGAAGGTGTCAAAGTATGTGAGTTTATAGATGTATAATTTATGAAAGTTTTCGTTTATGAAAAACCTACTCATTATTAGAAAAAATATACTAATTCTTCATCACCCTTAATACATATGGACACTACGGTTGAGAAAGAAAAAAACATATTAATAATTCTAAATTGTAATGACTAATCAATGATTTGCAGATATTTATTAATTTACAAAGATGGATGTTTTTTTCTCTATGATTAGTTAAATTAAATATATACACATTGGTATGAATATATGATCAATGTTTTGTATATGTAGATACTTAAATCAATCATATTGTACAAACTAATGTGTGTGTATATATGTGTGACTCTATTGACTTTTCCTATTAATATAACGTTAGAGAAATTCATATTATATAAACTAAAAATTTTAAAGATAGGATGTAATTAAAATTTATAACTATGTTCATCATTTTATTTATCGGATCTAGCCAGAAAAATCCCAAAAAGAATTTCAAGTACTCTCGTAAAGACTAAAGAGTGGTTGGATACAAATCAAGAACAAAGTGATAAAACAAAGGAAATTAAATGTAATTTAAAAACAAAAAAGTAAATTTATTTTTTACCGGTAGATGCCAATAGGTTGGAACCAAAAAAACGTAGACACCCGCAAATACCTTATCTTCATGATTTTTTAATAGTCTGGTGGTTCTAAAATCACAAATTTGCTAGGCTAAAAACATTAAACTGTAAGGACGGTTTTATCGTAAGTAAAAAATTATAAATGGCTATTTTTAGAAAATAATGAACTATAATGGCTTTATTAACATTCATGTGCCATATTTAAACAACCCACCTAAACCACTACATACTTCTAAGTATAAGCCAAAGGAATAAAACTTGAAATACTCACACTTGAATAAGCAAATCGGCTACCTGCTTGACTAAAACCACAACTCAAAATTTTGATTACAATGCCATATTAGAAACATACTTACATTTATTCCCAAGTAATAGCAACATAGCTACATATATAAAGAAGAGGTGTGTGGGAATCAGTACCATAACAGTAGCTTGGGTATTTAAGAGTAACATTTTGAGATAATTGTTTGTGCTAACAATTTTATAAACATGATAACATTAATATTTTTAGGCAAATATTAACAAATTCTCCAACGGTGTATGTGTCAGAATCAGTACAAAGAAGGATCCAAAGGAAAAGTAATATGTAAGATTTAATGGGACAAATTTCATATAGTAAGTTATGAGTTAAAATCATATTTACATTCAACAACAAACTATAGGATGATGAGGCACACGCCCAAATCCATGAAGTTTTATTGCAAAATCTTTCTCCAATAAGTAAAAAAGTTGAGAACAACATTGATCATCAAAACAAATACGAAAAAGTAAACGACATTATTCGAAATCACAAATTCAGTGCCGAATAATGCAAACGGAAATGCAGGAGTAGAAGACATGTGATTTCCTGAAATGCAGTCATCGCCCATGCCTTGAAGTCGTTGTATGACACTTTCTTCCTATTACACTTCTTGACTTCATTAAAACTTTTGGTTTCAACCCCATATATGGTGTGTCAACGATGACGTAAGCGGAGAGTTCAGTTTCTAAATCGCCATATAGAGAAAATTGATGAAAAAAATGTGGGTAGATTAGGGATAGAGAGATGAGGATGATAGTCAATGATTGACCCGGTAATTAGGAGAATAAAATGGGCACGTGGTCACCTGCCCAGTAAAAGATCTATTGCTTATTTTTCTGCTTTTAGTTGTAATTTAGCCTATTTAAGTTTCTGTATTTTAAGCTTTGAGTGTATGTAACAATTTCCAGTTTTTCAATCATTCAATAAAGAAACATCCAGCTATCTTGTTCCCTTTATACCCCTATCAATTTTATTGTTGGATTAGTCTTGCCCACCAACAAGTGGTATCAGAGCATTAAGGTTATGATCATTTTGTACGATACCATGATAGTAGCTTCAACATCCAATCCATCCAAAGATAGTCCATACCCCCTTCAATGCCCGATGATAACCTCATCAAATTACAATATATGGTCGATCAAGATGGAAGCTATTATGGATGCCCATGGGTTGTGGGATACCATTGAGCCACCAACCGGTGTGGTTGTGGATGAGAAAAAGAGCAAGCAAGCTCGAGCCTTTATCTTCCAGTCGATCCCAGAAGAGATGCTTGCACAGGCTGCCAAGAAGAAAACAACCAAGGAGGCTTGGGATTCTCTAAAGTCACGGTACGTGGGTGCAAAGAGAGTCCAGAAGGCAAGGTTATGGGTACTGAAGAGTGAATTCGAAGCACTTCAAATGAAGGAGACAGAGACCATAGATGAGTATGCAGGGAAGATATCATCCATGATCTCAAAGTTTGGAAGTGCAGGGGCAATATTAGAAGATGAAGAACTGGTGAGGAAATTGTTCGATACTGTCCCGGAGAAGTTTATAAATCTTGTGGCATCAATTGAGCAAAGCTCCGATATGGAGTCTATGCCATTCTAGGAGGCAAGTGGGCACTTAAAGGCTTATGAAGACCGACTTCAACTCTGGAAGGCAAACTCAAGTGGTGATAATGCCTTGTTACTTGCAAAGTCGGAAGGTTCCTCGAGCCATCGCAGTCCAAGTAAGACTGGGGGTCGGGGGAGAGGTGCAAGTAGTGACAGAGGTGGAAGGAGCGGTACACGGGGTCGGGGGTCGACTCGTGGAAGCGGCAGACGCTGGGGTGGTAGTTCACGACAGGAAGCAAATAACTCCAATCGGAAGCCACGAGAAAAAAGCCATATAAGATGTTACGAGTGCCAAGAACTTGGCCATTATGCTTCTGAATGTAAAGCCAAGAAGCAGCAAGATCAAGAGGTGAACTTAGCTGCAGATGAAGATGGACCCGCTTTACTGTTAACTGTACATGGAGAAGAAAATACAAGTATGGTCCTTCTGAATGAGGAGAAGGTGTATCCAAACCAGTTAAAAGAAAAGGAAGATAACAACATGTGGTACCTAGACAATGGGGCTAGTAACCATATGTCTGGTTTTAAAGATTTATTTGCTGAACTAGATGAAAAGGTGATTGGACAAGTAAGATTTGGAGATGGGTCTAAGGTTCCTATCAAGGGGAAAGGCACTCTACTGTTTGATTGCAAAAATGGTGATTAGTTTGTCATCCCAGATGTGTATTATATTCCAGCTCTGCATAGTAATATAATCAGCCTGGGACAGATGACTGAGGAGGGATACGATATAGGAATGAAGAAGGAATTCCTAAGGATGTATGACGAAGCTGGCTACTTGATCATGAAGGTACAGAGGTCAAAAATAGACTTTACAAAATAAAACTCACACCTGGGAAGCCTACGTGCTTGGCTGTGAGTATGGTTGATGACTCATGGTTGTGGCATGCACAAATGGCCCACACGAATTTCAGAATGCTGGAAGAAATGACACAGAAGAAGATGGTGACAGGAATGCCCCTCGTATCTCATCCAGCACAGGTGTGTGAAGGATGTATGGTAGCTAAGCAACCTAGACAAAGCTTTCCAAAAGTGGCCTAATGGAGGGCTAAGGAACCGCTCCAACTGTTACATGCTGACCTTTGTGGCCCCATTACACCTGCAACAAAGGGCGATAATCAATGCCTCCTACTGATAGTCGACGACTACTCACGATATATGTAGGTCTATTTAATCAAAACCAAAGACAAAGCCTTCACCATGTTCCAGAAATTCAAGTTACAGGTTGAAAAAGAAAGCAATTTTAAGATCAAGATGTTGAGAACGGACCGGGGAGGTGAGTTCAACTCCATTCAATTCTTGAATTTCTGTGAAGAGTCTGGAATAAGACGTCAATTGACGACACCACATACGCCACAGCAAAATGGCATTATGGAACGACACAATCGAACGATCTTGGAGATGACAAGGTCCCTGCTCAAAGTCATGACGGTACCAGATCAGTTTTGGGGTGAAGTTGTGCATCACTCAGTGTACTTGCTGAACCGAACTGGAACAAAGGCACTCAAGGACGTGACTCCATACGGGGTTTGGAAGGGTTCAAAGCCTTCAGTTGCACACCTTAAGGTTTTTGGGTGTGTGGGCTTCGTCAAGAAATTGCGGGGACTATCCAAGATGAGTGATTGAAGTGATACCATGGTTTATTTGGGAACAGAAGATGGAACAAAGGGGTATCGGCTGTATAATCCCAAGAATCGCCGAATTGTAATAGCGAGGAATGTCGTGATTGAGGAATCCAAGTCGTGGGCCTCAAATGAGGAAATAATTGGAGAGCCACTTACCACACCTTATTGGACTAATGTTTTACCCCAAGATACAAATCGATCACATCCGGCCTAAGAACTGCAACCATCAGACAACGTGAATGAAAGTCCCTTGACGCCGATTAACACTCACTCGCACGCCTCCAATTTTGGAACGCCAGTTGGAGAATTTCCTATGTCGATCTCACCTAGAGATGGGTTGCGAGAAACACCCTCAAGTCAATCCTCAATAAATTATGAAGATGGTGGGTCGGCAGTCTCATTCAATGATACCCCAGCTAAAGGGTTTCGCTCAATCAACGAGATTTACCAAAATACAAAGAGGATGGATCATAACGAGGTACAGAGGTTGTATGAGCGAAATCAAGAATTGTTGTTAATCGACGATGAACCCACAACATTTAAAGAAGCATCAATTGAAAGAAATTGGAAGCTAGCTATGGAGGCAGAGCTGAAATCGATCGAGAAAAACAATACATGGTTTTTGACCAAATTGCCACCAAACCGAAAGGCAATTGGGTTAAAATGGGTATTCAAGTTAAAAAGAGACGCATCAGGAAATGTGATCAAGCACAAGGCCCAATTAGTCGCAAAGGGGTACGCTCAAGAAAAGGGCATCGATTTTGAAGATGTTTTCGTACCAGTGGCTTGTTTGGAAACTATAAGGTTAATCCTGTCACTAGCGACAAGAGAAAACTGACTTGTACATCACTTAGATGTCAAGTCTGCATTTCTACACGGTGACCTCAAGGAGGAGGTGTATGTCTCTCAGCCAACTGGGTTCTCAGTCAAAGGAAAGGAGAATATGGTCTATCGTCTCAGAAAGGCTCTATATGGGTTAAGACAGGCTCCAAGATCCTGGAATATGAAGCTAGATCGGTCACTCAAAGGATTAGGATTCACCAGATGTGCTCAAGAACACGCAATCTATAAGGTACACAAATCCAATTTAATCCTCATCATAGGAGTATATGTGGATGATCTTATAGTTACTGGCTCAAGTGAGAAGGGAATTCTAGAATTCAAGAGAAAAATGAAGCAAGTGTTTGACATGAGTGACTTGGGACTTCTATCCTATTACCTGGGAATAGAGGTAGTTCAAGGGAAGGATGGAATTATGCTCACACAGCAAGGGTATGCAAAGAAAATCCTAAAGCTAGCAGGAATGGAAGAGTGTAACAACTCTCAGCACCCAATGGAAGCTAAGCTAAAGCTGACCAAAGATGAACAGGGAGAACCTGTAAATGCAACAAATTAGAAGAAATTGGTTGGCATCTTGAGATATCGAGTACACACAAGACCTGATCTAAACTTTAGTATTGGAGTTGTGAGAAGATATATGCAAAACCCAAAACAAAGCCACTATGCAGCCATAAAACATATCCTAAGATATGTAAGGGGAAAAACCGGGTATGGTCTACTGTATCACAGAGGAGGCGATGTCATGCTAGTAGGGTACAATGACAGCAGCTACAATGATGATCGGGAGGATGGAAGAGGAACCACAGGTGTTACATATTACTTCTCAGGAAATTTAATAACATGGGCATCACAAAACCAACAAACTGTTGCTCTAAGCTCGTGTGAGGCAGAATACATGGCTGCAACTGCAGCTGCCTGTCAGGGACTGTGGTTGAGAAGCTTGCTGAGTGACCTTTTTGGAAGAAAAGCTCAAAAGGTGAAGCTGTTAGTGGATAATCAATCTGTTGTTGTACTCATAAAGAACCCGGTTCACCATGGAAGGAGTAAACGCATAGATACAAAGTAACATTTCATCCGTATGTGTGTTGAAAGAGAACAAATTCAAGTGGAGTATGTGAGTGGAGATCAACAAAAGGCGGATGTGTGACAACCCGAAATTTCCATTCTGTACAAACTATATCACTTCAATAGAAGTTATAGCAGTCACAGTTAATTTTCAGACGTTTCGTGTAAGTTTGAGTAATTCAGGGTTTACACTTCAGGAAATGTCAGGAGAGTGGGTGCACTAGGGTTTTGTGCAACACTGTTATTCCAACACTCTATTATATTAGAGATTATTTCAGGAACAAAAATATTTTCTGCCAAAAATATTTCAGGACTATAAATAGATTTCTAAACCAAATTCATTCATTATTCACATTTCCAACTAGAGAAAAGCCATTTTCTCTCTCACGGATCTTCGGGTTTTTATACCAAAACATGAGTAACTCTTTCTAGTAGTGTTAGAATGCTTATTATGTGCTTATAACAAGATTTAGATGGCTAAATCATTAGATCTAGGAGTTTACTCCCCAAGGTGTTCTTGGGCGGTAAACTCCCGAAACAAAGCCAAAACCGACCCTTGTGTTATCCAACTGCCTTAGACTCAATTGTAGGTGTATTAAGGACAAGAAAACAAACAAAATCCACCCAAGTTTGGGAGTTTACGGCCCAAGAATATCATAGGCCGTAAACTCCAAATTCAAACTCAAAATGGTACTTTTAAGGCTCCTAAAGCCTTAGACAATTACCTAGACTTGTTCCCATTTAATCAAGGGCTTGAACCACATCAAAATCACTTGCCAAAGTGAGTTTATGGCCAAGACATGGTTCTTGGGCCGTAAACTCCTTAAAGGGGCACCAAAGTGTGCCTAATGCCTTCATATGCTTGGAATAAAAGTCTAGAACCTATACCACAAGTGCAAGAGACTTGAAAGCATCAAAAACACACCATACTTAGAGTTTACGGCCGTAAACTCTAAGGGGAACGGCCTTAGGGCCGTAAACTCCTAATTGGAGTATTTCTAGACCTTAAACCCTTCCAAGAATTTAACCACCAAGTTAGAATAATTCTAGGAATCATTTGGGACTTCAAAACACCCATGGTTGGGAGTTTACGGCCGTAAACTCAAGAGTTTACAACCGTAAACTCCATGTGTGATGGTATATGGGGAGTAAACTCACATATAGGGTCCTTTGGAACCCTAAACACAAATACCTTGTCCCACAATAGCTTAGATGCAATCCTTAAGGCTTAAAACACTTATGTAAAGTGTTTATTATGTCTAGGATGTCTTAACATTATCAATTAGTGATTTAAGACTAATTGAGTGCATATATGTGTGATTATATGTTCATTAGGATCGTAGTGTGTGTACAAGTCCTCGCTTGACACCTAGCCATCATATACCGTTCAGTTCATCCCAATCACCAACTATAGGTGAGTTCATACCCCTAATCAATGTTTTAAATGATTTTAAATGCTTTAAAGGGGGGGGGAATACAAGTAGAAACAAACATGTTATTAAATCATTGATATGTATTTTATAACTGTGGTTGTCATTTAACAAATTTCACATACTACAAAATGTGACGCAAGAAATGGTTTTAAATCTTAAAAACACATTGTTATCTAATGTTTTACCTTTGAAATGTATATTAAATTGACATCAAGTCATTGTTAATTATTGTTCAAAATCCATAAGATGTCTTACAAAACCATTTTACACTCTTGAACTAATGCATGTACACCTATATTCTTATATATGTATTGATGTTATAGTTTACAACTTTCATTTAGTTTTTCACACTCTTGAGTAGTAAGAGTGTATAAACATACTTGAACAACTAATTACCTTCCAGTAAATTATCATAGGGATAATTTGGAGATTTCAAACATAATTCCTATTACAAGGAATCACACAAGAGTCAGTTCATTCATGAGTCTATACTAGTACATTACCTGATACATGAGTACTTAAAGATGTTTACATGATACATGAATATGTTTACATATACTTACCTGTTACATGGACACACATACATGAATACCATACAGGAACACTGTTACATAGGTGCATTATCCTGTATTCACTTACCTGGATGCTTGTACTTAGAACTACGAGGATGATTTATTAGTACTTACTGGGTAGATTATCTTTCCTATCCCGGTTCAATGGGATAGCTCGGCGGGACTTACCATTCCGAAACCTACTGATTAGCACCAGTGGTCGATGACCATCTACGGAGGTCTAAGGTTACTACTTATACTAGGTAGATCGATAACCGGGGCTAACCCCTCCACCCACCTGCTGCTGCTACAGAGGACAAGTGGACAACCTTCAGATGTTCATTAGGTTATATCTTTCGCTTAATGCGATGTAGTGTTACTCCTAGTACCCAGCGATGACACTTACATTATTACTTTTTCTGGACAAATCTTCGGATGTTCATTAGGTTACATAGTTCACTTAATGTGATGTTGTGTTAGTCCTAGTACCCAGTGACAACACTTACAGTAGTACACTTTCCTGTTTACTTTATTTTGTGATACTTTCACATAAACGATGAGTTAGACTAAGTACTTTAGTACTAAACAATTAAAGGAAAACTATCATTTTACTTACAAAACATTCGGGTCTTGGTAGAAGACTACATAGTCATAACAAAACATTCGGGTCTTGGTAGAAGACTACACTTCATACTTATAGAAAATAAGGGATTTTATAGGGTTTTTCATACTTACATCAACATCTTCACTTAAAGGTTTACATGGCCTTCATGATAGATTTTCATAAGCATGACAATGACACTTAAATACTTATGAATTCACCAGCTTTAAAGATGATACTCTCTTTCAAAATAACTTGTATTCTCAGGTCAACAATAGACAGGTACGATGGCCAGGTTTTGAGAAGACGAAGCAGACAAGACTCGTCTTTTATTTTGATTGTATATTTTTGGTGTCTTACTTTAATGAAAGAACACACATGTATTAAAATTCTACTTATAATGCAATGGATGATGTTGTTGCTTGTTTATTATATTACACTGTTGTGATACTGTACATGACGTCCTCCACCCCTGAACGTTTCCGCCGTTCGTGGTTTTGGGGTGTGACAGGATGTGCTGACAAAGGCAATGCCAAGAATCAAGTTCGCTGAAATGAGGGCACTCATAGGTGTGGAATGTCTGAAGATGAAGGTCAACATTGAGGGGGAGACATGATAGTCAATGATTGACCCAATAATTAGGAGAATAAAAGGGGCACGTGGTCACCTGCCCAGTAAAAGATTCGTTGCTTATTTTTCTGCTTTTAGTTGTAATGTAGCCTATTTAAGTTTCTGTATTTTAAGCTTTGAGTGTATGTAACAATTTCCAGTTTTTCAATCATTCAATAAAGAAACATTCGGCTATCATGTTCCCTTTTTACCCCTGTCAATTTTACTGTTGGATTAGCCTTGCCCACCAACAGAGGAAACAAATTGGAGCACTGTATATATAAGGGCTTTATATCCTTCCCTAAGTAGACCCTTGGTTTTCAATCTGTATAATATACATTTTTACCCATTACTTGGTAAATAAGTTTACAGCAAAGTCATACCAAGTATAACTTTCAATTTATATAATACACCTTTTAACACATTTTCGAAAAGTTTCTGTCATTTTTACTGATAATAGCAATATAGCTTATTTCTACTTATAATAGCAATGTACTCACTCTTTGAGCAATATAATTCACAAAATTCTCAACTTAATTTAAAGAATCACATTGCATAAATAAGGTTTAATCATACAATTTTAACCTAATTATTAAACATCAATCCTTTATAATATTTGTGTTATTAGCCAAGTATCAAACTTGAAAACTATAAACCATCAATTAATGAAAAACAATTACTGAGTTTTTCTTTAACATGAAAGATCACACATACACACATGTGATGAGTTTTTTTATTTATTAAAACCTACATTTTATTAAAGGCATCCCCTATGTAGAAAAATCACTCAACCCACCAACCAGGAACAATGTTACTGGGATCCATAATATTTGATTGAACTCCACTCCAACAAAAATATAAATAGAAAACGTATGAAGAAATTGAAATATACCATTTACCAAGCTACTGTTGGACATCTTCTTAACATCTAATTTTGAATTCTCTTCCACATAATCTTTCTGTTTCCCCAATATCTCAATTTTTTCTGTAGCATCATCCAATTCTTATCTTGAACTTTATGAAAGATCTCTTTAGCAAATGTGTAACATCCCATTTTGCTCATAAATTTTTTCGATTTTTGATATAAATAAAACACCAGTTATTATAAAAACCAAGTCGATAAAACCCAAGTGTATCAAATACAATCATCTCAAATCAGAGTATCAAATATACGGAATCATAAAATCTTCAAGTTGGAGTGTACAGTCAAGCCTTCACCTTCCCGTGATCATCTGAAGTACTTGAAACACATTTAATCCACAATTGTAAGCATGAAGCTTAGTGAGTTTCCTAAAGTATCGCATACATCACATCATAATAAGAAATTATGGGTTAACTGCAACCCTAGGGATCAACAACAATCCCAATAGGCTAATAACATGTCATGTGGATTAACAACACACCTCATGGGTTATCAGCAACCTTGTTGACTATCAGCAATCCTACGGACTCACATCATTCCATGAGTCATCAGCAACTCAGTTTCACATATAATAACAGTTAACATATAAGATCTAGTTGGTCAGCATGTATACACTACCATACAGGTAAATATAGTGACAAGACTCACCTCGCAAGTAACAGCTAAACACAACAGCTTTCTGTAACTTCTGGTTCCTAGTATGTATTTAAATTATAATTTATTTCATTTTATAGAGCAACTCGACGAGTTGGGAGCCCCAAACTCGTCGAGTAGAGATCAAAAGGGATGCACATTTTAAGTAACCTACTCGACAAGTTGGGAGGCCTCAACTCGACGAGTAGGTTGGCAGATATGAAATCCTAATTTCCGAGGTTTGCACCCTATTTAAACTCCTTAAACCTTTTCTCTTGGCCTTATTTCCAGCCTCCACTGTACTAACCCTAGATCTCGAAACCCTAATGCTATTGTGAGAGTTTGTGAGCCATTTTAAGTGTTTTAGTGTGTGATTGAAGTCATTGGAAGAAGGAAAAGTTTGAGGACACAAAAAGGAGCATATAGATCCAGAATCCTTGCCTCATCTACGACATTTTGCTGGTATAAAGCTTGAACCTTGCTTTGTAGTTGTTTAGATCTTCTTTTAGGCTTATTTTGATTGGTTTGGTCCAAATATCATGGTCATTGAGAGTTGGACGTCCCAAATGAGTTAACACTTCAGATCTAAGGTCTTGAGGGGTTTTCATGGCATAAAAGTGCCAACTTTGTGTCCATGGAAGTCCCATGCAACCATTAGACCATCATTTTGGCCTCTTGGAGCTTCTAATGGCCATGCATGTAGAGAAAGTTGGGACTTTACGTGATCTTCTTGTCCCTAGAGTCCAGATCTATGACTTCATGGTCTATCTTGTATTTTTGGTGGTGTTTGGGTTAAGACATTGGCCTTTTTGGGTTTTTACTGTTACTAGTTGTGACGAAAGGTACGGTAATTTAACACATATTGTGAGTAGTATAGTCACTAACTCACTAATTTATATTGGTTTCTTAGTTATTAGTATGACGTATAAGGTGTTCTCTAGTTTGTTTATGATAGGGTAAGGTTTTGTTAACGATCTATCTAGTGACTTTCTCTTTGTCTGATTCCTTCTCGGAATTCTCCTCGCGAACCCTCTTTTACTTCTACCTCAACTCCTCTGTTGACTTTTGTAATGGAGTAGTTACATCTACCTATGTTATTCTTGCGATAATGGGAATGTCTAAAGAATCTACGATATTAATAAACTATTTTTATTAAAAATAAACTTTTACGTGGATGATCATTACCGGGTCTTTCTATAATCATATAGTGTATACAGATTATATATAATCCAGATCGAATAGACATTTGAATAAGTGATCCTACTCTAAAACCACAACCAAACAAGGAACAGGAAGTAGAGTGAAAATCACAAATTATAAGTCTATAAAATCTCAATTATATATAACCTTAATGTATACACTCAGTAATTATAACCTTACCAGTAAATATATTTTAGTTTTCACATAAGTTAGTTATAGTACTTAAAATACTCCTACAATATTTTAACTTTATGTTTTGTTCTAGCATTTCTTTGTATATAGGGTTGGTAAGTTTTAGACTTGCTGCAACACCACTATCACTCCCAAACACATGTTGGTCGTATCTCATATAGATATAGTTGATCAGGCTATATTTATCCCAGATATGATTACATAACTGTCTAGGTTTGACTGTAGTGTCCAACATCCAAATACTTTTATTTTGTTCTTCTTGTGATACTTGTTTTGGTTTATATATATATTTTTATAAGATATTGTTATATTTCAAAGTATAATTCTTGGTCAGAGTGTTTTAGTCCCATTGTATTTATAGTTGTATATCTTTTATAGGTTGATATACTTAGTTCACTATAAACAATGCTCTGATACCAATCTGTCACACCCACAAACCGGAAACGGCGGAAACGTCCGAGGGTGGATGACTTCATGTTAAGTATCACAACACATGCATCATAGTAATCAAAGTAACAACAACCATGCTATTGATAATATAATATTTACATTGTGTTCAAAACATTACTTGACTAACATTAAAAGTACAACAAAAGTTAAGACAAAAAACTCCGTCCTCGCAACACCTGAGAGGGTACCTGTCTACTAACGATCCTAAGAATACTAGTGGTTTGAAAATTTGTCAAAATTAAAGTTGGTGAGTTCATAAGTATTTTTTTTATAAAAAGTATACTCTTAGTTCTTTGGAAAAGTTCGTCTGTTCCTCCAGAAAATCCTATATTTTCTTAATAAGTAATATGACTGCAGTTATTCCTTCTGTGATCGTTCAATGAATACAAATTATATATAATATAGATCGATTAGACAGTTGAATGTGTGAATCTGCCCTAAGCCCACAACCTAACAAGGAACAAGAAATGAGGCGGAAGTCACCCATTCCACTGTCTACCGGATCTTTATTATATATAATCCTAATGTATTCATCAAGTAATCACAGAATTAACATTAATGATTCTCTAGTAAAATGGTAAGCACAATAGCTCCGTTTATAATCAGTTAGTTTATACTAACTATATATAACCTAATATCGAACGGACAGTTGAATGTGTGAATCTGCCCTCAGCCCAAAACCAAACAAGGAACAGGAAGTAAGGCGGAAGTCACACATTCCACTGCCTATCGGATATTACTTATATATAACTCTGATGTATAAATTAAGGAATTGTAGAATTAACCATTAAAGGTCCTTTATGTTATACTAGTTTGATAATAAGAAT
Organism: Lactuca serriola; assembly: GCF_051521515.1. Lineage (NCBI taxonomy): Eukaryota > Viridiplantae > Streptophyta > Magnoliopsida > Asterales > Asteraceae > Lactuca > Lactuca serriola. Next base: position 74,230,372 of record NC_136410.1, on the reverse strand, counting down.
TAAACTTTTGTAAATAAGTTCCTAGTTCCACATACTCTATTATAAAACGTTTTTTTCAGTGATAATTGTTATTGCTTTCAAAAAGTTCTATCGAAAACTGTTCACCTTTAAAATAACGATGTTAATCATAGAAAATCCTAGATTTTCTACAAAACCGATTTGTAGTTTTAATCGTTCCAAGATCCTAAAATCACAAGTATAATTACTATACTCACTTTAATGATATTTAGTTTTGTTAATAAGTTAAACTAGCTGGAGATTTGTTTTCCCTGAAAACCTGATGCGACGATACAACCCTCCTATGATCACTTAATACATACGAGTTGTATATAACTGAGATCGAACAGACAATTGAATGGGTGAATCTACCCTAAGCCCACAACCAAACAAGGAATAGGAAGTAAGGCGGAAATCACACATTCCACTGTCTACCGAACTTCAATTTTATCTAACCTTATTGTATATACTAAGTAATCATATAGTTAATATCCCTTGATACTGTTTAGGAAAAGTATATTACTACGTAAATATGTCGTTATTTTCTCCTTGTGAGTTCTTATGACCATACTATTTGATACGACGTGAATCAGACGCCAATATCGTTTATGGCGTTTGTCACCCGCAGACCTGCCGGTCTAATTGTAGCTAACAGTAGTGGTGAGGGATTGTCGGTCCCATATAGATGTATACACAAACTCACGCTCTCCCTCCATGAGACTCTGGTTCATAAAGGTAGACTTCCACTGGTACTTAGGTAAGTACACGAAGTCATGTCTCACAAACTAGATCAACGACTTTACAAGTAATAATGCGAAAACCTTTTTATAAATAACTGGTAATTTTGTAAAAAGATCCCTTTGTTCCATAAACTATACTTATCATAGTTTATAAGTTTATTTTCATGTTTTAACCTGGACCTTGTAAAATAGTTCTTATAATCCATAAATTATACCTATTATAGTTTATAAGTTTATTTCCATGTTTTAACAAGTTTCTCGTTTAAATACATATTGATGGTAAGAAAAACATAATAAGTAAATTATATTTTAAAACACAAAATTTCTTGTGTTTTACTTGTATTCTCCCCCTAAAAACACACAACTCTTAAAAAGGTTTATACACTCATAGATTATTAATATAACTTAATAATATAAGTTAAGAAATAGGTTTGACTTTTTATTGACATCCTTGACTTTCATTGACCAAGATTGACTTTTACAAGATTTGAAATTACGGGTTGTTACATCAAGTAAGTTCTCCCAAATTACCTATACATGTTTGTTATGATATGATATATTTATGAGAACTGCATGCTAGATTAGGGCTAAGGGTCTAGGAAGGATGCATTGTATGCCTCCTGTATGTGTATGAGAACTACATGCTAGATTAGGGATAAGGATCTAGGAATGATGCCTTGTATGCCTACTGTATGTGCTTATTGAACTACATGTTAGTACTGATTAGTCAGTGATATGATGGCCTAATTAGGATATGCTTGATTTTGATTACTCAATGCACGAATGCTACTTACTTTGTGCTTTTAGGAGTTCTAGTTATCTTTAACTAACTAGTAAACGAATATGTTAAGTTGCATATTACGAAGACTAAATAATTTCAGAAGGTTAGTTTTAGCTTATTTCGCAGCTCTCGTTTGAGTTTAACCGTTGTAGGGAGAGACTTCTCATTCAAAGAATTATCTGGTCTTAGTAATATGTAATGGTATTCACGAGCTAGTTAGGGGAGATAGTAGGGATATCTTATGCAGCTGATGGCAGAGAGTTGGTCGGAGATTACCCTAGGGCAAGCCTGGGATGAGATTAGCGTAAAGAGCAGTAATTGTAGAAAGGACTTGGTGGAGTCAAAGCAATTCTTGAAGAAAGTACGGATAAATGTGGAAGGTAGTATGGGTCCGTACTACTCAAAGCAGAGGATCCATACTCGAGTCAAGGAGGGCTAAGATGAACCCAGGGAACTTGCGGTGTGTGAGATCCCTCGAGTTATGATGAGTATTTTGATGATTGTTATGGTGTATTTTCAGTATGGTGACGCTACGTACTAGACCAGTTGGCAGTTCAGGCGCAGGCGAGGGATGTCACACCCCAAACCGGAACGGCGGAAACGTTCGGGGATGGTTGACGCGTAGTGTCACAACAATTGTATCATAGCAACTATAGTAAACACAACCAGACATTGATTACATATGTGAAAAAGGTTTGCATTGTTTAATACATAGATTTGTTTATATCAAAAGTAAAATAGAAAGACGTGACTCTAATGCTCCGACTTCTCCAAACTCCTGGATGTACTTGGCTACTAATTTCCTGAGAATACAAGCAGTTTTGAAAGAATATCAGCATAAAGCTGGTGAGTTCATAAGCATTTAGTTTTGGTGGGAAAATGTTCTTTGATTCTTTTGAAAAGTGTTCCTCAAGAAAATCCTATATTTTCTTATGAAAAGCATGTTTGAAAACCCATTCCTTCCATGACTTCCAGATTCATACATGACATGTATAATTCAAGGAGTCATGGAATGAATATCCGTTGGTAGAGTAGTGAACCATCAGTTTTATAAAACCTTTCTGAAAGCTATGAAGTTAGATTTCCAAAATAACAGTTTCCCTTATATTCAACATATTACGAAAAGAGAAAAAATATCTGGTTATGTTATTAAACATGGAAATCGTTGAACTGTATTAATAAGTTTAAAACCTAATAAAATATTTTGAGTTGGGCTTGTATTCCCCCCTGAAAACATTAAAAACACAGAAAATGTAGGGGTATGAACTCACCTCGGGCAAGTGGTTTGAATGAAGGATCGATACAGAATGCGGGATGTTCAAGTGACGCCTTGAACATGAGTTGATCCTAAGGAACATGTAATGACACATAAAGGAGTCAAACGAAGGTATTTCACCACTAAATTTGATGGAGAACTACTCTAGGAACCTGAGGCTACTTACACTAAGTGTTAGGACCTTAAAAGATTGCATGAGGGGAGTGTATGGCCACCTTTAAGGTGTGTGCAGCCATGGGTGCGCGGTCGTACACTCATGTTGGGAGGTGTATTTGGGGTGTTTCAAGGTCCATACTTGCAATCCATGAAGTGTTCTAGGTCCATACTTGGTTGTAGTGCTAGTTTATGGTCTTAGAAATGAGTTTGTGGTCCTAGAGTGTGTGTGTGGTCGCACACAGGGGTGTGTGGTCGCACACTTGGGTGTGTGGTCGCACACTTGAGTGTGCTACTGTACACAGGAGTGTGCTGCCGCACATGGGAGTGTGTGGTCGCACAAGGGTGTGTGTGTCGTACACAGGTGTGTGCGGTCGTACACCCCACAAGATGATGTCCAAAATGCTAAATCTAGGGAGTAGCAAGGCTAGGTTCATGTCCAACTCGAATATGGAAATCCAACTCTCACTTTGGAGGGTCTTTTAGGAGTGTACGGCCACCCTTATAAAGGTGTGCGGCCGTACTCCTTCATATGATGAAGAACATGATGAAACTTTGATGCTTAAGGGCTTAGATCAAGTGGTTCTTCAAGTACAGCATGCTAAGGGATGGATTACTCACGATTTTGAGGCCTTGAGAGGGTTTACGGTTGAAGCATCTTGAGAGAAAAGGAGTTGTGTGCTGCCAAGGTGTTAAAGGAATGAAAGGAAAGGGGTCTACCCTTTATATAGGGTGGGTGTGCTGCCAGGAGGTGTGTGTTCCGCCGCACACCCATGTTTACGGCCGTACACTCCCTCTAAGTGTGTGTATGGCCTTGTTTTGACAGTATACGACTTGCTGATTCATTCCTAAACTCAACCTTGGTCATGCTCAAGCTTAGAATCACTTAAAAGAACCCTCAAACAGTGAAAGAAGTCAACAAAACAAGTTTAACTTTGATTGAATCGACTAAGTGTGCGAGATAGGAGTTCCGGGTTGTCATAAGGGATCAGGCTCGGGCTCTGGAGCCGGGCAGCTCGCTGACCAGATGAGAGAGTTTGTTTCATCTGAGATTATGTGCACTATTATGGACCAGACTCATGTGATCTTCGGTATAGTCAAGGAGGGCATTTTGGAGATTCTTGACGAGAGATTGAGTGCATTCTGCACCGAGACGGTGGTCATGATGGGGGCGTGCACGTTGACATTAAGGGAGTTCAGAGCTTGTGGAGCTCGAGACTATCATTGTGACATCCCCATTTTCACGGCCAGAAAAGACCAATTTGTTTATTCTTTACTTTCAAATCAGAGTAACCTTTTAAAGAAAAGTGTTGAGGAATTTGTTCGCAAAATAAAATATGATAAAGATTTATCAAATCATTTCCAAATAAATGTATTTCATTATATTAAAACCTCGGGATTTCATCATTAATACGGATCAAAAGCATAAACAATACAACATAGACTTTACAACAATTATTTATATCTACTGGCCTATAATCCATAATCCTCTTGTCAAGTCATCCAACTATGCTTTTTCCACTACTTGTAATACAGCAAACTGAGTGGGTCAGGCTTGGGAGCCTGGTGAGCACATAGGGTTCTCAACCCACAATAAATAAGTTTACTAATTTCATCAACCCAAACAAACCCGATTAACCGTTCTCGTTATCCTCACTCTACGTCCATAAAACATCTAATATAAGGGACCTAGCCTAAGGATTATCATCGGGGTGACAACATTGCGTAGGCGATACCTCGAAAATTTATGTCAAATAACGCAACCACGAGGGGGGCGGAGTACACCTGGTGAACACTTAGTTCAAATAAACACCTACAGGTTGTGAGCCTGCTAGCATTCCACTAGACTGTCTAGAAAAGTCTGTGGTCGTCATCTATACTCCGCTAGATGACTGGATCATTGTCAATATCGAGGCCTCTCATTATTTTATTTCATCACACACCAACTATCTCCTCTACCCATGCTTTACCCAACATATTTGTAGATATAAAATACACATACAGTTCAGATCTGAAATACGAAGTTTAAATCCTTCATCTAGTACAGATCTCGAAGTATAAAAATATATATACAATTTAGATCTGAAGAGAAAAGTTTAGATCTAACAAAAAATAATACATATACAGTTCAAATCTGAAAAAAGTCTTAGATCTGAAAATAAAAAGTTTAAATCTTTCATCTAGCATAGATCTTCAAGATAAACAGATAATATGCCCACATAGCACGTAATTTATATAAAATACTTCATATCTATATGTAAGATGAAAGTAACTATGTACTCACATGATAAGGTGGTGATTCGGGCAACGTTTCGCTTCTTAAAATAATCTCCTTTGACAAAACCGAGAGGTTTTCTTGAAATCCGGGCTCTGTGGGGGCAGAGTTTTAAACCGAAAAACTCTTTTTCTCGAAGCCTTCGGGCGCTCTGGGGCTTTCTTCTAGTGCTAGGGAGGTTTCCTAGGCTTCGGGGGGGTATTTGGGAGTCTAGAGAGAGAGAGAGCAGAGAGAGAAAGAAGTGGAGAAAAGTGTGAGAAATGAAGGTTGGCCTCGCATGCTATTTATAGTCACGAGGCTTTCGGTCTACGTAGTGCGCTCTTCGGATCTACGCACGGCATTCCTGATGTGCATCTCATCCATGAAAACGTAGGGCGCTCCGAGGTACACGTGTCCGAAACTGCTTGGTGCGACGTGGTCCATCCAAGGCGTAGTGTTGCGAGAACGCAGGGCGTTCCCCTTCGGATAGCCTCGAAATGTGTACCTCTTACTTCAAAAATTCATAACTTTTGCATACGAGCTCCGTTTTCGATGTTCTTTATATCCACGCGTAGGCAGAGACGTACTATACAATTTTTGTTTAGACTCCGTCGGCTAATTTTGAATTTATTTTTAAAGTTATATTTTTAACAGGCCGTGAAAGGTAAGTGCGTTTAAAAATTCATAACTTCTTCATCCGACGTCCGTTTGCATCTGTATTTTTATCTTTGAGCTACTATTAATGAGACCTCAAATTCTCGTTTAGGTAGTGTCGGCCGAAAACCGTTCGATCTATTATTCGTACTTCGGGCTGTGTACTGTTAATCCGAAACTTGGAAAAATCATAACTTCCTCATACGAAGTCAGATTTTGGAGTTCTTTTTATGCACGCTCTCGGTTTAACGTATGCTACGAATTTCATTTAGATAGATAAGGCTAAAAATCACTTTATCGTAAACTCACTTTTTACGTCACGCAGTGTCGTGCCGGTTCTGTCGTGAAACTTCGACAGGCCATAACTTTTTCGTTATAACTAGGATTTCAACGTTCTTTATATGTCTAGAATCTTTGTCACTTCCACTAAAACTTTCTTCATAGATATCGGGATTATCTAATGTTTTATTTTTGACGCTTATTTTTATTATATCTTTACAAACAAGTATATAATCACATAAAATCACATAATTCACATAATATTCAAGTAATTCATCTTTATTACTTTAACATAGGTTACAATGGTTGACCTTGACTGTTACATCATCGAATTAATGCTTAGCCTCGAAACACGGGCGTTATAATTCTCTCCCCCTTAGGATGATTCCGTCCCGAAATCATGCATCAGCAAACAAATGCGGATAGCGACTTATCATGTCACTCTCTGTTTCCCAGGTAAGGTTTGGCCCATTCGAATGTTTCCATCGCACAAGCACTAAGTCGACCATCTTGCATCGCAACTTTTTCATCTTACGGTCAACAATCTCCTCCGGTTCTTCAATTAGCCTCTTATTTTCATCCATCCTTAACTTAGACATTGGAATTATGTCAGGAACTTCTCCCGTGAACTTCCTCAAATAACACACATGGAAAGTGTTATGAATACCATCCAGTTCTTTTGGTAGTTCTAGCTTGTATGCTTGGTTCCCAATCCTCTGAAGAACTTTGAACGGTCCAATAAACCTTGGACTCAACTTTCCTCTTGTTACAAATCTTATAAGTCCCTTCAACGGTGAGACTTTAAGCAAAACCGAATCTCCAACTTCGAATGTCATCGGTCGTCTTTTCTTGTCAGCATAGCTCTTTTCATGATCCTGAGCTACTAACATCCTTTCTCTAATCACCTTCAACTTTTCAGTAGTCTGATGGACTATTTTGGGGCCCATAAACTGCTTTTATGCAACTTCAAGCCAATAAGACGGCGCACAGCACTTCTGTCCATACAAAGCTAGGTAAGGTGCCATCTTGATGCTCTAATGGTAATTATTGTAGTAGGAAAACTCTACAAGGGGTAAATGCTCATCCCAGTTACCTTGGAATTCTAGGGTACATGCTCTTAGCATATCTTCCAACATTTGAATCGTTCTTTTGCTCTGATCATCAGTCTACGGATGGTAAGTGGTACTGAAACACAACTTTGTACCCAATTCCTCTTGTAGACTCCTCCAAAACCTTGATGTGAAACGACTATCACGATCTGATACAATCGTTAACGGTACACCATGAAGTCTTACTACCTCCTTCACATAAGCATTTGCAAGCTTATCCATAGACCATCTTTCATTGGCTGCTATGAAGTGTGCACTCTTAGTGAACCGATCAATGACCACCCAAATCATGTCATGATTGTCCTTCGTTCTGGGCAGTTTAGTGAAAAAATCCATGGTGATGTCTTCCCATTTACCCATGGGTAAAACTCCCATATGGTTTCTAATGTTGTGCCTTAACTCTCGCACATGTTACACACTCGGCCACATACTTTGTAACATCAAGCTTCATCGTCGGTCACCCGTAGTAGGGTTTCAGATCCCTATACATTTTAGTGCTGCCGGGATGAATCGAGTACATGTTCTTGTGAGCTTCTTCCATCAGAAGATCTCTTACTCCTCCTGTCTTTGGTACCCAATTCCTATCTTGGAATACCTTCAATCCTTGATTATTCATACCGAACACCAACATTTTTCCTAAACGCTCTTCCTTTCGATCATTTTTCTCTAAATCTTCCTCCTGAGCTTTCTTGATGCTTTCCATAATCGTTGAGACAACTTCTATTGATTGTTTTGATTATCTTTCACTTCAATCTTCTGGCTTAATTCGGATGCTACATCGAACTTGGTTCTCTAAACCACGTAACATACTCATCTTAGTCGAACTCAATTTGATATGACCACTAGGGTCGGAATAACAATCATCTTCTTAGTCATTACCGAAACGATGGTAACGACGGACATGAACAAAACGGAATCAATTACTAGTTTCTTGGTAACCTGGCGACTTTCCCTGATCCAAGTGTGGGTCCTGTGCTTCTGGTAGTATAGGCCTCTACTACCATTCACACCTACTCATACTTGTTCCAAGTATTGTCTTGCAGTTTTTCAAATTCATCATTCAAGAATTTCACATAGTCATTTAACACATCAGATAACAAAATCAAGGTTTTATATTATTTCTTAAAATGATTACATAGATGTTCAAGCTCATCCTATACTATGCCTCTAATAAGCTACGCCACATGATGCTATCCACATGGCCACTTCATAACTCGATCTTCGGATATCAATCATCACTCCTGATTCCTTTCATTGTTAGCTACTTCATCAAGGATTATTTGGAACGCCCTTGGCTTGGGTGGTGCATTTGGCCTTGCTGCTTCATTCTTCCTTGGGCAGTTCTTTGAAATGTGCCTTCCTTCATTGCATTCATAACACACCCTCTTGCTAGATGTACACTCATTGACATAGTGTCCGGACTTTCCACACTTAAAACAAGTGACCTCTCCATCGCATTTCCCATGGTGCTTCTTCTTGCACTTTTCGAACCACATTGCTTCACCTCCTCCTCCATCGAGTTTCTTTGAATCAGACTTCGAGAATTTACTTTACTTGTTGTACCTCGAAGATCCATTGAACTTTCTTTTCTCACCAGCCTCAGTTCTCTCCAGACCCCTTTCTCTTAACTGGGTCTCAACATTCTTGGCTGCTCTAATGGCTGCCTTCAACGTGCTTTCCATTTTGACTGTCGGGCCAAAGTCTAATGGCAATCCGTTAGCAAATTTCTCTATCTTGGCGAGTTCAGTCGGCACCAGGTATGGAAATAACTTCATCTTCTCGGTGAATGCAGTAGCATAGTCATCAATGCTCATCCTCCCCTTCTTCAAGTTCTGGAACTCATTGTTTAGATCTATCAGATATATTTTGGAGTAGTACTGCATTTTCAACTGCTCCATTAATGCTTCCCAAGACATCTTCAAAGCTTCTCCTCGTGGCATCGTATCTGCTAATAACTTCCACCAGCTTAAAACTCTGGTCTTCAGTTGTATAACCGCAAAGACGGTTTTCTACTTGTCGCTACTATTTCAGCTTTCAAATACCATCTCCATTTCGGAGATCCAGTCCATAATATCTACTAGTTTTGGACTTCCCAAAAGAATTGGTGGTTTGGCACCCAAGACGTTCTTATACATACGTCCATCTCTGTCGATTTCCCTCTCCGGGTCATTCCTTCTTGCCACTAAGGTTTCAACTTGGCTGATAGTGCGGCTGTAATTCCCTTCCTCTGACTGTCCGTCATTCAGCTCTGGTTTTTCAACAGGTATCGAAGGTTCATCCCTATTATTCAGCAACAGTTGTCTCATCTCTTCCCTCTATTCGACCATCATAGCCCGAATCATGGCTTGTACTCCAGCCGTAGTGACTCGCTCTAGTGCAACTTCTACTATCGACACCTGCTCAATCACTTGGGGACGAGGTTGCTGATTCCTTTTTTCATTTGTGTTCCCATCTTCGGTTCGGGTTCTTGCCATTTTGATCTATACCCCAAATTAGGCGGATTTAGATCTTTCTTCATGATAGACATTTAAATCCTTCTAATCACTCCGAAACATTACATGCTAGTTCTAATATCATATTTGAACGCTTATAATCCTGAACACATAAAGTTTCCAAATCCTATCGGCAACAGACCATAGATCCGAACAAATAATAGCATATACGAAAAACATAAAGCATTTAGCACATAAAAGTAATTTAGGCATCTTTCCTAAAATAAACTAGTGCTCGTGGCTAAAATATCGAAGACACACATCTCACAATCATCGCTTAGCATTCTAAGTTTAAGTCTAGAAATCCTACAAATTCCTAGTTCGCTTAAACTATTGCTCTGATACCAACTGTGACATTCCCATTTTCACGGACAGAAAAGACCGATTTGTTTATGCTTTATTTTCAAATCAGAGTAACCTTTTAAAGAAAAGTATTGTGGAATTTGTTCCCAAAATAAAATATGATAAAGATTTATCAAAGAATTTCCAAAGAAATATATTTCATTGTATTAAAACCTCAGGATGTCATTGTTAATACAGATCAAAAGCATAAAAAATACAACATAGGCTTTACAACATTTATTTATATCTACTGGCCTATAATCCATAATCCTCTTGTCAAGTCATCAAACTATGATCTTTCCACTACCTATAATACAAGAAACTGAATGGGTCAAGCTTGGGAGCCTGGTGAGCACATAGGGTTTTCAACCCATAATAAATAAGTTTACTAATTTCATTAAACCAAACAAACCCGATTACCGTTCCCGTTATCCTCACTTTACGTCCCTAAAACATCTAATATAAGGGACCTAGCTTAAGGATTATCATCGGGGTGACAACACTGCTTAGGGGACACCTCAACAATTTATGTTAAATAAGGCAACCACGAGAGGGTGGATTACACTTGGTGAACACTTAGTTCAAATAAACACCTACAGGTTACGAGCCTGCTAGCGTTCCACTAGATTGTCTAGAAAAGTCTATGGTTGTCATCTATACTCCGCTAGATGACTAGATCATCGTCAATATCGAGGCCTCTCATCATTTTATTTCATCACACGCCAACTATCTTCTCTAACCATGTTTTACCCAACTTATTTGTAGATATAAATACACATACAGTTCAGATCTGAAAAAGAAAGTTTAAATCCTTCATCTAGTATAGATCTCAGAGTATAAAATATATATACAGATTAGATCTAAAGAGAAAAGTTTAGATCTAACCAAAAATAATACATATACAGTTCAAATCTAAAGAAAAAGTCTTAGATCTGAAAAAAAAAGTTTAAATCTTTCATCCAGCATAGATCTTCAAGATAAACAGATAATATGCCCACATAGCACGTAATTTATATAAAATACTTAATATATATGTGTAAGATAAAAGTAACTATGCACCCACATAATAAGGTGGTGATTTGGATAGCGCTTCGCTTCTTAAAATAATATCATTTGACGAAACCGGGAGGTTTGCGTGAAAACCGGGCTCTGCGGGGGCAAAGTTTCTAAATAGAAAAACTCTTTTTCTCGGAGCCTTTGGGTGCTCTGGGGCTTTCTTCTAGTGCTAGGGAGGTTTCCTAGGCTTTGGGGGTGTTTGGAAGTCTAGAGAGAGAGTAGAGAGAGAAATAAGTGTAGAAAATGGTGAGAAATGAAAGTTGGCCTCGCATGCTATTTATAGCCACGAGGTTTCGGTCTACACAACGCTCTCTTTAGATCTACGCACAACATCCCGGCTGCACAGCGTGTCCAAGCAAACGCAGGACGCTCCGAGGTACACGTGTCCGAAACTGCTTGGTGTGACATGGTCCATCCGGGGCCTAGTTCTGCGAGAACACGGGGCGTTCATTCTACGTGGGGCGTTCCCCTTCGGATTGCCTCGAAATGTGTACCTTTTACTTCAGAATTTTCATAACTTTCGCATACGAGCTCCGTTTTTAATGTTCTTTATATCCACGCGTAGGTAGAGACATACTCTACAACTTTCGTTTAGACTCCGTCGGCTAATTTTGAATTTATTTTTAAAGTTATATTTTTAACAAGCCGGGACAGGAAAGTCTGTCTAAAAATTCATAACTTCTCCATCCGACGTCCGTTTTCATCTGTCTTTTTACCGTTGAGCTACTATTAATGAGACCTTCGATTCTCTTTTAGGTTGTGCCAGCTAAAAACCATTCGATCTTTTATTCGAACTCCGGGTTGTCTACTGTTAATCCGAAACTTGGAAAAATCATAACTTCCTCATACGAAGTAAGATTTGGGTGTTCGTTTTATGCATGCTCTCGGTTTAATGTATGCTACAACTTTAGTTTAGATGGCTAAGGCTAAAAAGAACTTTATCATACACTCACTTTTTACGTCACACAACATCGTGTCGGTTTTGTCGCGAAACTTCGACAGACCATAACTTCTTCGTTATAACTCGGATTTCGGCGTTCTTTATATGTCCAGAATCCTTGTCACGAACATTACAACTTTCTTCATAGATATCGGGATTATATAACGTTTTATTTTTGAGGATTGTTTTTATTATATCTTTACAAACAAGTATATAATCACATAAAATCACATAATTCACATAATATCCAAGTAATTCATCTTTATTACTTTAACATAGATTACAATGGTTGACCTTGACTGTTACATCATCGAATTAATGCTTAGCCTCGAAACACATGCATTACCATCATGGGGCTACGGACCCCATTGCTAGTCGCACGTGTTTGGCTGACGTCGCCATCGCCTTCCGTACTAGCCGATGTCCCGAGGGGGACAAGGTCCGACTTGCTTCCTGTCTCCTGAAGGACAGAGCACATGAATGGTGGGAGAAGATTGGACATGCTATTGGAGATGATTTTGCTATTGATGCGATGACTTGGAGTGATTTCTCGACCAGGTTCAGGGCCGATTTTGCACCAGTGATTGAGGTGCAACGGCTAGCACAGGAGTTCTAGGATCTCCAACAGACTACTGAGACAGTGGATGAGATCACCGCTATGTTCAGGGAGAGGGCCCTTCTCGTTCCGCAATACGTGGCGGACGAGGAGATGAAAAAGGCCCGGTACCATGAGATGTTGAGGAGTGATATCTGTCAGTTTGTGAATCGATCCAGCCGCAAGACGCTGGAAGATATGATTGAGAGGGCTCAAGAAGGGAGCTGGATTTAGAGATGTCAAGGAAGAGGAAACCAGATGGGTTTCAGACAGGGAGTTCGGGCAAGAAGCCCAAGGTATCAGATTACAGATTGAGGAGCCAGCAGGCCGCAACCACTGTGGCAAGAGCGGCAAGATGCATGAGGCGGCGTGCAGGGCAGGTAGTTCGGGCTGCTTTAAGTACGGCCGAACTAGTCATTTCAGCAGGGACTGTACTGCTACCACCACCATGACAGTATATGATCTAATTTGCTTCCAGTGCAATCAGAAGGGCCACAATAGATCCCAGTGTCTGAGTTTAGCAGTAGTAGAACAGGTGGCGACACCCGCTCTTGCTAAATTGAGGATTACCGATGGTCGTTAGGGCTGGACAGAGGCGCCTATGGCGAAGAGCAGAGCCTTCCAGTTGACAGCAAAGGAGGCACGTGCAGCTCCTGATGTTGTGACGGGTATGTATCTTCTCATTATCTCTTTATTTATATTGATTTGTCGCTTACGTTTATGTGTTTCATTATAGGATCGTTTTTAGTGAACGATATATCTGCCCTGGTATTATTTGATTTGGGGGCTACCCGCTCTTTTGTATCGCTCGCGTTTAGCAAGCAATTTGTTGGAGTTCCAGGAGAGTTGGACTATCCCCTTGATGTAGAGATAGTAGATGATAGGACCGTTTGGGTTGCGAGGGTTCATCATGGATGTATATTGTAGTTGTTCGACGAGGAGTACGCTATAGACTTAGTCCCTATTCCCCTGTGAGGTAATAAGGTTATCGTGGGTATGGACTGGTTGAGCCCCAATGGGGCAGTGTTTGACTGCGAGCAGTAGCTAGTACGAGTTAGGATGCCAAGTGGAGAGGCTTGGTGATTCAGGGCGAGATGCCGCAGCATGGGCCGAATTTGTGTTCAGCAGCGAGAGCTAGGCGCTACCTTTAGCATGGTTGTGCAAGTTATGTCGCCTACGTTATGGATACCCGAGATAAGGGTAAGGAGACAGTGCATGATGTACTGACCTTACGGTAGTACCCAGACGTATTCTCATAGCTTTTGCCTGGAGTGCCTCCGGAGAGGCAGGTAGAGTTCAGGATTGACTTGGTACCTGGTGCGTCTCCTATAGCCAAGGCACCATATCGGTTGGCTCCTCCCAAGATGCAGGAGTTGTCTACACAACTGCAGGAGCTGTTGGACAAGGGATTTATTTGGTCGAGCAATTCGCCATAAGGAGCCCCGATTCTGTTTGTCAAGAAGAAGGACGGGTCACATAGGATGTGTATAGATTACCGGGAGTTGAATAAGGTAACGGTGAAGAACCGTTATCCCCTCCCGAGGATTGATGACTTATATGATCAGCTTCAAGGAGCATATTGGTTTTTCAAGATTTATTTGCGATCAGGCTACCATCAAATGAGAGTCAGATACGAGGATGTACAGAAGACAACCTTTCGAACTCGATATGGTCGTTACGAGTTTGTGGTGATGCCGATTGGGCTCACCAATGCTCCTGTCGCGTTCATGGACCTCATGAACAGCGTATGTAGACCGATGATGGACCAGTCTGTGATAGTGTTTATCAATGATATCTTGGTGTATTCCAAGACTCATGAGCAGCACGAGGAGCACCTGCGAGAAGTGCTAGAGATATTGAGGAGGGAGAGGCTTTTCGCAAAGTTCTCCAGGCGTGAGTTCTGGTTGCATGAGGTGCAGTTTTTGGGACACCTTGTCAACCAGAAGGGTATTCTGGTCGATCCGGCCAAACTAGAGGTCGTGATGCAGTGGGAGGTTCCGAGGTCTTCATTCGAGATTCGGAATTTTCTTGGGTTGGCGGGTTATTATCAGATATTCATCCAGGATTTCTCCAAGATTGTTATACCATTGACCCGACTGACCAAGAAGTCAGTGACATTTCGCTGGGGGCCTATTCGAGCCCCTCAGAAAACGGTTTTACGAGGCACCGATACTGACCTTCCCGGAGGGAGTCGACGATTTCATGGTATACTGTGACACTTCGATCACGGGTATGGGAGCAGTTCTGATGCAACAGGGTGGTGTGATAGCGTACGCTTCGAGACAGTTGAAGCGTCATGAGGTGAATTATCCGACACACGATTTGGAGTTGGGGGTGGTTGTTTTTTCCCTCAAGATTTGGCGACACTACCTCTATGGGGTTCATTGTACCATTTACATAGACCATAAGAGCTTGATGTATCTGATGGACCAGTCGAATCTAAACATGAGGCAACGTCATTGGTTGGACGTGGTGAAAGATTATGACTGTGAGATCCTTTATCACCCGGGGATGGCCAATGTGGTGGCCGATGATGGAATCCATAGAGTGTAGTGGACGAAATTTATGGGGAAGCCCATAAGATTTCGTCCAAGGGCTCTAAGGAAGGAGTCCATGGGTTGTTTGTTGCCTAATCAAGGTAATAGGGTTTCCACCTGAAAACCCTAGCAGCCACAGCTATATAAAGACCCTCTAACTAACGATTTTCGGACGAAGCTATTCTAAGAGAAACCCTAGCCGAAATCCTTCCCCCTATAAGTCTTCCTTTGCATAGCATGTTTGTGACTCTATTAGAGGTGCAACATTTGAGGCACCAGGATTTTAGAAGTCAAGATCAAGAAGGATTGTGATTGTTATTGCTACATAACAATCAAGGTAATGTTTCTAACCCTAATCTTATGGCAATTTCGATAATAGCATGTTAGATCTAAGGTTTATGCTTTGGTATTCAATGTTGCTGTGTTCATAGTAGAAAACGTAGATCAAAGCAATTAGGGTTGCATGTACACCATAGGAATGATGTAATGCTCATAACCCAACAGTGGTATCAAAGCCTAGGTCGTTTTCTAGTGAATAAATGAAAAAGTGAACCACCAAAGATCAAGAAAATCAAAATTTTTGGCTTCTGACTGGCTGACTCGCCGAGTCCATGCATGGACTCGACGAGTTTCAAAGTAGACTCGACGAGTTCAAGGGTCTGGTGCCGGGATTTTCGATTTTTTGGCCAGATTTTGGTGAGGATTACTTCCAAAACTCGTTTTTGTTGCCTAAAATCGATTTTTTATGTTTGGAATGTTTATCCTTATCAAAATTAATGGATTTGGTTAAATATGGATAATATAGGATTATTATGATTCAAATATTTGACCTAGTAAGTCTGAAAAGTTTCAATTTGCACCCTTTAGGTTTTATAGTTTAAATTTGAACTTAAAAGTTTCAATTTACACCCTTTAGGTTTTATAGTTTAAATTTGAACTTAAAAGTTTTAGTTTTTGAAATTTAAATAGTTAAACCTTAATATTTTGAAAGGTTTCAAAATTGTCCTCAAGTTTTGGAATTTAAAATTCAATTAAAAGGTATTAATTTTGAAATATTAAATTCTAGAACCCCTAGTATTTTGAAAAGTTCAAATTACACCCTTATGAAATTATTAATTTAATTAAGAGTTTAATTAAAAGAGATAATTAATAAATCCACAATTATATGGTTTAAGATTAATCAAATTAAATGTTTAATTTATTAAATTGAACCACCTAGTATTTTAAACGTGTAAAATACACCATTATACTATATAAAATTAAAAGTTTAATATTATATATGTATGAGTAAATGTCAGTCTTACCGTTAGTAGGCCTCATTCACGAAGCTGGTCTATAAGGGGTGTTTAAGGAAGCGGCATGTAAAATGGTCGTCATTGGGTATCCACTCTTACCCACCGCACCCTTGACTAGTGGATGATCGTTAGCCAAACGAGTAGGATAGGACACAACCTTCCATTATAAGTATAATGAAATACGAAGTAACTAAACACTTTTATAAATTCCCAAATCTTAGTTACTTTAGGAAAAATGTGAACATGATGTTATTCCATGAAATTACACTTTATACTCTTGCCAAGACATTAGTGGAGCGTGTGTGGTTAACCGGAACACTAATTTGGGTCTAGCGAATGGGGAAAAGGGTGACTCGATGTTTGTCATAGATCAATGGAGCGTGTGTGGCTAACCGGCACATTGATTAGGTGACTGTAACATTGGGGGCACCAAGTACATTTGCATGGTTATTCACACCTTGTTTGTGATCCTCGGCATCCCAGTCACAAAATTGAAGGGCATAATCGAGATTAAACATGCCATTGAAAAGATCAATGAATCTCAAAAGATCTAGGAGTTTCAATTCATTTAAAACCTAATTTTCAATTTTCGTTGTTTCATGTTAGAAATTGGTAAATCGTTATGTACCTACCTTCAAATGTTCTGCAATTTGGATTACGACATCCCTCTTCCAAATTGTAGAATATTGTGTTGGATCCTAGCCTCAATATTTCATTTGGGTGATATATTGAGGATTTTATCAACTAACTTGAATTTCTCCCGTTTTGTAGATGTCAAAATCTTACAACTATGGTCTTTCCGAATCCTTTAGAAAAAGCCTTCCACGTGAAGATGATGTTCCATGATTAGATTATGGAAATGGAAATCATGTTTCACTTCCTCCACCTCCTCCAATAATTCTCCCTGACCCACGTGTTCGAAGACTTGAAAAGTT
This sequence comes from Lactuca serriola, assembly GCF_051521515.1. Taxonomy (NCBI): domain Eukaryota; kingdom Viridiplantae; phylum Streptophyta; class Magnoliopsida; order Asterales; family Asteraceae; genus Lactuca; species Lactuca serriola. Next base: position 74,212,937 of record NC_136410.1, on the reverse strand, counting down.
CAAGGTCACTCAAGCCTATTGGCAAACAAACACGAAGATGGAAAGTTTGTATGTGCTCATGTCTTGGATATGAAGTTGCATATTGACAGATTGAGAATGTTGGGTGTCGAAGTCTTTAGGAAGATGGCTGTTGACTTGGTTCTTCAATCACTTCCTTACTCATATAGTGAGTTCATTAGAGAGTACTATATGATGGACCACGACGTGACCCTCATTGATTTGACTTATTTTCTTATTGTTGCTGAATCAGAAATGATTTGGCGGACTGGTCAAGCAAATTTGTCTGGTAAATCAATGTCCCAACCTTCTATGGACAATGGCAATATTGGAAGTCCATAAAGGTTTTCTCTACGCAAGAGAAAGGCTAGATTTGAGATAGTCCCTTGTGCCATTCCCAAAGAGTCTATGTGTTTCTACTGCCAAAAGAAGGGGCATTGGTCACGAAGATGCCCTAACTACCTGAGAGATCTGAGAGATGGGAGAGTCAAGATGTATGACTCTAATTCAGGTAAAATCCACTATCTAACTCTATTAAGTTCATATTTGTAGATTCTTAATACATGATGTGATATGATTACATTTTGATGTTTTGTAGGATCGAAGAAATAAAGGAAGCTTAAAGGAAGAGTGAGCTGAGTCTGATCACGAAGAAATGGATTTCGATCGCATAATTTGAAGATCGGATTTTTGAGCTGCTATTTAAGAGTTAGGATAGATTTCTTAGGAATATGTAATAAGCATAGTTTTCATTTGAATTGCATTGTAAGGACAAGTTTTTCCGCGTTTTATAAATAAATAAAATTTTGAGTTTTATCATGTTTATTTATCCTTGCAATGTTATTATTGAAAATTGATGTTTGTTTGTTTCTGTTGTTAGCAATATTGAAATGGATATGATTCTTAGTTATGTTATTTTTGGTAATGTCATAAATTTACCAAATAAGGAAAGATTCTCATCTCCTAAGTTTCAATTGGACAGAAACTTGGAATCATGCAACTGGTATTGTATGATTAATGAGAACCTTCATATTTGGGAAATTAAGACTAATTCGTTTTTCACATAAGTATGTGAGTCGAGTAAAGGACTAAAGGATCTAGTACACATTGTTGTGCACTAGGTCGAGTCCACCACAAAGAACGATAAGAATATTCATCATGATTTCCTAAGAGTTTAGTAAATGTGGTTATGCTTAAAAGACTAAGTATGATTCTGAATCATTGGAAAAGTTTCAATGAATAGCAGAACGAACAAGAAGAATCAATTAGGCAGAAAGATAAAAGTTTCTCCAATCTGAAAAGATGGGATAGGACTTAAGTATCGTGTTTTATGATTAACTTAGTGATTATAAATATGTATCACAATTGATCCTATAAGGACACCTTAGTACACTAGTATGGCTAAGAAGAGGAATCGGAAATTGTTGAAATGGTTAAATCAAAAGGTGAATCATACTTCGTTCCAAAATCAAGTCTTAGATTCGTACTCCAAGATTATGATTTGAGTGACATCATCTTAAGAAGATTTATAACACACTCATCAAATATGGACTATAAATTGTCATCTTGTTCCTACACATTGTGATGTCTTGGATAAGACAAAGATCAACTAAAATCAATTGTGTATAGTGTTTGCCTTGATAAGGACCCACACTAACTCTTGAATATTTGTTTGTCAAGGAATGTTTCTTGAAAAGGGAATCTTATATGTCAAGAGGTCAGTGTGAGTCTTAATGGTCTTGAAAAACTTCAAGAATTGATCAAACACTAGCGCATGACTTGAGGTTTGAAACCTATTGTGTTGACATATTTTGTTTATGTGCCCATTCCAGTAAAGTTGACTATGCATGTGAGTCCTATGAGTTCTCTGTTGTTTGCATAACAACTTGGAAGCAATGGTAGGCCCTTGTGCTACCAGGTGGCAAGAAATAAAGATTGAACAAGTTCGGTCCATATGAGTTTGGATTTGTCACTAACCTTGTCTTGTGACTATCGTTCTGACAGATTCACATGGATAGGAACACATACACCATAAAATCTAAGTGATAAGGTTTCTCTCCACTTCATGAAAATTATTGTGAGGAAACGCTTTCACTAAGAAGATTTGAAGGAGATAGCGATTGTGCAAATTGCATTCTCAAATTCGATTATGATTACGGCATTCCTCTTCATAATTCGAATTGAGATTTGACAATTAGTTTGAACAATTAAGACTTATGTTTGTAAGTTATGAAATTGTTTAAACACACATACGAGCTATCTAAGGAAAGGTGTATGAGTTTGAAAAGCTTAGATAAAGGCTTATCATAGCATCTCGTATCAAAAATATGAACTTTCGTTAAGGAAATCAATAAGTATTGATTTCTAGAAGTCCAACTGTTTTCTGAGTACATGTTAAAGCTAGTGGGAGCATAAGTGTTATGCTAGTAAAGTAATAATTATCATGTTAGTGGGAGCATGATTATTATGTTGCAAGTTAGCAAGATTAATTATAGAAAACAAAAGTTTCACTTTGCAAAGTTACAGGGATTGAAATATTGTTTTACTATAATTAAGGGAGAGAATATTATACTTCATTTCAAATCTAAAAGCTTAGATCGAGAAATTTTAATCAAATTTAGTCAAAAAGATATATGGATGTTATGTTGAAAAGATTCAACATAAGGGAATCCTATATATGGAAATATTATGGCAACAGGCTGGTAAAGTATCACATTTTCATTGCATATCGTATCCCATACGCTTCGGCATAGGATTCATTGCATATGCTATAATATTTGACCGTTCTGATTTTCCAAATGCCTAGGGCATTAAGAGGGAAAAAGGACCAGAACCAAATGTGACTGAAATTAATTAAACAACAGTCAAGAACAATCTAGGTTCGCCAAGGATTGGTCACTTGTGGGCAGTTGGAAGTAGAGTATTGGATAGAACATATCGACATTATTATTAATAGATATGATTCTATTTAGAATGGGTTGTAGTATGGAAAATATGGGAGTATTTCCATAAATGGGAGTTGGATATCAAGAATCTATGTCTAGATTAGAAACTTTTATGCAGGAAGGATGTTCTAAGGAATGTACTTTGAATGTGAGACTTCGTATCTATGGAATTGCCTTGTAACAATCTCCAATATAACACTTTGTAATATCATTGTCAAAGTCTTGGTGACTTTGGTGCTGTGACATTATGAAAGGATCGTTGCATCAAATGTTAGAATCTAACATATTCTAATAGTGGCAAGAATTTGGTATTCTTACACTTATGACAAGCAATAGGAGTTGTGAAATGAGTATTGTTGGAAATGTGTTCAATTGATATATTTCACAAAGTAAGGACCATAGGTAAACATAGTGTGCATGCTTGGAGCATGGGAAAAATGTTGTTATAATTCAAGTAATAAGCTGATCATCCGAAAAATTATACAATGAATAACGTGTAACCAATATGGTGACTAAATAAAAGGTGTTTTATTTATACTCACAAGTTTGAGGCCATATTGGATTCGATTATTCTTGTGTTTCACTTTGCATGTTTTGATTTCCCGAATAATAAGATTATTCAAACCACCCACGGTCAATAAATACTTTGGAAGTAGGTATTGGAGCTAGACTGTCATGAATCCGTCTATAGATTGTCTAAAGCGTTTTAGACATAGCAAAAGTCTGTTGCAGTGTTCATGAGTGCTCCTGAAATAAGATTTGAGTATTGGATTAAACCCACGCTCAGTTGAATCACTTCATGGATTTTATCACGAGTGGCTAGTGAGACGATAATATCTTATATTCTTGAAACGGATACATGTGAGTTGTAGTTTACACGTCGGTTTCCCATTGATAATATGTAAACGCACCAGTAACTTGGTGTTATAAAACATATTGTTGTGTGTGATTTGATGAGTAAGCACAAGAAAGCATTTGAGTCGAAGTTTATCCGTTCCTTTTACCCAATGTGTGTTAAAAGTGATATATGTGGGGCCCTCGATGATTTAGTGATCACACCCTAAGCACCTGGCCAAGCCTGTTGTCAGTCGTCATAAATCGGAAATCAGGAAACAACACATGAACAGAGAGTATGATTAAAATCCATTTCTCAGTTCATACGATATCTAGAATGGAGGAATATATGATCCCTTATCTAAAGGACACGTTGCTGATAAGATCAGAGTTCCACAACAGCTTTTGAAAGCTACGATTGTTAATCAGATTCTGAAGTTGTACGCAATAATAGTTATTAAACTTATCCAAGTGGGAGACTGTTGGATTAGGTGTCTAAGCCCATAACTATTTATTGAATGTACTTGATTTGATTATGAGCATGGTCCTTTTGGGTTGCCTTCACTCATGCAACTTGATAGGATGACAAGAGGAGAGAGAGAGTAGGATTTATTATATGAATAATAAATTGGTACTCAAAATGGTTTTTTTAATATATTATGAGATTAATATATTATTTGGAAATCATATTATTAATTAGTAATCAATCAGAAATTAATTTGATATTAATTTTGGGATTGAAGGGACTGATTAATAATTAAGGGACTAGTTGTGCAAATCATTGATAGTTGCATAATTGGGTTGATGGACTCCATAGAGTGGAGTGGACAAAATTTATGGGGAAGCTCATAAGATTTTTTCCAAGGACTCTAAGGAAGGATTCCATGGGCTGCTTGTTGCCTAAGCAAGGTATTAGGGTTTCCACCTGAAAACCCTAGCAGTCACAACTATATAAAGACCCTCTGACTAAGGATTTTCGGACGAAGCTATTCTAAGAGAAAACCTAGCCGAAATCTTTCCCCCCCAAGTCTTTCTTTGCATAGAGTGTTTGTGACTCCATTAGAGGTGCAACATTTGAGGCACTAGGCTTTCAGAAGTCAAGATCTAGAAGGATTGTGATTGTTATTGCTACATAACAATCAAGATAATGTTCTAACCCTAATCTTATGTCAATTTTGATAATAGCATGTTACATCTAGGGTTTATGCTTTGGTATTCAATGTTGTTCTATTCATAGTAGAAAACCTAGATCAAAGCAATTAGGGTTGCATGTATACCATAGGAATGATGTAATGCTCGTAACCCAACATAAAGTTCATATCATGACCTTTGTGTATCATATTTGATGTTTAAGCCCAATTTTGGATGTTTTGGTCCCATTCTTGGATGCTCTTGGAGTTTGAGAAACTCCAGAGATTGATATGGTTTTCTCAAGGTCATGAACTTCTGAGTTAGTGAGAAAAAGGTCTTAGCTTGAGTTTTCTTGATCCCATGTTTGAGTTTTGCTCATATTAAGTGCTTATTGGACTTAGGGCTCATGATTTTACCATTGGATGAGGTCATAATGGATAAGTGTGAAACTTTATCCACCAAGTCATTGAGAAGGAATAGATCTGAAGTTTTGGATTTAGATTTGTAAGGATTAAGTGCTAAGTGAAGAAAATGGCACTTCAGACAGTTCCCACAGCATGGCGAAGGTGACCACGGCGTGGCGGAGTTTGAAACATTAACTGTTTTGTCCTGGAATGGCCACGACGTGGCCAAGGAAGGCCACGACATGGTAATAGTCAGTCTGTATGTTGACTGTTTTACTTTGACCATTGACCTTTGACTTTTTGATCAGTTTGACTTTTGGTCAAACCTGAGTATAATTAAGCATTTGACTAAGGATTAATTTTGGTTTGGATTTAGGAAGCTTGGATTAGTTGTTCTGTTTCTGAGGTGGCGATTGAGCTTCTGATGAGTAGTTCAGGTGAACCTTTACATGATACTCGTGGGTTGAAGACACCAATGTCGGCCCACTAGATTATGTTTGTAGGATAATTGTTGTCTTTGAGAAACTTGCTGATATGTTTGTATGTGCTTGTTGTCTTTGTAACCCATGCTTATATGTTTATATGCTTATGTATGTAGAGTGAAACGGACCAAGGGGTTGATATGGATCTAACACAGCTACAAGCTGTTATATAGAGTCATTATGGACTTTAGGTTGATATGGACCCGACACAGTTAAAAGTTGTTACATAGAGTCATTATGGACTCGGGGTTGATACGGACCCGACATAGCCCCATGTTGTTATATTTGTATACATGTTGTATGTGGTATCATAGGGAACTCGCTAAGCTTTGTGCTTACGATTTTGTGGTTAAAACATTTTCAGGTACTTCCAGTTTTAAAAAGAAGAGTCTGGCTTGATCGCACTGCATCCCCTGAAGATTTATTCCGCATTGATTATTTATGAATTTACTCTAATGTTTTAAGAATAATTTTACTCTAATCGTATTTTGGGATAATTTATGAATGGTTTTGACTTATTTAAAATGAAATTTTTATCGATATTTTTAGGACGTTACAAGTTGGTATCAGAGCCTTGGTTTGAGGGATTCGGGCACACTCACGGTGTGTCTGAACTTAAACTGAGGAGTTAATAAACTCTTTTAAATTAAAATGAGTTTTCCAAAATGTTTTTAAAGAAAAAAGGATGCGATGCATGTAATCTACCGAGCTCAAGTTAGTTTTTCCCAAAATACTTATACATGTGTTATGCTTATTGTTTTGGTATGAGTTTATGAGAATTGCATGTTAGATTAGGGTAAAGGATCTGCTCAGGATTTGCATGATAGAATGCCAGGAGAGATGCATGTATATTTCTGTTGATTGAGCTTTTGGAACTGCGTGCTAGGATGGACTTCAGATGTTGGATAGAATTGCTTGATTTATGATACTTTATAGCCTACGAGGAATTGGATCCTATCTCAGAATTGGAATCTATGTCGATGGAATTGATTGCTAAGTGTATGCTTTAAAAATTGTATACTATTAGGATCATATAGCCCCAGAAGGACTAATTTGGCCTTATTTCCTGCTCCTTGTCTGGTTGTGGGCTTAGGGTAGAATCATTCATTCAACAGTCTATGTGATCCCGTTTTGTGTATAATTTTCATGCATAAGGCAACCGACAGTGTTAGTGGAGGTTCCTAGCATCGTAGTAGCAAGTGGATTGGAGGATGCCTTTCTATTTTAGGGTGTTACTGCCCGAATGCTGCTTGATTTGTGCTTTGTGAGACTCATATTGATGTGAGCTAACTATCAAGTGAATATGATAAGTTAAGTGTAGTAAATATTAAATAATTTTAGAGTGATTTACTTGTGCGTATTAAGCAGCTCTCGTCTAAGTCCAACCGTTGTAGGGTTGGGTCTTTTATTCGAAAGATTATTTAAGGTTTGTTGCATGTAATTGTACTCATGAAGTAGTTAGCTGATATTAGTAGGGGTTATTCAGCAGTTGATGGCAGGGTGAGGTTGGAATCCTAGGAGAGCCTAGGAAGTAGGGGTGTTGATCGGGTAATTTTTTCGGGTTTTGGGTAATTCGGGTTTTTCATGTTAAAAAAAATACCTGTTACCCGACCCAAATTAAATTCGGGTAATTCAGGTAGTGGTTCGGGTTAGGGTAATTCGGATATTACCCGATATATATATATTGGCACCTAAAAATAAATTCAATGAAATAAATATGTCGTGCTCTATTAGTTTTTTTATATAAACAAACGAAGCATAAACGAAGTTACTCAAACTTTGAACATTGAGATTTTTTAGTGAATAATACTTGAGATATCAAATAATCTTTTAACAGCTTAATCTAATCTAATAAGATGTTAAAAAACAAATACTTGAAGATCTTAGTTTAAAAGTTTAAAATGCTTAAGATAATGGTAGCCATAAGTTTGCCATGTTCTGAAGTTTCATCAAGATAATGAGTTTGTTAGTTGCAATTAAAACTATAATCTAGAAAACAGTTAAGTTCTAAAGAACATGGTGACATATAAAAAATTGCTTTTAATATTGTTGGTGTCATATTGCCATAATAAAAGAGATACATGTTTTATAATAATGATAATTAGTTTAAGCGTGATCAAATACCTGCTACATAGTACAAACTCTACGAAAGGAAAAAAAAAATTTTAAAATAATTCGGGTAACTCGGGTATACTCGAAACCCAACAAACATACCCTATACCCGACCTGAAAAAAATCGGGTTACCCAAATACCCGAAAAAATTTACCCGATACCCGATTTACCCAATACCTGAACAAATCGGGCGGGTAATTCGGGTATCGGGTATTTTTGACAGGGCTACTAGGAAGCACCTTATAGGAATTGATGTGTTGTTTAGTGGTGGGTATTCGTTTGAGAGCGGGTATATGTGGTTGGATCGGTCAGTAGTGGACATGAGTAGTTGCTTAGAGGATCCAAAACGATCCTTGAGGAAAGTACAGATAGGTGTGGAAAGTAGTATTGGGCCCGTACTACTGAACGCATAGGATCCGTACTCGAATCGAGGAAAATTTCGGGGATTATAAGGAGTTGATTGAGGGTAGATTGCATGGTTTGGCACTGTGGTTCATTACAATGTGTTTCCGTCTTATTCGGTTATGGTTGTTCAGGCTGAGGATGGGCTTGGTGATTGTTTGAGCCTTAGTGTCATTGCCAGTTTGGGATTGAATGTTGCAGACCTAGGTGAGTTAGTTGATTTCGAGGTATCGAGGGCCTTGCTCAAGGTAGTGCCATTTGAGTCGTAGGACTCAAGAAGGAAGCAATTTTGATGATCGGCTCGAGGATTTCATCCAGAAGCTGAGTGATCGGCAGACGAATTGGGATGTCACTATCTTTGATGGGAATTATGCTCTTCCGGCTTTCTATATTCGCAGGAAAGAGAGAGCAGACATGAGATTTCCATAGTTGGGATGTAGACCCAACATAGGGCTACATGGTTGTGGTTTGTTAGTGGCAAGTATGGCATTGTGGGAATGCACAAGAGGATTCTTGTAGTATGGTTGCCTTGAGATGAGATCAAGGGTCTTATTCCTTTGAATTTGGTTTGATCCGGTGCTAGTTGATAGTTCCATGTGATTAAGGAAGGTGAATTGAGAGTGACAACTTTTATTTTCTCTGATGTATCCCGACCATGAGGATGTTGCTCATTGTATTTATGAATGATCCTCGCGATGAATTGATGTTTGGGGATTTGTAGGCGGGGAGCATGGTAGTCCATTTGTTTCTAGATAGCAAGTCGGTGTTATGAATGGACTATCAAAATTATTGTTTGTGCATCTGCATGGGATTCTTGATGTTAGAGGTGAATATGATTGGGAGGTTTTCGAGGTCTCCATCTAATATTCAGAATCTCTTTGAGTTTGCTTAGTCTTTATCTAGAAGATCATCTTGTTTTGTATTATACATTCCAAGGGTCACGAATGCTATGCATCTGGTTGAGCCAATTTGAGTTTTGGTCGGTTTGCAATGTCAGTTGGTTTCAGAATAATTGGTCACAGGAATCTATGGTTCAGGTATGCGATACTTTGGTTCAAGATTTGGTCATGTCTGGGGTGCAGATTGCCATCAGATGTTTGTGCTCAGGAATGCATGAGTTATCTTCACGACAGGAAGTTATTGGTCAGGGAGCTCGTTGTAGATAGTGGATCCTTTCCGAAATATTGATGTACAGATCGAGAGGCGTTTGGTTCGCTCTAGTTGAGAATCCGTTGTAGAGAGGTTTATCATCTCGTTGTGTAGATTGATATCTATAGTCTATGATGGGCAAATGTTGATCGGTAAATCAGCTTCGAAGTTTGGTATGTTTAGTTCCACATGGATTTTTTCAGTAGTGAATTGGATCATTGGATTAGTTTTCAATGCATTCTTAATCATTGGTCATTTCGTTCATCGTGAATAGTTGAGGTTTTTTGAAAGTTTCGAGCTTTATTAGTTGAAGTTCAATGGATACGTCAATCTATCGTCAAAATTTGTACATCGTACATTTTGATTTATGGGTTTGGGTACCCTCAATTGTTGGTTATGGAAGTATTGTTCGTAGCAGGCTCGGGTTTGCCAGATGTCCTTGGTTATTGGAAGTTCGGATGTTGAGGAGGGGTTGTTCAGTTTGTCAGGTGTGGCTTTGGATCTGCATAGAATTCAATTTTGGCATGTCGCGACAGAAGGGTTGGTATTTTAGATTAACCCGACAAGAATTTGACAACATTTCTGATGGCTTTGGAAGTTTTATCGTGCTATTTGCGTATTCTGGGATTTATTCGGTTTTAATCAAGGTATGGGATCTTAGTCTTCGGCCATTCATGAGGATGTTTCTATTAGCGGTTGAGGTTTGTTATTTCAATTAGATCTATTGGTACCATACCCGATGGGTAAGGGTTGTGAGGAAGAATGAGTACAGTAGATTTAGGGTTTTTTATTTGTTTTCCCTTGGGGATATATGTAGGTTAAATAAGATAGCATGAGATCACTTGGATCGAGTTATTGGCATGGTTATTAATTGGTTTGTATCCCTTAAATTGGAATAAGAGTGCAGCCACCTATCACATTCTCTGGTTGGGTACGACCATGTTTTCACCTAAAATTTGCATTGGTATCCACCTGTACTGTGAAAGGAAGTGTGTGTGATAGAAGGGTATGACCCGTATTCGTGTTCGGTTAACATTGAGAGGGATGTTGATTGGGTTCCTACAAGTTGGTGGATTGATGGTTGGGTATCTTTACCAATTGTTTAAATAATAATTTCCTTATTTGATAATAATTGATTATTTGAATTAGTTGTTGAATTATCTTGCAAGTAATATTGACTAGGTCAAATTTAGATAATCATTAAATTAATTGGTTAATTCATATTATTTGCTATTTGATCCTTTATGTTTTGAAAAGTTCAAAACTTGTCCTCAAGTTTTGAAATTTAAGTTTTGTGATTAAAAGTTTTAATTTGAACTATTTAAATTTCAAACTTTAGAATTTTACAAGTTTTAAAATTCAACCTTATACTTATAATATTATAAGATTAATATATATACATACATATATATATATATGTATAAATTAAATGCTAGTCTTACATATATATATATATATATATATATATATATATATATATATATATATATATATATATATATATATGTATATATATATATAAATTAAATGCTAGTCTTACCGTTAGTAGGCCTCATTCACGAAGTCGATCTATAAGGTGGGTATAAGGTTATGGCCTATAAAATGGCCATTTAATGGGTGTCCATTCTCACCCACCGCTTCCTTGATTGGTGGAGGGTCGTTAGCTGAATGGGTAGGATCAAGCAAACCTCTCCTCATTAAAAGTATAATGAATCTATATAAAGTAAGTAAATGTTTTTACAAAATTCCCAATCTTAGTTACTTTAGGCAAAAGTGAATTTGATGCAATTCCATGAAATTACACTTTGTACCCTTGCTAAAACATTAATGGAGCGTGTGTGGTTAACCAGTGTGACAACCGCCGATTTTCAGACTAGTCAAACTTAAATAAAGTCAATAAGTTGAACCGATCAACTCATCTAACCTTAGAATATTAGGACTTGCAATATGTTAGCTACTGTACAACTCGTTATTTTAATAAGAAGTTATCACTTGGAAAGTTCGTATGATTGAAACTCTTAAACCCTAAACGGGACAAGTAAGGTGGCAAAACGATAAAACACTATTGCATACCCTTTAAGGGGTGTGTAAGACCCTTAAACATGACTTAAAGAGGTTTACGAACCTTGAGTTGCAAAGCTAAACACTCAGAAAGGTCACAAGTGAAATCTCTCCCAAATCTCTCTATGTATGAGAAATCTCTCCAAGTATGTAAAATCTCTCCCAAATCTCTCCAAGTATGAGAAATCTCTCCAAGTATGTCAAATCTCTCCCAAATCTCTATAAGTATGTGAAATCTCTCCAAATATGACAAATCTCTCCCAAATCTCTCTAAGCATGATAAATCTCTCCAATTATGTCAAATCTCTCTAAGTATGAGAAATCTCTCCAAGTATGTCAAATCTCTCCCAAATCTCTCTAAGTATGAGAAATCTCTCCAAGTATGTGAAATCTCTCTCAACTTTTTATAATCACTCGGGGCATCCCGACCCTTAATTTAGTCGAAAGCCGCACAAAAACGGAAGTTTACGCGAAAAATAGCTTTAAGGAGTCGAACCCTCTTAAGGAGCCGAACCCTCTTAGGAACCGAAACCTCTTGAGAACCGAAACCACCTTCCTGAACCGAACCTGCTACGACACCTTCGGTTCGAGATACAACCTTTTGTTCCGAGATGCGAAACTGCTCAAGACCGAACCCTACTCTCGGTTCCCATCTACTTTCGGTTCTAATGGCTAGGACCGAACCTCCGACCCTGAACTTCGGATATTTGCAACTTTTACCCGGTTTTCAATATTTTTAGCGTTTTGAGCCCGTTTTTCGTGATTTTAACGCGGTATTTTCACCCAAACTTATATTTTGACATATAAGACCCCATATTTCCATAATCTAATCACATTTTGAGGGTAATCATTATCTAAGACTAAAAATATAGTGCGTAAGTTATGGAGTGGAGTGTTGACTTATCCTTTGGGCAAGGACACAAGTTACCTCCCATACCCACTCCAAGACCATCCCCAGTTACTATTCCACCATACCTGGTCATTTCATTGTCCTTTTTCCCACTCTTTTCAGCCAAGTGTCTTGACACAAGGATAGAAAGACCCTCATCTCTCCTCCCATTTCACTCACACTCCTCCAAGAAGCAAAAACTCACTCTCTCTCACTATCCCTCTCTAATCTCGAAATGTCAAGGCTGATCACAAGTTCTTCATCTACTCCTAGTAAGTAATATCACTCCTCACATGATTATTTCTCCTTCTTTCTACTTAAATCATGGATATCTTACACAAACATCGTCATAATTGTGTTAGATCTTCGAATCTTCAAGCATCTTCTAAAGTGTTCTTGAGTTGAACAGTTCCTTTCTTCATCATCCATCTTCTGAAACCAAACAAGGTGAGTTCATGCCCCTATCTTTTCATGTTTTTCTTAAGTTTTAAGGGGGTAATACAAGTTAAAACACTAAGAACACAACTAAACTCATCCATCAGCTTTCATCAAAAAGTTTAACTCCATTCACGGACTGTTTTGAACATCTTAAACTTTTTAGTTTTCAAAAAAGTATTGTATGTAAATAGTTCAGGTTTATACCTTTAAAATGACTACTTGCACATGTTCATACGATTTTTCTACTAATTATGGTGATTTTTACAAAACTGTCTATCATTGTAGCTACGAATTTGGACCAGTCAATGAATATGAACGTTTTCACACCAGTTAGCAACTTCTAAAAATCATAATAAAAATTATGAACAAACTAGACACATTTTATAAACTCTTAGAGGATACGGATCTAGTTTTTGGTTTCATATGAATTTTCTGTGATTTTCTAAATCAGTGCAAAAATGTTAAAAACGAATTTATAGTTTACAACTTTCATAACACTTGTAACATGTTGAGCAAAGTGTTAAACCTTGATGACTTCATATTTTGCATGTGTTTTCTGTTGTGATAAAATTATATAACAGAAAAATAGACATTAAGTTGTAAGAATCCTGATTATTACTAAATGAGGCATAATAAACATAGTTATGTTTTTGCTATAAATCTACTTACACAGAAAAAGGTTCTTTTACATTACAAACACTTATGATAAACTATGGTAAGTATAGTTTATGTTTCTTACATATTAAAAACAATTATTTTAAACTATAATAGTTATAGTTTATGTTTCATTAACCCGTCAAATTCATTACCAAGGGGTTTTCAGTTCAATTCACGTGAATCTGTTAATGAATAAATTTGTGAGACATTCGCTTCGTGTTACCTTCAAAGTAACAAAGTCAAAAGTCCTGTAAATTGTAACCAGAGTATCTTGTAGGGGGATCGTGATAGTTGTGTATAGATCTATATTGGGTCTGACAAACCCACACCTGAGTTGCATGCAACAGCTAGACCGGCAGGTCTGAGGTGACAAGTGTCATTTAACTTGCGACGCCTGAAGAACGTCATATTATGAGGCCGTCTAAGTCTTAGTATGGTTATAATAACTCACATGGGGTATTAACAAAACATAAGATTTATGGGTTTTACTTCTAAATTAAACGAGTTTATGTCGATTTAAACTTGCATTAATTACTTTAAGTATGGAAAAATACTTGTACAATTCGGTTTTGACTTTTAAGACTACAACGCATTTTATAAGAGAAATGTTGGATTTTTCTTGAACAAATATATCTTTTATAGAGAAAAGGATTTTATCATCACCTTAAAAAGCTTATGAACTCACCAACTTAATTTTTGACACTTTTTCAAAACTACTTGTATTCTCAGGAAATCAGTAAACAGGTAATCGGTCGCTTTTGAGGATGGAACGCTAAGGCGTCAAACATTGTATTTTTGTCAAAATAATGTAATTGCTTTAGAAACATGTAAACATATACAATGATGTAACTTTTTCAATTATATTTATGTTGGTTTACTATACTTTGAACACTATTATATTTGTTGTTGTGATACTATACATGAAGTCCTCCACCCTCGGACGTTTCCGCCATCCTAGGTTTGGGGGTGTGACAGATTGGTATCAAAGCAATGTTTATAGTGAACTAAGTATATCGAACCACATAAGATATACAAACTATAAGCACATTTGGGACTAAAAGTCTCTGATTAAACATTTTCAAATGATTGTACTTTCAGAAAGTAAACGGTTTCTTGTTAAAAGTATAAGTACATGCATACATGCTCACATAGTGTCATAACTAGGAAGAACATAAAGTAAAAGGGGAGGAGTTGTACGTTACGAGTATGCCTTGGGATATGTGGTCAAGTCGATGGATATAGCCTGATCAACTATATATGTCCGAGAAGTAGCTTGCATATATTGGGGGATAGTCATAGTGGACAACAAATCTAACAACCTAACATCACCCTATAATGAATGCGCTAAAAACCAAACATAACATTTAAAAATACTATAGGAGTATTTTGTAATTTTATATCTCGACACTTAGATTCATTTCATATCTCTTACACCCCTATTCTCGTACAGACAACATGGCGAGATTCCATCTACCTGGAGACCCTTACTTCCCTAATGAGGGAAACGCTGGATGGCTTAAGGCAGAACTCGAGGAAATGATCGAGGAGGATCCTAAGGAAGACCCCGAAGAGGTTGAGGAAGAAGAAGACCCCGGAGAGGTTGAGGAAGAAGAGGAACTCGAGGAGGAAGAAGAAATGGGGGACGAAGAAGAAGAAGAAGAACCAGAGGAGGAAGTCATCAACCCTCCTTACATCGCCAGGGTGCCTGCGAACCGTTTTGGCTACAACGGGCCCGAACCCCGTTGGGAAACAGTGATCGAGCGATGGAGCCGTCAATAACGACAACGATCATCATTTGGCGACCAACAAGGTT
Organism: Lactuca serriola; assembly: GCF_051521515.1. Taxonomy (NCBI): domain Eukaryota; kingdom Viridiplantae; phylum Streptophyta; class Magnoliopsida; order Asterales; family Asteraceae; genus Lactuca; species Lactuca serriola. The sequence goes on along the minus strand of NC_136410.1, from coordinate 74,197,622 downwards.
ACTACGACCTCAGCCACAGGCGACCGGCTGACAGAGCGCTTCAAGTCACCCAGCCAATATAGAAGCTACCACTACCCGCACCAGAGACCTAGAGAGAGACTCCTACTTCAGGGACCAACTCATCAATTACCTTCTTGCTGCTCGAGCAGAAGCAAAGAAGTATCAAGAAAAATACTTGGCACTCGAGGAAAGAGTGGTTACAGTCGAGCGACGATTGGCCGAACTCCAGGGCGCATCGACCTCGTCCGAAGCACCACCAGGGACTGATCATCATCATGAGTAGAACTCATGCTACTTGCACGTCCTTGTAGAATAGGTTTATGAGTACGCGTTGGTGCTACTCTTTTTGCATGTAAGCTAACCCTGCGATTAAGTGATTACACTACTCAAGGAGCTATGTTATGCCAAAATTTTCCATTACATTGATGTAGACCTGCATAGAGGTCAAATTTTTCCTAAACGATATGTATCAAATTATATCAATGAAATTGTCATGTATTCTATTTCATTGCAAGTTTATGATAAATCTCATAACATGATAGTACAAACAATTTGCTTTCGGTGTTTCTGAGATTCTTAATGTGCACCTCCTGGTTAATTGTAACTGTGAGACGAACGACTTAGAAATGGTGAGTCCGCCTTAGTTCCTGTTCCTTGTTTGTTTGTGGACTTAGAATAGACTCATTAAGTTCAACGGCCTATTCGACCATAATTACAAAAAATTGGTGCGCATCGAGTGATCTTAGGAAAGGACCAGGCATGACCAAAGATTACCAAATTACATTTGGGTCACTACTAAATCCAGGGAGTTCGTGAGCATGAACTTTCATCATAAATCATTTCTAAATGTTTTAAGTCGGGAAATATAACAAATAATCAAATTCAATAAACTCCGACTTGTCATTACAATTGAAGACTTACCGAATTTTCGTCTTTATAACTTTTGACAGAACTATGCCACCAAGGAAAAGACCCAGACCTTTCGGCAGCACAACACCACCTCCTCCACCACCTTCTCCACAGTTTCATTTCGTGATGTTCCCGGCTGCAGTAACAGCAGTCATAGCAGCTGCAATGTCGCAGATAGGTACAAACGGTGCTGGTGGTTCAGGATCTGGTGCTATGCACTTTAACCACGGGGACAGTACGGGGCGTACAAAAGAGTGTTCTTACAAAGACTTCACGAATGGCAAACCTGATTTTTTTCAGTGGAAGCAGGGGAGTGGTCACACTAAGGCAATGGTTCGAGAGGACTGAAGCAGTTTTCGGAATATGTGCTTGTCCCGAAACGAGCAAAGTCAAGTATGCGGCATTCACTTTCACCGGTAAAGCTCTCACTTGGTGGAATGGCCTAGTTAATTCACTTACTCCTGCAGTGGCTAACTGTATAAGCTGGGAGGACTTGAAAGCTTTGATGCTAAAGGAGTATTGCCCGAGGGGCGAAGTGCAAAAACTTGAAGAAGAACTTTGGAACCTCAAGATGTCGGGCACAAACCTTGAAACTTATACTACCCGATTAGATGTCCTCGCACTCCTCTGCCTAGCAATGGTCACTCCAAAAGAGAAGAAGGTGGAACGATACCTCTGGGGGCTATCATCCCAGATTCAAGATAGTGTGTTGGCCTCAAAATCCACTACTTTTGACAGTGCCAAGGAATTGGCACAACAACTTCTCGACCATAGGGCCAGCCATGGTACTGTTACTACCACCCATGATCAGGCTAAGGGGGAGCAATAAAAGAAAATTTTAGAACAACAAAAAGAAGCAGTCGGTGCTAGACTCCACCAAAAAGCAACAGGCAGTTGTTGTCTGTGCTGCCATTACTCCTGTCACTCCAGCACCACAGAAGCAATATGCAGGAACCCTTCCCAAGTGCAATAAATGCAACTTCCACCACACCGGTGATTGTCGGGAAAGGCACTGCAACAAGAAGGGGGACACTGCTCAATTCTGTAAAGCATCAGCGCAACCCATCACTCAATTCACTAACACCGAAGCAAGTCGTGCCTGTTATGGCTGTGGGGAAATGGGGCACTTCAAACGAGACTGCCCAAAGGCACGAAACGCCAATGCTGGGGGTGTAGGAAGAGTCCTAGCTATAGGGCACGGAGAAGCAGTCAAGGACCCCACAGTGGTTACCGGTACGTTCCTCCTTAATAACTCTTATGCATGCATGCTTTTCGATAGTGGGGCAGAGAGGAGTTTCGTGAGCCACCAATACAAACATTTACTTAAACAAAATCCTCAGTCACTAAAAGATTCATACGTCGTAGAAATGGCAAACGGGAAGGCAGAGCGCACTAATGATATTTACGCAGGGCGTACCCTCACTCTAGACAATCATTCATTTAAAATCGACCTAATGCCGGTAACAATAAAAAGTTTTGACATAATCATCGGTATGGATTGGTTAAGTTCTCATCGTTCCGACATTCTATGTTACGCAAGGGCCGTTCGCCTTAATCTGCCAAGTGGCGAAACCCTTGTCATCTACGGTGATAAACCCAATGCAAACTTACAAATCATCTCTTGCGTCAAGGCTCAAAAGTATCTCCAAAAGGAATACCACGCCTTCTTATCCCACGTCATAGATAAGGAACAAGAAGCAAAATACATCAAAGACATTCCGGAGGTATGTAATTTTCCCGACTTGTTCCCAGAAGACCTCCCAGGTGTACCACTTGCATGACAAGTCGAATTCCGAATCAATTTGGTCCCAGGAGCTACCCCCGTAGCTAAAGCTCCATATCGTCTCGCACCGGCGGAAATGAAAGAGCTGTCCAGCCAACTGAATGAGCCGCTGAGCAAAGGGTTTATCAGACCGAGCTTTTCACCTTGGGGAGCACCAGTTCTCTTTGTGAAGAAGAAGGATGGATCCTTTCGTATGTGCATCAACTATCGAGAGTTAAACAAACTTACCATCAAGAATCGATATCCCCTACCCCGAATCGACGACCTCTTCGACTAACTACAAGGAGCAAGCTACTTTTCAAAAATCGATCTGAGGTTGGGTTACCACCAACTACGAGTTCAAGAAGATGATATCCCCAACACAGCCTTCAGAACTCGCTATGGGCACTACGAGTTTGTAGTGATGCCCTTCAGGTTAACAAACGCACCTGCGGTATTCATGGAACTGATGAATCGAGTGTGTTGACCCTACTTAGACAAATTCATGATCGAATCCATCGACGACATTTTGGTCTACTCACAAAGCGAAGAAGAGCATCGCCAACACCTGTGACAAGTGTTAGAGACATTGAGAGTTGAGAAGCTTTATGCTAAATTCTCTAAGTGCAAATTATGGATCCGGGAAGTGGATTTACTTGGTCATGTGGTCAGTAAAAGAGGGATACATGTGGACCTCTCCAAGATCAAGGCAATCAAAAACTGGTCAGCACCTACAACACCGACGGAAATCTGACAATTCTTAAGGCTTGCTGGACACTACCGAGATGCGAAGCTGCTCAAGACCAAAACCTACTCTCGGTTCCCATCTACTTTCGGTTCTAATGGCTAGGACCGAACCTCCGACCCTGAAATTCGGATATTTGCAACTTTTACCCGGTTTTCAATATTTTTAGCGTTTTGAGCCCGTTTTTCGTGATTTTAACGCGGTATTTTCACCCAAACTTATATTTTGACATATAAGACCCCATATTTCCATAATCTAATCACATTTTGAGGGTAATCATTATCTAATACTAAAAATATAGTGGGTAAGTTATGGAGTGGAGTGTTGACTTATCCTTTAGGCAAGGACACAAGTTACCTCCCATAACCACTCCAAGACCATCCCCAGTTACTATTCCACCATACCTGGTCATTTCATTGTCCTTTTCCCACTCTTTTCAGCCAAGTGTCTTGACACAAGGATAGAAAGACCCTCATCTCTCCTCCCATTTCACTCACACTCCTCCAAGAAGCAAAAACTCACTCTCTCTCACTATCCCTCTCTAATCTCGAAATTTCAAGGCTGATCACAAGTTCTTCATCTACTCCTAGTAAGTAATATCACTCCTCACATGATTATTTCTCCTTCTTTCTACTTAAATCATGGATATCTTACACAAAAATCGTCATAATTGTGTTAGATCTTCGAATCTTCAAGCATCTTCTAAAGTGTTCTTGAGTTGAACACTTTCTTTCTTCATCATCCATCTTCTGAAACCAAACAAGGTGAGTTCATGCCCCTATCATTGCATGTTTTTATTAAGTTTTAAGGGGGGGGGGGAATACAAGTTAAAACACCAAGAACACAGCTAAACTCATCCATCAACTTTCATCAAAAAAGTTTAACTCCATTCACGGACTGTTTTGAACATATTAACCTATTTAGTTTTCAAAACTGTATTAGTTGTAAATATCTCACGTTTATACCTTTAAAATGACTACTTGCACACGTTCATACGATTTTTCTACTAATTATGGTGATTTTTACAAAACTGCCTATCACTGTAGCTACGAATTCGGACCAGTCAGTGAATATGAACGTTTTTACACCAGTTAAAAACTTCTAAAAATCATAATAAAATTTATGAACAAACTAGACGTGTGTAAGCTTGAGAAGTCCATTTATGGACTTAAGCAAGCGTCTTGCAGATGGAATCTTTGTTTTGATGAGAAGGTCAAAGAGTTTGGTTTTCTGCGAAGCGAAGATGAATCATGTGTATATGTCAAAGCCAGTGGGATTGTAGTAAGCTTCCTCTTTTTGTATGTCGACGACATACTACTCATAGGAAACGACATCCCAACACTGCAGGAGGTTAAGTCCTGGCTCGGGAAGTGCTTCGCTATGAAGGACCTCGGAGAGGCTTCCTATATTTTGGGAATAAGGATAGTGAGAAACGGAAGTAAGAGACTAATAGGACAAATTCAGAATACTTACTTGGACAAGGTACTAAAACGTTTTAGTATGGAGAATTCAAAGAAAGGGGAGTTACCAATCCAAAGTAATGCCAAGTTAAGTAAGACTCAAAGTCCGAGTACTGAAGTCGAGATAGCAGAGATGAGCCGAGTAACTTACGCTTCCGCAGTTGGCTCAATCATGTATGCTATGTCTTCTACTCGCCCTGATGTGGCCTTTGCTTTGAGCATGGTCAGCAGATATCAAGGGAAACCTGGCAAAGCACATTGGATCGCAGTCAAGAATATTCTTAAGTACCTTCGGAGGACCAAGGAATGTGTCACACCCCCAAACCAAAACGGCAGAAATGTTCGGGGGCGAAGGACTTCAGGTAAGTATCACAACACATGCAAAATAGTAATCAAAGTACAAACAACCATTGCATTAATAAGTATAAGTTTTACATAAGTGTTTAAACATTACATATTCAAACACCAAAGTAGGTACAGTAGATGACAAGATTTGCGGTACGGTACTAGGTAGTCTTCTCAAAAGCTTCGGGAGCATACTTGCCTACTGGATTCCTGAGTATACAAGTTATTTGGAAAGAGTAGATCAACATTTAAGTTGGTGAGTTCATAAGTATTTTAGTTCTGTTAAATATACTCTAAGTTCTTTGGAAAAGTTCACTGGTTCCTCCAGAAAATCCTATGTTTCCTGAAGTGATAGATTGATAACCTCAATATCTTCCCTCTGTATGGTTTATACTAATTATATATAACCCAATATCGAATGGACAGTTAAATGGGTGTATATGCCCTAAGACCACAACCAAACAAGGAACGGGAAGTAAGACGGAAGTCACATATTTCACTGTCAATCAGATATTACTTATGTATAACTCTGATGTAAAAACTAAGGAATTATAGAATTAACCACTAAAGGTCCTTTATGTTATACTAGTTTACAGAAAGTGAATGACTAAGTTCCCATTTGTAAAAGTAGTTTAATCCTATAAACTGTTTCATTTGTAAAAGTGGTTTAATCCTATAAACTGTTTCCTTTGTAAACATGGTTTAATCCCATAAACCGTTTCCGTTGTAAGAGTAGTTTAATTCCATCAACTGTTTCATTTGTAAAAGTGGTTTAATCCCATAAACCGTTTCCTTTGTTTCTTAGTTATATCCGTTCTACAGTAAAAACCTTATTCTTAATCCTAGAAAATATTATATTATCCATAATACTGCCTTGTGGTTTTAAATGTTCAAAACTAGAAGTACAAGTATATTTACCATACTTGATTTCATAATACGTAGTTTTACTATAAGTAAAAAACTAAAAGAAGGTATATTTGGTCATGATGTAATTATCTTTTCTTACTGTTTTAAGAGAAGTATATTACTTAGTAATTTACTCGTTGCTTTATCCATGTGAGTTCTATTAACCATACTAATATGACTGATATGCCTGCTGCGACATTCTTCAGGCGTCGGAAACGATATGATATTGTTAAGTCTGTTAGATTGCGTCATGGGCTCGGTCCTTAGCCTAGTTTGAATGCCGGTATTGGGCCTGTCCAGCCGTGCATAATTTTTGTATTAGGGTTTAGTATGTAAGCTGCATGCATGCAGACTTAGAAGGGACCGCTTTCATTGTTTTTGCTTGATATTTTCTATAAAACCTAGCTCGCCTCTACAGCTGAAGTTCTTTATCGAGCTCTGTTGAGGCGTGACTTAGTTTGAATCATAAGCACATATTTGATTCTGATTTGTGTTCATTCTTATATTGTTCTTAAACTGTTTGATTTCTTTTATCGTACTTGTGAAAGATCTAATCGATCTTAGAGTTTTGAACTCATCAATTGGTATCAGAGCAGGATACTGTGTAATTCATACACACCTCTTCTGTCAAAGAAGTTCATAGGGTTTTAATTCCGCATTGATTGATATTTCTTGAGACGTCACTCTTTATTGACATATCTCATTAATTGTTGATCTAACCCTAACGAAATATAACAAGTCTGATCTTTTACAGGTTATCGATCAAAAGTATTTACAATGTCCATGGACGATTCACAAACCAATCCGCTCAATATCTCCAACAGCATAGACTCTTCAACAAGAATACCAATCATGTATACGCAAGACTATGAAGTTTGGACGCATCACTTTGAAGACTACGTGATTGGATCGGAGGACAATGGGTATCTAATCTGGGAAGCAATTACTGCAGGCTCGTTTGCTCACTCAAGCACATCAAAGATTGTTAAAACACAGAAAGAATACAATCAGCTTGTCAATGATGTCAAAGACATTCCTCGGGATGAAAAAGAGAAGTTTCAATGCAACATCAAAGCTCTGGGGATGATAAGGTTTGCGTTGCAATCGGATTCGTTTCGTTTAGTGAGTTCTTGTGCTACAGCTAAGGAGATCTGGGATAGATTGAAGGAATTATATTCCACACACGAAGATCTGGAACACTCTATCCAAACTCTCTTGTTATCTGAGTTTGGTGACTTTAAGTAGAAGCCTGAAGAAAAACTTGTTCAAACTTTCGATCGCTTTAATCATCTTTTAAGTAAGATGATAAAGCATGGAATTGAAAGGATAGTTATTGAACAAAAGGTTACGTTCATGAATGGTCTCAGACCTGAATGGATGGCTGTTGTGTCAACCGTCAAAGCTCATGAACAGTTCAAGTCTTACTCTCTGGCAAAACTGGTGGGTATTTTAAAATCCCATGAGAATGCTTTATCAAAGGAAACGAATGTGGTCTCGGGTCTGGGTTCTTTATCTCTTGTCTCCAAAGGAAAGAGTTCGGTTGAAGAAGAAGAGGAATTAGATCTTGCAGATTTGAATCTAACCGGCGAAGAATACGCCATGGTGGTGTCAAATCCCAGAAAATTCATTAAGAAGAAATTCCCAGCCAACAAGAACCGAAACTGGCAGGGTAGTTATAGCGCCGAAAGGATCAAGGAGGAACCGAAGATGGGGTCAAAGTCTGAAGAGTCAAAGAAGGAAGCTAAAGTTGGAGGAGACTCAGGATTCGGCTGCCATTACTGTGGAGGCAAAAATCATTTTGCTAAAGACTATATGCTGAGAAAGAAAGAAGAAAAGACAAACGAAGAAGATGAGGAAGCGAGCCTCCTGAGAAGATTGGAGGAAATAAAGAAAAGAAATTCTGCTGTTAATAACTCTACCATGAATGCTTTGATTGTGCATGGTACAAACAACAGTGATGAGTTTGGTGGTGTGGAGGTCTGGTCCATAGATTCTGAGGATGATGAAGTCAGGAAGCCTACTCATGGAAAGGCTATGCTGGCAAAAGCAAAACAGGCAACGGGGAGATGCTGTGTAGTGACCGAGGGTGTGTCCCAAATGAGAGGATACACAACTGACAGAAGTAACCTTAATAGTTTTACTATACAGGGAGCTGAGACTTTTAAACTTTCCGCGGGATCCTCTTTCTATGGGATGCTCTTTTGCGCTACGTTAGAAATGGACTAGTAAGAGACTCCAATGTAACCTAAAACTAAAATTGGAACCCTAGGAGGGACAACTTCCACTCTTTTTTTCACTCTTGGGGGGTTGAAGAAGAAAGAGAGCGAGACGATAGATGTTTTGCTGCCAAGCCTATTAGTGCTCAGATCAACGAATGTGATGAGTTGATCAAAAAGGTACAAAATATTATTGCTTCTCTAAAAATACCTATTAATAGTTATGAAAAGGAATTAAATAATTTAAAGTCAAAATTCTCAAGCACAAGTAGCAGTCTCACCCAAACCCGTGTCACAAATTCTAACCTAACTGATCAAATCAGCAGGATTTCTTCAAAGAATGAGGAACGAAGGATGTGGATCAAGCAGAAGGAAAAGGAGTTAATTAGATCTAAAGATGATTCTATTTATTTACAAAGAGACAATCTTAAACTTCTTAAACAGTGAAATGTTTTTTGTTTAATTGCTAAGAGACTCTATTTTAACATCACTCAGTTGTATCTTGATTGTGAAATAGGGAAGAAGATACATCGTATGATTTTACCTTTCCTTGAATTAAAGGAGGATGAAATCGACGTTGAAGCCTACAACTGTGAAAGTGTTGTATCTTCTGATGAAGTGTCTCCAGCGTATAAAATAGGTATGGACAAAATTGAGTCCTACATAAAGTCCAAGGACCATAAAGACATGCTCAAAAATCTGTTAGACGAAAATGATAGATTGAAATTGAGAGCCGAAACTATACAAAAATTTGACTCCTTGAAAGCCAATTTAAGTTCAGAAAACAAAATTGATGTTGAAAATACATCTGAACTTAATGAGGATGATGATATGAGTGAAATTTATGTAGAAGATTTGGTGGACTGTTCTGAATTAGCCAAAAATGAACCAAAGTCCCATAAGAACCTAATTTCTAAAAACTCTGTTGAGTTTGCTCGTTCCTCTACCGACAAATCCAAAGTTCTCAAAGCTAAAGCTGTTGTATACCAAAAGGTTCAGACTACCCCAAATCAAGTCTACACTGTACCGGGAGTCACTCCACAACAAACTGCAGAGTTAACTGCTATGGTAGAAGAAGACAATGTTGGGGGATGTGATGAATTCTTCTGGTCGGCCCCAATAGACAACGCAGATGAGACGAAGGGTCTTTCTCAGAAAACCTCATGGAGAGTGAAAGGTAGATACATACCTGAACCACTAAATGAGCCTACAAAGTACGATGTGTCGAGCACAAGTGGAACCAAAATCCCTTTGGATGAACCAATGCAAACCACAAGTGATACTTCTTCAACAAAGAGTGAATGTTGTGCACATACTTCGAAAAGAAAGGCTAACATTCATAGAAATCCAAAACAGGTGGTTGATCGAAAGCATCAAAGAAATATGAGATATAAGAAGAATCTCTCAGAAAGAAAACGATTTTGGAATTCTCAAAATCCTGATTTGTAAGGATTGAAAAGAAGAATAAATCAGAAGAAAACTCAAGGAACCAGAAGAGCAGTTTCGTTTCTCATCACAATACCAACCATAAGGGTAGTTTCGGTCCTTCAACTGATAGGAACCGAAAGGGTAGTTTCGGTCCCCCGACCAACAACAACCGAAAGGAGAGTTTCGGTCCCTCATCCTACAACAACCGAAAGGAGAGTTTCGGTCCCTCATCCCATGGCAACCGAAATAGCAATTTCGGTCCTCATGCCTGCAAGTCTGATCAACAAAACTGGGAATCTAATGTCTCTTTTAAATTCAATTCTCTAAATTCCAGTTCCTCAGACAAAAACCCCAGTCCTCCTAAATCAACAAAAATTAAAGTTTTCACCATTAAAAGAAAAGATGAAACAACTTTGATTAAATGTACATATATGGTTGATATTTCTCTTACTATTCCCTATCCCGTAAAAGGCTCACAAGGACCCAAGAAACTTTGGGTTCCTAAATCTGCTTAATACTTTGCAGGTTATACGTGACGAGCAGTTTGACGAAGAATGGTACATCGATAGTGGTTGCTCGCGTCACATGACAGGAAGGAAGGAGGAACTAAGAGAGTTTCGTTCTCTCAAAGATGGTGGTATTGTAAAATATGGCAACAACTCTTTTGGAACTATCAAAGGCTATGGAATGATCACTAATGGCGAGTTCTCCATAAGGAAGGTTGCATATGTTGAAGGGCTCCAACACAATCTCATCAGCATATCACAGCTGGTGGTTGGTACTGGATTAAAAGTATCATTCGACGATGAAGGCTCAGAAATTGTCGAAAAGAGCTCAAACAACATTCTGTTGAAATCAAAGCGAAAAGGGGAAAAGTATCCTTTGAATCTCAATCCTATAAGAGGTAAACCAGCAGTATGCTTACTCACAAAGGCTCACTCTGATGAAAGCTGGTTATGGCATAGAAGACTCTCTCATCTGAACTTCAAGGGCATCAACAAGTTGGTCTTAGGTGATCACGATCGAGGTCTACCAGTTCTAAAATTCGATAAAAAACATCTCTGTGCAGCATGTGAAATGGGAAAGCAGAGTCGGCAGAGTCATCCTTCTATTATCAATACTAAGGTGATAGAACCACTGGAATTACTGAACATTGATCTATGTGGTCCTTCGTCCATCGAAAGCATTGGGGGAAACAAATACATTCTGGTTATTGTGGACGATTTCTCAAGGTTTACATGGATTTTCTTTCTCAAGCAAAAGTCTGAAGCTACTCCAAAGCTCAAGCTTAAACAGATCGAGACGCAACTAAGAAAGGTAGTTCGTAATATAAGGAGAGACAATGACCTGGAATTCAAGAACAAAGATTTTGAAGGTTTTCTTGCTGAAAAAGGGACGACTCACAATTTCTCAGCTCCTTATACTCCGCAGCAGAATGGCATTGTTGAAAGGAGAAATCGGTCCCTATGTGAAGCTGCTCGTACCATGTTATGCTCCGCGTCCCTACCGTTGTATTTCTAGGCTGATGCAATTGCGGCTGCATGTTATACTCAGAATCGATCATACTTGAATAAACGGTTCTCAATTACTCCTTACGAGATCCTGAACAATCGAAAACCAAAAATGAAATTCTTTCATGTGTTCGGTTCAAGATGTTTCATTTTCAACTCAAAAGAGAACCGAAACAAGTTCGATGTCAAGGCAGATGAAGGAATTTTCATAGGCTACTTCCTAAACTCCAAGGTGTATAGAGTTCTCAATAAACGCTCGAAGAAAATTGAAGAAACATACTATGTCACCTTTGAAGATAGTTATGTTAAGAAGTTGAAACCAACAGAAGATGCATCGCAAGACATATTTCCAAAGAATGGTCAGGTTACTATCTCCATCTCGAATCTTTTCGACCAATTCATGCTCCTGTTTGATGAGCCTCAAAAGGTGATTGACTCTGAATCAACTGCAAAAGACAACAAAGTTGATAATCTAAAACAAGTTATAGACGGTGATGCTAAGAAGATGACTGAAGATCAATCTAAAGACACCGAAGGCGCAGACACAACCGAACCTTCTGTTGACCATCCTACTGTCTAGGGGGAGGGTTCCTCTACTCATCATGATCAAGGTTCTTCATTCCAGGGGGAGAACTCATCGCTAAATACATCAAGTTCTACTGAAATTCCAGCCAATGAAGGGGATACAAATGATAGTCCTAAACATCAATTATTCTTCGAGGGGGAGAACACCAATGTTGGTGATGATGACATCTTGTCTGAACTAGAGGAAGAAATCAATGTTGAACTGGATCCTATCTATGATCCAAAGTTTCCTCCACTTATCAAATGGACCAAAGATCATCCTCAAACTCAAATTATTGGGGAATCCTCAGAAAAAGTGTTAACTCGCTCTCAAATCAAAGCGAAACAGACTGCACTTTTTTCAAAAGTAGAGTTCTGCATGTTCAATTCATTCGTTTCTAAAATTGAACCAAAGACTGTTAACTCAGCTCTTGATCATTCAGACGGGGTTCAAGCCATGCAGGATGAGTTAAATGAGTTTGAACGAAACAAGGTATTGCGTCTCATTCCAACTCCTAAGGATGCTTCGGTTGTCGGTCTCAAATGGGTATTTAGAAACAAGATGGACAAAGAGGGGAATGTCATTCATAATAAAGCAAGGTTGGTGGTCAAAGGATATTGTCAGGAAGAGGGAATTGATTATGAAGAAACCTTCGCTCCCGTGGCAAGATTGGAATATGTTCGTATCTTTCTTGCGTACGTTGTTCATAAGAACTTTGAAGTTTATCAAATGGACGTCAAATGTGCTTTCCTCAACGGTGAACTTGAAGAAACCGTATATGTTGAGCAACCGCCAGGATTCGTGAAAGAGAAATATCCCAATCATTGTTATATCCTTGACAAAGATGTTTATGGCCTCAAACAAGCTCCCAGAGCATGGTATGAAACTCTCACACGCTTCTTAAAAATGTCTAAATTCAAACAAGGTTCGGTTGACCCAACCTTCTTTCGTAAGCGAGAAGGTAACCACCTTATGATAGTCCAAATTTATGTTGATGACATCATCTTTGGCTCCACGAATCCTATCTTAACAGCTGAATTCAGAAAGTTGATGGAAACTAAATTTGAGATGAGCTCAATGGGTCCAATTAACTTTTTTCTTGGATTGAACATTAGACAGGGACCCGAAGGCATCTTTATTAATCAGGAAGCATATACCAAGACTTTGCTAACCAAGTTTGGAATGATGGGAGATTCTAAAGTGAAAGTACCTATGGCTTTTGGAACTAAACTCACAGATGATTAGATCTCTGATGTATCTCACAGCCAGTAGACCTGACATCATGTTCTCTGTCTGTTACTGTGCACGATTTCAAGCCAACCCACGAGAACCTCATCTTCAAGCCGTGAAGAACATCTTTCGCTATCTGAAGCGAACCACCTTCTCTCGGCTTATGGTATCCAGCCAACTCAGGATTCTTCATTGAAGCATTTTCAGATGCTGATCTGGGTGGCTGTGGATTGGATCGTAAAAGCACCACCGGAGGATGTCAATTTCTAGATGGTAAATTAGTCAGTTGGCTATCAAAGAAACAGCCATGTGTTTCGTTATCCACTGCAGAAGCCGAATATATTGTTGCAGCATCCTGTACATCTCAAGTTGTATGGATACAAAGTCAACTCCGAGATTATGGGCTAAACATGAAGAAAATCTCACTATATTGTGACTCTGAAAGCGCAATTAGGATTTGTCACAACCCAGTGCAACACTCGAAGACTAAGCATATAGCATTGAGATATCATTTCATCAAGATCACGTCGAAGATGGTAACGTAGAAATTCACTTCGTCAGAACGACTGATCAACTGGCAGACATATTCACAAAGGCCCTACCCAAAGCAAGCTTCAAGAAGATTCTACAAGGCCTAGGAATGATGCAAGCCGAATTTGTACCGAAATTGCCTTTGCTTCCATAAAGGTTACAAGTGAAATAGAGCGAACCGAAATGAACCGAACGTTCGGTCTATTTCGGGTTCGGTCTATTTCGGGTGAAGTTCGATCATGAACCGAAATGAACCGAGCGTTCGGTCTATTTCGGGTTCGGTCCTTCTTAACTCGTTCATTTTTTTAGGCATTTCAAATGTTTTCTTGTGTACAACTTTTCATTACTTCCTTTCTACTTATAAAATTCCAAAAATATTTTTTTATCTTGCCCGCATAAAAATTCTTAAAAAATCCAAAAATATTTTTCTTACTTTATTTTTAATTTTTTTTCTAATGTTTTTTTGTTTTTGTTTAAGTATGATTCTCGATGGCAAAGTTAAGGTAGGATAATGGATTTATTAGTTAGGAGTCCCTAGAAGCATGCTGTTGTATGTTGACCAAAGCCTCGACTGATTTTGAGTGAAGCCTTAATAACATGATTTCCCATCATGTTTTCCCAATACAGGTTATCAAATTCACTCTAATCATGAGCTACCTTACTCTGCTCACATTGAGTTTTGAGTTATCTGCTTGGTCCTTCTTTTCTTTAAAGCAGAGGTACATTCGCTCCTTATACCATCTCTATCAACTTTCTCCATTATAATTCATTTCATCAATATAACCCCTGAGACTTTCAGTTTTAACCACTGAGGTTTATGGTTATACCAAGTCTGTGTTCATGATCTTAGTTTCATGCCACTATGTACTAAGTGAAACCCAAAGTTCAACACCACTAATGAATTGACGGTGAATTCAATAATTCAAGCTCTTACTTGTTACCCAATGAAATCTCTTTTTCTTTTGCGTGATCTTTATGAGCTTGCCTCTCACCAAGGCTTCTCTAACCCTAAAATATCCAGTTTAATTTTTTTTTTTGAGATTTCCATTGTTCTCTCGTCACTCTAAAGTTTATCATACCTACTTGTTCAACAGATCACAATGATCTCACAAGTACTTCACTCAGTTTCGGTCTTATTTCAAGTATCGAAATTATGAATTGAAGCGAAAGCCACCCTCTTTAAACCTTAAAAGTTGCCTTTCAAAACTTCTCAAAAAGTTATTGATCGTTATTCAATGGGAAACCAAGCAAGCACTTTAATGTCTATCTTGACTTTGAAGGAAGTGATTTTTGCCCAGAATCAATTGTTTTATGTCAGATTATGACATCACATACGATCCCTAAAATATCGTTTTATTTCTTTATCTTTTACACCCTATGCACGAAAATTTTTAATTTTCCAAATTCTAGTTCTGTTCAGATTGATCATTAAAGCACTAAAGGCAACAAAGATTCAAACGTCGTATGAAGAAACGATTGGAATAAAGTGGAAGCTGACTCAGCGGCTATCCAAACGGTTTGGCGATTTGAAAAAGTGCATTTTATGGAATGGCATGTAAAAAGGGAAACGTCTTTTCTCTCTCCTGCGTCATCTTCGGCATGCCAACTGTTCCCCCATCAACTCAGGCGCTATTTTTGAGATAATGCAAGATTTCAGCCAGATTTTTCTCTCTCTTCCTTGTACGTATAAAAGGAATTGGAACGGTACTCTCTCAACCTTTATCACCTCCCAAAACTTTCTCAAAGAAACCCGGCGATTTTCTACAACTATTCATCGTCTTCTCCAAGCTACTACAATGGCAGACTCATCATCCGTTCACGATACCTCAGTTCGTCAACCGCTTCTCACCATCAAACCCCAATAGAACCTGATCATTGATCTCACTCCATTCATCTACGAGCCCTATATGCTGTATGTGGTTGAGTGTCTCAAATACTCACCACTCGTCGACGCATTGACAAAGGTTGAAGTGGTTCCAATGTCGTGCTTATCTCTTGTCTACTCTACTGCATTCTATGACAAGATTAATGAACGGATTCTGTAACATCTCGAAATATCAAGAGTAGAGTAGAAGGGCTAAAAGAGTAAATTGGGAAAGAGTGACTCGGCGAGTCCAGGGGTGGACTCGGCGAGTAGAGTCGCGATTGGGTCGCGTGTTAAGTAGCCGACTCGGCGAGTCAGTGAGATGGACTCGGCGAGTAGACGCTGAGTGGAGAAAACCCTAATTCTCAGGGTTGAGCCCTATATAAAGAACATTATGTTTTCCTCCCAGCCTCTTTATCACCCCCTTGAGCCCCAGAAAACCCTAAATCGCGGAGAAGCACCATTGTTGAGTGGATTAGAGCTTGGAGAGGTGGTTATTGAAGAGATCTTAGAGAAGGAGAGGCTTGGAGTAAGGGGCTTTGCTTGGATTCAAGTTTCATTGCAGTTGGGGCGTTCCGTGGAGGTAATATCTCGTTCTTGGGCTGTTGTTATGTTGTTTCTTCATTTTGGGGTTTGTGGGAACTTGTCTATGGATGTAATTGGAAGTCTAGAGGTTAGATCTGAGGTTGCTACCTTAGATCTGGAATGGAGAAGGATCAGAGAGCATGAATGTCCCTGTGTTGAGTGTTGGATGAAGCTATCATGTCCCAAACCTTAGCCCAAATGTGCAAAATGCATAGATCTCTTTGGATTCACGTAAAGTTTGCCACTTTACATGATGGATGAGTTGTAGGAGGCTAGATCTATGTTTTGGATCAATTGCATGGCCTGGAGTGCTTCTGTATGGATTCAGACTGGTGGTACTCGGCGAGTCACATGGGTGGACTCGACGAGTTGCTTGAAGATTGCCTGGAACTCGGCGAGTTGTATGAACAACTCGGCGAGTAGGTTGAAGATAGCCTTAGAATCGGCGAGTCTGTTCTTGGGCTCGGCGAGTCTTGTCGAAGAGTCCCAATATTTTCTGGTCGAGTCGAGAATCGGTGAGTCAAGGGATGACTCGGTGAGTTGTGTGCGAGTGGACTCAGAGTTGTTGAACTCGACGAGTCTCGGGGTGACTCGGCGAGTTAGGTCGCGGATTGAGTGAAGTTCTAATTATGGGAACTCGGCGAGTCATAGGGTTGACTCGGCGAGTAGGGTCAGTCAGGGGTTGACTTTGACCTTGTCTTTGACCAAGGGTTGACCAGTGGTTTCCAGGGGCATTTTGGTAATTGTTGATTGTTGTTTTGAGTTCAGTGCATTGGCGGTTGTCCAGTGGTGGAGATCGTATCAGTGATCAGAGCAGTTCGGGTTATCTGTTCAGTCGGCAGTTTCGAGGTGAGTTATCCTCACTATATTAACAGGGTCTAAGGCACCAAGGCCGGCCCTTATCGGATTGAGATCCGGGTAGTTGTTATTATGTTGCTGCTTTGATATGTTTGCATCCTGTGAGTTAGGATGGTATATGCTAGAGACCTGATTGAGATCGGTATCCTGAGAGATAGGGAGATGCTATGCTAGTGACCTGTTAGGTCGATATCCTGGTTAGGATGATGATATGCTATGTGATCTGTTTGATCTGCTTGTTGACTGTGAAATGCTATATGATTGTATGTATATGTGCACATGGTTGTTTGGACTGGAGTTGGGTTGAGGCGGGTCCTGCTGCGTGCTGTAGGCCAAGATACCCAGGGCGGACCGGTTGTCCCGAAGGCCCAGCGAGCGGTCCGGATAGGCTATAGGCCCCGAAAGGGCGGACCAGACGTGCCGAGGGCTCGGGGAGTGGACCAGATAGACTGAAGGCCCGATGCGGGCGGACCAGTCATACTGTAGACTCAGAGAGTGGACCAGGTGGATTGAAGGCCCGGGAGCGGGCGGACCAATCACACTGTAGACTCGATGTATGTGGATAGACTCGGAGGGTGGACCAGGTGGACTGTAGGCCGGTGCGGCGGACCAGTCACACAGTAGACCCGAAGTGCATGGTTGTTCTGTGATCGGATATGTTATGGCATGTTATGCGTGTATGGTATTTGTGGTTGGTATTTTGGGGATATCTCACTAAGCTTTCGGGCTTACAGTTGTGGTTTCATGTTTTTCAGGTTCTTCAGGAGACTGTGGCAAGATGAAGGCATGATCGTACCGCTCCTCATGATTTCGTAGTGTTGTGATTCTGGGAACACGTTAAATGTTTTGTATTGAAAACCTTTTTGTAAAAATTTAATGGAATCGAGATGTTTTTGAAAAATTAAAATTGGTTGTATTTTTCGGTCGTTACAGATTCATTTTGAACTCCATGATGAGAAGACCTCCATCTCCAAAAATCGATTATGTGCCCTAATTGGTCTTTCTCAAGATCCATCTCTGGTAAACCCTGATTCCATTACAACTGGCCAACTGTTCTCTATGTTCTATCAGATGGGGTATACCGAAACCCTAACAACTGTAACGAAGTTCAAGAAGTCCTGCCTTCCTCCTCAATGGAATGGCCTTTTCACGCTACTATTCAAGGGACTGTCTGAGAGAAGCGCTGGTTCTGACGGTGCGAGCAAGTCATTCATGACGGTGTTGTATGGGTTGTACAATGGCATTAACCTAGACTATGGGTCCATTATTTGGCAGCAGTTGGTTCAAAGCCTGGTTTCTTCCTCCAGGCATTCTGAGATCTCATGTGGGCGTTTTTGGTCTCTCGTCACCAACTAGGCAATGGATCGTCTTCGTGTTCCAATAATGGCGGACTCCTTGCTCTCCTCTATTGCTACCTTTCACACGACGAAAATCATCGTCACTGACCCAACCAAGTTTTCACTCATTGGACCCATTCCTGAAGCCATGCTCGGCCGTATTTCAGCGTCGAGTAATGTTCTTCAACAGTACAGGAAACGTCCATCTGTTGGTCCAAGAGAGCTTATACCGGCAATGCTTCGTTCCATTAAAGAGGCTGACAAGCCAGCTAAGAGGGGTAACAAGCCTGAAACACAGAAGGAGGGACCGGTCATTAAACCAACCAAGGGGCAAACCCCCAAGAAGCGTAAA
Organism: Lactuca serriola; assembly: GCF_051521515.1. Taxonomy (NCBI): domain Eukaryota; kingdom Viridiplantae; phylum Streptophyta; class Magnoliopsida; order Asterales; family Asteraceae; genus Lactuca; species Lactuca serriola. Next base: position 74,179,018 of record NC_136410.1, on the reverse strand, counting down.
TCTGATAAAGCTGCAACTTCTCAGGCTCAACTGAAAAAGCAGAAGAAGCCTGCTAGGAGACTTATTCTTTAATCCTCTAGTGATTCGGATTCCGAATATGTCCCTCCTAAGCAGAAGAACGCTCCACCTTCAGAATCTGAGAGTGAAAGCTCTGATGAAGAGGCTTCGAGCCGAGGGGACACTCCGTCTCGCTCCCCTACTCCAGAAATTCCAGTTCGTTCTTCTCCTCCTTCACCTCCAATGGTTACCATCCCAGTTTCCATCCCTCCTATCTCTCCAATAACCACTTCTCAACCCTTCACCACAATTCCTATTCCCACACCCATTTTCACAGATACAACTTCTACCACTACTACAAAACCTACATTTACTGTTCCCAATCCACCTGTAACCGAACCTCCTGTCACAACCGAACCTCCACCTTCTTCAAAAACCTTATCCCCAACACCATCTACTGAAACAACCCCTATTTTAGGCGGTGAGGACTTGGAATTTGATTCCACATATTTCAGTCCTTATCGAGTACAGAGCGATGATAATGATGATGAGCCTGTTACAAAACATCATCTCAAGGCAGTAAACGACAAGCTTGACCAACTGATTTCATCCTCTTCCTCTGGTGCCTATTCAGAGGCCGCATTAAAGGCATTGTTCTCTTCGGTCATTGCCGAACACAGTGCCACTTTATCTGCTGCAGCTAAGGCTATTGAAGCCTCCACTTCCCAATGTCAACAGGCTTCTATCGATGTTGATGCCTCTACTAAGGAGTGCAAGAATGCGACCGCAAAAGTCGATAAACTAGTTTCAGAAGCTCACTTATTTTTAGACTCTTTGCAAGCTGCTGCTGCCAAAAATGTTGAAACTGTCAACGCTTTAGTAGAGAATCTTCAAAGGTCTCTTCAATCTGAGCGCTCGAGTCTTGAAGTGGCACGCCAAGCCATTGAAGAAGCCAATGAATCACTCCATGCAAATGTCAACGAACGCTTAACTCAACTGGAAGCGGAATTAGCAGTGGAAAATCGGATTATGGATGAGCTTGACAGACGTACAGCCCAGCTCAAATTGCAAACACACAAGCTACGTACTGCTAATGCTGAGATTACTGATCTCAAGTCAGAAAGGGAGGTTATTAGGAGTTCTGTTGGCGATGTTCACTCCATCCTTCTTCATCTTATTGAGGCTCATGATCCGCTTATAACTATCATTGTCAGAAGGCATTTGGCAGAAAAGCTCAAACCGGCACTGGACATTCTCAGCCGTATCGAGGGTGTTCTGGTGACCGGGGTCCAACCGAAACAAGGGGGAGAGAAAGTGCCAAAGCAACCTCCTCCTTCTGGATCAAACCCATCTGCTAAACCGAAGGGTAATGAAGCTTCAGTCAGTAACAAAGATAAAAAGAAGAAGAAAATTAGTGAAGACGACACAAACAATGAAGATGATGTCTATGTCAAGATTCCCAATAAACCTATCCAGAAGGCTAACACTTCTGAAAAAGAAACGGAAGAAAACACCAAGAAACAGCAAGCTGAGGTAGAGCTGAAGCGAAAGGAGGCGGAGCTTCTAAAGAAGAAAAAGTCTATGTTTCCTGTGTGGACAAAAGACTCGCTTCAAAGGTGTGCAATCGATGAGCCAACTATTCTCTGGCTCGATCCAATAATGTCCTATGGCCTTGACAACTCCAAGGATGCACAGTTCGATATGCCAATCACTCTAAAGGCATTTATCTTCCACTGCTTCAACTCGACTGTTGCCATTCCATCCCCAGACCCGAAGGTAGATAGGGATCTTCTGGAGTTCTACTTGGAGTTTTCTCAACCCCAATACCTGACCTGGAGCTCAAAAAAGATAACTACAGTCAAGGTAATGAAGCCCTATTCAGCAGGGAAATTTATTAATGTCAAATTCAGGGTGACTCGAGGAACCGAAGGCTCAGTCTACCATTTTACCCTCGCTGATCTACCAAACCTCAATCCCCATGAATGGATACTCCTCAACAACATTCTTCTGTCGAATCCTCAGGAGTATCAGCCTATAATCGATCATGTCAAGCGTATGCTTGTTTGCTACATACATGAGGTAGCGAAGAAGGACCAGGAGATTGCCTCTGACATATACAAGCGAACAACGATCAAGACCATGGGCAGAGTTGGCAATGTCAATACCATGATCAAGGGGAAGATAGATTCAAAATATCACACAGTTATGTTCCTCATGGGCGAAGGTCAAAAATGTATGTTCGCTCTTGTTGACAAACACCTCTTCTCGACGACTTGTCTAGAGCATATCTTGGAGATCATTTAGAGGTGCGACTAGAACAGTGTTGCTGACAAAAATTATTCACTGACATCCTGAGGTGGTACATACAGTTCAGACATAATCTTCTCGCCATAATTCCTCGTTTGTTTAAAGTCATAAAGACGATGAAGCCTGCTCAAAGGAAATAATCTCTCGCCTCATTTGACGCAAAGGGGGAGGTTGTTGAGTCTGTTAGATTGCGTCATGGGCTCAGTCCTTAGCCTAGTTTGAATGTCGGTATTGGGCCTGTCCAGCCGTGCATAATTTTTGTATTAGGGTTTAGTATGTAAGTTGCATGCATGCAGACTTAGAAGGGACCGCTTTCATTGTTTTTGCTTGATATTTTCTGTAAACCCTAGCTCGCCTCTACAGCGGAAGTTCTTTATCGAGCTCTGCTGAGGCGTGACTCAGTTTGAATCATAAGCACATATTTGATTCTGATTTGTGTTCATTCTTATATTGTTCTTAAACTGTTTGATTTCTTTTATCATACTTGTGAAAGATCTAATCGATCTGAGAGTTTTGAACTCATCAGATATTTGACACCCAAGGCCTTCCAGCCAAACTGTAGCGAACACTAAATGTGCGGGATTCTCAGTCTCATATAGATCTATACACAAATTCACGCCCTTCCTACATGAGATTCTGGTTAATAAGTCAGGACTTAAGGTCGTACTTAGATAAGTACACCATGAAGAGTCTCACAAATTTATTGTTTCAACGATATTTACGATGTATTATTACCCTGTGATTGCTAACCCTAGTACTATGTATCGTACCCTTGTTAATGCAAACTCGGTATGATGTATTATTACCCCGTGATTGCTAACCCTGGTATTCTGTATCGTACCCTTGTTAATGCAAAACCGGTATGATGTATTATTACCCCGTGATTGCTAACCTTGGTACTCTACATCGTACCTTTGTTAATGCAAACCCGGTGTGATGTATTGTTACTTCTTTAATATGTTGTTCATATATTAAAGGTATTATACATATCCTGGTATAGTTAAATGACTTTTGGTAATTTCCTTGGAAAGTATACAATTGTGAATCATACTTGTATATTTAGTTTTGAATCAAAATTATACCTCTTATAATCTATATGTTCTATCTGATTAGCATGATTTCTTATGGATGAACACCTTTGCTCAGCATGATACAAAGGTAATGATACCGAATGGAGTAACCTTTTATACTCATATATATATATATATATATATATATATATATATATATATATATATATATATATATAAATATAATTAAGAAGGAAACAACCTTCGGACAAATACCACAACCTTAATTCCACATCCAAACAAGGAAAAGGAAATAAGATAATTCATTAGTCCTAAGCCCTTCAAATCTTATTTATATATTTATACATATATAAACATGATTTTGTAAATTATAATTTGAAATAGTTTATAAAACCTTTTTCAAAGAATTTAACGGAGTTTACATGACTTTAAAGATTTAACATGGCTTTAAGTCATTTTAGAAGTATTTGGTAATCCTTAAAAACATAAGGAAAGCCTTTGTGTGATAATTATCACATACAGTTATTAACACAATTTATATTGTGTTCAACTTGCATTCCCCCCTAAAAAGCATTTAAAAAACCATTAAAAAGGTAAATTATAGGGGTATGAACTCACTTTGATAAGTGGTGATTTGGGCAGCATTTCGTTTCTATAGATGATCTTTCTCAAAGAAACCGTGAGTTTTTGAGTAAAAATCGGGCTTTAAGCGGGCAGCACTTCGACTGGAAAGAGGTTAAATTCTCCAGAATTTCAGGGCTCCGGGGCTTGCTTCGGGTTTTAGACACGATATCGGGGCCTTGGGGGTCGTGAGAAAGTTTAGGGGGTGAAAAGGTGAAAAAGGGTGAATTTTGGGGTGAAAACCCTCTCAAATCTGAGAAGTCTCGCACCCTTTATATAGGGGTGCGAGGGTTCGGCCGAGGGAAGTGAGTCATCGGACAGCTGGCGAGGAGGTGGCCTTGGTTCGGACATCTGGTGCATGCGAAGGCGAGTCAGTAGACACGCGTCAGGAGGAGGAGCGAAGCTGGAGGCGGTTCTCGGATGCGTGTCGGATCAGGAGAGGATCGGACTTCGGTCCAATCAGGAGGCGCCATGACGACTTCAGACCAATCAGCAGGTGACACGCGAGACTACAGTCCAATCAAAAGACGCCACGTAGCAGACACATGGAAGCCTCGCATGCGAGGGTGACGTGGCCGAAGAGGGTCCATGCGAAAATTCTCGGTTTTCAACATTTCTTGATTTTCGTGCCAAAAACTTGCGAAATTCATAACTTTGGCATACGAGCTCCATTTTTGGCGTTCTTTATACGCACGCGTAGGTAAAATTATACTCCACGACTTTCGTTTAGACTTCATCGGCTAATTTTGAATATATTTTTAATATTATTATTTTTAACAGACCGGGACAAGAAATCTATTAAAAATTCATAACTTCTTCATCCGACGTCCGTTTTCGTCTGTCTTTTTACCATTGTACTACTTTTGACGAGACCTTCGATTCTCATTTAATTTGTGTCGGCTAAATATCGATCGATTTATATTTCGAATTTTTAGCTGTCTACTGCTAAACCGAAACTTAGAAAAATCATAACTTCTTCATAAAAGTCATATTTTTACGTTCTTTTTATGAACTTTCTCGGTTTAACATATTCTACAACTTTAATTTATATTGTTAAGGCTAAAAAGCCTTTTATCGAAAATTCACTTTTTACACTGAAAAGTGTTTTGACGGTTTTGTCGCGGATTTTCGATTGGTCATAACTTCTTCGTTATAACTCGGATTTCAGTGTTCTTTATATTTTTGGAAACCTTGTTACAATCTCTACCACTTGGTTATTCCCAATTACGATTATTGATCAATTTATTTTTGACCTAAATTTGACTGGTGTCACATCATCCCCCCGTTAGAGGGAATTTCATCTCGAAATTAAGTCTAAAGTGATACTCATGGACTAGGTCTAATCTTCCTTTTCCCAAGTGAATTCAGGTCCTTAATTTGTAATCCAGTGAACCTTCACTAACGGGATAAGACTTTGCTTGGTTTTTTTTATTTCCGTATCCATGCTTTTTTTATTTGTTCTTTTACAAAGTGTAGACTTTTATTTAACTTGATTTCATCGAGTGAAATAACAAGTGTTTCATCGGATAGACACCTCTTTAGATTAGATATGTGAAAGGTGGGATGAATGTTATTAAGTTTTTGTGGTAGTCTAAGTTTATAAGTACAAGACCAATTCTGGTAAGAATATCAAATGGTCCTATGTAACTTGAATTTAGTATTCCACGCTTTCTCAAGCGTATCTTGTCCTTCCGGGGTGAGACCTTCATACGACAAGGTCATCAACCTGGAATTCCAAGGGTTTTCTTTTATCGAAGTCGTAGCTTCTCTGATTAACTCAGGAAGCTTTATGTCGCTTCCTGATTCGTATTTTGTTTTTGGTAGTTTCTCGGATGAATTCCAGATCAGCGAAGGTGCTGTGTGGAAATTGGATCTCTAGCTAGTTGCATATTACCTAATTTAGTCCAGTGCATATAGGATCTGCACTTGTGACCGCAGAAGGTTTTGAATGGAGCAACATGAATGCTAGCGTGATAAAGGACTCGACTAATTGGTAAATGGGTATCCCATTCTTTACCATAGTCGATCACATAGGCTCATGACTACTCTAGTTCCTAGAGATTTTTGAGTGACTGCTTGAACTGGGAGATGATTCTATTATCTCAGCAGAGATAATAGATATTGGAATACCGTGCACTCACACGTTCTAGTTATCTTCTCTACTTGCCACATTTTTAAGATTCAAGGCTTCTTGTTGAGCCTCCTTACTTTGTGTGGACAGATTTGAATGGGTTATCATAGTCAATGATTGGCTCTACGACATGGGTACTCTTTCCGACTTAGGGTGCCAGCTACTATATTGGATTTGTCGGGATGATAACAAATTTCGAATTCGTAGTCATTTAGTAGCTCGACCCATTATCGTGGTCTTACGTTGAATTCCTCCTGGTAGAATATATGATGAAGGCTTTTGCTTCGAAGTTCATGATAAGCCTCATATTTGGCTCATCCACCATCACGTCGTGTATACAAGTCGTATATAATTTAGATTTCACAAAACGTTCGGATGGATGACTATGACCCTGGTCCACAACCAAACAAGGAACAGGAGATAGGGCGGAATTACACATCCTTCATCTTGTTAAGTCTAAATTATATACCACTCTCGTGTATACACTTAGCAGTGATAGATTAACCTAATGAGTTCTTATTCTTTATTCTTGAACTTGACTTGCGGTATAATGATTTTCCTATGAGATCTATTGGTGTACTTCGGTGGTTACTGACTTCGAAAATTACTTTGGTGCTTTTCGTTTGAAGTTTCCTGTCTACTGAGTAGGCTAGAATGGCGTGGTACCCTTCGCATGGGTACTTCTGAAGTTTTGAAAATGAGAGACAACCTAAGGGTTTGCGTTATGGATTGGAAGAATTTCATCTTACTGTTGATTAAGGAAAAGTTCTCTTACACAGCATAAGAATTTTCACATGGTAAAGGCCAGGACAAACCATGTTGAATGAGGATGTCGGAATTTTCTCGACGAAATAGATATTAAGTCGTTTTGGTAGGAATGATTACTAGGATGATATCCTATGTACCTAAGTTTTCAACGCTTCCAGTTTTATTCTGCTATTATCGCTACGAACCCCTTTTTGATTTGAAATTGACGGGTACTACCAATACGAGGGTTCTGATAATTATGAAATTTCATGAAATGATCCTTAATAGGTCTCTCTATAATCGCTTGGTGTATACAAGTCATGTATAATTAAGATTGGTAAGACTATTGACTGAGCAACCCAACCCTAAATCCACAACCAAACAAGGAATAGGAAATGAGACGGGATTACTCACTCTAAGTTTACAAATCTTAATTATAAATGACCCTTATGTATACACTAAGTCATCATAGCTTACCTATTAGGGTTTCAAATTTTATATAATTATTGTGATTTAATCTGAATGGGAGAGTAATCATAATTATAGATAGTTATCGGGGTTTGGAAACGTACCAAAATACAACAGGGTTCTTTGATGCCTTCCTGTGCATTGGGGTCAAACCCCTCCAGCTCCCCCACCATTCTTCTCTGTTGGACAGTCCCTCTTGTAATGTCCTATTTCACCACAAAGGTGACATATGGGAATGGTTCCAACATGGGTAGTTGAAGTGATGAACTCAACCGGAGTTCTACAGATGTGAGCGGTATGCCCCCCTTCAGGTTGCATCTATTGCAATGCAGCTCTCGGCAAACTCCATGATGATGGTAGTTGCACTTGCTGCAGTGTGGGAGGTTTCCTAAGTACGACGTGGTCGGTTCTAGAATAACAGGGTTGATAGGTGTATTGACTGCCCCAGTTCGTTTCCCTTTGTAAGGTTCTTGAGTTGAACAACTCTCTTTCTTGTTTTCGAACTTTCGTTTCAGGATATTAGGCTTAAGGTTCGAAGTGTCCTTACAAATAGGTACTCGTTGATGTACTTGTCCATCACCACGATCGGGGTTACCGATAGCATTAGTACTAACGTTTGCATTTGTAGCATTAAGGTGTGCCATAATAGCTGCTACAGCTGCTGTGACCACAGCTTGAAACATAGTTGCATCTATTTAAAGGATTGGTGTTTTGCCGGTGGGTTGGTTACATTCCTTCAAAGGTATGATTTTATTTCATGATAAGAAAATAAGCTCGTAAGCTACTATCGTTGTCTCTAGATGTATTCCAACCATTTGTATCTATGTATAAATCTTCCATTTTGTTATATTGTTCTTAATGATTCAACCTGCATCCCCATGATGCAGTCCTGGTAAGGTACATAAATAAGTTTCTAGAATGGTTATGAACCGAGTATCATCCGAACTAAGTTACCTTAGATTGGTGGATATCGTTTTCCAACTTTCTAAATTATTCGAAAACAATTCATAATAGTGTCTACATAAAATAGACTTATGAATTTGATAAGTAATCACTATCAATTAAGATTTCGTGATCTGATTTATTGTTATTATCCGTGACAAGAAAAGAGGATAAGCTCAAAACCTAATGTGAGTAATGAAATCACTAACTCACTAGGTTGAATCGATTTACTAGTTATTACTTAGATGAAATGGCGCTCAAACACTTTACATGAATCACACGTGGTTTTCTTTTGTTCTTTGTTCTATTCTGGGTGGTAATGATTTGTTTCCTCCTGGTATCTATAGGGTGTCCTTCTCCTCTGTAGGTATATTGAATTCCCGAGCTGTCTTACTTCCGATTCTGACACTGATCCCCATTACTTCATAATGAAGATTTTGAATCTCGGAAGTTCATGCGAATCTCTCATTGGTGTCCTTAATAGGGTAAGGGCAGTAAATGATTTCTATAGTTTATTTACTTATCATCTGTTTCTTTCTCAGAATTCTCTTAATGAAATTTTGTTGGATCCTCCTTGACTCTTCTATTGATTTCTGGAGTAACTACGTTTATCTAAGGGGTTTACACGAGAATGGGAACGTCTAAAGAATCTATGAGAAAATTTAAATTTTTACGAAGGTGGTTCTTTCTGGTCCTTCTATAATCACATGGTGTGTACCGATTATATATAATCCAGATCAAATAGACCTTTAAATAAGTAATCCTACTCTAAAACCACATCCAAACAAAGAAAAGGAATTAGAGTGAAAATCATATATTCTAAGTCTATAAAATCTCGACTATATATAACCTTAACGTATCCACTTAGTAATTATAGACTTATCAGAAAAGATCTTTTAACATTTCCCCAAAGGTATGTAAAATACCTCCATGTTATTTTAGTTATGAGTTTGATTCTTGGACTTCTAGATATAAGAGCTTGTCAAGGTTTCAATTTTCTTGTTATAGCATCCTAAAATACTCCCATAGTACTTTAATCTTTATGTTTGGTTCTAGAATTCTTCTGGTACTTAGGTAAGTTTTAGACATGTTGCAACACTACAATCACTCCCCAAACACATGTTGGTCATATCTTGAATTAATATAGTTGATCAGGCTATATTGATCCCATATATGATTACGTCACTATCTAGGTTTAACTGTAATGTCCAACCTCCAAATACTTTTGTTTTGTTCTTCATGTGATACTCATTCTAGTATATATATTCTACATGTACTTATACTTTTATAAAATATTGTTATATTTTTAAAGTATAAATCTTGGTCAGAGTGTTTTTATCCCAATGGGTTTATAGTTGTATATCTTTTATGACTGATATACTGAGTTCACAATAAACACTTCTCTGATACCAATATGTCACACCCCAAACCAGAATGGCAGAAACATTCGGGGGCGGAGGACTTCAGGTAAGTATCACAACACATGCAATATAGTAATCAAAGCACAAACAACCATTGCATTAATAAGTATAAGTTTTACATAAGTGTTTAAACATTACATATTCAAACACCAAAGTAGGTACAGTAGAAGACAAGAGTCATGGTACGGTACTAGGTAGTCTTCTCAAAAGCTTCGGGAGTGTACCTGTCTACTAGATTCCTGAGAATACAGGTTATTTGGAAAGATTAGATCAACATTTAAGCTGGTGAGTTCATAAGTATTTTAGTTATGTTAAGTATACTCTAAGTTCTTTGGAAAAGTTCACTGGTTCCTCCAAACTATATTTCTTGAGGTGATAGATTGATAACCTCAATAGTTTCCCTCTGTAGTTACTTAGTTTATACTAATTATATATAACCTAGTATCGAATGGATAGTTAAATGGGTGTATATGCCCTAAGCCCACAACCAAACAAGGAACAGGAAGTAAGGCGGAAGTCACACATTTCACTGTCAATCGGATATTACTTATGTATAACTCTTATGTAAAAACTAAGAAATTATAGAATTAACCACTAAAGGTCCTTTATGTTATACTAGTTTCCAGAAAGTGAATGACTAAGTTCCCATTTGTAAAAGTAGTTTAATCCCATAAACTGTTTCATTTGTAAAAGTGGTTTAATCCCATAAACCATTTCCTTTGTAAAAGTGGTTTAATCCCATAAACAGTTTCCTTTGTAAGAGTAGTTTAATTCCATAAACTGTTTCATTTGTAAAAGTGGTTTAATCCCATAAACCATTTCATTTGTAAAAGTATTCTTAGTTATATCCGTTCTACAGTAAAAACCTTAGTCTTAATCCTAGAAAATATTATATTATCCATAATACTGCCTTGTGGTTTTAAATGTTCAAAACCAGAAGTACAACTATATTTACCATACTTGATTTCATAATACGTAGTTTTTACAGTAAGTAAAAACTAACAGAAGGTATATTTGGTGAGGATGTAATTATCTTTTCTTACTGTTATAAGAGAAGTATATTACTTAGTAATTCACTCGTTGCTTTATCCATGTGAGTTCTATTAACCATACTAATATGACTTATATGCCTGCTGTGACGTTCTTCAGGCCTCGAAAACGATATGATATTTGACACCCTAGGCCTGTCGGCCAAACTGTAGTGAACAGTAAAGGTGCAGGATTGTCAGTCCCATATAGATCTATACACAAATTCACGCCCCCTACAGGAGATTCTGGTTAATAAGTCAGGACTTAAGGTCGTACTTAGATAAGTACACCATGAAGAGTCTCACAAATTTATTGTTTCAACGAGATTTACGATGTATTATTACCCCGTGATTGCTAACCCTAGTACTATGTATCGTACCCTTGTTAATGCAAACTCGGTATGATGTATTATTACCCCGTGATTGCTAACCGTGGTACTCTGTATCGTACCCTTGTTAATGCAAACCCGGTATGATGTATTATTACCCCGTGATTGCTAACCCTGGTACTCTACATCGTACCTTTATTAATGCAAACCCGGTGTGATGTATTGTTACTTCTTTAATATGTTGTTCATATATTAAAGGTATTATACATATCCAGGTATAGTTAAATGAATTTTGGTAATTTCCTTGGAAAGTATACAATCGTCAATCATACTTGTATATTTAGTTTTGAATCATAAATTATACATCTTATAATTTATATGTTCTATCTGATTAGCATGATTTCTCATGGATGAACACCTTTGCTCAGCATGATACAAAGGTAATGATACCGAATGGAGTAACCTTTTATACTTATATATATAATTAAGAAGGAAACGACCTTCGGACAAATAACACAACCTTAATTCCATATCCAAACAAGGAAAAGGAAATAAGATAATTCATTAGTCCTAAGCCCTTCAAATCTTATTTATACATTTATACATATATAAACATGATTTTGGCAATTATAATTTGAAATAGTTTATAAAACCTTTTTCAAAGAATTTAACGGAGTTTACATGACTTTAAAGATTTAACATGGCTTTAAGTCATTTTAGAAGTATTTGGTAATCCTTAAAAACATAAGGAAAGCCTTTGTGTGATTATTATCACATACAATTATTAACACAATTTATATTGTATTCAACTTGTATTCCCCCCCCCCCCCCCCCCAAAAAAAAGAATTTTAAAAACCGTTAAAAAGGTAAATTATAGGGGTATGAACTCACTTTGATAAGTGGTGATTTGGGCAGCGTTTTGTTTCTATAGATAATCTTTCTCGAAGAAACCGTGAGTTTTTGAGTAAAAACCGGGCTTTTTGCGGGCAGCACTTCGACTGGAAAGAGGTTAGCTTCTCGAGAATTCTGGGGCTCCGGGGCTTGCTTCGGGTTTTAGACACGATACTAGGGCCTTGGGGGACGTGAGAAAGTTTAGGGGGTGAAAAGGTGAAAAAGGGTGAATTTTGGGGTGAAAAACCTCTCAAAATCGAGAAGTCTCGCACCCTTTATATAAGGGTGCGAGGGTTCGGACAAGGGAGGTAGTCATCGGACAGCTTGCGAGGAGGTGGCCTCGGTTCGGACATCTGGTTCATGCGAAGGCGAGTCAGCAGACACGCATCAGGAGGAGGAGCGAAGCTGGAGGCGGTTCTCGGATGCGTGTCGGATCAGGAGAGGATCGGACTTCGGTCCAATCAGGAGGCGTCATGACGACTTCAGACCAATCAGCAGGTGACACGCGAGACTGTGGTCCAATCAGAAGACGCCACGTCGCATACACATGGAAGCCTCACATGCGAGGGTGACGTGGCCGAAGAGGGTCTATGCGAAAATTCTCGGTTTTCAACATTTCTTGATTTTCGTGCCAAAAACTTGCGAAATTCATAACTTTCGCATACGACCTCTGTTTTTGGCATTCTTTATACGCACGCGTAGGTAAAGTTATACTCTATGACTTTCGTTTAGACTTCATCGTCTAATTTTGAGTTTATTTTTAATATTATTATTTTTAACAAACCGGGACAAGAAATCCGTTAAAAATTCATAACTTCTTCATCCGACGTCCGTTTTCGTCTGTCTTTTTACCATTGTACTACTTTTGACGAGACCTTCGATTCTCATTTAATTTGTGTCGGCTAAATATCGATCGATTTATATTTCGAATTTTTAGCTGTCTACTGCTAAACCGAAACTTAGAAAAATCATAACTTCTTCATAAAAGTCATATTTTTACGTTCTTTTTATGAACTTTCTCGGTTTAACATATTCTACAACTTTCATTTAGATTGTTAAGACTAAAAAGCCTTTTATCGAAAATTCACTTTTTACACTGAAAAGTGTTTTGCCGATTTTGTCGCGGATTTTCGATTGGTCATAACTTCTTCGTTATAACTCGGATTTTGGTGTTCTTTATATTTTTGGAAACCTTGTTATAATCTCTACCACTTGGTTCATACCAATTACGATTATTGATCAATTTATTTTTGAACTAAATTTGACTGGTGTCACATAATGGTTTCTAGTCTTCGGTGGGAGTGATGACTTAAAGGTGCGAGGGTACAGTGACGCCGGTTTTTAGACCGACAGAGACAACTACCGTTCGCAGTCGGGCTGGTTCTTTACTCTTAATGGAGGAGCAGTGACCTGGAAAAGTTCCAAGCAAGAGACCGTAGCTGATTCAATATGTGAATCAGAGTACATTGCAGCGAGCGGAGCGTCAAAGGAGGCAATATGGTTGAATAACTTCATTGGAGACCTTGGGGTTGTGCCAGCCATAAAGGAGTCCATGGAGATTTTCTGTGATAATGAAGGAGTGGTTGCCTAGACCAAGGAACCAATAGATCACGGTAGATCTCGACATATCGACAGAAAATATCACTTTATTCGACATCGGGTGGAAGAAGGACTCCTCGTAGTAAAGAGGGTATCGTCGGAGGATAACCCAGCAGATCCACTTACGAAGGGACTGATCAGGGTTAAGCACTTACAGCACGCTAGGAGCATCGGGCTAAAGGACGATATTAGTTTAGATTAGATAGTTTAGAAAAGTGTAATAGAAAAATTGTAATTAACATTCGATGATTAAATAAAAGAGTATTATTTATTAGTAATGTTACTGTCTTATGTTAATCGTTTACCTATTGTTTCATTTTGCATGTTTTGACTTCCTGAATAATTGAATTATTTGATAATAATCGAATTATTCGAACGGTCCACGGTCAATCATATGTTGGAAGTAGATATGAATGAAGACTATCAAGAATTGGTGTGTAGAATGTCTAAAATGTATTAGACATAGCAAAGGTTTGCTACAACGTTCATGAGTGCTTATGAACTTGATTTGAGAATTGGAATAAACCAACGCTTGCTGGAATCGCTTCATGGAATTCATAACGAGTGATCGCTAGACCGTAATATCATATGGTCTTAAAACCTAGATATATGGTTTATTATTTGCTAATTGGTTGTGCACTGATAATGCGTAAACGCATCAGTAACTTGATGTTATAAAATGCATTGTTGTGTATGATTTGATTAGTGGATAGTAAATGCATATAAGTCGAAGTTTATCTGTTCCTTTTATCCTAAAAGGGTAAAAGTTATATCAGGGCCCCTCGATGATTTTATTTGACTTATGTGTCGGGCCTGGTCAGGACTGAATTGATGTGTTCAGTTAAGTTCTATGTCAAATAAATCTGAGATCGAGAAACTAACTGATGGACAATAAGTATGACTATGTTCCATGTGATTTTCCACGTGATATCTAGAACAGAGGATCGTACGATCCCTTATCTAAAGGACAGGTTACTGATAAGATCAGAGTTTGACAGCGTCTTTGAGAGCAACGATAGCTAATCGGATTAGGCTTGCATTTCTATTTACTAGACTTATCCAAGTGGGAGACTGTTGGATTAGTGTAGAAGCCCGTAACTATATTTGGTAAGTGCTTGACTCGGTTGTGCATGGTCCTTTTGGGTTGCCTTCACCATAGCAACTTGACAGGGTGATTTATGAAGAGAGAGAAGATGTTACTATATTAATATATTATGAGAATAATATATTAAAGGAATAATTATATTATTTAATTGATATTAGTCATAGATTAATTAGGAATTAATTTGGTGACTAAAAGATATTAATTAAATAAAGGGGCCTAAACTGTCAAATGTGTGATAGTTGTATTTTAGGATAGGAAACCCTCATGGATAAGGGGTGGACGAAATTATGGGAAGGATCCCATCAAGATTTTGTCCAAGGCCTTACTCCAGAAGGTTCCATGAGCTTCTTGGTGATTAAGTTGTCCACTAGGGTTTTGGTTGAAACCCTAGAAGCTCATAGTATAAATAAATCCCTTGGGTTGTAGAAATCGGCTACACTTGATTCCTTGGAACCCTAGGGCCGATTTCTATACCTCTCTCCTCTCTCCAAATCATCCTTTTGCTAGTTGGTGTTTGTAAGCCATTAGAGGAGTGACAATTGTGACTCTAAGCTCCAAGCAACAAGAGGTAATCATATAGATCTGATTTGTCACATTAATTTCGAATTATACTCAATAGATCTAGGGTTTGAAAGTATTGGATGAATGCATGTACAATTAGAGAAACCTAGATCCAAGCATTAGGGTTTGCATGTGCACATAGGAAAGTTCTTATGGCTCAAACCCATCACTATTGACATGCTTGGGTATTAGTGCATTGTTGGGAGTCGGGAGACTCATGACCAGTTGGTTTGGATCTTAAGAATAATAGAAATGTGTTTTAGTGGATGTATTAGTGATGCATCAGAAGTTTCTTGATGAATGTTCGCAATTGGGGACCCTATTTTCTTAAGGATGGTTTATTAGGGGTTTGGTTACCAATTTCGGGTATTGGTTTTGAAATCTCGAGTCATGAGGTTTGTTGTAAATGTCTCGAGTGATTTTTTCAGGCGAATGTACACCCGAGCTGATAAGGGATTCGGATGCAATGTGAAATTCTTGGATGAACCATCATTATGCTCGTGGGATCGGTGGGGTGGTGATGACTTGCCAAGAAGTCAAGCGTATATTTAAGATTTTTGGGCATGACTTCCGGATTTGGGATTTGTGGAAATTCACGATCGGAATGTTTTAAGTATTCTTTCGGCATGAACTGGTGGTGTTCCTATTCAGGGAACTAGGGGTAGGTCTGATGAATGGATGATCATCAGTCTCGAGGTATGGTTTCTGAAGTTTAAACTGATGAGTTCCCGATTTCGGGAAGTATATTGATGAAGTTGGTTCATGATTGTAGTTTTGAGAGTTTCCGGTTTGAGTGGTTTTCATTGGGAGTTGGGTCTTACAGGTTAGCTGTGAGGAAATTCTTAGTCAAGTCGCATATTTCTTGCTGAGAATGAAATCAACACCATAGAAGAAGTTAGTTGGTTGCTTATGATGTCATCCGGAGTTTCAAAAATCATGGTATTCCCAACCATTTAGAGACTCACAAAGGTTTGGGGTGTGCGATCGGATTGGGAATCCATAAGTTCTTGGTTACTGTTCGGGATGAGAGAAATACGACAACTTATATAGGAGGAATGGGGCTTGGAAGAACCCACAAGGTTTCTGAGGATGAGAGTAAGTTGTAAGAGTGGATTTTGAGGATGAAATTGTTGGATTAATGTCTAAGTCCATAACTATAATTGGTAAGACTTGACCCGACCCGGCATGGTCCATTTGGGTTACATGGCATCATGCACTTGGATAGACTAAATGAGAGAAATAAGACACTTATGGTTATTAATATATTATAAGTTCTAGTATATTAATAATAAGAATAATAAGATTATTTAATTAGTATTGATCAAGAATTAATCTAGGATTAATTAAGAGATCAAAAGAAGACTAATTAAATATATGGGTTGATTGTGTAAATCATCCATACTTATATAGTGGGCTATTGCTCCATGGATTATCTAGTTGGGCTAAAACCCATATGATACTTCATGGATGCTCCATGGTGTTCTTGTACCCATGGATCATGGAAATGAAAGGCCATGTCAATTAGGGTTTACATGGTGTAACCCTAACTATATATGCATCTTATTCTTGACCAAAATCGGCCACTAGTGAGTGTAAAAGAAGGGCTAACTGATTTCATGAGTTATGGATTTCTCTCAAGTTATTCCAAGTGTATTTGGTGTTGTGTGAACCATTTGAGGTGTCACACTTGAGGCACTAGGCACTCAAGCTTCATGAAGACATTCTACATCAAAGAGGTATGTATTCTATCTTGTTATATTCATTATTTTGTATGCTAGATTAGGATAATACCTTGGAAGTTCATATTTGCATGTATAATAGAGAAAACATAGATCAAAGGTATTTAGGGTTGCATGTACACTTAGGAGTGTTAAATGCTCAAAACCCAACAGCGGTATCAGAGCCTAGGCTTGTTTTCTTGTTATACTTGCAAAAGTAGCTGGAAAATCGAGTTTTGATGCTGTCTGCCCAGCAGACTCGCTGAGTCCATGAATGGACTCGCCAAGTCCAAGGCAAAATGCATCCAACTCGCCGAGTTGGTTCGTGCACTCGACGAGTTGAACCCCCAGACAGCATAAATTCGACTTTTTTGGCTGGAATTGGACTAGGAGCATTACCCTAAGATGTTTTTGGACTTATAAACTTGTTTTTGATGTGGTAATGTTCATGTTAATCCAATTTCAAAGATAATTGTCAATAGATTCATGTTTTGTATTAATTTAAGGTTTAGACTAATTACATGAAAAAGTTTGATTTGAATTATCTTGTTCTTATGAGTTGCTTAGATTAATAGAAAAGTTGAGTGAAATAGTTGTTTTCAATCCAAATTAATCTAAGAGTTGATTCTAAAATGTGTTTTTGTAACTTGTCCTCAAGTTATATGAAAAGTCACATTTAAGTTTCATAAAACTCATAAAAGTTGGCAAATGTTACAAAATGAAGAGTCTAGTTCTAATTAAATGGTTTTATGACTCCATAACTTGTCCTCAAGTTATGGAGGACCAAGAGTCTCTTCATTAAATAATAAATAAATAAAAGTGTAACCTTAATTAACTCCATAAGTTATAAAATAAAGAAAAGTTAATTCTTTTATTAGTTTAAAGTCTTCCATAACTTGTCCTCAAGTTATGGAACTTGAAGAGTTTTTGGATTAAAACTACTTTAAACACATAAGTTATGGAATTAATTAGTTTTGAATAGTTTCAAAACTTGCCCTCAAGTTTTGGAATTTGTAAAGTTCTGTCTTATGAATACTTTAATTCCAAGTTAGCCCTTAGAATTTTAAAAGTTAAAATTCAACCCTTATACTTTATAATATTATAAGTTAATAATATTTATATATATGTATAAGAGTAAAGTCAGTCTTACCGTTAGTAGGCCTCATTCACGAAGCCGGTCTATAAGGGGGGTATAAGGTTACTGCCTATAAAATGGCAGTTTAATGGGTGTCCACTCTCACCCACCGCTTCCTTGACCGGTGGAGGGTCGTTAGCCGAACGGGTTTGACAGGACTGTAATTCTCCCTTCATTAAAAGTATTAATGATAAATACTAAGTAACTAAACTATTAATAATACCCAATCTTAGTTACTTAGGAAAATGTGAATAAGGTGCTAATCCATGAAATTACACTTTGTACTTTGTTTAAGTCGGTTAGTGGAGCGTGTGTGGTTAACCGGGACACTAACTCGTATTTAACAAGGTAGGCAAAGGGTAACTTAACGTTTATCATAGTATCGATGGAGTGTGTGTGGTTAACCGGCACATCGATTGAGGGGTAAACACTTAAGGGTACCAAGTAATTTGCATGGTTACTTCACACCTTGTTTTGTGATCCTCGGCATCCCAATCACAAAACCTGAAGGGCACACTCGAGATTAAAACATGCCATTGAAAAGTTCAATGAATCTCAAAGATCTAGGAGTTTCAAATCCAATTAAAACCTAATAATACATTTCGTTTATCTTGGTGGAAATTGGTGAATCGTCATTCACCTACCTTCAAATATTTTATAGCTTGGATTACGGCATCCCTCTTCTAAGTTATAAAATAGTTTGTTGGGTCCTAGCCTTAATATTTCATATTGGGTGTCATATTAAGGACTTTAGATCAACTATCTTGAATATCTCCCAAAAGATGTCTGGTTTAGACATTTATGATCTTCCCAAATCTCTTGAAACAAGCTTTCCTAAATGAAGATGATGTCCCATGGAAATCATACTTCTTTCACCTCCTTCAATTATTCTCCCTAACCCACAAGTTCTTGAAAAGTTTAAGGTTACTCAAGCCCTATTGGCAAGGCAAGGTCTAGGTGTGATCACATCTTGGAGATGTAGTCACATATTGACAAGCCGGGAGAGTTGGGTGTCAAAGTCTTGAGAAAGTTGGTGGCTCAACTACTTTCTAAGTCTCATAGTGAGTTCCTTTGGGACTCCTATGAAACAGACTAAGACAAGACCCTTAATGATCTTATCCATTTGCTAAGATCAACTTCCTAAAACTTTATGGACATTGACAATGATGATATTGGATATCCAGTAAAGCTCTCTCTTCCCAATGGAAAGGGATCGGCCATAGTCAACTCGATTGACCAAATGGTAAAGAGAAAAGCTAAGTCTGTGATAGTCCCGTGTACCATCACCAAAGGGTCCATATGTTTATATTGCCAAAGGAAGGGGCATTGGTTGCGAAGCTACCAATTTACCTAAGGGTGTTAAAGTCAATAAGTTTGACTCTACTTCAGGTAAAGTCCACTATCTAACTCTGCTAAGTTTCTATTCTGAGATTCTTGATATATGATGTGACTGGGTCACATGTTGATGTTTTAAGAATCAAAGAAAAGTAAAGAAACTTAAAGAAAGAATATGTTGAATCTGATCGCGTAGATGGATTTCTATCGCATAGTTTGAAGATCGGATTCTTGAGCTACTTCTTAGGAGATATGAGCTATTGCTTAGGAATAGATAACAACAAGTTTTCATATGGATTGTAAGGTATAGTTTTTCCGCAAAGTTTTTAAAATAAAAGGAAAAATGATGATTTGATTTATTTTAAAATATCCTTACAACGGCATTTGAGGAAAAATTGTTGCTTATATGATTCCATTAATAGCAGGAGTGGAAATATGAAATTGATTCTTTCATTTGTGGTAATGTCTAAATTTACCAAATAAGGAAAGATTCTCATCACCCAAATTTCAATTGGACCGGAACTTGGAATCATGCAAGTTGTATAGCATGATGAATGAGAACTTTCAAGTATTGGAAAATTAAGACTAATTACTTGTTCACATGGATGTGTGAGTCAAGTGAAGGACTAAGGGATCGAGTACACATTCTTGTGCACTGGTCAAGTCCACCACAAAAGATCGATAAGATTATTCGTCATAATTTACTAAATCTCAGTAAATATGGTTATACTTACAAGCTTAGGTGTAATTCTGAGACATTGGAAAAGGTTCCAATGTAAGGCAGAGCGAATAAGAAGAATCAAATTAGGCAGAAGGATAAAAGTTTCTCAAATCTAAAAAGATGGGAGAGTACTTTAGTATCAGTTTTTATGATCATCTTATTGATTTAGATACCTTATCACAATTCATCCTCTAATTGCCTTCTTATAGCTAAGAAGAGGAGCTATGAATTGCTGAAGTGGTTAAATCAAGAAGATGAGTCATACTTCGTTCCAATACAAGTATTGGAGTCATACTCCAAGATTGTAATTTGAGGGACATGTCTTAAAGAAGGTTTAAAACACTTGTCAAATATAAGAGTAAAAGTTTTCTACTCTTGGACATTTGAAATTGGTAAGTTGTGATGTTTTGGATAAAACAAAGACCAACTAAGGCCAATTGTGTGAAGTGTTTATCTTGATTAGAATCCACACTATCTCTTGAATATCTGACAAGAAAGTCTTATATGTCAAGAGGACAGTGGGAATCTTAAAGGTCTTGAAAGTCTCAAGAACTAATCAAGAATAAAACATGAAGTTCTTCACTAGCACACGACTTGAGGTTTATAACCTATCGTGTTGACATATTTTGTGCCCATTCCAGTTAAAGTTGGCTTTACATATGAGTTCTTAGAGTTCTCAATTTGTTGCACAACAACTTGGAAGCAATGGCAGGCCCTTGAGCTGCCAGGTGGCAAGAAATTAAGATTGAGTTCAGTCCATATGAGTTTGGATTTGTCATTATCCTTGTCTTGTGACTATGGTTTTGACAATTCACATGGATAAGAATACATACACCAGTAAATCTAACTGTCATAAGGTTTCTCTCCGATTCATGAAAATGATGGTGAGGAAACACTTTTACTAAGTAGATTTTAGCTAGATAGCAATTGTAATATTTGCATTCTCAAAGTCGTTAGTGGAGCGTGTGTGGTTTACCGACACACTAAACTGGACTTGTGAGAAGTGGAAAAAAGGTCTAACCATTATGATTACGGCATCCCTCTTCATAATTGTTTAGACACACAAGTGTGCTATCTAAGGGAAGGTGTATGATTTTGATAAAGTTTTATCAAAAACAATCTAGTATCAGAAATCTGAACTTTGCTAAGAAAGTCAGCTGATTTATGAGTACATGTCAAAGCTAGTGGGAGCATAAGTGTTATGCTAATAATCATCATGTTAGTGGGAGCATGATAATTATGATAAGTATTGCAAGTTAGCAATGTTAATTATAGAAAACAAAAGGTTTCAATTGGGAAAAATTTGGTTTGCTATAATTAAGGGAGAGGAAATTATACTTCATCTCAAATCTAAAAGCTTAGAGTGAGGTTTTAATCATTTAGTCAAGGATATATATATGAATTTCATGTTGGAATGGCTCAATATAAGGAAATTCTATATATGGGTCCATTATTTGCGTTCTAAAATTCGATTATGATTACGGCATCCCTTTTCATAATCTGAATTATGAGAACTTGGCAAATAGAAATGGAAATATTATAGCAAAAGACTGGTTTAGTCTTTATGTGAGACATCTTGAATCGTGTCCCATATGCTTCAGATATAGGATCGATTACATGTGCTATATTCATCTTTTCTAAAATTTTCCAAATGCCTGGGGCATTAAGAAGGGAAAAGGTCTAGAATTGGATATGACTAAAAGGATTAAACAATTTTCGGGGACAATATAAGGTTTACCAAAGATTGGTTGCCCAAGGACAGTTGGAAGTATAGTGATAATTCTGGAAGTACCATATTGACATAATCTATAAGGAGGCAACTATTGTTCAGAAGTAATAGTCAAAATGGAATATGGATATGTTTCAAAGTTAGAAATTATTCAATCTGTGTAAGATTAGGAAACTTAATGCAAGAAGGATGTTTCCAAGGAACTAATCTCCTTCGGAATGCTATGTAATGGTTGTTGTCAAGTCTTTCTGACTTTGTGCATAATCATTACAAGAAGATCAATGCATATAAGTTTAGAATCTAACAGATTTCAGTAAATGGCATGAATTTGGAATTCTTGCATTTGTAGTAAGGATTTGGGACTGTGAAAGAGGATCATTGGAGTTATGTTCAATTGATCTGATTCACAAAGTGAAGATCATAGACAAACATAGTATGCATACTTGGTGTATAGCATGGCTAGTGTTTAGAAAACATAGTGTACATGCTTGGAGCATGGGACAACTATTGTTTTAAATTCAAGAATAAAGTTTATAGCTGAAACAGTATACAATGAATAATGTGTAATCATATGGTGATAAATAAAAGGTGTTTTATTTATGTTCATAGGTTTTGATAGCATATTGGATTCGATTATTATTGTTTTTCAATTTGCATATTTTGACTTCCAGAATAACTAGGTCATTGTTCTGATTGACTAAGTTATTCAAACCATCCACAGTCGGTCATATGTTGGAAGTAGATATGAATCAAGACTGTCATGGGTTGGCTTGTAGAGGTCTAAGATGTTGGACAAAGGGCTACAACACTCATGAGTGCTCATAAGTTCTGAGTATTGGATTCAACACGCGCTTATTGGAATCACTTCATGGATTTTATCACGAGTGATCATGAGACGATAATATCTTATATTCTTCAAACCTAGAGATATGAGTTGTTACTATGAGTTGGTTGTACATTGATTGCACGAAAACGCATACGGTAACTCGGTGTTATAAAACGTGCCTTTGTGTATGATTCAACAAGTAGTAGAACAAGCCATATGAGTCAAAGTTTATCCATTCCTTTTACCTTCGGGATAAAAGCAATATCTGTGGGCCCCTCGATGATTTGATGATGACAAATGGAAGTGCTCGGCCGAGCCAGGACTGATTTGATTTGTTCAATTAGTTAGTCGTCATAAATTGGAAATCAGGAAACAACAAATGGACAGAGCGAATGATTATAATCCATGTCTCAGTCCATATGATATCTAGAATGGAGGAATATATGATCCCTTATCTAATGGACAAGTCATTGACAAAGGTCAGAGTTCATTTACACGGTCAGAGTTCGACAGAAGCTTTTGAGAGCTACGATTGCCAGTCGGTTCTTGAAGTCATACGCAATAATAGTTTTAGACTTATCCAAGTGGGAGACTGTTGGATTAATGTCTAAGTCTATAACTATAATTGGTAAGACTTGACCCGACCCGGCATGGTCCATTTGGGTTGCATGGCATCATGCACTTGGATAGACTAAATGAGAGAAATAAGACACTTATGGTTATTAATATATTATAAGTTCTAGTATATTAATAATAATAATAATAAGATTATTTCATTAGTATTGATCAAGAATTAATCTAGGATTAATTAAGAGATCAAAAGAAGACTAATTAAATATATGGGTTGATTGTGTAAATCATCCATACTTATATAGTGGGCTATTGCCCCATGGATTATCTAGTTGGGCTAAAACCCATATGATACTTCATGGATGCTCCATGGTGTTTTTGTACCCATGGATCATGGAAATGAAAGGCCATGTCAATTAGGATTTACATGGTGTAACCCTAACTATATATGCATCTTATTCTTGACCAAAATCCGCCACTAGTGAGTGTAAAAGAAGGGCTAGCCAATTTCATGAGTTGTGGATTTCTCTCAAGTTATTCCAAGTGTATTTGGTGTTGTGTGAACCATTTGAGGTGTCACACTTGAGGCACTAAGCACTCAAGCTTCATGAAGACATTCTACATCAAAGAGGTATGTATTCTATCTTGTTATATTCATTATTTTGTATGCTAGATTAGGATAATACCTTGGAAGTTCATATTTGCATGTATAATAGAGAAAACATAGATCCAAGGTATTTAGGGTTGCATGTACACTTAGGAGTGTTAGAATGCTCAAAACCCAACAAAAATCTAATTTAAGTGGGAGAGAGTTTTAACACCCGTGTTCCAGATTGGTTAAGCCTTTTTGTCACCAAGGACTAAAGATGGAGTTTTGAAGAAAACTTTGTGCCACGACATGGTGCAATGATGCCCACGACATGGCTATGTTGGAAAGGAACACACGTTTTATGGAGCCACCACGGTGTGGCAACTGTTCAGGCCCAAACCCACGTACTTTAAGGGTTTTTTCCCATATTTAAGCATCTTAACCCAATAACCCCCCATTCTAGGTTATCTTCTTCAGCCTCCATCCCTTCATTTCGAAACCCTAGCCCCTCTTCCATGGAAATGAGCTTGGTGGATTGATCTTGAGGTTATTGTCCTCTTTTGGTGAAACTTAAAGAAGGAAGAAGTCCATCTTGGTGCAAGGAAGCAAGGAACAAGCTTGGATCCAATATCTTCTCCACATTTCTGAGTTATTGGAGGTATAAAGTTCATATCTTGACCTTTGTGTTTCTTTTTTCATGTTTGAGCCTATTTTTGGATGTTTTGGTCTCATTCTTGGATGCTCTTGGAGTTTGAGGAACTCCAGAGCTTGATACGGTTTTCTCATGGTCATGAACTTCTGAGTTAGTGAGAAAAATGTCTTAGCTTGAGTGTTCTTGATCCCATGTTTGAGTTTTGGTCATATTAAGTGCTTATTGGACTTATGCCTCATGATTTTATCTTTGGATGAGGTCCTAATGGATAAAGTTGGAAACTTTATCCATCAAGTCATTGAGAAGGAGTATATCTGAAGTTTTGAATATCCAAAACAATCGAGGTTTCAGACTCCGCCACGTCGTGGTCACCTTCACCATGTCAGGGGAAATGTCTGAAGTACGATTTTCTTCATTAAGTAGTTAATCCTTACAAATCTACCATTAAAGATTTAGATGAAGCAAGTTATTTTTTGAGAGTTGAATTTCTTAAAATAGAAAATGGTTTATATGTTAATCAAAGGAAATACATTTTGGATATTCTTGCTGATGCTGGACTAAATGGGTTCAAACCAGCCTGTACTCCAACTATTAAAAAAATACAACTTTGTCCTGATAAAGGTGTAATACTTGCAGATCCTAAAAGATATAAAAGATTAGTGGGAAGGGTTCTTTATCTCAATTTTACCAAGCCATATATTACCTATGTTGTGCAACAATTAAGTCAATACTTACATGCTCCAACAAATTTACATTGGAAGGATGTTGTGCACATGTTAAAATACTTAAAAGGAAATCATTCAAAAGGTTTACTTCTTAAGAAATCATCTTCACCAATAACAATTAATGCATACAGTGATTTAGATTGGGCTAATTGTACAGACACAATAAGATCTTTAACTAGATATTGTATATTTTTTTGGATCTCCTGGAAATCTAAGAAGCAAAAGACTATATCCAAATCTTCATGTGAAGCTGAATACATGAGTTTGGCTTCAACTCTGTATGTGAGTTATTATGGATAAGCTACATTCTTAAAGATTTACATGTCACATTAAATATTCATGTTTTCCTATGGTGTGACAATAATGCAGCCATACACATTACTAAAAATCCTATTTTTCATGAACAAACAAAACACATTGACATTGATTGTCACATACTGAGAGACCAATACAAATTGGGATTTGTCTCTACCATGTATATTCCAACAAAGCAACAACTAACAGATGTCTTCCTAAAAGGATTGTGCAGCCCTCAATTCCAAAATCTCATTTCCAAGTTAAACCTTAATGACATTGATCAAGGTCCAACTTGAAGGGGGATGTTGATATATTAACACATGTTCAAGATATAGTTATAATTAGTTACAACTATAGTTAGAAGCAGTTAGCTCACATTTAGTTCACTTAATCATAGTTAGTTGGTATTGTGCAGATGTATATATATAGATTTCTCATTGATGCAATTCATTATTGAGATCAATAAATTTCTTTACATCTTATTCCTCTCTCTTCAATACATTTGATTCTTTATTTTTATAAATTGTTGCACCCTTATACATTTTAAATTCAGTTTCATCAATTTTATTATTTGAACAAGCTCCAACATGTTTATTCCCGATCACTCTTTAACACATTTTCTTAAAGCCTCGATCATTTTTTTAATTCTAGCCGTTGCGTTTTTGTGAGGCTCTTTTTTTACTAAAATTCAACCCATTCTTAAATGTAACTCATGTGGCGCATTTAACAATAACAAAGTAAGGTCCCGTTTGATAGTTTCTGTCTGGGAAAGTGTTGTCTGATAAAGTGCTGTTTGGGAAAGTTTTCTGACTGGGAAAGAAACCATGCTATTTGATTGTACATCTGATTGATTGTGCTGAATGATGAAAAAAAGTAACAACTCAATAAAAAATAAATTTAAAAAAAGTTATTTAAAAAAATTAATAATCCAATAAAGAAAGAAATATGTGGGGTTTGGTGTATAATTGTCTTTCCAGCCCATTCAGCCAAAAAGATATAATTTTAGGGTTTTCTGGGAAAGACATATCTTACCGGGAAAGACCCTTTCTTTTGTGCAAATCAAACAGTCTTTCCGGTCCATTCAGCTAGAAAGATCTGTTTGGACCTGGAAAGATCTGTTTTGTAACCATTGAACAATTTTTCTTTTTCAAAAAATCAATGGATCCTTAACAAAAAGAATAGCACTCGAACGTCCTCTCACGCTATTGATTACAAAATCAAATTTCCAATTCCCCCACACACATACGCCTATGAAAATTCTAAACGATTCACCATTATTTTTTTTGCAAACCCAAATATTGAATTCAACGAGTATTTCATTACAAAACTACACCTTAATAGCAATAAAATCTAGAAGTTGTAGTGACTAAAAGTAATATTACAATGTATTACAATTACATTCTAATTTTAATTCTGTAAAATAAGAAAAAAAATGTTAGAAAAACTTCATACAAAAGTATTGCATCACACAATTTTAATAACTCTTCATTGTAATTTTTTTAGATACTTAGTTTGTCCATTATATGTGTATTTATATTTCAAACAGAATAATAATTATAAATATTGGCATTACTCATGACAAAAACAATCCGGCATAATACAGAGCTCACTATAATTTATTAAATAACGGAAAGTGAAACACGATTGTCGTTGTAGTATAGTGGTAAGTATTCCCGCCTGTCACGCGGGTGACCCGGGTTCGATCCCCGGCAACGGCGGTTTTTTTTATGTCCTAATTTTCCACTAAAACGATAACGGATAGCCAATCTCCAAGATCCAGAACTTATCTACACTATAAAAGAAGTTTCAGTTCAGCCCCTCTATTTTTTTTTTCCTTCTCATTATTTTAAATATAATTAAAAACTTGATGAGTTATTATTTATAGGTTACCAACCGGACCTATTTCAAATCCCCCAAAAGTAAACGATCTCAACACACCAAAAGCCCATTTCAGACTTGAAATTTGTCGTGTAAGATTGTCTGATTGAGACTCATCAACAAAATATCAAGACTTATAGTCTTGCTGAAGACAAAATACGTAAATTGAGAAATAGAGTATTGGTGTTTGAGTTAATTGTTTCAAAAAAGAGAAAGAGACTCTTTATTTCCACTCGTATAGTGGCAACAATGTTTCGACGTGTTGGGCTTAGGATGCGGTTTGAACTTTGAAATGTATATAAAATAAACAAAGAACAAGACGAGTTAGGGGTCTAACCCAATAATTGTAATCTTTTCATTTCATAATAACTCATAAGAGGTATTTGTAAATGGAATATGTTTGATAACAGTATATATATAAATGATACCATAATATTATATACTAAAACCAGACATAATGAAATTTGCCAAACAAAAGAAAATTAATCCTTTGGTATTAGAAATGATCTTTGTATGAGGTTATGGTGTGATAATGTGATAACACCATTAACCGAATTTAGTTACGTTGTTAATAGATTATTATGATGTTTTGGGGTGTTTACATTAGCTCTTGATCTCTCTGAGGTTCCAAGAAGTTATATTTGGTTAATGTTTAATGAAATTTAAGGCTGTTATATCTTTTCTAAATCTCTCATGGTTGTCTTCAATCTCTTTTATATATCTCTAGTACGTTGGCCATTGCTCTTACTTCTTGTTTCATGATAATTCAACTTGATGCTTAAATAATTATAAAAGAATGTAAACATATAGTTAGATGTTTATCCATGTACGTCGTTAACATTAACTAACTGCATTTTATATCATGATGAAAATAGTTAATGGTTGCTTAGATATATATTGTCATACTATTTTATATCAATTAACATTCGAAACAAATAAATTTATGGTTTCTTTTCTCATGTGTACTTGTAACAATCATGTTACATTTTGTGAAAATTGGTATAACTAATGAATAACATCCAAGAATCTTTATCCGAAGACTTTTCTTTAATAAGGTTCACTCAATCGACCACAAGGGTTTCAAGTGACAATTGTAATATATTAACTACTTATATGGATTCCAAGAATTTGTAGAATAAAATTTTCAATTAATCAAACTTGTCGTTGTAGTATAGTGGTAAGTATTCCCGCCTGTCACGCGGGTGACCCGGGTTCGATCCCCGGAAACGGCGATTTTGTTTTTTATGTTATTTGGAGCTCTTGTGTGATAAGATGAAGTTCAGTTTCCTTGTTGCAAAATGGTTACCCTGGTCCCTGGCGATACTAAAGAAGTTTCAAATCAGCCCCTGTGTTTTTTTTTATCTTACTATTATTAATTAAGGCTAATATATTTTTATAAAACAAGATAATTTTTTTTTTTTGAACAGGAGCATCATATATTACAAAACTAAACCTCTAGCAAGGAGCTAGAGAAAAAAACAAATTAAGGCCGGATTTGATTTTGTAATTATATCTTATTTTTCAATACCAATTTTTTTATGCAATGCATTTGGTAAAATATTGTATACATTTATACCACATGTAGTAGTGATTAGTAAATTAAACATGTTGCATAAGTTCATCTTCAAAGAGTTTATCTTCACTAATATGATCCAAATAAGGTGCATCAGATATAGAATCTCCATCATAATCTTTATGGACATTAATCACAACAGATTCAATTTCTTTCTAACTACATGTTCATATTTAGTATCACAAATTGAGTATTACGTCATCAATTTTTGTGCTTTTCAATCCTTAATATAGAGAATGCTTAGGAAAGCAATAAGATATGTCCTTACTGATAGCGGAATACCTTCCTTGCCTTTCTTATTAAAAATCATTGATACATATACAACACGAGGATGCCATCCATAATGGAAGTTCCTCAAATCAAGGGAAACCTAACAATACATAATTATCTCTAAGTATACAAAGATTATATACAATAAAAACAAATATCTTCCATATTTAACACACCCCCGCAGTCGAAACAGGAGGCTTACATATGTTGAGACTCGCTCTTCAAAAGGAACCAAGGGTAATCCTTTGGAAAAAAAATATCAACAATTTGATGTCTAGATGGCATGTGTAACACACGAACTTGCCCTTTCGCCACCTTCTCTCTAACAAAATGTATGTATAGTTCAATATGTTTCGTTCGTTGATGTTGAACTGGATTTTCAGTTAAATATATTGCACTGACATTGTCACAATAAACAATGGTCACCTTCTGAATTGGACAATGTAGCTCCATCAACAAATTCCGCAGCCAACATGATTCAGAAACAACATTGGATACGCCCATATACTTGGCCTCTTTGTTGGAACGAAACAAAGTAGGTTGTTGTTTAACGGACCAAGACAGCAGGTTATTGCCAAGATACACACAATACCCAGAGGTAGACCGTTGTGTATTTGGATATCCTCTTCAATCGGCTTATGTGAATGAGACAAGGGATGAACAGGAGGAGGGATAAACATGTAGACCAAACTCCAATGTCCCTTGAACATACATGATGATGCATTTTAAATCATTCATGTGTTCATTACGGGGATCATGCATGAATAAGCATACTTGTTGGACCGCATACGTGATATCTGGTCTAGTAAAAGTTAAGTATTGAAGAGCTCCTACCAAGCTTCGATAATGAGAAGTATCAACATATGGAGGACTAGACGAGGCACTAAGATTAAGTTTGGTATCAACGGGTGTAGCAGCTGGTTTGCAAGTCGACAAACTGGCACGTTCAATAATTTCAGTTGTATATTTCTTTTGAGATAAAAACAGACCATGTTGATGGCGGTGGACAGGAATCCCCAAGAAATAGCTTAATGGACCCAAGTCCATAGCAAATTTAGAACCGAGTTGTGAGATAATAGATACCCGTGGATTATCAGATGATGTTGTTAGTATGATATCATCTGCATAGAGCAACATGTAAGCCATGTTTGTTCCATTTTTATATATAAATAAGGAGTGATCCGACACGATGTGTACAAAACCCATTTTTTCATGATCAACAAAGCGTGTATGTCAAGCCCGTGGGGCTTGTTTGAGCCCATATAGGGACTTCTTCAAAAGACATACATAATTTGGATGTAACTTGTCCCTAAACCCCAATGATTGATGCATATAAATGGTCTCACTAAGATCTCCATGTAAAAAAACATTTTTTACATCTATCTGGTGAATAGACCAAGATTTGGATAGAGCAAGACCCAACACAGTTCTGATAGTTGTTGGCTTCACCACTGGACTAAATGTTTTCTCTACAGTCAATGCCAACTTGTTGTGTTTTTCCATCACCTACAAGACGGGCTTTATGCCTCTCAAATGAACCGTCATAATGCTCTTTATGAGAAAAAATCCACATAGACCGTATAATATTAACATTTGGTGGCCGTGGTACTAGTTCCCACGTCTCATTTTTCATAAGAGCATTAAACTCATCCTCCATAGCAAGTTTCCAATTCACATCGCGAAGGGAAAGACCAATATTTTTTTGGTAAGGGTGAACGAGAGACTGAAGTGGACATATTAAACGGAATTTTTAGTTTAAAATGCCATGTCAACTTCATGTAATTGGTCGAGTAGACTGTGGAATTGGAGGTGTTGGAATTTGAACAGGAGGTGTGAGAGGGCCAGACTAAGGTGAGATTGAGGTGAGATAGGAGGAGTAGGGGATGGTGAAACAAGTGGGGTAAACACTGGTGGGGAGTTTGTAGGTATGAAAACAGCAGGAGGATGAGAAGACGGAACCATGTGTTCATCGCTATACACATATGGAGAAATGGCATCATCTAAAAAAGAATAAGAAATAGATGACGTTCTATGAAGTGAAGAAAAGGGAAATTTGGTCTCATCAAACATGACATGTCGACTCATAATTATCTTATTTGTTGACATATCAAAACACTTATAGCCACGTTGTGACACCGGATGTCCTAGGAACACACACGGTGTAGATCTTGGTTGAAGTTTGTGAATAGTGGTAGAAGGAAACAGGGGAGAACACAAGCAACCAAATACCTTAAGTTCCAAATATGATGGGACTTTTTGATACAAACATTTTAAGGGAGATTTATTATTCAGAACTTTGGTAGGTAAAATATTATGTAAATATGTGGCATGTTGCAAGGCATGAGGCCAAAACGAGGGTGTAATAGAAGCATGAGCTAATAGAGTTCGCACCACATTATTAAGAGTTCTTAGTTTACGTTCTGCTTTTCCATTTTGTGAGGATGTATGAGGACATGAGAACTGAAACACAATCCCATTGGTGTTGTAAAAATCCATAAACAAGGTGCTATTGAACTCACCCCCGTTGTCACATTGTAAGGATTTTATTTTGCAAGTAAATTGTGTTTGAACAAAAGCATGAAATGTTTTAAAAATAGATAAGACTTGAGATTTTTTGGCTAGATAAAACGACCACGTAAAATTGGTAAAATCATCTACCATCACAAGATGATATCGATGACCCATGGAACTAACAACAGGCGATGTCCAAATATCAACATGAAGAATATCAAATGGCATAACAGTGTATGAAGTAGAAGAAACAAATGGTAATTTAACATTTTTCCCACGTTGACAAAAAGGACATAAAACTTTATTATCAAGAGCACTACACTGAATGTCATTATTAGACCTAAGAAATTGAAAAACTGGAGCTCCTGGATGACCTAAGCGAGCATGCCATAAGCTTGGAGCAAAAACAGAAAATGCAGAATGAAGAGCAGCTCTACTGGTGACCGAGTATAGTTCCCATGACTCTCACATATCATTAGCACGACTCCCGTCTGTAATTCCTTCACAGAAAATCCCCATGGGTCAAATTTAATAGACACACGATTATCATTGAAAATTTTTCATACTTAAACAATATTTTTTACAATGTGGGGAACAAGAAGGAAATTTTTCAAAGTGAACTGAGAATGAGGATGTTTCAGAGTTGAATGTTTGTAACCATGAATTGGAATTAAATTTCCATTTCCAACAATGAAAATCCCCAACATCCTCGAGCACCCCCACTATTGCCACCTCTTGAGGTATTTCGACGAAATTCCTAAGATCCTTTTACTTCTTGCCGAGATCCCTGTTGGTTTCCAATGGGATGTGTGTCATCCCTACATTTGTAAATGGCAGGTATCGCAGTAGGGTTACTTTGGCTTTTTCTTTACTCTTGCTTCTTCAGGACAAAACATTGATCTTTCATGGTAGAACTGTGGGAGTGGATTAGTTTGTCTATGTTAGGAAGTAAAGTGGATCATTAGCAAAAATACGAGCATACAAGACACATTATTTATGTGGTTCGTTCAAGGTGACCTACGTCCACGGGCAGGAAGGGAGTATTCTTTATTTCAAATCTCTCAAACAGAGGTTACAAGTACAGTTACACAAAGATTCTACTATTACTCTAGAATTCAAGATACGAAACGACCTAGCATGCATCACTATTTATACTTGAGGGATCAGATCTAAAACCCTAATGGGTCAAGCCCATTGGCCCATAGGACCATGAATGGTGACAACCAATCATATTCCTCCATGCAGCATCTGTTGGAACATTCTTCCATGTCACATAACCCATGAGCATCAACAACACACATGATGGAGCACCTTGTGCCATAGTGAAGCATCATGATGTACAAGTGGCACATCATGAACACTAATGGCCCAACATCCATCATGGTGGCATAGCATGGTGTATTTCTTAAGCAATACCAACTTCTGGGCATCCTTAAACGATCTTGAGCATCATAGAGGACTTCATATCATACTTGGCTAATCAGGGACCAAGATGGTCCATCTTGTGCCATGATAGAGCAACAAGTGTATGGATGATGCAACATGCTTCAAGTGTGGAGCAAGAACTTCTAGGTTGGAGCAACATCACCATCTTGGCGTACCAAAATACTCCATGGCACAACAGGGATACCTAATGGCGCAAGATGGATACCCCATAGCGCAAGAGGGGTATACTTGGCGCAAGAAGGAATGTCTTGGCGCAACAACATCCTTCTTGGATAAACCCTTTATCAGATGGCGCAACAAGGTCCCCTTGTTGCTCCATATCACTCCCAAGTGCTCCAAACCTCTTCTAAGTGCTCCAAACCCCCTTTTATATGATTCGTTCCTTTGGCACTTGATCCGTTCCTTTGTTAGACGATCCATACCCTTCTCAGATGATTCTTTCCTATGTCACATGCTTCATGAACCCCAGGTGCTCCATTGAGTTCCAAGTGCTCCAAATGCTCCATGAACACGATCCAAAATGCTCCATGAGAATGCTCCAAATGCTTGAGTCACATTTAATAGTCTCAAAAGAATACCCACACCACTATATGCTTCAGTAAGGCCAAAAACCAATTTAAGTACTAATCAATCATTATAGACAGGGGTACCCATATTTTTCAATTGATCTGCCAGAAGTTTTATTCATTGGCAGTAGGCAAAAGCATTTGGAAAATTTTCCATGACTGTGAGAGAGAACTCTTGTTCTAGTGTGACAACACGTGAGTGCTTTTTGTCTTGAAATATGTTATGCAAACGATTTCATGCCTCCATGGTAGTGGAATCTGGTTCAAGAATTGTATGTAACAAATCATGAGAGATTGTAGCATATATCTATTAAAGGACAGTTGCATCTAGGGTTAGCCATAATTTATGTTCTTCTTATGTAGATGACACCTTCTATTTTCCTGTTGGGATGATATGGTGCTAAACTTTGTGGGAACGAGCGTGTATTTTGAAGAGCTCTACCCACGTAGAATATTGGACATTCTCCATTTCGAGAGTGATGGAGATATGGTTCTTAATATTAGAAACCATGAGTGCAGGATGAAGCTTTGAAGTCATCTTAGAAGGTACGGTAGGAGGGGAAGAATGAGGTGAAGATAAAGAAGAAGATTTGGGGGACTCACTTGTCACCTTTAAAGAGCTAGGATCTGATACCATGAAAGCGGAATACCTTCCTTGCCTTTCTCATTAGAAATCATCGGTACATATACAACACAAGGATGCCATCCAGAATGGAAGTTCCTCAAATCAAGGGAAACCTAACAATACATAATTATCTCTAAATATACAAATATTATATACAATAAATACACATATCTTCCATATTTAACAATTACATGTATCCCTAGTAACTATTTGCATAAATGTAGAAACTTAGTGAAGTCCATGCCTACAAAATAGTGTTTTTAGGGTTATTAAAACCCCCTTCTGATGCACTAGTGGTGGAACAAAAACACATTGATAGCTGACATCAACCTTTAATACCACCTACCTTCATTATGTTAAAATAGTTTAAAGTTAAATAGTTATAAAATATATGTATTATGGTTTATCAAATGCTTCGATTCCATAAAACTAAGCAAGTGCTTGGAAGCTTTGATTTTATAATAAAAATGCAACAACTATGTTGATTCTTACTTTAAGCATTGAACAATCCTACATATAAGGGTTTTGTATGTTAATCGATGTTTTGTATTCTATAATTGTTCATATATTGTTACGACGTCTAACTAATAAAAAATCGAAGTAATAAAGCTACAAAGGCACCATATAGAAGCTAAGTTGGCTTAAAACCTACAAAACCGGTAATGTCGCTAATATTGTCTTGCAAAAATATTGTTGTTATATGACATATTGGACACAATTAGAAATTAGGTGACTCAATGACAAAAAATCATAAATTTGTTGCCCATTATGTCATTTCCCCTTTCTTTTAAAATCAAATGATGCATCGAACCATATGACTAACATAAAACTTTTATTTGGATATGGATCTTATTAAACTCATATGAAGATGCGCCATTAAAATACATAGATGGATTTAAGAACCCGTGAAGCCTAGTTTCGACCAAAACAATCTTGAAACTCAGCCAAATACTTGTTGTATACAAAGTACCTATGTTACATGTAGACTGGAATTTATCTTTTAACATTAATGTTTACAATAACAAATATAACACAATACGACAATGACATTCAGCTATGTTGAGATAGGTGCAAGTGGAGCAATAGACACACTATGGTAGGCTTTAGCTCCCGAGATTGTGACCATTTGGTCTCTTTAAATATATTAAAACTTCATACTTTGGTCAAAATCAACAAGTAACCGTAGTCTATAGTCTATACATCTTGTGAATTTCAAGACTTTATACAAATATTAAGGCTTAATAACTTGAAAAGGTAATAAAGTATGAACCGTGTAGAAGATTGATAACTTTTTTTTTGTTTAAGTTAGGTCACTCTAACCGGATATTTCCTATTAAATTGGTTATTTGTAGTTCCAATGAGTCTTCGATTGTCTTTTGTGTCGAACATGTCACATCCTACGATATCTACGATGATCCTCACCAACCACTTTGTGCTTTTAATTTACAGCCTCCCCCATTCCTGAGTTATATTTAAAAGGTTTTGTAATATGTTGTAAATCATCCTTTACTTTTAAATTTGGTGAAACAACAATGGTAAGTTGCAAGCAGAAAAATAGGAATTGTCATCACTCTCATCTCAAGTTTTATGGTGAAATAGAGTCGGTAATTACCACTTATAACTTGATTTGCTCAAACCACCTAAATTTTTCTTGCATGATTGCTGTGAAAATTTGGATATGTACGTTCGAGTAATCTGCTACACAACATTGTTGTGGGTGGGTACTAAAAGGTTTAACTACACCCTCCAGACGACCCATGCTAAACCCGCCCAAAGACCTATTACGTCTGGTAAATTGCAAAAGTACTAGCACTATTTTGGGTGTACAAGGTTTGATTTTTGAACTTTATTTAGGTTCGTTTCAAATATATTTTGGGCCTAGGACGAAAGAGGAAAAAATGCCCTTAAAATACACAAATTTCATCAACTATTTTTGTATTAACTTAATAATTGAAAAAAAAAATTACTTATACTAACTTCTGAATATAACATTTTCGCTTATAAAAACCTATATATCTAAAGAAAAATACTTATTTTAGCTTTTCCTCGCACCGGGTGCGGTAGAGCTTCTTAAAAGAGTACAACGAATCATGCATAGTAATGTTATATCCCCTAGATCTTCGGATGTAGTCTTTAAAAGAATTAGTTTTACCATTCAAAAAGGCTTAGTGGCACAGCTTGTTGCCCGTTTGCCATCTCACTCATTGTACGATGACAATTAACATATTATGAGGTTTCTAAACAATCACTAATAATATCTTCAAAATCGATCATGTCTAACATTATATTAATAAAGTATGTAAAATTTTGGGCCCCTTTAAAAGATGGGCCTTGGACGGTCGTCCCTATCGCCCACCATCTGGGATTGGCCTGACTTTATTTATGGAATTACACACCTCAATCGCTATGCTTCCATCTCAGAGGCATGGATGGATAGGTACTAGAGGTCTCCGCTAACCGAAAATGCCAAACAACTTTATGTGTTCATTATCCTCTCCCAATCAAGTTTGGTATATGGATTTTATTTTTTGTGAAGATCAACACTCTTAGTCCTTTAATTTTCTTGGAGGTTTTACCCTATTTTTGCCCCTTATCATACCAAACAAGTAAACAACAAGATGATTAATATGTTGTTTGTCTTCTTCAAGAACACAAGTTCTTGAAACTAACATTCATGCCAAAATTTACAGCCCCATAATCTTGATCAATTTTTATGCATACCATAGAGTATTGGGGACAATCATTCAAAGATTGGAGATGGGGTTTTGATAAGGTTAGTAGAATTAACAAAAAAATAAGCAAAAACTTAATTACAACTCTGGCATTGGCGCTTATGCTTCGTCAAAGAAGATGACTAAAGATTTGTCAAAGATGTCAATAACCACTTTAACTAGCAACAACCAATTAGTGTGATATTTATTTGAACATATTTTTTTTAATTTAAACACATATATCATACAAAAATAAAATGAAGGTGACAAATCATGTATAATAGGCACATGTTCTTACCCTTAGCCACATAATGAAAAATGGTTGAGGTAGACAATTCCATAAATAGGATTTAAGCTTCAAATTTTATGTCTAAAATATTGACAGTGCTCTTTGATTTACTCCCATGTTATATGTCTTGAAAGAAGTTCAACGTGCTTCCATCTATAGGGTACGTTTTGCCATTTTTTTTTTACTTTATTATTATTACAAGTACTTAACCCAATATTAATGAAATAGTAAAATAATCACATATATATGATTCGGTATCCCTTTAAAGGTTTTGTTATAAAATCAAATATTACACCGACAACCCTTTGAGTATGAGTTATGACACTCTTCAACCTAATATTTTTTCTTTAGTACAATTAGTATAAAACTCGGCCTCTCCGCCGTTACTGTGATCTAGCGAGAGAATGAATCAACAGGTACAGAAGAACACACTCTATGTTGGTAAGAAACCCTTCCCCCAATTTAAATTTCAAACTCAAATTGACATACAATGTATGGATATGGATTATAGATTATGTTGCACGAGTGATATATTTGATTGAACTTTTTCTTGTTGTTGGTTAATTAGGTGGATTGCCAGAGGAGGTGAATGAAACGATTTTGCATTCAGCGTTCATACCGTTCGGAGACATTAAAGATGTGAAGACGCCGTTGGATCAGGCGACGCAGAAACACCGATCGTTTGGGTTTGTTACTTTTCTGGAGAGAGAGGATGCGGCTGCTGCGATGGATAACATGGATGGTGCTGAGCTTTACGGCCGTGTACTCACCGTCAATTACGCCCTACCGGAGAAAATTAAGGGTGGTGAACAGGGCTGGGCTGCTCAACCTAGTATGTATTCGTTTCTCCTTCTTAAAACCTTGGTCTTAAACCCTAGATTTCGTTTTCTTTTTTATATGAAGATTGATACTTTACGATGGCTTTAGCAGATTAGGTTTAAAACTAATGCTTGATTAGTTGATGCAGAGACTTAGCAAGTATTCATTCTAGTTTGCTGAGTAACAAATGGCATCCATTGATGTTCATGCTTCCAAAACATAGATTTTATGCTTCTTCATATGCTCTAGCTTGATTGTATTTAACGATTTAGTGTTTTAAAATTTCAGTTTGGGCGGATGCGGATACATGGTTTGAAAGACAGCAGCAGGAAGAAGAAATGAAACGGATTCAAGCAGAAAACCAAGCATCAATGCAGGCTGCTGAAGAATTGCATAGAAAAAAACTGGTAGATGAACGCGAAGGTGAGAAAGATGAACAAGATGATCCCATGGCTATTGCTGAAGCTGAAGCAGTGAAACAGAACAATACTTAGTTTATTTTGGTTGCTTGTGTTGTATCCTAGCTAAGGGTAGTTTCATGTTAATTTTGATCAAACTTTTGAGACTATTGCTTTGTTTTACAGAAGCAGAAACTGAACATTTTATTGAAATTGAAGGAAAAAAGATTGATATGTAATTTCTCAACCCAAATTTGGACAGTTTTGATCACAAAAATTTGTATCTCATTTGTGCCCTTACAAAAACAAAACATTTATCATGTCTTCATCTACATATGGTTCAAACTCCTCTCTCAAAAACAAGATCCTGAAAAAAAAAAAATCAATAATCATTTATCTCCCAACTTGATCCAACAGAGAATCACAAAGCTTCACAGCATCCACATTATCTCCAACATTATGAACCCTAACAATATTCGCCCCACCCAAAACACCACAAGTAACAGCAGCAACAGTCCCCGGATCTCTCTCAACACCAGAAACCCGCCCACAAATCTCCCCCAAAAACCTCTTTCTTGAAGGACCAATCAACAAAGGCACACGCGACACCCCTAAACTCTTCCTCCCAATCTCCTCCCTAATCCTCTTCAACCCCATCAAAATCTCCAAATTACCCTCCGTATTCTTCGAAAACCCAATTCCTGGGTCAAGAACAATCCGCCAAGCTGGCACGCCATGTAATTCCGCAATTCTTACCCTCTCATACAACTCATCACCAACTTCTTTACAAACATCATCATACTTCACATTCTCAACATTTTGCATCGTGTGTGGGTCCCCCCTCATGTGCATAACTACATATGGGACATTAAGTTTCCCCATGACATTAAGCATGTCGGAATCCATGGTTCCGCCCGATACATCATTGACTATATGAGCGCCTTTTTTGACTGCTTCCAAAGCAACTTCGGAATAAAACG
This sequence comes from Lactuca serriola, assembly GCF_051521515.1. Lineage (NCBI taxonomy): Eukaryota > Viridiplantae > Streptophyta > Magnoliopsida > Asterales > Asteraceae > Lactuca > Lactuca serriola. Next base: position 74,139,477 of record NC_136410.1, on the reverse strand, counting down.
TGTCTACGGATATCATCTTTCCTTCCATTTCGGGTAATTTAAGAACCCTTTCAAGAACCGGAATCAGACGATCTAGTTCTTGTGCAACTGAGATTCTTGAAGCCATTGGACGTGTGGATTGAGCTCCAAGATCGATTATATCCACCCCTTGAGATATCATGGTTTGAACATGAGACATAGCATCCGCTATACTTTCAAACTTCCCTCCATCGCTAAAACTATCGGGAGTCAAATTCAAGATTCCCATAACCGAAGTCTTCTTTGACCAATCCCATAACCGATTGGAAACAGGTAACACTCTTCTTAACCCATCTTTTCCTATTAAAGATTCACCACCTAATTCTTCCCAAGATTCAAAGATTCCTCCTTTTTTTGAAAAAGAATGCCAGTGTAAAACCGTATCATGGTCAACATCTGACCCTAATAAGTCAACTAATGGAGCCATAACAAATGGTCTCTCAAAGATTCTTTCATGGGGAACTGTGAGGGTTTCGGATTTGATTTTGTATTTTCCGTAGAATAATATATCTAAGTCGATGGGTCGTGGGCCATACCGGATCCCTTTGGTTCGGCCCATTTCTTTTTCAATTTTTTTCAAGACTGAAAGTAGTTCGTGGGGCCCGAGTTTTGTGGTGGCTCTAATGGCTGAATTGAGAAACAGAGGCTGATCAGTGACATAAGCGGGCTCGGTTTCGTATAGACACGCGTGTCTTGTGATTTGTAAACCGGATTTCTTCATTTGTGTTAAGGCTTCATTGAAGTTATTGAGTCTATTGCCTACATTGCTACCTAAAGCAATTACTACTTCTTGTTCTTCGGAGTGAACTTGAATTGAAGTGTCTGGTGAGGAATGAAAGAAAGAAAATGATGCTGCAAGAAAAAGAATCAATAATGTCACTATTCAAGAAAAGATGCCCAAAATCTTTATAACTTCACATATAAAGATAAATTAGGAAGTCTACCTTTGTAAGATGCAAGTGCATGAGAGTATGATAATCTTGATGGTAGTATCCGCTTGCAAATATTCATTTTTTAAAAGATATAAACTTTTATCAAGTTTTCAAACTATGTGGTGAAAGGGAATCTTCTGCAAAGACAAAGTCCAAACGATTATAGAAAATTACTGTTTAGGGGTTTAACATAGTTTATAGTTATCAAAATTTTCATGAAAATTTGACGTCAAGACTTGATCTAAATCCCTTTCTTTTGGGAGAACGATGCGTATTATTTGCCAACATGATGATTTCCAACATCACCCTTTTGCAATGAAGTGATTTACTAGTCTACTAGCACATATCTTTTGAACAATCTTATTAAGTTATAAATCAGCTAGCATTAAATATCCCCTTACTTTTTTACTACAAAAGTCAAAACGTGTCCATCTATTCAGGTCAAGAACTTTGTGATATCAACTTCAATTTTTATATCAACAAACCAATAGAAACGGATGATGTTACCTCTAGAAGATTGTATGGCATAGAACTGCTTTGAAGCATTCACTTATGGAGCTTCATCAACAATAAAGCCCAAATCTAGCATTGAGATGGGTCTCTGCAAGTCAAGATATTACAGTCAAAATATATGGAACAGAGATTGAAAACTTGAACGAATCTTCAAACGGGAAATTTAAAAAAACCAAAAAGTAAGCACCTTTAACACCGTTTGCTGCAACGAGAATCGAATGTGAGGGATTCGAGAACTCATACAAACATATACATGTGTAACCCTGTGTAAGCGGAGTGAAACCCTTTTGAATGGGGGTTATTTTGTTGATATCTTTTAAGGGCAGTGGCAATCCTGTAAATATAGTAATAGTAAAAAAGGTAACAGGTAAGCCAATTTCGAGATCTAAAATTGATAAAATCTTTGAATTGACATGTCTTGTACATTGTGCAGGTAATATTGTATATTTATCTGGTTTTGGGTATTTCAGATTGGAAAAGAGGTCAAAGTAAAGCCCTCATCTTTAAACCCAGAGAAGGGGTTGGGTTCTGTGAAATGGTGGCGTTGAGGTGGGATTCTTGAAAGCTCAAGCTTTTGGTGTGTCAAAAATGGCGTCTTTCCCTTCTTTTACCCAATTTTGTTCTTTGCCCAGGTTCTCTCTCTCTCTCTCTCTCTCTCTCTCTCTCTCTCTCTCTCTCAAACACATATACATATAGATATATCTATGAACCAACATAGCCACATGCTATTTGTAAAAATAATTTAGTGATGTTAACTTGAATCGCTTGCAAATCGTAGAATTCAGTGCGAAATTTCTGAAAGTTGAGTTTTGATTTCAGTATTTTGTTCAAGTTGATTATTCGCCTGTAATGGGAAAAAGAAAGGATAAGGAGAGAAATGTAGTGATGTCAATTTCAAAGAGAAAAAGATAGCAATTCGATTATTTGTTTTTTAGCTCTCTTTTCACGAACTATAACAATCTTTACAAACAATACCATGAACAACATAAGGTTTGCATAAAGATAAAGCATTTAACAAGTTCTTACAACTCTGGATTTTGTACTCTGTAGGTGGCACTCGAATTTGCCTTCGATACCCTCAATAAATCTTGTAAAATTCCCAAATGTTAGACTGTGTAGTAGATTTGCCATTACAGCAGTTCCCAGAAGAAAACTTGCAGAAAATACATCCGATGGAGAAGAAGACGACTCAGAAAAGAAGACATCACGTAAAAGAGCTCCATCAAGAAGAAGAAAAAAAGCAGAATTAGATGTTCCAGAAGAAAACTCCATACCAGAGACTATTATTAGCAACACAGACGAAAAGACATCATTGCCCTCCGAGTCCACAACAGTTCCCGAGAAACCTCAAAGAAGAACTCGAAAAAAAGGTCAGTCTTATATTAAGAATGAGCGACAATTTTCTTGCACTTTATAAAAAATGACATATATTCTCCTTTTCTAGAAATTGCAATTGCTTCTACTTCAAGTAACTTAGAAGAAGAAGAAGAACCAGAAAAAAAGGTGACAAGGCGTACACGTGTCAAGAAAAAGATGGATGATACAATAGATCAAAGTAGTGAAACCGAGCTAAGTGAGATTGAAGATGATACAGATAACGAAAAAGATATACAATTTGATGAAAATGTTGAAGAAGATATAAGCTTTACATACTCATGGCCACCTCTAATTTGTTGTTTTGGATCCACTCATCATGCATTTGTGCCTTCCGGAAGGCGAGCCAATAGACTTTTGGATCACGAATCACATGAACGAATGAAGGACGCGTTGTGGGCCCCAGAGAAGTTTGTTAGGGCACCCGGAGGGTGTGCGAGTGATGTGGCACTGTGTCTTGCTAATATTGGGAGTAATGCGGTTTTGATGGGTAAAATTGGGGATGATGACTTTGGTCAAGCTTTGTTGTATCATTTAAATGAGAATCGAGTTCAAACTCGATCGATTCGGATTGATTCTAAAAGGACAACTTCGGTTTCACGGATGAAAATGAGCAAAAGGGGTAGTTTGAAGATGACATGTGTCAACGCGTGTGCGGAGGATTCGCTAAAAAAGTCGGAAATCAATGTTGATGTGCTCAAAGAGGTAAGTAATCTTGATTTTTCTTGAAAGAATGGTTTTGATATTGAATCTAATGACACTTCAAGATCTCATTTGAAAGTAAACATAACATTGTTAACATAAATTGGTATAATTGTTTAACCCTTCAACTTTTATCCCAAAATGTAACCAAACCGACTGTAGTTTTTGGCACCATGTTTATGATTCTTGACCTTATTTTGCAGGCAAAAATGTTTTACTTCAATTCATTCTCTCTTCTTGACAAAAAAATGAGAACAAGTGCATTGCAAGCTATCAAGATCTCAAAGCAACTTGGAGGACTCATCTTTTTTGATCTCAATCTTCCATTACCACTTTGGCATTCTCGTGAAGAAACTCAATCAATCATTCAAGAAGCATTAGAACTTGCAGATATAATCGAAGTCACCAAACAAGAACTCGAATTCTTATGTGGGATTGTCCCATCTGAAAGATTTGACACCAAAGACAACGATAGATCAAAGTTTGTCCACTACGATCCGGATCAAATCGGGTCGATCCGACCCGACAATCTTCAACTTTTATTTGTCACAAACGGGACTTCCAAGATTCACTACTATACAAAGGAGCATAACGGGTCGGTTCTTGGAATGGAGGATCCACCCATTACCCCTTTCACTTCTGACATGTCAACAGCTGGAGATGGCATTGTTGCAGGTAACCCCTCCGTGTATTATCTCTATGTTTTATTTCTGTATATGTATTGGAGCATATGTAATATATTATTTAAATTATAATGGGTTCAGGGCTTATGAGTAAGTTGATAGTCCAACCACACTTGATGACTGATAAAGAGTACTTAGTGCATAGTATTGACTATGCCATTAACCGTGGGGTGACACAACAATGGCTTCAAGCTAGGACACGAGGCTACCCTCCAAAACCGGGTATGGAAGATGATGAGTTTTTCTCAGATCCAAATGGGCTTAGAACCATCTCCCAAAAAGCATTCCGGACTCTGATCCCTGTAAGTTGATGATTTTTTGTGTTAATATATAGTTAGTTTATCAAATAATGTTGTTGATTTGATTTTGTATCTTTTCTTGTTGTGTGATGTGTAGGTTGAAGAAGAAGAAGAAGAAGTGAGCTTAGATGTGAAGAGAGATGATGGTGATGATTTGGAAGAAGATGAAGGTGCGAATGTGGTGATAGATGGTGATTATGATTCGGAAGATATAAGTGACATTGGAATGGAGGATGAGGAGCCTGTGAGGAGAGTAGTAAATCAAGTGGTTGGGGCTAAAAGGAGAGGTTTGTAGTTTTTGTTTACAAGTTTTGATTCTTCAACTCTGATACAAAATGATGTGCTTGATAGGGATTAGTGGCAGTATTTTAGCCTTAAGTTGGATGTGCAATTTTGTAGTTTGGTTTATGTTTACCTGTTGTTGTATGTGGTTTCAAAGTCTGTAAGAAGTATTTCCACAATTAATTGTCCAGGTGTAATGAAACGTATGAACGATTATCCAGTTGAAATCAACTTCAAATTTAAAGGCAAAAATGTGGAATCGATGACTAAATTTGTGTAATGCTTGTTCTTTTAAATTTGAGAGACCGAAAGAACCGAGAAAATAGATGTATATACCAACAATTTTGTCCAAATGAATAAAGATAAAGAAAAGACAATTAACAGGTATATGTTAAACTAGTTATGGTAATGTCTATCACTTTAAGCCTAAAACGTCAGTGAAACAATAAAATTATGGTTTCATGTATGTTATCATCAACAAACGATATTGACATAAGTGTTGATCACATGCACCAAACGACTATTACAAGTCCGTTGTCCATATCCATTCATAAACACATAAAAAAGTCAAGTCTACGCTTTTTGAACATAGGTAGCCATTTTGTAGTATGTTGTAGCTTATACACAGTTTCACATTAGATATACACAGTTTTCTCGATTGCGTAACTACTATTGTTTGGTTGATTTGTTGTTTTTAATTTGTGTTTGTTGGATTAGACATTGTTTTTAATTTGTGGCTTCAATAAGCCGTATTATAAAGACCTCCAACAACATACATTCATTTTCAAGTTCATAATCCATATTGACAGATACCAAAACTTGAAATACATAAAGACATGTCAAAAAGGTCTCCAATTCCATCAAGTTTATATATAATCCTTAAGCACCAAAAACAGTTACCTCAAGAACAAATTGAAGAATCCAAGTTGCACACTTATTGGTAATCAAGGTATAAAGTTGCCTGCTCAACCCTTTCATATGGAAGTTCAAGTCTCCAATCCTTTTGTTTCCTGCTCAAAGGTCTTCCTTTAGATGAAGGATCCCGATTTTCTTTCACATCAGCCAACCTCCATACACACCTCTCATATTCCACTTCAATGGCTTCCAAAAAGAACACCCCCTCCTTTTCCTTACACCTATGATCATCGTCTTCTACATACTTCACTCTCATAGCCATGTCTTTAAATCTTTCTAAATCATCCGGTATCCTCAGTAGCCTATCTGCACCTGGAGATGACACCTTCCAAGAAAAAAAAAACATAAATAAGTTATATCAAAGATAGAAAATAATTCAATGGTTGGTTATATAATAATGGTTACCTCAAGAGCTAAATCACAGGGTATGTCTCCAGTTTCTCCTGCTTTATCTAGTCTTTTCTTGTATTCATGACTGTAACTTTGAATATCCTCTATGCTAGGGCACCCATATCTGATGCAAAAATCAAGATGAAACCAATCTTGTATGTCGGATTGTTTAAAAGTGTTAACTTTTTTCTAAAATGAGAATCTTACTCGTTACAGAGTCTATCTAATCTGACATAAATGTATCCACGAGGGGAGGTTTTGAAAGCGAAGATTTCTATGTCATCACCAAACTGACGCAAGACATCTTGAGCAATGGATAGAACTTTCTCGCCCCAAGGACAGTTTTGCAGGACAACACCGCCTCCATCTCCACCATCTCCGATCTGTGAAATTCTAAATAAATTTAAGGTGTGTTTTTAAGTAGAGTAGAGTAGAAGATGAGAGAATGTGCAGTACCTTAGGCTCAGCTTCGTCTTCTTCCTCCCATAAGTCGATTGGTTCTACTTCATCGTTTGTGTCAGCTGCAAGATCGTTCATATTAGGATCAAGACACATGATGATTTAATCATACCTCTAGATAACGAACTGTATAAGCTAAATTTTCGAACAGAACTTTGATCGAACACTTGGAAGGCATGCAAACATAGATAAGGAAACCAAACTTAGGTTATTAGGATGAAAGAAATAGAGATATTGTGAGTATAGAGCATTACAATGAGGTGGTTCTTGAGAGTTTTGGCACTGGATATCTTCAGTAGAGGCATTGGCGGTGGTGGAGTACCCATGATGACTTGCAAACGAAGGATTAAAACTTGAGGAAATTTTAGGAGGACGATAAACAGAATGATGAAACCCAAATACCACAAACGAAAAAGAAGAGTTAGATTTGTGGAGGGTGAATGGACGTGACTGAAAAAGATGGAATGCAATTCGATCATGGTGAGAGGCGAAGGGAGTTGGAGAGAAGCGGGAGCTGAGGTCTCTATGCATAAGCGGAAGTAAGTTGCGTAAACTACGAGCCAATTTAGGGTTTATCATCTCTAATCCGATTCCAAGAACTGAAGAGCGAAGAGACGAAGCTCAGGCACTCTGTTACTCTATACGAGCGCAAATTGCTATTTCTGCTCCGAAAAAATGGAAAATCTTAACGTTCGAACTTCGAAGTAAATAAATTAAATCCTGCATCATCTAATATATCTGACCTATTTTATTTTTTTTAGTTGTTTTTATTTCATTCTTTAATCATTTTGATTTAATATAATCGACACATAAGAAAACTAAGTTTGCCATCTTTTGGTACAAAAAGTTTTCAAATTTCAATTTTATATATTTTAAATACAATTTTGAAAGGGATGGTTCAATATTTGGGGTTCAAGTCAACCAAAAATATAAAACCATTTAGTTTTTACTATACTTAACATTATAAACCATCTTTTTTTATTCAGACTTAGGACCGACAATAATAAACTAAAAAAATTTATAAATGACAGAGTTAATTTTTTTTATTATGTATATTTTTTTTGTGAATCACCAAGATAAAGGTTTATTAATATTGGATTAAGTTTGGAGAATATTGGACATGATAATATTGCCATAAAATTTATTGAAAAAGAGAAATTAAAGGTTGTCAATGAAAAATATAAACTCTACGAACAACAAAAAGATGAATAAATTGTAGGTATGATCAAACTTATTGGACAAACCCTAATAAGCTAAAGGTTAAAAAGGTTCATAAACATGTGGGATAACAGGACCATTTAGAATTAAGCAAGAGCGGAACTTTATTAGGGTGAGGGGGCCTACAACCCCCCTGATTTTTTGCTTAGAAGTAGCTCGTATACATTAATTTTATACATATTAGGCCAAAAAATATAAAATTTTGACTATGCTCCCCTGTTCATGGATTTTTAGAGAGACAATATTAGGTTTCAAATATATTTACATGGTATCAGAGTTGACATCTCACACCCCAGTGGCTTAGCACATCCTTGTCTATCCTTATCGAGCCTCCGACCCTGATAGAGAGTGTTAGTGTATCCCACATCGGTGCGACACAACCTTATAAGTAAAAAATGAACATTTTGTTACAGATTATCAAAAACCTCACATTGCATGACAAATATAATTATGCATGGTGTCACCGTTCCTAAAGTGTTGCATTAGTAGTGTTACGCCAACATGTATTTTCCTTGTTTAATACAACACTTCTTGCTTCATGTAACCTACTTTATGTTTATGTGTAAGTTGATTTCCATCATGAGTGCAGTTGGTTACTTGGTTATCAAGTCACGTTATTATTTAGGAATATTTCCTTCTTATAATGAGTTTTTTAGTATTAGTATGACTTTCTTTGTAAGGCCATAACTAAATTCGTTAAGTTTAATTCAAATTCATTCATTCTGAACTATTTTCTCTTCTCTTTTGGTATTTTCAGCCTTTATGTTTTTAGTTATCGGTTGTTTGTATTCCAAATATCCATCATTTATAACAAAGACAAAATTTCAAGATTCTAATACCCTTTTACCCTTAACCATAATCGAATTTTCATACAACCCTAAAGGTTCTTTCTTGTCAGTATTCCATATTATCTCATCCAACACTTGTCTTTCTACGAGATTGATTTTACCTTTTAGAATTGTTGGTGATTTGTGTCACAAATGTTATTTAAGTTTAATGGGATAAAATTGTTTGCTCAACGTTACCTTGATAAATATTAAACAAGTTAGGGTGGTGTGAAGTGCACACATGTTTATGTTTGTCTTGGTTGAAAGTACATTGTTATTTAGGTGTGAAGCCCCTGAACCAATGGAGGTCCAGGGGTAATGCCCCTGGTAGCGGGGTCTAAGGGGTAGCAACGCTTAACGGGATCCAAGGGGCAGAGCCCCTGGCTTGGGTCAAAAATTGTGTCTCAAACTTGATTTGTGATCATCTATTTAGACCCGACTTTATAGTGGTTATTTGATCGATAAGTGGTGGTTTTCTAAATGTATTATGAAAGTTTTTGGTTAATTTTTAGATATTAGCTATGTCTGAATTTTGGTCATTTTCATTTTCCGGTAAACAAGAAGTTTATAACATTCTTCCTTCAGTGTTCTCGAAATCTCTAAATTTTATCCGATTGAATATTTGATTGTACCATCGAAATATTTCAATCTAAAGTGCATCACGACTCTCAAAGAATCCAAGCAATCAGTTTACCCCAGATTTCTAACAGGATTTGTTTAAGTCCGTCGACTTTTTATCCCATAAACATGCTCCCATAATATATATTTTTCTCTAAACAATTTACAATATTATAATCATTTTTTCTCATGGTTTCTATCAAGTTTCATCTTCCATTAGACATACTCTTTTGAAAGTGAATATAATAAATCTTTTGAGTCAAAATGATTATAATGATACTTTAGATTCTTTTGGAAGCAAATAGTAATACACTTGGTCTAAAGTTGAGAAAAGAAAGGATTGCATACAATAATATCTTCCAAGAAGAACTTGAGGAAAAGACTATCATTGCCTTATGGTCTAAACTTGAGTCGATTTGCATGAAAAATAATCTCACAAGTAAGGTGCACTCGAAACAAAAGTTTTTTTTTTTTTACATAAGCTTCAAGAATGTGAAAATCTACTTACCCATATCTTTTATTTCAAATAAATTGTGTCTGATTTGGCTACTTTGGAAATAAAAAGTGATAAGGAGGATCTTAGCTTAATAACTTTATTTCTCCTTTGAAATCATATTCAAATCTTCGTGCAACTATTCTTTATAGTTGAGATTATCTTGCACTAAATGAAGACTACGAAGCCTTGTACTCCAAGGAAAATATGAAACAAATGGTTTTGAATGAGATGTTGAGCAATTCTCGATCTTAATGAATATATAGTTCGGGAAAAATCGAAATTTAAAGGAAATGGCAAGTTTTGCAAGTATTACTAAGAAGATGATCACAAGATTTTCCAGTGTAATAAGTTGCGGAATGTAGAAAGATGAATGCCTCCGATACAAAGTTAAAAACTATGCTTGTGATGATAGTTCATAGGGATAAGTTCTTGTTATTATACTATAGATTAAAATTATCCATCCTTAGCTACAGTAAAGTAAAGTGGTTAAGGGATTGGCATAAATGGTCCCCTGTTTTTTCTGTTTTAACATTGGCCACAGTAATTTTTGGGTTGACACTTTAACCCTTACAATTTCATTCTTTTTTTATTCTACATCCCTCCACCGTCTCCTCTTTGGTTTCCCACGTGTTATGTTCCACCGTTCACTGTCTGATACCACTGCCACACTCTCCACTCAAGTTTCATCTACCGCTTCCACTGTCTACTTTCATCTGCTTTTCTTTCTTCATATCCCTTCCGTATCTGCTATTAGACTCTTTGATTCCGCCATATTCGGATTCCACCGTTTTTCGAACCCCCCCCCCCCCCCCCCCATCTCTCTCTAAACTCATCGGCTTCAGAGAGTTAACATCCTCCAATCGATGTCCACTGGCTGACCCTTCTTCCGTTTCTACACCTGCTTCCGAAGTGTCAGACACACGATCCTCCATAGGGTTAGTTTAATCACATCTGCGATTCTCTCCACACATTTATCTCTTCCATCACCATTCTTCTCTATCACCGACTCAGATTCTTCTGTAATCTTTTTTCTGGTCGGCGGCTTCAAAGATGAAAGAATGTGTAATTCATTCTTTAAACCCTACAAAATAATCTCCGGTCTGTCAATCACGTTCTTTCACCTCCATCTACTCCGCTGATCCATCGTACCACACTTAATCCTCAGGTTACTACTTTTTTTTTAGTTCTTCAAGTTAGATTTTAGTGAAATTGCACAAATTTGGGACTATGAGTGTTCGTTCTTTCTATAGAAAAGGCGTTAGCAGACTGATGACGATGAGAGGTGTGTGATAACATTTTCGCTTCTTATGTTTGGTTCTTTGTCCGTGTTGTTACTGGATTTGTTCAGATAACTGAGTCTGGGTTTTTCTGTTGCAATTATCAAATAAAAGTCAAGGAGCATTGTTTCGATGTTGAAGAAACCCAACTGTTAGAATGTTGGAGTAAACCAACTGGGATGCAAAGCCTATGGAGTGTCGTCCAGGCATGGAACCGATCAGAAATAAGGGGTGACAAAAGGTAGGATTCATTGATTGAATATATACACATGAAGTTCTTTTTCTCCAAAATATGAGCCACTGATTCTAGGAAAACTGAAATCTGCTACAACTCACCAGCTACATGTTTCATATGGATCTGAAATTGTGTTCCAGGATATTACAACATCAGATACAACATAACCAAGGGCAGGCCTACACTCTGACTCCCTGGAACATCGTGCTAGCATTGCAACTCAGGTATGAGTTTTTTTACAAATGGATTTATTCTTATTGAATTCTTAGTCTACCTAGATAATATGTCTAACAAATATTTTTTTCAGTTCGCTGTTGAAAGAATGTTGGCTTCTAAAGGAGAAATATGGAGGAACCCAACTATCGTTTTGCTGGTGAATCAAGGTAATTGCTCAATATTAATAGAGTTTTTTTTTGTTCCATCAATTATAATGTTCATCAAAAGGTAACCCATGTATGTGTTTCTTTATTACAACACTTAGGAATGACTTTCTAACAATGGCAACTATGTACAGGGCCAGATCAAGAGACAACTTTGACCGCATTAGTTGAGTATATATTTTCTGCAGCAACAGATCAACCTTTTCGATTCCCATCAAACTTAACTTTTGTTTTAATAAAAAAGGTTGAATTGCAGTTAGCAACCAAACACTTCAATTGAATGGAAAAGCCAATCACGCCACTGGATATGCTTATCCGAAACTAATATACTATTAAAGACCTTAGTAAATAGAAGAACTTTTTAATTGCTTAATGGGTTAAGGTGAAATAAGCATAAACAAAAGATGAGGTGCAAATTTGGGCAATCTGTCAGGATTTTCTAAAAATCATACTAAATTTATTATAAATAATTAGAAAGTGAAATTTAAATTTTTAGAAAGGTGGGAATGTCTACTTCCTTTCACCTTTAGAAAGTAATGGATGATTCCGAACTTAAAATGGTCAACCTGTGTTATTTGTCCAGGTTGTCCAGCAACCAAACATTACGCCATTTCAGTTGTTAAAATCGTAATGAATTCCATCAAAATAGTTAAAATGTGAAATTTACAAGGTTCAAAGGTTGGCGCAGTTCACTGCTTGCATCTTCCAACCTCAAAAAATCATAGTAAATTCTAAGGAATCCTATTTCTTGCACATTTTCAGTTTCTGGGCGACAAGGCACTTGAATATTTCAACTATGGGCCATTGGCGATGGAGGTAATTATATTCACATCAATATATTCCATCAATCACCATCATGTTTGTCTTTTAACCTTAAACTTACAATTTTAGCACTATATTTGCATAATTTGATCCATTGTTACTTGAGATTACAATTTATGATCAAAATGAAGGGGTAGAATTAGTCTATTCAACGTTTTGATGCCCAGGTTCACATAACTACAGATACACTTTGGTTCTTTCTTTTCTTCTAAACTTTTATGGATACATAATGTCACATGGATGATGGATGATGTATGAAGGATAATGGATGCATTCTTGTATTATAGGTAAAATACTATATGCGACAGTTTCTAAGTGAAACAATTTACACTTTGACCTTGAATGTCAAGCTGACTATTCTCCACTACAGAATTGTTGTGTACTACATTAAACTGTGCAACAACTACTCATATATTATTATTGTTTGAGATATCTTTAAATAAATAGTAAAAAAATAATAATATGATTGATTGGATACCTAAAAAATGTCAGTTTTTGAAAGTTTATGACTGATTGTTATACAATTTTTCTGTCTGGTTGGATAAAAGATCACATTTGGGCTTTTCAAACATGTTAACTTAAAACTGGTCTGAAGTTTCGACTCTAACAGAACAAAATTGTCAACATCATTGAACTTTTTGTCATTTACTTCAAAAAGAATGATACTATTATATTTTCAGCAAAGTCCATTCCATTTGCATCCCAAAGTGCATGTCTTTCTTTTCTGAATTCTACTTTCTTTCTCTAAAGGATCTGATCGAATTGTATGTTGCTACTTTATTACATGATTTTATCTTAATTCTGTAACTGAAACAAAAGTAATCGTACACATCTGAAGAGGAAAATGACTACTTTCCCTGACCCGTAGCGAAGCGAGGGCATTCCCTCTAGTTATTATTATTGTTGTGACGATGTTAATCACAAGTAGGTTCTTGGTTTCGATTGTACTTACCATGTGTTCACATACAAATGAGTTTACCATCTTATAACCATTTTACAATGGCGACTTCAATCTTAGTTTCGATAATTCTCAATGAAAGAGTGAAGGTATTGGAACTATCTATTTCAAGATGTTGAATGACATAATTCAAACTTTGATCAATGTCAGGTTTATTACTATGATGTAGAAGATTCTCATCTCCTTGAGCGTCTCAACAAGGGTTATAAATAGTTATGTGAAGATAATGTTTTGAAGATCACAAATGAATTTTGAGTTGTGATTAAAGTTAAATTGAGGAAGTCGAATGGCCTTTGTTATGTTCATCGCACTAAAATTACACTTTATACTATGCCTGCAATTTCGATAATATTTCTCTTGGTTCAACAAAGCAAACCCAAAAGGGTGATATTCAACAATTCAACAATTCAACAATGTTGTTATGCCAAAGCCGATTTCGACATCCAAATTTGAACTTGTTTTCAAATTTGGTTGGTATTCAAGTTTTCTAGGTTGTTTGATAAATCACGTTGAATGCGGAAGAAATGAATGATTCCAACTTCTTAATGGTTAAGAGAATGTAAGGTAGCTTAACCGTTTAAAGCAGTTCCAAAGTTTTTTGATTCGTTCAAAGGTCTTTAGAGATGATATATGAATGGTTTCGAATGTTACCAAATAGCCTAACCATTCAAATCAAAGACAAATTCCAAAGCCTAACACATTCAAATGTTACCAAACAGCCTAACCATTCAAAGGTCGTTTAGAGATGACCTATGAATGGTTCCATTCACATGTTACCAAACAACTCCTTTTTTTGGTTTTCTCACAACAAATCTAGTTCGCTCCTAAACCATTCCTAATTTCACCAATGTTGCATGCAAGTCTTGAACCCTCGGCCTTAAGGAGGAAGAACAACACTTAGTTAAGAAGCCCTTTGGTTTGGTTTACTTCTTATTAGGAGTTTTTGAGTACTATTATATAAGAACCTCACTTCTTACGTTGTAAGTTGTTGATTGTTTGTGTTCGAATCATCCATCATTTATATATAACACATTCTATCACAAAATAGTTAAATATGATGAAAAACAACTGGAAAATACATGAATAAGTAGATAGCTCAACACCCATTTTGAAGGCTTAGAAAATAAGTTAATTGAAAAGGTAACATCAATTCGATAACAAAATGGCACATGTTAATAAAGTTTGGAGGTGCAACTTTGAGTTGATGTGGATCGATCTCCTTGAAACACAACAGGATAAGCAAACAATCAACAACTTAGAACACAAGAAATTTCACAGCATCCATCATGAACATGATTGAACTAATAATATTGGTGCAAGATTTATGCAAAGTGATGTGATCCAAACGAACATTCACCAAATAGATTACATTACATGAAGCACATTTTCACAATCAGTAAAGCAAAAAAGCATTTATCTTTGTGATTACAACTTCAAATCTTAATTAGAACTCATACCATGACTTACATCACTTGCTTCCACCATTGCCAAACATGTACCCAAGAGACGATCCACCACCAGGGGCATGATGGACCTTAGTCGAAGGTCTTTCCTGCATCACCATTAAAAGACATTGAAATCAGAATCACACACACACACAAACTCATGTTCAATATGAAGAAGATAAGAATTAGAGAGACGATGAATGACATACTGTAATGAAGTTTCCAGTGTTTTGACCATCAGCTCTGAAGTAATTGTTGGAAGGTTGACTATGAATTCCTGCAGGAACCTGCTTTGTAGCATCTACTGGGGCAGAAACAGCAACAGGCTCAGGTTTTGCAGCTGGTATTTGAGTTTCACATGGAGCAGCTTGAGTAGTAGCTTTTGGTACTGGCTTTGGAGTCTCTCCACCTCCAAACAAATACCCTAAAGAGCTTTGTCCCCCACCACTGCTTCCTCCTCTATTCATATTTTTACCCTTTTCACAGATCAGAAAGACTAATCCTGCAACATAAGAAAAGAGCAAGATTGAATCACTAAAAATAGTCTTTTCTTAAGATATTGAATGTAATCATTGTACATATGTAAATGGATATGTTAGCACAGAACAATGATAACTTGGATCTTCATCAAAGAGTTGAGATTTCACGATTAGTAACAACTTAAGCAGGATAAAAAGGTTTCTTAATAGAAATGAAGTAACTAATATGTGCCACCGACATATCCAGATCGAACTTGAAAACCATAAAATAGGATACGTCTCTATCAAAACTAATATACAAACAAACCTCTGTAGCATAAGCCGCCGACGAATTCTGACTGATGAACGTCAGTTACTTGTCCATTACAAGTGATTAATCGTTTAATACAAGTGAATCACACAAACACAAACACCGTTTCAAGGATATGCATCACAAATCGTTGTTCATCTTCAACAACCACTTGTAAATTTGAAACGTGTAGCGTTAAGATCTAGAACTTCATTTAGCGATCGAAAATGACATGCAAACCGCTAACTTACTCGTTTATCTCAATTCAATCATACGTATCAAATAATTGTATAATTGCATGATGTACTAATCAATAATTGCTACAGATCAGGGATAATGATTACTCAATTACACCGTATGAACAGTAAGACACATTGTGGATCGAATGATAAAATAAAATGTGGATTTAACATGACTTGAGATTAAACAAAAATATATGGATTGTGAATTTGTATAGAGTAAGCGATCTAGGGTTTTAGGACGTTGATTTACCTTGGTGATTTCAGGAGAGATCTGCGTTGAAGAGGCTTGAGGAAGAGAGGTAGAGAGAAAGGGAAAGCTGCAAGAGCTTTTATAGCAGAAAAGGGGAACGTTTAAATGTTTAAAATTCAAATTATTATTGCCACGTGTCTCTAGATATTTTGTTGTTGTCGAAGGCCGGATTCTAGTTGAAATAAAATATGTGTTAACGCCAACATTACTAAATCAGTAAATTTGATATATTTCGTCGACTGAAATAATTATTATAACATTTTAATAAAAAATAATTATTATGGCTTTTATGGATTATGTAAACGTATTAATTTTTTGTAGGTATTCCTTATTTCCTTAATCCTTATAAGGAGGGAGATAATAATATTTCCACTGTTTTTTCTTATTCATCCACTGATTTTTAAGAGAAATTGACAATAGTGTCCTCGTTTATATTTGAAATGTAATTATGGTGTATGTTAATAACTTAATATAATATATTTTTAATTCTTTTGTAATAAATAAAACATTCAATCAACCCACCACCCCCTTAATGTCAGTTCGTCTTCCCCTCCCCTCCGTACCTTTCGTGAACACCCATATCAGAGACCTGCAACACAACAAACGCAACATAGGTGCAATCTTCTAACTCTTTGCCATCTCCGATCGATTCCATTCGGAGACAAAGCTCATCCCAAAAAGTCGTTCCACCACCGCCCCTCCGTCGTCTTCAAGAAAACCTCCCACCCCGGCCGATAGAAAGCATTAGATCGGAAGCCTTACTCGTCACCGAAGATGAAATCTTAATGATCTCTTGAACCAATTAAATCTTGAACTCTTCTGCAAATCGAATCTTGAAAGATGGATGTGATTTGGTACTTACAGGTGGTTTTCTTGAAGACAAGATTGTCCTTTTTTTTTGGTGGTTTTGAAATGGTTTTGCTGGTAATTTTGGAATTTCTGGTGGTTTTTTTTTGAAGTAGTTGTCGATTTTACAGGCGGCGGCAGAATGAGTGGTTTCCGTCGACGGTGTGGGTTGTAGGTCTCCGACTTGCGTGCAGCAAATGTGACTAGGGAGAAGGTTATCGGGTGAGGGAGAAGACGAGCGTGGGTTAAATTCCTTTTCTATTTATTACAAAAGATTAAAAAAATTATATTAACATTGACAATAATTACCATCCAAATATAAACAAAGGGCATAATCGTAAGTTTTTTTAAATCAGTGGATGTATCAAAAGTGGCAGTGGAAGTATCAATTCCCTTTTTTTTAAAGCATAATATATAATTTCTTGGTCAAACAATAATTTTAGATGCTAAAGTAACGGTTCAAATGTATTTGGAGTTCTTAGTGAGCAAATAGATTAATGCTAAAAGGAGTGATAGATGTTTATTTGGAGTTCTTAGTAAGCACGTAAGATTAGTGTTAAAATGATGTTTTAAATTCAAATGTATGTAAGGATTATCAATCAATTATTTAATATGTTCAAAACTAGTCAGTAATTTTATTTTATAGTCTGAACTTTGAAGGACAAAGCCAAATTAATTTGTCAGGTGTTTGTGCAAATTTTACATAATCCTAGGGACCAATCAATTTTAAACTTCGTTTTACAGTCTAATGGTAAAACCTTTCAAAAGTCATTTATAGGCTACTGTAAGATTACATTACATCTTGGACTTTTCTTATTCTATAAAACCTTTAAAAAGCCATTTATAGGCTTTATCAAGGTAACAATTCCTCAATCTCAACTTCATATACACTAAATGTATCCTCCTTATTCTTCATCGTAAGGATTAATTCTAATAACTTTACCTTTCGTATATTAGTCTCTGTACTTGGTTGATTTCCAATCATTTTATAATCATGTACTAATCTTTGTAGTAATAGTAAACATACTTGCATAACAACCCATAACTATCCCTATGATGGATATACATACAATCATCACACAAATACCCCCACAATGGATATACTAACAGTCATCACTTGCAAGGTTCATTGTCATGCTTTAAATTTAGGGAATTTGCATAGCTTCGAGGTATCGCACGTCGCAAACTACATATTATAAGTCTTTTAGGGAATTTATCGATAAATGATAAATCGGCGTTTTGATATAAGGTTATTTAGGATAAACAACCGTAAGCAAATTTGTAGTAGGCATAACAAGGATCTCGTACATATACAGAACTCTGAAATCCAACTTTGTATAAAGAAGTTATGCTTATTCAAAGTTTCGTGATTAAAATGACACAGCTACGCGCGTCATAAAAGTGTATCGAAGATAGATTTCTTATTAGTCTAAGTAATCTAAACGAAAGTCATAGTGATCGTAAAATCAAGAGCGTACATATAGAGAATGCCCAAATCTGATTTCGTATGAGGAAGTTATGATTTTTTGAAGTTTCATGACAGTGCGGACACGGAAATCGAAATTCAAACCTGTTGATTGTTAGCCGAAATAATCTAAACGATAGTTGAAGATCTTGTGAATATGAGCCCATCAATATAAAGGCGATCGATAACGGACTTCGTACGAAAGAGTTATGAATTTTGCACGGACTTTAACAGTCTAAATTGGTCTAAATTTGAATTTTAGTTAGTGTGAGAAGTAGCTATTGAGACCTCAATGAAAGTTGTAGAGCTCATCTAGATTCTGAGGATATAAAGAACGTCGAAAACGAAGTTTGTATGTGAAATTTATGGTTGTTCGAAGATCTATGGGAATTTACTCGAACTAATGACATGGCAGCACCTAGTGGCGCCATATGGCATGGTCGATAACCCCTTCCTCCAAGAGACACAGTGACGTAGACCAAGGAGCAATTACACGTGTTACCATAGTTTGTTGACACGTGGCTACTTCTAGAAGGTGATGATGTGGATGAATCTGAGCGAGACATGTGGCGGAAGATGAATGGGCCAACTCCACTCTGAGGCGCGACACGCCTCTTGTCTGGGTGCAGCGCGCCCCTGTTCATCTTATATAAACCCTCAAATTTTAGCTTATTTCCTCACTAATTCACTCTCAAAACCTCTGGAATCCTTTCTGCACCCCTAACCCTGATACTCCCTAGTTCCCGACTAATTTAGTGAGACTCTAGAGAGTCTCGGAGCCCAGGGAAATAGGTCTTTCGGCTTCAGAGTTCTGCCCGCGCAATTTCCAGATTTTCGCTAAAATTTATGTAAGTTAAGATACACTTATATTATTTCAAGTGTAACTTATATTTACGTTCATAGTCGTTATTATGAACCTATAAATATGATTTATCAGTGATTCCACATCATTATACTAATTGATCCACTTATGATAATTATGTATGACCTAGATTTAATGAGGTGTTTAAAGTAGGATTTCTGTAACGCCTGTGTTTCCGGGCTTGCCATTTTTTGCAATGTAATAGTCTAGGTTAACCTTTGTAACCCGTTTTGAAATAATAGAAGTGTATTATTTGAGTATTATGTGTTTTGTGCTTAATTGCTTAATTATGTGGTTTGATTAATTAAGAATAAAAATAAGCGTCAAAATTTAAGTGTAAAATAAACTTGATATCTTTGGTTAATGTTGTAGTAGTTGAAACGAGGTTTCCGAAAATATATAGAACGCCCAAATCTGACTTCGTATGAGGAAGTTATGATTTATCGAAGTTTCGGCTTAGCGGTGTGCAGCCTGAAATACTCGATTTGAGATCGAGCGGGTTTTAGTCGAAACAATCTAAACGAGGATCGAAGGTCTCGTTGTTGGTATCGAAGCGATGAAAAGTTAGGCGAGAACGGACGTCAAACGAAGAAGTTATGAATTTATAACGAAGTTTTCTGTCCCGGCCTATTAAAAATAAATAATAAAAATAAAGTTAAAATTAGCCGACGGAGTCTAAACGAAAGTTGTAGAGCGTAGTCTCACCTTCGCGTGGATATAAAGAACATCGAAAACGGAGTTCGTATGAAGAAGATATGAATTTCCGAAGTTTATTAAATATTTTGTATTTAAATTTAATTGAAAAATCCGGTATTATCCGAGGACGAGTCATCGGACTCATCCGAAGTACGCCCCGCGTACTCGTGTATGCCCTGCGTACACCGAAGATGTCGACACTCGCAGCAAGTGGCTTTGGATGACGAACACAGTGATGAATTCGGACCAGTACGCCCCGCATACTGGCGTACGCCCCGCGTACTCCGAGGCTCCACCGTCCTATAAATAGGATGCGAGGGCAGCCGGTCTTTTGTTCATTTTCTCTCTTCTCTCTCCCGTTTTGCATCGTTTTGCGTGCCAGAAATACCCCGAAGCCCCGGTATTATTCTCGAGCCCCGAGGCAAGTCCCGAGATCCCGAAGATCCCGAGAAGTGCGGTTCCCGAGCCGAAGCTCTGCCCGCGAGAAGTTCGATTTTTGTGAAGATCTTCCAGATCTGCTAAGATTTACTACTTCTGCAAGTCGTAGTGCTGTCCGATCATCTTCTGATCAAGTGAGTGTATACTACCTTTCATAAACACAATAATAATACAAGTATGGTTTGAGTGTATTAAGTATATTGTTGTTTATATGTGTGAATGTGTATTCACTTTCTTCTATCTTATAGATCTGATTATTTCTCTATGAAATACGTGTTATGTGTGTGTGTGTCTCATCTGTTATGTGGAATATGTATTGATTAAAACATGCTATACAGGTTTTTAAACTATGTATAAAAATGTATATTTTTATCTACTAATATGTTGGGTAGAACATGGGTAGATAGTTGGTGTGTAATAAACAGATGAGAGGCCTCGTTGTTGTTTGATTTAGTCATCTAGCGGAGTTTAGATGACGACCACGGACTTTTCTAGACAGTCTTGTGGAAACATTAGCAGGTTCGCCACCTGTAGGTGTTAATGAACTTGGTTGTTCATTCGCTGTACTCCATCCCCCTCATGGTTGCCTTATTTGACTTATATTGCTGAGGAACCCCCGAAGCATGTGTTGTCGCCCCGATGAAATATTCTTAGACTAGGTCCCTTGTGTTAGTTATTTTAGGGACATAAAGTGAGAATAACGGGAATGGGTAATTGGGTTATTGTTGGTTGGTGGAAATTAAATATGATTATTTATTGTGGGTTGAAAACCCTATATGCTCACCAGGCTCCCAAGCCTGACCCACTAAGTTTTATTTGTATTACAGGAAGTGGCGCGAGGGCATAAGATGGATGAACCATCAAGTTGTTTTGTTTACAAGTCTGTATATGTATATATTTGTTGAATGACTTGTAATGTTATCGTTTATGCTTATTGGTCTGTATCGGAACATGACACCCCGAGTTTTGATTATATAATGAAAAATACATTTCTTTTATGAAATGCTTTGGTAAAAATTGTTTATCATGTTTTGTTTTTGGGAACAAATTCCGCAACTCTTTCAAATCAAAAGGATTTACTTTGAAAATATTTTAAAAGCATAAATGAAAATCGGTCTTTTCTGGCCGAGATTTTGGGGATGTCACAGTTGGTATCAGAGCATTAGTTTAAGCGAACTAGGAATTTGTAGGATTTCTAGACTTAAACTTAGAATGCTAAGTGGAATTTTGAGATGTGTGTTTGTTGTGTTTTAGACACGAGCACTAGTTTATTTTAGGAAAGTTTCCTAAAATGCTTTATGTGCTAAATGTTATATGTTGCCATATATGATATTATTTGTTCGGATCTATGGTCTGTTGCCGACCGGATCTAGAAACTTTATGTGTGTAGGATTCTAAGCGTGCGTCTACGATATTAGAACTAGCATGTAAACGTTTTCGGAGCGATAATGATGATTTGAATATCTATCGTGATTGAGGATCTAATTTCACCTTATTCGGTGTGTAGATCAAAATGGTGAGAACAATAAGTAGAGTTGGGAATGCTGATGAAAACAGGAATCAACCACCAGTGATTGAACAAGTACCTGTCGTAGCAGCAGCACCTGAGCCAATAACCATGGCTGGTGTGCAAATGATGATTCAGACAATGTTGGATCGTCAGATGGATGAAACTAGGCGGTTGCTTCAACAGAATCATGAAGAATTGTCAATTCGTGTGGAAGAGCCTGAATTAAATGAAGGGCACTCGGAAGGTGGAAACTTCAGTGGGTCTATTGGTCAAGCCAACCCACCGATAGTTAGGTAAAACAACCATGATGGAAGGAATGATGGAATGGGATGCAAGTACAAAGACTTTCTAACTTGCAAACCATCGACCTTCAATGGAAAGGAGGATCCAATTGGAGTTATGGATTGGATCTTCGAAATAGAGTTAGCCTTCATGACTTGTGGTTGCAGAGGCAAGTTACAGACTATCTATGCAGTGCGTCAGTTTCGAGGTGGAGCCATTCGTTGGTGGAACACTCTAGGGAAGACGTTGAGCCCTAATGAGCCACTACAATTGACATGGGCAGAGTTCTTGGTGCAGTTCAAGCGCAGATTCTGCTCGGCTCAAAATTTGTTGGAGTTGGAGAACAAGTTCCTGACATTGACGAAAGGCAGCATGTCAGTTGATGAATACACCAATAGCTTCACCGATAAGATGGAGTTTGCCTTGCGTATCGTCCCACACGAGTTGACAAAGGTGGACTGGTATGCGAAGGGACTCCCATGGGAGTATGAGGTGGCAGTACGTCAAGCACATACTATAGAGGCGGCTATCTGGGCTGCTAAGTCTGTTCAGAACATGATTAAGGGAAGAACCACCGACAAGGTTGAGGTGGGTGAGAAGAGAAAGTTTGAGGGAACATCTGGTTCCGGTAAGAAAAGCAAGTTTTCGAAATCCGATTCGAAAAAGTTTGGAGGAAAGGGAGGCGAAGCAAAGTGGTGTGATAAGTGTAAGAAAAAGCACTTTGGGAAATGTAGCGAGGATGTAACCTGCTACAAGTGTGGAAAGGTTGAACATTTTGCCAATGAGTGTCCGAACAACAAAAGGATGTGTTTTGGTTGTAATGAAGAGGGGCATATTTTGAAAGACTGTCCGAAGAAGAAGGAGGCAGCTAGGCCCAACATTCCACCAAAGCCGAAGGCGAGAGCCTTCCAGATGACACTTGAGGCCGCGAAAGATGAAGTTGATGTCGCTTCAGGTACCTTTCTCGTTAACGAATTACCTGCTCAAATTTTGTTTGATTCTGGAGCCAACTACTCCTTTATTTCGCATGAGTTTGGTAGAAAGCTAGCTTTGCCTGTTGATAGACTATATAATGCTTTATTAGTCGAAGTTGCTAATGGCAAGTTTGTACCTGTTAGCCATCGTATGAGAAACATCTTAATCGACCTTAATGGGAATAAGTTTCACGAGGAATTATTGCCTATCGAACTTAATGGTTTCGACATCGTGTTGGGAATGGATTGGCTTAGCGCCAATGATGTTGAGATTTTGTGCAAGAAGAAGATAGTTAAAGTAAACCCGCCTGGGAAGGATTCATTTATGGTGTATGGGGACAAACGCAGAGTGAATTCTGGAATCATTTCTTTAATGAAAGCCAGAAAGTGTTTGACCAAGGGATGTACATCATATTTAGCATTCGTGATCGATGCTAAGAAGGAAAAGAAGGTGATGCAGAGTATTCCAGTGGTGTGTGATTATCCGGAAGTGTTTCCCGAAGATCTTCCTGGATTACCACCTGATAGACAAGTAGAGTTCAGAATAGACTTGTTACCAGGAACCGCACCAATAGCAAAAGCACCTTACCGATTAGCACCGACGAAGATGAAGGAGCTGATGATGCAACTTCAGGAGTTATTGGACAAAGGTTTCATTAGACATAGTTGATCGCCCTGGGGAGCTCTGGTGTTATTCGTGAAGAAGAAAGATGGAAGTATGAGAATGTGCATCGATTACAGAGAGCTGAACAAGGCAACAATAAAGAATAGATATCCGTTGCCGAGGATTGATGACCTATTTGATCAATTGCAAGGTTCGAGCTATTTCTCGAAGATCGATCTAAGGTCAGGATATCATCAGCTAAAAGTAAGAGAGCAAGATATAGAGAAGACTGCATTCAGAACTAGATATGGACACTACGAGTTCTTGGTTATGTCGTTTGGACTTACCAATGCTCCGGCAACATTCATGGATTTAATGAATAGGGTTTGTAATCCTTTCCTTGATAAATCCGTGATAGTGTTCATAGACGACATTCTGATTTACTCGAAAAGCCAAGAGGAGCATGGCAGACACTTGCGAGAAGTGTTAGAAGTTTTGAAGCAGGAGAAGGTGTATGCAAAGTTCTCTAAGTGTGATTTTTGGATTCGTGAAGTCCAATTCTTGGGTCACGTGGTCAACCAAGAAGGGATAATGGTTGATCCAGCAAAGATTGAAGCTGTGATGAAGTGGGAACAACCGAAAAGTCCCAAGGAGGTCCGAAGCTTTTTAGGATTAGCCGGATATTACCGAAGGTTTACCTAAGGCTTTTCTTCGATTGCTACTCCATTAACAGCTTTGACCCACAAAGGAGCTACTTATGCAAGAGTGATAAGCATAAAGAAGCATTCGAGAAGCTAAAGAAGAAGCTATGCGAGGCACCGATACTTTCTTTACCCGATGGAGTTGAAGACTTCTTTGTTTATAGCGATGCGTCTGGGGTTGGATTGGGTTGTGTTTTAACCCAAAGAGAAAAGGTGATAGCATATGCGTCTCGATAGCTGAAGGAGCATGAAAAGAATTACCCGACTCATGATTTGGAGTTGGCAGCGGTAGTTTTCGCACTGAAAATATGGAGGCATTACCTCTATGGCACGAAGTGCAAACTTTTCACTAATCATAAGAGTCTCCAATATCTCTTTAATCAGAAAGAATTGAATATGAGGCAACGACGCTGGCTAGAGTTACTCAAGGACTACGACTGTGAGATACTTTACCACCCCGGTAAAGCTAATGTTGTTGCTGATGCTCTCAGTCGGAAAGTCAATCTTGAAAGGAAAAGGCCAAGAGCGTTGAGAATTGAAGTTGTCTCGACTATTTTGGAAAGTATAAAGAAAGCTCAAAGCGAAGCTTCTGAGAAGAATGACCGAAAGGAGGAACGTTTGGGCAAAACGTTGGTGTTCGGTGTAAACAGTCATGGACTGAAGGTGTTCCAAGATCGGATTTGGATACCTAAGACAGGAGGAGTCAGAGATCTTCTGATGGAAGAATCTCACAAGACCATGTACTCGATTCATCCTGGTAGCACTAAAATGTATAGGGACCTAAAACCCTACTACTGGTGGCCGACGATGAAGCTTGATGTTGCAAAGTATGTGGCTGAGTGTGACACTTGTGCGAGAGTCAAGACACAACATCAGAAACCGTATGGGAGTTTAGAACCATTGCCTGTGCCTATGGGTAAGTGGGAAGACATTGCTATGGATTTTGTCACTAAACTGCCCAGAACAAAGAATGGTCACGAAATGATTTGGGTGGTCGTTGATCGACTCACTAAGAGTGCGCATTTCATAGCAGCCAAGGAGAAATGGTCTATGGAAAAGCTTGCGAATTCTTACGTGAGGGAAATTGTGAGGCTTCACGGTGTTTCGTTAACGATTGTATCGGATCGTGATAGCCGTTTCACCTCAAGGTTTTGGAAAAGTCTACAAGAGGAAATGGGTACCAAGTTATGTTTAAGTACAACTTACCATCCGCAGACTGATGGTCAGAGGGAAAGAACAATACAAACACTTGAAGATATGCTAAGAGCATGTACCCTGGAATTCCTAGGTCATTGGGATGAACATTTACCATTGGTAGAATTTTCCTACAATAATAGTTTTCATTCAAGCATTAAGATGGCACCTTATCAAGCTTTGTATGGACAGAAGTGTCGTACGCCGTCTTGTTGGCTTGAGGCTGGGGAAAAGCAGTTTATGGGATCGGAGATGGTCCATCAAACTGCTGAAAAGTTGAAAATAATTAGAGAAAGAATGTTAGCAGCTCAAGATCGTCAAAAGAGCTATGCTGACAAGAAGCGAAGACCGATGACTTTTGAAATTTGAGATTCGGTTTTGCTTAAAGTCACGCCGTGGAAGGGACTTATAAGATTTGGTAAAAGGGGAAAGTTGAGTCCAAGGTTTATTGGACCGTTTAAAGTTCTTCAGAGGGTTGGGAACCAAGCTTACAAGCTCGAATTACCCGAAGAACTGAATGGAATTCACAACACTTTTCATGTGTGTTATTTGAGGAAGTTCACGGGAGAAGTTCCCGATATAATTCCAATTTCTGAATTGAGAATTGATGAGAACAAAAGGTTGATTGAAGAACCAGAGGCAATTATTGACCGAAAGACTAAGAAGTTGCGACGCAAAATGGTTGGGTTAGTGCTTGTCCAATGGAAACACACGAATGGGCCGAATCTCACCTGGGAGATGGAGAGTGACATGTTGAGTCGCTATCCGCATTTGTTTGCTGATGTGTGATTCCGGGGACGGAATCATTCTAAGGTGGAGAGAATTGTTACGCCTGTCTTTCCGGGCTTGCCATTTTTAGCAATGTAATAGTCTAGGTTAACCTTTGTAACCCGTTTTGAAATAATAGAAGTGTATTATTTGAGTATTATGTGTTTTGTGCTTAATTGCTTAATTATGTGGTTTGATTAATTAAGAATAAAAATAAGCGTCAAAATTTAAGTGTAAAATAAACTTGATATCTTTGGTTAATGTTGTAGTAGTTGAAACGAGGTTTCCGAAAATATATAGAACGCCCAAATCTGACTTCGTATGAGGAAGTTATGATTTATCGAAGTTTCGGCTTAGCGGTGTGCAGCCTGAAATACTCGATTTGAGATCGAGCGGGTTTTAGTCGAAACAATCTAAACGAGGATCGAAGGTCTCGTTGTTGGTATCGAAGCGATGAAAAGTTAGGCGAGAACGGACGTCAAACGAAGAAGTTATGAATTTATAACGAAGTTTTCTGTCCCGGCCTATTAAAAATAAATAATAAAAATAAAGTTAAAATTAGCCGACGGAGTCTAAACGAAAGTTGTAGAGCGTAGTCTCACCTTCGCGTGGATATAAAGAACGTCGAAAACGGAGTTCGTATGAAGAAGATATGAATTTCCGAAGTTTATTAAATATTTTGTATTTAAATTTAATTGAAAAATCCGGTATTATCCGAGGACGAGTCATCGGACTCATCCGAAGTACGCCCCGCGCACTCTTGTACGCCCCGCGTACACCGAAGATGTCGACACTCGCAGCAAGTGGCTTCGGATGACGAACGCAGTGACGAATTCGGACCAGTACGTCCCGCGTACTCCGAGGCTCCACCGTCCTATAAATAGGATGCGTGGGCAGCCGGTTCTTTTGTTCATTTTCTCTCTTCTCTCTCCCGTTTTGCATCGTTTTGCGTGCCAGAAATACCCCGAAGCCCCGGTATTATTCTCGAGCCCCGAGGCAAGTCCCGAGATCCCGAAGATCCCGAGAAGTGCGGTTCCCGAGCCGAAGCTCTGCCCGCGAGAAGTTCGATTTTCGTGAAGATCTTCCAGATCTGCTGAGATTTACTACTTCTGCAAGTCGTAGTGCTGTCCGATCATCTTCTGGTCAAGTGAGTGTATACTACCTTTCATAAACACAATAATAATACAAGTATGGTTTGAGTGTATTAAGTATATTGTTGTTTATATGTGTGAATGTGTATTCACTTTCTTCTATCTTATAGATCTGATTATTTCTCTATGAAATATGTGTTATGTGTGTGTGTGTGTCTCATCTGTTATGTGGAATATGTATTGATTAAAACATGCTATACAGGTTTTTAAACTATGTATAAAAATGTATATTTTTATCTACTAATATGTTGGGTAGAACATGGGTAGATAGTTGGTGTGTAATAAACAGATGAGAGGCCTCGTTGTTGTTTGATTTAGTCATCTAGCGGAGTTTAGATGACGACCACAGACTTTTCTAGACAGTCTTGTGGAAACATTAGCAGGTTCGCCACCTGTAGGTGTTAATGAACTTGGCTGTTCATTCGCTGTACTCCATCCCCCTCATGGTTGCGTTATTTGACTTATATTGCTGAGGAACCCCCGAAGCATGTGTTGTCGCCCCGATGAAATATTCTTAGACTAGGTCCATTGTGTTAGTTATTTTAGGGACATAAAGTGAGAATAACGGGAATGGGTAATTGGGTTATTGTTGGTTGGTGGAAATTAAATATGATTATTTATTGTGGGTTGAAAACCCTATATGCTCACCAGGCTCCCAAGCCTGACCCACTAAGTTTTATTTGTATTACAGGAAGTGGCGCGAGGGCATAAGATGGATGAACCATCAAGTTGTTTTGTTTACAAGTCTGTATATGTATATATTTGTTGAATGACTTGTAATGTTATCGTTTATGCTTATTGGTCTGTATCGGAACATGACACCCCGAGTTTTGATTATATAATGAAAAATACATTTCTTTTATGAAATGCTTTGGTAAAAATTGTTTATCATGTTTTGTTTTTGGGAACAAATTCCGCAACTCTTTCAAATCAAAAGGATTTACTCTGAAAATATTTTAAAAGCATAAATGAAAATCGGTCTTTTCTGGGCGAGATTTTGGGGATGTCACAATTTCCCAACAGTATACTATGTATACCAAATGGACCCTACCTCTGATATGATCCTACTTGGTAATTCCTTACTTGATAGATATTGATGTGGACATTAGGATTAGTGAGGAATCTAGACTATCATTAGTCACTAGGAATATAAGACTAAGACTTAGTGACATTTGTACCTAGGGAACAACAAAGGAAAAGTCAAGTTGAGAGGCGAAGCATTGTCGAATTCACCAATCCTCAACTTTTATCAAGTGAGTTCATAGTTATTTTCATCTTACATATAGATATGAAGTATTTAGATAATTGAATACTGCTTATTATCTGTGATCAAGATGTTCTATGTTAGATGACTTAATACGAGATGATTTTTACTTAACTATATATATATATATATATATATATATATATATATATATATATTCATACCTATAATATATTGGATAGTAATGTGTAACGCCTGTGTTTCCGGGCTTGCCGTTTTTAGCAATGTAATAGTCTAGGTTAACTTTTGTAACCCGTTTTGAAATAATAGAAGTATATTATTTGAGTATTATGTGTTTTGTGCCTAATTGCTTAATTATGTGGTTTGATTAATTAAGAATAAAAATAAGCGTAAAAATTAAAGTATGAGATAAGTCCGATATCTTTACATAAAGTTGTAGTGGTCGAAATGAGGTTTCCGAATATATAAGGAATGCCGAAATCCGAGTTATAACGAAGAAGTTATGACCTGTCGAAGTTTCGCGACAGAACCGGCACGACCCAGCGCGACGTAAATAGTGAATTTAAGGTAGAGAGATAACTATCCTTAGTGATCTAAATGAGAATTGAAGATCTCATCGATAGTAGTGCAACGACGGAAAGACGGACGGAATCGGAGTTCAGATGAAGGAGTTATGAATTTCGAACAGAGTTTTCCTGTCCCGGCCTACTAAAGATAATATATAAGTAATATACTTATAATATATTAAAAATAAAGTAAAAATTAGCCAATGGAGTCTAAACAAGAGTTGTAGAGCATAATCTCACCTTCGCGGCGATATAAAAAACGTCGAAAACGGAGTTCGTATGCGAAAGTTATGAATTTCTGAAGTTCGGGGCGCAAAACCCCAAAACTGTCAGATGCCACGACGTGGCAAGCAGTGCCACGACGTGGCAAGTGTCCTGTCACCTCCGGAAGGCCCCCAGATGCAACTTGGGATGACGCATGCAGTGACGACCAAGCCCACGACGTGGAACAAGGTTGCCACGATGTGGCAAGGGCCAAATTTGCCCTATAAATAGATTTGAAGGGCCAGCCGTTTATGGTTGCTATTTTCTCTCTTCTCTCTCCCGTTTTACATCGTTTTGCGTGCCAGAAGTACCCCGAAGCCCCGGTAAGATCCCGGAGACCCAAAGCAAGTCCCGAGATCCCGAAGATCCCGAGAAGTGCGGTTCCCGAGTCGAAGCTCTGCCCGCGAGAAGTTCGATTTTTGTAGAGATCTTCCAGATCTGCTGAGGATTACTACTTCTGCAAGTCGTAGTGCTGTCCGATCATCTTCTGATCAAGTGAGTGTATACTACCTTTCATAAACACGATAATAATACAAGTGCGGTTTGAGTGTATTAAGTAAATTGTGGTTTATATGTGTGTGGGTGCAGTTACTTTCTTCTAACAAGTAACTATGAAGTATTTTATGCGATATACTTGCTATGTGTATATTTTGTGATTGTATGCGTGAATGGATATTCACTTTATTCCATCTCATAGATCTGAATTGCTTTCTATGAAATACGTGTTATGTGGTATGCCTCATCTGTTATATGGAATATATATATTGAATGAAAATGATATACAGGTTTTAAACTATGTATGAAAATATATTCTTATCTACTAATATGTTGGGTAGAACATGGGTAGATAGTTGGTGTGTAATAAACAGATGAGAGGCCTCGATGTTGTTGTTGTTGATCTAGTTATTCAGCGGAGTATGGATAACGACCACGGACTCTTTCTAGACAGTCCAGTGGAACGCTAGCAGGTTCATAACCTGTAGGTGTTGTGAACGATGTGTTCACCGGTGTACTCTATCCCCCTCATGGTTGCCTTTAGGATATCTATTGTTGAGGAAACCCCTTCGCAGTGATGTCCGTCCCGATGAAAATCCTAGATTAGGTCCCTTGAGATAGTTGTTGTTTTAGGGACGTAAAGTGAGGATAACGGTAATGGGTAATCGGGATAGTGATTGGTTGGTGAAATTAAATATAACTTATTTATTGTGGGTTGAAAACCCTATATGCTCACCAGGCTCCCAAGCCTGACCCACTCAGTTTTATTTGTATTACAGGAAGTGACACAAGGGCGTAAGATGGATGGATCATCTTGTTGTTTTGTTTACAAGTCTGTATATGTATATATTTGTTGAATGACTTGTAATGTTTATCGTTTATGCTTTATGGTCTGTATCGGAACATGACATCCCGAGTTTTGATTATATAATGAAATGCATCTCTTGATGAAATGCTTTGATAAATATTATTTTATCATGTTTTGTTTTGGGAACAAATTCCGCAACTCTTTCAAATCAAAAGGATTTACTCTGAAATTATTTAAAAGCATAAATGAAAATCGGTCTTTTCTGGCCGAGATTTTGGGGATGTCACAGTTGGTATCAGAGCATTAGTTTAAGCGAACTAGGAATTTGTAGGATTTCTAGACTTAAACTTAGAATGCTAAATGGAATGTTGAGATGTGTGTCTGTTGGATTTTAGACACGAGCACTAGTTTATTTTAGGAAAATTGCCTAAAATGCTTTATGTGCTAAATGTTATATGTTGCCATATATGATATTATTTGTTTGGATCTACGGTTTGTTGCCAACCGGATCTGAAGGTTTATGTGTTTAGGATTCTAAGCGTATGTATACGATATTAGAACTAGCATGTAATCGTTTGGAGTAATAAGGTGAAATTATTCGGTGTGTAGATCAAAAATGGTGAGAACAAGGAGTGGCGTTGGAAACGCGGATGAAAACAGGAATCAACCGCCAGTGATTGAGCAGATACCTGTTGTAGCAGCAGCACCAGAACCAATAACAATGGCTGCGGTGCAAGCCATGATTCGGGCTATGCTAGCCGAACAAAGGGAGGAGATGCGACAAATGTTGCATAATAATAGGGATGAACCTATCATACCTATTGAGGAACCCGAATTGATTCCTGAGCAATCGGAGGAAGGGAACAATAGTCGCATGATGAGTCAAGTTGGGACTCAAGGGGAACGAAGGAACGATCCGGAAAGGAGAAACAACAAGGATGGGCGAATGTACAAGAACTTCTTGGGCGCCAAGCCGCCAAGTCTTTCTGGGAGCCCAAAGCCTGTTGAGATAATGGATTGGATCTCCGAAATGGAGATGGTATTTGAAAGTTGCGACTGTAGCAACAAGCAGAAGACTGTCTTTGCAGTTAGACAACTGAAGACTGGAGTCTTGAGTTGGTGGAAGTTGTTGGCAGATACTATGCCACGAGGAGAAGCCCTGAAAATGTCATGGGAGGAGTTCTTGGAACAGCTGAGGGTGCAGTATTGTTCAGAGATAGATCTGATTGATCTGAACAATGAGTTCCAAAACTTGAAGAAGGGGAAGATGAGCATAGATGACTATGCTACTGCATTTACTGAGAAGATGAAGTTGTTTCCGTACCTAGTGCCAACGGAACTCTCCAAGATTGAGAGGTTTGCTAATGGACTGCCTGCCGACTTTGGTCCGACAGTCAAAATGGCAACCACTCTGAAAACGGTTGTTCGTGCAGCTAAGAATGTGGAGGCCCAGCAGAAGGAAAAGGGTCTGGAAAGAATAGATGTTGGTGAAAAGAGGAAGTTCGATGGAACTTCAGGGTCCAACAAGAAAAACAAGTTCTCGAAGTCTGGTTCGAGGGGAGGTGGAGGTGAAGCGAAATGGTGCGACAAATGTAAGAAGAAGCATCATGGAAAATGTGAGGTGGCGAACACATGCTACAAGTGTGGAAAGCCAGGGCACTATGCCAATGAGTGTACCCTCACAAAGAAAGTTTGCTATGGTTGTGGTGAGGAGGGTCATATGTCGAGAGACTGCCAGAAGAAGAAGGAGGCAGCTAAACCCAACATTCCGCCAAAGCCAAAGGCGAGAGCATTCCAGATGACACTGGAAGCTGCTAAAGATGAAGCTAATGTCGCTTCAGGTACCTTTCTCGTTAATGAATTGCCTGCCCAAATTTTATTTGATTCTGGAGCCAACTACTCCTTTATATCGCATGAATTTGGTAGAAAGCTAGCTTTGCCTGTTGTTAGACTAGATAATGCCTTATTAGTCGAAGTTGCTAGTGGCAAGTTTGTACCTGTTAGCTATCGCATGAAAAACATCTTCATTGATCTGAATGGGAATAAGTTCCACGAGGAATTATTGCCTATCGAACTTAATGGTTTCGACATCGTATTGGGAATGGATTGGCTTAGCGCCAACGACGCCGAAATTTTATGCAAGAAGAAAATAGTCAAAGTAAACCCGCCTGGGAAAGATTCGTTTATGGTGTATGGAGATAAACGTAGAGTGAATTCTGGAATCATTTCATTGATGAAAGCCAGAAAATGTTTGACCAAGGGGTGTACATCATATTTAGCATTCGTGATTGATGCTAAGAAGGAAAAGAAGGTGATGCAGAATATTCCAGTGGTGTGTGATTATCCGGAAGTATTTCCCGAAGATCTTCCTGGATTACCGCCTGATCGACAAGTGGAATTCCGTATTGACTTGTTGCCAGGAACGACGCCAATTGCAAAAGCACCTTATCGATTAGCACCGAAGGAGATGAAGGAGCTAATGATGCAACTTCAGGAGTTATTGGACAAAGGTTTCATAAGACCTAGTTCATCACCCTGGGGAGCTCCGGTGTTATTTGTGAAGAAGAAAGATGGAAGTATGAGAATGTGCATTGATTACCGAGAGCTGAATAAGGCAACAATAAAGAATAGATATCCGTTGCCAAGGATTGATGACCTGTTTGATCAATTGCAAGGTTCGAACTATTTCTCGAAGATCGACCTAAGGTCAGGATATCATCAGCTGAAAGTAAGAGAGCAGGATATAGAGAAGACTGCATTCAGAACTAGATATGGACACTACGAGTTCTTGGTTATGTCGTTTGGACTAACCAATGCTCCTGCAGCATTCATGGATTTAATGAATAGGGTTTGTAATCCTTTCCTTGATAAATCCATGATAGTGTTCATAGACGACATTCTGATTTACTCGAAAAGCCAAGAGGAGCATGGCAGACACTTGCGAGAAGTGTTGGAAGTTTTGAAGAAGGAGAAGCTGTATGCAAAGTTCTCCAAATGTGATTTTTGGATTCATGAAGTCCAATTCTTGGGTCACGTGGTCAACCAAGAAGGGATAATGGTTGATCCAGCAAAGATTGAAGCTGTAACGAAGTGGGAACAACCGAAAAGTCCCACGGAGATCCGAAGCTTTTTAGGATTAGCCGGGTATTACCGAAGGTTTATCCAAGGCTTTTCTTCGATCGCTAGTCCGTTGACAGCTTTAACCCACAAAGGAGCTACTTATGCTTGGAATGAGAAGCATAAAGAAGCATTCGAGAAGCTAAAGAAGAAGCTATGCGAGGCACCGATACTTTCTCTACCCGATGGAGTTGAAGACTTCGCTGTCTATAGCGATGCGTCTGGTGTTGGTTTGGGTTGTGTTTTGACCCAAAGAGAAAAGGTGATAGCATATGTGTCTCGACAGCTGAAAGAGCATGAAAAGAATTACCCGACTCATGATTTGGAGTTGGCAGCGGTAGTTTTCGCTCTGAAAATATGGAGGCATTACCTCTATGGCATGAAGTGCAAACTTTTCACTGATCATAAGAGTCTCCAATATCTCTTTAATCAGAAGGAATTGAATATGAGGCAACGACGCTGGCTGGAATTACTTAAAGACTATGACTGTGAGATACTTTACCACCCCGGTAAAGCTAATGTTGTTGCTCATGCTCTCAGTCGGAAAGTCAATCTTGAAAGGAAAAGGCCTAGAGCGTTGAGAATTGAAGTTGTCTCGACTATTTTGGAAAGTATAAAGAAAGCTCAGAGCGAAGCTTCTGAGAAGAATGACAGAAAGGAGGAACGTTTGGGCAAAACGTTGGTGTTCGGTGTAAACAGTCATGGACTGAAGGTGTTCCAAGATCGGATTTGGAAACCTAAGACAGGAGGAGTCAGAGATCTTCTGATGGAAGAAGCTCACAAGACCATGTACTCGATTCATCCGGGTAGCACTAAAATGTATAGGGACCTGAAACCCTACTACTGGTGGCCAACGATGAAGCTTGATGTTGCAAAGTATGTGGCCGAGTGTGTGACTTGTGCGAGAGTCAAGACACAACATCAGAAACCGTACGGGAGTTTAGAACCTTTGCCTGTGCCTATGGGTAAGTGGGAAGACATTGCTATGGATTTTGTCACTAAACTGCCCAGAACAAAGAATGGTCACGACATGATTTGGGTGGTCGTTGATCGATTCACTAAGAGTGCGCATTTTGATAGCGGCCAAGGAGAAATGGTCTATGGAAAAGCTTGCGAATTCTTACGTGAAGGAAATTGTGAGGCTTCACGGTGTTCCGTTAACGATTGTGTCGGATCGTGATAGCCGTTTCACCTCACGATTTTGGAAAAGTCTACAAGAGGAATTGGGTACCAAGTTGTGTTTAAGTACAGCTTACCATCCGCAGACTGATGGTCAGAGCGAACGAACGATACAAACACTTGAAGATATGCTGAGAGCATGTACTCTGGAATTCCTAGGTAATTGGGATGAACATTTACCGTTGGTAGAATTTTCCTATAATAATAGTTTCCACTCGAGCATTAAGATGGCACCTTACTAAGCTTTGTATGGACAGAAGTGTCGTACGCCGTCTTGTTGGCTTGAGGCTAGGGAAAAGCAGTTTATGGGACCGGAGATGGTTCATCAAACTACTGAAAAGTTGAAAATAATTAGGGAAAGAATGTTAGCAGCTTAGGATCGTCAAAAGAGCTATGCTGACAAGAAGCGAAGACCGACGACTTTTGAGGTTGGGGATTCGGTTTTGCTTAAGGTCTCGCCGTGGAAGGGACTTATAAGATTTGGTAAAAGGGGAAAGTTGAGTCCAAGGTTTATTGGACCGTTTAAAGTTCTTCAGAGGATTGGGAACCAAGCTTACAAGCTCGAATTACCAGAAGAACTGAATGGAATTCATAACACTTTTCATGTGTGTTATTTGAGGAAGTTCACGGGAGAAGTTCCTGACATAATTCCAATCTCTGAATTGAGAATTGATGAGAACAAAAGGTTGATTGAAGAACCAGAGGCAATTGTTGACCGAAAGACTAAGAAATTGCGACGCAAGATGGTTGGATTAGTGCTTGTCCGATGGAAACACACGAATGGGCCGAATCTCACCTGGGAGACGGAGAGTGACATGATGGGTCGCTATCCGCATTTGTTTGTTGATGTGTGATTCCGGGGACGGAATCATTCTAAGGTGGAGAGAATTGTAACGCCTGTGTTTCCGGGCTTGCCATTTTTAGCAATGTAATAGTCTAGGTTAACTTTTGTAACCCGTTTTGAAATAATAGAAGTATATTATTTGAGTATTATGTGTTTTGTGCCTAATTGCTTAATTATGTGGTTTGATTAATTAAGAATAAAAATAAGCGTCAAAATTAAAGTATGAGATAAGTCCGATATCTTTACATAAAGTTGTAGTGGTCGAAATGAGGTTTCCGAATATATAAGGAATGCCGAAATCCGAGTTATAACGAAGAAGTTATGACCTGTCGAAGTTTCGCGACAGAACCGGCACGACCCAGCGCGACGTAAATAGTGAATTTAAGGTAGAGAGATAACTATCCTTAGTGATCTAAATGAGAATTGAAGATCTCATCGATAGTAGTGCAACGACGGAAAGACGGACGGAATCGGAGTTCAGATGAAGGAGTTATGAATTTCGAACGGAGTTTTCCTGTCCCGGCCTACTAAAGATAATATATAAGTAATATACTTATAATATATTAAAAATAAAGTAAAAATTAGCCAATGGAGTCTAAACAAGAGTTGTAGAGCATAATCTCACCTTCGCGGCGATATAAAAAACGTCGAAAACGGAGTTCGTATGCGAAAGTTATGAATTTCTGAAGTTCGGGGCGCAAAACCCCAAAACTGTCAGATGCCACGACGTGGCAAGCAGTGCCACGACGTGGCAAGTGTCCTGTCACCTCCGGAAGGCCCCCAGATGCAACTTGGGATGACGCATGCAGTGACGACCAAGCCCACGACGTGGAACAAGGTTGCCACGACGTGGCAAGGGCCAAATTTGCCCTATAAATAGATTTGAAGGGCCAGCCGTTTATGGTTGCTATTTTCTCTCTTCTCTCTCCCGTTTTACATCGTTTTGCGTGCCAGAAGTACCCCGAAGCCCCGGTAAGATCCCGGAGACCCAAAGCAAGTCCCGATATCCCGAAGATCCCGAGAAGTGCGGTTCCCGAGTCGAAGCTCTGCCCGCGAGAAGTTCGATTTTTGTAGAGATCTTCCAGATCTGCTGAGGATTACTACTTCTGCAAGTCGTAGTGCTGTCCGATCATCTTCTGATCAAGTGAGTGTATACTACCTTTCATAAACACGATAATAATACAAGTGCGGTTTGAGTGTATTAAGTAAATTGTGGTTTATATGTGTGTGGGTGCAGTTACTTTCTTCTAACAAGTAACTATGAAGTATTTTATGCGATATACTTGCTATGTGTATATTTTGTGATTGTATGCGTGAATGGACAATGTTCTATGGTTAGTTTATGTACATCATACACATATCAAATATAATAACAAACAATTTTTTGTTTTTTCTAAGGCAACTTTTATATAACCAAAATGTATGAAAAATAGTTATATATAAAAATAAACAATTTTAACCAAGAAGTTGCCAAAGAAGACAAATATGAATTTTTCTTAACCAAAAGAAATCAGTGCTTGTTTTCCAAAAACCATAGATTATCAAACATAAAAAATCATTCTAACGTATAAAAGATGGCTCTGATAACATTGATGGGTTTTGATACAAACTATAAGTTTGTTTTTCACAAAAAACCGGCAACGGAAGTCTTTAAAAATAACAAGTTTATTTTTAGTTTATAACAAAACAAAACCATCATGGATCCATTTATAGAGGTTAAAATGAATTAAAAACAACCAAAGAGTTTTTAGAATGACAACCTTTGAAGCCTTTGAATCCATTTGGTTTTGGGGTGTTGATGAAGATACCAAAAATCAAAGAATATGATTTCTCTATGTGTATCCACCATCAAGAGTAAGGCACTTGGAATGCTAGTTCCTTCTTGTATTCTTCAGTGTCTTAAGCCTTTAAGTGCTTAACGCAAATAATCACTAAAGGAGACAAGTCAAGAAGGCTTCTAATCTTGCAACAATCTTCAAAAGACAACAAGACGAGGAAGAGAGAAGAGAATTTCAGCCTTGAGAGAAAGAGTAGAAGAAACTAGTGAAAATACTAGCTAAAAACTCATGCAAAACACTATCTTATATACCCATACAAAAGTAAGAGATTTACATTAAAATACTCTAAAGTAATGGTAGCCTTTAGAAACATAGGGAGACAAAGCATGGAGGTTGATAAGAAACCTCCACATTTCTTTATTAATTTCGGCCATACCTCTTGAAAAGAGAAGAGTTCTTTAATTTTTATAAACTCAAAGTTTATAAAATATAAACTTTGTCTTTAGGTAAAAGACAAAAGAATTCAACTAGTCCAAAAGGTTGTGCATGACTTATTAATTCATACCATATGAAATAATAACTAGTTATACTCTCTTATAATTATTATTTTCACAAACAATAATTATTCCCTAATTAAATGCAAGAATTTATATTTTTTATTACTAATCATATTAATAATAAATATACAAAATGTGTCATATTAATAAAGGTGTGACCCTAAAGGATCATATATTATTATCAATGTCACTCAATAATGATTCTTGGGCATATATATTCAACAGTTCTATTCTAGAGTGACAATAGGAGAAGTGACACCAAGAGGAGTATGTGAAGTTTCCTAAAATTGATATTCACTGGAATTCTATCCCTGAATATTGGTTTTAGGAAAATATGGTTGATTTTCATAAAATGTAACATCCATGGTCGTATATATTTTTCGAATGAGAGGAGAGTAGCATTTATAGCCCTTTTGATGAGAAGAATACCCAAGAAATACACTTTTGAGTGATTGAGGGCCTAATTTTGACCGTTGTTTCTGAATATGGAAAAAGCTTGTACAACCAAATATTTTCAGTGGAAGGTCTGATGTTAATGAAAGAATGTGAGGATGTGATTTTGAGAGAATATCTCGAGGAGCTTGAAATTGTAATACTCAACTAGGAATCATATTTATGAGATATATGGTAGTGATCAAGGCTTATCCCCAAAGATATTTTGGCACATTATTTGTAAACATGATGGCCCGTGATACTTCAAGAAGGTATCGGTTTTTCCGGTTGGCTACCCCATTTTGTTGGGGTGTGTCAACACAAGAACTTGTGTGAACAAATACCTTTTTCGGCAAGATAATGTCCAATGAGAGTATTGAAATAGTCTCGAGCATTATTAATTTTCAAGACTAGAATTTTTGAATGAAATTGAGTAAGAATCAAGTTGTAGGATAACTGAAAAATGGTAAAGGTTTCAGATTTTTCCTTTATTAGGTATATCCAAGTCATTATTGTGTGGTCATCGGTAAAGGTGATGAACCACCGGGCCTTATTTAGATTTTTAACTCTAGAGGGTCCCCACATGTCACTATGGATTAACAAGAATGGTTTTGAAGGCTTATAACCAATTGTAGGATAAACATTTCGAGTATGTTTAGCAAATTGACAAATCTCACATTTATAAAATTATGGATTTTTATTTATAAATAACTTAGGAAACAATTTGGCTAAGTACATAAAATTTGTATGACCTAGGAAGAAGTGCCATAACATGGCTTTATTTTATATAGAAGACACGGAAAAAGATGTTGAATTAGAGACGAAAGAAGAATTTGTGCTAGACTTGAAGCCACGGTGAGGGGTTTCTTGAAGCAAGTATAATCCTTTGCTATGCTTAGCAATGCCAATCACCTTCCCCGATCCCGCCACCTGAAAATCACACCAGTCGGCAGAAAAACGAATTATACATTTCAAATCTCGAGTAAGTTTACTTATGGAAAGTAAATTGCAATCTAATTTTCAGTACAAACAAAATTGATTAAAGAATTATATTATTAGACAATGTAATAGATCCAATTCCTTCTATAGGAGAGAAGGAACCATTGATAATTCGAACCCGGGATTGTTGAGGTCGAAGACATGAGAAAATACTTTTATCAGATCCCATATGATTAGAATCCCCTGAGTCTAATATCAAGGTTGTACTAACATTCCCAAAGGAGATGTGAAGAACATAAATGATTTTACTTTTATGAACCAGTACACTATTAGATTGATCAGAAGTACCAGAGGTGTTTGCTTCAGCAGTTGTGTTGTTCTGCTTCATCTTTGTCAATGTCTCCAACTGGTTCTTGATAGTTTGGATTTCACTATTATATGGTTCTGGACCAACAACAAGATTTGCTCGATTTTCTTTATTGAAACTGTAACATCCCGAAAATTATGAGGTAAAAATTTCATTTTTAACTCAACCAAGACACAAATTATCTTTTATTCAAACATTCAAAGTGTTGATGGGTTTTGAGCATTCTAACACTTCCTAAGTGTACATGCAACCCTAATAACCTTGGATTTATGTTTGTCTAATTATCATGCAAAATTGAATTCCAAGGTTATATTCCTATCTAGCATACATGGGGAACAATTTTTAACTTGAATGAAAGATAGAATAACTTACCTTGTTGTTGCTTATGATCCTTGAAACCTTGTGAGCCTAGCACCCCAAGTGTGATGCCTCAAATGCTTCACACAACACTAAATGCTCTTGGAAAGACTTTTGAGACAACACACACTTCTTAAAATCGGCCTAGCCCTCTTGTTTCATACGTGTAGCCGATTTTGGTAGAGAATGGGATTCTTATATAGTGTTGACACATCTAAGGTTACACCATGTAAACCCTAATGTGTCATGACTCTTCATTTCCATGACCCATGGGTTTGTAACTCCCATGGAGCATCCTATGGGTGGAACCCAACTTGATAATCCATGGAGCCTCTTAGCCCACTATACAAGATATGGATGATTTACATAATCAACCCATATATTTAATTAATTATCTTTCGATCACTTAATTAATTCTAAATTAATTCTTGATCAAACTAATTAAACAATACTATTAATATATTAGAACTTATAATATATTAATAATCTCCAAGTGTTATTTCTCTCATTTAGTCTATCCAATTGCATGGTGCTATGCAACCCAAATGGACCATGCCGAATCGGGTCAAGTACTTACCATAAATAGTTATGGACTTAGACACCTTATCCAACAGTCTCCCACTTGGATAAGTCTAATAACTATGACTGCAGTACTTCAGGAACCAATCGGCAATTGTAGCTCTTTCAAGGTCTCTCGGAACTGAGAAGATGATGATACACCATTTAAGATAAGTGATCATATAATCCTCTGTTCTAGATATCAGCCGGACAAATACATGGAACAATGTCTTACTTATTGTCCAACAGTTTGTTTCCCGATTTCCGATTTGTTTGACAAAGAACTTAATTGAACACATCAACTTAGTTCTGACCGGGCCCGATACATAGGTCAAAACAAAATCATCGAGGGGCCCATATATTAGCTTCTAATCCAAGAAGGAACAGATAAACTTCGACTCATATGTTTGTTCTACCACTCATTGAATTATTCACAAAAGCACGTTTTATAACATCGAGTTACCAATGTGTTTTCGTACAATCAATGCATAACCAACTTGTAAGTAACAAATCATATCTCTAGGTTTGAAGACTTATAAGATATTACCGTCTCACGATCACTCGAGATAAATTCCATGAAGTGATTCCAGTGAGTGTGGGTTGAGTCCAATGCTCAGAACTTATGAGCACTCATGATTGTTATAGCCATGTCCAACACCTTAGACCTCTACAAACAATTATGACAGTCTTGATTCATACCTACTTCCGACATATGACCGACTGTGGAGGTTTGAATAATATGATATACCAAACATAATTATTCTGGAAGTCAAAACATGCAAAAGAAATATAGTAAACGATCGACAATAGATAGCAACACTTTATTCATAAATAAAACACCTTTTATTCATCATCTAATGTCAATTACACTTTACAAATTTCGAGGTTATCTAACTACTAAATCTAATATCATCCTTCAGCCCTATGCTCCGAGCATGCTGGAGATGCTTAACCCGAGACAGTCCCTTCGTGAGGGGATCTGCTAGATTCTCATCCGATGATACCCTCTTTGCCACGAGGAGTCCTTCTTCTATTCGATGTCTGATAAAATGGTATTTTCTGTCGATGTGTCTGGATCTCCCGTGATCCCTTGGTTCCTTGGCTAAGGCAACATCGCTTTCACTATCACAGAAAATTTCCATTGGCTCTTTAATAGCTGGTACAACTCCAAGGTCTCCAATGAAGTTCTTCAGCCATATCGCCTCCTTTGCTTCCTCGCTAGCTGCAATATACTATGATTCGCAAGTTGAATCATCCACTGTCTCTTGCTTGGAACTCTTCCAAGAAATTGCTCCTCCGTTTAGGGTAAAGACCCAGTCTAACTAAGAGCGGAAATTATCGCTATAAGTCTGAAAGCTATCATCACTATACCCTACAACCCTCAAGTCATCACTCCCACCGAGGGTAAGGACCTAATCCTTAGTCCTCCGTAGGTACTTGAGGATATTCTTACCGCAGTCCAGTGTGCCTTGCCAGGGTTCCCCTGATACCTGCTAACCGTGCTCAAGACAAAGGCTACATCAGGTCAAGTACATGTCATAGCATACATGATCGATCCTACAGCCGAAGCATAAGGTATTCGACTCATTTCTGCTATCTCAGCCTCAGTACTAGGGCTTTGTGTCTTACTCAATCTGGCGTTACTCTGGATGGGTAACTCTCCTTTCTTGGAGTCCTGCATGCTGAATCTCTTCAGCACCTTATCCAAGTAGGTACTCTGACTAAGTCCTATTAGTCTTTTACTTCGGTCTCTCAAGATCCTTATCCCTAGAATATAGGCAGCTTCTCCTAGGTCCTTCATAGAGAAACACTTCCCAAGCCAGGACTTAACTTCCTGCAGAGTAGGGATGTCATTTCCTATGAGTAGTATGTCATCCACAT
This sequence comes from Lactuca serriola, assembly GCF_051521515.1. Taxonomy (NCBI): domain Eukaryota; kingdom Viridiplantae; phylum Streptophyta; class Magnoliopsida; order Asterales; family Asteraceae; genus Lactuca; species Lactuca serriola. The sequence continues at coordinate 74,096,516 of NC_136410.1, read as the reverse complement.
ACAATACCAAAAAGCTAACTATACTCCCACTAGCCTTGACATATACACAAGATTCATATTCACTCCTTGAAAAAGCCAAATTCCTTGACTTTCTCATCAAAGAAAAGATTCCATCTGCGAGGTGCTTGCTTTAACCCATAAATGGATTTCTCAAGCTTACACACTCTATTAGGGTACTCTGTATTGACAAAACCCTCTGGCTGACTCATGTAGACATCCTCAGCCAACTTTCCATTAAGGAAAGCGGTTTTGACATCCATTTGCCATATTTCATAGTCATGAAATGCGGCTATGGCTAACAGAACCCTAATAGACTTAATCTTGGCCACTAGAGAAAAGGTCTCATCATAATCAACTCCCGGAGTTTGTGAAAAACCCTTTGCGACCAGTCGTGCCTTATAAGTGTGTACTTTACCATCCATGTTGGTCTTATTCTTGAAGATCCATTTGCACCCTACTGTCTTACAACCTGGTACATTCTCAACCAAGTTCCAAACTTGATTGTCATACATGGACTGTATTTCGCTGTCCATTGCCTCTTTCCACTTGGCTGACTCAGGGCCTGCCATGGCTTCCGAGTAACTGTTAGGTTCATCCAGACCTGTCAGTGTCTCATCACTGATAAGTGTATCACCTTCTGCAGTAATATGGAATCCATAGTAATGCTCAGGTGCATTCCTAACCCTTGTGGAACGCCTCAGAGGTACAGACTTGTCAATTGGCTCAACAGGAGTTTCCTCCTCAAGTTGAGTGCTAGGGTTTGAAGTTCCTTCACCGCTTGACTCTTGAATCTCTTCAAGGTCAACTTGCCTCCCACTGTTTCCTTGTCTTATGAACTCTCTTTCTCTAAAGAAAGCCCTCTTATCTACAAAAACCACATTTTCACTAGGTCTGTAGAAGAGGTAACCAAAGGATTGTTGTGGGTAGCCGATGAAAATACACCTCTCGCTTCGAGGTTCGAGCTTATCATGCGTCTCACGTCTCACGAAAGCCTCGCAACCCCAAATCTTGATGTGGTCTAGTTTGGGTACTTTACCAGTCCACATCTTATGAGGAGTTTTGGCAACTTTATTTGTAGGGATTAGATTAAGGATATGGGCGGCAGTCTCTAAGGCATACCCCCGAAATGAGATTGGTAGCGAAGCTCGACTCATCATGGAACGAACCATATCCAACAAGGTTCGATTACGCCTCTCAGCCACACCATTCCACTACGGTGTCCTGGGAGGTGTCAATTGTGAGACAATCCCACATTCCCTAAGATAGTCAAGGAACTCTGAACTAAGATACTCACCACCTCGATCGGATCGAAGCATCTTAATGTTCCTGTCCAATTGATTCTCGACTTCCTGTTTAAATTCCTTAAACTTTTCGAAAGTCTTTGACTTATGCTTGATTAAGTAGACATATCCATATCTATTGTAATCATCAGTAAAAGTCAAATAATAACGATTAGCATCCCTTGTGGCATGTTTGAAGGGCCCACACACATCCGTCTATACAAGATCCAACAAACCTTCACCCCCTCTCACAGGAACCTGTGAAGGGTGACTTTGTCATTTTTCCAAGTAAGATTGAATCGCAACTGTCATCTGACTTTAGGTCAAATGACTCCAAGACTCCATCCTTTTGGAGTTGGCCTATGCGTTTCTTGCTTATATGTCCAAGACGACAATGCCATAATGATGCTTTATCCAAGTTATTATTATTAACAGAATCAATACAAAATACATTATTTCCTAAGTTATCAACCACTGATACAGTTTCATACACGCCATCACAAGGTAATTCTTTAAAATAAAGAACATTATTAAAGAAACCATTAATCGAACCAACTTCATTATCAAATGAAAAGGTGAAACCTTGTTTATACAATGCATGAAAGGAAATAATATTTCTTGCCATTTCTGGCGAATAACAACACTTATTCAAATCTAAACTAAACCCACTACTTAGCGATAAAGTATAAACTCCAATCTTGGTGACAGGTAAAGCTTTCCTATTCCCCATGATTAAGTTTATTCTTCCTTGCTCCACATTCTCACTTCTTCTTAGTCCCTGCAAATCAGAACAAATATGAATACCACAACCGGTATCAAGGACCCAAGAGTTAGAATGGGGTGAGTTATTAGATAAGATAGTGTAAATACCTGCATGGTTGGGTTTAATTTTCCCATCCTTCACATCTTGCTGGTATTTTGGGGAGTTCCGCTTCCAATGTGATTTTTCATGGCAATAGAAGCATTCACCCTCTTTTGGGTCAGAAGAAGGAGTGACGAAACCTTTCTTGGTTCCACTTGAAGAAGAGCCATCAAGGGTCCTAGCCTTAGTACCCTTCGAAGAGCTTTTACTCTTCTTCCCTCGGCTTTTCCCGATTGCCAAAACTGGGGCGGAGTTTGGAGTAGGAGTATTAACAACCGACTTCCCCTTAAGACCTGTTTCTGCGGTCTTGAGAAGACCCTAAAGTTTTTTGAGTGTGACCTCTTCCTTATTCATGTGATATGTCTTGCGGAATTGATCATAACACGATGGTAAGGAGTGTAAAATGATATCTATTGCAAGCTCCTTAGGGAAGTTCACATTAAGCTTCAACAACCGATCCACATACCTTTGCATTTTCTGCATGTGGCTTGTGATGGATTCCCCGTCCTTCATCATGGTTGCTATCATGGAGCAGATGATTTCATACCTCTCTTGTCGTGCACTTTGATGGTAACTTTCCATCAGATCTTGGTGCATTTCAAAAGGGTAGAAGTCCTCATAGGACTTTTGGAGTTCCGTTGTCATCGTGGCCATCATGATGCATGCCACATTGGTAGCATCCCTTTCATGTTCCTGGAAGTCAGCGATCTCCTGGGGAGTTGCAGTGGTCTTATCAATCTCCTTAAACTCCTTGTCGAGGACATATTCTTTGTCCTCGTAGCGGGTAATCATCCTGATGTTTCTGATCCATTCATTGAAGTTGGATCCATCAAAAGTGACTTTCCCACACAAGTTCATAAGGGTAAAGGAGCCATTAGGATTAGAGCCAGAAGCAGCATTGTTTGAAGACATCTGAAGGAAGAGGACAAGATTAGTTTAGATATTAAGAGAGTCCTTAATAAAACAGCCAAATGTAATATTAAGGCTAGGATCCAATCACAATATATTATAACTTAGAAGAGGTATGCCGTAATCCAAGCTATAACATATTTGAAAGGTAGGTGAATGACCATTCACCAATTTCCACCATGAAAAACGAAATATTAAATATTAGGTTTTTGATTGGTTCTTAGAAATTCCTAGATTCTTTTGAGATTCAATGAACTTTTCAAAGGCATGTTTCAATCTCGAGTATGCCCTCCAAGTTTTGTGACTGGGATACCGAGGATCACAAAACGAGGTGTGAAGTAACCATGAAAATCACTTGGTACCCTTAAAGCTTATCACTCAATCGATGTGTCGGTAAACCACACACGCTCCACCGATACTATGATAAACCTTAAGTCACCCTTTGCCTACCTTGTTAAGTCCAAGTTAGTGTGTCGGTTAACCACACACGCTCCACCAACGACTTAAACAAAGTGTAAAGTGTAATTTCATGGATTAGCACCTTATTCACATTTTTCCTAAAGTAACTAAGATTGGGAATTTAATAAAAGCATTTAGTTACTTTAATATATTCATCATACTTTTAATGAGAATTTATAAGTCCTTGTCCTACCCATTCGGCTAACGACCCTCCACCGATCAAGGAAGCGGTGGGTGAGAGTGGACACTCATTAAGTTGCCATTTTATAGGCAACAACCTTATACCCCCCCCCCCCTTATAGACCGGCTTTGTGAATGAGGCGTACTAGCGGTAAGACGACTTGCTCTTATACATACATACACACACACACATATATATATATATATATATATATATATATATATATATATTATTAACTTATAATATTATAAAGTATAAGGGTTGAATTTTAACTTTTAAAATTCTAAGGGTTGGAACTAAAGTTTTCAATCAAGACTTTACTTGTTCCAAAACTTGAGGGCAAGTTTTGTAAAATTTCAAAACTTTTCATTTCTTGTAACTTATGAGTTAATAGAGTATTAAAAATGAAGACCATTTTTATAACTCATGTGTTCTTTTAATGGCTTTTAACAAAGTGACTTTTGGTTTTCCATAACTTGAGGACAAGTTATGGACTCCATTAAAACACATAATGATCAAGAATTAAACAACCAAGTAGGTTACAAATAATTCTTATGATCATCTAATATTCATAAGTTCAAGAATATGAATATTAACATTTTTCAAGAATCAAAAATTACACTTAAAACTTTGTAATTTTGATAATTGTCATTGTAAATGGATTAGAATGAACATTACACCATCTAAAACAAGTTTTCAAGTACCAAAACAGTTTAGGGTAATGTTTCTAGTCCATTTCCAGCAATAAAACTCGAAAATCTGCATTCTAAGGCTCCTACTCGTCGAGTGCACGAACCTACTCGGCGAGTAGGATGAATTTACACATGAGCTCGGTGAGTCCCCCCATGGACTCGGCGAGTTCATCAGGCAGATTGCACAATATCGACTTTTTTCAACAATTTTTCACAAATAACAAACAAACAAGCCTAGGCTCTGATACCACTGATGGGTTTTGAACATTCTAACACTTCCTAAGTGTAAATGCAACCCTAATAACCTTGGATCTATGTTTGTCTAATTATCATGCAAAGTTGAATTCCAAGGTTATATTCCTATCTAGCATACATGGGGAACAATTTTTAACTTGAATGAAAGATAGAATATCTTACCTTGTTGTTGCTTATGATCCTTGAAACCTTGTGAGCCTAGCACCCCAAGTGTGATGCCTCAAATGCTTCACACAACACCAAATGCTCTTGGAAAGACTTTTGAGAGAACACACACTTCTTAAAATCGGCCTAGCCCTCTTGTTTCATACGTGTAGCCGATTTTGGTGGAGAATAAGATTCTTATATAGTGTTGACACATCTAGGGTTACACCATGTAAACCCTAATGTGTCATGACTCTTCATTTCCATGACTCATGGGTTTGTAACTCCCGTGGAGCATCCTATGGGTGGAACCCAACTTGATAATCCATGGAGCCTCTTAGCCCACTATACAAGATATGGATGATTTACATAATCAACCCATATATTTAATTAATTATCTTTCGATCACTTAATTAATTCTAAATTAATTCTTGATCAAACTAATTAAACAATATTATTAATATATTAGAACTTATAATATATTAATAATCTCCAAGTGTTATTTCTCTCATTTAGTCTATCCAATTTCATGGTGCCATGTAACCCAAATGGACCATGCCGGATCGGGTCAAGTACTTACCAGAAATAGTTATAGACTTAGACACCTTATCCAACAAGTGTAACATAATAAAACAGTCATTAGAGTACAATCCCAAAATCATCATATTACAGAAACGTGGGTGGATGCATTGCGATTTACTTTCCATAAGTAAACTTACTCGAGAGTCACAGAGACAGCTAGCAAGCTACATACAAATGGGCCTATCCCTTCCTGATCCATGGGCCTAGCCCAACATACAAATGGGCCTAGCCCGTCATATAATGGAACTAGCCCAACATATCATGAAAGAGTCACAAAGACAACTAGCATAACATATCTGTGTGGTTTGGCGTTTGTGCATTCGACCCACGGGTATAGTGAGGAGACTCACCTCAAACCAAGATAACCGAACACACAAGCTGTTGCTGCCGAAATCCTCACACTAAATATAACCATATTTTCCCTTATCAATAGTTAAGATAAATTCCCAAAATCCAAGGCCCAAACAATACTCTATCCTCCTAAGGGTAAAAGACCATTTTACCCTTCCCATAACTGGTCCAACATCTCATAGCCCACAACCTAAAAGGTTCAAGGCCCAAAATGAACACCCTGGGGAGTACGCCAGACATACCAGAAACGTACGCCCCGGGTACTCACCATCGAAGCACAACATACGCCCTGTCGATAAACACACATTACGCTGAGCGTACTACTATGTACACCCAACGTACTTATCAGAGACCCAAAATCGATAATAAGTTCTTATTGGGTTAAGTCTAGAACATCTAAACATAGATCTGACACTTAAGGGGTGTCTTAAGTCATAAAGTTTCTAACTTTATAAATTTGCATGGCTTAATGTAGTCCAAACCATAATCTAAGGTTCCTAATCTTCATAAAAGGTCACTAATACTTGCATGAAGTTGTAAAATCCCACAAGATGACATTTTTATGCACCCACGACATAAAAAATGCTAAGATCCAACATTCTAAGCTCTAGGAGTAGCTCATACTCAAAAGGATGACTCTAAGGACCAAAATGAACCCAAAACATACCCTAGACTAGATCTAGCACATAGAGTCATCAAGTTAGAAACTTATACCTCCTGGAAGTTGATGAATATGATTAGAGCTTGGATCCACAAGCTCCAATCCAAGCAATGCTTCTAACAAGATATCCTTTTTCTCCAAAGAACACCCAAATCACACCTAAAACCTCAAGAATGCTCAAATGAAGGATAGGGTTTCGAATCTAGGGTTTAATGAGATGGAAGTTGAGGATAAGAGGGTTTGGAGTTGAGTTAAGGCCATTAAATAGGGTTAAAGACCCTAAATTAGGGTTTGCATCTGGCTAAAGTACGCTCAACATACTCCTAGTACACACAGCGTACTCCATAAGGCACCCACAATCATCCTGCCTAGTACGCCCAACGTACTTCTATGTATGCCCAACATACTAGGCTTAGCCCTTAAACCTCTAAACTTCCGAAAGCCATAACTTCTTCGTTCTATGTCTGATTTCGATAATCGTTATATCCACGGAAAGGTAATGAAAAGCTCTACACTTTTATCAACTCACTCTTGCCTTAAAACTTTCCGAACTTAAATCCAAAAGTCATAAAAGGCCCGAACTACCACTTTACGATTATACCCTTGGTCTCCAAAACACAAACTGAACTCTCGGATCACATAATCTATATTTTCCCCAACCAAGGGGTCTAAACCTCTCTTTCCCTAAGTCCCCAATTCTTATGATGACTGATCTTCGGGTCACAGCCCCAAATTAGGAAACGATTCAAAATAGGGTGTTACAACTCTCCCCCACTTAAATTATATTTCGTCCTTGAAATCACTCCTTACCATCCTCCTGGAACCCCAACGCTCCGACCAGTTCCTCTTGAATCCCTGATCTGCCGAAAATATTGACTCATACCCCTAACGACCCTTCAATTCTACCAACGAACCCCAACTTCAACTGAACTCATGCACCCTAAGGGTAAACAAATTATTAACCCATTAATTGCCAAACCAACACCTTGATACTATAATTTTGAAAACCCCATCCTTTACCTGATCCCACACAAGTAGAACCATCCCGAAACATAATCACTAGGATCTCTTACTGCTTTCTAAACTACGAAACATCCATTTTTATCCTGAACCGTCTAGCTGATACTGTTGGCCGACAGATTCCTTAACCATAACTTGCTAATGAAAATATCCTTTATATATATATATATACATATATATATATATATATATATACACACACACACACACACACCACGATGACTCCCGATGCGAATTCCTACAATTTGACAACCCGATACATAACCCATATCTCGAGATCCAAGGATTTATACTTGCATTTCACCCAAAATATTTTGATTCCATGGAGACCTTCCACTAAGCTGAGGTATAAAATCCCCAATCAACCGTCGAGGCTGACAGTCTTGCACCTTGCCCGACCATCAGGCTCCTACTGAGAGTCTAACTGATAACAACTACCCTAGCCTATGCATCGCACGAATGTCAATCACTAGCCATAGAGTCGCCCCACTCTAAATGTAATCCAAAATCTTGCTCCAACCAATCTCCACCCGGTCTCACCTGCACTATCAAAGCCTTACGGGCCTCGCCCATGGGTCTCATCCAATCTGCACAACCAAACGGGCGATGCCCACAGGTCTTACCCAATCAAGTGCTATACAGGCCTAACCTCGCTTTAGACCTAATGGTCCTCTTCTCATAACAAGGAGAAATTCTTCGACAACACTGTCTGCCTTGCCCAAGGCATGCACTGATCTTACTTCAGCACGACGACCACTCCTTCAATGGCCTACTTCACTCTAGTGAATGCTATGACTACATCACAGACTTACAACACTTCCTTGATAGCCTATCATCCTTGTGTACGCTACAACTGCCCCGTAGTCTTACAACACTTCCATATTGCCATGGTCTCAACCCATGGTCTTACTCTCCATCTACCATACCATCCCATAATCAATCATGAGTCAAACCATAATTTCTTTATCTCAATCAGGTGTTAAGGTCATGCTTCAAACCCCAAAGCTTTCATTAGACAAGAAAAGGCAGAGAGGCACTAACACATCCCTCAACTTAGATCCATCCATGTGTTTTCCATACATTCCAATGAATGCGCCGACAAGATGCTGGAAATCTTCCGAACTCCCACCTCACGCAACCTCAATCCAGACGACCACTTTAGTCGTCTTCTCTCTCGACTAGGATGTGAAAGTCTCCCTAGCTCCACACCTGATACCATCCCCGAAAATTCAAGCCCCCTGAATTTAATTATACCGTGTCATCCTCACTAAAAACAACGAATAATAAATGCCCCTGCCGGAACGGACTAATCACCAACCCAAAATCCCACTTACCAAGGGATTTATGCGTTCTAATTGCCTTTCACCGACATAATTTCCATATTTCTTTGAAACTTCCACTGTCTGAACAAGCCCACACGACCGCCATCATTATTTGTTTGCTACCGTTCCTTCCCTAGTAATGGTAGCGATCAAACCCAAAAGTCCTTCCATAAACAACTGTCATTCCTAATAAGCAACGCTAACATTTCTGAACTTTGACTCCACTGATGAACTAATCATGCTAATTCGTCTAGTGATCTTCCAAGTGATACACCCGAATTGTTTCCACCAACAAACCAGAACAACAACCAAATAAACTAAAAATCCAGTTTAACAAGATGTGCTCCACTCATTACACTCGACATGCAAAATGACATACGAAAATCCTCGATAATATAAACCAGGAAACAAAAGAGAACTAAACCAAGGATACTACCTACACATACCATCACATGATTCCAAAACACATTTATATATACGGATAAAAGGCATGAATAAAACAAAAGATAACATACCCGCGATAACATCTGGTGAAACTCTGGCCTCCCCTGACCGACACTTTAATGCTTGGCTCCTTGCTATTGGGGCTTTTGTCCTGCCCTCACGACCATCAGTGATCCTCAAAGCAACTAGAGCACGTGCACTCACTGCTCCACCCCTCAACATCGGACATTCGACCTTCTTCTGGCCCACCTGTTGCAATAAAAACACATCGGAACCGATCGATGGGAGCAATATCTGCTAAAATGACTCATCTGAACACACCTGGTTGCTGTTTGTCGGACTAAGTAGTTCGAAAATTATAAATTTTTGAAATTTATGGTTATTTGAGTGTTTTTGGAAAAGATTTGTTAATATGTAATATCACTTTATAAGATGTGATCATCCGGGTGATTATGCCCAACTTTAAATATGTTTATATTGATAAAATAGATAAATAGACACAACTTTCTATTTCTCTAACTTTAATATATAAATACAATCGCATCGATCTCATACATTTTCTTAAATCATATTTTATAATCCAACCATCAAAGGCAATTTGTGATGTATCAAATTTATTTGTTTTTCATTTTTATTGTATTTATCGATCTAAAAGTAAAGATAAATAAAATTTGAAAACTAAAACAATTTTTTTGACTGTTTCTTAAAATTTCAACATACAAAGCTAGTGGTTGAATTGGAACTCATTTGAAAATGAAATTTAAGAACGTATTCTCTAAAGCATCGAAGATTTTGCTTTGAAAAATCTTAACTCAAAATAAGGAATCAGATGCCTCCGTAGCATAGTGGTAGTGCGTTCGCTTCGTAAGCGAAAGGTCGCGAGTTCGATCCTCGCCGGGGGCTTTTTTTAATTTTATTCCCTCGGCCTTTATATCATTTTGAATCTTCCTGACCCGATGATGTCTCACTAGGAATCAATTAATTGGTTTCATGAACTCTTCTTTTAAAACTCACTTCAAGCTCTATTTTCTCTTCTTTAATTACTAGTATTTCTCTTTCATTCTTTTTCTTGGAACAACACACTTCATTATATTAGAAATCTAAACAAAAACATATGTGTTCAACTACGGCACAATGGATGATAATTGATAAAGATGATGCTTAAGTTGTTACAAGACTACGTGATCTTGCCTTTGTAGTTGCTTTATGGTATGTTTGTGGTTCAGGCGCTACATAATTGTAAGGGAGTTTCATTATGTATTTTGATTAGTTATGGTGATCAACAAAGTGGCATTCTACTTTTTATATCTCATTTGCTTTTAGTTTTTGCCACAATGCAAAACAATATTGATAACCAATGACACAAATGTGTTGAAGAAGCGGTGTGGAAGCTTATGGAACAGTTACCTCATGGAGTCTGAAAGTTTATCACTTGTTATTCGGATTTTCCATGCAATTCGACTTATCATGCACACATTATATGTGTAATGGTTTGATTTTACCTCTATTTAGGCTTTGGTTAACTTCATCACTTGTTATCCTCTATTTGTGACATGTTACTTTGATTTGGGATATATACATCGGTGAGTGGCCTTTTGTTTAGAATGGCATAAATAAATAAACACACATAAAAAAGAAAAAAGAAAAAAGAAAAAAGAACTAGCAAAAAGCTAGAAATGAAGGTTCAACCAACATTATAATAAGGTTAAAATTGGGGTTTTAAGCCACAACACTCAATTGAGATGAAACTTAGACCTACTAGAACACCAAATAAAAGAATGAGAAACTATATCATTAAAAACAAGACTTCTTTTTGGAAGCTTATTACAAAAAATGGTCTTATTTCTAAACATCCAAATGTACCACTAAGTGATAAAAAAAACACCTTTAAGAACCTACTTAACTTTCTTCTTCAATTTGACAAAATCAAACCACGACTTTCAGTCTTCAATAGATTGAAAACAATAAGCGTCCAAATCCCACCAATCCAAAATCTTTTGGAGCACTGCCTTAGCAAAAGGGCAAGAGAACAAAAGATGATTGACCTCTTCAACCATAAGATCACAACGAGACACAAAATCCTAGGAACATCCATACCTTTTTTAGACAAGTTTACCTGAGTAGGTAACCTATCCAAAAATATTCTCCAGCATAACACATTAACTTTAATAGGAACCACCCTCACCCATCTAGAAGCCAAAGAAGTCGATCCAAGATAAATCAAGTCTATCCAATGATGAGTAGAACAGAGTGTGAACTCACCCGAAACTTCGAGATCCCAAACTCATCTATTAGGAAAAGAATTAAAGTTTATTAACTCCAAGCAAGAACTAAGACTAGTAGTTTGCTCACTTTCAGCGCCACCCAAGCAAGGACAACGGAAAGAATCAAACCACGAGATAACATCAAACTTGACAACTACCGAAGCATTCTTGTTTAGCTCTAAAGCATATAAACGAGGGAACCGACCCTTAAGAGTAATATCACCAATCCACACATCCGTTCAAAACAAAGAATCAGCACCATTTCCAATCAACTTCTTATAGTTTGCAAATAAATCTATCTTTTTTTTCCGCAAATCAAACATAACAGATAAAATAACAACCCAAACGAAGGATCGTTTAGGAAGAATCATATGACCTAAACAATCACTATTTCCATAAATCGCCTTAATAACACAAACCCATAACGCATCTGAATTAGATAAAAACCTCCAAATCCACGTAAAAAGAAACGCTCTGTTTAGTGCAAAGAAACTACCAACATCCAAACCCCATTTTCTTTCGCCGCTAGCACCTTATTCCAAGAAATCTAAGCAATTTTTCATTATGTATTTTGATTAGTTATGAAATAACCATAGTATATCTTTATATGCAAGAAAGTGCAAGTGGAGGAGGATTTTTATACTTTAATGATTGCAATTGATAGTTTGTGTGTTTACTATATTTTATGGTTATTATTTGAGTTTGGAATATATGTCAAAGTAAATTATATAATATTCTTTATGTTGTATTTTTATTGTTAGTGTAAAGGAATTAGGCCGCATATTAATAGAATTTTTATTATGTGAAACAAAAGTCCTAAAAATTAAATGAATAACAGCGCATTTGCATTAAAAAATAGAAAATGTGGCTTTGACTTGAAAAAAGTATTGTGTTAGTCATAAAAATCATGAACACAACTTGGTAAAGAAAAAAAAATCTTTTATTGAAAAAAAGTTTGGGTAACTGTTACACACAAAAACCTCACATTAATCCTATACAAATAATGTAAACTATAAATGTCTCTCACTAACATGTGTATGAGTCAATAACACCGTGACCAAGGTTGTAGAACTCGTTACTCGGTACCTTTTCGGCCGACTACCGAGTAGCGAGTACTCGGAGAGTACTCGGATTCGATAATTCATGTAGAAATATTTTTTGAGAAATTATATATGTCAAAATTATAAGTTAAAATCATAAATTGATTGAAATGTATAACAAAATTAGATATATGTGAGTATATAAAGTTAAAAAGACATATAGTGGTATCATTTCGTGAATAATTGCTGAAAATTTAAGATACATATATAGTAATAATCACATGTATGTGTTAAATAATAAATCATTAAGTATATTATACATATTAATCACCGAGTTGACAGTGTTTTACAACACTATGCAGTTTAGTAAGAGACCGATCAGAGAGTACTCGGGATTCTGTAACTCGCATCGGTAAGGAGCCAAGTAGCGAATACTCGGAGGAGTAATCAGACAGCTCGGCATGTTTTACAACACTGACTATGACTAAGATTAATGATAATCAAAAGAATATCTTACACCAATATGAACAATATGGCGTAATAAGTACGGAGAGAAATCTTAGGGTTTGTTCAAGATGGAAGTGTCAAATCACTGTCAAAGCAACGATATATCCTAGCATATTTACATCCTAGTCTCTTCATTTTGTAAGCTAACAACTTAAGCAGATAAGAACTTTTTTTATGCTCCACTACCCTTTAGCTTTTCACTCTTTACTTTTTGTCTCTTCAGCCTTATTTAAAATTACAACAGTAGCTACCATCTATAAAACCAAACATACCAAATTAGATAATCTTCTATTAGTCTTAAGTTTATGATTGATTAATACTAAGAAATATCCATATTTCTTGATAAATACTAAGAAATATCCATATTTCTTAATAGTTAGCATCATGAAATTTAAAAGGGAAAATATCATATTAGCTCAACGAACTTATCACGTTTGTCCGATTTGGTCACAAAAGTTATTTTTATGCGTAATAGATCAATAAACTTGCATATTTGTTGTCAATTACACCATTTTAAGAGTTGTGAAGGGGTCATTCTGTTTTCTTTTGCTGATTTGGCATTTTATTAAATAATGATTTTATTTTGTCAAGGTCATCTATACAATCTTATGAGGCCCACAATAAAATTAGGTCTTTTTCTTCCAAACAAGGCGCGTTCATCTTATGAACTCCAATTACCCATCTTCTCTCAGAAATCAATCGGTAGTCACCAAAAATCTCAACTCATTTACTTTCTTTTCCCCCTTCTTTTTCTCTTCTGAATCGCTGGACCATCGGAGCAGAGGCCATGTCGGTGCTTCATCGTCGGGAGCTTTACTTGAACTGCAACGGAGCAGCAACCGAGACGAATTTATGGGATGCAACTTGGGGTTTTAGTCAGAAGCTACGAAAATGGAGACAAAATCATAAGGAGAAGAAGCAAATCGAGGTGGAAAGTAAGATGATGTGATTGTCTCCGACTCCTTGCAACCCAAAACTACCGACGATTACCAACATCGACTTAATTAGATGTAACTTCACTCAACGATCCAACAAAAGCCCCTTCAAAACTAATTGATTTTGTTGGTCGAATATGGATCTACAACGAAAGTATCAACTCATTCACTTTCTTTTCCCCTTCTTTTTCTCTTTTGAATCACCGGACCAGAGGCCATGTCAGTGCTTCATCGTCGATAAGTTTATGTAATTTGTTGGATCATTAAGAGCATTATGTGTGGGCAACTAGATGTAACACCATTTTGGTGCCACATCACATGTCACATCATCAATGGTGTTATAACACCAAGTGGGGAAATGGTGACCATGTTGTATCTTGTTATGACACCAACTTTTTTTTTTCCATTTTATAATTTATTTTTTATTTTTTTTCGAATTTTTTTTTAATTTAGACAAACATTTTTAAAATATAACATAATAAATAAAACATAATGTTTAAAAATTATAAATAAACATATAATAATTTTTAAAGATTAAAATTAAGATAGAGATTAAATTACACATAACATCCAAATTCAAATATATATATATATATATATATATATATATATATATATATATATATATATATAACATCCAAATTTAAAAAAAAAATACAACGTTATTCGTTATCGTTATTGTTACCATAGAATATATAATCCGTCAAGCCCTCTCGAAGTTGTCTGTGTTTATTTGCGTCCTGAATGTCAACAACGCGATGCAAATAGTCTGTTGTTCCTGGTTGAAACTGAACGTGTCTAGGCTCCGTTGGCATATAGTGTGCAATATTTCGCCCTTTATCTTCTACTACCATGTTATGCATTATGATACATGCATACATGATATATCGTAGAGTTTCTAAATCCAATGGTCGTGCTGTATGTTCGACTATATGCCACTTCGCCTTCAACACTCCAAAAGCACGTTCCACATCCTTACGTGCTCTTTCTTGTCTTCTCTTAAAAAAATTGTCTCGTTCTTCAACCGGGCGGCGGAACGCCTTCACGAATGTAGAATACTGAGGATATATTTCATCTGTAAGGTAATATCCATATTTGTATTCATTTCCATTCACTGTGAAAGGAGCATCCGAGGCCTTTCCATTCAAAAGATCGTCGAATATTGGCGACTGATCAAGAACGTTGACGTCGTTGTTGGAACCCGCAACCCCAAAAAATGCATGCCAAATCCATAAATCTTAAGAAGCAACAACCTCTAAAACCAACGAAGGTGATCCGTGATGACCACTTGTGTATTGCCATTTCCATGCTACCGGACAATTTTTCCATTTCCAGTGTGTGCAATCAATGCTTCCGATCATTCCGAGAAACCCATGGCGTTCTTCATGCGCTGCATACAATTCTTGCAAATCATGCAACGAAGGTTTCCGCAAATACACGTCTCCAAATGTTTCAGCAACACCCCTTGACAATGTATACAAACTCTCCCTTGCGGTTCTTTCGGATATTCTCATATAGTCGTCCATGGTGTCGGGTGACTCCCCCATAGCCATCAAACGAATGGCCGCATCACATTTCTGCAAAGTTGTAAACCCTCGTCTACCTCTAGCATCATATCTCAATTGGAAAAATTCATACCTAAACATATATTAACTACAGTTTAAAAATATATTGTATATGTTGTAAAATTAAAGAAACATGTACTGGATTTTTTTTGTATAAAAGTATAGTAAAGAAGCGATACCGGCTTTCCAAGGCGTTGGCGATCCGTAGGAACACATCCCTACTCAAACGAAATCTTCTTTTGAAGTCTTTCGACCCATATACACAATTATCCGCAAAGTAATCGCGATATAGATGTCCTTTTCCTTCCTCATGATTTCTATTTAACATCGCACGTCTTGTTAGTAGCGGGGCTGGGTCTGGTTGTAGCAGCTCGTTATTATAATACTGATACATCATCCTGAAGAATATATCGTCATCGGAATCATCGGACGATTCGAAAGGATCCATAAACTTTTTTTTGAAGATAATTGAGATTTATAGAGAGAAAGATAGAAGTTATGTGTTTAAAAAATTGTTTAGATATAATAGGTATTGTAACAAGGATTTATGATAACGGAATATACCGCCATGTACCGCCATGTACAAGCATGAGGTGGAGGTACTGTAACAAGGATTTATGATAACGGAATATACAAAATCATGGTGTTTTTTTGATCCTTCAAATACAAGTTTTCATTACTGAAATCTGAGTTGGGTTTTGCTATTTAATGAGTTTTCTTGTTGTTCCTCTTCAATTCTCGAAGCTATTTCTCACGATATGCAAGTGAGTTTTGTTTATAATGTATTTGAATCGCAAATGTGAGTGTGACTAAGCATACACATAAGATCCCAGTGAATTAAATATGTGTTTATGTGGCACCAAAACCTACTATAATGGGTTAAGTATCTAAAATAACAGAGTGGAGTTTGTTACCTTAATATACAAAAAGAATAATTGAATGACTTTTTAAAACAACCATGATCTTCCTTTAAAAAAAATGTTGCCTTACATTGGAGGAAACCTTGCATTTTGTAAATAAAAGTTGTTGGCGATTTTTATATTAACTTGTCATATTGGAATTTATATAAATATCAAAGGAGACTCAGATCTAATTTCAAATAAGGTGATGTATTGTATACTTACACAAAGCTAGTTTGATCCCAAACATAAAGATTGAAAGAAGAAAATAAAGATAAAATTAATAAAAATTCAATTTTAGGACTGGAGCCCAACAGGCGACAGCTCCACCATTGGACAGCCCATGTTGCCACGGGTAGCCCAAGGTGCCGGACAACTTTGAATTTTTTGATGTCCAAAAAGTTGTTCTAAACTATTTTAGTCCTCTATTTCGTCTTTATCCAAAAATTGGATAGTATGAGATATATTCATAATACGACAATTTTTTTTTCCTTTTTTTTTTTGTAACTCCAACGAATTTAAATAATACTGCACAACTCTAATACGTTATTTTGTGATTAAAAATGGAATCGTTTCTTGTCGATTATCATCTTTAATAAATAAAGATCTTTTTGCCGCATGTTATATTCTCATTTATTTTGCCACATATAATTTTATGATTATTTTAAATTAATTTTTATTCCATATGTAATTTTATGGTTTTTTCATTTTATTAAATTGTAGATAATATTTATATTTAATAATAGATGCATATCAATTTTATTAATGAATTTTCCTTTTAATTTCAAAATTACCAAATTAAAGATTCATTAATTTTCTTTATTTATTTTTCTAAATTATTTGTTAATATTTTCTTACTTTTCTTATAAATCTTACTTTTTAAATGTTTAGAATTTTATATTTAGTTTTTTCTTTTTTAAATAAACTCATATATTACATGAGTCTCATAATTAAAGTTCGGGCAACATAGATATATATACGACAAATTATCAATTAAGTATAGTGAATCCACCAAGATAATAAGGATCAAGTGGATTATCAAAACCGATATTATTTCCTCCTCAGTTACAACAAATCATTTAGTATTTCACAAAATATAAACTAGCGATACGTTTTTGGGAGTTACATAGTCAATTTGTGATATCATCTTTTTAACATGATTATTTTGTGTTGATAAACTTATTATATTACGTTAAGATATTAATGTCAATATTTTTATTCAAAATAAGTATTTAATAATTTAAAATTTTATATCCATTTCACACACAAGCCAATTATATTTTCAGACAGACTACAATACAATTTTAGTTTGTCGCATAGAAAAGAAAACATGAACGTTACGAAACATGTCCATAGTTTAGAATAAAATAAAACGAGGGACATGGAAATGCTGTTGGGAGACTACATGAGCCGTCGGATGTAAAAGAAACAATAAAATCCAACGGCCCAAAGTATGCATGATGACGAAGATGTGAGAGTACCGCGTGTCGGATCAGCTCTCACCTAACTGACCTTTCGACGACAGCTATATTTTAAAAAATCATTATTTTCTGTAAAAAGGAATATTTCTAATTTAGATTTTATTAAATAAAAGAAAAAGCAGAGCTTTTCACAAGGTGAAAAATGAAAGGAGCAACGTGGCAGATACATCGAATAGTTCCTTACCACGTGTTTGTCCTACCACTCCTGACGGGTTCTCGACACGCGTCGTGGCCAGACAAAAGTGGCTATGGGAACAACTTGTCATTTGTGTATTGCATGGTTTGGCTAAAAGAAACAATATTTAAATTGTTACAAACAAAATATTTATATTTTAAACTACTAATCAAAAATAAGATCTTTAAATTTAAATTATTAAATATACAACCTTTCTTGTTTTCTCATATATTTGAGGGCTATTTAATAGCATCTAAATGAAACGTTTAAAGGTTATTTTGAATTTGTCGACATTCAACATGTTAGATACAACATGTTACAGTTCTTAACTATTCTTTTACTTCTAAACGAATCAAAAGTTTAATAAAAGATCATTGCGACCAATCTAGAATCTTGTACTTCGATCTAATAGCATTTTAATTAAAAGTAATAAATTGAGTATCACCCGTCGTCTTCAAAGAAGTAGTTCTAACTTTCTTAAAAATCTCTGCCTTCCTTGTCTTCCAAATCAACCAGATAGTTGTGTAAACAAACAAGCATCTCAAATAAACTTGTTTCTTGTTAGGAAACGGAGCATTTAATATCATACGAATATAAAAGAGACTATCTGGAATCATAGGTAAAAGTGGAGACCACGAAACCATCCACCTTCACATCAATTTAGCAATGTCACAGCAAGCAAGAAAAAAAAAACAGGATTCGTTGTTTTTTTTCTTCTTTGTCATAGAAACTGCATCTAGTTGAAGCGACCAAGACACCTCGCTTCACAAGATTAACCCATAGCGGGATCTTATTCTTGAACATCCTCCAAACGAAACAATTAACCTTTAGAGACACTCCTAACATCCAAATAAACTCTGAATCATACATCCAAAGGTCCATATTAGCCACCACGGTCCTCAAAGACTGGACGGAAAAAAATATCGAAACTGTCGCCATTCCACTGCCACTTGTCAGCAGCATCAGTGAAACAAAAATTCACCATCAAGTCACATATACCTTCCAGCTACTTTGCCTCCCTACCTCTTCTGATTGGTCTAAACCAATCCTACCTAAATTGCACATCAAAAGCAAGCCATGATACAATTTTATCAATAACAATAAAATTCTCCTTAGGCTCCACAACAATAAAATTCTCCTTGTGCTGCTATATTATTATGTGTATATATTAAGTTATGACCGGAGGGTCCATACCGAGACGTGAGACCGGAGGGTCTTCGCTGAGACACATGACCGGAGGGTCCTTATCGAGATATAGCCATGAGAGGATAATTATTTGTGTATGTGATATTTTGGGAAAATCACTAAGCTTCGTGCTTACGGTGTTGATTTAAATATATTTAAGGTACTTTTGTAGATTCCGGGAAGGCGGGGAGGCATGATTGTACACATTCGTCGGCTTATGATGTCTTGTGGATTTTGGGATACTATAATATTGTTTTGATAATGATTTATAATTTTGTGAAGACTTGGATTTATGAATAATGTTTGGTGAATTAAAAATGAAAATTTTGTTTTGAAATTCGAGGTGTTACAATTTGGTATCAGAGCCTTGGTTTGAGGGATTCGGGCACACCCTCGGGTATGTCTGGACTCAAACTGAGGAGTTGAAAACTTTTCAAAAGAAATGATTTTTCATCACACGAATTTCCAAGGAAAATAAAGTGTTTTGAAAGCAGGTCCGAAGCGGTGTGTACAATCAGCCAGAGCACGAGCGGTGATTTCCCAAAATACCTGTAACACCTGGTTTCCGGTACATATTTAAATTGAATAATTGTATTTTTACACTGGGACTCGGCGAGTTGGAGGCCCAACTCGTCAACTAGACTTTGGACGCGGGTTTTAAGTAACCTACTCGACGAGTCTGTTGGGTCAAAAATATGGTTTATACTTTTGCTTTTCTAAGTATTTATTGTTTTTAGTCTAAGGACCGAAAACAGCCTTGGGTTTACGGTTGTAAACGCGTTTACAGCTACTGTTCCCTATAAATAGTGTCAGTAGATGTCAGATGGAGAGGAGGAGTTTACGGTCAAGTGTGTGTAAACTAAGGTGTTCTAGAGAGAGAAAGTTAGAGAGAGAACTAGTGTGTGTGAATCTTGTGTAAGGATTATCATTCATATCATTAATACATCATAGATTCATCAAGTTCTTCTTCTTCTTCTTCTTCTTCTTCTCCATTCTATCTTGCATCATCCACTTGATTGGGATTTCGCACTATCAAGTGGATCTGATTGATATATCAGGCAAAATTTGGGACTTACAGTTGGTATCAGAGCTTGGATTGTATCAATAAAATTGGCAAGATTTGGAGCACTTTTGGACTTTTTCTTGAAGGATTTTGCGTTTTTGGATATTTTTTGAAAAAATATTAGGGGTTTGTTCTTCGTGTATTTCATAAAAACGTCTTTTTGATCGAGTTTTGGAGAAAAAAAGGTGAAAAATCGTGTTTTTCTTCGAGGTTTTGCGAGGGCGAGGGTCTGATTTGAAGCGTTTATAGCCGGAGGAGCGTGTCTGAGTTTGCAGTCTGACGCGTTTACAGTCAGAGGAGCGTGTCCGAGTTTGCAGTCCGACGCGTTTGCAGCTAGAAACGATTTGCGGTCCAACAGTTAGCAGCCTCGCGTGTACGGCCTGAGGAGTGTTGCATACGTGTTTGGTTCGCAGGCGGTCAGAAGCGAATATTCAAAAATTCATGGGGGTTGCAAGATTCGAACCTAGGTCTCTCCTACACACAGCCCACACATTACCAATTTATCTAGCATGCCAAATGTTTAATTCCTTCCTGATTTTGTTCAAATATCCCCGCTGTTTCGATCCTATTTTCGGATTTTGAACAATTTTAGCCCAAAAATTAATTTTTCAAATTTTAAAGTTTCATATTCAACACAAAACTTTGACTTTTAATTTTTGACTCTTGACCTTAAAATATTGACTTTGACTCTCAAGTTTGACCTTTGACTTTCTCGTTTAACCTTCAAATTTTCACCTTGAGCTTTTCGGTTTGACTTTTAAGTTTGACTTTTTAAATTTGACTTTTAAGGTTGACTTTCGAGGTTCCAAGTCAAATGGCATTTTTGGTAAACAATGAGTTCCTCAAACATCTCGGACAATGAAGTTTTATGCTCTCAATCTTGTGAAGCTACGATTAAATTTCTTCGTGAACAAAATGATTTATTAATTCGAGAAATTGAGGACCTTAAGTACGAAGGCTATACCCTTAGGAAAGGTCAGAAACCCCTGAAAGAACAACTAGAGGACAAAACCAAGGACTTTAGAAAACTTCAAGAAGAATACAGGAATAAATGAATGAATTATGATTATGTTAAGGAACAGCTTGCTAACTTGACCAACGAACTTGATGCATTGAAAAACAAATTTGAAAGTGCAGATTTTATATTCAAAAAATTTGATGTGTCAAGTCAGAAAGTTGAGTCCATGATAGAAAAGCAACTAAAATTTGAAGATAATCAAACTAAGAGTCTAGTGTATCACAGTGTACCACCTCCCTTCAATGACAACTATAACTCACCCCTTGAGACCAACGAGAAAGAAATACATGCTCAGTATGGCCAAACCATTGTTCTAGCTTCAGTTAAGACTGAACAATCAGGGCCAACTGAGGATGTTGAGATGAAAGATTCTAATGATTCTTCTTCCTGTGCGGGTAAAATAGTGGAAGAGGAGCAAGGAAAACAGAACTGATTCTAATTATGTTGATGTTGTTGATTGTTAAACCAATGACTCCTTGAACTCTGAATTCGTTGCTTCTAATTCAGTCAATTCTAACAAACCTGTTGTTAATAAGTACAGGCCACAAAAACAAGTGAAACAGACGGCTTGTTGTATGTGTGCATGTGGGAACAATCAGAAACGGGGCAAGGGCACGCCGCCAGGTTCAAGAAGAAACAATTCCTACATGAAGAAAAAGACATGTTTTCACTGTGGAACACCTAGACACATTGCCAAAAATTGTCCAAATCGCGCATATGTTCCCTACTATGCACAAGGTTGGCAGAACGCACAAAGAGGGAGCTTTTCCAAAAGAAACCCTTCGAGGCCATGTTCAAACAATGGTGACTAGAACACGTAAAAGGTCAAGAATCAAAATCCCAAAGTCAAGAAGGGAATACCGACCAAGAAGTCTAATCCAAAAGATGCTCCAGTGAAACCAATATCAGTTAGATCAAAGTCATCTCAAAGATCGGCTTCAAGTTCAAAATCAAGTGTCGAGGCACCCATCCGCTCGAACAAGAAATGGGTTAAACCCAACTACAGATGGGTACCAAAGGTTCAATCTCCCAAATCGTCTAATGATTATAACATTTCTTCATCTTTTGTTTGTGATAAGCAGGATATGTCATGGGAGAGAGTACCTTACAAAGATGACAAAGGTCGACCCAATTTCAAAATGGATTGGGTTCCAAGGACCAACTGATCCCGCTTTGTGTCAGAACAGCTATGGAGGCATATCATCATACTTTGGTTTGTTGATAGTGGTTGTTCCAGGCACATGATAGGAGGCATCTCTCAACTGTACAACACTCAGAACTTTGTTTGAGAGTATATGTCCATTGCGGGAAGGGAAGAAAGGAAAGGATCACAAATGGGGTTTAT
Organism: Lactuca serriola; assembly: GCF_051521515.1. Lineage (NCBI taxonomy): Eukaryota > Viridiplantae > Streptophyta > Magnoliopsida > Asterales > Asteraceae > Lactuca > Lactuca serriola. The sequence goes on along the minus strand of NC_136410.1, from coordinate 74,073,877 downwards.
GCTTAACGATGTGAAGAATTTTTGGATCTATTCTGAGATCGAAATATGCGTGCTGTTCTCAGACCTTCTGGATGCAAATTCAATTGGTGACTTACGGTTTGAGTTTTCTTCTTGATACTCTTGAGTTTTTCTTACACTAATTCGTTTTGAAGACAATCTTTTATTTTCTTATAGTTTTTCTTTTGTAGGTTTTATTGGGAAGTGATATGAAGTCTAGTGCTAAAGAGCAATATGAAATTTGTGTAATGCACTAAAGCCGAATTGTTTAGACTCTGTGTTCAGTGTGCTGGTAGGCACAAATGATTCAAAAGGACTAGACATGGATTGACAATGAAAGGACTAGACAATATGAACTTAGATAGTTTTATTTGGATTGACCATATGACGCTTGGGTAGATTGAGTAGTGAGATAAACATGGGAACCTGCAGGATACACAAAAAAATCATATGTATCAAGAATTGTGGCTTAACATTTCCTCGATGTATGGACTCATGTCCTTAATTCCGGTACTGATAGGGCGACTGGGGGGGTTCTGATAAAGTAGGTCTGTAGGAAATTATTTTCTTGCTTTCTATCTATCAGCCATATGTTGCCTCCTTTGCGCGATTGGAACATATCCAACCTGGAATGCAACATATGCAACTCTATTTCTATGCATCTTCTTATCTATGCAACTCTTTCTATCTGTTAGCCATATGTTGTCTCCTTTGCGGGATCAGAAGATCCGACCTGGGACGCTGCATATGCACCCAACTATCTTTGTAACCCTCTATCTATGTTAGTCATATGTTGTTCCCTCTGCGTGATTAGAAAACATCCAACCTGGGATACAACATATACGCTTCTATATCTGACTTCTTTCTTAATGATTGAATACTCACCTAAAGTAAGGAGTTCTTTGGAAGTTCTTGATTACCGGGGTATATCGGGAAGTGGGAAACACGTTCTAGTGCATCTAAAATTGAACAATTTAAATGGTTGTCTGTATATCTTGATGTTGAATTTAAGTGAACAACAATATCCTTAGTCGTCGTCAGCTAAATGGTCTATTTAGGAATATAGGTACAACTGTCCTGTCACTTATAATATGTTTAATTTGTTAATATACTTTGTGTTTAAGCGGACCATAATATCGGCGATTAACCAGATCTAAACATGCAGGTGTGTGCTGATAAACGATATTGAATTGTTTGACAATTTTGATCCCAAAAGTTTTAAATTTTGTTATTATTTTTGTTTTTGATAAATTTGTTCATAGTTTTTCCTTTATGCACAAATTTAAGGGGAGAATTAAAAATTTAAAAAAACAAAAATCAAAAAAACAAAAATCAAAAAACCAAAAATCCAAAAATATTGTTATTTATGTTTTTTTTTTTCAGAGAAATCAAAAATCCAAAAATATTTTTGTTTCTATTTTATGTTTTTTTAGAAAATATGAAAAATCCAAAAATATTATGTGTTAAGTTTTCTTCTAGTTTTGTTTTTATCTCAAATCTTGCTTTGTCTTGAAAAGTGAATTCAGATGTAGATGAGACTCATGGAGACTGTATCGAGATTTTCTGAGCCAAAGCTTCATCCGTGATCGTTGAAGAATTCTCATTCGAAGGAACAAGAAATGAAGATTATTCTTTCCATATTCAATTTGTCAACCCCAGAAGCAAGGTGAAGCTGCACTTGAAGCCTCCTCAATCAGTTTGTTGCTATCTATGTACTTGTTGAAGTGATCCAGAAGATTCGTTCTCACTGATATTCTCTCTGAAGATTCTCAATCTGAAAGCGTAGATTTTCAAGAATCCATACAAGAAGCCTCCACAGCCAACGTTCGTTCAAAGCCAAATTCTGAAAAATTGCCCATCGGTTCAAGATGAAGTCATTCACCTAGAAGATTCATTTGTTCATCTTGATGTTGTGAAAATATATAAGACAAAAAGTTGAAGCCAAACTCCAAATGAAGATTGACAAGAAAAGTCAGCTACATTTTTAGGGGGAGTTTGTTGGGTCAAAGAAAAGAAAGCTATAAACCAAGGGGGGAGATTGTTGGGTCAAAAATATGGTTTATACTTTGATTTTCTAAGCATTTATTATTTTTAGTCTAAGGACCGAAAACAGCCTTGTGTTTACGGTTGTAAATGTGTTTACAGTTGTAAACGTGTTTACGGTTGTAAATGCATTTATCTACTGTTCCCTATAAATAGTGCCAGTAGACGTCAGATGGAAAGGAGGAGTTTACGGTCAAGTGTGTGTAAACTAAGGTGTTTTAGAGAGAGAAAGTTAGAGAGAGAACTAGTGTGTGTGAATCTTATGTAGGGATTATCATTCATGTCATTAATACATCATAGATTCATCAAGTTCTTCTTTCTTCTTCTTCTTCTCCATTCTATCTTGCATCATCCACTTGATTGTGATTATGATCCTTCAAGTGGATCTGATTGATGCATCAGGCAAAATTTGGGATGTACAGAGTCGGAGAGCCCGACTCAGCGAGTAGGACTGTTTGGATGAAACCCTAATATTTAGGGTTTGCACCCTATTTAAATGCCTTATCTTGTCCCAACCCAGCCTCCATTGTCCCTCCCAGTCTAGAAAATCCCCAAATCGAAACCCTAAAGCATTGGGAGTGTTCTTGAGCCATTTTTGTGTGTTTTTGGTGGTTTGAAGCTTGAAGAAGGAAGTGGAAACTTGAGGGTTCCCATGGCATAAAGGTGCCAACTTTATTGCCATAAGAACCCCATGTATCTTATAGAATCCATTTTTGGACCTTTTGGGCTTGAAGACCCATGCATGGACGTAAAGTTTGTAACTTTACGTGTAATATGGACCCTAGGAAGTCAGATCTATGTTTTGGATGCATTAAGACCAACTAAAATCGACTGAATAGTTATGGAGAAGGAGGGACTTGGTGAGTCGCTCATACGACTCGGCGAGTCGGCTCGTAGTTTCCCCCAAACCTCTTCTGATAATGGACAATGTATTGAGTTAGAAGAACACTCAATCAATTAGGCTCATTGTGGACTTGGAAATCATGGAACTCGGTGAGTTCAAGAACAGAACTCGACGAGTTCAAGACAAGTCCCAACTGTATGAAGACGTACTCGACGAGTTCATCAGGAACTCAGCGAGTCCAGGGCTGAATGTGCCTTCTTGCATGAAGAAGGTCTCGACGAGTTCAAGGATGAACTCGGCGAGTCAGTTATAGAAGGTCCCGACTTTGTATGAAGAAGAACTCGGCGAGTGCATGCAAGACTCGGCGAGTAGGTTCGGGGTTTTAGTGTTTTGAGGATATGGGGACTCGGCGAGTTGTTGGGTCAACTCGGCGAGTTGAGTCAACCAGACATTGACTTTGACCCAGAGTTGACTTTGATCAAGGTGTTGACCTTGACTTTGGCTTTGACCTGAGTAACCCTTGTAGGGGTTAAGAGCATGTAATGGTAAATTAAGGAAGGTTGTTATGTGTACGAGTTGAGAGAAGTTGATCCCGACATCAAGGATAGTTCAGACTTCACGACACTGAGGTGAGTTACCTTCCAGTAAAAGTGGGTCTAAGGTACGGAGGTCGGCCCACTAGTAAGAGATTGTAGTAAAGATGATTGTCTTTGTGATAATTTTCTCGTATGTTGCTGTCTGTTATCTTTATGTGCTAGGATGCTATGACATATGTGTTAGTAGTGGTAGGGGTGAAATAGTCCCCGGTTACCGATTGAAAGATGTTGAAGGGGTAGATAGTAACCATGCATGCCTAGCAGTATGATCATGATATGTTATTATATGATAGTGGTAGGGGTGAAATAGTCCACGGTTACTGGTTGAAAGATATCAAAGGGGAGGGTAGCTCCTGGTTACCGATTGAAAGATACTGAAAGGGAGGTTAGTTCCCGGTTACCGGTTGAAAGATACCGAAGGGGAGCCCAACTCCCGGTTATGCCAAATAGATACTAGTTGAAAGATATCGAGGGATAGGAATTACGTGGTATGTGGTATGATGGGAGAACTCACTAAGCTTTGTGCTTACAGTTTTTAGTTTTGGTTTCAGGTAACTCTTCGTCGAAGGGGAAGGAGCTGGCATGGTAGCAGCGCATCGCACACACATGATTTTTGCATTTTGAGATCCATGGGATTATACTATGATATTATTACTAATGATGATATGACTTTTGAGACATGTGATTATGTTTTATGGATATATATATGATATTGATGATGTTTTTCAGTAAACGGTTTTTATAAGTAACATAATTAAAAACAAAATTTTTGGTCTTGAAAATTGGGATGTTCCAATACCCTTACTTGGTTATGTGTTGTTATTATGAGCTGATAGAACTGCATGCTAGTTTAGGGCTAGGAATCTGCTCAGTATTACATGCTGGTGTGCCTGCTTAGGAGAGATGCCTTTATGTCTGTTATTTGAGCTAGTAGTGTTGCATGCTTATGATTAGAGATCTCCGGGAGTTGTGAGGTAGGATTGTCCGAGTTTGGTGATGCCTTTTGTGTTGTGGATAGATCATTTGGAGTTGTATGCTAGAGTGGTTTTGTGTGCTGGTGGAGGTTACTTGATGCTCGAATGTCGCTTGCTTTGTGCCTTTAGAGACTTCCATTCACACCGACTAACTATTAATCGGATATGCTAGGTTACGTGTTTCGTGGAGTAGATAATTTTAGAAGGTTAGATTTAGCTCTATTGTGCGGCTCTCGGGTGAGTCTAGTCGTGGTAGGGCGGGATCTTGCAGTCGAAGATTTATCCAATGCATGAAGCACGTAGTTGTATTCAAGAAGTAGTTAGTAGGTATTAATAGGAGTTCCTTTTTGCAGCTAATGGCAGAGAACAGAATGAAGGGAAATCCTAGGGAGCCTAGGGAGTATTTTCAGTTTGATGAGTGTGGTGTTTAACGATGAGTAGTCGCTAAAGAACGACCATGTGGAATTGGATTGGTCGTTAGTGGAGTTCAGTAGCTACTTATAAAATATGGAACGATTCTCGAGGAAAGTATGGATAGATGTGGAAAGTAGCGTTGGGACCGTACTACTGAAAGCAAAGGATCCATACTCGAATTGAGGAGAGTTCTAGGGGTTCTAAGTAGAATATTGAGAGTAGACAACATGGTTGGGTACCATGACTCATTGCAGAGTGGGTTTCTGTCTTTACTGGTTATCTGGTTGCGGTTGTTCAGACTGAGAATGGTCCTAGTGATTGTTGGGCCCGATGGCCAAATTGGTCAGGTTTTAATGGAGTAGGCCTTGGGAGAAAAAATAGTTTAGGACTCAAGGGATTTGACCGGTGAGGTGCCATTTGGAGTTGCAGGACTCAAAAAGGAAGTGGAGGTAATGTGTTGTTGAGGGTTGCAATCTGGGTTGAGTGAGCGGCTAATGGTTTGTGATGTCATTTTCTATGACGAGGATTATATTATTCCATATTTTCCGTATTGGAAGGAAGAGAGAGCGAGCTTCTGATTTCAGAATTTGGAGGTAGACCCCATGGGGTACCAGATAGTTGTTGTATATGCACCAAAGGGTTTTGGTGGTATGGCCACTTTGAGGTATTTCTTGTGTCGTAAGAGAGTCATCAGTGGGGACTGTGGCAGATGAGGTCAAGGATATGCCTTAATTAAGTATGGTAAGGCGTATTCTAGAAATTGTTTCAGGTGATCAGGAGGAGTATATTGGGACGACAACCCTCGATTGTCTATGTTGCGTATCGACTGTGAGAGTGAGGTCTCCTATCTCTATGTCGATTCTTGCGACGGCGTGTTGGTTAAGAATGTCGTGAATGAAGTGTGTGATAGTCTGTTATTCCTAGATAAAGATTCGTTGCTATTTTAGGAATGTCAAAATATCTACTTGTGCAGCTGTATGAGATTCTTGGTGATTTGGGACAGTCACATGGGGAAGTTTCCGAGGCCTCCATTTGAGATTCAGAATGCTTGAATTGATCAGTTTTTATCCAGAAGGTTATCGATCGTTGCGTGGAATGCTCCAAGAGTCGGGAATGGTGTATATGGTGAACCTATTTGATGTGTAGTCCGATCAGAATGCCAATTGGCGGTAGTTCGAACCCTAAGTGGGGGAGAACTGAGTATTCTATTGAAAGAATCATTGATATGATCGATTTGCGGCTTCATAAGATTGGGTTATAGGGATTTGTAGTCCGGGCGTATGGGACTTGGGTCTAGATTTGGTTAAGGCGAGGTGTAGAATGAGATGATGCATGTTGTATGTGCTCAGGAATGAGTGTCTTCACGGTAGGTAGCCATTGGTCAGGGAGCTCGTTTCGGTCAAGGTTCTCTTGGGTTCGCCGATGTTCGGGTTATGAGGCGGTTGGGCCGTGTGGTTCAATCTTTGGTTATCGAAGGATTTGTCAATTCGACGTATAGATTGCTATCTATACTCTGGGAAGAGCAGCGATGAATCAGTTAATCAACTTCAGAGTCAGTATGTGTAGTTTCGCGAGGGTTATGATCAGTGAATGTTTGGATTTTAAGTTTTCGTCAACGCATTCTCAATGGTTGATAATTTTTTTGTTCTTCATTAATGAGTTGGAGCAGTTCAAAGGTTTCGAGTTGTATAGGTTGAGGATCAATGGTCGTGAAAAACTATCATGAGATTATGTGATGGTGTATCGTGGTCTTAGAGTATGATGCCCTAAATTGTTGGAGTGTAAAATTATTATAAGACCTAGGTTTGTTTGGTTGCAAGTGGAGCATCGAAACGACTGTCTACCTATTCCAGTTGTGGGCCTGTCAGTTATTTATCGTCAGATGGGGTTGTACAAGGGTGTGAATTTGTTCTAAAGGAAAGGTGCTTTGTATGCGACAATCTTTGTTGGGAGTAGTAAGTGCTTAATCTGGATGGGCGTGTGCACCTATTGACGTCTGGTTGTAGAGTAGTAGTTCAGTAAACTCAATATAGTGATGGTATGGTAACGAGATTTTCGAAGTGTTGTAAGAATACGAGGTATCATAGCATTCACAAGTCAATGAAGGGAGAGTTTTAAGACTATGGGGTGTCGTAGCATTCACAAGTCAGTGAGGGAGTGTTGTAAGACCACAGGGTGTCATATCTCGATTTAGGGATGGGTTGTCATAAATCAAAAGGATTGGGGTGTAATGCACGTGCATATTTGTGGATCTCGGGTCATGAGTTGTGTATCAGGTTGGATATGGGTGAGATCTCGATTTGCGAATTGTAGGTGTTTGGGTGAGGCTTTCTTTCTGAAGGATGTGGGTTAAAGGACGCGAATGCCAAGAGTGTTAGTTAAAGGTTTCATTGTTGATGGTTAATTTCAACTTTTTTGTCGGATCTGACTCTTGTGTTTGAGTTTGGCTCCATCTCTGTAGAGGATTGGCAAGTTGGGATTTTGGATTTTCAGATGGACTTCATTTTGAGTGTTCATGGATTTCATTCGATGTATTAGACCTGCGTGGGTATGTTCGTTTGGCTGGAGGAAAACCACAACATGCATGGAATTAGTAAGTGGTAGGCCACAAAGGTCGGAGGTGAGGCGTGTCAACATATCGGTTTGTAGTATTCGCTTGGAGTAAAGCAAACTTAGTGATTGCTTATGCAATGTGATTGGTTGAGATGGATTTGTTGGACTGAACGAATGATGGAGTCGTTCTGGCGAATGGGCTAGAGCAGCCTTTAGCGGTTTAACTTTTGGGTCGGGAGTTGATCTTGTATTCAGATTTGGTGTTAAGCATTGGAATGTATTTGGAGCTTATTTTTTTCAATCTATCAGTGGATAGTTCCAGTCGAGGATGGTCATTCAATTCAGGGTCGGAGCTGAATCGTACTGGGTTTGGTATTGGAATGGTTCTGTCTGACGGGAGGTCAGACATTGTGCAAAGTTTCAGCTTCCATGCGGATCGACATGTTATTCTTTTAATGTATGGGGCATAGTATTGAGGTTTATTCTTCAGATGGGTTCTGATAGCAGTACCGGTGGTTGATCTTCGGTGCGAGGTGACCCCTCTTTTTCTTCTGAGTTTCGGTCAAGATCGACTGGTATGTCGTGCATAAGTGTTCTGCAGTTGGTTATGATCAATGAATTGTTTCCATCAGTTGCATCATGATAATCCGGGTTGGAAGTGTTTTGTTTGATCCGTTATTCGATGAGGGATTGACATGGTGATGTTTCCACATGGGCGGTCGGTCGGGTAGTTAAGCCAATATAGATTTCAGGTTTTAGATGTAATGCTTGGTCCATGTATTATACATTTCTCAAAATATTGGAATTTTGTTGGAACTTGAGAAGTTGGGGAGCTCCAACTCGTCGTGTCGAGAATTTTGTGGCTGCAGGTTTTAATGACCCAACTCGACGAGTCGGGGAGTCCCAACTCAACGAGTTGGCGGTTGAAGATGACACCCTAATTTTAGGGTGTTTCACCCTATTTAAAGGACTTAAAACCCCTTGGTTGGCCTCCCTACCAACCATCCTTGTCCAGAAACCCTAGATTCGTGTATCACCTTTCAATATTGAGTGTGTGAGCTTTGAGAATTGATTTTGGTGGTTTTTTGGAAGCAGCTTGGAAGTTGGAAGCATCTAGATTAGAAGAAGGAGTATAGATCCAGAAACTCTTCACCAATAGTAGTCTTCTTGAGGTATAAATTCGACATCTTGCTTTGTTATCATCTAGATCTCTTTAATGGAAGTTTTAGCATGATTTTGGGATTTTGGGTGGGCTAGCCAAGACGTTGACGGTTCCAGGGGTTATTATGTTAGATCTAACCCCTTCATGACTTTTCATGGCTGAAAGTTGCAAACTTTATTAGTTCCAAGCCCCATTCATGCAAGAAGTCCCTCATTAAGTCCTTATTAAGCTCTAGAGTGTATTCTAGTTTGCATGGACGTAAAGTTGGAAACTTTACGTGATTATCTGACCTTTGGACTCTATATCTGTTTTTTTGGGACTATATTGGGAGAGTTCAAGAGCTTAATGGACTAAGACTCAGTCTAAAGAGCCTACGGTTTGGGTTTGCTTCTTTTTGGATGGTTCTTGAGGGTAAAGTTGGAAACTTTACCCTTCTAGACATCATTTTGGATGAGATCTGAGATTTAGAGTCCCTAGATTTGATGGTATCAGCTTAATGCATTACGAGGTTGGATTTCTAGCCAACTCGATGAGTTCATTAGTGAACTCGACGAGTTGATGGGATTTTTCCTGATCTGTACAGTGATGGGTTTTGAGTACTACATCATTCCTATGGTGCACATGCAACCCTAATGCTTTGGATCTAGGTTTTTCTCAAGTTATACATGCAATACTAATCATTCAAAGCATCAACCCTAACTAGCATACAATTTTGGAGATTTACAACATAAAACAAGATTATAAGAATACCTTTTCCTTGTTGCTTGTAGATCTTGACCTTCAAGAGCTTAGTGCCTAAATTGTTGCACCTCTAGTGAGTCACAAACACCAAGTAACAATTGGAAGAATATGAGAGAGGTAGGAAGGCTCCAAAAATCGGCTAGGGTTCCTCTTAGGATCAAATTAGGGATCCAAGGGTTCCTTATATAGCTGAGCTACTAGGGTTTCGGAGTGGAACTCTAATTCTCTGCTGTGACACCAGTCAAATTTTGGTCAAAAATTTATTGATCTATAATCATAATTGGAATGAACCAAGGGGTAGAGTTTGTAACAAGGTTTCCAAAAATATAAAGAACACTGAAATCCGAGTTATAACGAAGAAGTTATGACCAATCGAAAATCCGCGATAAAACCGGCAAAACACTGTTCAGTGTAAAAAGCGAATTTTCGATAAAAGGCTTTTTAGCCTTAACAATATAAATAAAAGTTGTAGATTATGTTAAACCGAGAACGTTAATAAAAAGAACGTCAAAATATGACTTCGTATGAGGAAGTTATGGTTTTTCCAAGTTTCGGTTTAGCAATAGACAGCTAAAAATTCGAAATGTAAATCGATCGATATTTAGCCGACGCAACTTAAACAAGAATCGAAGGTCTCGTCAAAAGTAGCGCAATGATAAAAAGACAGACGAAAACGGACGTCGGATGAAGAAGTTATGAATTTTTAACGGATTTTCCTGTCCCGGTCTGTTAAAAATAATAATATTAAAAATAAAGTCAAAATTAGCCGACGAAGTCTAAAAGAAAGTCGTAGAGTATAATTTTACCTACGCGTGTATATAAAGAACGTCAAAAACGGAGTTCGTATGCAAAAGTTATGAATTTTAGAAGTTTTTGGCTCAAAAACCGAGAAAAATCGCATAGTCACTATTCTGCCACGTCACCCTCGCATGCGAGACTGTCACATGTCATCTTCGGGTTGGACCGCAAATTGTCGTGTCACCATCGGATTGGACCACAGCTGCGATCCAATAAGAAGCCTACACCTTCGCATCGGACACCTCTCAGACACCCCCTTCGCATGCATGGCCTTCTCCTATTGGAACGAAATCCGGTCCACTCAGAAGCTGACATGTCCGAAGCCTCGCCTCGTGTACCACCATCCTATCCGATGTGTGGCTGTTGACTCCTTGCCCTCGCCAGCTGTCTCCCTTCGGACTGCACCCTCGCACCCCTATATAAAGGGTGCGAGCCTTCTCGCATTTGAAGAGTTTTTCACCCCAAAATTTCTCCTTTTTTCACATTTCCACCCCGTAAACTTTCTCACGACCCCCCAAGGCCCCGGTATCGTGTCTAAAGCCCGAAACAAGCCCAGGAGTCCTAGATTTCTCGGGAATTCATCATCTCTCCTGTCGAAACTCTGCCCGATTTAAGCCAGTTTTTCGTCAAACAAACTATTTTCCGGGAAACGAAACGCTGCCCGAATTACCACCTATCAAGGTGAGTTCATACCCCTATAATTTATATTTTTAATGGTTTCTAAATGCTTTTTAGGGGGGGGGGGCGGGGGAATACAAGTTTAGCACAATATTAAATTATGTTAATAACTGTATGTGATAATAATCACGTAAATAGTTTCCATATGCTTTCAAGAATTACCAAATACATCCAAAATGACTTAAAGCCATGTTAAATCTTTAAAGTCATGTAAACTCCGTTAAATTCTTTGAAAAATGTTTTATAAACTATTTCAAATTCTAAATGCCAAAAATCATGTTTATATATGTATAAATATATAAATAAGATTTGAAGGACTTAGGACTAATGAATTATCTTATTTCCTTTTCCTTGTTTGGATCTGGAGTTAAGGTTGTGTTATTTGTCCGAAGGTCGTTTCCTTCTTAATTATATATATTATACATATATTAGTATAAAAAGGTCACTCGTTTTGGTATCATTACCCATGTATCAGGCTGAGCAAAGGTGTTCATCCATGAGAAATCATGTTAACCAGATAGAGCATATAAATTATAATATGTATAATTTATGATTCAAAACTAAATATACAAGTATGATTCACATTCCAAGGAAAGTACCAAAACTTATTTAACTATACCAGGATATGTATAATGCCTTTAATATATGAATAACATATTAAAGAAGTAAGAATACATCATACCGGGTTTGCATTAACAAAGGTACGATACAGAGTACCAGGGTTAGCAATCAAGGGGTAATAATACATCGTAAATCTCGTTGAAACAATAAATTTGTGAGACCCTTCACGGTGTACTTATTTAAGTACGACTTTAAGCCCTGACCTATTAACCAGAATCTCTTGTAGGGAGAGCGTGAATTTGTATATAGATCTATATGGGACTGACAATCCCGCACCTCTACTGTTCGCTACAGTTTGGCCGGCAGGCCTAGGGTGTCAAATATCATTCCATTCCGACACCTGAAGAACGTCGTCGCAGGCATATCAGTCATATTATTATGGTTAATAGAACTCATATGGATAAAACAACGAGTGAATTACTAAGTAATATACTTCTCTTAAAACAGTAAGAAAAGATAATTACATCTCGACTAAATATACCTTCTGTAGTTTTTACTTACAGTAAAAGCTACGTATCATGAAATCAAGTATGGTAAATATACTTGTACTTCTGTTTTTGAACATTTAAAACCACAATGCAGTATTATGGATAATATAATATTTTCCAGGATTAATACTAAGGTTTTTACCATAGAGCACATATAACTAAGAATACTTTTACAAATGAAACGGTTTATGGAATTAAACCACTCTTTCAAAAGAAACGGGTTATGTGATTTAACCACTTACACAAAGGAAACGGTTTATGGGATTAAACCACTTTTACAAATGGAACGGTTATAGGATTAAACCACTTTTACAAATGAAACGGGTTATGGAATTAAACCACTTATCAAATGGAACTTAGTCAATCAATCTCTGTAAACTAGTATAACATAAAAGACCTTTAGTGGTTAATTATATAAGTCCTTAGTTATTACATCAGAGTTATATATAAGTAACATCCGATTGAAAGTGAAATGTGTGACTTCCGCCTTACTTCCTGTTCCTTGTTTGGTTGTGGGCTTAGGGCAAATACACCCATTTAACTGTCAGTTCGATATTAGGTTATACATAATTAGTATAAACTAAGTAATTACAAAGGGAAACTATTGAGGTTATCAGTTTATCACCTCAGGAAATATAGGATTTTCTGGAGGAACCAGTGAACTTTTCCAAAGAACCTAGAGTATACTTAACAGAACTAAAATACTTATGAACTCACCAGCTTAAATGCTAATCTACTCTTTTCAAATAACTTGTATTCTCAGGAATCCAATAGACAGGTACACTCCCGAAGCTCTTGAGAAGACTACCTAGTACCGTACCACGACTCTTGTCTTCTACTGTACCTACTTTGGTGTTTGAATATGTAATGTTTAAACACTTATGTAAAACTTATACTTATTAATGCAATGGTTGTTTGTACTTGGATTACTATATTGCATGTGTTGTGATACTTACATGAAGTCCTCCGCCCCCGAACGTTTCCGCCGTTCTGGTTTGGGGGTGTGACATCTGCTTAGGCCTTAAGCAACCCATTAGATCCTTCCAGAATCCCCCTTTGGACGAATTCTGTGTGGGCTACACATATAATTTCTTCCATCCCTTCCAAGGGATCCAGAAGCCCAACTTGCAACTATCATATAATTGCAATATCAGTCCCCGTAATTTAATCAGTCTCTTTTGATCACCAAATTAATTCCAAATTAATTTCTGATCAATACTAATTAAATAATATGATTTCTCAATTATTATATTATTATTATAATATATTAATAAATCATAATTAACCTATTTTCTCTATAATTCATCCTATCAAATTGCTATGGTGAAGGCAACCCAAAAGGACCATGCTACTATTGGGTCAAGTACATACCAATTATAGTTATGGGCTTAGACACCTAATCTAACATACATGTGATAAAGAAACTCGATGAGTTGAGTTATAACTCAGTGAGTTGGGTCAACTCACGATGTTGACTTTGACCTTTGACCTTTAAGGGGTTTTGGGGCATTTTGAGTTGTATTTATGAAATTGTTTCTGTTATAGGGTTGTGTAGAGCGGATATTGGTGTCCCGACCTAGTCAGCTTCCGTGCAGTATTGAGGTGAGTCTTCTCACCACACTCATGGGTCGAAGGCACCAAGGCCGGCCCATTAATTGATATGAGATGATTAGTATTGGAATGTGTAATGGTTTGCTATTTGATTTATGTATGGGTTTATGTGAAGACCATGGGAGGAGCCTATGGCACTTGGCAAGACCATGGTAGGAGCCCATGGCATGAGGATATAAGACCATGGGGGTAGCCCATGGCATTTCATTGAAGACCATGGAGGGAGTCCATGGCAAAACTTGTATGTGTGTGTATGAGCATGAAATTATGTGATTATATGATTTGTATGATTAGGAAACTCGCTAAACTTGTGCTTACAATTTTATTGAATGTTTCAGGTACTTCTATTGATAAGGGAAAGGGCCCGGCTTGATGACGTGGCATGCATTCTCCAGTGTTTTCACATTTATCTTTTTGTACTCTGAATTAAAAAATAATATGGATATGTATTGGGATTTTTGTACTTCCTATGGATGATGTTTATGAAATTAAAAGTTTAATTTTTTTTGAAAATTGGGATGTTACATTGGAGAGGCATAATTGTTTCTGCAGTGGCGAAAGGTTCGTCCTTCGTCGGATTGGAGGTTTCTATTTGGGTTCGGTTGTCTTGGGGAGATCGTTTTGTGTTCTGAATTTTTAGTTGCGCTTCTCAGATTGTTTGATATGATCTGAGTGTTGGTAAAGAGCGATTTCAAGGGTGAAATTTAATTTAAGTGGGGGAGAATTGTAACATCCTGTTTTAGATCATTCTATGATTTAAGGCTCGTGGGTTGTAATATGGGTATGATAAGGTTTTGCGGTTTTAAAGGAGAAGTGTCCCCCACAAGTCACAGGATCTCCAGATTTGTGCCGACGATGGCTGATACCGAAGTTCCAAAATGCTTCCAGACCCCCAGCATGAAGCCCTACGACGGAACCACGGATCCCGAGGAGCACGTAGCACAATATAAGGAGAGGATGGAAATTATTCCTATCCCCCACTCACTTGAAAGAATCTTGTCCGTGTAAGGGATTTGGTTATGCTGTTACAGGATCCGCTCTAAAATGGCTCCTTAACGTTCCTCCTTATTCAATCACATCATTTGCTCACTTAATTAATTTATTTAATAATCATTTTTCTTGTAGCAGAACATTCGAATAGATCACTAGTGATCTCTATCGAGTAGTTCAGGATCCTAAGGAATCCCTTAAGAATTTTGTGAATAGGTTTGGCAAGGAAGCTCTGAGTATCCCCAACATCTACATGGTGACTGCAGTCGAACCTTTCAAAATGGGCTTAAAGAAGGATTCTCCATTCTATGAAGATCTTGTAATGACCCCATGCAAAAGGATGGATGAAGTTAGGAGCAGGGTGTTAAGACTCATCAGGCTCGAAGAAGACAAGGAGATCCAAAAGAGGAGCAACCCACTAAGCTCTTATGATCACCCTAATAGGAAGGTCGATTCCTTGGCCCAAAGATCCTATAAATCAAAACCTTATTCCAAACTCGACCATCACAGGGTTAACGCCCAGGAAGATGAAGGAGAGGAAGAAGATTTCCCTAAGATTACTGACTACTGTTTTTCTGTGGGTATTTTAGGTATAATCTTTGCCATGCAGGATCTTGGAGACAAAGCACGATGGCCAAGAAAAAGAGAAAAATCCATCCCTTGGAAAGACAAGTCCAAATGGTGTGTATATCATGAAGAATTTGGTCATTTCATAGAAGATTACATAGCTCTTAGGAAGAAAACCAGCTGTCTCCTGAGCAAAGGATACCTCAAGGAATCCTAGGAAGAAGAAAGGAGAAAACCAAAGAAAAAGATCAGGTCCTCAAAGGATCCTCGAAAGACCAGGATCCCCCCCCCCCCAAGCTGACGCAAAGGTAATCAATGTGATCTCTGGAGGATCTGACATTTGTGGTACCTCTTACTCTATGGCAAAAAGGCACGCCAAGGTATCCAAAACGGAGAAATAAAAGGGACCACAGACGAACACAATGATCACTAATGAGAAGGAGATCACCTTCGACGAGGAGGATAGGCAAGACATCCAGGATCCTCACCATGACATATTAGTAAGTATCGTATACATCGCCAACCATTTCATCAAAAGGATCCTCATCGATGGAGGATCCTCCGTTAACATACTCCGGGATGCATTAAAAAGAATGAACATCCCAGAGTCTGAGATAGTTACAAGATCATTAGTGCTAATCAGATTCATCGGTGAAACCAAGCACACCATCGGTGAAATAAAGCTACCAATCTACAAAGAGGGGGTAATTATGTATAACGTTTTTGTGTCGTTGATACATTATCCTCTTATAATGTCATACTAGGTATACCATGGATCCACGAAATGAAGGTCGTTCCATCAACATATCATCAATGCGTAAAGATGACCACCCCATGGGGGATGGTGAAGATCACAGGAGATCAACAAGAATCAAAGGAATGCTACAAGACTTCGTTGAAGTCCTCAACAATACCACGACAAACATAGAAATTAAGATAGGGGAACAAGACGTGTTAGAGGCAAGATAACATGATATAAAAGAAGTGCCCCTGAACCTTGAGGATCCTAAAGCCAAAGTTCTCATAGGATCCTCAATGCCTGAACAACTCGAACATGATCTCATAAGGTTCCTCAAGGCCTAAAGCAATACATTTTCATGGACGCATGATGACATGATAGGTATTGATAAAAGCATAATAACCCATAAAGTTACCATAGATCCATCTTTCAGACCAATACACCAAAAGAGAAGGAAGTTTGCATCGGAAAGAAACCAAGTTATACAAGAAGAAGTAGAAATGCTCCTCAAAACCGGCATGATCAAGGAAGTAAAGTTCCCAAGATGGTTGGCTAATATGGTCGTGGTACAAAAGAAGAATGATAAATGGAGAGTGTGTGTGTGGACTATATAGATCTTAACAAGGCTTGTCCCAAGGATCCTTTCCCTCTACCACACATCGACTCCATGATAGACACAACAACAGGCCACAAATTAATGACGTTCATGGATACATCGACATGATTCCAATAGATCCAGATGGAACCCTTTGACCAAGAAGACACAACGTTCATAACTCCAACATGTATCTATTGTTACACTGCCATGCCATTTGGTCTTAAAAATGCACGAGCAACATACCAAAGGCTGGTGAATAAGATGTTCAAGGAGAAACTAGGGGTCACGATGGAAGTCTACATTGATGACATGGTAGTCAAATCCAAAAAAAGCTAAAGATCATCTCAAGGATCTCGAGAAATCCTTCGACATCCTAGACCAATACATCATGAAACTGAATCCCTCTAAGTGCCCCTTTGGGATGAGATCGGGTAAGTTCCTAGAATACATGGTGACCAAAAGAGGAATCAAAACAATCCCGGAGCAAATCAAGGCCATCCTTTATCTAAGATCATCATCCTCAACAAAGGATATTCAGAGATTGACGGGAAGAGTGGCGGCCTTAAATAGGTTCATCTCAAGATCCTTAGAAAATTGCAAACCTTTCTACGACATCTTGAAGAAGAAAAAAATATTCAAGTGGACCTAGGAACATGAAGATGTCTTCCAAGAGCTTAAAAAATACTTAAGCTCACCACCCTTACTAGTAAAACCACTAGATGAGGAACTACTCCTTCTTTTCCTCTTAGTATCCTTAAACGCGGTAAGCGTTGTACTAGCCAAGGATCTCGATGGTGACCAACATCCCATATACTATGTAAGTAAGAGTATACTGGAACCTGAGACTAGGTACACTCATATTGAAAAGATTATACTTGCATTGGTAACAATTTCTACTAAGTTAAGACATTATTTTGAAACACACCTTATAATTGTAAAAACTAAGTATCTAATTAAGAATGTTATGAGAAAACCAAAAATATCAGGAAGAATGGTGAAATGGTCTGTGAAGTTAAGCACATATGTAATAAAGTACGAACCAAGAACTGCCATAAAGTCCCAAACATTAGTAGATTTTATGGATGACTTTAGTGATGATCTAAGAGCTGAAGTTGAGATAGAAACCAAACAACTTATAGAAGAGGAAAACATGGGAAGATAGATTCTATTCACAGATGGAGCATCGAATCAAAGAAGAACTGGCTTGGGGATCATACTAAAATCTCCACAGGGGGACATCCTACCCAAACAATCAGTTGTGAATTCAATGTAACCAATAACGAAGTAGAACACGAGGCGTTGATCATGGGACTACAATTAGCCAAGGATCTTCAGGTATTCATCGATTATTTACTACTAACTAACCATTTTACTGGATCCTATATAGTGACAGAAGAAAAGCTAGCCTGATATCTCCAAATCCTAAAAAACCTAGCCTCAAAATACAAAACATTTAGCCTAAACTAGGTTCCTAGAGAAGACAATGCTGAAGCATATGCTTTAGCCAATCTAGGATCCTCTTTAAGGATCCCGCTGGAAACCAAGATCTATGTAACCCACATATTGATCCTGATGATCGAGGATCCCACCAAGGGACTAAAAGATCCTGACAATCATAAAGGGACTACTGACATCGCTGAAATTGAAAATCCCGACTCAACAATCCAACATCAGGATCCCAACTTTCATGATCCTTCTCCAACTTCAGGATCTTGGATCCAACCCATCATGGAATGCCTCCAAAATGGCACGATCCCTATGGAAGAGAAAAGAGAAAGAGCATTCAGAACAAGGATCTCAAGGTTTGTTATAATCCAAGGTAAATTATACAAAAAATCTGTTGCAGGACCATACCTCAGGTGCCTGGAAGATCATGAAGCTGGAGAAGTCCTAAAGGATAATCATGAAGGAGACTGTGGTAACCACATTGGGGGGAAATCCTTATGATCCACAGTATTGAGGATGGGATACTATCGGCTAACCATGAAAAAAGTGATGGGTTTTAGACATAAGAACTTTCCTATGTGCACATACAACCCTATAGCTTGGATCTAGGTTTCTCTAATTGAACATGCAATATATCCAAGACTTTCATGGCTAGATCTAATGTAAACTAACAATATTCAAAACCTATGAAAACAGATCTAGAATAATACCTTGAGTTACTTGCTTGAAAACCTTCTTCTTCTTCGAGCTTAGAGTCACAAATGTCACTCCTCTAATGGCTTACAAACACCAACTAGAAAGAAGATGATTTGAGAGAGGTAAGGAAGAGAGAAATCGGCTCTAGGGTTACTCCAATAACAAGGGTGTCGATTTCCACAACCCCAAGGGTCTATTTATACTGTGAGCTCCTAGGGTTTCACCTTAAACCCTAATTGGATAACTTAGCCATCCAATATCCCTTCTATGTAAGGCCTTGGACGATTTCTAGGTGATCCACATCCCTAAAATCGTCCACCCTATATCCATAAGGATTCTTAGCTCAAAATACAACTATCACACATTTGACAGTTTATGCCCCTTTTATTCAATTAATCTCTTTAAGTCACCAAATTAATTCCTAATTAATTTATGACTTATATTAATCAAATAATATTATTATTCCTTCAACATATTATTCTTATAATACATCAATAATAATAATATCTCTTCTCTCTATATAAATCATCCTGTCAAGTTGCTATGGTGAAGGTAACCCAAAATGACCATGCACAATCGGGTCAAGTACTTACCAAATATAGTTACAGCCTTAGACACTAATCCAACAGTCTCCCACTTGGATAAGTCTAGTAACTATAAACGCAAACACAATCCGATTAGCAATCGTAGCTCTCAAAGACGCTGTCAACTCTGATCTTATCAGTAACCTATCCTTTAGATAAGGTATCGTACAGTCCTCTGTTTTGATATCGTGCAGACAATTTCATGAAACATTGTCATACTTATTGTCCAGCATCTATTTTCTCGATCTCAGATTTATTTGACATAGAACTTAATTGAACACATCAATTCAGTCCTGACCGGGCCCGACACATAAGTCAAATCAAATCATCGAGCGGCCGTGATATCGCTTTTACCCTCTTAGGATAAAAATAATAGATAAACTTCGAGTTATATGCATTTACTTATCGACTAATCAACTATACACAACAATGCGTTTTATGACATCAATTTACTGATGCGGTTTCGCGTTATCTATGTACAACCAATTAGTAAATAATAAACCATATATCTAGGTTTTAAGACCATATGATATTATCGTCTCGTGATCACTCCAAAGTGATTCCAGCAAGCGCGGGTTTATTCCAATGCTCAAAACTTGTTCATAAGCACTCATGAACGTTGCAGCAAACCTTTGCTATGTCTAATACCATTTAGATAATCTACACACCAATTCATGACAATCTTCATTCATACCTACTTCCAACATATGAACGATTGTGGACAGTTTGAATAATTCGATTATTCTTAATAAACTCAATTATTTTGGAAGTCAAAACATGCAAAGTGAAACAATAGCTAAACAATTAACATAAGATAGTAACTTTACTTATAAATAATACTCTTTTATTTAATCATCAAATGTTAATTACATTTACCTATTACATGTTTCTAAAACTATCTAATCTAAACTAATATCATCCTTCAGCCCAATACTCCTAGCATGCTGCACGTGCTTAACCCTGCTCAGTCCCTTCGTAAGCGGATCTGCTGGGTTATCTTCTGATGATATAATCTTAACCACGAGGTGTCGTTCTTCTACTCGATGTCTAATAAAGTGATATTTTCTGTCGATATGCCGAGATCTACCATGATCTATGGGTTCCTTGGTCAAGGCAACCGCTCCTTCATTATCACAGAAAATTTCCATGGGCTCCTTTATAGCAGGCACAACTCCAAGATCGCCAATGAAGTTCTTCAACCATATTGCCTCCTTTGACGCTTCGCTCGCTGCAATATACTCTGATTCGTATGTTGAATTAGCTACAGTTTCCTGTTTGGAACATTTCCACGTTACCGCTCCTCCATTAAGGGTAAAGACCCATCCCGACTGCGAACGGTAGTCGTCCCTGTCGGTCTGGAAACTGGCGTCACTATACCCTCGCACCTTTAAGTCATCACTCCCTCCAAGGACTAGAAACCATTCCTTGGTCCTCCAAAGGTACTTAAGGATGTTCTTGACCGCAATCCAATGCACTCTACCAGGATTCCCTTGATATCTACTGACCATGCTCAAAGCAAAGGCCACATCAGGACGAGTACAGGTCATAGCATATATGATCGAGCCAACTGCGGAAGCGTAAGGTACTCGGCTCATATCAGCTATCTCGGCTTCGGTACTCGGACTTTGAGTCTTACTCAACTTGATATTACTTTGTATCGGTAGTTCTCCCTTTTTCAAGTTTTCCATACTAAAACGTTTTAGTACCTTATCTAAGTAAGTATTCTAACTAAGTCCTATTAGTCTCTTACTTCTTTCTCTCACTATCCTTATTCCTAAAATATAGGAAGCCTCTCCGAGGTCCTTCATAGCGAAGCACTTCCCGAGCCAGGACTTTACCACCTGCAGAGTCGGGATGTTGTTTCCTATGAGCAGTATGTCATCGACATACAAAACGAGAAAGCTAACTATTCTCCCACTGGCTTTGACATATACACATGATTCATCTTCGCTTCGTACAAATCCAAACTCTTTGACTTTCTCAGCCAACTTCCCATTAAGGAAAGCGGTCTTGACATCCATTTTCCATATTTCATAATCATGAAATGCAGCAATGGCTAGCATCACCCTAATAGATATTATTTTCGCAACTGGTGAGAAGGTCTCATCATAGTCAACTCCGGGAGTTTGAGTAAAGCCTTTTGCCACCAATCGCGCCTTGTACGTGTGCACATTCCCATCCATGTCGGTCTTCTTCTTGAAGATCCATTTGCACCCAACCGTCTTACGTCTGGGCACATTGTCAACCAAATTCCAAACTTGGTTGTCATACATGGACTGAATCTCGCTGTCCATTGCCTCTTTCCATTTTGCAGACTCCGGGCCTGCCATGGCTTCCTTATAGCAATTAGGTTCATCTAGATTTATTAGTGTACTATCACTAATATACGTGTCCCCTTCGGTGGTAATATGAACACCATACAACTGGGGTTGAACTCTAACTCTTTCGGAACGTCTAAGAGGTAACGACTCGTGAATTGGTTCAACCGGAGTTTCCTCCTCGGGTTGAGCGCCAGCGGTAGAGGTTCCTTCATCACTCGACTCTTGAATCTCTTCAAGATCGATCTGCCTCCCACTATCTCCTTGATTTATGAGTTCTCGTTCTCGGAAAACCCCTCTCCTCGCAACGAAGACAACATTGTCACTCGGTCTATAGAAGAGATGTCCAAAGGATTTCTGTGGATAGCCGATGAAAATACATCGCTCACTACGAGGTTCGAGCTTGTCATGAGTTTCTCGTCTTACGAAAACTTCACAACCCCAAACCTTGATACGTGTCAACGAGGATCGAAGCATCTTGATTTTCCTGCCTAATTGATTCTCCACTTCATTCTTGAACTCTTTGAACTTTTCAAACGTTTCAGACTTGTGCTTGATTAAGTAAATATACCCATATCTACTATAATCATCGGTGAAAGTCACGTAGAAGCAGTTTCCATCCTTTGTGGTGGATCTAAAGGGCCCACATACATCGGTATGTATGAGATCCAATAAACCCTCACCCCTCTCACAAGTGCCAGTGAAGGGTGACTTGGTCATCTTTCCAAGCAAACAAGATTCGCACGTGTCATCTTCCCTAAGGTCGAATGACTCCAACACTCCATCCTTTTGGAGTTGGGCTATGCGTTTCCTGTTGACATGTCCAAGACGACAATGCCACAAAGATGCTTTATCCATACTATTGGAAGAATCCATACACAACACATCATTTCCTAGGTTATCTACAACCATAACAGTTTCATAAATTCCATTACAAGGCATTGCTTCAAAGTATAAAACACCATTTAGATAAGCATAAATAGAACCATTCATATTATTAAACGAATATCTAAATCCTTTTCTAAACAAACCATGAAATGAAATGATGTTTCTTGCCATATCTGGCGAGTAGCAACAATTATTTAAATCTAATCCTAATCCATTACTAAGCACTAAAGAATACACTCCAATCTTGGTGACAGGCGACGATCTTCTGTTCCCCATGATTAGATTTATTCTTCCTTGCTCCACATCTCTATCTCTTCTTAGTCCCTGCAAATCAGAACAAATGTGGTAACTACATCCTGTATCAAGGACCCAATAAATAGTATGAGATGAATTATTAGATTTAATTGTGTATATACCTGCAAAAGATGGCTTAATCTTTCCATCCTTGATGGCTTGCAGATATTCCGGGCAGCTTCTCTTTCAATGCCCTATTTTGTGGCAATGATGGCACTTTGCCTCCTTCGGGTTAGGGTTGGGTTTAGCAGGATCAACCTTGGTCCCACTAGAAGAGGAACCATCTTGGGACTTTCCCTTGCGGTGGCTCTTTGACGAAGCTTTTCTCTTCTTTCCCCTTCCCTGCCCTATAGCCAAAACAGGAACAGCGGTTGGTGCGGGAGTTGGTGCAACAGACTTGTCCTTAAGTTTGCTCTCAGCAGTCCTTAGGAGACCTTGGAGTTTGCTTAGGGTGACCTCTTCCTTGTTCATGTGGTAGGTCATCCTAAATTGATTGTAGCATGAGGGCAAGGAGTGAACAACAATGTCGATAGCCAAATCTTCCCCAAAGTTGACATTCAACTTGCGAAGACGATCGACATACCTTTGCATCTTTTGCAAGTGCACGGTTAACGATTCTCCACTTCCCATCTTGGTGGTGATCATGTTGGTGATGATCTCGTAGCGCTCTTGCCTCGTGTCACACCCCCAAACCAGAACGGCGGAAACGTTCAGGGGCGGAGGACGTCATATTCAGTATCATAACAGTTCATAGAAAGGAAAGTACACACCACCATAATATAAATATATTTGAAAAGTTTACATGATTGTATATGTTACATGTTTTCAAAAGAAATCAAATACAAAATGGTGATCCAAAATATGTTACTAACGCCAGCGCGTTAGTCTTCAGAAGTAGTTGCTACCTGGTCTAGCGGTTTCCTGAGAATACAAGTTATTTCAAAGAAAAAGTGTCAACATTTAAGTTGGTGAGTTCATAAGTGGTGTTTTGAGAAGATGTATGCCATTCGAAAGTGTTTGTATGTTTTCCAGAAAATGTAGTATTTCAATTGTAACGAGTTATGATTCGTGTGTTGAAAATGAATGTATTAGATCCAGAAAATCCCATATTTTCCCTAATAGTTGAGATATGATTTGTTGTGTTTTCCAAGAAAAACCCTTATTTTCTTATAAAAGTATGAAATGCATATGAATGTTCGTGATATAAGTTGCAACTAATTGTACCGAGAAAATCCCTTATTTTCCTATTAGTTGTTTGGTTTGTATACAGGAAAAACCCTTATTTTCCTGACATAACTGGCAGTCTCTAAGACCGAAAATCGCAAGCAAACGACGTGCTTGTAAGTTGTGTCATAGTTTTACATAGTAAAGCTATACGAAGATCGCACTTGTTAGATGAAGAATAGTTTTAATAGCTACTCGTTCATAAAAGCACAATACCATAATAATTGTATATCCGATGAGTTTTATAACCATACTAAACATAATATGCCTGTAGCGACGTTCTTCAGGCGTCGTAGCGTTATGACAACTGTCACCCCAAAAGACGGACTGTAGCTAACAGTCAGGGCGCGGGATCATGACTTCCCGTATAGATCTATACACATTTGACACGTTCTCCGAACGGGAGACTCTGGTTATAGACAGGACTTTTAGCGATACCTTTTATCAAAAAGGCAGTGTTTGAAGATGTACACGTCTCATGGATTCTCAACTAAGTCTGTATTAAAGTAGTAGTTTTGTATGCAAAGTTTATCCTTTTTCACAATATTTGACAAAGCATAAATCATAAGTTCTTTGGATGTATAAAACGGTTTAGTAAAGAATGTTACCCTTGATATGATGTATTTGTATGTAAACGTATAAATAAAACATATTTCTATTTATAAACATATTGTATCCCAATAGGGTAAAGTTGTGTTGTGGGGTGTTTTGCATGATAATGACTTCATAAGACAGTTAAAACAACAGTATGAAAAGTATATAAAAAGATCGATGTTTCACACGATTTTAGTCGTGTGTTTACTTGTATTCCCCCCTAAAAGAGTATAAAAAGCATTTAAAAATGTATTTAAAGTGTGTTTGCAGGGGTATGAACTCACTTGATTGACGTGGTTGATTTGAAGTAGTCGAGAGAAGAATCGAGCAGAACTTCGACAGGAAGAGTTGGAAACGCGGGAAAATATCGGGATTCTCGGGAATCTCGGGAACACAAAACCTTCCTTCGGGACTTGAAGGTGAAAACCGGGGCTTTGGGAGGGTCTCGGGGGCTTAAACGCAGAGTTTCGGCGCAAGAAAGAAAGGAACTGAACAATGGAACTCGGAGCCCTTGAAATCTACTTATAGGGGCATTTTTGGGGTGTGCCACGTCGTGGCAAGTGATGGCCACGTCGTGGGGAGTCAAACCTATCCTCTTCCATTGATTGGACGCCCTCAGTCACTTGCCGGGTCGCGGCAAGCTTGTGCCACGTCGTGGGGCCTGACAGCCTCGAATTTTGGACCCCGAACTTGTAAAATCCATAACTTTCGCATACGAGCTCCGTTTTCGACGTTCTTTATATGCACGCGTAGATAAAAATATGATCTACAACTCTCGTTTAGACTTCATCGGCAAATTTTGACTTTATTTTGAATTATTTATTTTTAACGGGCCGGGACACGAAAAGTCCGTTAAAATTCCATAACTTCTTCATCCGATGTCCGTTTTCGTCAGACTTTTCGCCGTTGCGCTACTAATGTTGAGACCTTAGATTCTCATTTAGGTTGTTTTGGTCAAAAGTATCTCGAGCTCTATTTCGAGTTTTTAGCTGTCTACTGCTATACCCGAACCTTGGAAAAATCATAACTTCCTCATACGAAGTCAGATTTGGACGTTCTTTTTATGTACGCTCACGGTTTGATGTTATCTATAACTTTTATTTAGATACTTAAGGCTTTTAAATATTGTATTGAAACTTTGCGTTTTTCGTTTAATCGGTGTTGCCGGTTTTGTCAGGAATTTTAGAATGGTTATAACTTCCTCGTTATAACTCGGATTTTTGTGTTCTTTATATGTATGAAAACCTTGTTACGATATTTACCACTTAATATACTCAATTAAGGTTTTATAAAAGTTTAAATTTTGACCTGAATTTTGCTGTTGTTACACCTCGCGCTTTGGTGGTACCTCTCCATCAAGTCTTGATGCATTTCATAGGGATACATGTCCTCATAGGACTTTTGGAATTCTTGGTTCATAGTGGCTATCATGATGCAATGGACTTTCGTTGCATCACGTTCGTGTGTCTCAATGACAGCCATCTCTTCGGGAGTAGCGATTTCCAGGTTGACCTTCTCGAGCTTTTCATCGAGGACATACTCTTTGTCCTCGTAGCGTGAAATTGTGCGAATGTATCTTATCCATTTGATAAAGTTCGTACCATCGAAGGTCACCTTTTGGCAAAGACTCATTAAGGTGAATGAGTTAGCAGCAACGTTGTCTGCGTTTGACATCTACAAATAGAAAGGACAAAGTTTGATTAGAATATAGTCCCTAATTAGACACCCAAAATGAAAAAAATTAGGGCTAGGACCCAACAACATTATTTACATATTATAAAAGGGATATTGTAATCCAATATGCAAATAATTTGGAGGTAAGTGAATGACGATTCACTAATTCACCACGAAAACATAACCTTAAGTTTTATTGAGAATTCCTAGATTTTAGAGATTCATTGAACTCTTAAATGGCATGTTTAAATCTCGATATGCCCCTCTAGTTTGTGACTGGGATACCGAGGATCACAAAGCGGGTGTGAATAACCATGCAAATCTACACGGTGCCTTCATTGTTACAATCACCCATTCGATGTGCCGGTAAACCACACACGCTCCATCGAACTATGATAAACAATGAATCATCCTTTGCCACCTTTTCTTAGAACCAATTAGTGTGCTGGTAAACCACACACGCTCCACTAACTTCTTAGCAAGGGTGCAAAGTGCAATTTCATGGGATTGCATCAATTCACTTTTCCTAAAGTAACTAAGATTGGGAATTTTATAAAATAGTTTAGTTACTTTTTAGATTCATTATACTTATTAATGAGGAGTGAGAGTTGCCCTATCCTACCCGTTCGGCTAACGACCTTCCACCAGTCAAGCAAGCGGCAGGTGTGAGTGTACACCCATTAAGCGCCATTTTATAGGCAGCAACCTTATACCCACCTTATAGACTGGCTTCGTGAATGAGGCCTACTAACGGTAAGACTAGCATTTTAATTTTACTTATATATATATATTAAGCTTTTAATAATATAATAGTATAGGGTTGAATTTTAAACTTGTAAAACTCTAGGGGTTGAAATTTAAATTCTTCTAAATTAGACTATTAATCACAAAATTCAAATTTCAAAACTTTGGGATAAATATTGAACTTTTCAAAAAAAATAGAGATCAAATAACAAATCATTCAAATTAAACAATTAATTTCATAATTATCTATATTTGACCTAATCCAATTTTAGTCATTAGATAATTACCAAATAATCTTAAATAGTCCATATTTATCATATAAGTAATTAATATTCAAAAGATTTGAAATTATCTATTATTATGTCAAGGATAATCATTAAATTAGGTTAAAATTCAGATTTTTACATAATAAAACGATTTAGGTATCAATCCAAGACAAAACAACAACAAAATCCCGAATTATCCTCTGTCTGACGCTCGGACTCGCCGAGTCAAGCTTTGGACTCGTCGAGTAGGGCCAACTCGCCGAGTCCAAACACTGATTCGCCGAGTTGGGTCGGACAGAGGGCAAGAAAAACGATTTTAAGCAAGCAAAATAGTTAAGCATCATATTCAATTGAAACCAATCATGGCTCTGATACCACTGATGGGTTTTAGACATAAGAACTTTCCTATGTGCACATACAACCCTATAGCTTGGATCTAGGTTTCTCTAATTGAGCATGCAATATATCCAAGACTTTCATGGCTAGATCTAATGTAAACTAACAATCAAAACATATGAAAACAGATCTAGAATAATACCTTGAGTTACTTGCTTGAAAACCTTCTTCTTCTTGGAGCTTAGAGTCACAAATGTCACTCCTCTAATGGCTTACAAACACCAACTAGCAAGAAGATGGTTTGAGAGAGGTAAGGAAGAGAGAAATCGGCTCTAGGGTTACTCTAATAACAAGGGTGCCGATTTCCACAACCCTAATGGTCTATTTATACTGTGAGCTCCTTGGGTTTCACCTTAAACCCTAATTGGATAACTTAGCCTCAAAGCAATCCAATATCCCTTCTAGATAAGGCCTTGGACGATTTCTAGGTGATGCACATCCCTAAAATCGTCCACCCTATATCCATAAGGATTCTTAGCTCAAAATACAACTATCACACATTTGACAGTTTATGCCCCTTTTATTCAATTAATCTCTTTAAGTCACCAAATTAATTCCTAATTAATTTATGACTTATATTAATCAAATAATATTATTATTCCTTTAACATATTATTCTTATAATAGATCAATAATAATAATATCTCTTCTGTCTATATAAATCATCCTGTCAAGTTGCTATGGTGAAGGTAACCCAAAAGGACCATGCACAATCGGGTCAAGTACTTACCCAATATAGTTACGACGTTAGACACTAATCCAACAAAAAGATTCCTTCCTTCATGCCCAGAAATGCGACGCTTGTCAAAAACATAACAACATCCTGCACCAACCAACAGAACCTCTACATTCTGTCATTTCTGCTTGGCCATTTATGAAATGGGGAATGGATATAGTAGGTAAACTGCCAATAGCCCCTGGAGGAAAAGTCCTCATCCTAGTGATGACTGACTATTTCTCAAAGTGGATAGAAGCTGAATCCTATGTACAAGTAAAAGACAAAGAAGTAGTATCCTTCATCAAACATAACATCTTGACCAAGTTTGTGATCCCCGCTGGAATTATATGTGATAATGGATACTAATTCATAAGAAAAAGGACAAGGGACTTTTGCACAATTTGGGGAATCAAGATGATGATTTCTACTCTTGTCCACCCTCAAGCCAATGGCCAAGCAGAATCCAACAATAAAATCATAATAAACAACTTGAAGAAAAGGTTGGATGAAAAGAAAGGAAGATAAGCTAAAGAACTTCCTTTCGTATTATGGGCAGATAGAACCACTTCCAAGGTAGCCACGGGCCAAACCCCATACTCATTAGTGTTTGGAATGGAAGCAATGATTCCCACTCAAGTGGTGATCCCCACAACAAGATATTTACTCCAAAACCAAGAGGACAACAGCAGGATCCTGGCCCAGGATCTCGACACTATAGATGAACTTAGGGATCTTGCCAAGATCCGTATTGCTACTCATCAACAGAGGATAACCAGAGCATACAATAAAAACATAAGAGTCAGAAGATTTCAAGTAGGAGACTTGGTACTAAGAAAAACATTCCAAAATACCAAGGATCCTAGTACAGGTAAACTAGCACCTAAATGAAGGACCATATCTCATAGATGCTGAAGCAAGAAAAGGGGAATATTGGTTAGCCACCCTAGATGTAAATATTCTGCCAAGATCCTGGAATGTTGTGCATCTCAAAACCTATTTCATGTAAGTAAAGCTAGTCTTCTTATGATGCAATCAAGTTACACATGTTATCCTTCATTTTTCATTATTTATTTTCTTCAAATATCATTACTAACTTAAGCATAAGAGGGGCGTTAGCCAAGCTAACGCCCACCCTAAGCTAACGTTTGTTGCATGCATGAACTAAGGATCCTGACGCTTAAGGATCCTAACCTCTAACGATCCTGATGCTTAGGGATCCTAACACTTAAGGATCTTGACATATGAATATTCAAGGATCCTGATATCCAAGGGATCACTAGCACATAAGAGTCCCACAATTGTAACCATCCTACAATTCACAGTATGAATCTCCCAAGAATAAAGAGTGATCATCTTTCCTACTAATAAGGGTACTTAATCCCCTCCAAGGTTTAAAGAGTTAATTACCTCTTTCACACGAGTAAGGTTTATGTGACATCCCTAATTTCACGGCCAGAAAGACCGATATGTTTATACTTTATTTAAAAATCAAAGTATCATTTTGAAGAATAATGTTGCGGAATCTGTTCCCAAAATTATGATAAGTAAACTATCAAAGCATGTCCGAAGAAATGTTTTTTCATTATATTAAAAACATTGGGATGTCATTTGTAATACAGTACATAAGCATAAACATAAATAGTAAATGCCTTACAAACGTCTATTATTTTGATGGCCTATAATCTATTGATCTCTCATCAGATCATCACTCAAGTGCTCTATTGCCACTATCTGTAATACAATAAAATGAGTGGACCACGCTTGGGAGCCTAGTGAGCAAATAGGGTTTTCAACCCACAATAATTAAGTTCATTAATTTCATCAAATCATTCAACCCGATTACCCGTTCCCGTTATCCTCACTTTTTATCCCTAAAACATCTAGTTTAAGGGACCTAGCCTAAGGATTATAATCGAGACGGACAACACTTCTTAGGGGATTCCTTAGCAATATATGTCAAAAAGGCAAACATGAGGGGGATGGAGTACACCTGGTGAACATGTAGTTCAAAAACACCTACAGGCTACGAGCCTGCTAGCGTTCCACTGAACTATCTAGAATAGCCTGTGGTCGTCATCTATACTCCGATAGATGATTGAATCAACTTAAACATCGATGCCTCTCATCATTTATTTCATCATCTATATCATCTACCCATCTTTACCCATCATAATTATAGGTATAAAATACATATACAGTTTAAATCGAATAAAACATGTATATTTTGTTCATCCAGCATAGATATCAAGAACACAGTTAATATGTGTCACACCCCCAAACCTGAACGGCGGAAACGTTCGGGGGCGGATGACTTCATGTGGTAACATAACAAATGAATACATAGTAAAGAAAGCAATACAACCATCATATATATAATTGAAAGTTTACATTTGTCAAAAGTTACATGTTCAAAACTCAATTACAATATAATGTCAAAATACGAGATTTAACTGGCGCCGCAGCATCCCTTCATCAAAAGCGAAATGAATACCTGAAATTACTGATTTCCTGGGACATACAAGTAATTTTGAAAGAGTAGATCAGCATTTAAGCTGGTGAATTTCATAAGTATTTAAGTGACAAAGTTTGAATGAAATGAAATGTTTTATCCTTGTTTGTTTGTGTTTAGAAAATCCTATATTTTCTACTAGTATAAAAGTAGCCTTCACTCAAGACCAATGTTTGTTTCCAAAATGTATGTAAGTGTAAAATAACCAATATGTTTGAAAACCTCGTAAATCAATGTGTTTTAATACCCCTTGTGAGTTTTATAACCATACTATTGAATCTGAATGCCTATACACAACGTTTTTCAGGCGTTGGAATGTTATGACGTTTGTCACCCCAAACGGTGGACTGCAGCTAACAGTCAGGGCGCGGGTTGTCAAGCCCGTATAGATCTATACACAAACACCATGCTCCCCCTCCAAGGGATTCTGGTATATAATACAGGACTTGAAATGTGTACTCGAACGTACATGAAGTTAGCGTCTCACAAATCCGTGGTATAAAAACAGATCTACTTGTTAAAATGTTACGTTTGTTCTTGTATACGAAAGTAAACTTCTTGAAATGTATGTTTCTAGTATATAAGAGTTAGAAATCTGTTCGTAAAACTATACCTATTATAGTTTTCAAAAAGTGTGTCTTGTTTGTTTAGAAATACTTAGAAAAAGAATCACTTGTTTATGAAAGCATAGATTTTTGGTGTAGAGTCTAAGATAGACAAGAATAATCTAAGAACAGTTTAGTTTATACATGCATTACAACAACGTTATATTTTAAAAGATAGAATGCTATTGTAACATATGTTATATATATATAAAAGTTCCTTAAAGGTTTATAAATCGCATGTGATTTGAAATTATAACAGCATATAAAAGAGTTTCATTATGTAACACACGATAATACTCGTGTGTTTTACTTGTAATCCCCCCCTTGAAAGCATATAAAAGTATTTAGAGTAATTAAAACGGTTGATTAAGGGGTATGAAACTCACTTGAAAGTTTTGGAGATAGCGAGATGGAAAACCGGGCAGAGTTTCGTCTCGGGAAACGGATTTTCCTCGGGATTCTCGGGAATCTCGGGAGTATAATCGACCTTCGGGACTTGAGCCAAAAAGACCAGAGCTTCGGGTTTGAACGGACACGGAAAACGAGGCAAAGTAGAGAGAGAGGAGAGAAATGGGCCCTTTCTTTGGAAACCCTCGCATCCTATTTATAGTAAGGCTGGTCTGCCTCGGTACGCGGGGCGTACGCTCGTACGCAGCGCGTACGCGTACGTCATGCATGACCGAAGCCTCGACTGTCTCAGATTCGGATGGGACGGGTTGCTGGGTACGCGGGTCGGATGGGACGGCGGGTCGGACGGGTCGGGGCTTCGGACGGGTCGGACAGGTCGGTTTCTTCGGATAGCGCGACGTGGACGATCAGAGGCCAATCCTCTCGGTTACGCAGGGCGTACAGGAGTACGCAGCGCGTACCTCGGATGAGGACGCTGACTCCCCTTCAGATAATATCCGAATTTTGATTAAAATAAATAATTAATTTATTTAATAAACTTCAAAAATTCATATCTTCTTCATACGAACTCCGTTTTCGATGGTCTTTATATCCTCGCGTAGGTGAGACTACGCTCTACAACTTTCGTTTAGACTCCGTCGGCAAATTCCGAAATTATTTTTTTATTATTTATTAAAAACCCATCGGGTTTAAGGAATTTCTTTGAAAATTCATAACTTCTTTATCTGATGTCGGTTTTTGCCAGACTTTTTACCGCTGGAATACCATTGTCAAGACCTTCGATTCTCGTTTAGGTCATTCCGGCCAAAAGTCGCTCGATCTCCGATTCGAGTTTTTAGCTGTCTGTTGCTAAGTCGAACTTGGAAAAATCATAACTTCGCTATATGAAGTCGGATTTGGGCGTTCTTTTCACGTACGATCATGGTTCAAAGACATTTAATCATAGAAGGAAATTAAATAGAACTTATTTGTACATTTTATTATGAAAGTAAATTTTATTACTCAGAAGTGGTTACAATACTTGACCCATTTTGGTCGTTACAAAGAGTTGAAATATCGGGTTGTCACATCATCCCCCCGTTAGAGAGAATTCCGTCCCGAAATTTAAAGTAGTAAAGATACTAGTGAACATGAAAGAGATGAGGGTACTTTTGTTTCATCTGATCTTCGCGTTCCCATGTGAATTCGGGTCCTCGCTTGGCGTTCCAGCGAACCTTCACGATGGGTATGCGACTTTGTTTTGTTTGTTTGACCTTTCGGTCCATGATTTCTACTGGTTCTTCCACAAAGTTGAGGCTCTCGTTGATCTCGATCTCATCGAGTGGAATAACAAGAGTCTCGTCGGACAGACACTTTTTCAAGTTTGAGACGTGGAAGGTTGGATGGATGTTACTAAGTTCGCGCGGTAGGTTAAGCTTGTAAGCCACAGGGCCGATTCTGGCAAGAATCTCGAAAGGCCCTATGTATCTTGGATTTAGTTTCCCACGCCTTCCAAATCGTATTAAACCCTTCCATGGTGAGACCTTTAATAAGACGTGGTCTCCTACCTGGAATTCCAAAGGTTTCCTCCTTTGGTCAGCGTAGCTTTTCTGTCGGTCTCTTGAGGCTTTCAATCGTTCACGAATCTGAACGATCTTCTCTGTTGTTTCACGTATGATCTCCGGACCTGTGAGAGTACTTTCAGGAACTCTTCCTCTAGCTAACTGGGTATCGCCAACTTCAGTCCAGCACAGAGGGGATCTGCACTTTCGACCATAGAGGGCTTCAAACGGAGCAGCCTTTATGCTTGTATGATAACTATTGTTGTATGAAAATTCGACAAGGGGTAAATGAATATCCCATGCCTTTCCAAAGTCAATCACGCAGGCTCTCAGCATGTCTTCTAAAGTTTGTATTGTTCTCTCACTTTGTCCGTCTGTCTGTGGATGGTAGGCTGTACTCATGTCTAGCCTAGTTCCCAGGGAACTTTGTAGTGACTGCCAGAATCTTGAAGTGAATCTACTATCTCGATCGGAGATAATGGATATCGGAACACCATGCAGTCGCACTACTTCCCTTAAGTAAGTTCTTGTAAGCTTCTCCATTTTGTCAGTCTCCTTGATGGGTAGGAAATGTGCGGATTTGGTCAATCTATCGACAATGACCCATATGGTATCGAGTCCACTTGTCGTCTTGGGTAACTTGGTTATGAAGTCCATAGTAATCCGCTCCCATTTCCATTCCGGTATCTCTGGTTGTTGTAGTAGTCCTGACGGTTTCTGATACTCAACCTAACCTTAGCGCAAGTAAGACATTTACTCACGAAGGTAGCAATTTCTGCTTTCATGTTAGGCCACCAGTACAGTTTCTTAAGATCCAGATACATTTTATCTGAACCCGGGTGAACGGAATATCTTGAGTTGTGAGCCTCAGTCATGACTACGTTTCTGAAACCACCATGTTTTGGGGTCCAGATTCGGTCCATGAGATAGTAGGCTCCGCCACCCTTGACTTCTAGATTCTTCTCCATTCCTCGCAGGGATTCACCCGCTACATTTTCAGGTTGCAAAGCTTCCATTTGTGCTCCCTTAATTTGTGTGGATAGGTGGTAATGGATAGTCATGGTCAGAGATTTGACCCTCCGACCAGTGTATTCCTTTCGACTGAGGGCGTCGGCTACTACGTTGGCCTTGCCAGGATGATAACGAATTTCGCATTCGTAGTCATTCAGTAACTCGACCCATCGTCATTGTCGCATGTTGAGTTCCTTCTGATCGAAAATGTGTTGAAGGCTCTTGTGATCGGTAAAAATAGTACTCTTTGTTCCGTATAAGTAGTTCCTCCAGATCTTCAGAGCAAATACCACTGCTCCTAACTCAAGATCGTGTGTCGTATAGTTCACTTCGTGTGTCTTAAGCTGTCGGGAGGCATAAGCTATAACCTTCCCTCTCTGCATAAGAACACAACCAAGTCCTTGATTTGACGCATCGCAATACACTACGAAGTCTTCTATCCCTTCGGGGAGGGATAGTATCGGTGCGGTGCACAAGGCCTGCTTTAGTGTCTGGAATGCCTTCTCTTGTTTCGCTTCCCAGTCAAAGGCCACACCTTTATGGGTTAATGAAGTAAGAGGTTTCGCAATGCTCGAAAAGTTCTTTATGAATATGCGATAGTATCCAGCTAGACCTAGAAATTGACGAATTTCTGTAGGTGACTTTGGTGCCGACCAGTTCTCAATAGCCTTAATTTTGGAGGGGTCCACGTGTATACCTTTTTCGCTAACAACGTGACCTAAAAATTCGACTCTTCGAATCCAAAATTCGCATTTAGAGAACTTCGCATAGAGTTTCTCCGTTCGCAGTGTTTCTAGGACTTTTCGTAGGTGTTGCCTATGCTCTTCCTCACTTCGAGAGTAGATAAGTATATCATCGATAAAGACGATGACGAACTGATCCAAGTAAGGGCGGCATACCCTATTCATTAGGTCCATAAATACTGCTGGTGCATTGGTTAATCCGAACGGCATCACCACGAATTCATAGTGTCCATAACGAGTTCGGAAGGCTGTCTTTGGAATGTCCCCCTCTAGAACTCGTAATTGGTGATATCCGGATCGTAAGTCTATTTTGGAGAAGTAGTTCGCCCCTTGAAGTTGATCGAATAGGTCGTCAATACGAGGTAGAGGATAGCGGTTCTTGACAGTAAGTTTGTTCAGGTATCTGTAGTCGATGCACATACGGAACGATCCGTCTTTCTTCTTTACAAACAAGACCGGTGCTCCCCAAGGTGAGAAACTTGGTCTTATGAATCCTTTGTGGAGGAGTTCATTAAGTTGACTGGAAAGTTCCTGCATCTCTGCTGGTGCAAGACGATAAGGCGACTTCGCTACTGGGGTAGCTCCTGGAATTAAGTCGATTCTGAACTCGACTTGGCGTTGCGGTGGTAATCCTGGTAATTCTTCTGGAAAGATATCGGGAAAGTCGCGTACTACCGAGATGCTCTTGATGTCCTTCAGTTCTTGACTTGTATCGACGATGTGCGCTAGGAATGCTCGACAATCCTTCCGCAAGCACTTTCGAGCTTGGATGCACGAAATGATGCGAAGGGTTGAACTAGATTTGTCGCCGTAGATAACTAACCTTTCGTTGTTAGGGAGGTTAAGACGGACTGCTTTCTCAAAGCACATGATGTCGGCGCGAAGAAGACTCAACCAATCCATGCCGACTATGACGTCGAAACTTTTAATTTGAACCGGCATGAGATTGATTGGGAAAGAATGGCCGTCTAATGTTAACGTACAGCCCATGTATATGCAATTTGTGTTTTCGGTTTTTCCATTGGCCATCTCTACAGTGAATGAATTTGCTAACTTGCTAGGTTTAGGTTTAAGTAAATGAATAAAGTTTTGACTCACGAAGCTTCTCTCCGCTCCACTATCGAATAATATGCATGCGTATGAATTATCGAGAAGGAACGTACCAGCAACTATAGTTGGGTCAGCTACAGCTTCGTCGTGGCCTATTGCCAACACTCGTCCCACACCTCCGGTGCCTGCTGCCTTAGGACAGTTTCTCTTGTAGTGGCCCACCTCGCCACAACCGTAGCAAGCCTGCCCTACACCCGCACCGGGAACTTGAGTGATCGGCTTTGCGGGTTCCTTGCAGAAACGGGCTGTGTGACCTTTCTTGCTGCAGTTGGCGCACTGCATATCTCGACAAGGTCCATGGTGGTGGTAATTGCATTTGGTGCATTTTGGGAGGTTACCTATATAAGGCTTTGTTGGGTAGGTATTTGTAGGGGCTGTAGCAGGTACAAGGGCAGCATTTATTGACACCAGTTGCTTCTTTGCGGATTCTTGGGAAGACCCACCCTTCCCTTTAATCCACGCTCTCTTCCTGCCGTGGTTGTTGTTGTTGTTGTCGTTGTTGTAGTTGTTGTTGTGGTTGTTTCCTTTCTGTGGTGCTGGTGCAGAAGTGGTTGAGTTCTGATGACCTCCGTAGTCGATCAGAGATTTTGCCAGTTCCTTAGCACTTTCAAAGGTGTTAGGTTTAGAAGCTAACACGCTTGACCGCATTTGGGGCGTCAGTCCCCAGATGTACCTTTCTATTTTCTTGCTCTCGGGAGCAATCATATCTGGACAAAGGATTGCCAGTTCGCAGAATCTGTTGGTATAAGTAGCGATGTCGGTACCCACCATTCCGAGAGTCCATAGCTCGTGCTCAAGCTTTTGAATTTCTCCCCGTGGGCAGTATTCTCTCATCATCATGGCCTTCAAGCTCTCCCAGCTTATGGAGTTTGCCACGATTAGGGTGAGTACTTTAACGTGGCCATTCCACCAAGGTA
The DNA here is from genome assembly GCF_051521515.1 of Lactuca serriola. Classification (NCBI taxonomy): domain Eukaryota; kingdom Viridiplantae; phylum Streptophyta; class Magnoliopsida; order Asterales; family Asteraceae; genus Lactuca; species Lactuca serriola. Next base: position 74,036,778 of record NC_136410.1, on the reverse strand, counting down.
AAGCTTTATCGAGAAGGGTGAAAGTTGCAAATTTGACCTTGCTGTACTCGGGGCAGGAGCAGATTTCAAAGACTGCCTCCGTCCTTTCAATCCACTCCCTCAGGGCCATCACACCACCAGTACCATAAAACATCCGGGGCTTGGCATTAGTGAAGTCCTTATAGGTGCATTCTCGAGGTGGTCCATGACTCTCGCCATGGTTGGATGGGTGTGTGCCAGATCCCGAGCCATTAGCACTCGAGTTATTGATCTGTGACATGGCAGCTGCCACCGCTGCGGTGACTGCTGCTTGAAACATAACAGCATCAAATTGGGGTGGTGGAGGTGGTGGTGGCATAGGTGCTTCCTCACCGTTGTTTCGCCTTGGATTCCTACGCGGAGGCATCCTTCAACTATAGATTGAAAAGACAAGGATAAGAATTTCATAGAATGGAAAATGTATGTGTCTCATGACTAAATCGCTATAGCTCAACAACAGAGGATAGTATGAGTCTTAAAATAGAAGAATGAAAGTTATTTGTAAGACTGAAGGTATGAAACAAGTATTTGGGTTCACAAAGACCATTCAAGGTTCGAACGAAATACTCAACATAGTAGTAATAGTGCCACTTATATTAATATAAAAGTTGTTACAACGACCATGAAAATTTGACCCCTATAAGGGTCTCCGATTACAAAGTTCGAGAAATTTAAATACTTTTAGCCGAGGTCCTAAGCTATAACAAAATTTGAGTCCTTGACAAGCACTACTTGCGTCGAAGGTTGCGCTTGGAGTTTGACTCCGCATCTGATTGCTTTGACTCCATTAGACGCCTATCGAAAGCGGCTTGTTGTTCCCTTAGTTCGGCGAGGGCTGCAATCATTTGCGCTTGAAACGCTTCGGCTTGGAACTGAGTGTTGTCTTGCATCTTGTCCAGCCTACGGATGTCAGAAGTGTGAACCTGCACTTCCACGTTGATATCCCGGAGTCGACTAGCTTGTACTCCAGACTGATAGGACTGATTGGCTAACTTACCCACCATTACCGGGAGTGCTCGATCAGCCGAACCTCCGCCGCGGACATCATAGAAGTCCCGGCACATGCCGTAGGGAGGGCGTAGGTTTTGCTGTTGGCTCCAATGGTGGAGGTGACTTCCCCAGACGGGAGTCGGTCCTTGAAAGTTCCTTACGAAGACGGGGGGTTGAATGGGTGGTGGATTGATAACTTCCGGCTCTGAGTCGGTACCGGAGTCATCACCCACTTCTATGGGTTCCTCGTCCTCTTCGGGATCATCTTCGATCCATCCTCCGTTGCCTTGGTTGGGAAAGTAGGGGTCGCCAGGGTGGTGAAATCCAGCCATTTGACTGTACGAGAAATAGGGTTATAAGAATTGAATAAAGTCGGAACATGTAAAACATGTAAGTTAAACTAGTTTAGATGGCAAATACTCCTATAGTATTTAAATTCTTGTGTTTGATTCTTGTAATGGTTTGGTAAATTTTGACTTGTTGCTTACTACGATCATTCCTCGATATACGTTGGTCCAATCTTGGGCAAATATAGTTGATCACGCTATATTTGTCCAAAATCTGATTACATATATCGAGTCTCAATCGTAGTGTCAACTTGTCTAAATACTTGTATAGTTGTATAACATGAAAATAGTTTGTGGTATGCATGTAATTGTACTTAAATGAACTATCAATTTAAGTTGAACGAAATGCTGCTTAAGTGTAAAAAGAAAATTTGTTTTGTCAGAGAGTATTAGTCCCTTAAGCATTTATAGTTTGTATATCTTATGTGGTTCGATATACTTAGTTCACTATAAACATTGCTCTGATACCAATCTGTCACACCCCCAAACCTGAACGGCGGAAACGTTCGGGGGCGGATGACTTCATGTGGTAACGTAACAAATGAATACATAGTAAAGAAAGCAATACAACCATCATATATATAATTGAAAGTTTACATTTTTCAAAAGTTACATGTTCAAAACTCAATTACAATATGATGTCAAAATACGAGATTTAACTGGCGCCGCAGCATCCCTTCATCAAAAGCGAAATGAATACCTGAAATTACTGATTTCCTGGGACATACAAGTAATTTTGAAAGAGTAGATCAGCATTTAAGCTGGTGAATTTCATAAGTATTTAAGTGACAAAGTTTGAATGAAATGAAATGTTTTATCCTTGTTTGTTTGTGTTTAGAAAATCCTATATTTTCTACTAGTATAAAAGTAGCCTTCACTCAAGACCAATGTTTGTTTCCAAAATGTATGTAAGTGTAAAATAACCAATATGTTTGAAAACCTCGTAAATCAATGTGTTTTTAATACCCCTTGTGAGTTTTATAACCATACTATTGACTCTGAATGCCTATACACAACGTTTTTCAGGCGTTGGAATGTTATGACGTTTGTCACCCCAAACGGTGGACTGCAGCTAACAGTCAGGGCGCGGGTTGTCAAGCCCGTATAGATCTATACACAAACACCATGCTCCCCCTCCAAGGGATTATGGTATATAATACAGGACTTGAAATGTGTACTCGAACGTACATGAAGTTAGCGTCTCACAAATCCGTGGTATAAAAACAGATCTACTTGTTAAAATGTTACGTTTGTTCTTGTATACGAAAGTAAACTTCTTGAAATGTATGTTTCTAGTATATAAGAGTTAGAAATCTGTTCGTAAAACTATACCTATTATAGTTTTCAAAAAGTGTGTCTTGTTTGTTTAGAAATACTTAGAAAAAGAATCACTTGTTTATGAAAGCATAGATTTTTGGTGTAGAGTCTAAGATAGACAAGAATAATCTAAGAACAGTTTAGTTTATACATGCATTACAACAACGTTATATTTTAAAAGATAGAATGCTATTGTAACATATGTTATATATATATAAAAGTTCCTTAAAGGTTTATAAATCGCATGTGATTTGAAATTATAACAGCATATAAAAGAGTTTCATTATGTAACACACGATAATACTCGTGTGTTTTACTTGTAATCCCCCCCTTGAAAGCATATAAAAGTATTTAGAGTAATTAAAACGGTTGATTAAGGGGTATGAAACTCACTTGAAAGTTTTGGAGATAGCGAGATGGAAAACCGGGCAGAGTTTCGTCTCGGGAAACGGATTTTCCTCGGGATTCTCGGGAATCTCAGGAGTATAATCGACCTTCGGGACTTGAGCCAAAAAGACCAGAGCTTCGGGTTTGAACGGACACGGAAAACGAGGCAAAGTAGAGAGAGAGGAGAGAAATGGGCCCTTTCTTTGGAAACCCTCGCATCCTATTTATAGTAAGGCTGGTCTGCCTCGGTATGCGGGGCGTACGCTCGTACGCAGTGCGTACGCGTACGTCATGCATGACCGAAGCCTCGACTGCCTCGGCTTCGGATGGGACGGGTTGCTGGGTACGCGGGTCGGATGGGACGGCGGGTCGGATGGGACGGCGGGTCGGACGGGTCGGGGCTTCGGACGGGTCGGTTTCTTCGGATAGCGCGACGTGGACGATCAGAGGCCAATCCTCTCGGTTACGCAGGGCGTACAGGAGTACGCAGCGCGTACCTCGGATGAGGACGCTGACTCCCCTTCGGATAATATCCGAATTTTGATTAAAATAAATAATTAATTTATTTAATAAACTTCAAAAATTCATATCTTCTTCATACGAACTCCGTTTTCGATGGTCTTTATATCCTCGCGTAGGTGAGACTACGCTCTACAACTTTCGTTTAGACTCCGTCGGCAAATTCCGAAATTATTTTTTTATTATTTATTAAAAACCCATCGTGTTTAAGGAATTTCTATGAAAATTCATAACTTCTTTATCTGATGTCGGTTTTTGCCAGACTTTTTACCGCTGGAATACCATTGTCGAGACCTTCGATTCTCGTTTAGGTCATTCTGGCCAAAAGTCGCTCGATCTCCGATTCGAGTTTTTAGCTGTCTGTTGCTAAGCCGAACTTGGAAAAATCATAACTTCGCTATATGAAGTCGGATTTGGGCGTTCTTTTCACGTACGATCATGGTTCAAAGACATTTAATCATAGAAGGAAATTAAATAGAACTTATTTGTACATTTTATTATGAAAGTAAATTTTATTACTCAGAAGTGGTTACAATACTTGACCCATTTTGGTCGTTACAAAGAGTTGAAATATCGGGTTGTCACAATATGCACACATAGCATGTAATTTATATTAAATACTTCATATCTATGTGTAAGATGAAAGTAACTATGCACTCACTTGTTAAAATGAAGACTCCAAATTCGGGTAGCGCTTCGCTTCTAACAATTTTCTTTTCCTTCGACGAAACCTAGTATTATCATTACTAGATTTTAGTCTAATATTTATTGCGACTAATTATTAGTCTAGATTTATCATTAACTCAAGGTCTACTTTCATGATCTATCAAGTAAGGATCCGACAGGCAGGACAGTTGGGAGGCAGGACCATTTCAGCATATAACTTTTCTAAATTCCAACAACTAAGCCAACATGACCATTCTAGACACCTCTCCTATAAGCAGATCAATCAGTATAATGACTTTGAATAACTGATAAATATTGTCTTTATAGGTTCATAATAACGATAATAAACTTAAACATAAGTTATACTTAAAGTACGGTAAGCATAACTCAACTTACAGGGCTCTGTGCGGGCATAACTTCTGAGCCGAAAGCTCTTCTTCTTGGAGCCTTCTAGCGCTATGGGACTCGCCTCTAACATTTAGGAAGTGCTAGAGAATGGAACAGAGGGTTTGAGGGTATTAGGAGAGAATGGGTTAGAATGGTGTGAAGAAAATGAGAGATTTGCGCCTCTATTTATGGGCTTGGAAACTGACCAACACAGCTTGTTGGGGTGCAAGTATCACCATCTGGTGGCAAGGCATGGGGATGAAGCTGTGGCTGAGATGGTGCCACCTGTCACCTCTGGAACTTAACCCCAAAATTAATTATTTCTAACATCTGTAATTTTCGCGTATGAGCTCCGTTTTTGACGTTATTTATATTCACACGTAGGTAGCGACGTGATCTACAACTTTCGTGTAGACTACGTCGACTAATTTTGACTTTAATTTTAAAGTTATATTTTAACAGGTTTAGACAGTTAAAGTCCGTTAAATATTCATAACTTTGTCTTCCGATGTCTGTTTTCGGCTGTCTTTATATCATTGAGCTCCTGTTAACGAGATCTTCAATTCTCATTTAGGTTGTGTCGGCTAAAATTCGATTTCCGGGATGCATACTACTATGCCAAATTTTAGAAAAATCATAACTTCCTCAAACGAAGTTAAATTTGGACGTTCTCTATATGCACGCTCTCGATTTAGCATATACTATGAATTTCATTTAGATCGCTAAGGCTAAAAAGTAGTTTATCAAAAATTCACTTTTTACGATACGCGACGTCGTGCCGGTTTAGTAGTAAAACTTCGACGGGTCATAACTTCTTCGTTATAAGTCGGATTTCAGCGTTCTTTATATCTTCGGAATCCTTGTCACGGCCACTTCAACTTTCTTCATAGATATTGGGTCTATCTATTATTTTATTTTTGACGTGTATTTTTATTATTATTATTTTATTACATCGTTATAAGCACATAAATCACATAATACTCAAATAATTCATCTTCATTACTTAAAAATAGGTTACAATGATTGACCCTAACTATTACATCATTATAATAATGCTTATCCAGAAACGTAGGCGTTACAGTTTATACACCTTGCTTGGACGCATAATATCTAACTGTGGGATGTGAATAAGGGGATCGTTTCATGCTTCAGTGACTTGGCAACCCTCTTATTTCTGAACATAATTTAAGATCCTGAAGTATGAACCTAAGGTTTATAACATTTACATGTTATCTTAAGTTGGGATCTCCCCCAGAATATTCCTAAGGTTTATAACATTTACATGTTATCTTAAGTTGGGATCTCCCTCAGAAACCTCCAACTGTTTATAACATTTACATGTTATCTTAAGTTGGGATTTTCCCCAGGACATTCCTAAGGATCATAACATTTACACGTTATCTTAAGTTGGGATCCTCCCCAGAAAAACACATGAGGCTTATAACATTTTTATCTTACGGCTTGGGATTTTTCCCCATAATTCACTAAAGATTGTAACATTAACATGTTATCTTAATTTGGGATTCTTCCTGAAAACTTGCCATGACATTAGCTGAAGATGGATACTCCCCGGAAAATAAACAAGATTTATAGCGTTATTATGCAAAGTCTTTCCTCAAGCTAAAGCTAAGGATCCTTCCTGAAATTTGACGAGATAAAGACAGGTGAAGATCCTTCCCAACAAGCTTCTAAAGCAAAGATCCTTTCACATGATAGCATCAAGGTCATACGAAGACAAGGAATTCATGACTTCAAACTTTTCCTGATATCACCAGGTTTCATCTGTCCTTATTTTTGAAAAACTCTAGATAAAATCTAAGGATCTAAACTTTTTAGGATCCCGAATAGTGATTATTTGGTTACCAGAACTTAAGTCTTTGAGTTTAAAAGGGCTACTTATAATATACTAAAAGAGTTTTTCCTTAATATTGTTTGCAGGAACCAAGTTTTTAGGATCCTAGTTATCTAAGGATCCTAGTATCATAACAGTTATGCATGATGATCGAAATAAAAATACGTAAAAGAAGCATAGTCATTGCATTCAAAAGGGGTTGCACACCAACCCCACAACAGAAAAACTAATTATCTTACATTGCTAAAACAACAAAAAAACTTAAACTGATTTCCTGCGGGCCTAGACCTTAGCCTGGTCAACATCGGACTCGTTCTTCTTCTCCACTTCTGCAGGTTGCGACCCAGAATATTCGGTAGCAGTGGCAGGCTTGCCAGTTATTTTGGCTAGTGCCTCGCGCCATCCGGCTACATTCCAGGATCCTAAATTATCAAGATCTTCAACCAACTTGATCTTAGTCTCCCATATAGCCACCGCCTTGCTTGCCTTTGCATCAACAATCACCTCCTTGATTTCCAGGGCGTGCTCCTGCTCCTTCTCGGCTTTCTCTTTGATCAGTGAATTAATCCTCTTGAGGAGATCTGCAATGGGTCTCCTTCCACTCCTTCTCCCACTCCTTTATAACTCGCTCAACCTCCTCGACCCGGGCCTTTAAATCAACCACTGATTAGGAAACATGATCGGAAACCTGAAACAAACATGGCGCTAGTAAAAGCTAATAGAACTCGCAAACTAATATAACAGAAACACTTAAGGTTTGAGAAAAGGAAAGCAACTTCAGAAGCGACTCTTTGGCCCCAAGATTCTCCAAGTTTAGATCCATGGATTCTGAGGTCTTCCTATTACGGGAAGGTGGGGTCTTTACAGTAAGATCAATATGAGACTTCTTAAGAGGAAGGGGCAAGGCAACTTTCTCCCTCTTGGATATGATCAAGTCGTTGGACACATCGTCTTCAAGATCAGATAAAGTGAATCGGGCATTGGAACAGATAGCCTTGGATCCTACACACCACATAAGATCCTTATCAATTCAGGATCCTCATCGATTTCAAACTATTTCAGGAAATACAAGAGTTCTTACCAGTAGCCATTGATACGGTGGTGGATGAGCCTTCATGGAGACTAGAGCAATCGAACCTGAAAGACATGTCAGCTGCAGAAACAGTAAAAAGCTTCTCCATCTTATCCTCGGAATCCATGGCGATAGGAATGAACTCTTCAAACTTGAAAGTTGCAAAAAACCAAATGAACTAACGGAATGTGAAATTATGGATCCTCAGTACAAGGAAAAGTTATTCCTACCCTTTTTAACCCAAGACTTCGATAGGGAATCCCCACCAGGATTCGAATCACGTCTCACAAAGAAGTATTTCTCCTTCTAAGCACCATCGTTATGTTTCATTTTCACAACAAAAGGGGTTTTGTGGGGTTTGAGCCTAAGAAGAAAACAAGAGTTCCCAAAAGTAGTGAGATCATACACGTGAGCCAACTCAGCTAAACCTATATCTAGATCTCTAGATTGGTTCAGTTTCTAGATCCAAAACAAGATTCTCCAGAATATGGGCATAGCTTGGATGTAAGAGATTTGGGTGACTTCGAAGAACTTGGAGATAATCCCAGAAAAACGGTATTTCAGACCCAAACCAAAGGGATATCCAGGAAAGCAAACCTAAGACAAGGAAGCAAAGTCAGTTTGGTGTTTTAGATCGAAGGGTTTGAAGACAACTTCAGTAGAGAAAGTGCCAACTGTTTTCAACGACTCGATATCATCGTCGTCGAAAGAACAGATCTTGTCGTATGATAAGATACTCTGGTCGACGAAATCATCCTTAGTATACGCAAGGATGTTCTTACGGGATACGATTATTTTCTTTCCCATTGTTACTAAAAGGAAAAATTAAGGAGAAGAAAGAAATGTACCTTTAAAATACGATTGGACGAAAGCTTAAAGACACACGGAAGAATAGCCCTAATCTAGTGCCTCTATTTATGCTAACGGCAGAAGAAAGAGAAAGATTGATTAGACCAACTATAATGACTCTTGAACAGATAAATCCTATCCGTTAGGGTTTAAAATTTAAAACCCTTTATCATATTTCTTTTTATTTTTTAAACTTTTCCTTTGAATGGCAAACTAACTCCAAAATATTACGAATGAATAATTTGGGGACAATTGTTAGGGCTAGGATCTCAGAACTACTACGAGATCCTCAAGTCTAAGGATTCTCAAGAACCCAGGATCCTCGAGCCTCAAGATCCCAAATATACTCCAGGATCTTGACTAATATTTTTTTTATTTGTTTATAACAGTTATATATATATATATATATATATATATATATATATATATATATATATATTTGTCTTTCTCACATATGCATAAATAACTAGTCAGAGTCTCAATGAATAGTCACAACCATGCAAAAGAACCAGAGGATCAAGTCATGCAACGACTATAAGTTGATCTCGTAGGATCCCAAATTTTTTGGAATTGTTGTTATTAACTTTAGACTATATATATCACCTGTATTAATCACATAACACATGATTTCTGGCAATATGCTAGCACTTGTACTCATACTCATTATATTTTCTCTATAATCATTCATATCAATCAATAAAATCATCAAGACAAGTGATCATTATCACCTCACAATGTTTTGTGTCGGAGATCCTAGCAATGGTCAAAGGCTTTTCCTTATAAATCACTTGTGTAATCTTGTTCTAATTTCATTTATCACTTCACTAAAAACACCACAGTCTTTCATACACTTTGGTTGATTTCCATTTAGCCGATTTTTGACCAAAACATGTATGTCGATAATTTTGATATATGTAGGAAGATTCTACATGTTATACTTCCTAAGAATATTATGAAAGTTTATGTTTGTATTATTATCATTTTAAAAACGCCATGACATTTATAAATATTAATCAAGCCTCCACAAATTTTGTTAAACTTATTTGAATCCATGCCAATGGCATTTAGAGTTTTCACTAGTTATAATTAAAATATATTTGTAATATAACATTATATATTATATAAATTATAATTATATAATTTTATTGAGTAAATTACACGAATGGTCCCTATGGTTTGGGGTAATTTGTACGCTTGGTCCCTAACTTATTTTTTTAACTCGAAAAGTCCATACTGTTTGTTTTTGTTACACGCTTGGTCCCTACTTTTTGTTTTTGTTACACGATTGGTCCCTATCTTACCTAAAAAACTATTATTTAAATAGGAAAAAATGATAGGATAAGTAAGGTAAGGTGATGGGGGTTGAGGTTGGGGTGTGTTTATTTAAATATTTTAAAAAAATCAATGACAAAATAGTTTTTTAGGTAAGACAGGGACCAAGCATGTAACAAAAACAAACAATAGGGACCTTCCAAGTTAAAAAAACAAGTTAGGGACCAAACACGTAAATTACCCTAAACCACAGGGACCATTCATGTAATTTACTCAATTTTATTTTAATATATTAAATGCATATAAAAAATAAATAATTAAACAATTAATATATAATAATAATAATATATTTTGTTATAATTTTACAGTAAAATATAGTTTATAACTATCTTATAATAAAAAATAAATACATAAAATAAATAATCATTAAAATGTCTTTAAAATATAAATAACTTTATAAAAATTATTATAACTATAATATATTTTGATATTAAAAATAAAATAAAAAAAAATAAATTTGAACTGAATACAAAAGACTGTTTATATAATTTTTTATTCCATTTTAATGTTAAAATCTTAAAGCTTTGATGATCAATCAAGACCCAACGTGTCACCACTACCCCTCTCTTGTCTCTGCCACTTGTCCTTTCTTTATGTCCCCCACCTTCTTCCAAAAGGGCATTTTCGTCCATTCATTTATATTGTTGTTGGGTTTTTGTTTCTTACCAAAACCATCCTTGCAAAATAAGAAATTACGAAAACATCCTTTCAAAATTTGAAGTTCCTCTAACTATCCAATACTTTGATATGCGCGTTGACACTTATGATAGATATGCGCGTTAAAATATACTAGGATAAGGATCAAATGTTCAATCTACAATGAAACAAAATAAACACAAGCATTCATAATTTGAAGGACCCAAAATGAAAATATCATTTTTTTTCTTCTTTCGTTGTCAAGTTTTCTTTTCCCTTCCCCACGAATCTCTTCCTGATTTGCTACCTCTGTATCTCCTTCTCTCTCCATAATATCGTTTCACCCATTGTTTCCGGCGATTGCTTGTCTCGCTATTTTGACTTAAACCCATCATGTGTTGCCTCTTTTCAATCTGATCACTCCTGAAAAACAATTTCATTCCCAAAGAAGATGCGGATTGTAATCAAGTTTCCACATCCGGGTTTCCACAAATCAGGTCATCAACAGCTTCAATTTGATTTTACTAAATTAGCAATCTAATCCAACAAATTCAATCTTAAATTTCGTTTTGTGTGCGATATGGGCGAAAGAACAAGCAATGAGATGGAAAACTTATCAATACAAACAAAAACCAGATTTCCTAGAGATTTATTACGAAGATTTACGGTAGGTAGCGCCGATGCCGGACCTCATCGAAGATCCGATCCGGAAGATGATCTGGGTTCGGGTTCCGGCGACGAGGTGGAGTTGAATCTAGGGTTGTCGTTAGGAGGACGATTTGGTGTTGACAAGAGTAATACTAAGTTGGTGAGGTCGTCTTCAATTGCTGCGATTTTGCCGGTTGTAAGAGACGACGACGTGTTAGCTAGTGGTGCAGGGAGTACAGGTCCGGGCCGCTCTTATTCCGGCCTTATCCGAACATCGTCCCTGCCGGTAGAGACGGAGGAGGAATGGAGAAAAAGAAAGGAGCTTCAGAGCTTAAGGAGACTCGCCGCAAAGCGACGACGGTCGGAAAAACAGAGAAATTTGACCAGAGGTGAACGGGAGGAGTACGTGGCAGCTATGAGCCGCGTTGGGTCCTCACCGGGACCGCCATTCGGTTCGGATAAATGGCCGTCAAGTGGTGGAACAACGACAGCCGGTGGTACTGGTAGTGGTGGTGGTGGTGGAGGGTTGTCGTCGCCGGCTTCACAGGAGTCGCAAGGAAGTATGTCAGAATATCAGAGTACGCATCGTCAAGGTAACGTGGATATTTTTTATGCATTGCCATATTGTACTTCGTGCCGTATTGTTTGTACTTTATATAAGTGCAACGTGTTTTTCCTATTCAAGTGGTGAACTTGATTTATATTTTTCTTTTGTTGCCCTAATTGTAAGTCATGGTTGGTAAAACGCTCTTTCCAGACATTAAATTACTAAATCCAGTCAAAATATCTGTAAATACAATTACAATGTGGATTAAAAAGTGTACATTGGTTTGGATTAGACAATTTTTTTCTACAAGATTATGAGCACAAATAGTCCACTAACTTTGAGCTTAGTTACATCTCAGTCCTTTTAATTTTTTCATTATACACTCGCAATCTTCGAAGCTTACTTATAAGCAATAACTACACTCGATGATTCATGGTTTAGCTTATGTAGAAATGAATTTGTTTTCCCATTTAGGATCAAGCGGAAGTGGTGGAGAAACAAGCTCGCTACAAGAACGTAATGATCATCATGTGATTGGTTCATCATGTTCAAAACCACCGGCACCGGCGGGTGGTGGTGATCACCGGGAAAGTACTCCGGCGAGGAATCAGGGTAAGGAGATACGGTCGAGTTCAATGGAGGAGATGCCTTGCGTTTTCACTCAAGGAGATGGACCTAATGGAAGAGTGATTGAAGGAATTTTGTATAAGTACGGAAGAGGAGAACAGGTGAAGATACTGTGTGCTTGCCATGGTAGCTTTTTATCTCCGGCGGAGTTTGTGAAACACGCAGGCGGAAGTGACGTTCTTCATCCATTGAGACACATCGTAGTTAAACCTAGTTCCTTCTCATGATCATCGATGAAAAATGGTGGGGTCTTGATTCTTAATTAATATATTAATATTGTTTTAGGTGTTTGTATAGAGTATTATTGTTATTATTATTATCATCATCAATTTTGATGCAAGATGATAGACCCTTAGAGATGAGTGATGTTATGATAAACGATATGTATGGGGCTTGTAATTTATCAATGGAAGTGAAAGGATTAGCAATTTTGTTCTTTGGATATATGTATACATCTACAAAAAGAAATACATATACAGTTAATATATATTAAGTTAGTGATGTAATTAAACATACATATATTAATATATACTATATAGTATGTGATTGTTAAGTTATTAATATGCGAATGAACATGCACGTTATATGTGAATGAACATGAATTCAATATTTAGGGTGATTAATGTGTGGTGTTATGTAGTTTTAAAGTCAAATTGCAAACATCACTGCAATATATGTGCTACTTTTCCGCTGTTACTTTTCCGGTGACCTATATCTTCTCTCCCCCACTCTCTCAGTCAAACTGTTCTGCCTCCTTACTATCTACTACCTTCTGTAACAGCGCTACTCTTTGCTAAAACCCTAGCGTTTATGTAGATCTCCCATGATCTTTACCTGAAACCCTAACATCGTCATTACCACTTGAAACCATCGATATCCATTGGAACCCTAGCACCACATGAAAATCATCGATCTCCTCTGTTCGAAACCATAGATTGGAGGTGGGTTTTGTGTAGATGTATATGTGCTACTTTTCCGGTGGCCCATATCTCCGACGATGATGTTAGCATATATGCTGATGGTTTTTAGTCGTCTGAGGGGGGGGGGGGGGGAAGTTATGGCGTCTGATGGTAGTGGACGATGGTGGTGGTACTCAATGGCGGTGTATGGTGGTTTCCGGTGGAGAGGTGGTGGCTGGTGGTTACTGATAGAAAGTATTGGATAGGGTGTATGTGGTGGGCCTACTTCATTTAAAAAAATATTTTTTAATAATTAAAACTAATTAGAAATATTAAAAATAATTAAAAAATAAATTGAAAAGGGTAATGTAGCCCTTTTATGCTATTAGTAGGGACTAAACGTGCAATTTTTTACAATTTAAAGGACAGTCCAAGTTAATTTTTAAAAATATCGATTAAAAATGTTTTTTGTCACTTACACGATAGATGATTCCTATAATTTACTCTAATAAATACAAAATCATTTTTGGATGCAATATACATGCTTCTAATTTTCAAACCGAATTCTTAACTCCCAAACAAGTCCTAATCCTAATAGATGGATCATGAAGATCAATAGTACAAAGAGAAACAACTCATGTAGACAAAAGATGATTAAATCCTTATAAGATGATGTTTGGATAAATTAGCTTATACCTTATTAACTTATAGCGATGAGAGAAAACGGTTTTTATAAAAGTGTTAGGATTAGAAATAAACAATAAGCTATAAACATGTAACGACCCGTCTCCGGTATGATAATTTCTTGGTATTTATTTTGAAGTTTTGCAAGAGGGACTCGGCGAGTTCATAGCCTGACTCGCCGAGTAGGGTCGGGATTTCAAGCACGTGATTAGCTGGCGACTCGGCGAGTCTGTCCGTCTGGGAGAAACCCTAAATCCCCGGGTTGCCCACTATTTAAGCCACCTTATAGCCCCCAATCTCGCCTCCTTCACCCTCTGAAGCTGTGAGAAAACCCTAATTCGATCTTGAGTGTTTGTTTTAGTGATCTTGTGTGCATTTGTGAAGGCTTGAAGAAGGAGAAGAAGAAAGGAGCAAGGAGAAGGATTCCAGAACAGAGATTCAAGGGAAAGCAAGAGCTCTTTGAGGTATTCTTCAGTTTTCCCTCTCTTTTATGCCTTAAAACCCTTTCTAGATCTTGTTAATGCCTTTCTCAAAGCTTTATGTTGATATGGAAGCTCTCTTATGCCGAGATAACCTTAGATCTGTTCCTTTAGGAGTTGTAGAGCCCAGATCTATTGCCTTTATGGAGCTATTTTACATATTAACCCTAGATCTACCCCTTTTAAGCATCTTTTAGCCTTTATTCCCTTGTTCATGCGTTTGTACACGTAAAGTTGGAAACTTTACGTGGTAAATCAGCTTATTGGACTCAGATCTATCATTTAGATGTATTGGATTCGAGCAGAATCGAGTGTAGAATAGTTGCATGGCGGTGACTCGGCGAGTCTAGTCGCGAGTCCCCGATTTCTTCCTTTTTAGCGGTGTCGAGTGGGACCAGTGAGTAGTAGAGTGGACTCAGCGAGTTTGAGGGTAGACTCAGTAATGGAGGGACTCGGCGAGTTGTTCATACAACTCGGCGAGTCCAAGGCAATCTCTTAAGCTCAAGAACAACTCGTCGAGTTGTTCATAGGACTCGGCGAGTCGGATGAAGATTGTCTGAATTCTTGGATCAGGAGAGTACTCGTCGAGTCGATGCCATACTCGACGAGTAGCAGCGAGTAGAGTCGAGGAGTGAGAATAAGGACACGGCGAGTTGGCGGCCCAACTCGGCGAGTCAGGTCAACTGTGGGTTGACTTTGACTGAGAGTTGACCTTGACCAACAGTTGACTTTGACCAAGGGTAAAAGAGTCATTTTACCCAGTGCAGTGTTTAGTATTTGATTGAGTGTATTTATGGACTTGCAGCTGGGGAGATACTGGAGCAGCAGCAGTTAGCCCTCAGAGCTATTCACTCAGCAGCCAGTTCACGAGGTGAGTTTCCTTTCAGTAGGAACGGGTCTACGGCCACTATGTCGGCCGTTTAATTATCAGTAGTTCCGGACTCCGGTCTGATGCAGTAGCTAGAGTGCTTGATGTCTTTGTGATTCAAGCATGTTTGTGTTATGTGTTCCGGACTCTGTTCCGATGCAGTATGCAGTTTATGTGTTTATAATAGTTGTTATGTTTTATGCTATGCCATGATCAGTCAGTTCCGGACTTCGGTCCGATGCAGTTAGTTCCGGATTTCGGTCCGATGCAGTTAGTTCCGGACTTCGGTCCGATGCAATTAGTTCCGGACTCTGGTCCGATGCAGGGGACAAGGTCCCAGTCAGTTCCGGACTTCGGTCCGATGCAGCTAGTTCCAGACTTCGGTCTGATGCAGTGGGCAAGGCCCAGTATGTGCTTATGTGTATTGTATGGTATGTGGTAGTTTGGGGGAAGCTCACTAAGCTTCGTGCTTACAGTTTTAGTTTTGGTTTCAGGTACTTCCGCTAGCAGAGGGAAGAGCTCGGGATGATGGCATCGCACACACCACAGCTTCAGCTTTTAGCCTGGGAGTTGATTAGTTTTTGATTTTTATATGACATGGATATGATACAGTTTCCGCACAGTGTTGTTTTTATTATGGTTGGGATACATCACTTATGGTTTTTATGATATGACACTCAGATTATGGTTTTGGTTATATTATAAAAATGAAATTTTTTGGGTTGTATTTTTGGGTTGTTACAAGTTGGTATCAGAGCCCTGGTTTGAGGGATTCGGATGCACTTCCGGGTGTATCTAAACTCAAACTAAGGGAAGTAAAAAGATTTTTCTAAAAAGGAAATGTTTTCTAAAAGAATTTTGAAAGCACTTAGAAAGAAAGAAATTTTTTTTAAAACAAGATAAGGGTGTGGTGCATGCGATCAGCCGAGCTCAAGTAAGTACTCCCAAATTACCAATACAAGTTTTATTATTATGATTAATTGTTCCAGCTTCAGTAGAACAGCATGCTAGTATAGGACTAAGGATCTAGGAGGATGCCTTATGTGCCTGCTTTATGTGTTACAGCTTTATGATTATTGCATGCTAGTATTGACCAGACAGCAGTAGGATAGCCTGTTTAGGTTATGCCTGATAGTATGAGCTTAGCACTGTATGCTAGTACAGTTTCGCGTTATGAGGATAGTTTTGCCTGAGTATGTCTCCCTTATCCGAATGCTGCTTTCTTTGTGCTTTGTGGGACTCTGAATGATGGGAGTTAGCCATTAGGTGAACACGTCACACCACATGTGATCAGGGTTGAATAATCCCAGAGTGCTGGAACTGGCCCTATTGCGCAGCTCTTGTTTGAGTCCAACCGTTATAGGGACGGGTCTTTTACTTGAAGGATAATCTGATCCTCGTCACATGTGATGGTGTTCAGGTGGTGGCTAATTAGCATTATAAGGAGACCTTCAGCAGCTGAGGACTAGTTGAGTTGAGTTTGAGGTTTCACTAGGGCAAGCCTAGGATAAGAGTAGCAGAGATTAGCAGTAGTAGAAGTGACTTGGTGGAGTCAAGGCGGTTCTTGAGGAAAGTACGGATAGATGTGGAAGGTAGTATGGGCCCGTACTACTGAAAGCAGAGGATCCGTACTCGAATCAAGGAAGGCCGAGACAAGGCCAGGAAGCTAGTAGTAGTATCAATGATCCCTGGAGATATTTCAGTTTTCTGATATTGTTATGATGTGTTTCAGTATGGTGGTTTTGCGTCCGAGGACAGCAGCCGGCAGTGGTGGTGCCGGGGAGGGATCAGGATCAGGCTCGGGGAGCGAACACATGGATGAGCAGACCAGATAGTTTCTTTCTTCAGAGATTACTCGTATCATTTTAGAGCAGACTCCTGTGATCTTCGGTTCGATCAAGGAGGGGATTCTAGAGCTGATGGATGAGAGATTGGGCACCTTCCGTGCCGAGGTGGCGGCCATGATGGGGTCGCACACCCTTACTTTCAGGGAGTTCAGGGCATGTGGAGCTCCGGACTATCATGGGGCGCGAGACCCCATAGCGAGCACCAGATGGTTGGCGGATGTGGCCAACGCTTTCCGCACTAGCAGATGTCCCGAGGGGGACAAGGTCAGATTGGCGTCCTGTCTTCTGAAGGACAGGGCACGGGATTGGTGGGAGGAGGTCGGACATGCCATTGGGGATGATGCAGCATTGGACGCCATGACCTGGGCTGATTTCTCTACCAGGTTCAGGGCGGAGTTTGCACCGGTCATTGAGGTGCAGCAGTTAGCTAGGGAGTTTCAGGACCTCACCCAGACTACAGAGACAGTGGCGGAGATCACCGCCAAGTTCAGGGAGAGGGCTCTTCTCGTTCCTCAGTACGTGGCTGATGAGGAAATGAAGAAGGCCCGTTATCATGAGATGTTGCGGAGCGATATCCGTCAGTTTGTGAGCCGATCCAGCTGTAAAACGCTGGAAGATATGATTGCTAGGGCTCGGGAGAGGGAGATTGATCTCGAGATGGAAAAGAAGAGGAAACCGGAGGCGGTTTCAGGTTCAGGCGGTTCGGGCAAAAAGCCCAGGGTTTCGGATCACAGATCTAGGAGTCAGCAGAGCCACGGTCGATGTGGCAAGTGTGGGAGATTGCACGAGGGAGCGTGCAAGGCAGGGAGTTCCGGCTGCTACAAGTGCGGTCGGATTGGGCATTTGAGTAGGGATTGCACGGCCCCTGCTACTGCCGTCGCAGCATCAGATCTGATTTGCTTTCAGTGCAATCAGAGGGGACATAAAAAGTCCCAGTGTCCGAGTTTAGCTACAGCAGGGAAGGTGGTTGCACCTGCCCCTGCTACCTTGAGGATTACAGATGGCCGGCAGGGCCGAGCCGAGACGCCAGTGGCGAAAAGCAGGGCGTTTCAGATGACAGCAGAGGAGGCACGAGCGACTCCTGATGTGGTGACGGGTATGTATCTTCCTTCATCTCTTTATTATTATTATTATCGTTTGAGTATTGCTTATGATTGTATGTTTTATTCAGGGTCGTTCTCTGTGAACGACATTTCTGCTTTGGTATTATTCGATTCGGGGGCTACCCGATCATTTGTAACACTTGCGCTTAGCAAGAGATTTAGTAGAGCTCCAGGGGAGCTGGATTGTCCATTAGAGGTTGAGATAGCAGATGATAGGACCGTGAGGGTCGACAGAGTGCATAGAGGGTGTTCTCTTCAGTTATTTGATGAGCAGTTTTCAGTGGACCTGGTACCTATTCCCCTGCGAGGGAATAAGGTTATTGTGGGCATGGATTGGCTAAGCCCCAATGGGGCGGTGATTGATTGTGAGCTTCAGCTAGTGAGGGTCCGCACTCCCAGTGGGGGAGAGTTAGTGATTCAGGGCGAGAGGCCACAGCGGGGACCGACCTTTTGTTCCGCCGCAAGGGCGAGGCGCTATGTTCAGCAGGGTTGCGCCGGTTTTGTAGCTTACGTTTTGGATGCCCGGGAGAAGGGCAAGGCGACAATTGATGATGTTCCCATTGTTCGAGACTACCCGGACGTGTTTCCCGAGGATTTGTCGGGGATACCTCCTGAGAGACAGGTCGAGTTCAGGATCGACCTAATTCCTGGTGCGACTCCGATAGCCAAAGCACCGTATCGACTAGCTCCCCCTGAGATGCAGGAGTTGTCTATACAGCTGCAGGAGCTGTTAGACAAGGGTTTCATTCGGCCGAGCAGTTCGCCTTGGGGAGCGCCGATCCTGTTTGTGAGGAAGAAGGATGGGTCGCACCGTATGTGTATAGATTATCGGGAGTTGAATAAGGTAACGGTGAAGAACCGTTACCCACTTCCGAGGATAGATGATTTGTTTGATCAGCTTCAGGGAGCGTCTTGGTTCTCCACGATCGATCTACGCTCCGGTTATCATCAGATGCGGGTTAGAGATGAGGATGTACAGAAGACTGCTTTCAGGACCAGGTATGGTCATTATGAGTTTGTGGTGATGCCATTTGGGCTCACCAATGCTCCAGCCGCGTTCATGGATCTCATGAACCGCGTGTGTAGACCGATGCTGGATCGGTCAGTGATAGTGTTCATAGATGATATCTTGGTATATTCCAAGACGTAGGAGCAGCACGAGGAGCACCTGCGGGAGGTGCTGGAGGCTTCGAGGAGGGAGAGAATTTTCGCAAAGTTCTCCAAATGTGAGTTCTGGTTGCGCGAGGTGCAGTTCCTTGGTCACCTCGTCAACCAGAAGGGTATTTTGGTAGATCCGGCCAAGATAGAGGCCGTGATGCAGTGGGAGGTCCCGAAGTCTCCATCTGAGATTCGGAGCTTCCTAGGGTTGGCAGGGTATTATCGGAGATTTATTCAGGATTTCTCCAAGATAGCAGTGCCGCTCACCCGACTGACCAGGAAGTCAGTGGTATTTCGTTGGGGTACTGAGCAGCAGTCAGCGTTTGAGACCCTCAGGCAGAGATTGTGCGAGGCTCCGATCCTTACCTTGCCAGAGGGAGTAGAGGACTTCGTAGTCTACTGTGATGCCTCGATCACAGGTATGGGAGCAGTTTTGATGCAGCGAGGCCATGTGATAGCTTATGCCTCGAGACAGTTGAAGCCTCACGAGGCTAATTATCCTACCCATGATTTGGAGCTGGGGGCAGTTGTGTTTGCCCTCAAGATTTGGAGGCATTACCTCTATGGGGTCCGTTGTACTATTTACACGGATCACAAGAGTTTGAGGTACCTTATGGATCAGCCGAGTCTGAACATGAGGCAGAGGAGGTGGTTGGATGTGCTAAAGGATTACGATTGTGAGATCCTTTACCATCCAGGGAAGGCCAACGTGGTGGCCGACGCCCTAAGCTGCAAGGTGTCGGCGGCCCCTATCAGAGATTTATGTTTGAGGATGACAGTGATCACTCCGTTGTTGGAGCGGATCAAGGAGGCTCAGGTGGAGGGCCTCAAGGAGGAGAGACAGAAGTGTGAGAGGATCGTGGGCCGAGTAGCCTCGTTTGATTATGATAGTCGTGGTTTGCTGACGCTTCGCGGGAGAGTGTGGGTACCGTACTGGGGTGGAGTACGGCAAGTGTTGATGGATGAGGCTCATAAGTCTCGGTTTTCTATCCACCCGGGGGCGACGAAGATGTATCGAGATCTTCGATCTGATTATTGGTGGCCCTGCATGAAGCGGGACGTCGCCTGGTATGTTGAGAGATGCCTGACCTGCCGGAAGGTCAAGGCGGAGCACCAGAGGCCTCACGGCAAGATGCAGCCGCTAGACATTCCCGTGTGGAAATGGGAGGACATCACCATGGATTTTGTCACCAAGCTTCCCAGGACCGCACGAGGAGTGGATTCGATATGGGTAGTAGTGGATCGGTTGACGAAGAGTGCCCATTTTATCCCGATCCAGGAGAGTATATCGGCGGAGAAGATAGCCGATATCTATGTACGAGAGATTGTGGCACGTCATGGAGTGTCGGTATCGGTGGTGTCAGACCGAGATGTCCGTTTCACATCCAGATTCTGGAAGCGGTTTCACGACGAGATGGGTACTCGTCTCCTTTTCAACACCGCTTTCCACCCTCAGACAGACGGGCAGAGCGAGAGGACGATTCAGACTCTCGAGGATATGCTTAGGGCATGTGTTCTTGATTTCGGTGGCAGTTGGGATACGTATCTTCCGCTGGCGGAATTTTCGTATAACAACAGTTATCATGCGAGCATTGATCGACCTCCCTTTGAGATGCTGTATGGGAGGAAGTGTAGGACCCCGATTTGTTGGGGCGAGGTTGGTCAGCGGGTCATCGGGAGCACGGAGGTGGTGCTCAAGACGACTGAGTTGATCCAGCAGGTCCGTAGTAGACTGCAGACTGCTCAGAGTCGGCAGAAAAGCTACGCCGATAGGAGGCGTTCGGACTTGGAGTTCTAGGTGGGGGATATGGTCATTCTGAAGGTCTCACCTTGGAAGGGTGTCATCAGGTTCCGGAAGAGGGGCAAGTTGGGCCCCAGATTTATTGGTCCTTTCAGGGTTTTGGCCCGGGTGGGTCGGGTTGCTTATCGGTTAGATCTTCCTGAGGAGCTTAGTCAGATCCACAACACTTTCCATGTGTCTCAGTTGAGGAAGTGTTTGGTGGATGAGTCAGCAGTCGTTCCCCTAGAGGATATTCAGGTTGATAGCAGCCTGAATTATATTGAGAGACCGGTCGCGATTCTAGACCGGAAGACCAAGACCTTGAGGAACAAGGAAATCCAGTTAGTGAAGGTGCAGTGGCAGCACCGGAAGGGGTCTGAGTGGACGTGGGAGGCGGAGGAGGAGATGAGGGAGCACTACCCAGAGATATTTGCAGATTCAGCCGTAGCAGACTTCGAGGGCGAAGTCTGAGATAAGTGGGGGAGAATTGTAACGACCCGTCTCCGGTATGATAATTTCTTGGTATTTATTTTGAAGTTTTGCAAGAGGGACTCGGCGAGTTCATAGCCTGACTCGCCGAGTAGGTTCGGGATTTCAAGCACGTGATTAGCTGGCGACTCGGCAAGTCCATATTCTGGACTCGGCGAGTCTGTCCGTCTGGGAGAAACCCTAAATCCCCGGGTTGCCCACTATTTAAGCCACCTTATAGCCCCCAATCTCGCCTCCTTCACCCTCTGAAGCTGTGAGAAAACCCTAATTCGATCTTGAGTGTTTGTTTTAGTGATCTTGTGTGCATTTGTGAAGGCTTGAAGAAGGAGAAGAAGAAAGGAGCAAGGAGAAGGATTCCAGAACAGAGATTCAAGGGAAAGCAAGAGCTCTTTGAGGTATTCTTCAGTTTTCCCTCTCTTTTATGCCTTAAAACCCTTTCTAGATCTTGTTAATGCCTTTCTCAAAGCTTTATGTTGATATGGAAGCTCTCTTATGCCGAGATAACCTTAGATCTGTTCCTTTAGGAGTTGTAGAGCCCAGATCTATTGCCTTTATGGAGCTATTTTGCATATTAACCCTAGATCTACCCCTTTTAAGCATCTTTTAGCCTTTATTCCCTTGTTCATGCGTTTGTACACGTAAAGTTGGAAACTTTACGTGGTAAATCAGCTTATTGGACTCAGATCTATCATTTGGATGTATTGGATTCGAGCAAAATCGAGTGTAGAATAGTTGCATGGCGGTGACTCGGCGAGTCGGAAGAACGACTCGGCGAGTCTAGTCGCGAGTCCCCGATTTCTTCCTTTTTAGCGGTGTCGAGTGGGACCAGTGAGTAGTAGAGTGGACTCAGCGAGTTTGAGGGTAGACTCAGTAATGGAGGGACTCGGCGAGTTGTTCATACAACTCGGCGAGTCCAAGGCAATCTCTTAAGCTCAAGAACAACTCGTTGAGTTGTTCATAGGACTCGACGAGTCGGATGAAGATTGTCTGAATTCTTGGATCAGGAGAGTACTCGTCGAGTCGATGCCATACTCGACGAGTAGCAGCGAGTAGAGTCGAGGAGTGAGAATAAGGACTCGGCGAGTTGGCGGCCCAACTCGGCGAGTCAGGTCAAC
Source organism: Lactuca serriola (assembly GCF_051521515.1). NCBI lineage: Eukaryota > Viridiplantae > Streptophyta > Magnoliopsida > Asterales > Asteraceae > Lactuca > Lactuca serriola. The sequence goes on along the minus strand of NC_136410.1, from coordinate 74,014,162 downwards.
TGTGGGTTGACTTTGACTGAGAGTTGACCTTGACCAATAGTTGACTTTGACCAAGGGTAAAAGAGTCATTTTACCCAGTGCAGTGTTTAGTATTTGATTGAGTGTATTTATGGACTTGCAGCCGGGGAGATACCGAAGCAGCAGCAGTTAGCCCTCAGAGCTATTCACTCAGCAGCCAGTTCACGAGGTGAGTTTCCTTTCAGTAGGAACGGGTCTACGGCCACTATGTCGGCCGTTTAATTATCAGTAGTTCCGGACTCCGGTCTAATGCAGTAGCTAGAGTGCTTGATGTCTTTGTGATTCAAGCATGTTTGTGTTATGTGTTCCGGACTCTGTTCCGATGCAGTATGCAGTTTATGTGTTTATAATAGTTGTTATGTTTTATGCTATGCCATGATCAGTCAGTTCCGGACTTCGGTCCGATGCAGTTAGTTCCGGACTTCGGTCCGATGCAGTTAGTTCCGGATTTCGGTCCGATGCAGTTAGTTCCGGACTTCGGTCCGATGCAGTTCGTTCCGGACTCTGGTCCGATGCAGGGGACAAGGTCCCAGTCAGTTCCGGACTTCGGTCCGATGCAGCTAGTTCCAGACTTCGGTCTGATGCAGTGGGCAAGGCCCAGTATGTGCTTATGTGTATTGTATGGTATGTGGTAGTTTGGGGGAAGCTCACTAAGCTTCGTGCTTACAGTTTTAGTTTTGGTTTCAGGTACTTCCGCTAGCAGAGGGAAGAGCTCGGGATGATGGCATCGCACACACCACAACTTCAGCTTTTAGCCTGGGAGTTGATTAGTTTTTGATTTTTATATGACATGGATATGATACAGTTTCCGCACAGTGTTGTTTTTATTATGGTTGGGATACATCACTTATGGTTTTTATGATATGACACTCAGATTATGGTTTTGGTTATATTATAAAAATGAAATTTTTTGGGTCGTATTTTTGGGTTGTTACAAAACAATGGGGGATGCTTATTAAAATTAGCTTATTTAGCTTATCTCCACCACAATAAGCTGATTTTTAGTGTTTCCTATCCAAACACTTACACCTCGTTCCCGGGTTCAATTTAACGAGAGAAAGGAAATGAAATCAGTGGAAATGAGAAGAAAATAAAAGAGATTGGTGTTCTCGGGTTTCATTAAATGAGGGAAGTGGAGGAAAATGAGATGATCACTTTTCCTCCTAACTTTCCTTCCGATTTGGGAGGATTTAGAAAGAAAGAACAAAATGATTCATTTTCCTTCTACTTCTCTCCAACTCAGGAACATGAAAGAAAATTTTGTTTTCCTTTCCTTTCTCTTTTTTTCTCTCATGACTTTCTTTTCTTTTCTCTTCTTTTCTTTTGTTAAACTCGGGAACGAGACGTTAAACTTAGCTTATAGCGGTAGGGATAAACAATAAACTATAAACACCTTTTTTTTCCTAACAAAACACCCTCTAAATGTATAAAAATCACTTACATCAACCGATCCTAAGTGGTATGCATTTGTATTTTCAATGAAGAAGTTTCCAAGTAAGTGTCATCTCATAAATCATTGTTAAATTAAAACATTGCAAAACCTTTAAATAACATCATAGTAAAAACTTCGTAAAAAACATTATATTTATATGCGGTATATGACATGTTCTTGAAATTGTTCTCGGACACTACATCTCTCTCTCTCTCTCTCTCTCTCTCTATATATATATATATATATATATATATATATATATATACTAGGTGAATGCCCGCGCATTGCGCATAAACACTTCTATAGTTGAAATCTATACAAATATATGTTTTTTAAAATATAACAATAACGTTGTTGTTAAATTTGATATAATAATTCGTATACTAAATTGATATAATATATTGATTATTTTGAATTATATGATAATATATACATCTATTACAACTTCAAAATTTCAACCGTTTGAATGACTTCTACCCGCGAGTTACTCATTAATAAAATTAAATATAATATATGGTTTAATATTATTTATAGTTGTTATTGTTAATTAGTTTTTTAAAATTTATTTGTTTAACGTTTTAATTTCTATCATTATGATTATTTAAAACATCAAACACTCTTTTTTGATTTTAAAGGTAACAATATAATCATTTATATAGAGTTATATTTAACTATTGTTATTGTAAGTTATTTTAAGCTACTTATTTTAAAACTTTTAATGATTATACAAATATTTTTAGGAAATATTTTAGTTAAATTGAGATTATAATTCAGTTTTGGCATTTAGCACTATAATTTATCACTTTTAACTATTCACAAAATATTCATTGAGTTTTTTAAGTGGAACTAAAATTTATATTTAAGTTAACACTGTAATGTTATATTTAAATTAACAATTTAAGTATTTTGTCCAAACTATTCAAAAGTTATAGCTTTAAATTGATAATGGTTTACATACAACAACATCTTAATCTAATAAATTAAATATAATCTGTTAAAAATTAAATTGATAATGGTTTACATACAACAACATCTTAATCTTATTAACCAATTTATAATCATTCTTAGAAAGACACTACAATTTATCACTTTTAATTGTTTACAAAATATTATTTGTGTTGTTTAAGTTAAACTAAAAGTTATATTTAAGTTGATCCTGTAATGTTATATTTAAGTTTATAATTTAAATATTTTATATAAATTGTTCAAAAATTGTAGCTTTAAAACAATAATGGTTTACACACAACAACATATTACAACTAATAAATTAAGTATAATATGTTAAAAGTTAAAAAACATAACTTTATAAGTAGAAGTAAAAATATTCTTTTAATATTGAAATTTAGTTTGTATATGATTACACTTTATGTTTGCTATTTATTTAATCTTATTAACCAACTTATAACAATTATTAGGAAGAAATTGAAAAGTCACGAGAGTTGCAAATGAATATGGTGAAAGAAAAAAACGCATGAGAGTTTCAAATGAATGTAATCAAAGGAAAAATGCTACCTTTATAATTCATATATATATATATATATATATATATATATATATATATATGTGTGTGTGTGTGTGTGTGTGTGTGTGTGTGTTCAAATGTTTCTCACATCTATTGTGTGCTATAATGCACCAATGATAATTTAGTAAAAATTAAATTATAATTTAATCAAATAAAGATAGATATTAAATGATTTCCATAATTATATGTTAATTAAATGATATTCATACTTATAATTTTTTTTATGGAAACTAATTAAATTCGTTATTAATGTCAACAGTAATATTCTTTCAGAATGAATTTGTATCTAGAAGATTGAGAGTGTATTCTAGTCGAATAAGAGTGTATTCTACTAGAATATACTCTCGTTTTTCATATTCCATGCAACTTTATTGTATTTTAAGTGAGTTAGTGCTGAAACAAAACACGAACTATAAATAAAACTTAGATGCGAATTCATTCTGAAATAATGTTATTGTTGACATTAATGACAAATTTAATTAGTTTCCATAAAAAGATAATTATAATTATAGATATTATTTAATATACATACAACTACAAAAAATCATTTAATATCTATTTTTATTTAATTAAATAATTATTTAATTTTACTAAATTCTTATTGGTGCATTTTAACACATAATAAATATAAGAAAGTAAGAAACATATTAACTTAACCCTATATATATATATATATATATATATATATATATATATATATATATCATCTTATACTAATAAAATAATAGTTATTAATGTCACTTGATATTTTCTTATAATTTATGTTTTCTTTTCAAGTACTTTATAAAATGACACTTGTCATTTTCTCATTATTTTTTATTTTTTAAAAAGTATTGATGTTAATAATAAGTTAGACAATTATTTATTTGATCTATGGTTTTTAGGTGACATTTAAATTCGTCTTGAATAAGTTTCGGTTATGATTACCTACAATTAATTGTATTTCTATATTAAAAATCCTACAAAATCATGTTTAATTAATAATTATTGCAAAATAATTGATTAATAATTATGAGTTTTACTACAAAGTTTTAATTATTATATATATATATATATATATATATATATATATATATATATATATATATATATATATATATATATATATATATATATATATAGGGAAGGTTATATGGAAAATAAACAATTAGGGCAACACATGTTGGAACCAATGAAAGCATGACAACACATCACTTTGGAATAACTACATAAATAACTTCCATAATACATTGCTTATGAATAAAGAAATGGACACGTGTCACTTGATTATTGGTTCCAGCATATGTTGCCCTATTGTTCATTTTCCATTGAACCTACTTCTATCTATCTATCTATCTATCTATCTATATATATATATATATATATATATATATATATATATATAGAGAGAGAGAGAGAGAGAGAGAGAGAGAAACTTTGTTTTTCCACTTGGACTGTTATCATTTAACTTTAAAATAATATTTCACCGTCATAAATTTTGATAAGAGAGTTATATATATATATATATATATATATATATATATAATGGTTCGTTGTGTCGGAGTTCAATGCATTTCAATGGTTTAAAATAGTTGCAAATAATTTGTATTTAGGGGTGTTTTTTTTAGCTTATTAAGGTCTTATTTTTTAAGTTCATTTTTTTTTAGCTTTTTTTTTCCATGAGCTTGACTTATTTTCTTAGCGTAAGTCATTATAAGCTCATAAGTTGAAAAAGAAGCCAAAAAAATGAACTTATAAAAAATAAGCTCGAAAAATATGTCGTTGATAAGCTAAAACAAACACCTCCTTAATGATCTTAATGACTCAAACATAACTAAAAATGTTAGTTGTTAAATTTTGTTTAATGGAGTTCAAAAAATTGAAAACATGTTAATTTCAGATACGAAAAAGAAAGATTTTGGTAAAAAAAAATCAAACTATTGATGTTATAAGTCTTACAAACTTAAGAAACTTATATTTATATAAAGGCTTATAAGTCTTACAAACTTACAAACCTTATCTTTATATAAACACTTTTATTTCTGTCACACGTCTATGTACGATAGCTAAAAAGTCATTTAACATCTTCTCCAACCGCTTCAATCATACACCAAACTTTGATGATTAATTTTTTATCAACCTGAATGTTGTTATTATGGACGTTTAGTATACCGAAACAAATATATCATAAGATCACAAATATGTTACCATTTATCTATTTTGAAAATGTATGAGGTTCACAAAGTATGTTCAAACCGGAAAAACCTGATTTTCCAACCTATAGCGTATGATTTGTATATTACTCATATATTACTCACTATCTTTGTTTAGGGCCTTTAGGCCTAACACTTTTTATGATGTTTCTCTCGATTAAAAAATGTTTGAAGTAACATGTATCGTGAGATAAAAGGATATTTTATGAAGACTTGTAGTTGTATGGATTAATAGAAGTAGCAATTGGATGCTGATGTTTAAATAAGATATTGGCTTTTGATGATTGTAGTAAGAGTATTGTTAATTGCGTTATGTATGAGTTTGTGGCTTCCACACTTTATTAGGATATTTCTTTATAAATGACTACGTATTTCTTAATTTGATGAGTGTTATAAAGGTCGATTGGATTGGAGACAATATTGTGTTGATTCTTGTAAACATTTTGGCTAGAGTATTAAGTTTTATTCAAAAATTGTTAGAAATTTAACTCAATGACGAAATAATTAAATAAGAGAGTTTATATATGTTTTTAAATTTTTTCTATTTAAATCAAAACTAATTTTTTATTTTAAAAAAACTCTTAATTTTTATTTGAATTTGACTCATTTAGGAGGTTTACCGGTAATCTTTCCATTTTTACATATTTTTCTCGGAAAAAAACCTCAAACATTTTTTTAAATACTCATTTTATTTTTCGAAAAAAACTTACAATTGAAAAAGTTTTTCATTTGTACCAATTTTTGGGTTTGGCTGATGATTTCCCGTCTTTCATTGTTTATGGTGTTTTTAATATTTTTCAATGTTAAAATCCAAAAAAAAAAACATATATTTTTTTGTAAACGAAGAGGAAGATAGTTGTGTGTAATTGTTGTTAAAAAAAATACATATCAAAATCTATTTGTAGGATGTTATGAAATAGTAGCATATGAGAAACAATGATATATGTTACTTAGCATTGTATTGTTTTTTTATAATTAAACAGGAAAAACAGGTTCTAAACTCCGGTCTATGCTTAGAATTTAATTTCAATTTTCATATTTTTGTTATTAAAACATTTTCAATCTTAAAAGCCATCCGCAATAAGCATTTTAAGACTATTTTTTCCCATTAATAATTATATCAATAGAGTCAGCAAATTCTTTAAGCATTTTGCATTATTATTCAGCTTCAAAATAGTATACACAAAACCTACAATTAGCAAATGTAAGGTTTTGGAGACTAAAGGTTTTGCATTTGCTAACTGAAAGTTCTTTTCCTACTAACTTGAAATTGAATAATAATGCATTGCTTAAATAATTTGTTAAACATGTTATTATTGATATGATTATCAATGAGGGAAATGAGTTTTAGAGGAATCCAGTGAGATTATTTGAGACCGAAAATGTTTCTAACAAGGAAACAGATAAGCTAAAATTAGAATCCAAATATAGATTAGACTGTTTTAGTTTGAAAATAATCTAAGATGCTAAGCCAATCTATACTCTCTAGTAAACATTAAACTCAAACACAAGCATTGAAATTCACCTTTAATTTGTTGCACACTACTCAGGAATATATAAAGATACGAACCCGAGTTCTACAATCTTAAATCGAATTCTTCTTGACCAACTTGAGTCGTATATATGTTTCAAAACTTTTTGATCAAACTTTAATCAACAATTTTCATTGATATATTCAAACTTTCTAACTGAACTTGTTTTATGGAGTACAATATTAATAGACATTTCTTAACCCATCTTTTTTCAAGCTTACACAAGAACTTTCATTTAGCAATCTAATCGAGTTTGATTTTAGCTTACGACCATCAAACTTGAGCTCGAGCTTGAATTTAACAATGACGGGTTCTTGAACGTGTTAAGATACACGAAGCTCTCGAACATTAAAAAAAAAAAAAACACTCGATCATTTTCTTTCGTTCTTGGAATAAAATCTCAGAACGACATAGAACAACAGACGATACAAAACTCCCCAAGCCAACAAAATCCCAATATCATACCACACGTTCTCTAGTTTTATATCCATCGATTTCAACACGTCTTCTCCAATCAACAAACAATCAATCCCTTGCTTTGTGGGGTCGTTCTTATGAGCCTGGCTTATCTTCACTTCGCCAAGAGGACCCGGCGATAACTCGGAGAAGTTTCCGGTGTAACATCGGTTGCCTTTAAACTCGTTCACCAACAACGCCTCAAAAGGGTACTTGATCGCAGATATATAGTGCAGCCAGATCCAGTAAGGGGGGATGTGAGAGGCCTTCAAGAAGAACCCACAAGTCAAGAAAAACAGAGCAGTGGTGGCTATGACCACCGCGTAGCCGGTGATGTAACTCGGAACTAGAGCACTCACGAGCATCACGTAAGCGTTTGTGGTGATGAGCGATGAGTAAAGAATAACCCAAAAGTGGAACAAGTTACTATTTAGCCGGAGGATGAACTGGGTGATGGCTGCGAAGGTGAACCCTTGGATAGCGAAAAACGGGAGGTAAACGATTAGGGAAGAGATGACATACGAGGATGCACGATAAGCGTTGTGGGAAGTCTCACGGATGAATATGAATCGTTCTTGGATGAAAGTTGGGACTGCGTCGTTTGATGAAAAGAAAACCAGACAAACCGCAAAGATGTAGAAGTTGAGAAGACGATTGATTGTTTTGAAGTCATAATGGCTTAGGTTTTCAAAAAGCGAAGCTAAGATGAGACCCATAACAGTTAGAACGATCTCACGTGAAAGAAATAGTTCAGGGGTACGAATGACATTTAGCGCGGTTCGCCATGAGAGAACCATGACTTCACGTAACCACGGGTTTGCAAATTTGGACCCGAGGTCCGGTTCATCAAGGACCTCCGGTTCTAACACGTTTTCATATGATACGTAAGAATCGGAAGACGGGCTGAAAATCGGTGTAGCCTTGGTGGGGAGACGGCGGTTTAGGCTCGAAGATACTGATGTCATCTGGCTGTGGCTATGGCCAGGTGTAGGTGTACCCCTAGCTGGGGTCCATGATGGTGCACGGTGTGGAGTACCTTTCACACCGTGGTACAACCAGACTGAAAAATCTTTGTAGAACTGTGAAGCTAAACGTGGATGATACGCTCCGCCTACCATGCTCATTGGCGTATGTGCAGCTTTACGCTCTCGGGAATTGTCAAACTCGTCATCGGACTCGTTTTCATGATAGTCAAATGTGGTGGAATTACCACGAGGGGTAGTATTGCCACTCGGAATATTCATGCTACGTAGTGGGATGTGTTTTTGGTTTTGTGGAGTTTTCCCGTATGGTGTTCGAGGTGTTCTCGGCGTTTTTGGGACCGGAGTTTGGGCTACTTGATCGGGCTTGAGCCCGTCTCGTTGGTAGAACACGAGCGGGTCGAGCCCAATAGTGGATTCGTCATACTCCTTAATCACATCCAAAAGATACTCAATATTGTTTTCGTTTTCCGGGACGGGTCGCTCGAATCCCTCAAGATGTGCGGATAGGCCATTCGGGCTCCCTAAATATATCAACTTCCCTCTGAAATGATAAAAATCAATTCAATTTCAATTGAAATAAAATCGATTTTGTGAATCAAATTGAAGATTGTATACCTTGCGAGAACCGTGATTCGGTCGAGAAGCATTTGGATTCTAAATGAAGGTTGATGGATTGTCATAAGAACAATGCTGCCACTACGGGCAATATCTTTCACTTTTTCAACAACACTGAACGCGCTAGTTGAATCGAGACCGGATGTCGGTTCATCTAAAAACAAAAGTGACGGTTTGTGAATTATGTCAACTCCGATTGAAACCCGCCGCCTCTCGCCACCGGAAACGCCTCTCCTCCCTTCATTACCGATATACGTATGGGCAGTGCTCTGCATTCATCAAAATCGTAATTCTTTTTTCAAAAGACAAACAAAATTTTGTTTTGGGCCAAATTGGTATAAAGATTAAAGATTCATACGGTTAAGCCCAATTGGTCGAGAAGCTCAACCACTCGGTTTTTCTTTTCAGCCCGTGATAAAGAAGGCGGAAGACGAACTTCAGCTGCAAACATGAGCGTCTCGAAAACCGTCAACATAGCAAAGAGTTGATCGTCTTGCATAACATATGATGATATCATCTTCATGTAGCTCGCAGTTACCTAAACCAAATTAAACATTAGGGTAGACTCCAACATATATATCTTGTGTATCTATCTGTGTGTCTAGCTAACGTGGGACACTGACAAATCAAATCAGACCATGATGTTTAAAGGTACCTACCGGCTTGCCATCGATATGGACGGACCCTTCGAGACTACCTTGAGCAATCCGGCCAGCCAACGCATCCAAAAACGTCGATTTTCCTGCTCCACTAGGGCCCATGATGGCCATAATTTCACCTCGCATGGCTTGACCAGATAAATCATTCAAAAGGTAAGCTTCTTTAGTGATCCACACCCCATCTTTTTTCTGTTTCTTCATCACACTATACGAAAGGTTACTGAACTCCAACCCATGACCCGCCTCCATTTTCCGGGTCGGAAGCTTGCCCATCATCTTCTTCGTTTTGTTTGATGATTTGTCCAGATCCAGCAATGTCTCAAGACTCCTGTTAGTGTCTGTTCGAGCAAACCTTCCCGCCATTGAAATGGACTTGTAAAGACACAGTCTTGTTTGAGTTCTTTAAAGCTATGAGGGTATCCAGCTATGGCGGATGATAGTTTTATAAGTCGAAAAGAATGAATGGTGGAGATTAAGACAAAGCAGATTTGGAGGGTTTCTATCGGCGGACGGCAAAGCCCAAGATTACACTTCTTGATGGTGTCGCAAACAGATTGCTGGATTTTGTTTCTTTATTATCATACATACTCATACGTCATTATGATTTCTCGATTTTACAAAAACACAGTAAATTAATGTTGACTTTCATTACTCAGATTTTGACTTCAAGATTCAATTATATGTATTATTATAATCTAACGACTAACATTATAACTTTACTCCTCAAAATTCAAAGTATTTACATGCCAAACGTTCAAGAAGCGGAAGAATCAAACAGGTTGAATTTGCTTCAATTTCCGAACAACTTGTCTCATTGTAGGTCTCCCTGTGACAGAATCTCCGGTACAAACCAAACCCAAATGAAGCAACTCAAGAAGAACATCCTCCGGGCCCGCTTCCCACAATCCGGTGGTGAAAACCTCCTCCGGCCGCCCCTCTCGCCGGAGCATCCACGCCCACGAGACAATCGTGTAACCGTTCTCCTGACTCGAAAAAGACGAATCCAAAGCTCTCTTATCAGAAATCAACTCAAGCAACATCACTCCATAGCTGTACACATCAGCTTTTTCCGATGCCCGACACGTCAGCGCGTATTCCGGCGCCACGTAACCGAAAGTCCCAGCCACTCCCGTGGTGACATGTGTCTCAAAATCATCTAACAAACGGGCCAACCCGAAATCCGATAAATACGCATTGAACTCTTCGTCTAATAAGATATTACTCGGCTTCACATCACGGTGTAGTATTCGCGGTTTACATTGATCGTGAAGAAAGGAAAGCGCGTTTGCGATTCCGAGGGCGATTTTATGAATTACATTCCATCCGAGGGCGTGGGCCGGTCTTTCCCGGATGAATTTTTCTAAGTTTCCTCCAGGGAGATAATTGTAAATTAGGAACATTTCGGATGGGCTTGCGTAATATCCGATTAAAGTCACGAGATTTGGGTGTCGGATTCTTCCGAGACTTCGGATTTCAGCATTGAATTGTGGGACCCCTTGACACATTTCAACTGTGAGTCTTTTTACAGCCACGATGGTTCCCGGAGATATTTCGGCCCGGTAAGTCGACCCGAAACCACCCGACCCGATACAGTTTCTTGAAGTGAAGTTTCCGGTTGCTTCTACGACTTTGTCTAATGTCAATTGTACCCCTATCTCTTTGAAAACGACAACTGGTTGTTGACAATGGCGAGGAGAACGTGGAGGAGGAGGAGGAGATCGGAGTGGTGGGAGTGAGATTCCGGCGACCTCTGAGGTGGGTTTTTTTTTCTTCTGGTAAAGATATATGAGAACGAGAGCAACGAGAATGATGATGATTACAGATGGAACTATAATCAAAATTAGCTCAAAATAATTTGTACCCTTTTTCCCTTGATTTGAATTTGATGAAACCGTACTGTTTAGTGACTCCAAACCCAATGCCAATGGTTCTTGTGGTGGGACTGATGACAAACTAATGAGCTGGCAACGATGGAGTAATGGGTTTCCAATGAAATTTTTACAGTTTATGGAATTTCGATCCATTGTTATTGATCCAGATAAGTTATTGAATGAAAAATTGAACTTAATTTTCAAAAAACCCGAAGGAATTTCGCCGGATAACTTGTTGTTGTTGAGAAGAAGAGCTGTTAAATTTCTGAGATTAACAAGACTTTTAGGGATTTCACCTGCGATTTGATTCTTTGATGCATCCAAGAACTTCAAACATTCCCAATTTACACCAACATTGGATGGAATTCTATCGGATATGATGTTGTTGCTCACATTTATGAAAAGCCTGTTTAAATTATGACAGTTTTTAAACGGATTTTCACGAAATAATCCACTCGAGAGCTTGTTTCCACCTGCTAGAAATGCATAATCGATCTTCTTCTCTGTTCTTGATATCATAGGAAGCAATGGGATTGGACCTGTGAAATTATTGTCACTGAAATCATGGATCATGGCAGGGGTAAATCGGGAAAAAGGAAGATGGGTTTCTACTCGGGTTTTATGAGTGAGGTGGGAGAGATATTTAGCGACAGGATCAGAGTGTCGCGAAATGTTTAGATGACAAGGGTTGATGAAATCAGGAATGGATCCAAACATGAGATTTCTGCTAATATCAAACACTTGCATACAACGAACAGGAAGCTTTTCATCAAGAATTCCACTGATTCTGTTTCTGGAAACATCTAGAACTTCAAGCATTTGAAGGTTTGTAAGCTCGAAAGGAAGAACACCAGAAAATCCATTTGAAAAGAGTAACATTGTTCTCAGATTGCTGCAATTTCCAAAACTTTTAGGGATTTTACCTGTCAAGAAGTTACCGGAAAAATCAACATGCTCAAGAACATGACAATTATTCCAGAATTCATCTGGTAATGATCCCATAAATTGATTTGATGACAGATTAATCCCTTTTAACTTCACAAAGTTACCAAGAAAATCAGGGACATACCCTTCGATTTGGTTTCCAGCAAGATTTAAGAAGCTTAAAGCTTCACATTCTGAGAGAGATTTAGGGATTTCTCCAAATAATTTGTTAAACCCTAGATTAAAAACTTGCAAATTCTTCAAGTTGTTGAAATTGATTGTAGATAAATTTGCAGTAATCGAATTCCCTTCGATGTCAATCACTTCAAGTTTCTTTAACCCCCAGACCCCATTAGGTAATTCACCCCTAAATTCATTAAATGGAAACGATAGAACCCTAAGCTCTGAAAATTTCCCAATTACATTTGACAGTTTCCCACCTAAAAATCTCCCTTTCTTTAACGAAGAACAATCCCTCACAATCCCAGAACCATCCCTCACAATCCCAGAACCATGCAATGCAAGATCAGAATATTTACTACTCAAACAAGAACCAGAATGAACAAAATTACCTCCTGGTATCCTCAACTCAGAAACCCTTCCATGTGAATTGCACGTGATTCCAAACCAAGAACAGTGATTTGGGTTTGAAGATTTCCAGGTTGAGAGCATGTTATGATGGTCAACAATGGCGTTCTTCAACTCCAGAAGTTGACTTATCTCTGAAAATTCCGCAGGTTTTCCAGAAATCAAACAGCACAGTGACAGCAAGATGAGAACCAATACTCCCATTGCAGACACACCCACCATTTTCTTCCTTGAATTCGAAAAAGGATGAAAGAAAAACAAAAACCCAGAAGCGAAAATAGAAAGTTTTCTTGATTTGGGAACTAGAAACTATCGAAAGTTGATAAAGGTCTCTTTTTAGGGAAATTGTGGAGAAACATTCATGGGTTTCATAGTTTAATTTCCAATCTTGTTAATTGTCATGAATCTGTTGGTGTTCTCATTACTTTCATCGCGTTGTGGGGTCGCGTATTGGGACCCACTGTGGTGGTGGGTAGTCAAGAGTCAACAATTTACCGATTAGCTCGTCAACATGGCGGCCTAGTGTGAAACTGTGAAATGTATGATTCAGTGGATGAGCCGATGAAAGAAGACTGGCGACGTGTTACCACCGTTTACAGGTCAGCATTCCATGTGGGGTGTGACGTACGCAGTGGTCGAACCACCAGATTTCTTTTGCCTTCGTAATCATCAGTATTCTATTTTTGTCGTCTTGTTACCAATTTAAGAGTGGAGAGAAGTCGAATACTTTTTATTATTTTTTTACTAAAATTATATTTTTTTAGTATTTTCAGGGAAAGAGTCTTCCGCATGCCCCTCATCATTTTCGACACTTGGGAACAATCCCACTGATTGCTATAGCATAGCAGTATCCACACTGCTCGCTCAAAGATCCACTAGGGGTGAGGAAAACCGAATCCGGAAACCGAAAAACCGACAAAAATCGGCAAAACCGAAACCGAAAAACCGAAACCGAAGCATAAACCGACGGTTTGGGTTTATATTTTTTGAAAACCGAAAATTTCGGTTTGGGTTGGGTTTTTGGGTTTGGTAAAACCGATAGAAACCGAACCGAACCGATTATATATACTATTTGTAAAAATATATAATTTATATACAAATATAAATATGTTTATAGAAGTAATGTCAAAAGGATGAGCTGGTTGAGGCGGGTAACGCTCTTGCGTGTGTTTCTGAAGGTTTCAAGTTCGAAACCTGTGGCCAAAATTTTACTTCTTTTATTTTCGCAGCTATATAATCCTATCCCACATCGACACATGATCGAAACTTTGCTACATATGCTCGCCTACATAAGCTAAACATACATCCTCTTCAGGTTTATTCAGCTATTAGCTTTGTCCCACATCGCTTGAGGGATCAAAGTAGAAGCCATCTTCACTTCTATAAAAATGAGGATACGAAATGATAGAAAAACAGTTTTAGGTTTGGTTTAGTTCAAAAACCGAAACCAAAAACCCGATTTGGAAACCGATAATCCATAAAACCGAACCCATGGGTTTAGGGTCGGTTAGGGTTCAAATTTTTAGAAACCGATGGTCATCGGTTTGGGTTCGGTTTTAGGGCAAAACTGACCCAAACCGACTCATGCTCAGCCCTAAGATCCACAATACAAGCAGGGTTCTTACCATAATTGGACCGCCTCATTGCACCACTCCCGAACCGACCTCCAAACTGCGTCGGCAACATCCTTCAAAACAACGCCCCACCGAGAATTTTCAATTCTCCCCCACTTAGAACACTAACTAATGTCTACTGGCGGCGACGCCGGTACGCGACCCAATCGTCCAATCCGAGACAACGAACTTCAAGGGATCCGAGAATCTTGCTGATGACTCCGAATCTCTGGATCATGACCTCTCCTTCTCTTGAATGCATCACCGGATACTACCCCTCTATAAACTCTCAATAAAAGAAAAGACATATCGGCTGTCATCTCTGGTGTTGTCCCGATCTCCTCGGTCACAAGCTGATAGGCACGCACTGGAGCCTTTGGAGGCTCTGCTCGACCTTGACCCCCATCAATAAGTCTCAAAGTAGCTGGTGCTAGGGCCTGCACTGGCCTGGCAGCCAGTAGAGCACACTGGGCCTTCATATGGCCCACCTGATCACAATGATAACAAAATCGAACTCCGACAGCTGGAGCCTGCTGCCTGCAGTCCCTGGCTATGAGGCCCTCCTTGTCACACCTGTGGCACCCAGAAGAAGAACGACAATTTCCCTCGTGCACCTTGTCGCACTTCCCACAACTGCGACTCCTCTGACCTCCTTGTCGATAATCAGCGACCCTCAACCGTTTTGGCGCAGGCTGCGACTGCACCGGGGCTTGTCTCTGCTCTCTCAACTGGAGCTCGATCTCTAACTTGTGTCGCTTGGCGGCCTCCTGCAACTCCAACAAAGTATCACATCTCTGCGTAGACACGAACTATCAAATATCTGTCTTGAGCATGCTCAGATATCGGGTCATATGAGCCTTCTCCGAAGCAAACTCGGGCAAAACATCATCCTCTCCGTAAACATCCTGGTGATCTCCATCACCGACTCAGAATCCTGCTTCAACTCCAGAAACTCCTGAGCCAATCTCTCCCACTCAACTCGTGGAACATAACGAGTACTGAACATGTCCCAGAACTGATCCCAAGTAACCGCAGCTCGCTGCGCATCAGAATATGATCTCGTAGTCAACCTCCACCAATCCTTTGCCCTGAGCCTCAACAGGTTCAGAGCACACCTTACCCTCTGATCAGCAGGGCATGAACACGTGAACAAACATCCCTCCACGTCTGACAACCATCTCATAGAAACGTTCGGATCCTGAACCCCATCGAAAGTAGGGGGCTTCGTATTATCGAAGTCCCAATACTGAAAGCCCCGACCGGCTCCTCCTCCTGCCGCTGCTACAGTTGTTGCGGCAGCCGTCTCTGCAAGAGCTGCATAGCGCTCATCGAAGTACTCAACCATGGCGGTCTTGATCGACCCAAACAACTCTGGAAACTCAGCTCGGAACATAGCAGCAACCTCATCATGTAGGATATCACGAATCCTAGCATCCAACTCATCTGTCCTCATCTGACCAATGACCTCGGGTAGTACAGATCCATCCTGATCACCCTCTGAACCGGATCCTCCCCGAAGCGTCTTGTAATTGCCATACTACAACACCCAAAAAGATCCTTAGATACGCCTCATAACAGCCTGGGAACTATCTGCTAACCAACACCCCAAGGGGTTGTGACTTCCTTGATACGCGTATGGGTTCTGTGCTTTCAGTAGTACGTGCACATACTACCTTCCACACCTACCCATATTTGTCTCAAGTATCACCACAACGCCCTAGACATATACACACATAGCAAGCGCTCAATCCTCACTCCTAGAGGAATACTGAGTATCTCACATAAGGAAAACCCTAGGCTAGCAGGCATCACATAATCAGGCAATTCTATCATGCAATTCATGAAGATCCCTAGCCTAGTACTAGCATGTTGTTCTAACATATCACATAATCAAATAACTTGCATGGTATTTTGGGGTCTACTTACTGGCTCCGGCTAATCGTACCCTCTACATCCTCCTTTACTTATTTTGAAAACCATTTTAAAAATCTTTCCCTTGATTTGAGACTGGAGTCACACGAATGTTCCTCCAATTCACTCAAACCAAGGCTTTGATACCAACTTGTAACATCCATAAAATTTCAACCAATTTAAAACATTTTAATCCATTCAAAAACCATTAAGTTAATACAACTTGTTTTCAAAACATTTTTAAACATCAGAGTATCCCCAGAACCAAATCACAAAATCATGAAATATGAGGAGCGGTACGATCACGCCTTTGCCTTGCCACGATCACCTGATGTACCTAAAACAATAAACTGAAACCATAAACTCGAAAGCTTAGTGAGTTCCCCCAAAATACCCATACACATACAACAATGAACAACATACAATGGGTCCAATCAACCATCCGGTTGGAATGCCAACATAATATGAGTCCAATCATCCTACCAGGATGGAATACTCTCGGCCCACAACCATCGGGTTGGAATGCCCGGACACCCACACATACAAAAACCACTACTATGGGTCCAATCATGCCCCAGGATGGAATACGCCAGACCCTCAACCATCGGGTTGGAATGCCAACCTACTACGAGTCCAATCATCCTACCGGGATGGGATACTCCTGGCCCACAACCATTGGGTTGGAATGCCAACATACTATGAGTCCAATCATCCTACCTGGATGGAATACTCCTGGCCCACAACCATCGGGTTGGAATGCCCACATACTAAAAAACATGTGCACTTATCAGATAATCACATAACGGTCCACATAACTAGGTACTAGGGCCCTATCATCCTACTAGGATGGAATACCCTCTACAACTGCTCAAACATGCGCACATATCACTGGTAATCTCCTACCAACACACAGACAGTCCGAGCAGCTACAGGTCACTAAGCATAGCCACATCCAGTCTACCAGGATGTCGATCTAACCAACCATACTAGCATATAATCATCCATTCTAGCAGAATACCAAACTAACATATCACAACAACAATTACTCAAATAACAATTCAAAGGGCCGACCTTGGTGCCTTAGACCCTTGGTATAGTGAGGATAACTCACCTTGAACTGTTGAAACATTGTTGGTACCCTTCTAGCTGCTATCTGACAATCCCCACACTGTTGCTCCTCTAGCTCCTCGAAATATCAATGCCACAATAACACTTAGCCCAAAACGATATCCTTATAAGGGTAAATTGACCATTTTACCCTTAATCCAATCTGGTCCATGACTAAGGCCCAACACCATAAAATGAAAAGCCCAACACTAGGTAAGCTTCTCAAGCCTACTAGTAACCCACTAATGGCCCAATTTGCTAAATTGGGCCCAATCCCTTAATGGGCCTCACCCTAAGCCCAAAATATATTCCTTGGCCCATATAATATGATTTCTGATGGCCCACTAAGGCCCAAATACCCAAACATGCCCCAAACCACGGCCCAAAAACTCATGATCCAAACAGACAGAGTACGCGGGGCGTACCCCCATGTATGTTAAGCGTACAGGCAAAATGGTGAGTACGTTGGGGGTACCAGCACGTACGCTCAGCGTAATTCCTCTGTTAAGTCCTTTTTCTATTAAGAGCTGAATACGTCGATTCAGAAGCTACCAACTCAGATCCAAGTCTCATTTCACGCCATAAACCATAAAGTCACTGACTTGGTGACTTTATATGGCTCAAACCAACTCAAACTTCCAAAGTGATCTTCTACATCCATAAAGGGAACTAGATTTCATGCATGGGCTTAATAGGACCATCAAAATCGAGACTTTACTGCTCATGGGACATTTTAGCTCTAAGGGTGGCAATCCCAAGCTTTGGGACGAAGTTACACCATAAAGGTCCAATCTTTGGACCTAAAAAGATCCCAAAGCTCCATAAAACTAGATCTATGTTTCTACAAGGAAAGTTGTGAACTTTATACCTCCAAATAGTTGCAAAAGATGATGCTATCTCAAATCTACAAGCTCCAGCCACCAAGGTTCCTTCTTTGCCAACCTCTTCTTTCTTCTTCTAAGCTTTTCTCTGCCAAAATAAGCTCCACAAGGCCAAACACACCCAACAATGGAGATGGAACGGTTATCTAGGGTTTTTCTGAGGATAAGGGAACAGATAAGGAGGCTGGGGTTGATCCCTTATGCTCTTTATATAGTGGTTGGCCCTAAAATTAGGGTTTAATGACTCTGAGCGTACGTTGGGCGTACGCGTCCTTGCACCCACGATCATTTACGCTATTACGTTGGGCGT
Source organism: Lactuca serriola (assembly GCF_051521515.1). Taxonomy (NCBI): domain Eukaryota; kingdom Viridiplantae; phylum Streptophyta; class Magnoliopsida; order Asterales; family Asteraceae; genus Lactuca; species Lactuca serriola. Next base: position 73,995,548 of record NC_136410.1, on the reverse strand, counting down.
AACCCAGCCTACGCTGGGCATACCTATGTGTGTCCCAAATTGCATGGACGGCCTTCCTCGACAACTTTTTCCATTAAGGGCCATAAATTTCAATATCTTCAAAGTGTCATAATTCCTTTATTCTAAGTCCGTTCCCGACGAACTTTATATCCGCGTAAAGGTGGCGAGAAGCCCTACGCTTCTAGCAACATACCCTGGTCCGATACCTTCTCGAATGAACCCATTGCCCATAAAAGACTGAAACGCCCTTACTCTTGATCTCTGGAATCCATAAATAATTACTTTTTAGAACGGGGCGTTACAACGACCCTTCTCTTTCTCGTCTCTCTTCCTTCCGGTCGAACAACAACAGCCAAACACCATTTACCTGTTGTGTTTCTCTGATCTGTCTCTCTTTGCCTCCATCTTTGAGATATGTTTCTAGAAAAAAAAATCGACGAGGGGGCTACCAGAGCAGCTCCTCGCCGCCAACTACCGCCTCTACTTCCTCCTGCCTCCCCATTCGACCTTATTGTTTTTGTCATCATTCCTCCTTGCTACCAGTGATGTGTAGGAGCACACAAAGGAGTCACCGGAGATCGGGGTTCTCCCTCTTTTTCATGATGAATAAAAGTTGGAAAAATCTCGTTGTGGATATGTGGATGCCACCTGGGTATTCCATTTCAACAAAATAAAAGAAAGGAAAAATGACTTGATAGGATAAGATACTTTTTGAAATGTAAACATTTAGTCCTTATTCTTTTTTTTTTTGTAAAATAAACCCTTCCACGTCAGCAAAACCTGTAGATTCCGGTGAAAAGAATCTAATGTGTACATATTAATAAAGTATAAGGGTTTATTTTACAAAAAAAAAAAATAAGGACTAAATGTGTACATTTCAAAAAGTATCTTACTCTATCAAGTCATTATCCCAAAAAAAAATTATATAGATGCAACATCTTAAAATATAAGTGCCACTATTATCTTATATTTGGACGGAAAAAAGAAATTATATCACTACTATCACAATTTTCTTCATCCGCCACTGTATATCGTTTTGCGTAAAAAATGACAACTTTTGATGAGGGTTTTCAAAATATATTTCATATAAATGGTATAAGTTAATAAGTTTTTGCATGCTAAAATTAATAGAAATTTTATATGGCAAAATAAAAAAGGCATGCATGAAATCGATGATTACGAGATGCTCTAACATGAGCAAGTGCACAACTATAAATCCAAACCTAATAAAATACCTTATGGATACTATATGATTCATAATAAAAATTGATGGCATAGTAAATTATTAATAATGTTTTTTTGTTTTATAAAACAATATGGTGGTATCTAATATTGAGTATAGAATGGAATATAACTGATAGTCTAATGTATAACTCAGCTTGTGCGGCTAATGTCTTGTCATTTTATGTATAGCTTAGTAGTACCATGTACTGTTTATATATTCTTATTAACGAGAGAGCTCATATTCATGGGCTAATATCTTACATAGGATTGGATTTACAATGCATTGTGTAAACTCTTTTAGAAGTCGAATATTTTAGAAGTATTGCATTGGTTTCATTGTTGTTGATCAACTTAAAGAAACCATTTAAAAAACTCATTCAATCATGCTAATCCCGACGATCCTTAGTGAAATTGAACTTGAAAATGAAATGTTCACCATCTCTTTTGACGGTTCGACTATTGCACTAGAATCAAGACCATTGCACAACTCATGGACAATATTGAGTCGATAGTTTGATGTTGATCCCCTCTTCCACTTTCTTTGAAACCCGCTCAATGCTCATCTTAGAAGAACAAAAAAATGAACCATATAAGAAATTATTGGCGTTTCCATTCGGATCATTAGTATTCTTTTCTATTTAATTCTCAAAAAATATGGGCAGAGTTATAGTCGGAACTGAGGTGGACATAATCGTTGTGGGTTTTGTTGCAAGCCCACTATGGGAACAGGCAGTCGAATCATTACTTGCAGTCGTAAAATTTGTCAAAGTATCCATACCCGCGTAAGGGTTTTGTCTATTATTCTTCCTTAGGATTTTGTGCCTCCAAGCTTCTGTATGCTATCATTAGCCTTCTTCCTTTGTCGATCCTAGCTGTCGCATACCAGCCATAGACCCAATTTCGTTGTATTGCAATAGAGTCTATCTATGGTCATTTTTATTATTAACTCATAAAGTTATATGTGTTTACGACATAATATTGTAATAAAGCAATCTTTAAGAAATATGATTGATTCTTATGGGCTATTTGTTAGGGATGAACAAATGGGTCGTAGGTACCAAACTGAACTAATACTTATACTAAACCAGAATGTATGTACTTCATCAGTTCGATATTCAGTTCTCCTAATTCCTGTTTTTCTGTTCTTAGTTCTTGCGGGCCTAAAACCATTAATTTCAGGTAAAAGTAGGTACCGAAGTGGAATATGAATGTTTAACCCTTGGAACCTTTATGACCATATTTCTAATGAGATTTAGGTAAACAAACAAAATTAAAACCCTTAATTTTGCATGCAACCTAAATAGGATCTATGTTTTCTCTATTGAACCTATAACTAAGAACATCAAAAAGAAACCTGGAAACCCTAGGGTATTTTTGAAATTTAGATGAGAGAGTTTTAGGATTACATACATTTTAGTTGTTATAGCAAACAACTAGAATTATCCTTTGTTGATCTCTTGGAAGCAAGCACCACAAGTGTCGTGCCTCTAACGGAATCACACCCAAGCTAGCAAGAGGATAATATAATAGAGATAGGAGAAGGGAGGCAAGATTTCGTCTAAGCCTTGGGAAGAGAAGGAGTTGCGAAATATGGGACCAAAGGGTTCCTTATATAGTTGAGGAAACTTGATGCCAAAGCTAGGGTTTAAGGGATATGCCCTAGATCCCTGATATGGGCATATTTAGTCATATAATTCATGCATTATCTTAATACTTTATGTTGTTTTTGTCTCATTTAATGAACAAAAGGTGCTAATTTAGTTTAGAATTTCATTTTTCAGCAACAATGACATGATCAGGTGGAAAAGGAAGCGTAACTAGCGATTGGAAGCTTGGATCTTGGATTTTGAAGAAAGAAGGATGTTGCTGGACAGCTTGACCCCTCGTCAATGTTTTGGCCATATCTCATGAACTGTAACTCCGATTTACGAGATTTAAAATGTTCTGAAAACTAGACACAATTTCGGACGACTTTCGTGTTTTGAGAAAATGCTGATTCCAAACGCACTCGACAAGTAGGCCATAAACTCGACGAGTCACGTCGAACTTTCTCGATTCTGGACACGCTGACTTGCCGAGTCGGTCACTGGACTCGACAAGTCACCTCTGTTTTGTGAAAATCTATATAAAGGGACTTTCAGATCGATTACCCTGGCATGGAGAGAAACCCTTGGAGGTAAAGCTGCGATTAGAAGACCTGCTAAGGTGCTGGAAGCCAGAGAATCAACCCTAGATCCAATTTTGAGAAGAATCAAGGAAAATTCAAGTCCATTCTTACTTATTCTTTAAGTTGAACTATGTTTGAGTTGTATGATTTCGTTTTTGATCTTAGTTTTACTGTAATCATAAGCTAAAACTATTATCTTCTGTTTAGGATAGATGACCTTATGATTATGGTATGATTTTATGGTTGTGATTAATTTTATTTGGTAATTTAGTTTTGTTAAGCTTGTTAAAGAACCTTATAAGTTAACAATAACTATTTTCTGTTAATAAATTAGTAATTAAATTGTATGAACATCTCTTAATTGCTAATCTCATATGATTTATGTGAACACATAGTTATATGCCTAGGAATAATGAACGTGAAACTAGGGTTAACTAGAAAATGGGTAAGTTAATGTGTGAGCTTGTGTGACGAACCATCAACAAGGAGTTAATTGAATTAGCATATTTGATTATCTTATTACAAGTCTTACTTAACCCAAATCAATAAACTAGGAAATCTATTAGTTTAATCACTTGATCACTGCTTGAATTGATATGTTTTCTAAGGATTAGTAATAGCGAACGTGAACCTAATCACACTTATCGGTAGCCAATGCCAATTAATCCATTGTACTTGTCATAAAATCAACCATAGGAATAAATGATTCGAACCTAAACAGAAGTCTCCTTAATTATTGAATTTAGTTGATTTTTATTTGCTTAGCTCTTAGTTTCTTAGTTTAAGTTTTAGTTAATTGTTTAAGTTTCTAGTCTTGCAAAACTAGAGAAAACCCTCTTTCTATTACTTGTTTTATTTAGATAATATTGACATTTATTTTAATTGTTTACCGTTCCCTATGTTCGATACCCTACTTACCTGAATTAAACTGCTAATCGTTAGGTGCACTGCCTTTCGTGTGTTTGTCTTTGTGTTTAAGTTAGTAGGATTAAAACTAATGCATTTTACACACATTAATCCCTTTGTTTGGTGACCAAGCAGCCCAATCCCTTTATCTAAGGGCCTTTGATGAAAACTCTTAGGCTTGCCCTAGAGATTTTCATCCACCTCATTCCATGAGGTTTTAGAGCCTTCCTTTCTCAACTATCAAGAAATAAACAAGAAATCCTTGTACTTTTAATTAATCCAATTAATCCAAAAATTAATTCCAATTAATTTCTGATTAATTATTAATTAAATAATATGATTTCTAATTAATATATTATTTTCATAATACATTAGTAAACCATTTATTTAATTTATTATTCACATAAAAAGTAATCTCTCTCTCCAAAATCATCTTGTCCAATTGCTAGGTTTGAGGGCAACCCAAAAGGATTGTGCTACTATTAATTCAAGTATGTACCAATTTTAGTTATGAGATTAGACACCTAATCTAACAATTTCAACCCTCATAACTCTTTCATATGAGCTCTAAATGAGTTAATTCTTCTTCCAGTGCATTCTCTGTCTTGGCTAATATTAGGCTCAAGAATCAACTGATTGTGATAAGTATAATATTAGTTACAGAATCCTAAGCAGGGCCGGTCCGTTGATTTTGAGGACCCGGTGCGCAAAATAATATTGGGCCCCTATATATATATATATATATATATATATATATATATACACACACACACACACACAGAGAGAGAGAGAGAGAAAAAAAAAGTTAATATTAAGTTTTCAATATTATTATTAAAAAAAACAATGGTTCAATAGATTATCTTACATAGTTATACCAACATTCATAACGTCTGAATTGTTAATAGAAAGAAATAGATAATCGCTACTAATTTAATTGGACTAATAGACTCAAATCATTTAATTGCGATTTTTTAATGGAATAAGATACTTAAGTGATGATGTCAATTAATTGTTGTGACAAGTTGGGACTACCCCATTTGGCTAATATAGTGGTTTCTAATCTAACTACTAACTAGGAGGTCTTGGGTTCAATCACAGACAAAAGAGATATATATTTATTTGTCGTTCCAAAAAATAAATAAATAAATAAAAGTTTAATTGTTGTGGGTGACCACAATTAAAAGGAATGGGAACTAATTAAAAGAAAAAAAAAAGTCTAATTGAATTGTTTAATGGACTAAATTACTTTAGAGCCTTATAAATTATAGTCAATGGGATGGGTAACGTATATTTAGGAAAAAAACTAATTAATTTAAGGACAAAAAAAAGACAAATATGAATTTAATTACTTAAAGACGATATTGCTTAAAGAAATCAAAGGCAATACTAACTTTAACAAAAAGGCAACAAAGTAAGGTGGTGCCTAGAATCGAACCCAGGTGACATTGAATGAAACAAGATACAGCGTCACATCTTGTCAACTGAACCACAAGTTACATTTATAGAATGTTGCGTAAATTAATATATATAAACATATTAACTATAAAATTTAACCAAAAATCAGGCCTTATTTTTTCCGGGGCCTTTACAGCTGCACACCCCGCACACCCTTAGGGCCGGCCCTGATCCTAAACATAGGTACTTGAAATTTAATTTTCTAGACTTGGTTATTCTTTTTCTTACTGAATCCATATAAAAAATTTATTCAACTTTGAACACTCATAACTCTCTTATATGAACTTAGATTAGGATTATTTTTTTTACGTGTTCTTTGTTGTGTTAAACTCATCCCAACATCAAGAATCTCTTATTTTGTTATACTTAAATCCGAGTTAAAGCCTCAAACATCGGTTGTTGCATATAAAAATCATTAATATTTTGTGACATGTCTTTGAATTCTTATTTTTACTATGTGTACATTGTTATCATAACCCTCTCATATGAACTCTAAAGTTGTTGTTAGTTTAAGTGTGCATGCACTTTTGCATTTGTAATTTGTATATTTCAATATTGGTACTAGAATGAGATTGGTATCGAAGTACTAATGTCGGTATGTTATGTCCTGATTTTCAACCTAAATTTTTCATTTTTATTTATTAAAATATATCAGAGTGTAATTTACATTATGTGGAAACATGTTGCGAATGCGCGTGTGTACATTCCAACGTTTCCCTTTCTCATGAGTACCTGAAAAACATTTATAACAACTGGATAAGCGCTAGGCTTAGTGATTTTCCCCAAATATCATATACCACAATACATATACATGCATACAAACAATAACTCTTGATCTTCCAATAAGATTTGTATTTTGGAATGGGCTCCCGGCCTCCTAAACCGTTCCACCATCATCCCCTAACTAAATCTACGTGGGACTATAGGCTCCCAACCTCATTAACCATTCTACCGTCAACCTCTATCTAAGTCAAATGTTACAACAATTACACATATAGAGACTCCACTTTAGATTCTACTAATACAAGAACATTTATACTTTCTACTCTACTAGTTATCTATCCTAACATACATGGATATATATTATACTACATGGTATAGTGAGATAACTCACCTGGACAGTTTCTCAGAAGATTAACAGCTTTCTGGGTGATCCCACTGGTGGTTAACGAGCCAAACAAGTATTAACCTATATTATTACTTATTAGTTCTTATGGGATTCTGGTAATGGAAACTAGATTTTCACCGATCCCAACGAATACCGAGAGTTCTATCAAATAAGGATCGGCCAAGTAGGACAATTGGGAGGCAGGATCCTTTCGACATATAGTTTTTCTGAAATCCAACAACCAATCCAATGTGACCATTCTAAGCACCTCTCCCATAAGTAGATCAATCAGTCTTATTATTGGAATTACTAATAATTCTTATTTATATGTTCACAATGACGACTATGAACATAAACATAAGTTACACTTGAAATAAAATAAGTGTAGCTTAACTTACAAAGATTTTAGCAAAAAACCAGAAAATTGCGCGGACAGAATCTCGACCGGAAAGCTCCTATTTTTCGGACCCTCTGACACACTAGAACCTCATTACTGACCAATGAAAATCCCGAAAATTGAGCCTAAAGAATTTGGGAGGTTTAAGAGAGCTTTAGAATGATCTGGAGTGGAAATGAAGTAAAAATCGGAAGAATTTATAGGGGAAAAAGGCATGCGCGTTGCGCCCATTCATTCTGCTGGCTCCACCCTTCACTTGCCACATGTCTCGTCCGGGTTCGTCTACATCACCTTTTTTCTAGAAGCATGCCATGTGTCAAGCTTTTATGGTGACACATGTCACAACCTTGTGGTGACACATCATCGTGTCGGGTAGAGGGCTCGGCGCGTCTTTTGCCATATGGCGCACTATGGTGCCACCACGTCATCGTTGCAGGCATTTTCCAGAAATATTTAGATGACCATAACTTTTGCACACAAGCCCCATTTTCGACGTTCTTTATATCCTCGGAATCTTATCGACGAGCTCTGCAATTTTCCTTTAGGTCTCAACAACTAATTCTCACTCTAACTAAAATTCATATTTAGACCGATTTAAACTGTTACAGTCTGTGCGACATTCATAACTTCTTCATACGAACTCCGTTCTCGACTATCTTTATATCGACGGGTTCATATTCACGAGATCATCAACTCTTGTTTAGATTGTTTTGGCTAACAATCATTTGATTTGAATTTCGATTTTGTGTGTTCGCACTGCTATGCTCAAACTTTGAAAAATCATAATAACTTCCTCTCACGAAATCAGGTTTGGACGTTCTTTATATGCACACTCTTGGTTTTACGACTACTACGACTTTCGTTTAGATTGATTATGCTAATAAGCAACCTATCTAAAATTTACTTTTTACGATACGTTAAGTCGTGTCGGTTTAATCGCGAAACTTCGAGGAAGCATAACTTTTTCATACGATGTCGGATCCGGGCGTTCTATATATCTACGGAATTCGTATTGGTGTTTCTTACATGTTTATGATGATTACTTTGACTAAAAAGTAATATATTCCTACTTCGAATTTTATAAACGACGATTTATTTTGAATTTTATTGGAATGCGAAAATGGGGTGTTACACAGTACCGGATATGACCGGTACCATAACACCTAAAGGTTTGGTGTCGGTTCCTACAAATTTCTCAAATCGGTTTTGGTACTTTCAAGTTCAATATTGGTTTCAGTACTAAGCTCATCCCTACTATCAATTCACATAGTAAGGATATTTTTTCTTTCTTCTTTTTTATAATGCATAAAATGATATCATACAACTATGAACTTATTTTTATTTGAAGAATTCTTACAAAAATCCCTTTTAAAGCTCGAGAATTCTTATTTTTTTCATAATTAAAATAAAAGGATAGAAATATAGTTTAGTGTATTGTAAAGTAGATGAAACCTTATTTTAATATCATTTTTTGTAAATAATAAATAATAGCTTGCTTGACTGGCTCTTAAACCGAAAATGCATAAATATATTTCAAATGGACATCGAATATGTGTATTAGTAAGTTATTTAGTGCTAAGGGAAGTTAAGTAATCTAATTATTTAAAAAAAAAAAAAAAAAAAAAAAACCAAGTTATATTAGTTTTTGAAAAATAACTATTTTTTCTAAATGCCTTCATTCTCAAGTACCGTTCATGAATTTTTTTTATAACTTTCAAAGAAATCTTTATTTTTTGGATTCCGAATGCTAAATCATGAAATGTTTAATGTTATCATCTTTCAATAAAATATAGTTATACACTAATATCGTATATAGTTCATATTACTATGTTTGTTCAACTTTTGGTTAAATTTAAGTAAAAAAATGATTTTTTTTCTCGAAATTTTGGAATTGTTGTTTGGATTTCGGACATTTTTTTTCCGAAATCCGAAACTTTAGTCCGGAATCCGGAATGTTGGTCCGGAATGCCGTTCCGAAATCATTAAAAAAAATGTTTTTTCTTGTTCCGGAATGTCTATTACGGACCAAGTGGTTATTTTTGCTTAAAAAAAATTATTTTTTATGTGGTTAGATTACTTAATTTCCCCATATTGAGATTAAAATTTAATCTTTTCAAAAAATAGCTTTTTTGTTTTTATTTATTAATTTGATATCATTTTGGTGTCTAGTTAACAACTCATTTGGATATTTTGTTCACTCATTTAACATATTTGGATGGATCTTTCAATCTCGGTCTACCAACCAAACTCATTTGGTTATTTTGTTCACTCATTTATTTTGTTAATTAGTTCTATTTTGTTGTAATTTGATGTGTATATAATTGTCTAGTCACTGAAATACTTCTAATAAAGATAAAAAGATACAAAATATTTACGTACACATTAAGCCGGTTCATAGAAACACATTAGTCAACAATGGTGAGCTTTGGGTTCTTGATCATGAGACTTGGTCGACTACCTTCTGATGTTGCCTTTAGAAAACATACAATAAGTCATCTAACACATACAAAGATAATTTACATTACTCATCTAACCACTCATTATTTATTTACTTAATTTTTTTTTATCTTTTTCAATGGTAAGCCGGTGTTCTAAGAATAAAGCTGTAACCACATAACATGAATGTATAAATTCGTTCGCTAAATTAAAAATTGGCTTAAATACGTTCCTTTTGCATGCTATTTGCTCATACAAAAATTCTTCATCAACCTAACAATTCAAAATATTCAACATTTTGCATCTTTCTACCTCTTCATCTTCTTTACACTTGATCCACACACACACAAACAAATATAGTATTTTGAAATCCCATTGTTTATAAAAGTTAACATTCAACAAAAAAGAACTCAAAAGATTGAACTAATTTGAGTTCAAACATTGATGAATATACAAATTTAAAGCTAAGAAGCTAGGATTGTGGGTGGGCAACTATCAACAGCACAAGCCAATATATCTTTATAACCTCTAGAAATCGAAAACGAGTCATAAACTTTCCCATTACTACTCTTCTTGTACTCAAACAGAAGGTTAGAATGGTCAAATGCTGTGAGTTTTAAGAACCCATAGTCAACATCTTTGACTAAACTCCAAGTAGTATTAACGTTTCCAAAATTAGTAAGACTCGCCCCTCCACCTCCCGCCACCACATGAATTGTCCCATTTAAGCTTCCCTTGTAATCGTGCTTCTCATTGCTCGTGCAAATATTCTAAAATTTACAAGTTCATATAAAAATGACTATTTTGCCCCTTATCCAAACCACAAAAGTACATATATAGTTTATAAGTTGTGAGGATGAGGATACCTCATAAATGGGACATGTTCTTTCGTAATTGTGTGCATGACCATAAATGGCAATATCAACTTTATACTTTTGCCAGAGCTTTTGAAGGCTCTCTCTTCCCATTGGTTCACCAAATGCTCCATCAACAGCATAAAATGAAGTGGATGAATACCCCAATACACGATGAGCAAGAAAAATAAGCCATGGTTGCTTTTGTCTATCAACAGACGCCAAACAATTCTCAATGAATTTATACTGTTCGCTTCCCTCTCTCCAATCATGTTCAGTGTCAGCAATACAAAATCTAAACATCCCATAATCCGTAGAGTACCTTCAACAATCAATCAAACATTTTTTTTTTTTTAAATATCGTATAAAGATTAAAGAAAAAAAAACTCACCAAAACTTTGCTCGGTTTTCAGCAGGAACATAAAACATAGTTTCTGCCAAAACCCCACATTCACCTCCTGAATCGTTGTTTTCATAGAAAGATCCTGAATTCGGCCAATCACGCTCATGATTACCACTGCAAAGTATGATATTAAAACATTGTATTTTTTATATTTTCTAAGTAGAAAATTGAACTTTTTTTTTTGAGAAGAAATATATACCTAGCTACCATATAAGGTACTGTAGAGGAAATTGGTTCAACTTGAGCTGTGAATTGATCCCATTGTGAGAGGTACCCATTGGCATAACAAAGATCTCCAATATGGAAAACTATATCATAATTCTTTAAGTCTTTAATAAGTTGTTTAGTTGTGTTAAGGGATCCATGCTGATAATTGTTATAATCATTCGACCCATCAGCTTCATCCTACAACATTTAAACAATAAGCATTTAAACATATGGACTAAATTTTCACAAACGGTCCCTCACCTTTCCCATATCTCCAAAAATGATCACACGTTGTAGAGAATCTTGACCCGGGTAAGGAGATGATTTGAACTCATAAACTTGACTCCAAATAAAACTACCATTTAAAAGTTTATGTCCTAATTTATACGTGTACCTGCATAAAGAACATTGATATATTTTATGAAAACATATAAAATCAAATTTATTATTTTAAAAAAAGAAAAAAAAAAGGTCAACATACACTGAGTTGGGCCATAATTCATGTAAGAATCCGGTATGAATGAATCCAGGGTCACGCCAACCAACTGTTCTTGCTGGTGCTCCTAAAAAATTTTAAAAAAAGAAAAAATTGTTCATTTTGTCTAACTAGTGTTGATATTTGACTTTTGAGAGTCAAACTTAACATGAATTTTGATATTTAAATATTATTTGCATACCACAAAGGCTATTTCGGTCAATTGTCAGTGTCCCAACAGGAGAACGCCGTGTCTCTTCACCTATCCGGCCCCATTCCACAAAAGGTTCGGCTTCGTTGATTCCGTATCCACTTGTCCATGTTATAGTCATCTGATTAAGACAGTTTATTCGGTTCAAAAAAAGAAACAAACTTTGTGTATACAACACTTTATACTCATTTAGTATGTATAAATGTATCATTTTGACTTGGTACAAAAAGATTGACTAAATGGGGTAAGTGACACAGATCTTGTGAAATGACTACTCATTATCCTTTTTTTTTTTTTTTAATGTATTAGTACTGTTAATTATTATAATTATGTAAATGAGTAAAAGAAGTAAAAACAGCATATGAAGACTGAAGTAGAAATGAACTTACTTCATTCCACATCTTTCCTTGAGCTAATCGAGGGTAATTTGGGGCATCTGGAAATGCAAAAACAACTGAATTCGACACTGCAACAAGTTTTGGCTATTTCATAATGAAATTTTAATTTCATGTTAGAGATTTGGAACTGAAAGATAGAATAAAAAGGGTGAAGATGATAATGACAGAAAGCCATGAGCAAAAACCTTGGATAATCCACCACTGAACAATGCAAAAGAGAAGTCGGATCTTTGGTTGATCAATCTAAACTTCAACGATGCTTTTCCTGTGTCTTTGTAGTTAGGACTGCTATAATTTGCATATTGGAACTGAAAAAGGAAACACGAGTTGGTTTATTTGTAGCTTATCAAATATGAAATAAATCAAGGTATCGATGAAACTGAAGAAACCTTGATAGGCGCAGTGCACAATAATGGAGGAGCGACCATTGAGCTGTCGGGGAGGCATGTCGAAGCACTGAAAACAACGAAAATGGAAGATTTTAAACGCTTGATATGATTAATTTCGATTGATTCAGAAATACCTGAAATTTGCAGGCGAGAATACTCCAATCCAATCATCAACAGATGGAATTGGATTGTGCAACGTCACAGTCAACCATTCGGAGGTTTGCCCCTGGATATAGTTACAGATTTTAATCCAAAATCCCGATTGTGTGATTCGAATTATAAGCCTTATATGTAATGGTAAATCGAAGACGTTAATTTTGAAGCTACCTTCAATCCGAGAACAAGAGGAGATGCTTTAACATAAGCAGCATCGTTAAGAGCAAACACAGTTTCATGTACTGAAATTTTTGAAAAAGGTTGATCTCCATGTGATGCTACGCCTCCAATCCTACATAAAACCCATAAAATTGCTAGCAACTTCAACCCCATTGCCTGCATATATCCGTGTAGTTAGAATCATAACTAACAAAGCGAGCAAAATTGATCCAAATGGAATGAATAGAATCTTAAGAAAAACACCAATATGTCAACTGATTACCATTGTGTTTGATCTTAATTAGCGCATATAGTCTATAAATGCGCAGCTTTATATACAGAAGGGGTGAGAGATAGAGAGAAGAAGTGTAAACACAAGATAAATTTTAGAAGGTCAAGTTGCAGAAGATATATAGTATAATAAGCGACCATAAATGGAGTAAAGGGTAATTCAAACAAAGCATATCTAGAGATTGCGAAGATTAATCATTTCTGTTGGACACCATGTTCCTTTAAGCAAATGATCAACAAAAAACAGGGTAACTTTAGACTTTATTTTTAGATCATTTGGATGGTATACTTATAAAAGTTTTTATTAATAAATCATTTATGTTTGTTAAGATTCATTTGTGTTGGATAAGGTTCATATTGTAAAAGTGTCAAAAAAAAAAAAAGACAAAGCTTTTAAAGCAAATATCCCTCACCCGTAGCAACTTTTAGCTTCTGTTTTAAACAAAAAAAAACTCATAATCCAAAAACTATCTCAAGTTTCAGATCTTTTAACTTTTGATTTTTATATAATTTTACACCTTTAAAAGCTAAAAGCTACTTATATCAAACACTTGTGCACAAATAAAATCTATATCTTCCAGCTAACAGTTATGTTTGTCAAACACGTCTTATGTTTGTAACAAAAGCTAAGCGTTATAATAAACGGGTTCTCCTTCACAATTCACATGATTCATTTATTTTCAATAGTTAGTACACAACATTTATGAGTCTCTTAAGACTCAAAAACAAAACAAAAATACATTAACACAACACATTATGCAAAATAAAATGTTTTTATGACCCCCTACTCCCTAGAAATTGTAAAGGAATCATACACTTTCCCATCTTTACTCTTTTTGTATTCAAACAAAAGCTTAGAAGGATCAGATGATGTAAGTTTTAGAAATCCATAATCATAATCTCTAAACAAACTCCATTCCTGGCTAACCGGAGCAAACTGTGTAAGACTCGCACCTCCACCCCCAGCCACCACATGAATTGTCCCATTCAACCTCCCTCTGTAATTTGGGTTTCCATTGTTTGTGCAATTACTCTGAATCCAAAAAAAAAACATTAAAAACAATATCCAAAACACCTATAAAGTAACACAAGATATATTACATATATACCTGATACATAGGACATGTTCTTTCATAATTATGTGCATGCCCAAAAATGGCTATATCAACATTATACTTTTGCCATAAATTTTCAAGACTCTCTCTTCCATCAGGTTCACCATATAACCCTAAAATATCATAAAACCATGAAGTAGAGTAGCCCAATACACGATGAGCTATAAAGATCAACCATGGTTGTTTTTTCCTGTTTACAGATGCCAAACAATTTTTGATGAACTTGTATTGCTCGCTTCCCTCTGTCCAATCACTTTCTGAGTCAGCAACACAGAATCTGAACATCCCGTAATCTGACGAATACCTGAAGCCAAGAAATTATTTGAAAAAAAAATGACCAAAATACCCTTCAAACCATAGACTTACTTACTTACCAGAGCTTGGTTCTCTTTGGTGAAGGGACATAAAACATAGTTTGAGCCACAACACCACACTCGCCTCCTGAATCTTCGGTTTCATAAAAAGATCCTGAGTCGGGCCAATCACGTTCATGATTACCACTGCGATATTTAGAAAAGAATGTGATGATTTTGCCCTTGTGGTGTGAGAGTTTAGTATTGATTATAGTAAGATACCTTGCTATCATATAAGGTAGAGATGAAGCAATTGGCTCAACTTGGGAAGTGAATTGATCCCATTGAGAGAGGTATCCATTTGCATAAGAAATATCTCCAATATGAAAGACTATGTCAATGTTGTTTAAATCTTTAATAAGTTGTGTGGTAGTGTTAAGAGAGCCATGTTGATATTGATTGTATTCATTTGACCCATCAACCTCATCCTGCATCATCATATGAATAAAAAAAGAAACAATTATATATACTTGTCCAGATTAAGTGCTTAACACATAAAGCTCATTAAGCCAGAAAGAAAATTACAAACCTTTCCCATATCACCAAAAATGATGACACGTTGTAGAGAGTTTTGACCAGGGTAAGGAGAGGATTTAAATGAGTACACCTTGCTCCAAATGATTGTTCCATTAGATAATTTATGACCTAATTTGTAGGTGTAACTGTAATGATTAAAGATTTGTTAACTTTAGCAAATTTTTATAAAATCACATGCTATAAAAACATGTAGCATACAATGAGTTGGAGGAAAGTGCATTCAAGAAGCTTGTATGGAAGTATCCAGGATCACGCCAACCAACTGTTTTTGCTGGAGCACCTGCAAAAAGATTGTGACTCTTGGTTTATTTTTACACATTATTTTCTACAAATAACATAATACATGATTATTAAAAAAACTAAAAAAAGAAATAAGTGGTCACATACCACACATGTTGTTACGAGTAAATGTCATAGTACTAGCAGGAGAAAGGCTCTGCTTTCCACCTTTTTTACCCCATTCAACAAATGGTCTGGCAACTTTTACTCCATATCCACTAGTCCATGTTACACTCATCTGAGAATTGTAATTTTTTTTTCAAGAAAATAGGTTATATTGGTGAAAAGAAAAAACTTTTGGAATTGGTGTATATGTATTAAGATTAGCAACAAGAGAGAGTATTTACTTGGTTCCATAGCTTTCCTTGAGCCAGGCGAGGGTAATTTGGTAAATTTGGGTTTGCAAAAGCAATTGTATTTGACACAGTCACGAGCTTTGGCTGTTAACAAAGTATATGAGATTCTAAAGTAAATGCCATTTTCAGATTACATTTGAATAATAAATGAAATGAGTTCAAACCTGTGATAATCCACCAGAAAATAGGGCGAAAGAGAAGTCTGATCTTTGGTTGATCAATTGAAACTTCAATGATGCTTTTCCTGTATTTTTATAGTTTGGATTTCCATCTTTTACATACTTATACTGCCAAGAAATGATACAATAAGTTTCAAAGTAATAAGAAAAAAGATAAAAGAGATAGAAATTCAGCAAGAAGGATTTTGAATAGTGAGGGCAAACCTTAATTGGTGCAGTGCATAACAATGGTGCAAGAACTTTAGGATTTTCAGGGGCACATGTGGAAGAACTGAAAATAGTTTAAGGGAAAGGGTTTATCACAAATAAATCTGAAATTTTGACCATAATAATGAAATGCAACCAATGTACCTGAAATTAGAAGGAGAGAATACTCCAATCCAATCATTATCTGATGGATTTGGATTGCTTATGTTAACACCCACCCAATCAAAACTTTGCCCCTATAAGTATAACACATCATTTACAGATTTCATATTTGCAAGAAAAAAGTTACGTTTTATGAGATCAAATCATACCCCTGGTCCAAGAACTGAAGGAGAGACTTGAACACTGGAAGCAGAATCATTGAGGTCCAACACAGTCTTCTCTATAGCAATTCTGGCTAAAGGATGAACTCCATGTGAGCAGACGCCTTGGAGACTTGAGAAACCCCATAAGGTTAGTAGCAATGTGAATCCGCCTACATTTACCTGATGCCAACAAAAAAGGAAGTGCGAAATTAGGTTTATTATATATACCAACAGATGAGATGAAACAAACAATGTGAATGACATTGTAAACCCTAGATTATTAACCAAATTACCAAACTGAGAATCAAAGGTGTACAGGTTCTAATCGTCATTAATCAGAGTGAAGTGAATAAATGGAATGGAGTTACACTTACACATACATATGGGGAAAGAGGCCTAACCTGTAGAGTGCAAATGAGAACACATCACAAGGTCAAGTGGAATTTTGTGAAATACGCATACAATGAAGTCAACTGATATTCTCCAATTATTACTATAGATTAGCATCGATCTTCACTGGACTTTTTCCATTTTGGCAGGCGGAGGTCAGAAGGTAGAGTAGAGTCTTCCACTGAGAGTCTTCCATGTTGAGGGGTTCGTCGACTGCAAAACAGAGGAAAGTCATGTGCTTGATTTCGAGCAAAGTCTCTCCAAAACCGAAAATAACGGCTGAAAACCAGAATGAGTTTATTTATTTTAAACCAAAAATTCTAGTTTAAGAGAAAAAAAAATCCAAATGTTTGCTAATGAAATAAAGGTTAACACTCTAATTTAGGGGTGTGCGTTTGGACTGAATCCTCGAACCGAAGCCGAAACTCAGACCGGGCCGACCCGAATTAAGACCGAATAAGTTATTTGGGTCAGTTCTCGGGTATCTATTTTTGCCCAATTCGGGTTTCGGGTTTTTCGGTCCGAGTTACCCAAATAAATGTTTAATCGGGCCAAAAAGACCGACCCGGAAAGTAATAGTTACTTGAACCGAATAAACCAAATGACCCAAATAACCCAATTAAACCGAAATGACCCGAATAACCAAAATAAAGAAATTTTATATTTACTTCAAGAAAAAAAAAATTCGCGAACCAAAAATAGAATTTCCTTATTTGGGTTATTCGCAAACTAAAAATAGAATTTTCTTATTTGGGTTATTCGGGTTATTCCGGTTTATTCGGGTTATTCGGTTAAAAAACATAGTGTAAATGTTTATTTGGGTTATTTCGGACCTTTCGGGTTAATAACCAAACCGAAACTCATATTACCTAAACCGAACTGATCCCATATTAATATAATTGGTCCGGGTTTCAGTTCTCACTTTTCGTCCAATTCGGGTTTCGGGTTATTCGGGTTCGGGTCGGTTCGGATCGGTTCCGGCCCGAAGCACATCCCTACTCTAATGGACTCTTCTTCGTGTCATTTGCAAATCTCTAAATATTATTAAAAAAGAAACTTTATGACATCGTTTTAAATAATTTGGATCTTTGATTGTATTTCAATCTTATTTTTTTCACCCTTAGATCAAATTGTTGACATCATCTTCTCCATATGGAATGAATTTAATTCCAATAAATGTTTTCCAATCATCAAACAATAATTTACATTCGTTGAAATGGAATGTATTTAATTCCAATAAAAGTTTTCCATATTTTAAATCTTGAATTTCTGATTATGAAGATTTTAATATGGTCAATTTTAAAAGCATATTACTAACAAATCATTTCAATCAAGGCATTAATATCAACAATTAATATAAATCCGTTTATATTAGTAAACCATTAATATAAAATCTATTTTTATTAGGAAATCATTAATACCAAAAAATCATATTCAAATTATCACATACAAATACGATTCATCCTTGAATCTGCGGTTCACTCTTATTTTCAATCCCTTCTTTTCTTCAAACATTTTCCTACAACATCATTCTTATTGCTTATACTTTCCATCATCATTCTCTGCTTCAAACATTCTTTCTTGTGCACTAGAAGGTCAGTACCTTCTTTTGCTTTTTATATTTTTTTCGATTATTTTTTGTTCCTATATCAAATATATGTATTCATATTTCGATTTTCTTTATCACAAATTACATGAAATTAGTTAACTACTTTTCTGAAACTTTTTAAATAAATAGGAAAAGATATTACGTACCTTTAACAAAACAGAATTTAACTATCTTAGGAACTAACATTAATTACGAAAATGTTACTTTTATATATTAGAAATGATTATGATTTTTTTTTTAATTTTTATGTCATAAAAATCCGGTTAAATTTGGCATGATTTTAAAATATCATTGAAATTATTATGTTTTTGTATATCATACCAACCTATTTTTTTTATCTTTATATAGTAACAATAAAATTTATAAATTTACACAACAAATATACATATTTTGAATTTTGTAATATTATTATACCTTACAAAATACAACTCCCTCCAAAATAATTTTTGCCAGTAATTTCATCCATAATTTCACCAAATTTAAATTTATAATTTCTTTATATAAATTTTTTTAAGAGTAAATTACTAAAATCGTCCTTGTGGTTTGGTCAAAATTGCACGTTTGGTCCCTAACTTTTTTTTTGCACTCGGATCGTCCCTGTGGTTTGATTTTGTTGCGTTTTTTTGTCCCTGTGGTTTGATTTTGTTGCATTTTTTGTCCCTTACATACATAAAGTTAGGGACCAAACATGCAGTTTTTACCAAACCATAGGGACGAAAAACGCAACAAAATCAAACCACAGGGACGATCCGAGTACAAAAAAAAGTTAGAGACTAAACGTGCAATTTTGACAAAACCACAAGACGATTTCAGTAATTTACTCTTTTTTTAATGATCCTGATTTTTTTTCCTCTAAAAGTATATCAAGCATTTACATCTTAGATAATGTTGCCCTATTATAATTATTACTTTCCAAAAATATATACGTTTAATGAGAAATTTGATTTAACGAAGGAAGTAAATGTTAATTAAAACGAGATATATATTCCATAATTGTTACACGGGTTTATTAAAAAAATTAATATCAAGGTGTAAACATTAAGCATTTTTAAAGTGAAATTTCAGAATACATACAAGCGATAATGTTATACAATGAAATATAAAATTGAATAGACTAAAAAAACGATTAAGACAGTCAATCTTGAAAATAACATAGTTATGAAAAATTATAAAGTAAGATAAAAATTATAAGATATTAGGACATTTGTAAAAAGTACAATTAATAAAGAGTTACCGTTCTTAGAAAAAAAATAAGACCGTTAAGATTAGTAAAAATACAATATATAAACTAAATTATCACAATACTAATGAAATTTCATTATTTGATATTTCATATAACCGGAAAATATACCAAATTACATTAATATTAAGGTAATTAAGAGTACGAGTGTAAACGAGTCGAGTCAAGTTGAAAACTGCCAAGCTTGAAGCTCGACTCACCTAGAATACTCGAGCTCGAAGCTCACGAATTTTTTGAGTCGATTAAGCTCGATTAAGTTCACGAGCTTTTTGAGTCGGGTACTTACTACTTGAGCTTGGCTCGAGAAGGTACACGAGCAGCCCGACTCAATTAAAGCAGAGTCGATTTCGAATATTTTCCAAGTTAGGTTCGAGTTTCCCATGAGTTTTCTCGTCTCGTTTACACCCTGTAATTAAGAAGGTAACTAAGCTTTAATGTATTAGATACGTTACATATATAAACCATTTCTAATAAATACCCTACATATATATTACCTTACATATTAAATGTGAATTTTTAATTTAATAAAATGAAAAATACAATAAAATGACAAGTGGAAAATAGAAAATTTAAAAATGTTAGAAAATGTCATGTGTCCAAATGAAGGAGAAGAGGACATGTGGCAAAAAAACTTTCATTTGTTATAGTAGACTAGTTTATAACCCGTGGGAACCACGGTTATAAAATTAATCAAACTTTTATAGTAAAAACTCAAAATGTTAATCAGTTATTTTAAATAAATTATTAATTTAAAAATATTTTTATTAGTTATATGAAATTATAATCGTCGATTCAAATAAATATATAAAATTGATTTTTAATATATATTAGATATTTTTTATTTGTGAATTAATGAAAACAATAATATAAATTTTAAAACTTAAAATAGATAATAAATACATTGACAAATAACATCACATTAATGAGGATGTCTAATAAATTTAAAATGGAAAACTAATAGATTGACAAGTGACAACACATTAATTAAGAGGTCTAATATGGTGACACATGACAAAAACACTACTCTTTTATTAGTATAGGGATTTTATTTGTCATGAATGCAGGTGCGTTGCTAGAGCATAGAAGAGAACTAGAGAAGCAATAACTGGAAACAAAAAAGTAGAATGGATGTGAGTACGTACAACAAAAAACGATGAGTCGAGACACCATTTCCCCGATCATGCCCTATCGGCCTATCTTATCGACCAGAGATTTCAATTGAATCGTAATGTGTATCTATGCAAGAGTAACTTGACTCTCTTATAGCGTTTTTCCCAATATAAGTGGAAACTGATATCACCTATGTATCTGATTTTGTGTTCCTCACTAGTCATAATTTTTTCTTCTAACTTTCTCATTTCTCTAATTTACTAATCAATGGACAAATCTTTGTGGGGAATTTCTTTTTCTAAGACAAATCTTTGTGAAGCAAATGGCTTATAAGTTTTGAGTTTCTCCATGATCTCCCTTTGTTTTGACATTAGTGCAATACTTTTTATTGATGTGGCTTATAAGTTGAGTTTCTTTTTCTAATATTCTAGTATTCTCCCTTTTTATTGATATTAGTGCAATATTTTTTATTGATTCGTCTAACATGCCTAACCTCAAAGGCATGTTAGACGTAATCATCGGTTGATATAAACCAAACCCAAATGATTCAACTCGAAACATAGAAAACATAATCAAACAATACAACCCAATCTAAGTCATATGTCGAGGATATGTTGACTGACGCATGTGTAAATACGTTTTTCTAAAAATAGTTTCACACATACTATTAGACATTTATCTTCCCAGATACAATAGTTCAACCGGTTCTTTACAACAATAAAACACAATCATAGAAGAGAAAATAGTAGATCGTTATTGGCTTCTTGTTGTCATATACAAGAATTAAACTTGTAATTGTCACTATAATCATAATCCATGGTAATTATAAAACAAATGACTTAACTACCAAATTAAATCAGTATTACACATAAACGTTATAACCAAAATTGTGTTTAATTTCGGTATAAACCACATTAACCAAAAAATCCATTAAGAAGTCAATTACAAAAATAAATTTAACTCCTCCAAACCTTATTTAACCATCCTATTTTGGTTATTAATTTTTAATTTATCCGTTGTCCGTTTTGGACATGTAATATACCAAAACAGAGGTATAAAAGAGGATAACACAAATATATAACTATTTATCAATTTGGAGATTGGATAAGGTTCGAAATTTGGGTTGGGAAAAATCTATTTTTTTTTTTTTAACAATCATCGTATGAACGAAAATTGATTAAAAATTTCAAACTACTCAAATAAAATTCAATATTTGAATCATGTATAAAATGAACGAAAATTGATTAAAAATTTCAAACTACTCAAATAAAATTCAATATTTGAATCATGTATAAAATAGGTAGGTGTTAACAATATTTTATTAAAAATTTTAAAAAATGGATGAGGACAAAATTGACATCTTATATATGTTAGAGACGATAATTGTAACAAAAAATTGGACCTTCCGTGTGAATAAAGAATTTTAGGGATAAAACTTATAGATTTGATCAAACTATAGGGAGGATTTTCGTAATTTATTGTTTACGCTGAGATTTATAACAATTGGGAGAAAGGTATGCCACATATCTATTATTGAAAATCGAAGTAGCACAAACATTTTATTCCTACTTTCCATTTGTATGTCTATAGACTATAGACCAACATCATTTATGACGGAAGGTAAGTTTTTTGTTAAAACTTTCACAAAGGATATGACCGATGCATTAGAGTTCATAGTAATTAAGTGATAACTATGTTTATTCTTCTTAAACATCATATAAATACATAGACCACGACTTATCATCTTTGATATTTAAGCCAAATAAATAATAATTTTCTAAACTATGAAATAGATACTAATTTATTTCGAATAAAAATGAGTCGTTCTTGATTCTTAAACCAAGAAAGTACCAAATTCCCTAACAATTTTAAAGGAGAAGCACCACCCACAAGAGCAAAATTCCTGAAAAACAAAAGATTGGCATTTAAACATAGAAATATAAGTATATAACAATAGTCAATACTTTGATTTTGTGCTAAATTAGTTATACAAATCTTTCTAGTTTCTAAGTGTTGGCTTAACTTTATAAAATACTTTCCTTTTCATATTTATAGCTTTTATCTAATTAAAAAAGGACATTTCATATATTCATTTCATCTTACCTCCAAAACTTATCTTGGTTTGAATTTTGTGTTTCCATGTCCCACTCCAAGCATACCCTAACCACATTAAATCCAAATGTCATAATATGCAATCCAAACTTTTACCATATGCATTAAAATCTGTACATAGTACATACCTCGTCCAAAGCAATTAGTCGTTGAGTTCCCACCACCACGACAAATGCAAGAAAAGGACTGAGTCAACCCAGCAAACCCACAAAACCCACCACTCGCTTCACAACTCTTACACGTGTCAGTATAATACGAGTTATTATACTCCAAAGAAATACCAAATTGCCATTTCATCGGATCCGTTTCATCACCACCGAATCCATACATCGAAACATAAGACGAACACTGAAGTTTCGGTAGATCCAACCAGTAACCCGACCCGAAATCTATAACGGGTTGATAAACACAACAGCTCGAAACAGGCGCATTTGGTTCCAACCCGATTCCGGTAACCCCTTCACAAGAATACATTCCCCTACAAAGATGCAAACCCGAACCCGTATCACACAAATCCTCGTTCGGGTCGAACACAGGCGAAGTCCTGGAGCACCCAAGTAGGATAAATGTATCTTGTGACGATAACGTAAACGGGTTGCCCCGATCCAGGCGAAAGCTGCCGGAGTTTTGCATGGAAGAACATGTTGACATGAAGAGATCAGTGAGGACGAGGGTGGCAGTGGTGTAATCTATGCTTGAGACACTGTAAATTCCGGTGCCGGAGGAGAACCGGAGCTCGCCGGAGGTGCATTTTATGTATCTAGCGAAATCCGGATGGCCACAGCCGAAGTCGGAGCCGAAAGGGTACTTGATAGTGAGATTTCCACATTTGTCCCTGCAGGTAGGGACGATGGGAGGTACGTGGGATGAGGGTATTTTAGGGAGAAAGAGGAAGAAGTTGAGAAGTAGCCATGTCCATGCCGGTGGCCATGAACATGAGCTTGTTGTAGCAGGCATTAATGGAGTACTGAAAGAAAGTGTTGGTGTCTGGAAATAGTTTGAAAGAGTTAAAAGGGGGATATCAATATCATAAAAGGTGGTTTCTTTCGGTGTGGTGTGAAAGTATTTCAAGATTTCTTGAAAAGTGGATTCAATGTAATCATGGGTTATAACTTTTACAGACAGTAGTACTAATTATTTTGTTTTCATTTGAATTTGAACCTGAATTTCCATCATCTTTGATTTACTATATATGTATGTAAAAGTCAAAAATCAAATACTACACATATGTGGTGGTAGCATTCTTAGTTTCTTACAAATGTAATATAGAATTCATTTATGCATGGATAAATGGATGGATTTATATTATTATTCAAATTAACTTAACACAAAGCTGGAATAGCTCAGTTGGTTAGAGCGTGTGGCTGTTAACCACAAGGTCGGAGGTTCGACCCCTCCTTCTAGCGCTTACTTTTACACTTTTTTTTGTTCAATTTTGTCATTATTATTTAAGAAATTTATTATTCTATTAGATATATGACATGGTAAGAATTTTTTACTTTTTCAAAGTGTTTTCTTAATTTGTCGCATTACCATGAAGTAGCTATAATTATCTTTGATTATAAACTCCCACATTCTGCATCCATATCAAAAAAAAAAAAAAACTATTCTCACATTAGTTTTTAACAATTATCGATATCGATGCAATAATAACCACCTGATGAAAAAAATTGTTCCTAATGTTCTTTTAATTTGTCATATATTACCATGACTTACCATTGTAATTAATCATGGAAAATCACATAAAAGTTCAATCTACTATCTATCGATATTTAGAATCAAGCTTATATTAATTTTAGTATATTTTAACCAATTTAATTTCTTACCTTTCTTATACTAACGCATCGAACCCACGAGTCCCAACCAACTTGTAACATTGATTACGTAGGTGACATGTAATATTGATGTGGTAATTTCTACATCCACACATACCATGTAATCTAGTTTTTTACAATTACCTCTACATCAATGCAATACGTTTTAAAAATGGTTTGCACTAATGATATGAAGTAAGAACTGATTTCATTATGCTCTCATATTGACATAGCCAATTAAGAATTCATCATTAAAGAAAAAATAAACAAACAAATAACAATTGCAAACAGGTATTCCCATCATAAAATCGTGGTGCAAGTAGAAAACAAAAGTCCAATATGAACATCTACCGATTCACGCAAAGGTCTTTTCGTGTTTTCTCTAGAATCTTTGTAGTATCTATTAATTTATATATAATCAAACAGACAGAATCATTCTACTCAAAGTAAGTAGAGTAACAAAACCTCCTTCCTCATAGTCATACTCAGTCAAACTATGCTGCTTCCAAATTGGTTCTTCCTTCCACCTCTTGCAAGAAGTTCCCAAGCAACCTTTGACCCAACACCATATTCGGTATCTGTATGTATCAAAATAAAATAATAATGTTATTTACATTAAAATTTAACTGCTTTACTATATATATATATATATATATATATATATATATATATATATATATATATATATATATATATATATATATATATATATATATCCAATAAGAGAGATAAGAGAAAGAAATAGACCTTGTTTCCAAAGAACATTTTAGAGTTATTAGTGATTGCCTCAATGAATTTAAGCTCCAAGAATTGGGGTGTAAGCTTCAGCTTATTTGCTTCAGCCTCTCTCATAGTCTGATAATATTTGGCATCAGCCAAACTCTTTTCTCGGGCAAGATACATTCTATTTGAAATTTCTTCTTGCAGCCTCAAACTATCTTTTTCCATTAATTTCTGTTCCATTATAATCTTGCTAACATGAGCATTCTTCTCAGCTTCCGAAATAGCAATCTTCTTTTGTGTTTCCGCCTCTTTCTCAGCAACCCTCTGCCTTTCTACCGATACCAACACCTATAAAATTTAACAAAAAATTACTTATTTTGTTATACTTATACCTTTCAAGGGTATTTTAGACATTTCAAACCTTGGTGCGTTCTTCTTCCATCTGCTCAAAGTTTCTCCTTACACTTTCTGGAATTCTAGGCTTTGTGACACGAACGCTGATAATCTCTATGCCTGGTGCATAACGCGTACAATCAGCTTGAAGAGCATCTTTCATTGTTTCATCAATCTACAAAAAATACCAACCTAATTTACTCTTTTACCCATAATATATATATACCAACCTACTTTCATTTTATTTATCACAAACATGGCATTAAAACTACATAAGAGAATCGATATATATATATATATATATATATATATATATATATATATATATATATATATTATATACCTGATCAAACATGTCAATGTAAACTTCTTGAAGGGAGTGAACACTGCAGAATTGATTGATTTCATGATGAATTTTGTCATATATCCAAGTATGGTCATACTCTACACCATAGTTGAGAAGGGTGTCATACACAGATTCCTTTTTCAGGCGATTAACAACCTGTAGGAAAAAAATAATTATATATAAATAAATCTCAATGAGTTTTAGGACAAATTGAAATTATATATATAAAAATTTACCTCTATCCTGTCAAAGTTTATCATAACACCCCCTTTTGTCCCACAAGGAATGTCTCTCACCTATATATTATATATGTATAACGAATGGATTTAGTAACAACAACTTCAGTGATAGTGTGATACATATGTTTTTCAGAGTATATAAAAGAAAAAACTTACCAGATCTGTCTGAAGGGTGACCTGGACAGGCTCGTAATGGGTAATGATAGGTAACTTCAGGTGAAAACCTAAATTTAAAAGCAATTTTATAAAAAGTTTGTGGTTGATTTATGATGTGAAACTGAAAGATATTAATATTATGTATGAAGTATGAAGTAGTATTAAGTATTAACAGACCTGGAGTTGTAGTTGTCTTTTGAAGGGCACCCCCTAGCCAGTAAACCCCAACATGACCTTCAGGAACTTGATGTAAGACTGTTAAGCTGTTCTTCAAGTTTGGTGATGAAGATGGAATCAAAACCTACAAAAAATGGGTTATTAGTTATTACCATTTACCAACAATCTTTATTTCCACAAGTTATAAGAAACAAAAATGAATTGTTATTACACATGGCCAGCAAGGTAAACATATAATAAGAATAGAATAAGAAGCTTCACTGTCGTAAAATAGAAGGGGTAGTCCAAAAATGGAATATGTTTTAAGAACATAGAAGAAAACAAAATTACATTAGCTACTAGTCATGAATAAGGCATCAATGTCAGATAAGAGGAAACTGGACCACAAGCTTCTCTGTTGAAAGCATTTACTTTGCTGGTTAGATGAATACATTCAAGGAGCTACTCATTTAAGTAAACATTTGATGTGTGTCCCCAAAGGGGAAGCCATTTAAAGGATGAATTGATCTAGAACACTGAACATTCAATGGAGGAACATATTATGTACTAAAAATTGATTTCTTCTAAATTACTTATCCCATATGAATTGATGTGAAACTACTTGGCAATTGGTTGTACTCCAAACTATCCTTTTTAACTTAGTGTCAGATTTCGCTTTATAAGTTGGTAGCAAATATGTGCCTGTTTGGTTATAATGCGCCCTTACGCATAAATGAAATTAAATTGACCAAATGACCAACATGAAATCAGGAATCATTCTCTCACATTCTTGCAAACTTGGAAATACATTAAATTTCAGGGATTCCTTTTGCAGTTTATAGTATATGTAGAATGTAGTTATGTACTGGTTTGGTTACAACGTACCCTAGAGCACAAATAAAATCGAATTTGCCACCAGAAATCTTACTCTCAAAACTAATGCTAACTGGGGAATACATTCAACTTCAGGGAATGCGTTTGCAAAATCCTAATATATAAAATCATACTAATGTATTTGTTATTGAATATACAACCTCGAAACTGATCCTGAAACTCAGAAAACAGAAGGAAATTGTCTGATTCTGATACACAACACATGGATTACTATACCATTGTATTCAGAAGTTAATGAAACTCGTCTGAGCTCTAGATCCTTACGATCTCAAAGAGTGAGTTCCAAAACTGGAAGGTGCAGTAGCATTACACATTGCATCCCAATGTCCGAGATAAAAACAGAGCAACATTCTGAGAATTATGATCCTAAACGTACAAATATTGCAAGATGCCTACAATTTTTTAAACCCAAAAGAGCACTATTAGCAGTAAAGCCCTAAGTTTCGTTTTAGCGATTTCTAGAAGCAAAGTTCTTCAATAGAATCAAACTTTTAATATTACAGATGTACAAGTCAACAATATATTAACCAGCATCTCTAGGTTTGTGTATAAATACGATTATTCAAGTCGACATGAGTGAGTGTGCGTACAAGGGAGGCAATAGCAATGAAGGCAAATAGAACGGTGACAATTGCCGTGAAATCGCCATTTCCTTGTTGACGAAGTGGTTCCGTCGGCGGTCGGCGTGGCGGTTGTGGTTGCGGCCTCGGTTGCGTTCCGGTGTCCATCCTCGTCTCTCTCTCTCTCTCTCTCTCTCTCTCTAATGACCTTTACGGTGTGATTGAGTGTGATGCGATGCAAAGAAAGGGGATGTTGATTCGTCCGTTTTCTTTTTAATTTTAATCGTTGCCTTTTTTAATTTGGGAGTCTATTAATTTTATTGAAGAAATTATTTCGTATACATATTTATTTATTAGGCTTTTCACTGTTTGGTTAAAATCAAATTGTTCAATTCGATAATTTGAATTGGACTCTTGGTTCAGGTATTTTGATTTTTTGATTAATTTTAAGTTAAACTGAATTATTATTTTTAGATTTCAGATTGATTTTGGTTTATAAAATAAGAATCAAATAGTCCAAAAAAAAACAAACAACACTTATTATTTATTTTTACTATATATATTTAATCATTTAATAATTTACTAAATTATTTTTTAATTATTAGAAACTTTCAATCAAGATAATACTTTAATATGTACTTCTTATTAAAAGTTTTTTGTCAATGAAATATTAAACTATAACTAATTTTCTTAATAGTTGTTTATAAGTTATAATTCATAGCTAAAAAGTTTTATTTAGTTACTTTTAAAGAGTTAGCTAATATTTAATTTATACATTATTTAAAATGTCTTGCCTCTTGAAAACCGAATTGTAACAACCGATCCAACCAAACTATAATTTGGTTGGATTGGATCAGATTTGAAATTAGTTTAGACTATTCGGATCCATGTATTGAAAACCGAAATTCATTTTGATTTACTTGATTGGATCGGATCAAACCGATTAACCCAAACAAACACCCCTAATATTTATATCTAATAAGGACTCTTATATTTTGTGTAGATATATTAATGTCTTAAATAGAAGAATCAATAATTTTTTCAACTTTTAATTAACTAATTGACGAAGATTATATATATATATATATATATATATATATATATATATATATATCCTAATAAATGAAGATCATTTTTCCAAATGTCATCTTTTCATTAAATTTGTCACATGTAATTTTGTAAATTTTTTGATTAAATTTAAATCCACATGTCATTTTGTGGTTTTTTTTAATTAAATCAATTAATATGACACATAATACTAAATTTATATATGTAAAGTATTAAATATATTTAATGTGATAATAAATGCAAAAAATCTTAAAAATATATATATATATATATATATATATATATATATATATATATATATATATATATATATATGATATATTAAAATACATTGAATATGATAACAAATTTAATGAATATGACAAAACAATCATTGATATTATGGATGATCTTCTTAATAGTGGTTTTATTTATTCATTAGAATATGTCTATTTATTTTAAAATTTTCTTAATATTTAAACTTTGATATATTTTTTTAATCAACCCGTGTAATACACGGGTTTCACACCTAGTATATATATATATATATATATATATATATATATATATATATATATATATATATATATATATATATATATAAATATAATATAAGAACCCCATTTTATAAGTAAAAACATACATAATACTTATTAAACATGTTAAAATCTTGATTTTTTTTTTTTGTTTTTTTGGTACGAAAAGAGTAAAATTATAATTTTTACAGTCTAATATTTTCATTCAAACATCGATTCATATTTTAACACAAAAATTATATAAAATACAAAATTTAATACAGTTCACTCATAGTTTAGTACACAAAATTCACAATTTAATAGAATCATAATATTACTAATTCACTAATTTGGGGAGTCAAAAAGCAAAACTCTACCACTACCACCAATACCACACATCATCACCAACCATCTATGTCAATGTCGCAACTATCGTTCCTTTCAAACCGAAATCTGAGTTATAACGAAGAAGTTATGACTTGTCGAATTTTTGCGGCAGAACCGGCACGACACAACGTGAAGTAAATAGAATTTACGATAGAGGAATTTTTAGTCTTAGCGATCTATACTAAAGTCGTAGTGTTCATTAAACCGAGGGCGTGCATAAAAAGAACGCCCAAATCTGACTTCATATGAGGAAGTTATTATTTTTCTAAGTTTCGGCTTAGCGTAATGCAGCCCGGAGTTCGAATATTAGATCGAAATATTTCTAGCCGACGCAACCTAAACGAGAATCGAAAATCTCGTTAATAGTAGCGCGATGATAAAAAGACAAATGAAAACGGACATCGGATGAAGGAGATATGAAATTTAACGGACTTTTCCTATCTCGGCCTGTTAAAAATATAACATTAAAAATAGAGTAAAATTAGCCGATGGAGTCTAAACGAAAGTTGTAGAGTACGGTCTCACCTACGCGTGGATATAAAGAACGTCAAAAACAAAGCTCGTATGCGAAAGTTACGAATTTTTGAAGTCGGAGGTGTAAGTTGCGAAGCTGGATGCGAGGCTACACCCCGCGTAGACCTTCGGACGCCCAGCGTACGAGTACGCCCTGCATCCGAGCATGGTACGCCTAGTGAACTCCTTTCTTGCGGTCCGAGATAAGCCACGTTGCCCCAGCAGTTTGTCGACACACGTTGTACGAACTGCGGTGTATTCCCAACGTACCTCGGAACTACACCCAACGTAGTCCTCGGCCTCGGCCTATAAAAGGGTGTGAGGTGCACCCCCTTTTCCTCACATTTTCAACTATCTTTCTCTCTCTACTCTCTCTCTAGCCTTCCAAAACACCCCCGAAGTGTAGGAAACCTCCCTAGCGTTAGAAGAAAGCCCCAGAGCACCCGAAGGCTCCGAGAAAAAGAGTTTTTTGGTTTGAAACTTTGCCTGTGCAGAGCCCGATTTTCAAGCAAACCTCCCGGTTTCATCAAAGAATATTGTTTTAAGAAGTGAAGTACTGTCTGAATCACTCCTTATCAGGTGAGTGTATAGTCACTTTCATCTTACACATAGATATGAAGTATTTTATATAAATTACATGCTATATGTATATTTATTATCTGTTTACTTGGGATCTATGCTGGATGAAAGATCTGAACCTCTTTCTTTTCGGATCTGAACTTTTTCTTTCAGGTCTAAGACTTTTCTTCAAATCTGAACTGTATATGTATTTTTTTTGTCAAATCTAGACCTTTTTCTTTAGATCTGAACCGTATATGTATTTTTACTTTAAAGATCTATGTTGGGTGAAAGATTTGAACTTTGTTTTTCAGATCTAGACTGTATATGTATTTTATATCTACAAATATGTTAGGTAAAACATGGGTAAATGAAATAATTGGTGTGTGATGAAATAAAATGATGAGAGGCCTTGATGTTGACGTTGATCCAATCATCTAGCGGAGTATGGATGACGACCACGGACTTTTCTAGGAAGTCCAGTGGAACGCTAGCAGGCTCGCAACCTGTAGGTGTTTGTGCACGATGTGTTCACCGGTGTACTCCATCCCCCCATGGTTGCCTTACGAACCCTTATGGATGAGGAATGCCCTTAGCAGTAGTGTCCATCCCAATGAAATTCCTTAGGATAGGTCCCTTTTAATAGATGTTTTAGGGACGTAAAGTGAGGATAACGGGAATGAGTAATCGGATTGAATGATTGTTGGAAATAATAAACTTATTTATTGTGGGTTGAAAACCTTATATGCTCATCAGGCTCCCCAGCTTGACCCACTCAGTTTCTTGTTTTACAGGTAGTGGCAAAAGCTTAGTTGGATGATCTGATGAGAGATTATGGATTTATATGCCAGTATAAAATAAATAGAATGTTGTAAGGCCTATATTGTTTTGAGGCCAATTTTGTTTTGTGGCCTATGATGAGTTGTTTATGTTTTTGATCTGTATTGACGATGACATCCTGAGTTTTGTAATGTAATGAAAATACATTTCTTTAAGAACTGCTTTGATAAATTTTTATCATATTTTGTTTTAGGAACAAATTCCGCAACACTTTTCTTTGAAAGATTACTTTGATTTTATTATAAAAACATAAACGAAATCAGTTTTTTCTGACCGTAAAAATGGGGATGTCACAGTGGGTGTTGGATTTCCAACAACTTAATGGTCCAAGGCGTTTTCTTTGATTCTAAGAGCTCCAAAACTCAGATCTGGTCCATTCCATGGTCTAAATGGATAAAGTTTCCAGCCTAATTACATGCCATGGCTATTCAATAAAACACACAATCATATATTTGATGCCATGTCGTGGGCATCCTTGCGCCATGTCGTGGCACAAAGTTTTTCCCAAGACTTTATCTTTAGTCTATGATAAATATAAAGCTAAACCAATCTGGAACACGGGTGTTACAACTCTCCCCCACTTAAATTAGATTTCGTCCTCGAAATCATTCCTTACAACTTACTCTACCATACCCGACGAACTTGCCAGAACTTCTTGGATACTAATTAGGACTGAGAAGTCCTTTTGTGTAGAAGACCATCTTCTATTTATGCTATCAAAGCTCCAATCTCAACATGGATCACATATCCCGATAAAAATCGAACCTTAATCCTCCACCCTCAACCAACTAAGGAAGATTCCAACTACTTTGCATGAAAACTAAAAATCCTAAACATATATGACCTTCATACATACTGTAACATCCATAAAATTCATGAAAATTTTAAACTTTTAAAACCAATCCACAAATCATCATTGTTTACAAAATACTTTTCAAAACATGTTTAATATCAGAGTTTTCCCAAAATCATAAAACAAAACACGAGGAGGTGCATGATCATGCCCTCGCCTTCTCGCGATCATCTGATGTACCTTAAACATAACCCAAAACTGTAAGCCCAAATCTTAGTGAGTTCCCCCAAAGTACCAACACACAAACAAATAACACATATACAATAACAACATACTATAGGTTAAATCAACCATTGGGTTGGAATACCCCGGGCCCTTCAACCGTCGGGTTGGAATGTATGGGTCCAATCAACGATCGGGTTGGAATACCCCAGCCCCTCAACCATCGGGTTAGAATGCCAGCATATTATGGGTCCAATCATTCTCGAGATGGAATACCCTCGGGCCTAGTCAACCGGGTTGGTATGCCCCGGCATGTTGGCTTACGCACAAAGCAGTGAAGCCTCAGCCACTGACCAAACATGTGCACATATAACACATAATCATATAACAGTCTATAACCAGTCGACCAGATCTACATATCACTAAGCATAGCATCTTCCTATATACCACGATACCAATCTAACATAACATTTCAGTACAATAGCATGCATAACGGGATGTCAATCCAATGGGCCGACATTGGTGTCTTCGACCTGTAAGTACAGTAAGGAAAACTCACCTCGCAAACTGAACAGAATGGATGAGGTCAGACTCCGAATCTCAGCTCTCTATATGATACCTATTTCCACCAAATGACCAATTCCATAAAAATTCCTAAAATACACAAAAAGCCCTCAAGGTCAAACTTGGTCAAAGTCAGCTGGTCAAACCTACTAAGTCAACCGAGTCAACCCAGCCGAGTCAACTCAATCGAGTCAACTCAACAAGGCTGACCCATGTGAGTACGCGAGGCGTACTCCGAAGGTACGCTTAGCGTACGCGAAGTCTCGCATTGACCACCATCGGGGTGGTTGACCGACTATGTGGGGCGTACCCTCGCAACCCCAAAACTTTACTAAGTGCTTAATGGCTTAAGCACTCAAGTCCATACTTCAGATCCACAGTCCAAATGCACCCTAGAGTCATAAAGTTTCCAACTTTATGACTTTACAAGTCCACAAAGTGCTTAACACAAGGTATTAATCCATTAAGACCTTCTACAAGATGCATGAAACAATTCTAACAATTAGGACCTCATTTTTATGGCTTTGGAAGGACAACTCAAAATGACAATAACCAACCATCCACAATATGGGACCTTTGGGACAAGAAAAGCAACGTAAAACACCCAAAAATGGGATCTAACAACCAAGACATCAAGGTAAAGACTTTATACCTTCTAGAGCTTCTCAAGAAAGATCTCAGATCCACAAGCTTGCTTCCACTTCAAGGCTCCTTGATGCAACTTCTTCTTCCTTTAACACACCAAAAACACACACTTGAGCTCAAAACACACACACACACACACAAGGGGCTAGGGTTTGCAAAAACGTCTCAAAGGATGTGGAGGCTGAAAAGGAGGGGAGAAATGAACCATAATGTTGCTTAAATACCACCCAAACCCTAACAATTAGGGTTTCCTCCTGACATTAGTACGCCAACATACATAAGTGTACGCCGAATGTACTAGGGCGCTCCTTAGTACGCTCAGCATACACACATGTATGCTTGGCGTACTCATGCCCAAATTACAAAATTACCACTAGGGCTTCAAGGCGTAAATCTTGGACTTAGGGACCAATTTGACATGAAATAGAATTATAGGGATGAATTTAGAAGTACCTGAACACCGGGATGTTACACATACATGAACTTTCCAAATCACAACCCTAATGACTCCATACTATAACCCTAACCGAAACAAACCTCTATGTCCTTGAGTTGTTCAACTGATGCGGGAAAACAACATTCCTGACCTTTCGTCGATGCCGGCAACCTCGCAATCGAATACAAAAACGATTTCCAACACAAAAGTCAACTGTTGATGCCATACCAACATACAAATCTCATCTTGTTAACCAACATTCGTGTAACATCCCAAAATTACAAGGTAAAATTTTCATTTTTAATTCAACCATAAACACATTTAATCCTTTTCAATCATTCAAAAGTATATCATAGTAAAAATTAGTTATCAGAGTACAATCCCAAAATCACAAAAGTTGCGGAAAAACATTGGTAGATGCGCTGCGATAAAGTCGGGCCCTTCCCTATCAAATCGAAGGTACCGGAAAGTATAACCATCAAACTGTAACCGTAAAGCCTAGCGAGTTCACCAAAATACCACATACCATACATTGGGCCTAGCCCTCACATTGGGCCCAACCCACCATAATGGGCCTAGCCCTTCCAAACCAATGGGTCAAGGCCGAAATACAAATGCAAGATTCATAGAGACAACTAGCACCCTAAATAACATACATTGGGCCTAGCCCTTCCTGATCCATGGGCCCAACCTAGCATAAAAATGGGCCTAGCCCATCATTTAATGGGCTTAGCCTAACATACCATGCAAGAGTCACATAGATAACTAGCATAATAGATCCTAGTGGGCCGACATTGGTGCCTTCGACCCATAGGTACAGTAAGGAGACTCACCCGAATCACAAATCCGACCACAACTAACTACTCTCTTTCCAAAATATGGGTGCTCAACACCTCCTATCAATACACACAAGGTAAATCATAAGTCTACCTTATAAAAATAGATTTTGACCAAAAGTCAACCCAAGCCAAAAGTCAACGGGCATAGTCAAAGTCAACAGATCATAATGTCAACTATCCATCCTCACGTCGTGACCAACCCTTGGTCATGTCGTGAGAGCTCACTCGGTCCGATTCCAACTCATCCTGACTCATCCTAGCCAAATCAGTTAAGGAAAAGTCACTTGGGCTGACCTCACATTGTGAGTAGCCTCCTCTCACGTGGTGAGCTCCAAGAAACTTAACAACAGATCGGGTCATTCAACCCTCACGTCGAGAGATCTCATGTCTCACGTTGTGAGGATAGTATGAAGCCAAAAATCCAACATTTAAGTCCTTAATCCATTAAGCCTTTCACTCAAACTTTACAATAGGTCTTATAACTCCATAATACACTGGAAAGTCGATGCTTTTTAGACATACATGTCCAATACATGTCTAGATCTCATTTGGGTCAAAAGTTGAAGAAAAGGACATCCAACTTTCATGCAAGGTTCCAAAACTCAACCATTCACTAGATTTGAACTCCACAACACTCTTAATGCCTTTATAACCCATAAAGTTGCCAACTTTATGGTTTCCATTCATTCAAACTTGTTCAACCAAGGAGGAAAGTGGGACAAAACTTAGATCTGGCCTTAACTAACAATAAAGGAGGAATCTTTGACACTTAAAAAGGTCCAGAGGCAATGTAAGGTGATGATGATGATGATTCCTTACAAGCATCTTCAAAAGATTATCTTCTACTTCTTCTCCAAACCAAGAATCGCTCCAAAAATGGCCAAGAATCAACAAGAATGAAGAGTAGGGTTTTCTGAGGTGAAAGAGGGTTTGGAGGCTGATGATGAACCCTAAAATGGGTTTATAGATGCTCAAATATGAAGGAAGCCCTAAAATATCATAGGCATGGGCTGCATTAGTTCTCACGTCATGAGCCTCTATGTCTCACATCATGAGACCGGTCACGATTAGAAGTTTCATTTAAACCCATCTCACGCCGTTACCTCTCAAAGGTCACGTTGTGAGGCTCAAATTCTTCTAAAATTCCACATAATGACTCCTTAAACCCTAATTCGATTCATCCAGGAAAATGGGTGTTACAGCTCTCCCCAACTTAAATTAAATTCCGTCCTCGAAATTACTCCTTACTACCTTCCAGATACGCCAGGTAACTTGAACAGTCCTTCCACAACCCTAATACGGACTAAGAAGTTGACTCATACATACAACAACCTTCTAAGACTACGATCGAACCCATCCTTAGCAGGACTCACATACCCTGGTAACAAACAGATCCTTGTTCCACAAACTTTAACTATTGAAGAACAACGATCACCACTCTGCCTGAAAACCTAAGTCGCAAAACCTTCTCCGACTCCCCGACAGACTAACCTTTCTGAATCACTACCAATTCCACTCCACTTCACAATCCAAACACACGAAACCCCCTTTCGAGCCTGAATTATCTTGCCGATACCAGTAGAAAACAAAATCCCCAATCATTCATCGCTGTTGGAACCTTCTATTTGCATTCAAGGGTTTCTCCCAATGCAAGTCTCACCCCTAGGTGCCTAACCAATGTAAAAATCACATCCTGATAACTACAAATTTGCAAATTCCATCTATTCGAGTTCTCCTACATCCATCCTTACCTTCTACTATATTGAGATGCAAAAGCCTTAACCGACCGCCGAGACTGGAAATCTCGCACTTGGTACCATTATAAGGCTTTGACTAAGAGTCAAGCTGATAAGTGCTACCTTAGCCTAACCACCGCACGAATGCCAATCACTGACCACAGAGTCGTCCCACTCTAAACGTGATCCAATATCTTTCTCAAGCCAACACCCACCAGGTCTTACCCACTCTATCATAACCATACGGGCCTTGCCCATGGGTCTCACTTAGTCTGCACAATCGAACGGGCCTTGCCCACGGGTCTCACCCAATCAAGTGCTATATAGGCCTAACCTTTCCTTATATCCAATGACTCTCATACCAAAACAAATATAAATCTTCCGACAATACTGTCTGCCTCAACTTAAGCATGCGATGATCGTCTATCAGCCCAACAGCCACTCCTACCATGGCCTACCTCATTGTGGTGGATGCTACGACTACATCACAAACTTATACTTCCCCGATAGCCTATCATCCTTGTGTATACTATGACTACCTCGCAATCTTACAACACTCTAATATCAACCATGAGCCACCTCATGGTCTTGCTCTCCATCTACCATACCAACCCACAATTAAACACGCTCATCACATTGACTATATCCCAATCAAGTCTCCGGGTCATGCTTCAAACCCCAAAGCCTTTATCAGACAATAAAAGGCAAAAAGGCTCTAACACAACCCTCAACCTAGATCCAACCACATATCTGCTATGCATCACCACAGATTCGCCAACCAATCGTTGCAAGGTCCTGAACACCCCAACCTTGAGCAAACTTGAAGGGTTTTGAGTATTCTAACACTCCTATGGTGTACATGCAACCCTATAAACCTTGGATCTATGTTTTATCTATTATGAATGAAAATATTTAATATTCCAAGGTTTTAATTCTAACTAGCATAATTTGAAGCAACTATACTACAAAAGCCTAGTTAAATGACATACATTTTGATTGAGCTTGAAGTCTTGAACTTTAAGAGCTTAGCCCCAATAGTGTGTAAGCCTCAAGTGGAATCACAAATCACCAAAAACACCTTGGAAAGCTTGAGAGAATAATAACCACACTAGAAATTGGCCCATTCTTGTTTACTCACACACTAGTGCCATTTCATGTGCCAAAGACCTCTTTATCTAGTATGGAGGATTAACGTTACATTCATGTAAACCCTAATACCCGTAACCTTTCATTTCCATAGGATCCATGGGTTAAAAACTCCATGGACTATCCATGCAAGCTTAGCCCAACCTAAATGAACTTGGCCCATGCTATATATATAAGAGTCCATATTTAATGAGTTCCTTTTGATCACTAAATTAATTCTAAATTAATTCTTGATCAATAATAATTAAATACTATGATTTCATATTAATATATTACAACTTTTAATATATTAATAAACCATAGGCATACTATTCTCAAAAGACTATCCATACAAATTGTTCCGGTGAAGTGCAACCCAAATGGACCATGCTACTCTCGGGTCGAGTATATACCAATAATAGTTATGGGCTTAGACATCTCATCCAATAGTCTCCCACTTGGATAAGTCTAAAAATATTATTGCATATGACTCCAAGATCCCGACTAGCAATCGTAGCTCTTAAAGCCGCTGCCGAACTCTGACTTAGTCAAATGACTTATCCATTAGATAAGGGATCATATATTCCTCCATTCTTGATACCATATGGACTGAGACATGTATTATAATCATTATCTCTGTCCATTTTTTGTTTCACAATTTCCGATCTATGACGACTGACTAATTGAACAAATCAAACCAGTCCAGGCTTGGCCAAGCACTTAGGGGTGTCATCACTAAATCATCGAGGGGCCCACATATATCACTTTTATCCATCCAAGGGTAAAAGGAATGGATAAAATTTGACTCATATGCTTGTACTAACCACTTGTTGAATCATACACAAAGGCACGTTTTATAACATCAAGTTACTGATGCGTTTTCGTATAATCAATGTATAATCAACTTATAGTCAACAAGTCATATCTCTAGGTTTGAATAATATAAGATATTATCGTCTCATGATCACTCGTGATAAAATCCATGAAGTGATTCAAATGAACGTGGGTTTAATCCAATACCCAAATCTCATTCCAGGAGCACTCATGAATGTTGTAGCAACTCTTGCTATATCCAACACCTTAGACATCTACAAGCCAAATTCATGTCAGTCTTGATTCATATCTACTTCCAACATATGACTGACTATGGAGAATTTGAATAACTTAGTTATTCGGGAAGTCAAAACATGCAAAGTGAAACATAAGAATAATACTAATCCTATATGGTCCCAAGCACCTTTGAGAGTAAATAAAACACCTTTTATTTAAACACCATATTGATTACTCATTATTCATTGCATAATGTTTCGAATAATCAACTTTATACTTGAATCAAAACAATAGTCATGCCATGCTCCAAACATGCACACTATGATTGTCCAAA
The DNA here is from genome assembly GCF_051521515.1 of Lactuca serriola. Classification (NCBI taxonomy): domain Eukaryota; kingdom Viridiplantae; phylum Streptophyta; class Magnoliopsida; order Asterales; family Asteraceae; genus Lactuca; species Lactuca serriola. The sequence goes on along the minus strand of NC_136410.1, from coordinate 73,955,635 downwards.
CAATAGTTATGCCATACACCAAATATGCACACTATGTTTGTCTATGATCCTTACTTTGTTGAATAGATCAATTAAACATAATTCCAATGATTCTTATTTCACAATCCCAAATCCTTATCGTAAATGTAAGAATTCCACATTCCTGCCATTTACCGAAATCTGTTAGATTCTAAACTTATATGCATTAATCCTCTTGTAATGACTATGCACAAAGTCACAAAGACTTGTGAACAGACATTACAGAGTACTCCAATGGAGATCAATTCCATGGAAACGAAGTCTCAAATTCAAAGTACATTCCTTTGAACATCCTTTTTGCATTAAGTTTTTCTAATCTTACATAGATTTAATGAATAACTTCCACTTATAAAACATTTCCGTATTCCCAATCTGACTATCACTTTTGAATAAGAGTTGCCTTTTTTCAGAATATGTTAATATGGTCCTTTCCAAAAAATTTATACCATACTTCCAACTGTCCATGAGCAACCAATCTTTGGTAAACCTCACATTGTCCTCGACAATTGCATAATCATTTTAGTCATATCCAATTCTAGACCTTTTCCCCTCTTAATGCCCTAGGCATTTGGAAATTTAGAAAGAATAAATATTATAGCACATGTAATCGATCCTATATCTGAAGCATATGGGACACGATTCATGATGTCTCACATAAAGACATGATCCTAGACCAGTCTTTTGCTACAATATTTTTATTTTTATTTTCCATGTTTTCATAATTCTACAATGAAGAGGGATACCATAATCATAATCGAATATTGAGAACGTAATATATATATAGAATTTCCTTATGTTGAACCATTAAAACATAATATATATATATATATATATATATATATATATATATATATATATATATATATATATATATATGACTAAAGATTAAAATCTCAATCTGATCTTTTAGAATTGAAATGAAGTATGATTTCCTCTCCCTTAATTATAGCAAAACAATTTTTCCCAATTGAAAGTTTTGTTTTCTATAATTAACATTGCTAACTTGCAACACTTATCATAATTATCATGCTCCCAGTAACATGATGATTATTAGCATAACACTCATGCTCCCACTAGCTTTGACATGTATCAGCTAAACTTCTAGAAATCAATACTTTATTGACTTTCTTACCAAAGTTCAGATTTCTAATACGAGATGCTTTGATAAGACTTTATCAAAATCATACACCTTTCCTTAGATGGCTCACATGTGTTTCTAAACAATTTTAGAACTATGAAAAGGGATGTTGTAATCATAGTCTCAATTGTTTAGACCTTTTCCATTTATCACAAGTCCATGTTAGTGTGCCGGTTAACCACATACGCTCCACTGATGACTTTAAGAATGCAAATATCACAATTGCTATCTACTTAAAATCTACTCAGTGAAAGCGTTTCCTCACCATCATTTTCATGAATCAAAGAGAAACCTTATGACACTTAGATTTTATGGCGTATGTGTTCCTATCCATGTGAATTTGTCAAAACCATAATCACAAGACAAGGTTAGTGATAAATCCAAACTCATATGGACTGAACTTGTGCAATCTTAACTTTTTGCCACTTGGTAGCACAAGGCCTACCATTGCTTCCAGGTTGTTATGAAAACAATTGAGAGCTTGTAGAACTCATATGCATAGTCAACTTTAACTGGAATAAACACAAAAAGAAGAATATGTCAACGCAATAGGTTACAAACCTCAAGTCGTGCGCTAGTGATAAACTACAGGTTTTATTCTTGGTTAGTTCTTGAAACTCTTTTAGGATCTTTTAGACTCCCACTGTCATCTTGACATGTAAGACTCTCTTGCCAAGAACCATTCCTGACAAACAAATATTCAAGAGATAGTGCGGATTCTTATCAAGACAAACACTTCACACAGTTGGCCTTAGTTGATTTTTGTTTTATCCACAACATCACAACTTACCAATTTCAAATGTACAAGAGTAGAAAACATTTTACTCTTACATTTGACAAGTGTTATTAACCTTCTTTAAGATGTGTCACTCAAGTTACAATCTTGGAGTATGACTCTAAGAATTGTTTTGGAACGAAGTATGACTCATCTTCTTGATTTAACCACTTCAACAACTCATGACTCTTCTTCTTAGCCATTAGAATGCACTAAGATTTCCTTAGAGGATGAATTGAGATATGGTTTCATAATCATTAAGATGATCATAAAACATGATACTAAAGTACTCTCCCATCTTTTCAGATTCGAGAAACCTTTTATCTTTCTGCCTAATTTGATTCTTCTCATCCGCCCTGTCATACAATGAAACTTTTCTAGTGTTTCAGAATTACACTTAACCTTGTAAGTGTAACCATTTTACTAACTTTTAGTAAATCATGATGAGTAGCCTTATCGATCTTTGTGGTGGACCTGACCAGCACACAACCTAGTGTACCCGATCCCTTTGTCCTTCACTTGACTCACATATACATGTGAACAAGGAATTAATCTTAATTTTCCAAAGATGAAAATTCTCATTCATCATACAATACAACTTGCATGATTCCAAGTTTCAGTCCAATTGAAACTTGGGTGATGAGAATCTTTCCTTATTTGGTAAATCTAGACACTACCACAAATGAAAGAATCAAATTCATATTTCCATTATTGCTAGAAACATACAAACATAATTTTTCATAATGGCCATTTCAAGGAGATACAAAATAAAATAAAACAAAAGTTTATTTATTTATAAAATGCGGAAAAAACTTTTTCCTTACAATGCAACTTTAAATGAAAACTATGCTATTACATATTTTCTAGCAATCTATCATAACCCCCAGGTATTAACTCAAAAATCCGATCTTCGAACCATGCGATTGAAATCCATCTTCGCGATCAGATTCATCATACTCTTCTTTTAAGTTTCCTTCCCTTTGCTTGATCCTACAAAACATCAAAATGCAACCTAGTCACATCATGTATTAAGAATCAACAATTAGGAACTTAATAGAGTTAGATAGTGGAGTTACCTGAAGCAGAGTCAAACTTTTTGATTCTTCCTTCTCCTATATCTTTCGGGTAGTTAGGGAAACTTCGCAACCAATTCCCCTTCTCTTGACAAAAAAAACATATAGACTCTTTGGGAATGGTACACAGGACTATCACAGACTTAGCCTTTCCCTTTACCTTTTGGTCAGCCGAGTTGACCAAGGCCGATCCCTCTCCATTAGGAATAGAAAGCTTTTCTGTAATTCCAATGTTACCATTTTCAATGTCCATGGAAGTTTGAGAAATAGACCTTCCACTTAAATTTACTTTTCCAATACGCCAAAACATTTCTGATTCAACAACAACAAGTAAATAAGAAAGATCAATAAGGGTCATGTTGTGATCTGTCACATAGTAGTCCTTAATGAACTCACTATACGACTCAGGAAGTGACTGAAGAACCCAGTCAATAGCCAACTTCCTTGGGACAACAACACCCAACATTCTCAACCTGTCAATGTATGACTTCATCTCTAAGACATTAGTACACACATGTCTTTCATCTTTATGTTGCATTTCAAGTAGGGCTTGAGTGATCTTGAACTTTTCAAGTCTTCGAGCTTGTGGGTTAGGGAGAATAATTGGAGGAGGTGGAGGAAGAGGAGTATGATTTCCATGATCCAATCGCGGGACATCATCTTCATTAGGAAAGCTTGTTCCAAGAGATTTAGGAAGATCATAGTTGTCTGAACCAGACATCTACAATGGGAGAAATTCAAGTTAGTTGATTTAAGTCCATAATAGAACACCCAATATGAAATATTAAGGCTAGGACCCAACATAATATTTTATAACTTGGAAGAGGGATGCCGTAATCCAAGCTATAAAATATTTGAACGTAGGCGAATGACGATTCACCAATTTCCACCATGAAAAATGAAATAGGAATTAGGTTTTAATTGGTTTGAAACTCCTAGATCTTTTGAGATTCATTGAACTTTTCAATGGCATGTTTAAATCTCGATTGTGCCCTCTCAAGTTTGTGACTGGGATGCCGAGGATCACAAACAAGGTGTGAATAACCATGCATATTAACTTGGTACCCTTAATCTTTATCACCTAATTGATGTGTCGGTTACCCACACATGCTCCACCGATCTATGATAAACATTAAGTCACCCTTTGCCACTCTTACTAGTCCATGTTAGTGTGTCGGTTACCCACACACGCTCCACCAACAACTTGGTAAGGTACAAAGTGTAATTTAATGGGTTAGCACCAAATTCACATTTTCCTAAAGTACCTAAGATTGGGAATTTATAAAAGGTTTAGTTACTTTATATTTATCATTATACTTCTAATGAGAATTATAGTCCTTGTCCCCTACAACAGTTAGACTCAAACGTGAGTTGTGCAATAGAGTCAAATCCGTCACTCTGAGATTATTTAACCTTTGCAACATGTGACATAACTTATTTACTTAATAGTTAACTCACATCACTAAGAGCTCCACAAAGCACAAATAAACCAATATTCGTGTAGTAACACTCCAAGCCGCAAAACAAAAAAGGGATATATCAAGCTCACTTACTACAAACCATGTTAGGAACTTCCACTCTCACTGTTGGTCGCCTAATGCATACAAATTATACACAATACAAGATCAAATAGACTGTCAAATGAAAAACTCTACCCAAGGACCACAACTAGACAAGGAACAGGAAATAAGGTCAAATCAGTCATGCTAAGGCTATATGATCCTAACCGTATACGATACACTTAGCAATTACTGTTACCAATACGTATTCCCAATCATATCATCCAATTGTTCCTAGGCTACAAGGCATCAAATATCAGGCCAATCTATCATGGAATTCCTAAAAGTATCCATAGCCTTATCGTAGCATGCAAACATTCATATCATATAACATATCAATATGTTTGGGTATTATGGGAATCACTTACTTGAGCTCAGCTGATTGCATGCATCACACCCCCTTTTTCTTTACAAAATTATGTTTAGAAATTCATTTTCTTTTAAAAGATTACCACATCCTTAGTTTGAGTTCAGTCGCACCCGAGAGCGTACCCGAATCCCTCAAACCAAGGATCTGATACCAAATTGTAACATCCTAAAATTATAAGATAAAAATTTCATTTTCAATTCAATCATAAACACATTTAATCCTTTTCAATCATTCAAAAGTATATCATAGTAAAAATTAGTTATCAAAGTACAATCCCAAAATCATAAAGTTACGGAAACATGGGTGGATGCGTTGCGATCAAGTCGAGCCCTTCCCTTTCGAACCGGAGGTACTTGACACTATAGCCATAAAACCATAAGCACAAAGCTTAGTGATTTCTCCAAAATACCGCATACCATACATATTATTGGGCCTAGCCCTCACATTGGGACCAACCCACCATAATGGGCCTATCCCTTCCAAACCAATGAGCCTAACCCGACATACAAATGCAAGAGTCACAGAGACAACTAGCACCCTACATAACATACATTGGGCCTAGCCCTTCCTGATCCATGGGCCCAAACGAACATACAAATGGGCCTAGCCAATCATACAGTGGGATTAGACTAACACACCATGCAAGAGTCACATAGATAACTAGTATAACAGATCCTAGTGGGCCGACATTGGTGCCTTTGGCCCATGGGTACAGTGAGGAAACTCACCTTAATCATAAAGCCAACCAGATTTAAATGCTCTCCTGCCAAAATATGGGTGCACGACACCTCCTATCGATCCACACAAGGTAAATCATAAGTCTACCTTATAATAAGAGACTTTGACCAAAAGTCAACCCTCAAAGTCAAAGTCAACCACCCATAATTTCAACTATCGATCCTCACATCGTGACTAGTCCTTGGTCATGTTGTGAGAGCTCACTCTATCCGATTCGAACCCATATTGACTCATCCTAGCCAAATGTCACACCCCCAAACCAAGGATGGCGGAAACGTCTGGGAGTGGCGGACTTCATGTATAGTATCATAACAACGAGTATAGTAGTAAACAAAACAAATACAACCATCATAAATATAATTGAAAATTTTACACCATAGTATGGGTTTACATGTTTCAAAATCAATTACACCATGATGACAAAATGAAATGTTTGACGTCTTAACGTCCCATCCTCAAAAGTTGTTGATTTCCTGTTTCACCGATTTCCTGAGAATACAAGTAGTTTCAAAAAAGTATCAACAATTAAGTTGGTGAGTTCATAAGCTTATGGATGTAGAGTTTGAAAACCTTTTCTTGTAAATGTAATGTTTACTTCAAGAAATATCCAATGTTTTCCTTATAAAATGTTATGTAGTTTTAAATCCCAAGACCGAATGTATGTGTGTGTTTTGTACTTGTAACATGTTTGTAATTGTAATGTATACCCAAGAAGAATCCAATATTTTCCTTATAAAATGTTATGTAGTCTTAAATCCCAAGACCGAATGTATGTGTGTGTTTCGTACTTGTAATGATGTATGCAGTTTTAAAATAGCTAAAACCCCTTTTTAAAGTAGAAATTCCCGTAAACTATGTGTCGTTATCTGCCTATGTGAGTCACTATAACCATACTATGACAGAGTAGACCTGCTGCGATGTTCTTCAGGCGTTGGAACTGTTATGACATTTGTCACCCCCGAGTGGCCGGTCGGGCTATTGCAAGCAACATTGGGTGTGGGTTGTCAATCCTAATATATATCTATACACAATTATGACACTCTCCCTACAAGAGACTTTGGTTATAACTTACATGAATTTTAACCCATACTCTAAGAGTACAATGAAGACATGTCTCACTATTTACTTTAACGAGTTTACGTTTGGATTGACTGTTAAACCTTTTCTGTGATGGAAGTAAATCCCCTTTTATGTAGTATGTTTGTAATGTAAAATCCATAAACTATACGTATTATAGTTTATTGTGCGTGTTCGAAGTGAATGAAAACCCTTATCATGAATGTCTAATTTCTGTTTATGATGTTAAACTAGCAAGAAATACATTCAACATTTAGAAACTTATTGTTATACACTTTTCTCAACATGTTACAAAGTGATGTTAATATTGTAAGTTGTTTAACTAGTTCTCAACTTTTCTGCATTGTTTTAGAAAAATCACAGAAAAATCATACAAAGTCGAAAACTAAATCTGTAAACTCCGAGAGTTTAGAAAATGTGTCTAGTTTTTTCATAATTTTTATTATGATTTTTAGAAGTCTCTAACTTGTGTGAAAATGTTCAACTTCACATATTGGTCCGAAGTTGTTTTTGAAATGATAGACAATTTTGTAAAAATCGCCATAAATTGTAGAAAAACTGTAAAACTGTATGAACATGTGCAAGTAGTCATTAGAAATGTATAAACCTGAAATACTTTCATATTAAACAGTTTTTAAATATATTAAGTTTAAGATGGTAAAAACAGTCCGTGAATAGGACTCGACTTTTCTGTGAAAAGCTGAAGTATGAGTTTGAGTTTTGTTAAGGTGATTTAACTTTTGTCCCCCCCCCCCCCTAAAACTTGTAGAAAACATGAAAATGTAGGGTTGTGAACTCACCTTGAGTGATTTCTTGGGATGGATGTTGAAGAAAAGAAGTTTCCAAGTCAAGAACACTTGGAAGATACTTGAGGATTTGAAAATTCTAAGAACAAATATGACGATATTTGTATGAGAGATCCATGATTTGAGTGAAGGAGAGTAGAATATTCAAGAGTAGGATGAAGATATTTACCAAAAGTGGATGAGAAGCTCAATATCAGCCCTTAAGTTTCGAGTTTTTAGAGAGAGAAAGTGGAAGAGAGAGGTAAATTTGCTTTAGGTGAGAAGTGAAGTCTTTGTAGGAGAGATAAGGGTTTCTAGGCTTTGATTGTAAGATAGAAGGTGGGGAAACTTTTTGAAGAAGGATGAAAGTACAAATAGTTGATTAGCTATAGGTGAAGAGTGATTGGGGGTTGTCATAGAGTGGGTATGGGAGTGGTTGGTGTCATAGCTTCTTAGAAAGGTCAACACTCATAGACAATATCTTGTACAAAAGATATTGTCCATAGTTAAAGTTTTCCCCAAAATAAGATTAAAATATGGATTTATGGGGTTTAATATGTTAAAGTATGGGTTTGGGTGAAAATTCCCCGTTAAAATCATCAAAAACGAGCTTAAGAAGCGAAGGTGGTTGAAAACCGGGAAGGAAGAGGCGAATCTGCGAGGGTTCGGTTTGTGAAGCATGGAACCGAAAGTAGGTGATCTTCGGACCGATGGTTGATTCGGGGCTGAAGGTTGATTCTCGGACCGAAGGTCGATCTGAACTGAAGGTGGGTTTGGCCCTTCAAGTAGTTTCGGTCTTATGCAAGTTCGGTCCTAGGGAGTTTTGGTTCTACAGAGGCTTCGACTCTAAGAGGGTTCGGTCCTATAAGAGGGTTCGACCCTACAAGGTTGTTTTTCAAATAATATTCTCGTTTCAAGTAGTTTTTGACTAAGTTAAGTGTCGGGATGCCCCGGATGACTATAAAAAGTTGAAAGAGGTTTTGAGAGAGATTTGGGAGAAAGAGAGATAAAGTGAGAGAGATTGAGAGAGACTTTGTTTGTGACCTTTGTTAGTGTTTTGCCTCTTAATGCAAGGTTTGTAAACCCCGTTATGCCTTGTTTTGAGTGTTATACGCCCACGTAAGGTATGTAATAATGTTTTATTGAGTAGTTCCATCACTTACCCTGATTAGGGTTTAGGTTTTCTGAACACGTGAAAACTCTAAGTGATACTTTGCATTAGGATGGTGTGTTGTACAATAGTAAACATAATGTAAACCCTAATATAGAAGAGTTAATTGAGTTGACCAATTTGACTTCTTGACTTTATTTGACTTTGACTTGACCAGAAAGTGACAGTTGTCACACCAAATCAATCAAGGAAAAGTCAATGGAGTTGACCTCACGTCATGAGCTGCCTCCTCTCACATCATGAGCTCAAGGAAACTTAACAGTAGATAGGGTCATTCAACCCTTACGTTGTGAGATCTCATGTATCACATCGTGAGAACAGCCTGAAGCCAAAAATCCAATATTTAAGTCCTTAATCCATTAAGCCTTTCACTCAAACTTTACAAGAGGTCTTATAACTCCATAATACACTGTAAAGGTGATGCTTTTAAGAAATATATGTCCAATACATGTCTAGATCTCATTTGGGTCAAAAGTTGAAGAAAAAGACATCCAACTTTCATGCAAGGTTCCAAAACCCAACCATTCACTAGATCTGAACTCCATAACACTCTTAAGGCCTTTATAACCCATACAGTTGCCAACTTTATGGTTTCCGTTCATTCAAACTTGCTTAAACAAGGAGGAAAGTGGGAAAAATATAGATCTAGCCTCAGCTAACAAGAAAGGAGGAATCTTTGACACTTACAAAGGTCTAAAGACAATGTAAGGTGATGATGACGATGATTCCTTAGAAGCCTCTTCAAAAGATTACCTTCTTCTCCAAACCAAGAATTGCTCAAAAAACGGCCAAGAATCAACAAGGATGAATATTAGGGTTTTTTATGAGGTGAAAGAGGATTTGGAGGTTGATGATGAACCCTAAGATGGGTTTAAAGGGGCTTAAATAAGAAGGAAACCCTAAAAGATCATGGGCTTGGGTTGCATCAGTTCTCACGTTGTGAGCCTCCATGTCTCACGCCGTGAGACCGGTCCCGATCAAATGTTTCTTCTAAACCCATCTCACTTTGTGGCCACTCAAGAGTCATGCGTGAGGCTCTAATTCTTCTAAAATTCTACTTTTTAACTCCTTGAAACCCTAATTCGATTCATCTAGGAAAACAGATGTTAAAATTTGCTTTTTCGATCAATCCGAGATCTCCCCGGTCCCGTACTGACCCACCAATTGATTGAAGTACCGAATTTCCAACCAGTTGTTGTAGCTGATATCCCCACTCACGACCGTACCACGAGGCTCCGACCAAGAGTCTATCTGAAAAAAGCTATCCTAGTCTGTTTGCCAACACGAACCCAACAACCCCTGTTCCAACCAGGGACAACTTAACTAACCATCACACGAACATTAGGTAGTCTACTTCGTTCTAGGTGAATGTAACCGGCCCGACCATAGTATTACATCACAACCAACCCCAAATCAGCGATAACCTTCCTCAATCCGATGAATGTTATGGCTCTCCTACAGTCTTACAACCCATCTTGCCAGGGTCTAAATCTACCTAGAGAAATGTGACCTAGAGTCTTGGTAAGGAGGGCTAGCTGATTTCATGAAGTGAAAGTGTTCTTCTCTCAAGTTATTCCAATTGTTGGTGGTGTTGTGTGATTCCATTTAAGGTGCAACACTTGGGGCACTAAGCTCTTAAAGCTCTAAGGCTTCCAGCTACAAGAAAAGGTATGTTATCTAACTTGTTTTATTACCCATGGATATACTTTTGTATGCTAGTTAGGGTAATACCTTGGAATGTTCAAGGTTGCATATATAATAGAGAAAACATAGATCCAAGGTATTTAGGGTTGCATACACACCTTTGGAGTGTTAGATTGCTCAGAACACAACAAATACGACTATAACCTAGGGACATATACTCTATAAAGATCTGTACTTAGATATACGACTAAAGGTATTATTAAAATACACTACCAATAGACTAATTAGGGAGGGGTGACAAGTTTGAATTATCATTTGGGTTGCTAGATTTCGAAACAGTTATATGCTAAAATGGTCATGCCCTTCGGTACTTCTCACTTAACTGGTCATTATTTGATAGTCTTGAAGTGCAAAACCAGAGATTAATAAAATATATAATAAAATTCCTATGGAATAAATATTTTAGGTTAAGTACCCTAGATAAGTTTAATAGTACATTAGTAAAACCAAGACTAGACATAGAACTGATCAGCTATCTTTTATTTTGGGATGGGTCTAATGCACTACTAAGCCTAAATATGGTAACTAATAGATTAAAAGCTTGATCAAATCCAGAAGGGAGTAAAGTAAATATAGTAATAAACCAACCAAGATATAATATATATATATATATATATATATATATATATATATATATATATATATATATAATATCAAAATAAATCCACATATATACATCATAGGTTCATCTACCAAAAAGAAGGTATTTACGCCCATACATCACCGCTAGAACATACAAAAACAAGAGTGTCAGAAAGCGACCTACACACCTAAACAACAAATAAACATAACTAATCTAAATACTCCTCGTCGTCTCCAACTCCATCACCATCATCATCATCATCATGGTGACATGTCCCTGATGTACCCACCTATCACTCGGTCGCTGGTAAACGGGATAGGAAAATCCCTAAAAAGTGAACCAAACACTCATAGCCCCCGCCATCCACTGATGGCAATGATGGAAATCATGTACCTCACTACTCAGATCATCCATGTGCCTAGAGGGATGGGCTATATCCATCTCAGGCTGCGGACCCCACTAAGCAGTAGGGGAAGCACGTTGTACTTGTTTCTGACGATAACCCTGCTCAAACTCTTGCTCCTTTTCATGCTCTGGATCCACTTGACGGATAGGCAAAACAACATCATCAGGAGGAATCCTCAAAATCCGATATGGCTCATGAACAACAACTCATAACCGTGTCAAAGCTGCCTCATCCAGCTCCCGGAGGGAATAACGAGTCATTCCATGGGTATCAACCCCATAAGACCGAGCCAAACAGCAAATGAAATGGCTACCATAGATCTTGATCTGTGGCTGAGCGCCCAGAGCTAGACTGAAGGAGAGAAAAGAAGCAATGGTGTAAAGAATATAGAGGTGAAAATCGGTGTGGAGGAGGAACCACATAGGAAAAAGGTCACCTGAAGGGACCTTAATGTGCTCCTCACGATGGTGAATAGTGGGGGCGATCAAACAGTGCATGAACTAGTACAAAGGAGATCTGAAGTTGCTCTCCTTTGCCGAACTCGCAATGTAATCTCCGATGTAAAGGGACCAGACACTCAAATGGTTATATTCCCTCGGCTCCGAGAGAATACAATGGTCCAAGTAGGCCTCCAATAAAGGATGATCAACATTCTCTGCAGGATATATCTCCAAACGCTGCCCAAGCTCTATCAAGCTACAAGACCGGGCTACTCTACCTAGCTTGAAAGACAAGTTTGAGTCATCCGACCAAATCCTAGTGTCCCGGTTATACCGGAAAGTAGAAAGGAACTCTGTAACAAGCTCCTTGAAGATGATCTCCCGTAACCCCAAAATGCAATGCCATGTGAGACTGATGAAAGTCATGAGGCCTGTCACATCGCGGAGATATCACATAAAAAAAGGCTCCAACAGCTCCGTCAAGCCCAAGTCATCTGTAGTACGCCAGTTCAGAGAATGCAGAATGTTGATCTACTTAGTTAGCAACTCTAAAACCCTCTTGATATAAGACCCTCGGTCATGAAGAGTAGCCAGGAACGATAAAATCGGGTGTGTCGTCCAGTTATGAGGAAACGTGCCTATTCGTTGTCGTCTGTTCATCATGGAACCTGAGAAAATTAATTAGGAACATTAGTCAATTGAAATATGAAAATGGAAAAATCTAGAAAAATGTGCTCCTCGTGCGCGTTTCTTAAATCATGTTGTGAATTTGAAGATGCGCCCCAGATATCTTCATATGCGTCGTGCGCCTCAAGAACACGTCGACGACAGATCGGTATTCAGACTCGATTTCATCCATGTAACACCGTAAAAATTAAAACAATTTTTCGTATTTTCCAAACACATTTATTAATAAAATGTCATTGTATCATATCCTTGTTTCACAAAACATTCCCCAAGATCGAAATACATAAAATCCCATGTGTGTGTACGAATCATGTCGGCGCCTTTTCGCGGTCATCACTGGTACCTGAAACACATAACATGTAACACTGTAAGCATAAAGCTTAGTGAGTTCCCCAAAATACCACTCTAACACATTTTAGCCACTCGAGACTATAACTCTGTTTGACCCTCTAGTCAATGTGTCTCAGCGGGACCCTCTAGTCCCAACTCTCTATGGGCCCTCTGGCCCTAACTCTATGGACCCAAAGGTCCTAACTCTATGGACCCACTGGTCCTAGCTCTGTAAACTCTGTAAACAGCAGCCTCAGAAAGAGCAACGTATCTCTCATCAAATGTCTCTATCAGTGTGGTCTTGATAGACCCGAACATCTCTGGTATCTCTGCCCTGATGGCCGCAGCCACCTCCTCATGGATGATCCTACGGATCTCCTCGTCACTCGTACCGCTACTCTCTGGAGTATGGTGTGTCCCAACTATGATCTCTCTCTCTCTCTCTCTCTCTCTCTCTCTCTCTATGAAATACAACATAAAAATATCAGGGACTCGCTCGAGTATACTCACACTTGAATACTCCACCCTACTTGTTCCTTGGTACTCTAAGGATTCTTACTTGGACTGTGCACTGACCCGGTGTCTTTAGTAGTACGGGCCCAATACTACCGTCCATACCGCATCAGCATTCACCCCAAGTCCTCCTCCTAGAGTCCCAAATCCCAAGTACTCTATTCTCTCTAATCATATGATACTCGCTAGCAGATCTCTCATAAGCTCCTTGCTGCTATCTAAACACTCTAAAGCATCCCTAGCAGCAAGACTCCTAGACTAAGGCATCACATATCAGGCCACTCTAGTCCTAATAAGAATACCTAGTCTACTCTAGCATGCATAATATAACTCATCGTATAACATATCATATCATATCTCATAACACTTATTGTAATGGTATTTTGGGAAATCACCGTTCGGGTGCTGGCTGTTCGTACACACGACTCTGCTCTGTTTTGTCTCGAAAGCACTTTTTACTCTTTTGAAAACTATTTTATTATCGAAATTTCCTCAAATCCTTAGTTTGAGTTCAGATACGCCCGAAGGTGCACCCGAATCCCTCAAACCAAGGCTCTGATACCAGCTTGTAACACCGTAAAAATTAAAACAATTTTTCGCATTTTCAAAACACATTTTCCTAACACATTTATTAATAAAATGTCATTGTATCATATCCTTGTTTCACAAAACATTCCCCAAGATCGAAATACATAAAATCCATGTGTGTGTGTACGAATCATGCCGGCGCCTTCCTGCGGTCATCACTGGTACCTGAAACACATAACACATAACACTGTAAGCATAAAGCTTAGTGAGTTCCCCAAAATACCACTCTAACACATTTTAGTCACTCGAGGCTATAACTCTGTTTGACCCTCTGGTCAATGTGTCTCAGTGGGACCCTCTAGTCCCAACTCTCTGTGGGCCCTCTGGCCCTAACTCTGTGGACCCAAAGGTCCTAACTCTATGGACCCACTGGTCTTAGCTCTGTAAACTTTAAGTCATGCATATCACATATCACAGCAATTATAACACATAAATAGCATGCAAATACACTGGCACATAGCTCTAAAATATAGTGTCACATAACCCTGTTACCACTCTAGGTAAAGTATAGTGAGAAGACTCACATCTGGTATCTCGGTAAATCTCTGACTCGGTAAACGATGGCCTAGCCTCCGCCTAATAATATGAAATAAATACCCTATTTAATATAACTCTCAAATTCTAGACTATGTCCTCTTATGACACTCTCAGAAGGGTAAAAGACCATTTTACCCCTCTCATAACTCAAAAGGCCCCACAATAGACCATACCCTAAAAGTTAACCAAAAGTCAACTTTTCGGGTTACGCTGCGCGTACCAGATGTGTACGCTGAGCGTACCTGGATGCCTCTCAGAATCGGGGAACGCCACCCAGTACGCGGCGCGTACTGGGATTACGCCCGGTGTACTCCCCTGCTTCAGCCCCTTAGCTCTTGAGGTCTTAAACAGTTAAGACCCACGTCTAACTTCTAGATCTGACCACATCTAAGCCTCTTAATCCATAAAGTTGATGACTTTAAGCCTTTGCATGGCTGAACAAGTCACCAACTCCCATAATATTCCATTCTCTAACTCTAGAAGGCTTATTACTCAATCATGGCCTCAAACTAACAACCAAGATGAAAACTTTATGGATCTAAACCACTAATACCATTGAAAAGGGACAGATCTCGGACCATGGAGCACCTTACACTCATAAAGTCTCCACCTTTGGGGGTTTTAACCCTAGAAATGGCACATGCAACAACAACCAAAAGAAGAGGAAAGTTTTGAACTTTATACCTCTAAGTGTAGCCCCTTTCTCTGTAGATCTCAGATCCAAATTGGCACTTCAAGCTTTAGCTTCCAAGAGATCCTTTCCTTCTTCTTCACTAAGTCACCAATGTACAATTAGCTCCAACAACACTCACACACACTAAGGACGATAGGAGGCTCTCTCTTAGGGTTTCACTCACTGATATGGAGGCTGAGAAATGAGCCTTAGCACCCTTTAAATAGTGCACAAGACAGATTAGGGTTTTTGCACCTGGGCCGGGTACGCTCGACGTAACTCTGGGTACGCCCAACGTACCTTGGCGACTTCGCGTCCAAAATAAGCACATGAGTACGCCCAACGTACTCATTTGCCACATAATTCCTCAAAAGGGCTAAGCTTGACAACAAGAGAAAAGAAGGAGGATTGAATAGTTGTACCTGAATCTTGGGATGTTACAATTCTCCCCCACTAGAACCAGACTTCGCCCTCGAAGTCTCATACTGCAAATAACTCCGGATGTTGCTCACGCATCTCTGACTCTGTCTCCCAAGTCAGCTCGGACCCTCTCCGGTGTTGCCACTGAACCTGAACCAGGGGCACCTCCTTGTTCCTCAGAACCTTGATCTTGCGGTCCACAATCGCGATTGGCCTTTTAGCATAATTCAGGCTCGCATCCACCTGAATATCCTCCAGAGGCACCACTGCCGACTTGTCGGCCATACACTTTCTCAGTTGGGACACATGGAAGGTGTCGTGAATCTGGCTCAACTCCTCATGTAGCTCCAAACGATATGCTACCCTGCCCACCCTCGCGATCACTCTAAACGGACCAACATACTGGGGACCTAGCTTGCCTCTCTTCCTGAACCGGATCACTCCTTTCCAAGGATATACCTTCAGGAGCACAAAATCTCCGACCTGAAACTCAAGCTCGGACCGACGCCTATCCGCATAACTCTTCTGGAGACTCTGAGCGGTCAACAACCTCTATCTGACCCGTCGAATCTGCTCAGTTATCTGAAGTACTATCTCTGTACTACCCATCACACGTTGCCCTACCTCTCCCCAGCAAATGGGAGTCTGACACCTCCTCCCATACAACAGCTCAGAGGGCGGCATGCCGATGCTCGAATGATGGCTGTTGTTATAAGGAAAACTCTGCCAAGGGTAGATACGTGTCCCAACTCCCTCCGAAGTCCAATACACATGCCCGAAGCATGTCCTTGGGCGTCTGAATCGTCCGCTCGCTCTGCCCGTCAGTCTGTGGGTGGTATACGGTACTAAAATGCAGCCTCGTACCCAATTCCTCTTGAAATTTCTTCCAGAATCTGGAAGTGAAACGTACATCTCGATCTGAGACGATCGAGATCGGTACTCCATGTCGTGATACCACCTCTCTCACGTACAACTCTGCCAACCTCTCAGCAGAAGAGCTCTCACTGATAGCAAGGAAGTGGGCGCTCTTTGTCAACCTGTCCACAATCACCCAAATTGCATCGACTCCCCTAGCAGTCCTTGGCAATTTGGTGATAAAATCCATGGTAATCTGTTCCCACTTCCACACAGGAACCTCCAACGCCTGCAACTTACCATGCGGTCTCTTGTGCTTGGCCTTAACCCTACGACAGGTTAAGCACCTCTCAACAAACCACGCGACATCCCTCTTCATACAGGGCCACCAATACTCCCTCTTCAGGTCCAAATACATCTTAGTGGCCCCAGGATGGATCGAGAAATTTGATCGATGAGCTTCTTCCATCAGAATGGTACGCGTCGCGCCCACAAATGGTACCCAGATCCGACCCTGGAATGTCATAAGCCCCCGACTATCGGTAACGAACTCCGATACCAACCCGACAACTCGCTCTCTCTTCTGGTTTTTTGATCTCACGGCCTCATCCTGGGCCCCACGAATGGTGTCCAACATCGGAGTCATCACTGTTAATCTCAAACAAACATCTCGCATCGGGGCGCTCTCCGCCCTTCGGCTCAGTGCATCGGCTACAACATTAGCTTTACCCGGGTGGTACAGGATCTCGCAGTCATAATCCTTTACCACATCCAACCATCTCCTCTGGCACATATTCAGGTTGGGCTGATCCATTAAGTACTTCAAGCTCTTGTGGTCCGTGTATATGGTACACCGAACCCCATACAAATAGTGACACCACATCTTGAGGGTGAACACCACTTCCCCTAACTCTAGATCGTGGGTGGGATACCTCGTCTCATGAGGCTTCATATGCCTCGATGCGTATGCTATCACATGCCCTCTCTGCATCAGCACCGCTCCCAACCCCGATATCAACGCGTCACAATACACCACAAAGTCCTCCATCCCCTCCGGAAGGGCTAAAACTGGGGCTTCGCACAGTCTCTAGCGAAGTGTCTCGAAGGAGGCCTGCTGCTCTGGGCCCCATGAAAAATCAACACGCTTCCGGGTCAACCTGGTGAGTGGCACAACGATCTTGGAGAAATCCCTGATAAATCTCCAGTAATAGCCTGCCAGCCCTAAGAAACTCCTGATCTCGGTGGGTGACCTCGGCACCTCCCAACTCATCACTGCCTCAATCTTGGCCGGGTCGACCAATATCCCTTTCTGGTTAACGAGGTGCCCTAGGAACTGGACCTCTCGCATCCAGAAATCACACTTGGAGAATTTGGCATAAAGCCTCTCCGATCTCAGAACTCCGAGGATCTCCCTCAAATGCTCCTCATGTTGCTCTCTGGATCTCGAATACACCAAAATTTCGTCGATGAATACGATCACCGAGAGATCCAACATCAGCCTACACACTTTGTTCATGAGATCCATGAACACCGCTGGTGCATTGGTGAGTCCGAAAGGCATCACCACAAACTCGTAATGCCCATAACGAGTCCTGAACGTTGTCTTCTAGATGTCCCATCCTGCACCCTCACCTGATGATACCATACCTCAAATCGATCTTGGAGAACCAAGATGCTCCCTGCAACTGATCGAACAAATTGTCGATCCTCGGCAACGGGTAACGGTTCTTGACTGTCAGCTTGTTCAACTCCCGGTAATCAATGCACATCCGGTGTGAACCATCCTTTTTCTTGACAAAAAGGATAGGCGCTCCCCACGGCGAGCTGCTCGGCCGAATAAATCCCTTCCCTAGCAACTCCTGAAGCTGCGAGGATAACTCCTGCATCTCTGGAGGCGCAAGGCGATAGGGCACCTTGGCGATAGGCGTGGCCCTCGGAACCAAATCGATACTGAACTCCACCTGCCTCACGGGAGGCACGCCCGACAACTGCTCCGGAAATACGTTCGGGAACTCACGCACTATCGGAACCTCATCAACTGACCTCGGTCTCTCTGAATCGACCCTCGTATCCATCACATACGCTACAAAACCCTACAGCCCTGCTGTAGACACTGTCTCGCTCTAGCGACCGAACAAAATGCTGACCCAGAACATGTACCCTTGCCGTACACCGTAAGAACTCCCCCACTAGGGTCTCGTATGGTCACCAGCTGTCGCTCGCAGTCGATAACCGCTCCAAATCTGCTCAACCAGTCCATGCCCACGATGACACAAACATCTCCCATCATAATAGGAACTAAATCAATCGGAAATTCAACTCCGAAAATATCGAGTACACACCCTCGAACCACCTCTGTGGCATACACCGCCCTCTCGTCAGGTATGGAAACTCTCAGAGGTCGACTCAACGCCTCACGACTAACACTGATGTGCTGACTAAAAGCCAAAGATACAAACGACCGACGCGCACCCGAGTCAAATAACACCAAGGCAGGTACAAAACTCACAAGAAAAGTACCTACGCATAACATAATATAAGTACAATATCTCAACATCAAAATAAATACATGAAAGAATACATACCAGCCACGACATCGGGCGCCGCGCGGACCTCCTCCGCGGTCAACTGAAAGGCTCTCCCTCGTGCCTTCGGTGTCTCGGCCTTCACTGGCCGGCTCTCAGTAGCTCTGATAGTAGCAGGGGCAGATCCCTGAGATGCTCCCTGTGCTGATCCCCGCAGCTGTGGACACTCTGCCTTCCAGTGTCCGGTCTGGTTGCAGTGTTAACATACTACAAATCCCTTGGGGGCAATCCTTGGCCATATGCCCCTCCTTGCCACATTTGTAGCAAGACCCTGCTCTGCACACCCCATCGTGGCTCTTGCCGCACTTTCCACAAGTGCGGCCCCTATGACTCCCTGATCTCGAATCAGCGGGCTTGGCCCGCTTGGCTACCGACTGCGACTGCACCGGTCGCCGATCCCTCCCCTGAGACTCAGCCTCTTCCCTATCCTGGGTCTCCAGCTCTATCTCCCTCTTCCGGGCATTTTCCTGGAGCTCGGAAAATGTCCGATACATCGAGTTCGCCACAAACTCTCGTATATCCCTCCTCAAAATGCTCAGATATCGGCTCATACGTGCCTGCTCGGAGGACACGTGCTCTGGGCAGAACATTGCCCGCTCATGGAACATCCTCGTAATCACTGTAACAGACTCAGTACCCTGCTTGAGGGTCAGAAACTCCTGGGCCAAACGCTCCCTCTCCACCTGGGGAACATACTCATCTCGGAACATAGCAGTGAACCTCTCCCAAGTCACTGCAGCAAGCTCAGCAGGCGTATAGTGTGCCGTCACAAACTTCCACCAATCCTTCGCTCCCAAGCGAAGCTGGTTCAACACGAACCGGACTCTCAAATGATCTGGAGATGAGCAAGTAAAGAAACACCCCTCTATGTCTGAAATCCACCTCATCGCCGCAATTGGGTCCTGGGTCCCGTCAAACTCCGGTGGTTTTGTGTTGCTGAACTCTCGGAACAGCAACGCATCACCACCCTGCGGCCTAGTCGCAGCTATAGCTGCAGTGGCCGCAGCAACAGCAGCCTCAGAAAGAGCAGCGTATCTCTCATCAAATGTCTCTATCAGTGTGGTCTTGATAGACCCGAACATCTCTGGTATCTCTGCCCTGATGGCCGCAGCCACCTCCTCATGGATGATCCTACGGATCTCCTCGTCACTCGTACCGCTGCTCTCTGGAGTGTGGTGTGTCCCAACTATGATCTCTCTCTCTCTCTCTATGAAATACAACATAAAAATATCAAGGACTCGCTCGAGTATACTCACACTCGAATACTCCACCCTACTTGTTCCTTGGTACTCTAAGGATTCTTACTTGGACTGTGCACTGACCCGGTGTCTTTAGTAGTACGGGCCCAATACTACCGTCCATACCGCATCAGCATTCACCCCAAGTCCTCCTCCTAGAGTCCCAAATCCGAAGTACTCTACTCTCTCTAATCATATGATACTCGCTAGCAGATCTCTCATAAGCTCCTTGCTGCTATCTAAACACTCTAAAGCATCCCTAGCAGCAAGACTCCTAGACTAAGGCATCACATATCAGGCCACTCTAGTCCTAATAAGAATACCTAGTCTACTCTAGCATGCATAATATAACTCATCGTATAACATATCATATCATATCTCATAACACTTATTGTAATGGTATTTTGGGAAATCACCGTTCGGGTGCTGGCTGTTCGTACACACGACTCTGCTCTGTTTTGTCTCGAAATCTCTTTTTACTCTTTTGAAAACTATTTTATTATCGAAATTTCCTTAAATCCTTAGTTTGAGTTCAGATACGCCCGAAGGTGCACCCGAATCCCTCAAACCAAGGCTCTGATACCAGCTTGTAACACCGTAAAAATTAAAACAATTTTTCGCATTTTCAAAACACATTTTCCTAACACATTTATTAATAAAATGTCATTGTATCATATCCTTGTTTCACAAAACATTCCCCAAGATCGAAATACATAAAATCCATGTGTGTGTGTACGAATCATGCCGGCGCCTTCCCGCGGTCATCACTGGTACCTGAAACACATAACACATAACACTGTAAGCATAAAGCTTAGTGAGTTCCCCAAAATACCACTCTAACACATTTTAGCCACTCGAGGCTATAACTCTGTTTGACCCTCTGGTCAATGTGTCTCAGTGGGACCCTCTAGTCCCAACTCTCTGTGGGCCCTCTGGCCCTAACTCTGTGGACCCAAAGGTCCTAACTCTATGGACCCACTAGTATTAGCTCTGTAAACTTTGAGTCATGCATATCACATATCACAGCAATTATAACACATAAATAGCATGCAAATACACTGTCACATAGCTCTAAAATATAGTGTCACATAACCCTGTTACCACTCTAGGTAAAGTATAGTGAGAAGACTCACATCTGGTATGTCGATAAATCTCTGACTCGGTAAACGCTGGCCTAGCCTCCGCCTAATCATATGAAATAAATACCCTATTTAATATAACTCTCAAATGCTAGACTATGTCCTATTATGACACTCTCAGAAGGGTAAAAGACCATTTTACCCCTCTCATAACTCAAAAGGCCCCACAATAGACCATACCCTAAAAGTCAACCAAAAGTCAACTTTTCGGGTTACGCTGCACGTACCAGATGTGTACGCTGAGCGTACCCGGATGCCTCTCAGAATCGGGGAACGCCACCTAGTACGCGGCGTGTACTGGGATTACGCCCGGCGTACTCTCCTGCTTCAGCCCCTTAGCTCTTGAGGTCTTAAACAGTTAAGACCCACGTCCAACTTCTAGATCTGACCACATCTAAGCCTCTTGATCCATAAAGTTGATGACTTTAAGCCTTTGCATGGCTGAACAAGTCACCAACTCCCATAATATTCCATTCTCTAACTCTAGAAGGCTTATTACTCAAGCATGGCCTCAAACTAACAACCAAGATGGAAACTTTATGGATATAAACCACAAATACCACTGAAAAGGGATAGATCTCGGACCATGGAGCACCTTACACTCATAAAGTCTCCACCTTTGGGGTTTTTAACCCTGGAAATGGAACATGCAACAACAACCAAAAGAAGAGGAAAGTTTTGAGCTTTATACCTCTAAGTGTAGCCTATTTATCTGTAGATCTCAGATCCAAATTGGCACTTCAAGCTTTAGCTTCCAGGAGCTTATTTCCTTCTTCTTCATTAAGTCACCAATGCACAATTAGCTCCAACAACACTCACACACACTAAGGACGATGGGAGGCTCTCTCTTAGGGTTTCACTCACTGATATGGAGGCTGAGAAATGAGCCTTAGCACCCTTTAAATAGTGCACAAGACAGATTAGGGTTTTTGCACCTGGGCCGGGTACGCCCGACGTAACTCTAGGTACGCCCAACGTACCTTGGCGACTTCGCGTCCAAAATAAGCACATGAGTACGCGCAACGTATTCCCGAGTACGCCCAGCGTACTCATTTGCCACATAATTCCCCAAAAGGGCTAAACTTGACAATAAGAGAAAAGGAGGATTGAATAGTTGTACTTGAATCTTGGGATGTTATAATCCAATTTTTAACCTAATAAGCATTAGGGTTCGATAATCGGTACTCTTACAAGCTTATTACAACACCAATCGGGTTTAAAAAGGCAATAAAAGTTTATATTCAAACCAAAACCCTAAGTTTTTTTTCCTAAAGCTCAAAATGCTTCAAATTAGGTCAGTATAACAAGTTTATGACAACAATCGACTATAGAGCTACTAAAATCAGTCAATACGCTAGTTATTAAACCCATTAATTTCACAATATGACACAAAAATCAGAAAAATCCTAAAATCCTCAAAAATTTAGAAACGGGAAATTTGAATCCATTATCAATGGAAAGATGTTAGTGATTAGGACATGTGTACATGGAAGGAAGAGGAATCGGATAGAAGAAAACGACAAAAACCGAAAAGTACGGCGTGCAATTCTCGTGTGGGGCCTGGAATTACAAAAAGTGGAAAGAAATTGGAGGTGCACGTCGATAGGGGGGACATACGCGCCCTTTTTGTACCTGGCCCCAATGTGTGCAACGCACACGCATACCCGACGCGCATCCCAGGAGACCCATAAATATTTTTTTTTAAATTTTAAGGTATTTTGCATGACCCCTTCCAACTTAAAGCCCTAGAAAAATCGTCTAGAATACTCATTCCCCAACTTAAAAGAACTCTAGATGCACCAAAAAGGCTATAAACTGAAATAAACAAACCATAAACAAATAACGAAAGAAATGAAAAACAAACCTACATGGAAAGTGATAAGCAGACAGGTTGCTAAGAAACCAAATACAAACCTGAAATTTATAACACGAATCTTGATGCGAAAACAAGAAAAAGAAAAATTCTAGGAGGATACCCCTAACATAGTAACAACCTAGAAACATCTACCAGGAATTCATAAGTAGCCAGTTAGGATCCTTCCACAGGCACAACAAAGCAACTAGCTTAAATCCTTAGGCAAAAGGAATAGAAACCATCCTACGAACCCACAAAGATGTTAAGAAGTGTTATGTTACGATTACCACCCGTAATATATTACTCGTCTAGTAGAATAGTAAGATCTGAATCTGAGGAATAAATAAGACATCCTCCGTTCTTTAGAAAAATATGAATAACTGGATGATAATATAACTCTACCCACAAAGGTAATACCAGAAGTAGAAACACATGTCAAAGATAGAATAAGTATAAATATCGCCTACTCGAAAAAGATAGGAATTCAAGGAATGAAAAAGTGCACAAAAAGATGGAACCCCAAAGACCTGTACACCTATTAGGGTTAAGAAGGCCCTAAGCACTTATGATAGAACATACCCTTTAGGGCAAGATACATTGTAACCCTACAGAAACTCCCACCCATGAATCCATATGTATACAAAGAGAATAGAAAAACTAAATATCTATGGCACGAAGGGCCAAACAGCTAGAAATCATACGAATATGACTATCATGATAAACAACTACTACCCGTAGACTTAGTTACGAAGTATATTAGATTAGTTATTCAAGATAACACCAAACTATAAGGTTCATAACAAACCACTAGGTTAATTAGATCCCTAACATCTCGAAAGAACTCACACCAGTTAGTTAGAAGTAAAACCTCGAGCAAACTCTACAAGAGCCAACTAAGATAGGCCAAATATTCGAAGGTGACATAAGCATAAAATAAATTGATAAGGAGAAACCACCACATCCAGACCCAAAAAGTTTAGATAAGAAACATAAAACAACAACTCGAAGAAAAAACATAAGCACTCTTAAAAACAGAAACAACGGGATCGCAGAACGAAAATTAGAGTTTCAAGGGAACCTTAGCACAATTGGTCAATAGGAACTTTAGGTTTCCTCTTAGTGTAAAGTGAAATAGAAATAAGTCTATAAGCATATAGAATGATAAGAAATCGAAAAACTAAAAGTAGGAATACACATCCAACTACCTCATAACCCTTCACAAGTCGTCAAATACCCGACGAAATTTAAAACTTAAAGGGGTTGGACACTTAACGCTTACGGACCTTACCATCAGCCTCCCGACATAACTCAAAATGGTTCCCAACCTCATTGAAAAAACAAACCTTAAGAATAGAGAATACTTCTATAGGACTACCCCATAGGAGAAAAACTCCAAAAGCTAAAATTCAGCTAAGTGCCTTTGCGTCGTGCACTACAAGTTGAATTTCGGGGACGAAATTTCCTTCAATAGGGGGAGTATGTGACAACCCAGGAAATACGTCCCCAACCGCCATCGATAGTCAACATCAAAAAATGACAATAAAATAGTGCAAATGCCTAAAATTTCAACTACCACCCTTATTGACGACAAACCATAGACTCAAAAATAAATGCGCAAAATGTCGTGTCAATTTGAGGGCAGGTCAGCATATATAGACTCCTTACTCAACTGCAATTCCATAAATATAAATTTCACAAAACTCCAACATACTATGAATAAGATATGACACTTACAATAAATAAATGTCTGTCGTACTTCGAAAGTTACAACGACGAAAACTATAAGGAGATTGGTTGACTTTTGGAAAAAGTCACCAACTGGGCAATCGTAGTACTACTTAAAGTATGAATTATGGAACAAAGGACACCTAAAACATACGTCATATGAGAGAATTGTGATTTTTAACAGTAATAAAAACACGTCGAAAAACAAAAGTCAAAATTAGACAAAACAACCAAAAGGAAAGTTGTAGAGAATAAGGTGACCTACACAGATATATAAGAGTCGTTGAGAATGGAGTTCGTATGTGAGAGTTATGAAATTTCAAAGTTGAATTTTTATCGTTACATGTGCTCGCGCACAGTGTGTTGCGTGCATCTAACACTCGATACGTCGAGATACGGGATGTCGTAGCACACTAAAAGTTCGACACATGGCAACATCGTATGGTTCGCGTGCATTTTCACGGTGTGCAACGCACTGCGTGCAAACCAAAACCACTATAAATAGAAAGACTCAGTTGATCCCTTCTCACACCTCAACATACCTCTCTCTCTCTCTCTCTCTCTCTCTCTCTCTCTCTTTAAAATTTGAACCAATGACTCCCGAGCGCCTCTCTAGTGTCGAACTTGTGGTTTTTTTTACCCTACATCAATGGTTTCAAGAATTATAGGTGAGTTCACGACCTCATTTTCCAAAAGTTTTCGGGGGGGGGGGGGGGGGGATATGTGTGTAAAATGCAACTTTACATAGTTATTACTAATAGTAGTTAGATAATTATGCTCATAACATTAGGATGATATTATGCCGGATAGTTACTCTGCCCAAACTCTTTAGCTAATATTATGTCTGGTTGTTACGTTAAAACACTATGATATATAAGATCATACCTAGTTATCATGTTGTTCAGTTGCCAAGAAATGTTGAAACTCGTTATTTTAACCACCCTTTGGATAAGCTTAGTACCTAGTGTCACACCCCAAAACCGATAACGGCGGAATACGTTTCGGGGTGGATGACGTAGTGAACAGTATCATCACAATTGCATAATAGTAGAAACAAGAAACATACAACCATAACATTACATTATGAATTTAATTACAAGTGTGTTTTGTAATGTTTAACAATCACCCAAAAGTAATCAAAAATAAGAGATGGGTCTTGAGTGCTCCACCTTCTCCAAAAATGCCGCGTCTGTACCTGTCTATCTTTGACCTGAAGATACAAGTTATTTTGAAAACGATTGTCAGCATAAAGCTGGTGAGTTCATATGAGTTTAGTGTGAGTTTTTGTATACAAAGTATTAGTGTAAAAAGGATGTAGCATTTATATTCATAAGTAGTAGAAACTTAGAAAAAATCCCATATTTTTCCAGAAATACATTCTAAGTGACAATCTGTGAAAAGTATACATTTCTTCATTTCTTTGAAACCGTTTATAGTAAAGTATATTAGCAAATCTCCAAATAACACATGTGATAGAATAGGTTAAGCCTGAATTCAATGATAGAGGCGCAAGCTTCCTTTAGTGATAGATACTTATTTACTTCGGGATATAGTATAACATTTTGTGTAGTATTTTAGAGTAGTTATAGTGTATTCCTTGTTTACTAGTAGTGAGGATAATAGAGAATCCCATGACCTTCCCAGTCATGCACAATATAGTGAAGTAGTGGCATCCCTGGGCCTGTACGGCGCGGACTGAGATTAACAGTCGGGATGTAATAGCGTCTGCCCCGTATAGATCTATACATGTAGAGTCGTCTCCCTGCTGGAAAACTCCGGGCGTAGTGAATAGCGAATAGAGTATCTCGTAGCGGGTTAGTGTATTATTGTTTGTTTAGTGTTTTCTCTATTGTTATGGTGTAGTAATCTTTTAGTATTGATCATAGTGTATTCTCTGACTAGTGTATTGTCTAGTAATAGTGAGTATTATAGTGTAAATAGTAATGACTTTAGTGAGTAGTAGCTGTAGCAACCGTAACCATACCTATTATGGTTATCTTAGTGGGATGGTTCTTAGCACGTTAGTGACCTTATC
Source organism: Lactuca serriola (assembly GCF_051521515.1). NCBI lineage: Eukaryota > Viridiplantae > Streptophyta > Magnoliopsida > Asterales > Asteraceae > Lactuca > Lactuca serriola. The sequence continues at coordinate 73,928,618 of NC_136410.1, read as the reverse complement.
GTTAAGTGAAAGCAGTAACATTTGTATTCCATACTGATATACAAATTATATAACTAAGAAATCAACGACAGTCGGACGGATAATCACTACCCTAAGCCCACAATCAAACAAGAACAGGAAATAAGGCGAGATATCGGTCCTAAGTCCTCCAAGTCTTACTTATATAAATATATCAGAGTGGTTACATTTTATAAGTAAATTGATTAAATAAAAGTATTTTTCCAAAAGAACATTTAAAATCTGACCCACTGTTTAAAAATAGTTTGAAAAGGGTAAAACCCGTTTTTAAGGCATAGGGACAAATCACATGTGATTTGAACTAAGGGTAGTGAATCACATGTGATGAATCCTTGTAACTCGGAAATAGTTCTGTAAAACTTTACATAAACATTTATAAGCAACTTGTATCTCCCCCCTAAAACATTTAAAACATTTGAAAGGTTCATTAAAGGGGTATGAACTCACCTGAAATCGCAGAAATCGGGTGAATCGGGTAAATCGGGTAAAAGTGTCGATTGAGCGTTTGGTACCAAATAACCACTTGAGGACCTTTTAGGACCCTAATGTCATATGAAATATGTATTTTACAAGAAGTTAATCATCTTATGCTTTTCATTATAGTATTTGGACATTTTAGCATCGTTTTCAGGGTTTTAAGGCCTAGAAAGGGTTCCCGGGAGTGGTACAAGGCCATGGATGATTTACGGGAGGGTCCATGAGTTCCCTCTCTTAGAGTTCATAGCCTAAAAGCCCTCCTTTGGGAGTTTACGGCCGTAAGCCCCCTAGGCTTGGCCGTAAACTCTTGTGACACTCCAAAATGTGTGTTTAGGGCCTTATCTCACTTCCTTAATTTAGTGGTGTGTGTTTTGGACCAAAAGGGAAGGATTAACATCATAATTTGTGACATTTTTGGGGGAGTTTACAGCCAAGACTTGTTCTTGGGCCGTAAACTCCTATAGACCCTTCAAGATGTAGGTTTTACTTGTACAACATGGTCTCATATGGCTTAGATAAATCCTAGAAGGCCCTATAGTGAGTTTGGAACAATTTGGCATGAATTGTTGGGGAGTTTACGGCCCAAGAACATCCTTGGCCGTAAACTCTTCATTTTGCATCCAAACAGGAAGTTTAATGGTACAACACACTTCCAAAGGCCTTAGATAAATTCCTTTCATGCATTAGGGTAGTTTAGGGACTTGTTTGACACAAAAGTTTGGGTGTTTACGGCCCAAGCTTAGCCTTGGCCGTAAACTCCTCATCTTGGCCTCAAATGGAGTTGTTTGATGCATTTAAGTGTTCCTTGGAGTCAAGTCTAATTTACCAAACATCCTAGAAGTTCTTTTGGGGCTTTAAACATAGATTTAGGGTGGTGTTTGAGGTGTTTACGGCCTAAGCACAAGCTTGGGCCGTAAACTCCTTTTTACATGTCAAATCCTTGTTTTTTAGTGTCCAAACCCTTCTAGATACATGCCTTAATTAGTATACTAGCTTAAAAGAAGGAAAAACTTGGTCTTTGGCATGGTTTTGGGGGTTTACAGCCTAAGGAGCTTCTTAGGCCGTAAACTCCTCTTTGGACCTTGATTTCTATGATTTTTGGCCCCTAAATTCAATGAAGCATGACTAGATTAAGATAAAGGATGAGTACTTACGTTTGGAAGTCGGAAATTAGCGGAATCGGGGCCGATTTCGAGTCTAGAGAGAGAAAGTAGAGAGAGAGAGAGAGAGTGGGTGTGTGGTAAATGAGTATTCAATTGTTGTGTACACTCTTTTCATATGTCTCGGGAATCGCACCCGATACACGGCTACCCGATGTTTAAAGTTAACTGGGTTAAAACTTTTTACCCGGGTGAAGTGGTTGAAAAGGTAAAACAACTCTATTAGGTTAAACGGGGTTAATACATACGAGTTATATTTCTTATGATAATATTAAGCCATGCATAAACTTAGATATCTGGATATTGATGATTCCAAATATTACATATAATAACGTATAGTGACACGTTCCGTTAGTGAAAATGGGATTTGTAACGGAAATAGATTTGGGGTTGTCACACCTAGTGTTACTCTGGCAAAATACTCGGCTACGCAAAACACATAAATTATACATACATACATACATATATATATATATATATATATCAGATAAATAATATATACAATAAGTAAAAACATATAAATACAACACAGATAACAACATGACCGACCAGGGGAGGCCCCGAAAACAAGAGTTAGATGAGACACGATTCATGAACACACTGATAAATTTTCAGCTAGCTCTTGACCTATAATCGTTAAATCTTAAGTGAGCGGGAAAGATATGTATAGATCTATACAAGGTCGACACCCCCACTTGTGGTTACTAGCTACAACCCAACAACAAGTCGAAGCAGGCATAACTTTCTAAACACAATGACGTCCGATGAAGCGTTGTGGATTTTTAGGATCAACAGTCACATCTCGGTTATAGGAACTCATTGTAACTTTGTTAAACTAAAAATATCTTAGACTACTACTAGGAACCAACCTAAAATAGTAGTGATAATACAATCAAACTCTAGAAATGAGTTCGTAATACGCTCATTAAACTAGATATCCACTATTCTTGAGGAACTCCTTGAGAAGTAGTGCCTACAATATGATAAAAGGAATAATAGAGGAATATTATTAGAATACCAACCATAAAATAAAGTGGCAAGTAAGAATATACATCCTCGATCCAAATCAGGATTCCGATTTAGTCACTAAACTATCTGAATCCTACTACAACAACACAAGAATTACGCAAACACATTGACTTAGGATGAGAATACAATGTGTGCTAACTTAAGAACTTTGACAATGTATTTTCACGCTTACTAAACCTGTAAAATCACCAACATTATGTTGACCTTCTAAAAATCACATGTATTCCTAAGTCAATAACATAAACAAAAGATTATCCAAACCAAAGAGTGTGGACAACTCTCAAACTACCAAAGAAGATGATGAGTTGTAACGCTCGGTTTCAGATTTGCTCCGTTGCTTGGGGCTGCGACCCAGTCATCATTTGCCATGAGGCTTAGGGCTTCGATAAAGGAAGGATTTACCCCATTTCGGATGTAGTTTCCATGGTATAAGTGGTCCAAGTATTCGAGTGTGTCTTCGGAGCCAAGGGTATGATTGTAATTGGGTATCTCAGTATTTTATATATTTTGGGTTTTGTTCGGGAGGTTTTAAGGCTTGGGTGTGTTGTTAGGAGCGTAGGGCTTCTCTCTACCTTTTCGCGGATATAAGGTTCGTTGGAAACAGACCTAGGACAAGGGAGTTATTGTATTTTGAATTTATTAGCAGTTTTGGTCCCTAATGGAAATATTTGACAAGGCAGTCCCATGCATGCAAGGATGCATGCATGGGAGTACGCCCAGCGTAATACGGGGTACGCCCAGTGTAGTGCTGGATAAGTGAAATGCAGGACTTAGAGCTGTATGCCCAACGTACAAAAACTACGCCCAACATAGTGAGCTGAGTGCCAAAACCATAATTTTTTTAGTGTTGGCTCACTATTTAAGCTCCTTAAGTCCATGGTTTGAGCCTCTCTTTTATCCTCTAGTGTCTTAAACCCTAAATCTCGAGCTATAGCTGCAACAAAGAGTCTTGTGAACCTTGTAAATGCATTTTTGGTGGCTTGTAGTGCATTTTAAGAAGTGGAAGCTTAGTACAAGGTGGTGGTTCAAGGAAAGGCTTGTGGATCTGGACTCTTTGCTGCATTTTAAGCTCATTGAAGGTAAAAAGTTTTTATCTTGATCATTAGAAGTTGAGATCTAAGATTATGTGGGTTTTGGTTCCATTTTGACCTTATGAGTGAGATTTAGTGGTTGCACACCACTTCAGAAGCTTTGAGTTGCCACTCTTAGCAAACCTAAGGTTGTAAGTTTATAAAAATGCTTACTTGATGCTTAGATGAGGACCATGCATGTTCTTGTTGGGTTTTAATGGATTAAATTTGTAACCCCCCGATTCTCAGGTATTGATTTTATGTAAGTATTTTCTTGAATTCAAGGTCTACTCGACGAGTTGGTTGCCCTACTCTTCGAGTAGCAGGGGGTTGGTCCACGAGTTTTAGTGACCTACTCGCCGAGTCCAAGAAGGGACTCGACGAGTAAGAGCTACCAGATGAAACCCTAAATTTCGGGGTATTGTACACTATTTAAAGGATCATTGGCCTCCCCCTGCCTTCCTGTTACAGCTCCTTGGCACCCTTAAACCCTAAATCGTGTGTGTGTGTGTTTCTTTGGTGTGTTAAAGCTTAGAAGAGGGATCTTGTTGAAGAAACACTTGGGGAAACAAGTAAATTGAATCAAGGAACTCGTGGGAAGCAAAGATATACTTCAGTTGACAACCTCTTGAAGGTATTAGGCTATTACCTCGACTCATTTCATCTTAAATCTCTTTTGGGTGGGTTTTAGGAAAGGGTTCTTATATTTGAGCCAAGATATGAAGTTGTAACTTCAGATCTAGACTCCCTTTGGCCTCTAGATCCATAAAGTTATCAGCTTTGGCAAGTATGAGCCTTCCCTCAAGTGTGAGACTTCTTTACAAGCTTGGTTTTGTCATTTTTAGACTTTAGAGCTTTGTATGCACGTAAAGTTTTCAACTTTACGTGATAAACATGCATCGGGAAGCTGGATCTGTATTTTGGAGCCTAGGATGACTTAGAAAGCCTCTGTATGGATGAAGGGCTGTAGGGAATCGGCGAGTCACATAGTCCACTCGGTGAGTCCGATGAAGATTGTCGTGGGCTCGGCGAGTCAGATGAGTGATCGGCGAGTCGGTTAGGGTTTTCCCAACCTTTGGACATGAATGGACGCGGCGAGTTGTAAGTGTTGGATTAATGTCTAAGTCCATAACTATATTTGGTATGTACTTGACCCGACCCGGCATGGTCCATTTGGGTTGCACTTCACCGACACAATTTATATGGATAATCTTTTGAGAATAGTATGTTTATGATTAATATTAATATATTATAAGTTCTAATATATTAATATGGAATCATATTATTTAATTAGTATTGATCAAGAATTAATTTATAATTAATTAAGTGATCAAAAGGAACTAATTAAATATGGACTCTTATATATATGGAATGGGCCAAGTTTATTTAGGTTGGGCTAAGCTTTCATGGATAGTCCATGGAGTGTTTAACCCATGGATCCTAGGAAATGAAAGGTCATGGGTATTAGGGTTTAATCCTAATCCTCCATACTATATAAAGATGTCTTTGGTTGGTGAAATTGGCGCTAATGTGGATACACTAAAGAAGGGCTAGCCAATTTCACTAGAGAGAACCAAGTAATCGTATTCTCTAAAGTATTCCAAGGTGTCTTGGTGATTTGTGATTCCACTTGAGGCTTCCACACTATTGGGGCTAAGCTCTTAAAGCTTGAAGACATCAAGCTACATCAAGAGGTATGTATTCTATCTTGTTACATTCATAGTTTTTGTATGCTAGATTAGGATAATACCTTGGATGTTCTTATTTGCATGTATAATAGAGAAAACATAGATCCAAGGTATTTAGGGTTGCATGTACACTTAGGAAGTGTTAGAATGCTCAAAACCCAACAGTGGTATCAGAGCCACGGGTTGTTTTCTGTTATATTGATGCAAATATTTTATTTTCAAAGTTGGGAAAAAAAAGGAAAAAAAACATGAAGTTTGTCAAATTTTAAGATAATTACTTGTTCTTGTGAAAAACTAATTATTTGTAAAATTTGAATAATTTGCTTTATGAGTTGAATTAGGTCAAATTTAATAAAAGATAAAATAATATGATTATTTTATTAGTTTTAAAAGTTTGATCTAAAGAGTTTTATTTTTTTGAAACCTCCATAAGTTATGGATATGAAAAGGTTTTAAAAAAAATTGATTCAAAGTTTTTTATGGAGTTACAAAACTTGGTCTTAATGTTTTAAAGAATTCCATAACTTGTTCTTAAGATATGGAACATGAAAAGTTTTTTTTTTTGTGTTATCTTGTTTTATGAGTTAATTTAGATTGATGAAAAATATTATTTGTTAGTTGGTTTTAATCCAAATTAATCTAAAAGAAGTTCATAAAATGTGTTTATGTAACTTAAAAGTCACATTTATGAATCTTAAAACTCATAAAGTTGGCAATGGTTACAAAATGAAGAGTCTTGTGTCATTGAATAATTTTTTATGACTCCATAACTTGTCCTCAAGTTATGGAAGTTCAAGAGTCACTTCATTAAAGAAAAATATGTAACCATAATTAAATCCATAAGTTATAAAATAAAGAAAAGTTAATTCTTTTATTAGTTTAAAGTCTTCCATAACTTGTCCTCAAGTTATGGAACTTGAAGAGTTTTTGGATTAAAACTACTTTAAACACATAAGTTATGGAATTAATTAGTTTTGAATAGTTTCAAAACTTGCCCTCAAGTTTTGGAATTTGTAAAGTTTTCTCTTATGAATACTTTAATTCCAAGTTAGCCCTTAGAATTTTAAAAGTTAAAATTCAACCCTTATACTTTATAATATTATAAGTTAATAATATATATATGTATAAGAGTAAAGTCAGTCTTACCGCTAGTACGCCTCATTCACGAAGCCGGTCTATAAGGTGGGTATAAGGTTGTTGCCTATAAAATGGCAACTTAATGGGTGTCCACTCTCACCCACCGCTTGCTTGACCGTTGGAGGGTCGTTAGCCGAACGGGTTTGGCAAGACTATAATTCTCCTTCATTAAAAGTATTAATGATAATACTAAGTAACTAAACTCTTAATAATACCCAATCTTAGTTACTTAGGAAAAATGTGAATAAGGTGCTAACCCATGAAATTACACTTTACACTTTGTCTAAGTCGTTAGTGGAGCGTGTGTGGTTAACCGGCACACTAACTTGGACTTAACAAGGTAGGTAAAGGGTGACTTAATATTTATCATAGTATCGATGGAGCGTGTGTGGTTAACCGGCACATCGATTGAGGGGTAATTTATTAAGGGTACCAAGTGATTTGCATGGTTACTTCACACCTTGTTTTGTGATCCTCGGCATCCCAGTCACAAAACCTGAAGGGCACACTCGAGATTGAAACATGCCTTTGAACAGTTCAATGAATCTCAATAGATCTAGGAGTTTCAAAACCAATTAAAACCTAATAATACATTTCGTTTATCTTGGTGGAAATTGGTGAATCGTCATTCACCTACCTTCAAATATTTTTTAGCTTGGATTACGGCATCCCTCTTCTAAGTTATAAAATAGTTTGTTGGGTCCTAGCCTTAATATTTCATATTGGGTGTCATATTAAAGACTTTAAATCAACTATCTTGAATATCTCCCAAAAGTTGTCTGGTTTAGGCACCTATGATCTTCCCAAATCTTTTGAAACAAGGTTTCCTAATGAAGATGATGCCCCATGGATATCATACTTCTTTCTCCTCCTCCAACTATTCTCCCTAACCCACAAGTTCTTGAAAAGTTTAAGGTCACTCAAGCCCTATTGGCAAGGCAAGGTCTAGGTGTGATCACATCTTGGAGATGTAGTCACATATTGACAAGCCGGGAGAGTTGGGTGTCAAAGTCTTGAGAAAGTTGGTGGTTCAATCACTTTCTAAGTCACATAGTGAGTTCCTTTGGGACACCTATGAAACAGACTATGACAAGACCCTTAATGATCTTATCTATTTGCTAAGATCAACTTCCTAAATCTTTATGGACATTGACAATGATGACATTGGATATCTAGTAAAGCTCTCTCTTCCCAGTGGAAAGGGATCGACCATAGTCAACTCGGTTGACCAAATGGTAAAGAGAAAAGCTAAGTCTGTGATAGTCCCGTGTACCTTTATCAAAAGGTCCATATGTTTATATTGCCAAAGGAAGGGGCATTGGTTGCGAAGCTGCCAGATTTACCTAAGGATGTTAAAGTCAATAAGTTTGACTCTACTTCAGGTAAAGTCCACTATCTAACTCTGTTAAGTTTCTATTCTGAGATTCTTGATACATGATGTGACTGGGTCACATGGTGATGTTTTAAGAATCAAAGAAAAGTGAAGAAACCTAAAGAAAGAATATGCTGAATCTGATTGCATAGATGGATTTCTATCGCATATTTTGAAAAATCGGATTCTTCAGCTACTTCTTAGGAGTTATGAGATATTGCTTAGGAATAGATAACAACAAGTTTTCATATGGATTGTAAGGATAAGTTTTTCCGCAAAGTTTTAAAATAAAAGAAATTTTTTTTTTGATTTTATTTATTTTAAAATATCCTTACAATGGCATTTAAGGAAAAATTGTTGTTTATATGATTCCATTAAGAGCAAGAGTGGAAATATGAAATTGATTCTTTCATTTGTGGTAATGTCTAGATTTACCAAATAAGGAAAGATTCTCATCACCCAAGTTTCAATTGGACCGGAACTTGGAATCATGCAAGTTGTATAGCATGATGAATGAGAACTTTCAAGTATTGGAAAATTAAGACTAATTACTCGGTCACATGGATGTGTGAGTCAAGTAAAGGACTAAGGGATCGAGTACACATTCTTGTGCACTGATTAAGTCCACCACAAAAGATTGATAAGACTATTTGTCATAGTTTACTAAAGCTCAGTAAATATGATTATACTTACAAGCTTAAGTGTAACTCTGAGACATTGGAAAAGGTCCCAATGTATGGCAGAGCGAATAAGAAGAATCAACTTAGTCAGAAGGATAAAAGTTTCTCAAATCTGAAAAGATGGGAGAGTACTTTAGTATCAGTTTTGTGATCATCTTAATGATTAAGAAACCATAGCACAATTAGTTCTCTAAGGAAATCTTAGTGCATTCTTATGACTAAGAAGAGGGATCTTGAATTGTTGAAATGGTTAAATCAAGAAGATGAGTCATACTTCGTTCCAATACAAGTCTTAGAGTCATACTCCAAGATTGTAACTTGAGTGACATGTCTCAAAAGAAGGTTTAAAACACTTGTCAAATGTAAGAGTAAAAGTTTTCTACTCTAGTACATTTGAAATTGGTAAGTTGTGATGTTTTGGATAAAACAAAGACCAACTTAGGCCAATTGTGTGAAGTGTTTGTCTTGATTAGAATCCGCACTATCTCTTGGATGTTTGACAAGGGAGTCTTATATGTCAAGAGGACAGTGGGAGTCTGAAAGGTCTTGAAAGTCTCAAGAACTAATCAAGAATGGAACCTGAAGTTTTTCACTAGCACACAACTTGAGGTTCATAACCTATCGTGTTGACATATTCTGTGCCCATTCCAGTTAAAGTTGGCTTTGCATATGAGTTCTTAGAGTTCTCAATTTGTTGCACAACAACTTGGAAGCAATGGTAGGCCCTTGAGCTGCCAGGTGGCAAGAAATTAAGATTGAGTTCAGTCCATATGAGTTTGGGTTTGTCATTATCCTTGTCTTGTGACTATGATTTTGACAATTCACATGGATAAGAACACATACACCATTAAATCTAAGTGTCATAAGGTTTCTCTCCGATTCATGAAAATGATGGTGAGGAAACACTTTCACTAAGTAGATTTTAGCTAGATAGCAATTTTGATATTTGCATTCTCAAAGTCGTTAGTGGAGCGTGTGTGGTTTACCGGCACACTAACCTGGACTTGTGAGAAGTGGCAAAAAGGTCTAACCATTATGATTACGGCATACCTCTTCATAATTTTTTAGACACACAAGTGTGCTATCTAAGGGAAGGTGTATGATTTTGATAAAGTTTTATCAAAACAATCTAGCATCAGAAATCTGAACTTTGGTAAGAAAGTCAATGAAGTATTGATTTCTAGAAGTCCAGGTGATTTCTGAGAACATGTCAAAGCTAGTGGGAGCATAAGTGTTATGCTAATAATCATCATGTTAGTAGGAGCATGATAATTATGATAAATATTGCAAGTTAGCAATGTTAATTATAGAAAACAAAAGGTTTCAATTGGGAAAAGTTGTTTTGCTATAATTAAGGGAGAGGAAATTATACTTCATCTCAAATCTATAAGCTTAGATCGTGAGGTTTTAATCATTTAGTCAAGGATATATATGAATTTCATGTTGGAATGGCTCAACATAAGGAAATTCTGTATATGGGTCCATTATTTGCGTTCTAAAATTCGATTATGATTACAGCATCCCTTTTCATAATCTGAATTATGAGAACTTGGCAAATAGAAATGGAAATGTTATAGCAAAAGACTGGTTTAGTCTTTATGTGAGACATCATGAATCGTGTCCCATATGCTTCGGATATAGGATCGATTACATGTGCTATAATCATCTGTTCTAAAATTTTCCAAATGCCTGGGGCATTAAGAAGGGAAAAGGTTTAGAACTGGATATGACTAAAAGGATTAAACAATTGTCGAGGACAATCTAAGGTTTACCAAAGATTGTTTACTCAAGGACAATTGGAAGTATAGTGATAATTCTGGAAGGACCATATTGACATAATCTGTAAGGAGGCAACTCTTGTTCAGAAGTGATAGTCAAAATGGAATCTGGAAATGTTTCAAAGTTAGAAATTATTCAATCTGTGTAAGATTAAGGAAACTTAATGCAAGAAGGATGTTTCCAAGGAGATGATCTCCTTTGGAATGCTCTGTAATGTTTGTTGTCAAGTCTTTATGACTTTGTGCATAATCATTACAAGAGGATCAATGCATATAAGTTTAGAATCTAACAGATTTCAGTAAATGGCATGAATTTGGAATTCTTGCATTTGCGGTAAGGATTTGGGAGTGTGAAAAGAGAATCATTGAAGTTATGTTCAATTGATCTAGTTCACAAAGTAAAGATCATAGACAAACATAGTATGCATACTTGGTGTGTGGCATGACTAGTGTTTAGAAAAACATAATGTACATGCTTGGAGCATGGGACAACTATTGTTTTAAATTCAAGAATAAAGTTGATAGCTGAAACAGTATACAATGAATAATGTGCAATCATATGGTGATAAATAAAAGGTGTTTTATTTATGTTCATAGGTTTTGATACCATATTGGATTCAATTATTATTGTGTTTCACTTTGCATGTTTTGACTTCCCGAATAAACTGGGTTATTCTTCCGGAATGACTAAGTTATTCAAACCATCCACAGTCGGTCATATGTTGGAAGTAGATATGAATTAAGACTGTCATGGGTTGGCTTGTAGAGGTATAAGGTGTTGGACAAAGGGCTACAACACTCATGAGTGCTCATAAGTTCTGAGTATTGGATTCAACCCGCGCTCATTGGAATCACTTCATGGATTTTATCACGAGTGATCATGAGACGATAATATCTTATATTCTTCAAACCTAGAGATATGAGTTGTTACTATGAGTTGGTTGTACATTGATTGCACGAAAACGCATTTGGTAACTCGGTGCTATAAAACGTGCCTTTGTGTATGATTCAACAAGTAGTAGAACAAGCCATATGAGTCGAAGTTTATCCATTCCTTTTACCTTCGGGATAAAAGCGATATCTGTGGGCCCCTCGATGATTTGATGATGACAAATGGAAGTGCTCGGCCGGGCCAGGACAGATTTGATTTGTTCAATTAGTCAGTCGTCATAAATCGGAAATCGGGAAACAACAAATGGACAGAGAGAATGATTATAATCCATGTCTCAGTCCATATGATATCTAGAATGGAGGAATATATGATCCTTTATCTAATGGACAAGTTCGTTGACAAGATCAGAGTTCGATAGCAGCTTTAAGAGCTACGATTGCCAGTTAGGTTTGAAGTCATACGCAATAATAGTTTAGACTTATCCAAGTGGGAGACTGTTGGATTAATGTCTAAGTCCATAACTATATTTGGTATGTACTTGACCCGACCCGGCATGGTCCATTTGGGTTGCACTTCACCGACACAATTTATATGGATAATCTTTTGAGAATAGTATGTTTATGATTAATATTAATATATTATAAGTTCTAATATATCAATATGGAATCATATTATTTAATTAGTATTGATCAAGAATTAATTTATAATTAATTAAGTGATCAAAAGGAACTAATTAAATATGGACTCTTATATATATGGAATGGGCCAAGTTCATTTAGGTTGGGCTAAGCTTTCATGGATAGTCCATGGAGTGTTTAACCCATGGATCCTAGGAAATGAAAGGTCATGGGTATTAGGGTTTAATCCTAATCCTCCATACTATATAAAGATGTCTTTGGTTGGTGAAATTGGCGCTAATGTGGATACACTAAAGAAGGGCTAGCCAATTTCACTAGAGAGAACCAAGTAATCGTATTCTCTAAAGTATTCCAAGGTGTCTTGGTGATTTGTGATTCCACTTGAGGCTTCCACACTATTGGGGCTAAGCTCTTAAAGCTTGAAGACATCAAGCTACATCAAGAGGTATGTATTCTATCTTGTTACATTCATAGTTTTTGTATGCTAGATTAGGATAATACCTTGGATGTTCTTATTTGCATGTATAATAGAGAAAACATAGATCCAAGGTATTTAGGGTTGCATGTACACTTAGGAAGTGTTAGAATGCTCAAAACCCAACAGTAAGGGGAAAACTCGATGAGTTGGCCAAGGAGGTAATGGCCACTAACACTAGAAACTTGGTGAGTCACTCAAGTTACTCGGCGAGTTGGCGAGTTATGCCAGGAACTTGACGAGTAGTTGAGGGTACTCGACGAGTTGAGGTCAACATGGACTGTTGACCTTGATAGTTGACTTTGATTATTGGAGTTCTGGGGCATTCTGGGGAATTCATGAGCATGGTGGGGACATTTAGTCAATAAGGTCATTATGGGTATTAACTTAGCATTTATTGTGTGGTAGTGTGGGAGTTTCGCTGAGACAGCAGTCTGAGATTTGCAGTACTTCAACACTACTTGCGAGGTGAGTTATCTCACTATACTAAGGGGTGTAAGGCACCAAGGCTGACCCATCAGATATATTATCCTAGCAGTGGTATCATGATTGAGTATGAGTTAGTTTACATGCTAGTTGCTATGCCAGTTGGTAGAATATTGTTAGGGTGTTGTGGTGATACTTGAGACAAATATGGGTAGGTGAGGAAGGTAGTATGGGACCGTACTACTAAAAGCACATGACCCATACGCGTATCAAGGAAGTCATAACCCCTAGGGTTTAGTCGGGACTTGGTTCCTAGTTATTTATGTGGAGTATCTGATATCTTGTGGTATGTTTTAGAATGGTGATGACGAGACGCTTTGTGACTGGGTCCGGTTCAGGATCAGGATTAGGGGACGGAGGCCAGGAGGGGCCAGCAGCACCTGAGCCTGTGGTGTAGATGGGTACAGAGGATTTGGATGCTAGGATTCGAGAGATCATGCATGATGAGGTTGCTACTATGTTCCGGGCACAACTGCTAGAGATGTTTAGGTCTATTAAGACCGCTATGGTTGAGTACTTTCACGAGCGTTACGTAGCCCTTGCAGAGACGACTGCCACTGCAGCTACCTTAGCTGTATCAGCGGTAGGAGAAGGTGGAACCAGTCAGGGCTTCCAATACCAAGACTTCGATAACACGAAGCCCCCGACATTCGATGGTACCCAGGATTCTATTAGAGCCATGAGGTGGTTATCTGACGTGGAGGGCTGTTTCTTCACGTGTTCATGTCCTACTAACCAGAAGGTTAGGTGTGCCTTGAACATGTTGAGGCTCGGGGCCAAGGACTGGTGAAGGTTGACGACAGGGTCGTACACTGATGAGCAGAGAGTTGCTATTACTTGGGAGCAGTTTAGGGATATGTTTCGCACCTGATACGTCCCACGAGTTGAGAGAGAATGGTTGGTTCAGGGGTTCTTAAGTTTGAGACAGAAGGGGGAGTCGGTGATGGAGATCACCCGCATGTTCACAGAGAGGGCGATGTTCTGCCCAGAGTTTGCTTCCGAGCAGGCTCAGATGACCCATTATCTGAGCATGCTCAAGAATGACATCCGTCAGTTTGTGTCCACCCAGCGATGTGATACTCTTTTGGAGTTGCAGGAGGTTGCTAGGCGGCGTGAGTTGGAGATTGAGCTGCAGTTGAGGGAGCAACGGTAGGCCTCGGCATAGTCGCAGTCGGCGCCTAAGCGGTCTAAGACCGCTGATTCCAGGACCGAGGGTCAGCAGAGCCGCACTTGTGGAAAGTAAGGCAAGGGTCATTCTGGAGTTTGTCGAGATGGTAGTGGGTGCCACAGGTGTGGCAAGGAGGGGTATTATGCGAAGGATTGTCGCCAGAACGCCCCGATTCCGAGTCTGAGGTTATGTTATCACTGTGATCACGTTGGCCACTTGAAGTCCAACTGCCCGTTGCTTGCCGCTAAGCCGACACAGGTTCCCGCGCCGGCTACATTGAGGACTTCAGATGGGAGGCCAGTTAAGGCAGAGCCTCCAAAGGCTCAAGGACGTGCTTTGCAGTTTATAGCAGAGGAGGCCAGGGCTGCACCGGATGTGGCTGCTGGTATGTTTCTATCCTTTATCTCATTTATTATATCTGTTTTATGCTTATCTGTTGTACATGTGCTTAGGTACATTTTAGTGAACTCATTTCCTACATTGGTTTTATTTTACTAGGGGGCGAGTCGTTTTTTTGTATCTCAGATTTTCTGTAGGGAGTTCAGTGTGCCAGTAAGTGAGCTAGAGTGTCCGTTGCGAGTCTCCATCGCCAACGAACACGAGATTTTTGCTTCTTCAGTCTACTAAGGATGTGAGTTGGAGATTTTCAGAGTATCCTTTCCGATAGACTTGATTTTGATCCCCATGGGGGAGGGGTGTGTGTGTGATTGTAGGGATGGTTTGGCTTAGTCGATTCGGTGCCATGATTGACTGTGAGGGTCATCAGGTGGTAGCTCGAACCCCAAGTGGGGGAGAACTGATTGTATATGGTGAGGGCACCAGAGTGGGATCAAGGTTTTGTTCGGCTACTAGGGATCGACAGTATATTTAGCATGGGTGTGCGGGTTATCTAGCATATGTGGTGGATACGTGGGTTAGGGATCAGATTTCACTTTTAGAGGTTCCAGTGGTTAGGGAGTTTGTCGATGTGTTCCCAGAGGAGTTGCCAGCGATACCTCCGGAGAGGCAGGTCGAGTTCCGGATCGACCTAGTGCCGAGTGCGGCTCCTATCGCCAAGGCATCGTACCGGTTGGCGCCACCCGAGATGCAGGAGCTATTTTCACAGCTGCAGGAACTGTTGGGCAAGCAGTTTATTCGACCTAGTACTTCTCCATGGGGAGCACCGATCCTTTTCGTCAGGAAGAAGGACGGTTCGCACCATATGTGCATTTATTATAGGGAGTTGAACAAGTTGACGGTGAAGAACCGTTATCCACTCCCGAGGATAGATGATCTTTTTGATCAGTTGTAGGGTGCATCTTGGTTCTCCAAGATTGATTTGAGGTTAGGGTATCATCAGGTTAGGGTTAGAGTGGAGGACGTGGAGAAGACCGTGTTTCGAACTCGTTATGGTCATTACGAGTTCGTGGCGATGCCATTTGGGCTCACCAACCCGCCATCATTATTCATGGACCTGATGAATCGAGTCTGTAGACCGATGCTTGATCGATCAGTCATTGTGCTCATAGATGACATATTGGTGTATTCGAAGACCCGAGAGCAGCATGAGGAGCACCTCAGGGAGTTGTTGTGAGTTCTGAGGCGAGAACGGTTGTATGCCAAGTTCTCGAAGTGTGAGTTTTGGCTGCGAGAGGTCCATTTCCTCGGACATCTCATTAACCAGGAGGGGATTTTGGTCGAACTGGCGAAAATCGAGGAAGTTATGCAGTGGGAAGTGCCGAGGTCTCCTTCGGACATCAGGAGTTTTCTGGGTTTAGCAGGGTACTACCAGAGGTTTATTCGAGATTTCTCTAAGATTGAAATTCCCTTCACTCGTCTGATGAGGAAGGGGGTGGATTTCCAGTGGGGTCCTGAGCAGCAGAGGGCGTTTGAGACTCTCCATCAACGTTTATGCAAGGCTCCAATCTTGACACACCTGGAGGGAGTGGATGATTTTGTGGTGTTTTGTGATGCATCTATCACAGGGTTGGGGGCGGTCCTCATTCAGAGAGGAAGGGTGGTAGCCTACGCGTCGCGGCAGCTGAAGCCGCATGAGACGAGATATCCTACTCATGATTTAGAGTTGGGAGCGGTGGTGTTGAGTCTCAAGATATGGAGACATTACCTATATGGGGTCCGTTGTACCATATACACATATCACAAGAGTTTGAGACACATCCTGGATCAGCCGAACCTGAACTTGAGGCAGTGCAAGTGGCTGGATGTAGTCAAGGACTACGACTGCAAGAACCTTTACCACCTCGGTAAAGCAAATGTGGTGGCGGACACATTGAGTCGCAAGTCAGCTGGGTCTTCCACCCCAGCGGTATGTATGAGGATAGCAGTGGATTCTCCGCTTGTGAGCTTGATCAGGGATGCTGAGGTTGAGGGCATGCAACCGGAGAATTGGGAGTCAAAGAGGAACAATGTTGAGAACACCCGGTTTATGCAGTATGGTCGGGGATTATTGACCCGATACGGTCAGGTGTGGGTTCCGATGTCTGGTGGAGTCAGACAGACAGTCATGGAGGAGGCTCATAAGTCTCACTCCTCTATTCAACCCAGGGGCCACCAAGATGTACAGAGACTCGAGTTTAAGTTACTGGTGGCCATGTATGAAGCGAGAAATCGCTTGGTATGTCGAGAGGTGCTTGACCGATAGGACGGTTAAGGCCAAGCATCAGAGGCCACATGACATGCTGCAACCTCTAGAGATTCCCATGTAGAAATGGGAACATATCACGATGGTCTTAATTACCAAGTTGTCGAGGACAGCAAAGGGATTTGATGCTATATGGGTCATCGTAGATCGATTGACCAAGAGTGACGATTTCTTGGCGATACAGGAGAGTTCGTCGGCTGAGAAATTGGCCGACATATCTGTTCGCAAGATCGTTGCTCTCCATGGGGTTTCGGTCTCCATTATCTCCGACCGGGATGTTAGATTTACCTCCCATTTCTGGAAGAAGTTCCACGAGGAACTGGGCACGCGGTTGCACTTTAGCACATCATTTCAGCCGCAGACTGACGGTCAGAGCGATCGGACCATTCAGACCCTCGAGGATATGTTGAGGGCGCGTGTCATTGACTTCGATGGGAATTGGTATTCCCACCTACCCCTTGCAGAGTTCGCCTATTACAACAACTATCATTCCAGCATTAGCACCCCACCTTTCAAGCTGTTGTATGGGCGGAGGTGTCGCACCCCAGTTTGTTGGGGTGAGGTCGGACACAGGGTGATGGGATGGACGGAGGTTGTCTTGCAGACTACCGATAAGATTCAGTAGATTAGGCAACAGATGCAGTAGGGATGCAGACGGATCGGGGATTCCCCACTACCCGCGGGGACCTGACCCGAACGGATCGGGGATTACCCGACTTAGCGGGTAACGAATCGGGGATGGGGATTAAATATCTTACCCGAATCAGGGACGAGTCGGGGATGGGCATAGTACTATCCGTCCCGTTTAAAACCAGATATATATATATATATATATATATATATATATATATATATATATATATATAATAGTAGTTATAGTCAAGCAACGATTCCAATTTCCATGGTTCCACTTTCCAGCGTTTTTCATCTCTTCGAGACTCGAGAGTCGTACTTGACTCTTCGTTCTTCTCTCATGATTCAGCCTTTCAGGTTCACATTTCAAGATTCAATTAATGTCTCTAGTCTTCAAGAATAAAACTCGTCATTCCTCCATTGTCGATTTCTCGCTCACCCTAAACCCTAGATATCGACACAAACTTACTAGAAGTAAAGATTCAGGAATAAATTGAACTCCTCAAAGAACAATTTGAACTCTTCAATGGATAATCTTCCGTTTCCATTCCAAAATCTGAACCCCATGTAAGTTTTTTCATTGATTGTGTTGCATGTATACTTGTTCATCGTTCCTCTTACTGTAATCGATTTCTCAATCTAATCTCATGTCTAGCTAGTAAAAATTGATATCTCATCAGTAGTCATATCATATACAACTCATTGATGCTATGTATTATTTATCCGATTTCTTTTGAATGACTTGCTTCGATCTTTTTTTTAATGTATTTTGATTGAAATATGATTTCTCATCGTTGATTTTGTTCATTTCAATTCTATCAATAGATACCGGGTGTGTTTTGAATTTAGTTGCTTGTTTCTTGGTTTTAGTTTATGCATTTGACATCGGTTGCTAAATTTTGATTTCCTTCTTTATTTATCTAACCTGCTAAACAAGAATCGATTTTCTATACCTTTAATGTCTGTGTGTGAGAGTTGTATGTGCTCTTATGTTTGCAATGGAATTTTGTAGTTTACACTTTTCACGGTCCCATGGACTTCTATCTTATTAGTTTAATTTGAATCTGTTAGGTCCAGAAGGTGTTGCGTCTTGGGCTCGATATTTAGTCCATTTAGTCTCTGGTATGGGCCTGTCCATCCGTGAGTTATTTTATAGGGTTTTGTATTTATAGGTGCTTGCATGCATCATAGAACGTAAGATTTTGGAAGTAATTCTGTCAAGTATTTTGATCTTTATCTTTTGTAACCCTAATATCCTCTACAACGGAAGTTCTTTATCGAGCGTTGCTGAGGATTGAATCAATCGAATCATTCGACATATTCAGATTTACTCTTGTGTTTTATATTGCTGTTATCGCTTTTGTGGTTTACCTGTTATAAGATCTAAACGATCAAAGAGTTTCTTAAACTCATCAATTGGTATCAGAGCAGGAGGCTGTGTAATTCATACACATCTCTTCTGTGAAAGAAGTGATTAGGGTTTATTCCGCATTTACTGATATTTATTGAGCCGTCACTCCATAATTGACGTATCTCAGTAATTATTCATCTTGCCCTAATATTATGTATTACAAGTATGATCTTACTACAGGTTAAACGATCAAGCATGGACGATTCTCAAACCAATCCTATCAATATCTCAAACAGTATAGGATCTACAACCAAGATTCCAATTCTCTACACTCAAGATTACGAGGTTTGGGCGCATCATTTCGAAGACTACGTCATTGGATCTGAAGATAATGGGTATTTGATATGGGAAGCCATTGTGTCTGGACCATTTGCTCATTCAGGAACATCCAGAATTATTAAAACTCAAAAGGAGTATAATGATTTGTTAAAAGATGTGAAAGATGTCGCTCAGGACGAAAAGGAGAAGTTTCAGTGCAACATCAAAGCATTGAGACTAATTCGATTCGCTTTTCAATCTGACACGTTTAGATTGGTTAGTTCCTGCAGTACTGCTAAAGAAATCTGGGATCGGCTGCGAGAGCTGTATTCTACAGATGAAGATCTGTAGCACTTAATTCAGACCTTGCTCCTGTCTGAATTTGGAGAGTTCAGGCAAAGTCCTGATGAATCTGTTACACAGACGTTTGATTGCTTTAATCATCTTCTCAGCAAGATGATCAAACATGATATTGAAAGGAAGCTTATTGAACATAAGGTCACTTTTCTGAATGGTCTAAGATCTGAGTGGAGAGCTGTTGTGTCAACAGTCAAAGCGCACAAACAGTTCAAATCTTACTCGCTGGCGAAACTGGTGGGAATTTTGAAATCCCAAGAAAAGATAGTGATGCAAGAAAAAAGCGTGGTTTCTAGTCTGGGGTCTCTGGTGCTCTTATCCAAGGGTAAAAGTGTAGAAGAAGATGAAGAGGATCTTAATCTAGGAGATCACGATCTAACAGCCGAAGATTATGCTTTAATGGTGTCAAATCCCAGAAGGTTTATCAAGAAGAAGTTTCCTTCCAACAAAAATCGTAATTGGCAAGGAAGCTATAGTTCCAAAAGAGTAAAAGTTGAACCAAAAGTTGAGGAGTCGAAAAAGGAAGCTAAGGGTGAAGTTGACTCTGGTGTCAGTTGCTTCTACTGCGGGGGAAAGAATCATTATGCAAAGGATTGTGTGCTGAAGAAGATGGCTGAGAAGGATGAGGAGAAAGATGAAGAGGCAATTCTTATGAAAAAGCTGGAGGAGATTAAGAGGAAGAAAGCTGCTACTAATCCCTCTATGAATGCTCTTATTGTGCAGGGTTCGGCAGATGATGACGAGTTTGGTGGCGTACAGGTATGGTCGACCGACTCAGAGGATGATGAAGTGAGAAAGCCTTCTCATGGAAAGGCTTATGTTGCGAAGAGTGGTGATGTTAGTGGAAGATGTTTCATGGTGGCGGGTGTATCTCAGATGAGGGGATACAACACTGATGGTGGAAATGATGCAAACAAGGAACGAGAGGACGTATGCTTTAAATCAAAGCCTCTCAGTGTGCAGATCAATGAGCTCGACGAATTGATCAAGAAGGTACAATCCATTTTCATTTCGTTTAAAGTTCCACAAGCATCATATGAAAAGGAATTAAATAAATTGAATTCAAGACTTTCAAATCTAGATAGTTGTTTACTCAAACTCAGGTCACAAATTCTAATTTGACTGACCAAATAAGCAGGGTGTCGTCCAAGAGTGAGGAGCGAAGGATGTGGATTGAGCAGAAGGAGTCAGAGCTAATTAAGTCTAGGGATGAAAACATTTATTTACAAAGAGACAATTTGAAATTGTTAAAACAAAGGAATGTTTTTTGTTTAATCGCTAAAAGACTTTATGCTAACATTACTCAACTGCATCTAAATTGTGAAATAGGGCAGAAGATACATCGCATGATTCTACCCTTCCTTGAGTTTAAGGAGGATGAAATCGATGCCGAAGCATACAACTGTGAAAGTGTTGTATCTTCCGATGATGTCAATCCCACTTATATGTATGGTCTGGACAAAATAGAATCTTTTATAAAATCCAAAGACCATAAGGACATGCTTAAAAATCTTTTGGATGAAAACGATAAACTGAAACTCTGGACCGAAACCATACAAAAATTCGACTCATTGAGTGCCAATTTAAGTTTAGAAAATAAAATTGATGTTGAAAACGCATCTGAACTTGATGAGGACGATGATATGAGTGAAATTTCTGTAGAGGTTGAAGTCGACTGTTCTGAGTTTGTCAAGAGCGAACCCGAAAACCACAAAAATCTGATTTCTGAAAATTCTGTGGAATTCGCTCGTTTGTCCAAAACTAAGTCCCCAGCCCTTAAAGAAAAGGCCATTGTGTTTCAGAAGGTTAGAACCACTCCCAATCAGGTGTATAAGGTTACAGGAGTAACCGAACATCAAACAACCGAACTCACTGCCATAGTGAATGAAGACAATACAGATGGCTGTGATGAGTTCTTCTGGTCAGCTCCTATAGACAATGCAGACGAAACGGTTGGTCTGTCGGAGCGAACATCTTGGAAGACCAAAGGAAGATATGTGCCAAAACCGCTAAATAAGCCTACCAACTTTGACGTACCTGGTACAAGTGGCACAAAAGAAATACCTGTGGAAGAAGTCACCTCCACAAGCGAAACCTCATCTATGAAAAGTGAACCAGCTGTCAAGAAGCTAAAACAAAAAGCCAATATCCACAGACAATCGAAACAGGTGAAAAATCAAAAGCAGCAGAGAAATCTTAGATACAAGAAGAATCTCTCAGAGCGAAAGCAGTTTTGGCGTTCTCAAAATCCTCATTACTCTTACCATGATAAAGATTCTAAGTCAGAGAGAAAGACTTTCGGGCCACATGAAGCACAGAACCGAAAGGATAGGTTCGGTCCCGAAAGCAGCAGCAACCGAAAAGCGAGTTTCGGTCCGCCAAGTAATAACAAGCAAAGACCTAATTTCAGTCCTTCAAGCTTTTATAATAAAAGACCAAGTTTCAGACCACCATCCAACAACAACCAAAAATCCAACTTCGGCTCATCATCGAGCAGCTACCGAAGATCCAGGTTCGGTCCCTCTAGTGTGATGGGTTTTGGTCATAAGACATCCTATGTGCTCATACAAATCCTAATGCTTGGATCTGGGTTTCTCTATTGTACATGCTTTGAATCCAAGACTATAAACCCTAATTCTAGCATATGGAAATTGATATTAACATATAATTAGGTTTATGATATTACCTTGATTGTTATGTAGCAATAACAATCCCAATTCCTCCTTGAATTGACTTTGGAAGGCTTAGAGTCACAAGTGTCACTCCTCTAATGGCTTACAAACACCAAGAGCAAATGGAGAAGGTATAAAGAGAGAGGAGAGGTGTAAGAATTCGTCTCTAGGACCTCTTGGGAAGGCATGGACGAATTCATGAGCCTTGGGGGTCTTTATATAGGTGTAGAGATTAGGGTTTTAGTCCTTATCCTTATCTAGTTGCTTGCCCACCAATTAACCATAAGATAAGCCTTGAAAACCCTTATCCTAGTCGAATTCTAAGGCCTTATCACCTTAAATTCGTCCAACCTATTAATAAGATAATCCTTACCTTATTTTGTAACTATCACATAATTACAATTCAGCCCCTCTAGTTTAATTAATTACACTTGATCACAAAATTAATTCTTAATTAATTATTGACCAATATTAATTAAACAAATATGATTTCTCCTTTAATATATTATTCTTATAACATATTAATAAATCATAATAACCTCTGTCTCTATTTATTTCTCCAATCAAGTTGCTTTGGTGAAGGCAACCCAAAAGGACCATGCACCATCGGGTCAAGTACATACCAAAATAGTTATGGACTTAGACACTAATCCAACAGTCTCCCACTTGGATAAGTCTAACAACTATTCTGCGTATGACTTCAGATCCTGATCTGCAATCGTAGCTTTCCAAAGCCGCTGTCAACTCTGATCCTATCAGATACACGTGTCCTTAGATAAGGGATCATATATTCCTCCATTTTAGGTATCGTATGAGACATGATTTCTAATCATTCTCTTTGTACTATATCTCGATTCCCGATTTATGACAATTGAATAACTGAACAAATCAAATTAGCCCTAGCCCGGCCGAGCATTTACGTTTGTCATCACTAAACCATCGAGGGGCCCAAAGATATCGCTTTTATCCTACTTTGGATAAAAAGAATGGATAAACTTTGATACAATGCTTGCTTGCACTCACCCACCGAATTACACACAACAATATGTTTTATAACACCAAGTTACTTGTGTGTTTACATATTATCAATGTGCAACCGATTCGCAAGATACAACTCACACATCTCGGTTTCAAGAATATAAGATGTTATCGTCTCATCAATCACCCGTGATACAATTTCATGGAGTGATCCAAGTGAGCGTAGGTTTAATCCAATGCTCAAATCACATTCATAAGCACTCATGAACGTTGCAGCAAACATTTGCTTATGTCTAATGCTCTTTAGACAATCCACACACCAATTCATGACAGTCTTCATTCATATCTACTTCCAACATATGAATGGCTGTGGCCTGTTCGAATAATTCGATTATTCTTAATAAACTCAATTATTCTGGAAGTCAAAACATGCAAATGTGAAACACAAGAATAATACTAATCCCATATGGCCTCAAACCTTTGAGTATAAATAAAACGGCTTTTATTTATCACCATATTGATTACTCATTATTTGTCGTTTCGGGTAATCAACTTCTTACTTGAATTACAACACTTGTCCCATGCTCCTAGCATGCACACAATGTTTACCTATGGTTCTTAATTTGTGAAATAGATCACATTGAACACATTTCCAATCATTCTCATTTCACAACTCTAAATCCTTTTCATAAGTGAAAGAATATCAAATTCTTGCTACTTATAGAATATGCTAGATTCTAACATTCTATGCAATGATCCTTTCGTAATGTCACTGCACCAAAGTCACAAAGACTATTGCCAATGATATTACAAAGTCCTCTATCGGACATTGTAACAAGACAATTCCTTAAATATGATGTCTCTCACTCAAAGTACATTCCTTTGAACATCCTTTTGCATAAAAGTTTCTAATCTAGTCATAGATTTTTTTTTTAATATTCAATTCCCAATATGGACACATTTCCATATTTTCCATATGACAACTTATTCTTAATAGAATCTTATCTATTCATAATAATGTCGATATGGTCCATCCAATATGGAAACATTTCCATATTTTCCATATGACCACTTATTCTAAATAGAATCTTTTCTATTCATAATAATGTCGATATGGTCCATTCAATACCATGCTTCCAACTACTCACAAGTAACCAATCCTCGTCGAACTTTGGATTGTCCTTTGATAGTTGTTTAATTATTTTAGTCAAAACCAATTCTAGTCCCTTTTCCTTCTAAATGCGCTTGACATTTGGAAAATTTTAGAATGGTCAAACATTAAAGCATTTGCAATCGATCCTATACCCGAAGCGTGTGGGACACGACGCATAATGTTTTATTTGCTATGTTCTCAAAATTCGAATTGTGAAGAGGAATGCCGTAATCATAATCGAAATTTTAAAAACACACTATGTACCCTTGACTAAATTTATTAACATTTCTCAACCTAATCCTTTAGATTTGAAATGAAGCATAATATTCTCTCCCTTAATTATAGCAAAACAACTTTACAACCCTTACGACTTTGCAAGGTATAACTCTTGTTTTCTATAATTAATATTTCCAACTTGCAATACGTGCCTTAATAATCATACCATCATAACATTTATGCTCCCACTATCATGATGATTATTATAAACATAACACTTATGCTCCCACTAGTTTTGACATGTATTCATAAACATCTTAACTTTCAGAAAAACAATGCTTATTGAATTTCTTAAGTTCATGTTTCTCATACTTAGTGCTTTGAGAATCTTTTACCAAGGCTTCTTGAACTTATACACCTTTGCCTTCGATAGTTCATATGTATGTCTAAACACTTAAGACTAATTGCCAAACCTCACAATTCAAATGATGGAAAGGGATACCGTAACCATAATCGCATTCGAGAATGCAATTTTAAAATCACTATCTTCTTAAAGTCTCTCTTAGTGAAAACATTTCCTTACAATCATTTTCATGAAGGAGGAAATCTTATGACACTTAGATTTAAACGGTGTATGTGTTCCTATCCATGTGAATTTGTTAAAACTAAAGTTTCCGACAAATTCAAACTCATATGGACCGAACTTTCTTAATCTTGATTTCTTGCCTTATGGTAGCACAGCTGCCCACCATGTCTTCCAAGTAGTTAAGCAACTCACCTTTTCCTATCAATGTACCTTTCATTGATTAAGGTGCTTTGCCTTTTATGCGTTCAAAATGAGAACTCATTGAACTCATATGCATAATTAACTCGATTGGATTGGCACAGAAACAAAATAATGTCATCACGATAGGTTGTAAACCTCAACTCGTGTGCTAGTGATGATTGATAAGGTTCATTTGATTTGTTCTTGAAACCTTTCAAGACTATTAAGACTCCCACTGACTCCTTGATATATAAGATTCTCTTGTCAATAACCATTTCTTGACAAACAAATATTCAAGAGTTAGTGTAGCTTTTATCAAAACACTTCATAAATTGGACCTAGTTGGTCTTTGTCTTATCCAAGACATCACAACCTTCCACATTTGATGAATGTTATAAACCTTCTTAATAGTTTTTCACTCAATGTTACAATCTTAACTTTAAGATTTGTTTTGGAACGAAGTATGATTGACTTATTGATTTAACCATTTCTTCAATTCTTGATTCCTCTTCTTAAACATACAATTGTACTAAGATTCACTTAGAGGATCAATTGAGATATGGTTCTTAATCATTAAGACTTATCATAAAGCATAAAAGGTACTCTCCCTTCTTCTTAGAATGGAGAAACTTTTATCTTTCTGCCTACTTGATTCTTCTTATTCGTTTTGCTATTGATTTAAACCTTTTAAATCAATTCCGACTTACGCTTAATCTTATAAGTATAATCATATTTACTATACCTTTAGTAAATCATGACGAATATCTTTGTTACTCTTATGGTGAACTTTGATCAACACGCAACTTTGTGTACTCGATCTCCTTCACTTGACACTTTGTCAATGAATTAGTCTAATTTCCAAATATGAAATTTCTCATTCATCGTGCAACCAAGTTGCATGATTCCAAATTTTTGTCCAATTGAAACTTGGGCGATGAGAAACTCTCCCTATTTGGTAAATTCTCGACTTTTCCATAAACACCATAAATAAGAATCATATCCATTTGTTGTAGAAATATGCAAACACCAATTTTCATAACGATTTCATTGCAAGGAAATAAACAAATAAATAAATAAGTCAAACAAAAATTTATTTTATTTTTAAAAGCAGCGGAAAACATTTGTCCTTACAATGCAAAATCCATTGAAAACTATGTATTTCAAAAGAAAATTTTCTAACAACTCTATCATAACTATCTAAGCTCAAAATCTAATCTTCAAGTCCATGCGATCAAGATCCATTCCTTGTGATTAGATTCATCTTGCTCTTTCACCAGGCTTCCTTTCTTTTCACCGATCCTGTAAAACATTCAAATGCAATCTTATTACATTATGTATTAAGAATTAATGAATAGGAACTTAATGGAGTTAGATAGTCGATTTTACCTGAAGCACAACCATACTCTTTGACTCTCCCATCTTCTGGACTCTTCAGGCTCTTTGAGCAGACTTGTATCCAACGCCCTTTCTTTTGGCAGTAAACGCATGTTGGTTCTCCTAGAACGTCCTCGGAAGCATGGTCGGTTGACTTTTCCAACAAATACGCTCCATTGCTTCGCCAAAGCATTTCTGATTCAGCAGCAATGAGCATGTAAGTTAGGTCAATGAGATTGTCGTCATGATCCATCATATAATACTTTCTTTTGAACTCATTATATGATTTAGGAAGTGACTGCAAAACCCAATTTACAGCCAACTCATCTGGGAATGACATACCCAACATTATCAACCTATCAATGTGTGATTTCATTCCTAGAACGTGGGCACACACAGGTTTACCATCTTCATGTTTCATTTCCAATAGGGCCTTAGTGATATTGAACCTTTCAATTCTTCGATCTTGTGGGTTGGGGAGAACAATAGAAGGAGGAGGAGGAAGTGAAGCATGATTTCTCGTTCCTCGATTGAATCGTGGAATACCATCTTCATGTGGAATGCTTGTTCCACGGGATTTGGGAAGACCATAGTTGTCGAACTTTGACATCTACAAAACGGGAGAAAACAAATTCAAGTTAGTTGATAGATTGAGTCCTTAGTAAATCACCCAAATGAGATACTAAGGCTAGGACCCAACACAATATTCTACAACTCGGGAGAGGGATGCCGTAACCCTAATTGAAGAATATTTGAAGGTAAGTGAATGATGATTCATTAATTTCCACCACGAAAAACGAAAAAGAAATTTAAGTTTTAAATCTATGAAAACTCCTAGATCCTTTGAGATTCATTGAACTTTCAATGGCATGTTTAAATCTCGATATGCCCCTCTTGTTTGTGACTGGGATGCCGAGGATCACAAAGCGGGTGTGAATAACCATGCAAAGTTACATGGTGCCCTCACATGTTACAGTCACCTATTCGATGTGCCGGTAAACCACACACGCTCCACCGAACTATGAAAAACATTGAGTCACCATTTGCTACCTTTGCTTAGAACCATGTAGTGTGCCGGTAAACCACACACGCTCCACTAACGTCTTCGCAAGGGCACAAAGTGTAATTTCATGGAATTGCATCAATTCACTTTTGCCTAAGTAACTAAGATTGGGAATTTTATGAAAACATTTAGTTACTTTTATACTTCATTATACTTATAATGGAAGGTTTCGTCCTATCCTACCCGTTCGGCTAACGACCCTCCACTAGTCAAGAGTGCGGTGGGTAAGAATGGATACCCATTCAATCGCCATTTTATAGGCAATTTCCTTAAACACCCCTTATAGACCAGCTTCGTGAATGAGGCCTACTAACGGTAAGACTGACTTTTACTCATACATATATATATATATATAATGTTAGACTTTTAATGTTATATATAGTATAAGGTGTATTTTATACTTTCAAAATACTAGGTGGTCTAATTTAACAATTATACTTTTAATTCAATTAAATTGTAAACCTAAACTTTTATGGATTTATTAAACCTCTTTTAATTATACACCTTAATTAATTAATAAAACCATAAGGGTGTGATTTGAACTTTTTCAAAACTATACTAGAGTTTTAGAATTTAACATTCCTAATTAAACTTTTAAACAACTTTTAAATTCCAAAACTTGAGGGCAAGTTTTGAAACATTTCAACACATTAGGGTTTAGAATTTAAATATACATCAAAATTAAACCATTTAATCAAAATTTAAATTCCAAAACTTGAGGGCAAGTTTTGAAACCTTTTTCAAAACATTAGGGTTTCAATTATTTAAATTTCAAAACAACAAAACTTTTGAGGTCAAATTTAAACTATAAAACCTAAAGAGGAAAATATGAAACATTTCATAACACAAGGATCAAATAACAAATAATCTAAATTAACAATTAATCACATAATTATCCATATTTGATTTATTTAATGATTTCTTGCAAAACAATTTATCAATTTAGTTAAAATAATTAAACAATTATCACATAAGGAAACAATTATCTTATTAATTGATAAATATCTTCAATTAGATCAAGAATATAGTCAAATATATCATAAAATTGGATTTATATTGATCTAATATGATAAGGTAACAATCCATAAGCAAAAACAACAAGAAATCGCGAAATACCCTCCATCTGACGAGTTGACTCGTCGAGTCAGGCTTGGACTCGTCGAGTCTGCATGGACTCGGCAAGTTCAACTATGGACTCGGCGAGTCTAGCCTCCAGAACATCAAAAATCGAATTTTTTGAGCATGTAATGCATCCATACAATTGAAACCATTTTAGGCTCTGATACCACTGATGGGTTTTGGTCATAAGACGTCCTATGTGCTCATACAAACCCTAATGCTTGGATCTAGGTTTCTCTATTGTACATGCTTTGAATCCAAGACTATAAACCCTAATTCTAGGATATGGAAATCGATATTAACATATAATTAGGTTTATGATATTACCTTGATTGTTATGTAGCAATAACAATCCAAATTCCTCCTTGAATTGACTTTGGAAGGCTTAGAGTCATAAGTGTCACTCCTCTAATGGCTTACAAACACCAAGAGCAAATGGAGAAGGTATAAAGAGAGAGGAGAGGTATAAGAATTCGTCTCTAGGATCTCTTGGGAAGGCATGGACGAATTCATGAGCCTTGGGGGTCTTTATATAGGTGTAGAGATTAGGGTTTTAGTCCTTATCCTTATCTAGTTGCTTGCCCACCAATTAACCATAAGATAAGCCTTGAAAACCCTTATCCTAGTCGAATTCTAAGGCCTTATCACCTAAAATTCGTCCAACCTATTAATAAGATAATCCTTACCTTATTTTGTAACTATCACATAATTACAATTCAACCCCTCTAGTTTAATTAATTACACTTGATCACAAAATTATTTCTTAATTAATTATTGACCAATATTAATTAAACAAATATGATTTCTCCTTTAATATATTATTCTTATAACATATTAATAAATCATAATAACCTCTCTCTCTATTTATTTCTCCAATCAAGTTGCTTTGGTGAAGGCAACCTAAAAGGACCATGCACCATCGGGTCAAGTACATACCAAAATAGTTATGGACTTAGACACTAATTCAACATAATGATCATAAACAAAAGGGTCATTTTGAACCTCAAGTCAGGAAAAACTCTCATTCTAAATTCTCTTTTTCTAATTCTTCTCATTTTAAACCCTCTTCTAAACCCAATTCAGTCTCCACACAAAATTCAAGATCATTAACGAACTTGAACGGAAAAACGAAGATTTCCTCGGTCAAGGAGAACCGAAAGCAGTCTAGTGCTCAAACACCAGAATCTGAATCCAAAACACCTGTAGGTAATTCTAACAAAATCAAAGTGTTTACTATTAAAAGAAAAGATGAAACAACCTTAGTTAAACGCACATATCTTGTTGATGTTTCTCTTACTATTCCTGTTCCTGTGAAAGGCTCACGTGAACCCAAGAAGCTTTGGGTTCCTAAATCTGCTTAATTTTTGCAGGTTATCAGTGACGAGCAGTTCGACGAAGAATGGTACATTGACAGTGGCTGCTCACGTCACATGACAGGAAGGAAGGAAGAGCTAAGGGAGTTTCGATCTCTTCAAGATGGTGGCAATGTCAAGTTCGGTAACAACTCCTATGGAACGATAAAGGGTTATGGGATGATAACCAATGGAGACTTCACAATAAGAAAGGTGGCGTACGTAGAAGGGTTGCAGCACAATCTCATTAGTGTATCTCAACTGGTTGGAGGTACCGATCTCAAAGTTTCATTTGACGATGAAGGTTCAGAGATTATAGAGAAGAAATCCAACAAGGTCATTCTCAAATCAGATCGAAAAGGCGAAATGTTTCCTCTGAATCTCAAACCAATCAAAGGAAATCCAGCCATATGTCTTTTGTCCAAAGCTCATTCTGACGAAAGCTGGTTGTGGCACCGAAGGCTCTCACATCTCAACTTCAAAGACATCAACAAGCTTGTCACTGGAGGTCATGTTCGGGGTCTTCCACTGCTCAAGTTTGATCGAGAACACTTGTGCGCCGCATGCGAAATGGGGAAACAAAGTCGTCAAAGTCACCCATCAATTATAAACACAAAAGTTGTTGAACCACTTGAGTTGCTTCACGTCGACTTGTGTGGTCCATCATCAATCGAGAGCATTGGCGGTAGCAAGTTCATTCTTGTTGTTGTTGATGACTTCTCACGTTTTACATGGGTATTCTTTCTGAAGCACAAATCTGATGCCACTCCTAAGTTAAATATGTTTATCAAAAAGGTTGAAGTGCAACTGAGAAAAGTCGTTCGAAACATTAGGAGCGACAATGGACTGGAATTCAAGAACAAAGAATTCGAAGACTTTTTGGTAGAAAAAGGAACCACTCATAACTTCTCAGCCCCTTACGCGCCTCAACAGAATGGTATTGTCGAAAGGCGAAACCGATCCTTGTGTGAGGCGGCCCGAACTATGCTAAGTTTTGCTTCTCTTCCCTTATATTTCTGGGATGATGCTATTGCTGCAGCTTTTTTTACGCAAAACAGGTCTTATCTCAACAAGCGTTTCTCTCTCACTCCTTATGAGATCATCAATAACAGAAAGCCGAACGTAAAATTCTTCCATGTGTTCGGTTCACGATGCTTCATCTTCAACTCCAAAGAACATCGTAACAAGTTTGATGTTAAAGCTGACAAAGGAATTTTTCTGGGATATTCTCTTACTTCAAAAGCATACCGGGTTTTAAATAAGCGTTCTAGAAAGATTGAAGAAACATATTATGTGACTTTCGATGACAGCTACATCAAGAAGCTAAAAACTACTGAAGAAGCTATTGGAGAGATTTTTTCTCAAACAGGTCAAGTCACAGCGACGATTGCTAATCTATTTGATCAGTTCGTTGACCTGTTCGATGAACCTGAGAAAGCCATTCTATCAGAAGCCAAGGCGGCAGACAACAAAATCGATCATCTGAAGCAGATTATCAAAGATGCAGCCAAACAAATGGGAGAAGGAGAACAAGTTCAAAACGAACCTCCTCAGCACGACACTTCAGTTGAGGGGGAGAATCTATTTTCTTCAAATCAACCGAACTCACACTTTCAGGGGGAGAATTCTAGTCATGTAGCGCCCGAAAGCCCAGCTACACCCAAAAGTCCTGTAGCACCCGAAAGTCCAGCTACACCCGAAAGTCCGGTAGCACCCGAAAGTCCGGCTACACCTGAGAGTTCTGTTGCACCCGAAGGTCCGAAACAACCTGATAATCCAAATGATTCGTCATCTGTCGAGAGGGAGAATTCCACTTTGCTTTATGATGGTGATATTCAATCTGAGTTGGAAGAAGAGGTAAATGCTGAATTGGATCCCACTTATGATCCAAATTATCCTCCTCTCATCAAATGGACCAGAGATCACCCTGTGTCTCAAATTGTGGGTGATGTATCTGAAAAGGTCCTGACTCGATCCCAAGTGAAGGCAAAGCAAACCTCCCTATTTTCCAAAGTAGAGTTCTGCATGTATAATTCCTTTGTATCCAAAATTGATCCGAAGACCGTCAATACTGCTCTTGATCATTCTGATTGGGTTCAGGCTATGCAAGATGAACTCAATGAATTTGAAAGAAATAAGTTATGGCGTCTCATTCCAACACCAAAAGATGCCTCAGTCGTTGGTCTCAAATGGGTATTTAGAAACAAAATGGACCAGGAGGGTAATGTGATTTGAAATAAAGCTCGTCTCGTGGTGAAAGGATACTACCAGGAAGAAGGAATTGATTACGAAGAAACTTTTGCTCCGGTAGCAAGGCTGGAATCTGTTCGAATATTTCTTGCCTACGTTGCACACAAGAACTTCAAGGTCTATCAAATGGATGTGAAATGCGCCTTTCTGAATGGAGAACTTGAAGAAATGGTTTACGTGGAGCAACCTCCAGGTTTTGTGAATGAAAAGCATCCAAATCACTGTTACATTCTAGACAAGGCAGTTTATGGTCTGAAACAAGCGCCTAGGGCATGGTATGAAACGCTAACTAAGTTCCTAAAGATGTCTAAATTCAAACAAGGTTCTGTTGACCCAACCTTCTTTCGAAAGAAGGAAGGTAACCACCTTATGATAGTTCAAATCTATGTCGATGATATCATCTTTGGCTCAACGAATCCTAGCTTAACAACTGAATTCAGAAAGCTGATGGAGACTAAATTTGAAATGAGCTCAATGGGTCCGATTAACTTTTTCCTTGGTTTAAACATTAGACAGGGACCCGAAGGAATCTTTATCAACCAGGAAGCATACACCAAGACTCTTCTTGCTAAATTTGGCATGATGGGAGATTCAAAGGTCAAAGTTCCAATGGCATTCGACACCAAACTCACACCATCCTTGGAAAAACCGGCAGTCGATATTACGCTATATCGCCAAATGATTGGTTCCCTGTTGTACCTCACAGCTAGCAGGCCCGATATAATGTTTTCTGTGTGTTATTGTGCTAGGTTTCAGGCGAATCCTCATGAACCACACATGCTAGCAGTGAAAAACATACTCCGATATCTGAAGCGAACCACCTCTCTCGGTCTCTGGTATCCCTCAAACTCAGGGTTCTTTGTTCAAGCCTACTTAGATGCAGACCTTGGAGGATGTGGTTTAGACAGGAAAAGCACTACAGGAGGATGTCAATTCCTCGATGGAAAGTTGGTGAGCTGGCAATCTAGGAAACAAACATGTGTTTCACTGTCTACAGCCGAAGGATGTGGTTTAGGACAGGAAAAGCACTACAGGAGGTTACACAATTTCTGCTACTTAAATTCTCTCCACACCTACTTGTTCAACAGACCACATTGGTCTCACAAGTACTTCAGTCGATTTCTGTCTTATGTCAAGATCAGGAATTCTGTACTGAAGCGAAAGCCACCCAAATTAGCCTAATTAAAAGATGCCTTTCAACACTTCTCAATAAGTGTCTGATCGTAATTCAATGGGAAACCAAACAAACACTTTAAGGTCTCTCTTGACTTTGAAGGAAGAGATTCGTGCCCGGGATCCATTGTTTCGTGTCTTTGCTGACATCACACTTTCCCACATATGTGTTGCTTTATTTCTTTTTCTTTTACACACTATGCACGGAAATCTTTTTGATTTTCCATAATTCTGGTTTCATTACTTACAAGCAACTTTTTGCTATGGAATTTGAGGTTATACAAGAGATGTGGATCACAGTGTTACACGTGGTTATTTTGCTTTATGATGACACATCACTCTAAAGGGATAAGCTGTTGACTCGGCCGAAAGTCCAATCGGTTTGAATTTCAAACGGCGCTTGATGGGAAAGCGTGTGGAGTGGAACCGTTCTTGACATTTCAAACGGCGCCTGATGGGAACGCGTGTGAAACGGGACAGTTTTTTTTCTCCTACGTAATAATTGGGGATCTCAACTGTCACGCGTCAATCACCTAAGGAAACTCTTCGTATTTCCCTTGAAGATTTGGGAATAGATTTTTCTCTCTCTTCTCACTACGGTATAAAAGGTAATTTCTTCCATAATTTACCTCTTTACTGCACCAAATCCTTAGAGAGCAAAAAGTGCTTTGTTTTCTCTACTGTTCATCATCTCTCCCAAATCCTTCTCTTCAATGGCAGACTCTTCCTCAGTTCATGCTACTTCTCACATTCTGCCAATCCGTCCTCAACAAAGCTTGATTATCGACCTCACTCCTCAAGTTTACGATGCATTCATGTTTCCAATCATGGAATGTCTCAAGTATTCGCCACTGGTTCCTGCTCTCACCAAGGTCGAAACAGTTCCAATGGAGTGTCTTTCGCAAATATTCTCCACAGCCCACTATGACAAGTCTGTCGATCGAATCTTCTTCGACATTCTTGATCACAAGGCCTCCATCTCCAAGCAGCGATTCTGTTCGCTTTTAGGGTTTGCACCTGACGAATCTAGGGTTAATCCTGAATCCATCCCGGTGGGGCAGTTGTTTTCCATGTTTTATAACATGGGATACACTGAAATTCTGACGACAGTGACCAAATTCAAGAAATCTTGCCTACCTCCTCAGTGGAACAACTTCTTCACTGTCTTGTTCAAGGGGCTATCACCTCCCACTTCTACAGCAACTAAAACAACCGAACCTCCTCAAGCAGGTCAAGCCTCAGGTTCGGGTGTCAAAGACAAAGGAAAGAAAATTGATGAAGACAGTGATGACGATGATAAAGAGACGATTGCAGATCTCTTAAAGAAACAGGGTCGTGATAAAGATGCAGACATGAGCGCTCGTGTTGCCAGAGAGGCTGAGGCGAACGATAGGAAAATGAAGGAGGCTCATGACCTTCTTGAGAGTAGGAAAACCCTTTTTCCTCCGTGGACTCTTGAGAAGCTTTTGAAAGAGGCAATTGAAACTCCCAACATTCCGTGGCTCGAACCAGTGATTTCATTGGATCGTATCAACTCTGTCGATTCACAGTTCGACATGCCACTGACCCGAAAATCCTTTATATTCCACGCCTTTGATAACGTTGCTGATGTTCCTCATCCTCATCCAAAGGTTGATAGGGAACTCGTCGAATTCTATCTGAAGTCCGCTCAACCATAGTATCAAACTTGGAGCGCTCAGAAGATCGTCAACGTTCGGGTCCTCAAGCCGTTTCGTGAGGGGAACTTCACGAACGTTCGGTTCAAAGTGCTGAGAGGTTCTGCTAAAACCGAACATGCCATATCGCTTGCTGATCTTCCCAACCTGAATCCACATGATTGGATTATTTTGCACAACATCCTCCTCACCAATGAAGCTGAGTATGGTCCGATTATCGATCACTTCAAGAGGATGCTTGTATGCTACATTATGGAAGTTGCCAAGATGGATCAGGAGATTGCTAGCATCTTCAAGAAAAAGCCCACTATTTCTCCGGTCGGCTCTGCTAGTGATTTCAACATGATGCAAATGGGAAGGATCGACCTGAAACGGAATTCTGTCATGTTTACAAGGAACGAAGGCCAAAAATGCCTGTTCGCCTTGGCTGACAAACACCTTTACACCACTGCATGCTTGGAACATGTTCTAAGTATCATTCATCGATGCAAGCACAATTCAGCAGACGATAAGAAGTACTTCGATGACATGATCCAGTGATACATTCGCTTCAGACAGACAATCCTTGCTATCATCCCACATCTGTTTGAAACCACTAAGAAAGTTCCTACAGCTGGACCAAGCAAGAAGAAGTGATAGTCTCGCTCCAATTGACGCAAAGGGGGAGATTGTTAGGTCCAGAAGGTGTTGCGTCTTGGGCTCGATATTTAGTCCATTTAGTCTCTGGTATGGGCCTGTCCATCCGTGAGTTATTTTATAGGGTTTTGTATTTATAGGTGCTTGTATGCATCCTAGAACGTAAGATTTTGGAAGTAATTATGTCAAGTATTTTGATCTTTATCTTTTGTAAGCCTAATATCCTCTACAACGGAAGTTCTTTATCGAGCTCTGCTGAGGATTGAATCAATCTAGTCATTCGACATATTCAGATTTACTCTTGTGTTTTATATTGCTGTTATCGCTTTTGTGGTTTACCTGTTATAAGATCTAAACGATCAAAGAGTTTCTTAAACTCATCAGAATCATTTTTTTATATTATTGATATCTATATAAAGTTAGGAGGGAGGTATATAGGCTAGATTCATCTTCTAATATATGTGGACTATCATTCTATCAACTAATTGAACTGAAGGAACAAATAGTGTTAGTTTTAATGCTTGAAACTCAAAGAACTAATAGGTTTCAGTAGTGTTGGTTACACTATGGGTTGATATCTTGATGATGAGGTGGTTTTAAGATGATCTTCCTGAAAATTTTCAAAGGTCTGTGTAATCGATAATCATAAACTCAATTGTAATTCTTTTTAATGTTCTTATAATTTGGTATGCATGAATAAATTAATGTGAATAACATGATTTATGGCTAATTGTTGTACAATAGAAAAAAATTGTAATTCTTTTTAAATTATTGTATAACTTAGTGTATAAATGAAGTTATGTCTTTCTAATTCTTGTTAAATGTATTGTGTAATTTTAGTGACAGTCAAGATCAACAACCCGCACAATCAAACATAACGGCTTATGTAGTTTGGTGTCATTTTAAAAAGAAAAAGATTGATGGATTTGATAACGTCATATGCAACTATTGTGGTAAAAAATTAAGTGGAAAAAGCAAGAATGGAACAAGACATTTGCATGTTCATTATAAGATTTGTGGATTAAAGTACTCTAGATTTTGATATGTATGAGTTAAATTTATAATTGTAGTTTTACTTTTAAATCCCCTGTAAAATTCATAAGTAGAAGCATGAATATTTTAACATTTTTTTTCTATTATTGTTGCCATGTGTTTTTTTTTTTTTTTTTTTTTTTTACATTTACAAAAACAATAAAATTTATTAACTGCACGGGTATCCATAGGGTTCCCCGTATCCGACGGGGAATTTTTTGTCCTAACCCGTCGGGGATTTGGCGGGTCGGGGGCGGGGATGGGTATGGAGATTGGAGGTCGGGCACAGGGACGGTGATTATAGTCCGCCCCCGTTTGCATCCCTAGGCTGCAGACCACTCATAGTCGACAGAAGAGTTACGCCAACAAACGCCGATCTGAGTTAGAGTTTCAAGTGGGTGATATGGTACTCATGAAGGTCTCACCCTGGAAGGGTGTGATCCGCTTCAGGAAGAGGGGGAAATTGGGTCCCCGTTACATTGGGCCGTTCAGGATCATTGCCAGGGTTGGCAAGGTGGCATACATGCTAGAGCTATCGGAGGAGCTTAGTCGGATCCACAACACTTTCCATGTTTCGCAGTTGCGAAAGTGCATTATGGATCAGGAGGCAGTGGTGTCGTTGGATGATATTCAGGTCGATGAGTTCCTAAATTACATAGAGAGACCTGTGGCCATACTGGAGAGGAAAATGAATGTTCTACGGAACAAGGAGATACCTTTGGTGAAGGTACAGTGGGAGCATCCGAGGGGGTCCGAGTGGACGTGGGAGCTAGAGGCAAAGATGCGGGAGCACTATCCAGAGCTGTTCGCCGTGGCAGACTTCGAGGACAAAGTCTAGCTCAAGTGGGGGAGAATTGTAACGCCCCGATTCTCATGTCTTGATTTTATGTAAGTATTTTCTTGAATTCAAGGTCTACTCGACGAGTTGGTTACCCTAATCGTCGATTAACAACGATTTGGTCCACGAGTTTTAGTGACCTACTCGCCGAGTCCAAGAAGGGACTCGACGAGTAGGAGCTGGCAGATGAAACCCTAAATTCCGGGGTATTGCACCCTATTTAAAGGATCATTGGCCTCCCCAGCCTCCCCTTTACAGCTCCTTGGCACCCTTAAACCCTAAATCATGTGTGTGTGTTTCTTTAGTGTGTTAAAGCTTAGAAGAGGGATATTGGTGAAGAAACACTTGGGGAAACAAGTAAATTGAAGCAAGGAACTCGTGAGAAGCAAAGATCTACTTCAGTTGACACGCTCTTGAAGGTATTATGCTATTACCTTGGCTCATTGTGTAACACCGTAAATTTTCAAACAAATTTTTCATTTTTAATTTCATAAAACACATGGCATTTTAAATAAACACCATTTAATAGTCAACAAAGTTTCCAAAACATTATCAAAATCCAGGATCCCCATTCGTGACTCTTTTCTCTGGTGTGTACAATCGAGCCGCTGCCTTCCCGCGATCCTGATAAGAACCTGAAACATATAACACATAACACGGTAAGCACGAAGCTTAGTGAGTTCCCCAAAATACCGCATACAACACATACGCCACTCGAGGCTACAGTATGACCCTCCGGTCGATGTGTCTCAGCGGGACCCTCCAATCCCATAGCTCGTTGGACCCTCTGGTCCGGTCATAGCTCGTTGGACCCTCAGGTCTGGTCATAGTTCGTTGGGCCCTTCGGCCCGGTCTGTATCGTTGGACCCTCCGGTCCGGTCTGTACAATCATATAGCATACATATAGCACATGGCACAAATCTCATACATAACACATAAGACCCTCTGGTCAGCACATAAATACTACTCTAGGTAACGTATAATGAGAAGACTCACCTCGAATGATGAACGGCTCCTATAAATGTCGCCGTTGCGCACCAGCCTCTACCTTTGAGCCATATCTACAATGATCTCAAATTAGGATCTAAGTCCCAACCCTCATTCTCTAGGTCTAAAGGTAGTCCACTAACTAGTCCATAAATAACCCCAAAACCCATTGGGCCCACCAAGGCCCAATAATAAATACACATATACATATTCCTCTGGTCCAAATCTCTAGCACAACAAGCCCAAAATCCAGGCCCAATATAAGACTTAGCCCAAAAAGTCCACAGTGGGGTTACGCGGGGCATACCTCCCTTGGTACGCTCAGCGTACTCCATCGTACACGAATCCTGATCAGGGACACCAACCTAGTACGCGGGGCGTACTAGATTTACGCTCAACGTACGCCCAGATTTACCTTTTCAACTCTTTTGGTCTTAATCAGTTAAGAGCATAAATATACTCTTAGATCTGGATTCCATAAAGGCTCACACTCAATAAAGCTCGTGACTTTAAGCCTTTGCATGGATGATCAAGTCCCAAACACAAAAACTCTCACTCTTTACTACCCAAAATTCTCATATCTCATGCATGGATTGATTCCAACATCCAAGGACCCATTTTTATGAATCCTTTCCACTAGAAACACTTAAAGGGACATATATTAGGCTATGGAGCTTAACAACTCATAAAGCTTCAATCTTTGGGGCCAAAAACCCCAAAAATGGACCCAAAACAAAACTAGTACAACAATAAGCAAGTTTCAAACTTGATACCTCTGGAAGATGCACCAACAAGAGTAGATCATAGATCCAAAAGCAAGATGCTCAAGCTATTCTATTTCAAAGCTCCTTCTTCTTCAAAGGCCAAACATAATAAGTCATCACCCCACTAGATCCATATGAGAAAACCACCAAGATTCAAACTTTATGCTTTCTGGAGCTAGATCAACATGATTAGGGCTTAGACCCACAAGCTCCAAGCCAAGCAATGCTTCCTCAAGAAACTCCTTCTTCCACAATATGCAACAAAAACTCACTAAATCACCAAAATGCTCAAGAATCACTCAAATGGAGGCTTAGGTTCGATTTCTAGGGTTTAGAGGGATGGAGGCTGAAGGTATTAAGGTTAGGTTATGAGATAAGGACCTTAAATAGGGTCCAAGACCCTAAAATAGCATTCAGGTCTGTTTAGCGTACGCCCAACGTTCATATGGTACGCCCAGCGTACTCTAAAGAATATTCGCGACCCTCCCTGGTTAGTACGCTCAACGTACTCCAAATTACGCCCAACGTACTCTAAATTACACCCAGCGTACTCGGCTAAACCACAAAACTTCTGAAGGCCATAACTTCTTCGTTATAAGTCCGTTTCCGACGATCCTTATATCCACGGAAAGCTAACGAGAAGCCCTACACTTCTATTAACTTTGTTCCTCATGAGTCCCACTCGAAATCAAATCCAAAATTCATGAAAATCTCAAACCAGTGCCTTAACAATACATTTGGGCTTTAAAGCACAAACCAAACTCTTTTATCACACAACCTACCTCACCTACATCCCAAAAGGGCATAATCTTTCTATTTCAATGCCTCAAAACCTTCTCATACTCGGATTAAGGCCCACGGGCCTTAAATCACAAAATAATCCAGAACAGGGTGTTACACATTGCATTTTAAATATCTTTTGGGTGGGTTTTAGGAAAGGTTTCTTATGTTTGAGCGAAGATCTGAAGTTGCAACTTCAGATCTAGACTCCCTTTGGACTCTAGATCCATAAAGCTATCAGCTTTGGCAAGTATGAGCCTTCCCTCAAGTGTGAGACTTCTTTACAAGCTTGGTTTTGTCATTTTTAGACTATAGAGCTTTGCATGCACGTAAAGTTTTCAACTTTACGTGATAAAAATGCCCTGGGAAGCTGTATCTATATTTTGAAGCCTTAGCAAGGCTTAAAAGGCCTCTGTATGGATGAAGGATTGTAGGGACTCGGCGAGTCGCATAGTCCACTTGGCGAGTCCAATGAAGATTGTTGTGGGCTCGGCGAGTCAGATGAGTGACTCGACGATTCGTCTAGGGTTTTCCCAACCTTTGGACACGTATGAACGCGACGAGTTGTAAGTGGAAAACTATACGAATTGGTCGAGGAGTTTACGGCCACTGACACTAGAAACTCGGCGAGTCACTCAAGTGACTCGGTGAATTGGCGAGTTATGCCAAGAACTCGACGAGTAGCTGAGGGTACTCGACGAGTTGAGGTCAACATGGACTGTTGGCATTGATAGTTGACTTTGAATATTGGACTTTTGGGGTATTCTGGGGAATTCATGAGCATGGGGGACATTTAGTCAAGAAGGTCATGATGGGTATTAACTTAGCATTTATTGTGTGGTAGTGTGGGAGTTCTGTTGAGAAAACAGTCCGAGATTTGTAGTACTTTAGCACTAGTTGCGAGGTGAGTTATCTCACTATACTAAGGGGTCTAAGGCACCAAGGCTGACCCATCAGATATGTTATCCTAGCAGTGGTATCTGTTGGAATAGTGTCTAAGGCTACAACTATATTAGGCAAGTATTTGACCCGGTTGAGCATGGTCCTTTTGGGTTGCCTTCACCATAGCAACTTGACAGGATGATTTATAATGAGAGAAGGAATATTATTAATATATTATAAGAATAATATAAGGAATAATAATATTATTATTTGATTAATATAAGTCGTAAATTAATTAGGAATTAATTTGGTGACTTAAAGAGATTAATTAAATAAAGGGGTATAAACTGTCAATTGTTTGATAGTTGCACTTTGGGCTATATATCCTTTATGGATAAGGGGTGGACGATTTCTAGGGCTAAGGATAGCCATAAAATCGTCCAAGGCTTATCATGGAAAGGATTTGGATTGCTTAGGGCTTAAGTTATCCAACTAGGGTTTAAGGGTGAAACCCTAGGAGCCTTACAAGTATAAATATGCCCCAAGGGCTAAGGGATTTCGGCACTTGTGCTTAGAGAAGAAACCCTGGCCGAATTTCTCTTCCCTCCTCTCTCTCAAATCATCCTCCTTGCTAGTTGGTGTTTGTAAGCCATTAGAGGAGTGACAATTGTGTCTAAAGCCTCAAGGACAGCAAGATCAAGCAAGTGATTCAAGGTAAACTTCTAAGCTCTGATTTCATATTATTGTTATTGTATGTTAGCCATTAGAAGTCTTGGATTCAACGTATGTTCAATTAGAGAAACCTAGATCCAAGCATTAGGGTTGCATGTGCACATAGGAATGTTCATATGGCCAAAACCCATCAGTGGTATCAGAGCCTAGATTGGTTTCTATTGAATTCATACTTTGATTGCTTGTTTGTTGCTGAAAAAAAATGTTTTTTTTTGTCCTCTGGCTGATGAACTCGGCGAGTCCCATGGTGGTACTCGGCGAGTAGGCTCAACTCGGCGAGTCCATCTGGGTACTCGGCGAGTTTGAGCGTAAGAAAAAGGAAACTTCGGGATTTCTTGCTGTTTATCTTTGAGATACTTGCCTTAATCATATTAGATCAATATAAATCCGATTTTATGATATATATGAGTATATTCTTGACCTAATTGAAGATATTTATCAATTAATAAAATATTTGTTTCCTTATGTGATAATTAATTAATTATTTTATCAAATTGGTAAATTGTTTTGCAAGAAATCATTAAATAAATCAAATATGGATAATTATGGAATTAATTGTTAATTAAGATTATTTGTTATTTGATCCTCCATGTTTTTAAAATTTTAAAACTTGCCCTCAAGTTTTGAAATTTATTATTTGTGATTAAAAGTTTAATTTAGACAATTTAAATTTCAAACCCTAGAATTTTACAAGTTTAAAATCCAACCCTATACTAATATAATATTACAAGATTAATATATATATATATATATATATATATATATATATATATATATATATATATATATGTATAATTAAAATGCTAGTCTTACCGTTAGTAGGCCTCATTCACGAAGTCGGTCTATAAGATGGGTATAAGGTTGCTGCCTATAAAATAGCGCTTAATGGGTGTACACTCACACCCACCGCTTGCTTGATCGGTGGAGGGTCGTTAGCCGAACGGGTAGGATAGGGCAACCTCATCTCTTCATTAAAAGTATAATATAAAATACAAAGTAACTACATGTTTTTCAAAATTTTCCAATCTTAGTTACTTTAGGAAAAGTGAATTGATGCAATCCCATGAAATTACACTTTGCACCCTTGCTAAGAAGTTAGTGGAGCGTGTGTGGTTTACCGGCACACTAATTGGTTCTAAGCAAAGGTGGCAAAGGGTGATTCATTTTTTATCATAGTTCGATGGAGCGTGTGTGGTTTACCGGCACATCGAATAGGTGATCGTTACAATGAAGGCACTATGTAAATTTGCATGGTAATTCACACCCACTTTGTGATCCTCGGTATCCCAGTCACAAACGAGAGGGGCATATCGAGATTTAAACATGCCATTGAATAGTTTTCAATGTATCTCATCCAAACCTAGGAATTCTCAATACATTTAGAACTTAAAGTTTTGTGGTGGAGAATTAGTGAATCATCATTGACTCACCTTCAAGTTGTTTGCATGTTAGATTACGACATCCCTTTTCTAATATGTAAATACTGTTGTTGGATCCTAGCCCTAATTTTTCTTATTGGGTGATAATTAGGGATTCATATTCTAATATATCTTTGTCCTTTCTATTTGTAGATGTCGAACGCAAACAACGCTGCTGCTAGTTCATTCAAATTGATGAGCCTTTGTCAAAAGGTCACTTTCGATGGGACGAACTTTAGCGAATGGATAAGATACATTCGCACAATTGCTCGCTATGAGGACAAGGAGTATGTCCTAGATGAGAAGCTCGAGAAAATCAACCCAGAAATCGCTACTTCGACTAAAATGACCGCTTTTGAAACTCACGAGCGTGATGCAACGAAGGTACATTGCATCATGATAGCCACCATGAATGCCAAATTCAAAAAGTCCTATGAGGACATGTATCCGTATGAAATGCACCAAGACTTGTTGGAGAGATACCACCAGAACGCGAGGCAAGAGCGTTACGAGATTTTCACTAACATGATTTCCGGTAAAATGGGTCATGGAGAATCTCTTACCGTGCACCTGCAAAAGATGCAAAGGTATGTCGATCGTCTTCGCAAGTTGAATGTTGACATTGGGGAAGACTTGGCGATCGACATGGTGCTTCACTCTTTGCCTCCGTGTTACAATCAATTTAGGATGACCTACCACATGAACAAGGAAGAGGTCACCCTAAGCAAGCTACAAGGTCTCCTTAGGGTTGCTGAAAGCAACCTAAAGGACAAGTCTGTTGCACCCACTCCCAATCCATCCGCTGCTCCTGTTTTGGCCATTGGGCAAGGAAGAGGCAAGAAGAGGAAGGCTCCGTCTAAGAGCCGCCGCAAGGGAAAGTCCCGAGATGGTTCCTCTTCTAGTGGGACCAAAGTTGATCCTGCTAAACCCTATCCTAACCCTAAGGAGGCAGAGTGCCATTATTGCCATAAAATAGGGCATTGGAAGAGAAGCTGCCCAGACTACCTGCAAGCCATAAGGGAAGGAAAGATCAAGCCATCTTTCGTAGGTATT
Source organism: Lactuca serriola (assembly GCF_051521515.1). NCBI lineage: Eukaryota > Viridiplantae > Streptophyta > Magnoliopsida > Asterales > Asteraceae > Lactuca > Lactuca serriola. The sequence continues at coordinate 73,884,336 of NC_136410.1, read as the reverse complement.
TATACAATTAAATCTAATGATTCATCTCATGCTAATTCTTGGGTCCTTGATACCGGTTGTAGTTACCATATTTGTTCCGATTTGCAGGGACTCAGAAGAAATAGGGATGTGGAGCATGGAAGAATAAATCTAATCATGGGGAACAGAAGATCGTCGCCTGTGACCAAGATTCGAGTGTATTCTTTAGTGCTTAGGAATGGTTTATCTTTAGATTTGAACAATTGTTGCTATTCACCAGAAATGGCTAGAAACATCATTTCATTTCATGGTTTGTTTAGACAAGGTTTTAGATTTTCTTTTAATAATGAGAATGGTTCTATTCTTGCTTATCTAAATGGTGTCTTATATTTTGAAGTTATACCATGTAATGGAATTTATGAAACTATTATGATTGTAGATAACTTAGGAAATGATGTTTTATGCATGGATTCTTCCAATGGTGTGGATAGAGCATCCTTGTGGCATTGTCGTCTTGGACATGTCAACAAGAAGCGCATAGCCCAACTCCAAAAAGATGGAGTGTTGGAGTCATTCGACCTTAGGGAAGATGACACGTGCGAGTCTTGTTTACTTGGAAAGATGACTAAGTCACCCTTCACAAGTACATGTGAAAGGGGTGAGGGTCTGTTGGACCTAATACATACTGATGTATGTGGACCGTTTAGATCAACCACGAAGGATGGAAATCGCTTCTATGTGACTTTTACCGATGACTATAGTAGATATGGGTATATTTACTTAATCAAGCAAAAGTTGGAAACTTTTGAAAAGTTCAAAGAGTTTAAAAATGAAGTGGAGAATCAATTGGGCAGGAAAATCAAGATGCTTCGATCCGATCGAGGAGGAGAGTACCTAAGTCTTGAATTCCACGATTATCTCAAGGAGTGTGGAATAGTTTCACAATTGACGCCACCTAGGACACCGCTGTTGAATGGTGTGGCAGAAAGGCGTAATCGAACCTTGTTAGACATGGTTCGCTCTATGATGAGTCGTGCTTCACTCCCTATCTCTTCTTGGGGGTATGCCTTAGAGACTGCCGCCCATATCCTGAACCGATTCCCTACTAAGAAGGTTGCCAAAACACCTCACGAGATGTGGACAGGGAAAGCTCCCTCGTTGGCACATATCAAGGTTTGGGGTTGCGAGGCTTTCGTAAGATGATATACTCACAACAAGCTCGAACCTCGTAGTGAGCAATGTATTTTCATCGGCCACCCGTAGAAATCCTTTGGATATCTCTTCTATAGACCGAAGGACAATGTTGTCTTTGTTGCGAGGAGAGGAGTTTTCCGAGAGCGAGAACTCATAAGCCAAGGAGACAGTGGGAGGCAAATCGAGCTTGAAGAGATTCAATAATCGATAGATGAAGGAACCTCTACCGCTAGCACTCAACCCGAGGAGGAAACTCCGGTTGAACCGATTGACGAGTCCTTACCTTTTAGACGTTCCGAAAGAGTTAGAGTTCAACCCCAGTTGTATGGTTTTCATATTACTACCGAAGGGGATACATATATTAGTCATGGTAAACTAATAAATATAGATGAACCTAATAGCTATAAGGAAGCTATGGCAGGCCCGAAGTCTGCAAAATGGAAAGAGGCAATGGACAGCGAGATCCAGTCCATGTATGACAACCAAGTTTGGAATTTGGTTGATAATGTGCCCGGACGTAAGACCGTTGGGTGCAAATGGATCTTCAAGAAGAAGACCGATGTGGATGGAAACGTACACACATATAAGGCGCGATTGGTTGCGAAGGGCTTTACTCAAACTCCCGGAGTTGACTATGATGAGACCTTCTCACCAGTTGCGAAGATAAAATCTATTATAGTGATGCTAGCAATTGCCGCATTTCATGATTATGAGATTTGGAAAATGGATGTCAAGACCGCTTTCCTTAATGGGAAGTTGGCTGAGGATGTTTACATGGCTCAGCCAGAGGGTTTTGTTGATCCGAAGCATCCAAATAGAGTGTGTAAGCTTGAGAATTCCATTTATGGACTTAAGCAAGCATCTCGTAGATGGAATCTTTGCTTCGATGAGAAAGTCAAAGAGTTTGGATTTGTACGAAGCGAAGATGAATCATGTGTATATGTCAAAGCCAGTGGGAGTATAGTAAGCTTCCTCATTGTGTATGTCGACGACATACTACTCATAGGAAACGACGTCCCGACTCCGCAGGAGGTTAAGTCCTGGCTCAGGAAGTGCTTCGCTATGAAGGACCTCGGAGAGGCTTCCTTTATTTTGGGAATAAGGATAGTGAGAGAAAGAAGTAAGAGACTAATAGGACTTAGTCAGAACACTTACTTAGATAAGGTACTAAAACGTTTTAGTATGGAAAACTCGAAGAAGGGAGAATTACCGATACAAAGTAATGCCAAGTTGAGTAAGACTCAAAGTCCGAGTACCGAAGCTGAAATAGCAGAAATGAGCCGAGTACCATACGCTTCCGCAGTTGGCTCAATCATGTATGCTATGACTTGTACTCGCCTTGATGTAGCCTTTGCTTTGAGCATGGTTAGCAGATATCAAGGGAACCCTGGCAGAGCCCATTGGATTGCGGTGAAGAATATCCTTAAGTACCTTTGGAGGACGAAGGAATGGTTCTTAGTCTTCGGAGGGAGTGATGACTTGAAGGTGCAAGGGTATAGTGACGCGAGCTTTCAGACCGACAGGGACAACTCCCGTTCGCAGTCGGGCTGGGTCTTTACCCTGAATGGAGGAGCAGTAACTTGGAAAAGTTCCAAACAGGAAACCGTAGCTGATTCAATGTGCGAATCAGAGTACATTGCAGCGAGCGAAGCATCGAAGGAGGCAATATGGTTAAAGAACTTCATCGGTGATCTTGGAGTTGTACCCGCCATATAGGAGCCCATGGAGATTTTCTGTGATAATGAAGGAGCGGTTGCCTTGACCAAGGAACCGAGGGATCATGGTAGATCTAGACATATCGACAGAAAATATCACTTTATTAGACATCGTGTAGAAGAAGAACAACTCATAGTGAAGAGGATATCATCAGAAGATAACCCAGCAGATCCGCTTACGAAGGGACTGAGTAGGGTTAAGCACTTGCAGCATGCTACGAGTATTGGGCTGAAGGATGATATTAGTATAGATTAGATAATAGTAGAAACGTGTAATAGATAAATGTAATTAACATTTGATGATTAAATAAAAGAGTATTATTTATAAGTAATGTTACCGTCTTATGTTAATTGTTTAACTATTATTTCATTTTGCATGTTTTGACTTCCAGAATAATTGAGTTTATTAAGAATAATCGAATTGTTCAAATTGTCCACAATCGTTCATATGTTGGAAGTAGGTATGAATGAAGATTGTCATGAATTGGTGTGTAGATTGTCTAAATGGTATTAGACAATAAAAAAGTTTGCTGCAACGTTCATGAGTGCTTATGAACTAGTTTTGAGCATTGGAACAAACCCGCGCTTGCTGGAATCACCTTATGGAATGTGATAAACGGAGTGATCGCAAGACGATAATATCATATACTCTTAAAACAAGATATATGGTTTGTTATTTGTTGATTGGTTGTACATTGATAATGCGAAACCGCATCAGTAACTTGATGTTATAAAACACATTGTTGTGTATGGTTGATTAATGAATAACTAAATACATATAAGTCGAAGTTTATCTGTTACTTTTATCCCAAGAGGGTAAAAGCGATATCTCGACCGCTCGATGATTTGATTTGACTTATGTGTCGGGCCCATTTAGAACTGAATTGATGTGTTCGATTAAGTTCTATGTCAAATGAATCGGAGATCGAGAAACCAAATGCTAGACAAATTGTTCCATAGAATTGTCAGCATGATGTCTAAACAGAGGACTGTACAATCCCTTATCTAAAGGACAAGATTGATTAGATCAGAGTTTGACAGCGTCTTTGAGAGCTACGGTTGCTAATCAGAATATACTTGTATATATAGTTACTAGACTTATCCAAGTGGGAGACCGTTGGAATAGTGTCTAAGGCTACAACTATATTACGCAAGTATTTGACCCGGTTGAGCATGGTCCTTTTGGGTTGCCTTCACCATAGCAACTTGACAGGATGATTTATAATGAGAGAAGGAATATTATTAATATATTATAAGAATAATATAAGGAATAATAATATTATTATTTGATTAATATAAGTCATAAATTAATTAGGAATTAATTTGGTGACTTAAAGAGATTAATTAAATAAAGGGGTATAAACTGTCAATTGTTTGATAGTTGCACTTTGGGCTATATATCCTTTATGGATAAGGGGCGGACGATTTCTAGGGCTAAGGATAGCCATAAAATCGTCCAAGGCTTATCATGGAAAGGATTTGGATTACTTAGGGCTTAAGTTATCCAATTAGGGTTTAAGGGTGAAACCCTAGGAGCCTTACAAGTATAAATAGACCCCAGGGGCTAAGGGATTTCGACACTTGTGCTTAGAGAAGAAACCCTGGCCGAATTTCTCTTCCCTCCTCTCTCTCAAATCATCCTCCTTGCTAGTTGGTGTTTGTAAGCCATTAGAGGAGTGACAATTGTGACTCTAAAGCCTCAAGGACAACAAGATCAAGCAAGTGATTCATGGTAAACTTCTAAGCTCTGATTTCATATTATTGTTATTGTATGTTAGCCATTAGAAGTCTTGGATTCAATGTATGTTCAATTAGAGAAACCTAGATCTAAGCATTAGGGTTGCATGTTCACATAGGAATGTTCATATGGCCAAAACCTATCAGTATCATGATTGAGTATGAGTTAGTTCACATGCTAGTTGCTATGCCAGTTGGTAGATCTGTAGGACTACCTGTGTTATTATTTGATAGATTGTATGCCCAGTGGATATGATAACCTAGCAGTTGGTAGTATGTTGAGTATGAGTTAGTATTGCATGCTAGTTGCTAAGCCAGTTAGGTAGATCTGTAGGACTACCTGTAGTATTATGTGATTATCTATATGTGTATCAGTTGTGCTATATATCGACATATTATGTGGGATGGGTTGAGGTGATACTGCTCTGTGCGTTAACCAACAAACCGGGGAGCATTCCAGATACGAGCTGAGGGAGACTCGTAATGTGGGCTCGGTGGCAATCCAGATGGGAGCTGTGGGCCCGGAAGGTAATCTAGACTCACACTGTGGGCCCAGGGGCAATCCAATCTGTAAAACTGTGGACCCAGTTTATGCTGTTAATTGTATATGTATTATGTACCGTGTATCGGTATTTTGGGGGAACTCACTAAGCTTTCAGGCTTACAGTTTCAGTTTTTTGTTTCAGGTACATCAGGGGATCGCGGACTGGCGAAGGCATGATCGTGCAGCTACTCATGAGTTGTTTATGTTTCTGGGAAAACTCTGATATTATACATTTTTAAAACAAATCTGTAATAAGTGTTGGTTTTAAATGTTTTGAAAAGTTTTAAATTGGCTTGAATTTTATGGGTGTTACAAAATTGGGTATTTGGTCCCTTTGGGTCATACAAATGCATAAAGGGGTTGGGCCCAATTTGGAAAATTGTGCCTTTAATGCTTTTCCATGGATTTTATAGTTTTGGGCCTTGTTGGTTTTGAGCTTGAGCTTTCGTTGTATGTCTTGTTGGGTCGGTGGTAAAATGGTCATTTTACCCCAAATTTGGATTATGGATCATTGTTTGGAATCCAATTGCTAATTGGCTTATATTTTGGTATTGATAGTTGGGGAAGGCATCAAAGCAGCAGTTGGGGATTTATTTCAGTGAGCTCCTGCATTCGAGGTGAGTCTCCCTTCGTAGAATATGTGGGTCGAATGCACCAAGGCCGACCCACTTGTATGTTATAGTATGATTATTGTCTGTGTGATAATTGTCAGTTGTGCATGTATTGCTTGATGCTTTCTAGATGATATTATGTGGTCATGGTAGGGGTGAAATAGACCCAATATTCGGATGAAATAGACCGAAGGGGTAGGTCGGGCACCCAGATATGCCTGACAATATGTTATGTATGATATTATATGGTAGTGGTAAGGGTGAAATAGTCCCTGTAATCAGTTGGAATAAACCGAAGGGTATTTGGGCACCCAGATATGCCTGAAAAGGGTAGGTCAGGCACCATATATGCCTAACAAGGGTAGGTCGCGCACCTAGATAAGCTCGGCAGTATCCAGTTGAAATAGACCGAAGGGGTAGGCCAGGCACCCAAATATGCCTGACAATATGTTTGCATTATATGTGGTATTTGGGGAACTCACTAAGCTTTGTGCTTATTGTAACGACCCAATTTTCACGTCCAAAAATTTCATTTTTGATTAAGTGATTTGCAAAACATTTGTAACAAAATATCATCCGATTATATCATTTAATAAAAACATGTCTCAAATCTGAAAACCGAATCGTAAAAACATAATAATGTCAGAGTACAAATCCCAGAATAACTCATAGTGCGGAAAACAAAGAGTGTGTGTATGATGTGCCGCTACCGTGCCAGCTCCTTCCCCTTCGCTGAAGAGGTACTTGAAACCAAAACTGTAAACTGTAAGCACGAAGCTTAGTGAGTTCCCCCATCGTACCACATACCATACAATCACATAGCATACATACTGCCAGGCAATTCTGGGGTGCCCGACCTACCAAGTACGGCCATTTTGGGGTGTAGACCTACCCATGCGGCCATTCTAGGGTGTCGTCCTACCCTTGTCAAGCCATTCTGGGGTGCTGACCTGCCCATTGGTCCTAACAACCGACCCTCGGGGACTATTCCACCCCCTACTGCTACTATCACATATATCATAACATAAACATATTATCCCACATATCTGGGGTGTCCGAACTACCCTTCGGTCCTAACAACCGAACTTGGGGACTATTCCCCTCCTCCTACCACTATCACATATAACATATCATGCCACCAAATAAACATATCATCACGTACTGTCAGACATATATGGGGTGTCTGACCTACCCTTCGGTCCTAACAACCGAGCTCTACTACTATCACATATAACATATCATGCCAGCATATAACATATCCGGTAGCTGCAAACCTAGATGATATCACCAAGACAACCATCTAACATACAACTCCTACTGGTGGGCCGACATTGTGGCCGTAGACCGACCGCTACTGGAAGGTAACTCACCTCGAACAAGTAGCTGCTGATAATCCGTGTGGGAAGTCTCTGTCTGCTGCTGCTCCGGAAATCCTCCGGCTACAATCCCCGCAAACACTTAGTTAGAAACTGACATCTACTCTTAGGGTAAAATGACTATTCTACCCCCAATCAAGTCCAAGCCAAAGTCAACTTCAAGTTGACCCGACTCGCCGATTTGGGCCTTCAACTCGCCGAGTCCCTCACCCTTTACTCATCCTTATCCATGACCCCACTCGTCGAGTTGGGCCGTCAACTCGACGAATTCTTCCTTCATATGAACATCACATGAAAACTCATCCGACTCACCGAGTTAATGAATAACTCGTCGAGTTCACCTTCATCCGATGAACAAGTTCCGTCCTCGACTCGCCGAGTTCATGAACAACTCGTCGAGTTCATCTTCATCCTTAAGAAGATTGCCTTGGACTCGCCGAGTCTGCTCATGCACTCGCCGAGTCCCATGAATTTCCAGAACAATGGCTTGGCCCAGAACGTTGGGTCACTCCCCGGGACTCCCTCAAACCTTTCCACACTCAACTGGGTCCTTTTGACCTTCAACTAATATGGGATAGAAACCTTGGACCCGCCGACTCCAAGGATGGACTCGTCGTGTCGGCCACATCTTCTCACTAAATCTTCGATTTATGATGTATAACCCTTGATCAAAAGATAGATCTATGCTTCTAAAATCGATCTATCACGTAAAGTTACAACCTTTACGTGCTTGCATGGGACTTTGAGCTCAAAAGGTCCTTAAACAAGCTCTTACAATGCATGGGGCCTTCTTTGAGTGCAAAAGCCACTCCTTTTTGACTTTCAACCCCTCTAAGGACCTAGATCTGAAACATCAACCCTTAACCATGCTTGCAATCATGTTTGGTGACCAAAATGGCTTAGAAAATCCCTAAAACTCCACAAAATGGGATCTATCAAAAGAACAAACAAGGTATAGACTTTATACCTTCTGTGGACTGCAAATGATGCTCAAAATCGGATCCCTCTAGCCTCCTCTTGATCCTTCAAGATTTTCCTTCCTTCCTTGGATCACAAAAGCACCAAAATCACTCCAAATGCCTTAGATTGCTTCAATAACGGCTAGGGTTTGCTATGGGGGTCTTCTGGGAGCAAATGGGACGAAGGAGGCTGAGTTAAGGTGTTTAAATAGGGTGCAAACCCTCGGGTTAGGGTTTTTGTCCAGACAGGGCCTACTCGCCGAGTCCATAGCTTGAACCCCGCGTCTCATCCCGCTTCTACTCGGCGAGTTGGTCCTTCAACTCGCCGAGTCCAAGGCCAAAATGCAAAACATTTTAAAGAATTAATAAAAGAATACGTACCAAAAACCATGTGCTACACTTATGGTTTTCAGTTTGTTTCAATTACTCTAGTTTTCAAATGAAAGAGCTCGGGATGATCGTGGCGCATACACCTATGTTTTCCGCAATACATGATCCTTGGGATTGGACTCTGATAATTGATTTATTTTAAATGTTTTTCAATGTTTTGAACTAAGTTACAATAGTGATTTAATTATATTGAAAATGAATTTTTTACCTTGGATTTTTAGGTTGTTACATGATTAAAGACCAATACTCGACAGACAATCCTCTTCAACATTCAGGATCGTTGCACCGCTCGGTGTTTCCGCAACCAGGGCGAGGGTGTGTGTAACGCTCAGTCTAGGTATTATTCATATTTTGGTCCCTTATATATTGAATTATTACTTTTGGACCATATGTCTGCATGTTTGAGGGAAGGAGAGACCGTTTCTGCCAATTTTGGATTTTTTGTGGCGGAGCCCGAACGCAGGGCGTTCCCCTGGGGAACGCACTGGGTGCAAGTGCAAAGTGTAAACCCTAAAATTTAGGGTTAACCCCCATATAAAGAACGTTATTCCCTAAAGTCCAACCACCCTCTCACCCTTAAGCAAATCCCATGAAACCCTAATCCCTTGTGTGTGTGTTTTGTGCCTAGAAGACCATTTTGGAGTGCATCTTGGTGTTTTGAAGGAAGGTGTCCATTGTTGACGCATCATCAAAGGAGAAAAGGCTTATAGATCCAGAACATTATCAACATTTGGCACTCATATAAGGTATAAAGCTTTGAAATTGATGTTTATTTGCTTAGATCTCTTGTGTTGGGTTTTATGGACCTTTTTGGTCCTAAGGATGAAGCTTTATGGTCCAAATCCATTTCCTAGGCTTAGGGTTGCCACCCTTGGTGCTATTTGAGTCCTTAAGACAGAAAGTTGCCATCTTGAATGTATTGATGTGCTCATGCATGAGATAATTCCATTTTCATGGAAGTAGAATGCCATTTTTGGAGTTTGGAGCTTTTGGGGCATGCAAAGTCACCAAGTTCGTGACTTTATAGTTCTAGAGGTCCTAAATGACTTGGATCTACGTTTTGAGTAGCACGGATTAAGCATTAAGTGCTTAATGGCCATTTTTTGGAATCTGGATGCGAACGCGCTACATAAGATCCGGGAACACCCTGCGTTCCCGTTGGGGCTCGCGATCTGGACTGGTGAGGAATGCTCAATGTTCCACAAGGGAACGCCCTGCATTCGTTACGGAAGTGGGCTTCATTGGGCCATTTTCTTGGACTTTACTACTATGGGCCTTAGTGGATCATCATTTTGGGCTTTATTGGACTATGTCTTATTTTGGGTCTAGGGTAAGGCCCATTAGAGGGGATTGGGCCTAATTTAGAAATTTGGGCCAATGGTGGGCCATTAGTAGGCTTGGGAAGTCTACCTAGTATCGGGCATTTCATGTTATGGTTTTGGGCTTTAGGCATGGACCAAATTAGATCAGGGGTAAAATGGTCATTTTACCCTAAGAAGGCTTATTGGGTTTAGACTAAGTGTTATTTTGTACCGATAGTTCGGGGAGTCGTCGGAGCAGCTGTTAGAGATTTCTTACCGTGAGATTCAGCATTCAGGTGAGTTACCTTCCCGGTATGAGTGGGCCGAAGGCACCAATGTCGGCCCATTAGTAGTTTTTTTGTAGTAGAGATAATTGTATGTGTGATAATTGTCTGGTATACCACTGTCTGATGAGATTTATGCTCTTATATGCTATGTTATTATGTGGTAGTGGTAGGGGTGAAATAGACCCCGTAACCGGTTGAGATAAACCGGAGGGTAGGTCGAGCACCCAGATATGCTTGGCAGGGTAGGTTAGGCACCCAGATATGCCTGACAAGGTAGGTTGGGCACCCAGATATGCCTAACAGTATGCTTATGCAATGTTATTATGTGGTAGTTGTAGGGGCGAAATAGACCCCGTAACCGGTTGAAATACACCAGAGGGTAGGTCGGGCACCTATATATGTATGACAGGGTAGGTCGAGCGCCCATATATGCTTGACAGGGTAGGTCAGGCACCCATATATGCCCGACAGGGTAGGCCGGGCACCCAGATATTCCTGGCAGTATGTTGTTATGTGGTATGATGAGGGAACTCACTAAGCTTCGTGCTTACGATTTTCAGTTTTGGTTTCAAGTACTTCTTCTTCGAAAGGAAAGGAGCTCGCATGATCGTAGCACATCACACTATGATTTTTCTGCATATGAGATCTTCGGGAGTTGTACTCAGATATTACTCTTTTATGAAATGTTTTGGTTATTTCAAATATTGGTTTTGATTATGATATGGGCTGCACTATCAATGATTTCAATTTACTATTTTATATATACTTAATTAAAAATGAATATTTTGGTCATGAATTTGGGATGCTACAGTGTGATAAAGATCTCGCATACCTGGATCGCAAATCCCTAACACCCATTCTTCTAAAACCATAAACTTTAACATATCAATGATCCTCCAAGCATAATGCCCAGTTATCCCTCACGTAGTAATTGAACTACCGCCAACTGACATTACAAACATACCAAAACTTAAACCGGATCAACCAGATACGTAACATCCCTGATCCGTAGAATTTATAAGACAACATAAGATGATCTTCTAGATAAAGACCAAAATACCTTGAAGAGATGTGAATCTCATATGGATACCTCGGAAACTCCCATTCATAACTGCCCCTAACATCAAGTATCCCATAAAGATGCACAAGCAAAATTCTGGTCTATTCATAGCACCGATTCTCTATCTAGAAACAAATGGACTACCACTCACCTCGTTCACCAATCCCCAACCATCAATTCATCATGAGGAGCAATCAAAAATACAAGAGGCATCAATCTTATAATCAGGATACATCAGAGACCACAAAAGTTGTCACTCTCGATTCACTTCCATGCTCACTTGAAACAACAAACTAGCACCTGACCCAACTAAATTCAAAGAATGCAGACCCTTAATCTCATCTGAACGCAATCATACCACAATAATCCTTTTGTGCATTCCTACACTTCCATACTCGCCGCCAAAACCACAACCATCTAGCCTCATGTTAAGTCTACATCCCATCTAAAAATCTCATGTTTTCTCTCCGTTTCCTTCGAACACGAAAAGCTGGAAGAAGATAACCCCCATCGTAAATAGTGACATCTCAATCCATCTTCTAATCACTCAGCCTCCGGCTGCAATCTTCGAGCCGATCATCACAATCGCTTCCTTCTTGAGTCCATCGACTCAAATGGCACTACCTCGTGCAAATCCCTCAAGACCTCAAAATCAACTAGCTCACCTAGGTATGAAATATTCAAACCCAAAATGACATGGCCACTAAGGCCAACCAATCACCAGACCCATCCTCAGTTTGAACAACCCTAACAGATAAACCGAAAAAGACGGGGACACATTGCAATAAATGAATGTGCCAAACCATGCTATCTACCCTCAACCATCTCCTTAGAATCCTATAAATTTTCCTTGATTCGAGTATGGATCCTATGCTTTCAATAGTAAGGGCCAAATACTACCTTCCACTCCTATCTGTACTTTCTTTAAGAATCTCTTCGGACCCTCTAAATAACTACTCATGCCTCTGATGTCTTACACCAAAATACTAGAATTTAAAGTCTATTGAAGAGAGAGGGGAGATGAGGGAATTTATGAATTCCTTTGAGGGGTATGATGGACGAAAAATAGAAGACCCAAGGAGGGTTTATATAGGTGAATAGAAGGGGCTTAGATAAGGCAGGTTTCCTTGGATAAGCCTTATCCCTCTCTCTCTCTCTCTCTCTCTCTCTCTCTCTCTCTCTCCCTCCCCCCAAGTTTCCTTAAAGCCCAAGATAATCTCTAGAAACCTTCCAGAACCCCTCTAGAATCCGTTTAACCCTTAGGGAGGTTCTAGAATAAGTCAATGCTCAATCTTTGAACATTTTCACCTTTAGTCCTTCCACTTTTAATTATTCCAATTAATTCCAAATAAATTCTGATTAATTTATAATTAAACAATATAATTTCGAATTAATATATTTTTCTCAAAAATATTAATAAATTATTTATTTTGATTTCTAATTAAATTATTAATCATATAATAAATTAATCAACCAGTCTTTCTCTCCAAATAGCATTCTAGTCTCTTACTAGGTTTGAGTGCAACCCAAAAGGACTTTGCTAATAAGGTAAGTTTATAATAATTTAGTTAATAACTTAGAAACCTAATCCAAAATTCTCTCACTTGGATAAGTCTATAACTAGATTACAAGTTCCAAATTAAACAAAAAAGTGTGATTTTCGAAGCAACTGCATAACTCTGATCTTATATATGTGATCAAATATTCCTCCGTTCTACTAGTTGTCATATAGACATGAGACATGGATTAGAATCAAACTCGTTGTCCAAATTTTATTTCCCAATTTCCTGATTTGTGATGGCGACCAGGGCCGATCCAAACATATATGGGGTCCTGGGCGAAAAGAAAAAAAGGCCCCTTAAAGACAAATATAATAAAGAATAAAAAAAACATCAATTATTTTTCATTATAGACATGTTCAATTAGCAATAGTAAGCAAGCCAAATTGTTTATCTTTTGAGCTAATTTGAGTTTGAACCAACTTTACGACCTAAAAATCATTTAGGTAATAATTTTTTCATATATATATATATATATATATATATATATATATATATACACACACACACACACATAGCCCATAAATTTTGGGCCCCCTAGAGACGTGGGCCCTGGACGGTCATGATGGGTTTGAGCCATAATAACTTTCTTATGTGCACATGCAAACCCTAATTGCTTGGATCTAGGTTTCTCTAATTGAACATGCATTGTATCCAAGACTTTCAATACTAGATCTAATGTAAACAATTGAATCTAATCATATGAAATTGGATCTAGAACAATACCTTGGATTACTTGCTTGATACTTCTTCTTTCTTGGAGCTTAGAGTCACAATTGTCACTCCTCTAATGGTTTACAAACACCAACTAGCAAGAAGATGATTTAGAGAGAGAAAGAGGAGAGAAATCGGCTCTAGGGTTTCTTCAAAGATAGAGTGGCCGATTTCTCCAACCCTAAGGGCCTATTTATACTATGAGCTCCTAGGGTTTCACCTTAAACCCTAATTGGATAACTTAGCCTCAAAGCAATCCAAAGATCCTTCTAGATAAGGCCTTGGATGATTTTAAGGTTCCCAAACCCTAAATTTCGTCCACCCTCATATCCATAAGGATACATAGCCCAAAACACAACTATCACACATTTGACAGTTTATTCCCCTTTATTCAATTAATCTCTTTAAGTCACCAAATTAATTCTCAATTAATATATAAATTATATAACATTATTATTACTTTAATATATTATTCTCATAATATATATTAACAATAATATTTCTTCTCTCTTAAAAAATCATCCTGTCAAGTTGCTATGGTGAAGGCAACCCAAAAGGACCATGCACAACCGGGTCAAGTACTTACCTAATATGGTTACAGCCTTAGACACTAATCCAACAGTCTCCAACTTGGATAAGTCTAGTAACTATATATGCAAACATAAACCGATTAGCAATCCTAGCTCTCAAAGACACTGTCAAACTCTGATCTTATTAGTATCCTATGCTTTAGATAAAGGATCGTACAGTCCTCTGTTTAGATATTTTGCGGACAATCTCATGGAACTTATTGTTCAACAATTGGTTTCTTGATCTCAGATTTTATTGACAAAGAACTTAATTGAACACATCAATTCAGTCTTGATCGGACCCGACACATAAGTCAAATCAAATCATCGAGCGGCCGTGATATCGCTTTTATTCTCTTAGGATAAAAGTAACAGATAAACTTCGACTTATATGCATTTACTATTTACTAATCAACTATACACAACAATGTGTTTTATGACATCAATTTACTGATGTGGTTTCGAATTATCAATGCACAACCAATTAATAAACAATAAACCATATATCTTGGTTTTAAGACCATATGATATTATCGTCTTGCGATCACTTGTGTCACATTCCATAAAGTGATTCCAGTAAGCGCGGGTTTATTCAAATGCTCAAAACTTGTTCATAAGCACTCATGAACGTTGTAGCAAACCTTTGCTATGTCTAATACCCTTTTAGACAATCTACGCACCAATTCATGATAATCTTCATTCATACCTACTTCCAACATATGAACGATTGTGGACCATTCGAATAATTCGATTATTCTTAATAACTTAATTATTCAGGAAGTCAAAACATGCAAAAAAAAATGAAACAATAGTTAAACAATTAACATAAGACAGTACCTTTACTTATAAAAAATACTCTTTTATTTAATCATCAAATGTCAGTTACATTTATCTATTACATGTTTCAAAACTATCTAATCTAAACTAATATCGTCTTTCAGCCCAATGCTCCTAGCGTGCTGCAAATGCTTAACCCTACTCTGTCCCGTCATAAGCGGATCTGCTGGGTTATCCTCTGACGATACCCTCTTTAATACGAGGTGTCCTTCTTCTACTCGATGTCTGATAAAGTGATATTTTCTGTCGATATGTTGAGATCTACCATGATCCCTCGGTTCCTTGGTCAAGGCAACCGCTCCCTCATTATCACAGAAAATTTCAATAGGCTCCTTTATGGCAGGCACAACTCCAAGATCACCAATGAAGTTCTTCAACCACATCGCCTCCTTTGATGCTTCGCTCGCTGCAATGTACTCTGATTCGCACGTTGAATCAGCTACGGTTTCTTGTTTGGAACTTTTCCAAGTCACTGCTCCTCCATTGAGGGTAAAGACCCAGGCCGACTGCGAATGGTAGTTGTCTCTGTCGTTCTGGAAGCCGGCATCACTATACCCTCGCACCTTTAAGTCATCACTCCCTCCAAGGACTAAGAACCATTCCTTGGTCCTCCGAAGGTACTTAAGCATATTCTTGACCGCAATCCAATGAGCTTTGCCCAGGTTTCCTTTATATCTACTGACCATGCTCAAAGCAAAGGCCACATCAGGGCGAGTACAAGTCATAGCGTACATGATTGAGCCAACTGCAGAAGCGTAGGGTGCTCGGCTTATCTCAGCTATCTCGGCTTCGGTACTCGGACTTTGAGTCTTACTCAATCTGGAATTACTCTGTATCGGTAGTTCTCCCTTCTTCGAGTTATCCAGACTAAAACATTTTAGTACCTTATCCAAGTAAGTATTCTGACTAATTCCTATTAGTCTCTTACTTCGTTCTCTCACTATCCTAATTCCCAAAATATAGGAAGCCTCTCTGAAGTCCTTCATAGCGAAGCACTTCCCAAGCCAGGACTTAACTTCATGCAAAGTCGGGACGTCGTTTCCTATGAGTAGTATGTCATCGACATACAAAACGAGGAAGCTAACTATACTCCCACTGGCCTTGACATATACACATGATTCATCTTCACTTCGTACAAATCCAAACTCTTTGACTTTCTCATCAAAGCAAAGATTCCATCTGCGAGACGCTTGCTTAAGTCCATAAATGGACTTCTCAAGCTTGCACACTTTATTGGGATGCTTCGGATCGACAAAACCCTCTAGCTGAGCCATGTAAACATCCTCAGCCAACTTCCCATTAAGGAAAGCGGTCTTGACATCCATCTGCCATATCTCATAATCATGAAATGCAACAATGGCTAGCATCACCCTAATAGATTTTATCTTAGAAACTGGTGAGAAGGTCTCATCATATTCAACTCTGGGAGTTTGAGTAAAGCCCTTCGCCACTAGTCGTGCCATATACGTGTGCACATTCCCATCCACGTCGGTCTTCTTCTTGAAGATCCATTTGCACCCAACCGTCTTACGTCCGGGCACATTGTCAACCAAATTCCAAACTTGGTTGTCATACATGGACTGAATTTCGCTGTCCATTGCCTCTTTCCAAATTCCAAACCCTAAATTTCGTCCACCCTCATATCCATAAGGATACATAGCCTAAAACACAACTATCACACATTTGACAGTTTATGCCCCTTTATTCAATTAATCTCTTTAAGTCACCAAATTAATTCTTAATTAATATATGACTTATATAACATTATTATTACTTTAATATATTATTCTCATAATATATTAACAATAATATTTCTTCTCTCTTAACAAATCATCCTGTCAAGTTGCTATGGTGAAGGCAACCCAAAAGGACCATGCACAACCGGGTCAAGTACTTACCAAATATGGTTACAGCCTTAGACACTAATCCAACAGGTCACCCATGATGCCCACTGTCTGGACCAACCCTGATGACGACATAAGACTTCAAATTGAACACATCAATTGAGTCCTGGTTGGGTGTAACGCCCGTAGATCAGGGCTAGTCAATTTAGAGATAATGAGCGTCAAAAATGACTTATGATAGAAGATTATTTAGAAATTTTAATCTTAACTAAGTTGTAGTATATGTCACGAGGTTTCCGATTATATAAAGAACGCCGAAATCCGAGTTATAACGAAGAAGTTATGACCTGTCGAAGTTTAGCGACAGAACCGGCACGACGCTGAATGATGTAAAAAGTGAATTTACGTTAGAGCAATATTTAGCCTTAGCAATCTAAACGAAAGTCATAGAGTTTGTTAAACCGTGAGCGTGCATAAAAAGAACGTCCAAATCTGACTTCGTATGAGGAATTTATGATTTTTCTAAGTTTCGACTTAGCGGTATGTAACCCGAATACTAGATTTGAGATCGAGCGGTTTTTAGCCGAAACAATCTAAACGAGAATCGAATATCTCATTGATAGTAGTCCAACGGTTAAAATACAGATGAAAACGGACGTCGGAAGAAGAAGTTATGAATTTATAACGGAGTTTTCTTGTCCCGGCCTACTAAAAATAAATAATAAAAATAAATTCAAAATTAGCCGACAGAGTATAAACAAAAATTGTAGAGCGTAGTCTCACCTACCCGTGGATATAAAGAACTTCGAAAACGGAGTTCGTATGAGGAAGATATGAATAATTAAAGATTACGCCCAAAGGGGGGGAGGAGTCAGCGACCTTATCCATGTTACGCCCAACGTAACTAAAGATTACACCCAGCGTAATTCGGGGTTTCAGCCCCTATAAATAGATGTCGAGTGCAGCCGAGTTCTATTGCTCATTTCCTCCCTTTCTCTTGCGTTTTTACCTCGTTTTGCGTGCAAGAAATACCCCGAAGCCCCGGTATCATTCCTGAGACCCGAAGCAAGTCCGGAAGCTCCGAAGATCCCGAGAAGTGAAATTCCCGAGCCGGAGCTCTGCCCGTGAGAAGCCCCGTTTTTGTGAAGATCTCCCGGTTTCACCGAAGAATACTACTTTTACAAGCCGTAGCGCTGTCTGATCATCTTCTGATCAAGTGAGTGTGTGGTTACTTTCTTCTAACACATAAATATGAATTATTTTCTTTGAAATACGTGTTATGTGTATATATATATATATATATATATATATATATATATATATTGTTGTTCATTTGGAGTGAGTGTATAGTCCCTTTCATAAAACACGATAATAATACAAGTATTGTTTGAATGTATTAAGTGTATTGTTATTTATATGTGTGAGTGTGTAGTTACTTTCTTCTACCGCGTAGATACGAAGTATTTGCTATGAAATACGTGTTATGTGTTTATACATTGTTTGCTTATTTGAGATGAGTATGGAATGGACGTTTTATATAGTTTTTAAATGAGTTAAATTGTATATGTATTTTATATCTACAAATATGTTGGGTAGAACATGGGTAGATGAGATAGTTGGTATGTGATAAAATGAGGAGGTATGAAAGATGATTAAGAATGATATTGGTAGATGCACTAATTAGAGAATGTCATAAAACTAGCAAATGCGCTTAAGGATAATATTGGTAGATGCACCAAGTAGTGAATGTCGTAATCCTGGCAGATGCGCTTATAGGACAATGTCGGCAGATGCGCCAAATAGAGATTGTCATAGTACTAGTAGATGCACTTATAGGATAATCCTGGCAGATGCGCTTATAGGATAATGTCGGCAGATTCACCTAAAAGAGAATGTCATAAACCTGGCAGTCATGCCTCATAGTGTATGACGCAATCCTGGTAGAGGCACTTAAAGGATGATGTTGGTAGATGCGCCTTATGTAGCAATAGCTTTTGGGCGAATTCCTTAGGTCAGTCCTTAGGAATGAATGAATGACGAGTAGTTGAATTCTTAGGGTAAAATCCTAAAAAATAAAGAAGATAATAGGGATGGGTAATTGGGTTGATTGTTTGATGGTTGAATATAATAAGTATATTATTGTGGGTTGAAAACTCTATATGCTCACCAGGCTCCCAAGCCTGACCCACTCAGTTTTCTTTGTATCACAGGTATTAATACGAAGACATATTTCACTGAGAGATTAAAGGAGATGTAAATCATTAGTGTAAATACATGTAAGTTCTTTTTATGCTTATGTGTCAGTATCGGAACATGACATCCTGGGATTTTGTTATATAATGAAAATACATTTCTTTAAGAAATGCTTTGATAAATTCTTATCATATTTTGTTTTGGGAAAAAATTCCGCGTCGGTTTTCTTTAAACGATTACTCTGATTTTAAAAACAAAGCATAAACAAATCGGTCTTTTCTGACCGTGAAATTGGGGATGTCACAGTTGGTATCAGAGCATTAGTTTAAGCGAACTAGGAATTTGTAGGATTTCTAGAGTTAAACTTAGAATGCTAAGTGAAGATTTTGAGATAGTGTCTGTTATATTATAGATACGAGCCCTAGTATATATTAGGAAGGTTGCCTAATATGCCTTTATGTGTTAAATGTTATTTGTTGCCATATATGATATTATTCGTTCTGATCTATGGTCTGTTGCCGAACGGATCGGAAAACCTTATGTGTTTAGGATTCTAAGTGTAGGACTACTGTATTAGAACTAGCATGTAAACGTTTCGGAGTGATAAGGATGATTTAATTATCTATCGTGATTGAGGATCTAAATTCACCTTATTCGGTGTGTAGATCAAAAATTGTAAGTACCAGAAGTGGAGTTGGAAATGTGAACGAAGAAAGGAATCAACCACCTGTGGTTGAGCGAGTACCTGTTGTAGCAGCAACACCTGATCCAATAACAATGGCTGGTGTTCGATTGATGATTTAGACGATGTTGGATCGTCAAATGGATGAAACTAGACGTCTGCTTTGGCAGAATCGTGAAGAACTTTCAATTCACGTGGAAGAGCTCGAAGTTAATGGAGGGTAGTCTGAAGGAGAGAACTTTAGTGGGATAATTGGTCATGGAAACCCACCGATAGTTCGACAAAACAACCAAGATAGAGGAAATAAAGGACTGGGATGCAAGTACAAGGACTTTTTGACTTGCAAACCATCGACCTTCACTGGAAAGGAGGACCCGATCGGAGTGATGGATTGGATCTCCGAAATGGAGTTAGCCTTCATGACTTGTGGCTGCAGTGGCAAGTTGCAAACCATAATTGCAGTGCGTCAGTTCAGAGGTGGCGCTGTTCGCTGGTGGAACACTCTAGGGAAGACCCTAAGCCCTAACGAGCCATTGCAACTATCTTGGGCAGAGTTCTTGGTGCAATTCAAGCGCAAGTTCTGCTCTGCCCAAAACCTGCTAGAGTTGGAGAACAAATTTCTGATATAGACGAAAGACAACATGTCAGTGGATGAATACACTAATGCCTTCACAGACAAGATGGAGTTTGCTTTGCGCAACATCCCAGACGAGCTGAGAAAAGTCGACCGGTATGCAAAGGGACTCCCATGGGAGTATGCGGTGCCAGTGCGTCAGGCACCTACTCTAGAGGCAGCTATTTGGGCTGCCAAGTCTGTTGAGAATATGATCAAGGGGAGGACCGCCAGCAAAGTTGAAGTTGGCGAGAAGAGAAAGTTGGAAGGAAATTTAGGTTCTAATGAGAAAAGAAAATTCTCGAAGTCTGGAGGAGGAGGAGGAGATGAAGCAAGGTGGTGCGATAAGTGCAAGAAGAAGCACTCGTGAAAATGTGGCGTGGAGGTGACATGTTTCAAGTGTAGAAAGCATGGGCACTACGCCGATGAATGTATATTCAACAAAAAGGTGTGTTACGAATGTAACGAAGAGGGGCACTTCAAGCGAGACTGCCCAAGGAAAAATCAAGCAGCAAGGCTAGAGGCACCGCCAAAGCCAAAGGCAGGACATTTCAAATGATCCTTGATGAAGCAGATGGCAACGCGAGGAATCAAGGATGAAGATTTTTTTATCCAAAGATCAAGTCATGAAGTAGCAGTGTGAATAGTAACTTATGGTGTAGCCTATTTGAGGCATAGTATAGGGTGAACTTGAACTTTTGTTTAATAGTTTCAAGAAATAATATAAACCCTAGTTTTGTTATCTGGTGTGATGAATGATTGTATGATTTTCTTGTATGGTGACTTGGTCGACTGCGGGACAATACTTGGGATGAGTACGAGTAGGTGTGAAAGGTAATAGATGCATATACTACCGGAAGCACACGACTCACACTTGGATCAGGGAAAGTCACAAGGTTACCAAGAAGCTAGTGATTGATTCTGTTTTATTCTGGTATGTCATTACCATTGTTTCTGTAATGACTAGTAAGATGGTTGTTGTTCCGACCCTAGTGGTCATATCCAAATTGAGTCCGACTACGATGAGTTGTTACGTGGTTTCGAGAACCGAGTTCGATGTAGCATTTAACTGAAGTCAGAAGATTGAAATCAATGCGATCATTGGTATCGTGCTCGTAGTTAAATAGGTTCATAGCTAGAAATGCTACAAGTTAAGATGTGATTATATCACATTAGAATATGAAGGAAGGTATATTCCATTTCGAAATTTGACTCTAAGAGACTTGAGTCTAAGCGTTGTATTATATGATGAAAGGTCATTAGAACATGACCCATCGGTCTGTTACAATAGATAAATGAAAGTATTTATCCTAAGAAGAAGAAGGAGTCCTCAATAAGGAGTTGCTTTGTACTCGAAAGTCACGATTGAAAAATTCAACATAGTACGAAGAGCAGGTGCAAGATTAAGCATCAAGGTTATTAGTTAGGATGGAGAGGTAACATATGGATTCAATATACGAGTCCTATTTCGTTGATGATTCCGGGACGTAATCATCCTAAGGGGGAGATAATTGTAACGCCCGTAGATCAGGGCTAGTCAATTTAGAGACAATGAGCGTCAAAAATAACTTTTGATGGAAGATTATTTAGAAAGAGTAATCTTAACTAAGTTGTAGTATATGTCACGAGGTTTCCGAGTATATAAAGAACGCCGAAATCCGAGTTATAACGAAGAAGTTATGACCTGTCGAAGTTTCGCGACAGAACCGACACGAAGCTGAATGACGTAAAAAGTGAATTTACGTTAGAGCGATATTTAGCCTTAGCGATCTAAACGAAAGTCGTAGAGTTCGTTAAACCGTCAGCATGCATAAAAAGAACGTCCAAATCTGACATCATATGAGGAAGTTATGATTTTTCTAAGTTTCAACTTAGCGGTATGCAGCCCGAAATACTCGATTTGAGATCGAGCGGTTTTTAGCCGAAACAATCTAAACGAGAATCGAAGATCTCATTGATAGTAGTCCAACGGTAAAAAGACAGACGAAAACGGATGTCGGATGAAGAAGTTATGAATTTATAACGGAGTTTTCTTGTCCCGGCCTACTAAAAATAAATAATAAAAATAAAGTCAAAATTAGCCAACAGAGTCTAAACGAAAATTGTAAAGCATTGTCTCACCTACACGTGGATATAAAAAAACATTGAGAACGGAGTTCGTATGAGGAAGATATGAATAATTAAAGATTATGCCCAAAGGGGGGGAGGAGTCAGCAACCTTATCCAGGTTACGCCCAACGTAACTAAAGATTATGCCCAATGTAATTCGGGGTTTCAGCCCCTATAAATAGATGTCGAGTGCAGCCGAGTTCTATTGCTCATTTCTTCCCTTTCTCTTGCGTTTTTACCTCGTTTTGCATGCAAGAAATACCCCGAAGCCCCGGTATCATTCCCACGACCCGAAGCCTCGAAGATCCCGAGAAGTGAAATTCCCGAGCCGGAGCTCTGCCCGTGAGAAGCCCGGTTTTTGTGAAGATCTCCCGATTTCATCGAAGAATACTACTTCTACAAGCTGTAGCGTTGTCCGATCATCTTCTGATCAAGTGAGTGTGTGGTTACTTTCTTCTAACACATAAATATGAATTATTTTCTTTGAAATACGTGTTATGTATATATATATATATATATATATATATATATATATATATATATATTGTTGTTCATTTGGAGTGAGTGTATAGTCCCATTCATAAAACACGATAATAATGCAAGTATTGTTTGAATGTATTAAGTCTATTGTTGTTTATATGTGTGAGTGTGTTGTTACTTTCTTCTACAACATAGATACGAAGTATTTGCTATGAATTACGTGTTATGTGTTTACACATTGTTTGCTTCTTTGAGATGAGTATGGAATGGACGTTTTATATAGTTTTTAAATGAGTTAAATTGTATATGTATTTTATATCTACAAATATGTTGGGTAGAACATGGGTAGATGAGATAGTTGGTATGTGATAAAATGAGGAGGTATGAAAGATGATTAAGAATGATATTGGCAGATGCACCAATTAGAGAATGTCATAAAACTAGCAGATGCGCTTAAAAATAATATCGGTAGATGCACCAAGTAGTGAATGTCGTAATCCTGGTAGATGCGCTTATAGGATAATGTCGGCAGATGCACCAAATAGAGATTTCCATAGTACTAGCAGATGTGCTTATAGGATAATCCTGACAGATGCACTTATAGGATAATGTCGGCAGATGCGCCTAAAAGAGAATGTCATAAACCTGGCAGTCGCGCCTCATAGTGTATGACGCAATCCTGGCAGAGGCGCTTAAAGGATGATGTTGGTAGATGCACCTTATGTAGCAATAGATTTTGTGCCAATTGCTTAGGTCAATCCTTAGGAATGAATGAATGACGAGTAGTTGAATTCTTAGGGTAAAATCCTAAGAAATAAAGAAGATAATGGGGATGGGTAACTGGGTTTATTGTTTAATGGTTGAATATAATAAGTATATTATTGTGGGTTGAAAACTCTATATGCTCACCAGGCTCCCAAGCCTGACCCACTCAGTTTTCTTTGTATCACAGGTATTAATACGAAGACATATTTCACTGAGAGATCAAAGGAGATGTAAATCATTAGTGTAAATAAATGTAAGTTTTGTTTATGCTTATGTGTCTGTATCGGAACATGACATCCCGGGATTTTGTTATATAATGAAAATACATTTCTTTAAGAAATGCTTTGATAAATTCTTATCATATTTTGTTTTGGGAACAAATTCCGCATCGGTTTTATTTAAATGATTACTCTGATTTTAAAAACAAAGCATAAACAAATCGGTCTTTTCTGGCCGTGAAATTGGGGATGTGACAATGGGCCAACACTACAAGTTAACACCAAATCACCGAGGGGCCCACATATATTGATTTTTCCGTTAGGGCAAAAATAACGAATAAACTTTGACTTATATGCTTGTATCCTTTACTCACCAAATCATACATGATACTGCATTTTATAACATCATGTTACTGATGCGTTTACGCAACACCAATGCACAACCAAATTTCAAATTACAACTCATATATCTCTGTTTCAAAAATATAAGATATTATTGTATCAATTTACCCGTGATATAATCCATTAAGTAATTCTCTGAGTGTGGGTTTATCTAATACTTAAATCTACATTTCTAAGTACTCATGAATGTTGTAGCAATACAATTGTTATGTCTAACTCCCTGAGACAATCTACAATCCAATTCATGACAATATTAATTCATTACTTACTTCCCAAAGTATGAGTGACTGTGGAATTTAAATAATTAAATTACTCGGGAAGTAAAACATGCAAAACGAAACACAAGAATAAATAATTGACAAAGAAAGTAACCAAACTCACAACTAATCTCTATTATTTAATCACCAAAAGTCAATTACATTTATTTTTTTACAAGTTTCAAACTAATCATCTAACTACTAAAACTAATGTAATCTCTCAATCCAATGCTTCTAGCATGTTGTCTATGCTTAACCCTACTCAGTGCCTTTGTAAGAGGATCTGTAGGATTATCTTCTGACAAGAATTTTTTCACTATGATATGACCTTCTTCAACTCTATGTCTGATATAATGGTATTTTCTGTTGATATGCCTTGATTTTCCATGATCTCTCGGTTCTTTGGTTAAAGCAACCACTCCTTCATTATCGTGGAAAAGTTCCATTGGTTCCTGAATGGTTGGAACTACTCAAAGATCTCTAATGAAGTTCTTGAACCATGCTTCTTCCTTTGATGCTCCACTTGCTGCTATGTACTCTGACTCATATGTAGAATCAGCCACCGTGTCTTTCTTGGAACTTTTCCAAGTATCTGCTCCTCCATTTAAAGTAAATACCCAGCCAAATTGAGAATGAAAGTTGTCTCTATCTGTTTGAAAGTTGGCGTCACTATACCCAGTCACTATTAACGTATCACTATCACCAAGAACTAGAACCATGTCCTTTCTCCTTTGTAAATACTTAAGAATGTTTTTAACTGTTGTCCAAAGAGCTCTGCTAAGATTTCCCTAATAGCAACTAACCATGCTTAAGGAAAAGGACACATCAAGGCAAGTACATGTGATAGTGTACATGATCGATTCTATAGTCGAAGCATAAGGGACTCGACTCATATCAGCTATGTCTTCATCCGTACTTAGGCTTTAAGTCTTACTCAAGACATTGCTCTAAATAAGTAGCTCTCATTTCTTGGAATTTTCCATACTGAACCATTTTAGTACCTTGACCAAGTATATACTTTGACAAAGTCCAATTAGTATGTTCTTTCTATCTCTCAAAATTCTTATCCTGAGAATATAGGAAACCTCTCCTAGATCCTTCATGGCGAAACACTTTCCAAGCTAAGATTTCACTTCTTGCAAGGTTGGAATGTCGTTTCCCATGAGTAGTATGTCATCAAAATACATACTAGAAAAGTTACTATACTCCCACTAGCTTTGACATATACACATGACTCATCCTCTCATCTACAAAAAAACAAACTCTTTGAGTTTTTCATGAAAACAAAGATTACAGCCGCGAGATGTTTGTTTTAATCCATAGATGGATTTCTCAAGATTACACATTCTATTTGGAAACTTTTCATCAACAAAACCCTTTGGATGACTAATGTAAACATCTTCAACCAACTTCCCATTAAGGAAAGCAGTTTTGACATCCATCTGTTAAATTTCATAATCATGAAAGGCAGCTATGGCTAGCATTATCCTAATAGATTTTATCTTTCCCACTAGCGAGAAGTTCTCATCGTAGTCAACCCATTAGGTTTGAGTAAAGCCCTTTTGGAACCAGTCGTGCCTTGAAAATATGCACATTTCCATCTATGTTGGTCTTCTTCTTGAAGATCCATTTGCATCCAACTGCCATTCGACTATGTTGTTGATCAACCAAATTCCAAACTAGGTTGTCATACATGGACTTGATCTCGCTATCCATTGCCTCTTTCCATTTACCAGACTTAGGGCCTACCATTGCTTCCTTGTAGTTAGCTGGCTCATCTAAATTTATCAGTGTTTGATCACTAATAAACATATCACATTCTGTAGTTATATGGAAACCATAAATCTGAGGTGGCAAACTAACTCTACCGGAACATCGAAGAGGTAATGAAGTGTCAACAGGTTCAACAAGAGTCTTATCCTCTGCTTGACCGCTAGTATCATCTATGATTCCTTCATTTGTTGACTCTAAAATTCTCTTCAAGTTCAATTGTACTCCCACTATCCTATTTGCATATGAGCTCTCTCTCGCGAAAGACTCATCTTTGTGCTACAAAGACCATGTTTTCACTTAGCCTGTAGAACAAGTATCCAAAGGAATTTTGTGGGTAGCCAATGAAAATACACCTCTCATTTTTGGCTTCTAGCTTTTCATGAGTTTCTCGTCTAATGAAAGCTTCACAATCCTAAACTTTGATATGTGCTAATGACAGAACTTTCCTTGTCCAAATCTCGTGAGGTTTTTTGGCAACCTTTTTAGTAGGGACAAGATTGAGGACATGGGCGACTGTCTCTAAGGCATACCCCCAGAAGGAAATGGGAACAGTAGCTCAACTCATCATGGAACAAAACATGTCCAATAAGGTTCGATTACACCTATCACCCATACCATTAGGTTTTGGTGTCCTAGGAGGAGTTAATTGTGAAACGATTACCCATTCCTTGAGGTAATCGTAGAACTCAATACTAAGATACTCTCCTCCTCTATCAGATCGGAGCATCTATATCTTCCTACCTAATTGATTCTCGACTTCATTCTTATACTCTTTAAACTTTTCAAAGGTTTCTGATTTATGTTTGATCAAGTAGATATTACCAGATCTACTATAATCATCTGTAAACATTACATAAATTCAATTAGCATCTATTGTGGTGGATCTGAAAGGTCCACACACATCTGTGTGTATGAGATCCAACATCCCTTAAACTCTTTCACAAGATCTAGTGAAAGGTGATTTTTTCATCTTGCCCAAAAGACAAGATTCACATTCATCGTTTGGCCTTAGGTCAAATGATATAAAGACTCCATCCTTTTGGAGTTGGGTGATGTGTTTCTTGTTAATGTGCCCAAGACGACAATGCCACAAGCATGCATTGTCTAATCCATTGGACGAATCAATGTGAAATACACAATTGCCTAAGATATCAACACAAGTCACAGTTTCATACACACCAAGGTAAAACTTCAAATGTAAAAACACCATTTTTATAAACTAGAATTGAACCATTCAAATCATCAAAAAAGTAGCGAAAACCTTGTCTAAACAATGCATGAAATAAAATAATGTTTTGTGTCATTTCTGACGAGTAGCAACAATCAATTAAACTACTGCTAACATCACTACTAAGCACAAGCTGATAACTTCCAATCTTGGTAATAGGAGAAGATCATCTATTTACCATGATCAGATTCATCTTCCCATGATCCACCTCCTCACTTTCTTTTAGCCCATGCAAATAAGAACAAATGTGAAAACCACATCATGTATCAAGGACCCAAGAATGAGTATATGGTGAGTTATTAGCTTGAATAGTGTATATACCTACCGACAATGGCTCCACCTTGCCATCCTTGATGTCTTGAAAGTATTTGGGGCAACTCTTCTTCCAATGGCCCTTATCATTATAATAGTAACAAGTGGCCTCTTTGGGGTCACTAACAACTGGAATATATGGGTAGGGTCTTTCCTTTGGGCCATTTATTGATGACCCTGCATGCGCGTTGTTCTTCCAGTTAGCTTCGGGATCAACCTTCTTTTTCTTCCCTTTTCCCTTTTCAATGGCGAGCATTGAGGAATTAGTAGGAGGGGTTGAATTATTCCCCTTCAATCCCGACTCAACACTCTGTAGCAAGTTGTGGAGTTGGGCCAATGTGGTTTTTGTGTTGTTCAAACGATAATCTAATATAAACTGATCATAACAAATTAGAAAGGAGTTTAAGACCATGTCAATGGCCAACTCCTCGTCAAAATGCACATTGAGCTTAACGAGATGCTCCATGTATCATTGCATTCTATGCACGTGGTTGCAGGTAGACTCTCCCTCTTTCATCTTGCAAACCATGAGGGACTTGACCAATTCAAATTTCTCTTGATGAGCTCTCTTCATGTACTTTTCCACAAGGTCATTGTTCATATCAAATGGCCAGTAGTCCTCATAGAACCTCTGAAAATCATGAGTCATTGTGGCGACCATGATGCAAGCAACTTTTGTTGCATCATCGTAGTGTTTTCTGTAGGAGGCTAGTTGTTCAGGAGTAGCAGTGGCTTCATCGGCTTTGACAAGTTTTTCTTCAAGTACATATTATTTTCCCTCGAATCAAAGAGCCATTCTGATGTTGTACGTCCAATCATTGTAGTTGGAGTCATAAAAGGTTACTTTGGACACAATAGAGGGTAGGGAGAAACCTAAGTGTTGGGTAGATGACGATGGAGCAGAAGCATCAACAGGAGTAGACATATATAGAGAAAAAGAATAGTTTTAGTTAGATGGCAGTTATCCCTAATATTCGAACCCATAATAAATGATTAAGGCTAGGATCCAAATTAACAATTCACAACTAAGAAGAGGGATGTCATAATCTTATTGCGAATTATGAAGGTAGGTAAAAGTAATTTACCAATTTCAAACTATGAAATTCGTAGATCTTTTGAGATTCATTAAATCTATCAATGGCATGTTTAATATCATATTATGCTCTACTCTTGTGACTGGGATAACGAGGATCAGAAACCAGATGTGAATAACCATACAAATATGTTTGGCACTCTCAATGTCATTTATCATTTCATTTTAATGTGCCGGTTAACCACACATGCTCCATTAATCAATGATAATTTTCAAGATGCCTATTATTACTCTTAATAGTTACTATTAGTGTGTCAATTAACCACACTCGCTCCACTAACTACTATAAAGTATAATGTGCAATTTTATGGATTAGCATACTTTTCACATTTTCCTAAAGTAACTAAGAGTGGGTTTTGTAAAAGATGTTTTAGTTACTTTAATAGCATTATACTTTTGATGAAGTTAATGTCGTATTAGATGTGTTCTGCTAACGACCCTCCACCAAACAAGGAAGTGGTGAGTGAGAGTGGACACACACTCAACTACGATTTTATTGGAAGTTTCCTTATACCGCCCTTATAATTCGACTTCGTGAATGATGCATACTAGAGATATGGTTGACTTAGTCTTCTACATATAATAATTAACTTTTAATATTATATATAAGGTGTATTTTAAAATCTTTTTCAAAAAATACTAGGTTTAATTTACAAATTTCACAATTAATAAAATTGATTCAATTTAAATTAAACCAATATGGATTAAATAATATATTTACTATTAATCAATTAATCAAATAAATTTTAATCATAATCCAATTCCCTCTAATTTTGAAATTAGGGTTTGGGATTTACCAAATTTATAATTATCCAATTTTAAGGCATTTAAAACTAATAATGATCAAAAACAAGGAAACCCTACCAAAACCCTAGCAATTTAGAATATTAAAGAAGAAGGTTAGGGTTTCTAAAACCCTTGCCCAAATCTAAAACCATCAAGAAGGGTTTTCGATCTCATTCAACTTTGTGCAAGATCACAAAGAACCAAACTCTGATACCACGGATGGGTTTTATAGATAACAAAAATCAATCCATTATGTTATGCAATTTCTGAAGGTATTCTTAGTCGTATCCTAGAATGCAAACATTACATATGATATAATATATCAACATATATGGTTATTCTAGGAATCACTTGATGGTTTTTATACATAACAAAAATTATATTTTTGGCGGAAAACATAAAACCCTAAATTCGCATACACCCTAAAGGATCGATGTTCTCACTATGATATGCAAACAAAAATTTGAATTTAAGAACCCTAAAGTAGATTGCTATTTTCAAAATTGGAGAAGGGTTATTAGAAAACATACCTTTTAGTTTATTATTTTAAATAAACTTGAATTCTCTCTCTTTTTAGGACTCTAGAAAGCCAGCACCAGAAATCTCATGCCTCTGATGGCTTACACCAAAACACTAGAAGTTGGAGGCTATTGAAGAGAGAGAGGAGAGGCGGGAATTTCAGAATTCCTTTTAGGGTTATGATGGAAGAAAATTAGAGACCCAATGAGGGTTTATATATGTGACTAGAAGGGGCTTGGATAAGGAATTTCCGAATTCCTTGAATACACCCTAAAGGATCTATTCTCTCACTATGATATGCAAAGAACAATTTGAATTCAAGAACCCTAAAGTAGATTGCTATTTTCGAAATTAGAGATGGGTTATTAGAAAACATACCTTTTAGTTTATTATTGTAAATAAACTTGAATTCCTTCTTTGTAGGACTCTAGAAAGCCAGCACCAGAAATCTCATGCCTCTAATGACTTACACCAAAACACTAGAAGTTATAGGCTATTGAAGAGAGAGGGGGGAGGAGGGGATTTCAGAATTCCTTTGAGGGGTATGATGGATGAAAAATAGAGACTAAAGGAGGGTTTATATAGGTGACTAGCTCTTTTTCTAAACTATGGGTTTGACAAAATTCAACTCAAGTAAAAAACTCAACAGTCAAAGTTAACGGTCGACGTTGACTTTAGTCAACCGCCATGTTGTGGCCATCTATAGCCACATCGTGACCCTCATACAACGATACAGTCAGGCGTTTTCCAGTTGCCACGTCGTGGCGAACCAAGGTTACACCGTGGGCCCTGGGTTGCCAACAACTTAATTGGTTAATCCGTTTTTTTTCGATTCTAAGAGCTCTAAAGCTTAGATCTGGTCCATTCCATGGTCTAAATGGATAAATTTTCCAACTTTATCCACTAAGACACCCAAAGAGATCAAGATCTAAAACTCTAGGTTAAAATACGACAAAATACCACAAGAACTTAGCCATTGACCCTTTAATACGAAAAGCCCTTAACCTAACCACTTAAGAAGAGTTACCAATACAAGATCTAGCATACAAGTGAGTGCTTTATAGACATGCATGTCCAATGCATTTATAGAATCCATTTTTGGTCAAAATGAGCTAAAAGTGACCAAAAAATCATGAAAGGTCAAGAACCCCAATCAAAATCTAGATGTATAAGATATGATGTTCATGAAACACAAAAGAATCATAAAGTTGCAACGTATATCACTTCAAACCCACCAAGCATTTATTATGGACCAAAGTATGCGAAGAAACTAGATCTACAACTAAAGAATCGTCAAGATAGAAACTTGAAGACTTATAAATGTTCCAGAGAGTGATTCCAAAGACGGAGAGGAGTTGTTGCTTGATCCTTGGGCTAACACCTCCGTCTTTTTCCTTCAAAATGCAACAAAGCACCAAAAAGAGTTCAACACTCAACAAGGGAAGCTAGAGTTAGGGTTTCTGAGCTTGGAAAGGTGATGAAGGCTAATAAGGAACCCTAGGTTCAAGGTAAATAGGTATAAATACGGAAGGAACCCTAAAAGAGTCATGGGCTTAGGCCAGAAAAGCTCCCACATTGTGGCGGCCTAATGCCATGCTGTGATGATTCAATAAACACGCGATCATATATTCGATGTCACACCGTCGACATCCTTGTGCCACGCCGTGGCATAGAGTTTTTCCTAAAACTCCACCTTTAGTCCCTGATAAATATAAAACTAAACCAATATGGAACATGGGTATTATACCAATAACACTACAATATGTCAACATATGAAACAAGCAAGAAAACAAGCAGACACATAAGCACATGTAACTATCTACCCTAGTCTACCTGTCAAACATCTCACTACCGCATACCAGACCTCATACAACACATTACCCTACTATTGGCAGATCACTAAGGAATGTGTAGCTATATGTGTTGGATTAGTGTCTAAGTCCATAACATTAATTGGTATCTACTTGACCCGATTTGGCATGGTCCATTTGGGTTGCATGGCATCGGAACAATTGGATAGACAAAATGAGAAAAAGGATACTTATGATTTATATTAATATATTATAAGTTCTAATATATTAATAAGGAATCATATTATTTAATTAGTATTGATCAAGAATTAATTTAGAATTAATTTAGTGATCAAAAGAAACTAATTAAATATGGACTCTTATATATATGGTGGGTCAAGTTCATTTAGGTTGGGCTAAACTTTCATGGATAGTCCATGGAGTGTTCAACCCATGGATCCTATGGAAATGAAAGGTCATGGGTATTAGGGTTTACATTAATTTAACGCTAATCCTCCACACTATATAAAGAGGTCCCTAGTTCATGAAATAGGCACTAGTGTGTGTACATAAGAGGGCAATACCGATTTTGGTGCAAGTATCCTTTCTCTCAAGTTATTCCAAGGGTTTTTGGTGTTGTGCGAACCATTTGAGGTGCAACACTTGGGGCACTAGGATCTTAAAGATTCAAGACTTCATGCTCCATCAAAAGGTATGTCATTCTACTAGATTCTTGTAGTGTAGCTGCCTCATATTATGCTAGTTAGGATGAAACTGTGGAATATCAAATATTTGCATGTATAATAGAGAAAACATAGATCCAAGGTTTATAGGGTTGCATGTACACCATAAGAGTGTTAGAATGCTCAAATCCCTGATGGGTTTTGGGCATAAGAACTTTACCTATGTGCACATACAACCCTATAGCTTGGATCTTGGTTTCACTAATTGAACATGCAACATATCCAAGACTTTCATGGCTAGATCTAATGTAAACAAACAATTAAAACATATGAAAACAGATCTAGAATAATACCTTGAGTTACTTGCTTGAAAACCTTCTTCTTCTTGGAGCTTAGAGTCACAAATGTTACTCCTCTAATGGCTTACAAACACCAACTAGCAAGAAGATGATTTGAGAGAGATGAGGAAGAGGGAAATCGGCTCTAGGGTTTCTCCAATCACAAAGGTGCCGATTTCCTCAACCCTATGGGTCTATTTATATTGTGAGCTCCTAGGGTTTCACCCTTAAACCCTAATTGGATAACTTAGCCTCAAAGCAATCCAAATCCCTTCCTAGATAAGGCCTTGGACGATTTCTAGGTGATTCATATCCCTAAAATCGTCCAACCCTAAATGCATAAGGATTATCAGCTCAAAATACAACTTTCACACATTTGACAGTTTATACCCCTTTATTCAATTAATCTCTTTAAGTCACCAAATTAATTCCTAATTAATTTATGACTTATATTAATCAAATAATATAATTATTCTTTTAACATATTATTCTTATAATATATTAATAATAATATCTCTTCTCTCTAAATCACCCTATCAAGTTGCTATGGTGAAGGCAACCCAAAAGGACCATGCACAACCGGGTCAAGTACTTACCAAATATAGTTACAGCCTTAGACACTAATCCAACAGTCTCCCACTTGGATAAGTCTAGTAACTATAAACGCAAACACAATTCGATTAGCAATCGTAGCTCTCAAAGACGCTGTCAACTCTAATCTTATCAGTAACCTGTCCTTTAGATAAAGGATCGTACAACCCTCTGTTTTGATATCGTGCAGACGATTTCATAAGACATTGTCACACTCATTGTCCAGCAACTATTTTCTCAATCTCAGATTTATTTGACATAGAACTTAATTGAAAACATCAATTCAGTCCTGACCGGGCCCGGCGCATAAGTCAAATCAAATCATCGAGCGCTCGTGATATCGCTTTTACTCTCTTAGAATAAAAGTAACAGATAAACTTCGACTTATATGCATTTACTTATCGACTAACCAACTATACACAACAATGTGTTTTATGACATCAATTTACTGATGTGGTTTCGCATTATCAATGTACAACCAATTAGTAAATAATAAACCATATATCTAGGTTTTAAGACCATATGATATTATCGTCTTGCGATCACTCCAAAGTGATTCCAGCAAGCGCGGGTTTATTCCAATGCTCAAAACTTGTTCATAAGCACTCATGAACGTTGCAGCAAACCTTTGCTATGTCTAATACCATTTAGACAATCTACACACCAATTCACGACAATCTTCATTCATACTTACTTCCAACATATGAACGATTGTGGACAGTTTGAATAATTTGATTATTCTTAATAACCTCAATTATTCTGGAAGTCAAAACATGCAAAGTGAAACAATAGCTAAACAATTAACATAAGACAGTAACATTACTTATAAATAATACTCTTTTATTTAATCATCAAATGTCAATTACATTTATCTATTACACGTTTCTAATACTATCTAATTTAAACTAATATCATCCTTCAGCCCAATACTCCTAGCATGCTGCAAGTGCTTAACCCTGCTCAGTCCCTTCGTAAGCGGATCTGCTGGGTTATCTTCTGATGATATCCTTTTAACCACGAAGTATCCTTCTTCTACTCGATGCCTAATAAAATGATATTTTCTGTCGCTATGCCAAGATCTACCATGATCCCTCGGTTCCTTAGTTAAAGCAACCACTCCTTCATTATCACAGAAAATTTCCATGGGCTCCTTTATGGCAAGCACAACTCCAAGATCGCCAATGAAGTTCTTCAACCATATTGCCTCCTTTGAGGCTTCGCTCATTGCAATGTACTCTGATTCGCATGTTGAATCAGCTATAGTTTCTTGTTTGGAACTTTTCCAAGTTACTGCTCCTCCATTAAGGGTAAAGATCCATCCCGACTGTGAACGGTAGTTGTCCCTGTCGGTCTGGAAACTGGCGTCACTATACCCTCGCACCTTCAAGTCATCACTCCCTTCGAGGACTAGAAACCATTCCTTGGTCCTCCGAAGGTACTTAAGGATGTTCTTGACCGCAATCTAATGCGCTTTACTAGGATTCCCTTGATATCTACTGACCATGCTCAAAGCGAAGGCCACATCACGTCGAGTACAAGTCATAACATACATGATTGAGCCAACTGTGAAAGCGTAAGGTTCTCGGCTCATTTCATCTACCTCGGCTTCGGTACTCAGACTTTGAGTCTTACTCAACTTGGTATTACTTTGTATCGGTAGTTCTCCCTTCTTCGAGTTTTCCATACTAAAACGTTTTAGTACCTTATCTATGTAAGTATTCTGACTAAGTCCTATTAGTCTCTTACTTCATTCTCTCACTATCCTTATTCCCAAAATATAGGAAGCCTCTCCGAGGTCCTTCATAGCGAAGCACTTCCCGAGCTAGGACTTAACCTCCTGTAGAGTCGAGACGTCGTTTCCTATGAACACTATGTCATCGACATACAAAACGAGAAAGCTAACTATGCTCCCACTGGCTTTGACATATACACATGATTCATCTTCGCTTCGTACAAATCCAAACTCTTTGACTTTCTCATCAAAGCAAAGATTCCATCTGTGAGACGCTTGCTTAATTCCATAAATGGACTTCTCAAGCTTGCACACTCTATTTGGATGCTTCGGATCGACAAAACCCTATGGCTGAGCCATGTAAACATCCTCAGCCAACTTTCCATTAAGGAAAGCGGTCTTGACATCCATTTTCCATATCTCATCATCATGAAATGCGGCAACAGCTAGCATCACTCTAATAGACTTTATCTTCGCAACTGGTGAGAAGGTCTCATCATAGTCAACTCCAGGAGTTTGAGTAAAGCCCTTCGCAACCAATCGTGCCTTGTACGTGTGCACATTCCCATCCATGTCGGTCTTCTTCTTGAAGATCCATTTGCACCCAACCGTCTTACGTCCGGGTACATTGTCAACCAAATTCCAAACTTGGTTGTCATATATGGACTGAATCTCGTTGTCCATTGCCTCTTTTCATTTTGCAGACTCCGGGCCTGCCATGACTTCCTTATAGCAATTAGGTTCATCTAGATTTATTAATGTACTATCACTAATATACGTGTCCCCTTCGGTAGTAATATGAAAACCATACAACCGGGCTTGAACTCTAACTCTTTCGGAACGCCTAAGAGGTAATGACTCGTCAATTGGTTCAACCGGAGTTTCCTCCTCGATTTGAGCGCCAGTGGTAGAGGTTCCTTCATCGCTCGACTCTTGAATCTCTTCAAGATCGATTTGCCTCCCACTATCTCCTTTTCTTATGAGTTCTCTTTCTCGGAAAACCCCTCTCCTCGCAACGAAGACCACATTGTCACTCAGTTTATAGAAGAGATATCCAAAGGATTTCTACGGGTAGCCGATGAAAATACATCGCTCACTACGAGGTTCCAGCTTGTCATGAGTTTCTCGTCTTACGAAAACTTCACAACCCCAAACCTTGATATGTGCCAATGAGGGAGATTTCCTTGTCCACATTTCGTGAGGTGTTTTGGCAACCTTCTTTGTAGGGACTTGGTTAAGGATATAGGTGGCAGTCTTTAAGGCATACCCCTAAAATGAGTTAGGTAGTGAAGCACAACTCATCATAGAACGAACCATGTCCAACAGGGTTCGATTACGCCTTTCTGCCACACCATTCAACTGCGGTGTCCTAGGTGGCGTCAATTGTGAAACTATTCCACATTCCTTGAGATAGTTGTGGAATTCAAGACTTAGGTACTCTCCTCCTGGATCGGATCGAAGCATCTTGATTTTCCTGCCCAATTGATTCTCCACTTCATTCTTGAACTCTTTGAACTTTTCAAATGTTTTAGACTTGTGCTTGATTAAGTAAATATACCCATATCTACTATAATCATCGGTGAAAGTCACGTAGAAGCGGTTTCCATCCTTTGTGGTGGATCTAAAGGGTCCACATAAATTGGTATGTATGAGATCCAATAAACCCTCACCCCTCTCACATGTGCCAGTGAAGGGTGACTTGGTCATCTTTCCAAGTAAACAAGATTTGCACGTGTCATCTTCCCTAAGGTCGAATGACTCCAACACTCCATCCTTTTGGAGTTGGGCTATGCGCTTCTTGTTGACATGTCCAAGACGACAATGCCACAAAGACGCTTTATCCATAATATTGGAAGAATCTATACACAACGCATCATTTCCTAGGTTATCTACAACCATAACAGTTTCATAAATTCCATTACAAGGCATAGCTTTAAAGTATAAAACACCATTTAGATAAGCATAAATAGAACCATTCATATTAGTAAACGAATATCTAAATCCTTGTCTAAACAAACCATGAAATGAAATGATGTTTCTTTCCATATCTAGCGAGTAGCAACAATTATTTAAATCTAGACCTAATCCATTACTTAGCACTAAAGAATACACTCCAATCTTGGTGACAAGCGATGATCTTCTGTTTCCCATGATTAGATTTATTCTTCCTTGCTCCACATCTCTATCTCTTCTTAGTCCCTGCAAGTCAGAACAAATGTGGTAACCACATCCTGTGTCAAGAACCCAAGAAATTGTGTGAGATGAATTACTAGATTTAATTATGTATATACCTGCAAAAGATGGATTGATCTTTCCATCCTTAATGGCTTGTAGATATTCCGGGCAACTTCTCTTCCAATGCCCTATCTTGTGGCAATGATGGCACTCTGCCTCCTTCGGGTTAGGGTTGGGCTTAGCAGGATCAACTTTGGTCCCACTAGAAGAGGAACCATCTTGGGACTTTCCCTTGCGGTGGCTCTTTGAAGGAGCCTTCCTCTTCTTGCCCCTTCCCTGCCCTATAGCCAAAACAGGAGCAGCGGTTGGTGCGGGAGTTGGTGCAACAAATTTGTCCTTTAGGTTGCTCTCAACAGTCCTTAGGAGTCCTTGGAGTTTGCTTAGGGTGACCTCTTCCTTGTTCATGTGGTAGGTCATCCTAAATTGGTTGTAGCATGAAGGCAAGGAATGAAGAACAATGTCGATGGCCAAATCCTCCCCAAAGTTAACATTTAACTTGCGAAGACGATCAACATATTGTTGCATCTTTTGCAAGTGCACAATCAATGATTCTCCATTTGCCATCTTAGCGGTGATCATATTAGTGATGATCTCGTAGCGCTCTTGCCTCACGCTTTGGTGGTACCTCTCCATCAAGTCTTGATGCATTTCATACGGATACATGTCCTCATAGGACTTTTGGAATTCTTGGTTCATAGTGGCTATCATGATGCAATGAACTTTCGTTGCATCACGTTCGTGTGTCTCAAAGACAACCATCTCTTCGGGAGTAGCGATTTCCGGGTTGACCTTCTCGAGCTTTTCGTCAAGGACATACTCTTTGTCCTCGTAGCGTGCAATGGTGCGAATGTATCTTATCCATTCGCTAAAGTTGGTACCATCGAAGGTCACCTTTTGGCAAAGACTCATTAATGTGAATGAGTTGGCAGCAGCGTTGTTTGCGTTCGACATCTACAAATAGAAAGGACAAAGTTTAATTAGAATTTGGATCCCTAATTAAACACCCAAAATGAAAAATTAGGGCTAGGACACAACAACATTATTTACATATTAGAAAAGGGATGTCGTAATCCAATCATGCAAATAATTTGGAGGTAAGTGAATGACGATTCACTAATTCTTCACCACGAAAACATAACCTTGAGTTTTATTGAGAATTCCTAGATTTAAGAGATTCATTGAACTTTTCAATGGCATGTTTAAATCTCGATATGCCCCTCTAGTTTGTGACTGGGATACCGAGGATCACAAAGCGGGTGTGAATTACCATGCAAATCTACATGGTGCCTTCATTGTTACAATCATCTATTTGACGTGCCGGTAAACCACACACGCTCCATCGAACTATGATAAACAATGAATCACCCTTTGCCACCTTTGCTTAGAACCAATTAGTGTGCCGGTTAACCACACACGCTCCACTAACTTCTTAGCAAGGGTGCAAAGTGCAATTTCATGGGATTGCATCAATTCACTTTACCTAAAGTAACTAAGATTGGGAATTTTATAAAATAGTTTAGTTACTTTATATATATTCATTATACTTATTAATGAGGAGAAAGAGTTGCCCTATCCTACCCATTCGGCTAACGACCCTCCACCGGTCAAGCAAGCGGTGGGTGTGAGTGTACACCCATTAAGCGCCATTTTACCGACACATCGAATAGGTGATCGTTACAATGAAGGCACCATGTGAATTTGCATGGTAATTCACACCCGCTTTGTGATCCTCGGTATCCCAGTCACAAACAAGAGTGGCATATCGAGATTTAAACATGCCATTGAATAGTTTCAATGAATCTCATCTGAACCTAGGAATTCTCAATACACTTAGGACTAATAGTTTAGGTTTTTGTGATGGAGAATTAGTGAATCGTCATTCACTTACCTTCAATTTATTTTCATGTTAGATTACGGCATCCCTTTTCTAGTATGTAAATGTTATTGTTGGATCCTAGCCCTATTTTGTCTTATTGGGTGATAATTAGGGATTCTTATTCTAATCTATCTTTGTCCTTTCTATTTGTAGATGTCGAACGCTAACAACGCTGCTGCTAGTTCTTTCACGTTGATGAGCCTTTGCCAAAAGGTCACCTTCGATGGAACTAACTTTAGCGAATGGATAAGATACATTCGTACCATTGCTCGCTATTAGGATAAGGAGTATGTCCTCGATGAGAAGCTCGAGAAGATCAACCCTGAAATCGCTACTCCGGCTGAAATCACCGCTTTTGAAACTCATGAGCGAGATGCAACGAAGGTACATTGCATCATGATTGCCACCATGAACTCCGAATTCCAAAAGTCCTACGAGGACATGTACCCGTACGAGATGCATCAAGACTTATTGGAGAGATACCACCAGAACGCGAGACAAGAGCGTTATGAGATTTTCACCAACATGATTTCCGCTAAGATGGGTCATGGAGAGTCTCTTACCATGCACCTGCAAAAGATGCAAAGGTATGTCGACCGCCTTCGCAAGTTAAATGTTGACTTTGGGGAAGACTTGGCGATCGACATGGTGCTTCACTCTTTGCCTCCGATGTACAACCAATTTAGGATGACCTACCACATGAACAAAGAGGAGGTTACCCTAAGCAAACTCCAAGGTCTCTTGAGGGTCGCTGAGAGCAACTTCAAAGACAAGTCTGTTGCACCAACTCCCAATCCACCTGCTGCTCTTGTCTTGGCTATTGGTCAAGGAAAGGGAAAGAAGAGGAAGCTTTGTCTAAGAACTATCGCAAGGTTAAAGCCCGAGATGGTGCCTCTTCTAGTGGGACCAAAGTTGATCCCGCTAAGCCCTGCCCTAACCCGAAGGAGGCAGAGTGCCACCACTGCCACAAGATAGGACATTGGAAGAGAAGCTGCCCAGAGTACCTGCAAGCAATCAAAGAAGGAAAGATCAAGCCATCTTTCGCAGGTATATACACAATTAAATCTAATGATTCTAATCATGCTATTTCTTGGGTTCTTGATACTGGTTGTGGTTACCACATTTGTTCTAATGTGCAGGGACTAAGAAGAAGTAGGGATGTGGAGCAAGGAAGAATCAATATAATCATGGGGAACAGAAGATCGTCGCCTGTGACCAAGATTGGAGTGTATTCTTTAGTGCTTAGGAATAATTTGTGTTTAGATTTGAACAATTGTTGCTATTCGCCAGAAATGGCTAGAAACATCATTTCATTTCATGGTTTATATAGACAAGGATTTAGATTTTCTTTTAATAATGAGAATGGTTCTATTTTGGCTTATCTAAATGGTGTCCTTTACTTTGAAGCTATACCATGTAATGGAATATATGAAACTGTTATGATTGTTGATAACTTAGGAAATGATGTTTTGAATATAGATTCTTCCACTAGTATGGATAAAGCATCCTTGTGGCATTGTCGTCTTGGACATGTCAACAAGAAACGCATAGCCCAACTCCAAAAGGATGGAGTGTTGGAGTCATTCGACCTTAGGGAAGATGACACATGCGAATCTTGTTTACTTTGAAAGATGACTAAATCACCCTTCACGAGTACGTGTGAAAGAGGTGAGGGTCTATTGGACTTAATACATACCGATGTATGTGGATCGTTTAGATCAACCACGAAGGATGGAAACCGCTTCTACATGACTTTTACCGATGATTATAGTATATATGGGTATATCTATTTAATCAAGCAAAAGTCAGAAACTTTTGAAAAGTTCAAAGAGTTCAAGAATGAAGTGGAGAATCAATTGGGCAGGAAAATCAAGATGCTTCGATCCGATCGAGGAGGAGAGTACCTAAGTCTTGAATTCCACGATTATCTCAAGGAGTGTGGAATAGTTTCGCAATTGACGCCTCCTAGGACACCGCAGTTGAATGGTGTGGCAGAAAGGCATAATCGAACCTTATTGGATATGGTTCGCTCTATGATGAGTCGTGCTTCACTATCTATCTCTTTTTGGGGGTATGCCTTAGAGACTGCCGCCCATATCCTTAACCGAGTCCCTACTAAGAAGGTTGCCAAAACACCTCACGAAATGTGGACAGGGAAAGCTCCCTCGTTGGCACATATCAAGGTTTGGGGTTGCGAGGCTTTCGTAAGACGAGATACTCACGACAAGCTCGAACCTCGAAGTGAGCGATGCATTTTCATCGGCTACCCGCAGACATCCTTTGGATATCTCTTCTATAGACCGAAGGACAATGTTGTCTTTGTTGCGAGGAGAGGAGTTTTTCGAGAGCGAGAACTCATAGGCCAAGGAGACAGTGGGAGGCAAATCGAGCATGAAGAGATTCAAGAGTCGATAGATGAAGGAACCTCTACCGCTGGCACTCAACCCGAGGAGGAAACTCCGGTTGAACCGATTGATGAGTCCTTACCTCTTAGACGTTCCGATAGAGTTAGAGTTCTACCCCAGTTTTATGGTTTTCATATTACTACCGAAGGGGACACGTATATTAGTGATGGCACACTAATAAATCTTGATGAACCTAATAGCTATAAGGAAGCCATGGCAGGCCCGGAGTCTGCAAAGTGGAAAGAGGCAATGGATAGCGAGATCCAATCCATGTATGACAACCAAGTTTGGAATTTGGTTGATTATGTGCCCGGACGTAAGACCGTTGGGTGCAAATGGATCTTCAAGAAGAAGACCGACGTGGATGGAAACGTACACACATATAAAGCGCGATTGGTTGCGAAGGGCTTTACTCAAACTCCCGGAGTTGACTATGATGAGACCTTCTCACCACTTGCGAAGATTAAATCTATTAGAGTGATGTTAGCAATTGTCGCATTTCATGATTATGAGATTTGGCAAATGGATGTCAAGACCGCCTTCCTTAACGGAAAGTTGGCTGAGGATGTTTACATGGCTCAGCCAGAGGGGTTTGTGGATCCGAAGCATCCGAATAGAGTATGTAAGCTTGAGAAGTCCATTTATGGACTTAAGCAAGCGTCTCGCAGATGGAATCTTTGCTTCGATGAGAAAGTCAAAGAGTTTGGATTTGTACGAAGCGAAGATGAATCATGTGTATATGTCAAAGACAGTGGGAGTGTAGTAAACTTCCTCATTCTATATGTCGATGACATATTACTCATAGGAAACGACATCCCGACTCTGCAGGAGGTTAAGTCCTGGCTCGGGAAGTGCTTCGCTATGAAGGACCTCGGAGAGGCTTCTTACATTTTGGGAATAAGGATAGTAAGAGAAAGAAGTAAGAGACTAATTGGACTTAGTCAGAATACTTACTTGGATAAAGTACTAAAACGTTTTAGTATGGAAAACTCGAAGAAGGGAGAATTACCGATACAAAGTAATGCCAAGTTGAGTAAGACTCAAAGTCCGAGTACCGAAGCTGAGATAGCAGAAATGAGCCGAGTACCATACGCTTCCGCAGTTGGCTCAATCATGTACGCTATGACTTGTACTCGCCCTGATGTAGCCTTCGCTTTGAGCATGGTTAGTAGATATCAAGGGAACCCTGGCAGAGCACATTGGATTGCGGTGAAGAATATCCTTAAGTACCTTCGGAGAACGAATGAATGGTTCTTAGTCTTCGGAGGGAGTGATGACTTGAAGGTGCGAGGGTATAGTGACGCCAGTTTTCAGACCGACAGGGACAACTACCGTTCGCAGTCGGGCTGGGTCTTTACCCTGAATGGATGAGCAGTGACATGGAAGAGTTCCAAGCAGGAAACTGTAGCTGATTCAACGTGCGAATCAGAGTACATTGCAGCGAGCGAAGTGTCGAAGGAGGCAATATGGCTAAAGAACTTCATCGGTGATCTTGGAGTTGTACCTGCCATAAAGGAGCCCATGGAGATTTTCTGTGATAACGAAGGAGCGGTTGCCTTGACCAAGGAACTGAGGGATCATGGTAGATCAAGACATATCGACAGAAAATATCACTTCATCAGACATCGTGTAGAAGAAGGACAACTCGTAGTGAAGAGGATATCATCAGAAGATAACCCAGCAGATCCGCTTACGAAGGGACTGAGTAGGGTTAAGCACTTGCAGCATGCTAGGAGTATTGGGCTGAAGGATGATATTAGCATAGATTAGATAGTATTAGAAACGTGTAATAGATAAATGTAATTAACATTTGATGATTAAATAAAGGAGTTTTATTTATAAGTAATGTTACTATCTTATGTTAATTGTTTAGCTATTGTTTCACTTTGCATGTTTTGACTTCCAGAATAATTGAGTTTATTAGGAATAATCGAATTGTTCAAATTGTCCACAATCGTTCATATGTTGGAAGTAGATATGAATGAAGATTGTCATGAATCGGTGCGTAGAATGTCTAAATGGTATTAGACATAGCAAAGGGTTGCTGTGACATTCATGAGTGCTTATGAACTAGTTTTGAGCATTGGAACAAACCCGCGCTTGCTGGAATCACCTTATGGAATATGATATAAAAGGGTGATCGCAAGACGATGATATCATATAGTCTTAAAACCTAGATATATGGTTTGTTATTTGTTAATTGATTGTACATTGATAATGCGAAAACGCATTAGTAACTCGGTGTTATAAAACGCATTGTTGTGTATAGTTGGTTAATGAATAAGTAAATGCATATAAGTCGAAGTTTATCTGTAACTTTTATCTAAGGAGGTAAAAGCGATATCTCGGCCGCTCGATGATTTGATTTGACTTATGTGCCGGGCCCGGTCAGAACTGAATTGATGTGTTCGATTAAGTTCTATGTCGAATAAATCAGAGATCGAGAAACCTAAATGCTTGACTAACCATTCCATAGGATTGTCAGCATGATATCTAACAGAGGACTGTACGATCCAT
Source organism: Lactuca serriola (assembly GCF_051521515.1). Taxonomy (NCBI): domain Eukaryota; kingdom Viridiplantae; phylum Streptophyta; class Magnoliopsida; order Asterales; family Asteraceae; genus Lactuca; species Lactuca serriola. The sequence goes on along the minus strand of NC_136410.1, from coordinate 73,840,084 downwards.
TATCTAAAGGACAAGATTTATTAGATCAGAGTTTGACAGCATCTTTGAGAGCTACAATTGCAAACCGAATTGTACTTGTGCATATAGTTACTAGACTTATCCAAGTAGGAGACTGTTGGAATAGTGTCTAAGGCTGCAACTATATTAGGCAAGTATTTGACCCGGTTGTGCATGGTCCTTTTGGGTTGCCTTCACCATAGCAACTTGATAGGATGATTTATTAAGAGAGAGTAAATATTATTAGTATATTATGAGAATAATATAAAGAATAATATATTGTTATTTGATTAATATAAGTCTTAGAATTAATTGGAATTAATTTGGTGACTTAAAGAGATTAATTAAATAAAGGGGTATAAACTGTCAATTGTTTGATAGTTAAGCTTTAGACTATAAATCCTTGTAGATATATAGTGGACGGATTCTAGAAGCTAGGATAGCTCCAAAATCTTCCAATGACTTATCTATGGAAAGGATTTGGATAGCCTTAAGAGAAGATTATCCAATTAGGGTTTAGGTTGTAACCCTTAAGGAGTCTACAAGTATAAATAGACCCCATGGGCAAGGGAAATCGGAACTTCATCTAAAGCATAGAAACCCTGGCCGATTTCCTCCCCTCTCCTCTCTCCTAAATCATCCTTATTGCTATTGGTGTTTTTAAGCCATTAGAGGAATGACAATTGTGACTCTGGAAGCTCCAAGACAACAAGATCAACAAGGAATTCAAAGGTATGGTTCTAGATCTATTTCAATGTTGTTATTTAACCTAATTAGCCATTAGAAGTCTTGGATTCAAAGCATGTTTAATTAGAAAGCCTAGATCCAAGCATTAGTGTTTTGCATGCGCACATAGGAAAGTTCTTATGGCTAAAACCCATCACTACGAACATTACCTGAAGCTGTTTTTGAACTTGTAAACCTGTTTTTGATGTGGTAATGTTCATGCAAATCCAATTTTATAGATAATTGTCAATATATTCATGTTTTGTATTAGTTTAATGGTTAGGCTAATTTCATGAAAATTGTATGATTTGAATTATCTTGTTCTTATGAGTTGACTTAGATTAATAGAAAAGTTATGTGATAATATGTATTCAATCCAAGATGATCTAAAAGTTGTTCATAATATGTGTTTTTGTAACTTGTCCTCAATTTATATGAAAAGTCACATTTATGATTATTAAAACTCATAAGATTTCCATAAGTTATGAAAATGAAAAGTCTCACTTTTTAAATGCTTTAAAGTCTTCCATAACTTGTCCTCAACTTATGGAACTTGAAGAGTTTTTCATTAAAACTACTTTAAACTCATAAGTTATGGAATTGAATAGTTTTTGAATTGTTCAAAACTTACTCTCAAGTTTTGGAATTTGTAAAGATTCCCCTCATGAATACTTTAATTCCAAGTTAAACCCTTAGAATTTTAAAAGTTAAAATTTAACCCTTATACTATTATGAATAGTTAATAATTATATATATATATATATATATATAGACACACACACACACACATATATATATATATATATATACACACACACACACCACTTCCTTGATTGGTGGAGGGTCATTAGCCAAATGGGTTTGACAGGACTCTAATTCTCCCTTCATTATAAGTATAATGATAAATATAAAGTAACTAAACCTTTTTTAAATTCCCAATCTTAGTTACATTAGGAAAATGTGAATTTGGTGCTAACCCATGAAATTACACTTTGCACTTTTCTTAAGTCGTTAGTGGAGCGTGTGTGGTTAACCGGCACACTAACCTGGATTTAACAAGGTTGGGAAAGGGTGACTTAAGGTTTATCATAAATCGGTGGAGCGTGTTTAGTTAACCGACACATCGATCAGGTGATAAAAATTAAGAGTACCAAGTATATTTGCATGGTTATTCACACCATTTTTTGTGATCCTCGACATCCCAGTCAAAAAACTTGAGAGGGCACAATCGAGATTGAACCATGCCATTGGAAAGTTCAATGAATCTCAAAAGATTTAGGAATTTCAAAGCCAATTAAAAACCTAATAATTTATTTCATTTTTTCATGGTGGAAATTGGTGAATCGTCATTCGCCTACCTTCAAATATTTTATAGCTTGGATTACGGCATCCCTCTTCCAATTTATAAAATATTGTGTTGGGTCCTAGCCTTAATATTTCATATTGGGTGTTCTATTAAGGACTTAAATCAACAAACTTTAATTTCTCCCATTGTAGATGTTTGGTTCAGACAACTATGGTCTTCCCAAATCTCATGGAAATCATACTTCTCTTCCTCCACCTCCTCCAATTAAATTATTCTCCTATTCTCCCTAACCCACAAGTTCTTGAATAGTTCAAGGTCACTCAAGCCCTATTGGCAAGCAAAGCCTATGTGTGCTCACATCTTGGAGATGAAGTCATATATTGACAAGCCGGGAGAGTTGGGTGTCAAAGTATTGAGGAAGTTGGTTGTTGACTAGGTTCTTCAATCACTTTCTATGTTACATAGTGAGTTCTTTAAGGACTACTATGTAACAGACTATGACATGACCCTAATGATCTTGCCTATTTTCTTGATGCTGCTGAATCAGCAATGATTTGGAGCACTGGTAAAGCAAATTTGATTAGAAGATCAACTTCCCAAACTTCCATGGACATTGACAATGGTAACATTGGATATCCAGAAAAGCTTTCTCTTCCCAATGGAAAGGGATTGACCATAGTCAACTCAGTTGACCAAATGATAAAGAGAAAGGCTAAGTCTGAGATAATCCCATGTACCATTACCAAAGAGTCCATTTGTTTCTATTGTCAAAGGAAGGGGAATTGATTGCGAAGCTGCCCTGGCTACCTAAAAGATCTGAGAGAAGGAAGAATCAAAAAGTTTGACTTTGCTTTAGGTAAGTCCACTATCTAACTCTGTTAAGTTCCTAATTGCTGATTCTTAATACAAAATGTGACTCGGTTACATTTTGATGTTTGGCAGGATCAAGCAAAGGGAAGGAAACTTAAAGAAAGAGTATGTTGAATCTGATCGCAAAGATGGATTTCAATCGCAAGGTTCGAAGATTGGATTCTTGAGCTACTACGTAGGAGTTCTGATAGATTGCTAGAAAGTATGGAATAGCATAGTTTTCATTTAAAGTTGCATTGTAAGGAAAAAGTTTTTTCCACATTTATATTTTAAATAAATAAAATTTTGTTTTACTTTATTTTATATCTCCTTGCAATGACATTTATGGAAAATTGATGTTTGTATGTTTCTAGCAATAATGGAAATATGAATTTGATTCTTTCATTTGTGATAGTGTCTAAATTTACCAAATAAGGAAAGATTCTCATCACCCAAGTTTCAATTGGACCGAAACTTGGAATCATGCAAGTTGTATGATGAATGAGAATTTTCATCTTTGGAAAATTAAGACTAATTCCTTGTTCACATGTATATGTGAGTCAAGTGAAGGACTAAGGGATCGAGTACACATTCTTGTACACTGGTTAACTCCACCACAAAAGATCGATAAAAATATTCGTCATGATTTACTAAAGTTTAGTAAATATGGTTATACTTACAAGTTTAAATATAATTCTGAAACATTGGAAAAGTTTCGATGTATGGCAGAACGAATGAGAAGAATCAAATTAGGTAGAAAGATAAAAGTTTCTTAAATCTGAAAGGATGGGAGAGTACTTTAGTATCATGTTATATGATCATCTTAATGATTGTGAGACTATATCACAATTCATCCTCTAAGGACAACTTAGTGCATTCTTATGGCTAAGAAGAGGATTCATGAAGTGTTGAAGTGGTTAAATCAAGAAGATAAGTCATACTTCGTTCCAAAACAAGTCGTAGAGTCATACTCCAAGATTTTAACTTGAGTGACACATCCTAAAGAAGGTTATTAACACTTGCCAAATGTAATAGTAAAATGTGTTCTACTCTTGTACATTTGAAATTGGTAAGCTGTGATGTTTTGGATAAAACAAAGACCAACTAAGGCCAACTGTGTGAAGTGTCTATCTTGATAAGAATCCGTACTATCTCTTGAATATTTGTTTGTCAAGGAATGGGTCTTGGCAAAAGAGTATTATATTTCAAGAGGACAGTAGGAGTCTTAAAGATCCTGAAAGAGTTTCAAGAACTAATCAAGGATAAAACTTGTAGTTTATCACTAGCACACAACTTGAGGTTTATAAACTATCGTGATGACATATTCATATTCCTGTGCCCATTCTAGTTAAAGTTGGCTTTGCATATGAGTTCTGAGAGTTCTGAATTGATTGCATAACAACTTGGAAGCAATGGCAGGCCCTTGTGCTGCCAGGTGGCAATAAGTTAAGATTGCACAAGTTCAGTCCATATGAGTTTGGATTTGTCACTAACCTTGTCTTGTGATTATGGTTTTGACAAATTCACATGGATAGGAACACATACACCATAAAATCTAAGTGTCGTAAGGTTTCTCTCTGATTCATGAAAATGATGGTGAGGAAACGCTTTCACTAAGTGATTTTAAGTAGATAGCAATGGTGATATTTGCAATCTCAAAGTTGTTAGTGGAGTGTGTGTGGTTAACCGACACACTAACATGGACTTGTGAGGAATGACAAAGGTCTAAATAATTGAGACTATGATTACGACATCCATTTTCATAGTTATGAAATTGTTTAGACACATATGTGTGCTATCTAAGGAAAGGTGTATGATTTTGATAAAGTTCTATCAAAGCATCTCGTATCAGAAATCTGAACTTTGGTAAGAAAGTCAATAAAGTATTGATTTCTAGAAGTCCAGCTGATTTCCGAGTACATGTCAAAGCTAGTGGGAGCATAACTGTTATGCTAATAATCATCATGTTAGTGGGAGCATGATAATTATAATAAGTGTTGCAAGTTGGCAATGTTAATTATAGAAAACAAAAGTTTCAATTGGGAAAAAGTTGTTTTGCTATAATTAAAGGAGAGGAAATTGTACTTCATTTCAAATCTAAAAGCTTACATCATGAGATTTTAGTCAAATTTAGTCAAGTATATATATATATATATATATATATATATATATATATATATATATATATATATATATGAATGTTATGTTGGAAAGGTTCAATATAAGGAAATTTTATATATGGGAACATTATTTGCGTTCTAAAATTCGATTGTGATTACGACATCCCTTTTTATAATCTGAATTATGAGAACATGGCAAACAAATATATAAATATAATAGCAAAAGACTGGTCTAGTATCATGTCTTTATGTGAGATATCATGAATCGTGTCCCATATGCTTCAGATATAGGATCGATTGCATGTGCTATAATAGGCATTTGTTCTAAATTTTTCCAAATGCCTAGGGCATTAAGAGGGAAAAAGTACTAGAATTGGATATGACTAATTTGATTAAGCAATTGTTGAGGATAATCTAAGGTTTACCAAAGATTGGTTGCTCAAGGACAGTTGGAAGTATGGTGTAAATTTTTAGAGAGGACCATATTGACATATTCTGAAAAGAGGCAACTCTTGTTTAGAAGTGATAGTCAAAATGGGAATATGGAAATGTTCCCATAGGTGGAAGTTATTCATTAAATTTGTGTAACATTAGGAAACTTAATGCAAGAAGGATGTTCAAAGCAATGTACTTTGAATTTGAGATTTTGTTTATGGAATGATCTCCATTGGAATACGTTGTAATGTCAGTTCACAAGACTTTGTGACTTTGTGCATAGTCATTACAAAAGGATCAATGCATATAAGTTTAGAATCTAACAGATTTCGGTAAATGGCAAAAATTTAGAATTCTTAAATTTACGATAAGGATTTGGGATTATGAAATGAGAATCATCGAAATTATGTTCAATTGATCTGTTCCACAAAGTAAGGATCATAGAAAAAACCTAGTGTGCATACTTGGTGTATAACATAACTATAGTTTGGATAAACATAGTGTGCATGCTAAGAGCATGACATGACTATTGTTTTGATTCAAGTATAAAGTTGATGATTTGAAACATTATGAAATGAATAGTGTGTAATCAACATGGTGATAAATAAAAGGTGTTCTATTTATATTCATAAGTTATAAGACCATATTGGATTTGATTATTCTTGTGTTTCACTATGCATGTTTTGACTACCAGAATAACTTGGTCATTCTTCCCGAATGACTAAGTTATTCAAATTCTCCACATTCAGTCAGATGTTGGAAGTAGGTTTGAATCAAGACTGTCATGAAGTTGGCTTGTAGATGTCTAAGGTATTGGAAATAGCAAGAGTTGCCACAACATGCATAAGTGCTCATAAGTTCTGAGTATTGGATTAAACCCACGCTCATTTGACTCACTTCATGGATTTTATCACGAGTGATCATGAGACGATATTATCTTATATTCTTCAAACCTAGAGATATGAGTTGTTGAATATGAGTTGGTTATACATTTATTATACGAAAACGCATTGGTAACTCGATGTTATAAAACGTGCCTTTGTGTATGATTCAAAAAGTAGTAGAACAAGCATATGAGTTGAAGTTTATCCATTCCTTTTACCATTGAAGGGATAAAAGCCATATCTGTGGGCCCTTGATGATTTAGTTATGACACCCCTAAGTGCTTGGCCAAGCCTGGACTGGTTTGATTTGTTCAATTAGTCGGTCGTCAGAAATCAGAAATCGGGAAACAACAAATGGACAGAGAGAATGATTATAATCCATGTCTCAGTCCATATGATATCTAGAATGGAGGAATATATGATCCCTTATCTAATGGACAAGTCATTGACTAGGTCAGAGTTCGACAATGGCTTTAAGAGCTACAATTGCTAGTCGGGTTTTGGAGTCATACACAATAATAGTTTTAGACTTATCCAAGTGGGAGACTGTTGGATTAGTGTCTAAGTCCATAACTATAATTGGTATGTACATGACCCGATTTGGCATGGTCCATTTAGGTTACATGGCATCGGAACAATTGGAACACGGGTGTTATACCAACAACACTACAATATGTCAACATATGAAACAAGCAAGAAAACAAGCAGACACATAAGCACATGTAACTATCTACCCTAGTCTACCTGTCAAACATCTCACTACCGCATACCAGACCTCATACAACACATTACCCTACTATTAGCAGATCACTAAGGAATGTGTAGCTATATGTGTTGGATTAGTGTCTAAGTCCATAACAATAATTGGTATCTACTTGACCCGATTTGGCATGGTCTATTTGGGTTGCATGGCATCAAAACAATTGGATAGACAAAATGAGAAAAAGGATACTTATGATTTATATTAATATACTATAAGTTCTAATATATTAATAAGGAATCATATTATTTAATTAGTATTGATCAAGAATTAATTTAGAATTAATTTAGTGATCAAAAGAAACTAATTAAATATGAACTCTTATATATATGGTGGGTCAAGTTCATTTAGGTTGGGCTAAACTTTCATGGATAGTCCATGGAGTGTTTAACCCATGGATCCTATGGAAATGAAAGGTCATGGGTATTAGGGTTTACATTAATGTAACCCTAATCCTCCACACTATATAAAGAGGTCCCTAGTTCATGAAATAGGCACTAGTGTGTGTACACAAGAGGGCAATACCGATTTTGGTGCAAGTATCCTTTCTCTCAAGTTATTCCAAGGGTTTTTGGTGTTGTGCAAACCATTTGAGGTGCAACACTTGGGGCACTAGGATCTTAAAGATTCAAGACTTCATGCTCCATCAAAAGGTATGTCATTCTACTAGATTCTTGTAGTGTAGTTGCTTCATATTATGCTAGTTAGGATGAAATTGTGGAATATCAAATATTTGCATGTATAATAGAGAAAACATAGATCCAAGGTTTATAGGGTTGCATGTACACCATAGGAGTGTTAGAATGCTTAAATCTCATCAATATGTAACCAGATGGGAGACAGACATTCGAACAGGAGATATCACTCTAGAGCCACAACCAAACAAGGAACATGCAAGAAATCCTAAATCAAGAGCTCTCAAGCTATCCTACATGGCTACATACAACCCTTAGGGCACTCCACTAGACAGTCACCAACCTACTGGTTCTCTAACCAGTACACAAGTACTCCTATATTCTAACATACAAGGATATACAATGCAACATATAGTATAGTAAGGAAACTCACCTGAACCGGAGACCCAAGGAATCACAGGAACATGCTTACTTCCTGAATTGATCGCTCCCACGAGCCGTCTATCACTAAACCAAGGTGAAACCTTAATTAATATCCCAATTCCTTCAAGTTTGACCCAATGTCAAACTTGTCGAAATGTCAACAGTCAACGATCAACCCTCACCACGACGTGGAGGACCCTTGGTCCCGTCATGGGAACATCCGAATAAAATAGTCGCGAGGACTTTAATCGTCACGATGTGACAAACATATTGTCACATCGTTGGAACTGATTGTGGACAACTTAATGGATTAACCTCTTAATCCATTAAGCCACCCACTCATCTCCTCCAGAAGGCTTCCTTACACCCAAATAGCCATAAAAATCGATGATTTAGAGACATGCGTGCCTATGTAAGTATTGAGCTCAAATTAGGTCTCAAATGATGAAAAAGATGTCAAAACCCCATGCATGAGTTCAAACTCTGCCAAAATTCAGATCTAACACATCTAACCACAAAGGGACTCTAAGGACCCATAAAGTTGCAAACTTTATGGAATCCCAACACTCCAAGTAGCCTAAACATGGAAAATAATACATAAAAGTCTAGATCTAGCAACAAGAAATCATAGAGCTTGGAGCTTTAATACTCACAAAAGTCTTGACAAATTGCTAAAAGATGATAATGAGGCTTACAAGCTTGATTTAAGCACCAAGGATGATCCATTATCCTTCAAGTCACCAAAAGCTTAAAAATTCATCAATGGAGGCTAGGGTTTTGTTGAGAGGGTTGGAGGCTGAAGAGGATGCCATAAACCTTGAAATTAAGGACTTAAATATGGAGGAAACCCTAAAAGACCATGGGCTTAGGCTGCAGCTCCTATCACGTCGTGACAAACCTTTCGTCACGTCATGACAACCATCCCGAAAATGTGATCATCCAATTAGCGCATCATGTCGTGATGCTCCATTCATCACATCATGACATAAGGTTTTTCCTAAAAACCTTACCTTTAATCCTTCTAAACCTTCAACCGATCCATTTTGGAAAACGGATGTTATATGACGGGGAGTCTTTAGCCTGCAGTTGTATTAATTTTTCTATAAATAACTTTTTTATGAATGTCATGCCCTCCTTTGTCAAATATTTCACTTTTATGTAGATGAATAAAAACAATATTATTTGGTTTATTTTAAGGTTTAATTCAAAATCCTATGGATCAACCATGTTTATCACTACTAAAATTAGTTAAATTAGTTTTACATCATATGAGCATATAAGATTTTATTATTTGGTGGTTTCAACACACTACACTAAACAGGATCATATAAATACATAGGTTTTTGTTATTTAGTGGTTTCCACACACTAATAAATAGGATATGCCATTTAGTTAATTCTCTAAATGTATGACCTTATTTACCATCATTGTAATTCCAATCGTCCATGATAATTTGAATTTGATTTTGGTATTATGATTTGTTGATTCCAAAATCCTAGCCTCCATAAATATGTAACATTGTAATTCCAATGTTACATATTTATGATTATCAATGCATTTTTGTTTTTTTCGTTTTAAGATTAAATTGGAGAGTGTGATATCATGTGGGTCATTTCTTTAACGTAACATTATTTTTACCACACATCTTCTAATTATTTGTCACACATACAAGGAATGGTTTGTCATGTCATACCATATATATATTTTTTTTGTGTAAACAATTCAATTTAAATAAAAAAAAATAAACATGTCATTAATTTAAAATAAAACTACATTGACATTTAATTAAAACTAAAAGCTAATAATAAAACAAAAAAAAAACAAAAAAAGTAAAAAAAAATTACATGTTATATTTTTTCTTAATTTCGGTTTTTACTGCCAAAGTCAGTTCATACTCTCTCTAGTGAAGTTACTCAAGTCTTGCATTAAAAACTTCATGTCATGAATTTTTCCTGTATGTCTCACGCTCATTTTCTTAAGTGAACTCATATTTGTCAAATTTGCATGGTTTCATCATCGTTGAGGTCATCCGGATGCAGCATCTGACGTAGTGTAGTTAGAGATGGGTGTAATTGACCTTTTATAACCACATATATGTGCTTCAAATGTTCATTTTTGGCAATTTCATACAACATTTCAAAACTCAATATGTTTAAAAGTTTTCTCATACAACATTCCAAAACTCAATATGTTTAAAAAATTTCTTATGATATTTTCGGAACATTTCTAGCGCCTTTTGGAAAATGTTCAAATCATTTTAACCACTTTTTATTGGTAAGTTGTTAAATAAATCAACAAAGTTACACCATTTCATGTAGATAGAGTTTTTGTTGCATTGATTCATTTCTTTGTAAAAACATTTAAAAACTCGCCTCCAATAAGTTGAGCCATTTTTGGACGTTATCGACAATATATATAATGTTTTTTTAATGATTAGAAATAAAATGGTGTTGCATTTACTACTAAAACAAAATTAATACTACCACCTACTATTGAAAAGGTGAAGACGTAATGTTACTATCAAGTATCAAAATACTATTAAAAGAAAGACTATCATACAACAAATCATATAAGTTACAAATGCGGAAAACATTTATTGTTAACATACTTGGCACATGCTTCTTCATGTTCCAGGCTAGTTACACGGGTCTATATTCATATAACTATTAATGATTCATATTCATATTCATATAAAAAGTTAAAAATATTGTCGAATTCAAATTTTATATTAGAACTTTTTTTAATGAATGGATCTCAAGGGTTATGAGCACCTATATTTCTAGAACCATTTTCAATTTTTGGATCTGAGGGGGGTAATTTCTGTGTAACACCAGGCAAATTTAGGTAAAAAAATAAATTGTTCAATAATCTCAATTGGGATAAATAAAGCAGTAGAGATTGTCACACCCCCGAACCGTCAGAACGGACGGCGAAAACGTCCGGGGGCGGGTGACGTCATGCGTAGTATCACAACAATCGTATCATAGCAATCAAAGTAAACATAACCATTACATTACAATATGAATATTTATATATGTTTGAAAACATAGTTTGTACACGTCAGTATATAACAAAAGTAAAAGACGCCACTCTATCCGTCTTCCCCAAAAGCTAACAAGGGTACCTGTCTAATGTTTCCCTGAGAATACAAGTGGGTTTGAAAACGTATCAACATAAAGCTGATGAGTTCATAAACATGTTTTTGTATTGTAAACTAGTCACTGAATTTGTACAAATGATTTCTTTTCATTATAAGTAAAATATCGTTCGTATCGAAGTCCTGGTCAATCACCAGTAAGTAAAGTATGTTCCGTTTGAAAACCCTGGCTACCACCAGTATGTAAGGTATGTTTTGTTGAAAACCCTGGGTACTATCAGTATGTGAGGCATGTTCTTGTTGATGTCAGTTAAAAGTGTTTCTCAAGAAAAATCCCATATTTTCTTATGAAAAGTATGAGTAAACCTATTTCTTCTATGATTTCCTGGTTCATACTAATTACTTATAAACCAATACCAGATAGACCATTAATTGTGTGGATCTGCCCTACACCCACAACCAAACAAGGAACAGGGAATGAGGCGGAAACCACACATTCCACAGTCTATCAGGTATTCCTCATTCATAACTCGGATGCATAAACTAAGAAATCATGGAATTAATAATGAAAGTTCGTTAGTTACTTGTTAAACAATCTGTTTATGAAAGGTCGAGTTATCCCGGGAAAATCCTATATTTTCCCTAAAAGTAGTTTGTTGGTTATCCGTTCTAGATGAAGTGTATAAGTATCTACCATACTTATATCGTTTAACGTAGTTTCCCTGAAAGATCCTGGTTACTTGAGGTATATTAGCCTTATTACATGAATAAAACTAATAAATATGTGGTGAACTAAATCCTGAAGGTATTATCGATACCCTCTAGTAATCAAATCGGTTATTACTTTGAGGTTAGTTCACTTGTTTCATTATTAAAAAAGTAAATCTCTGTTATCTAGGTTGCGAGTTTTATAACCATACATTAACTTAATATGGCACGTAACAAGGCTAGTATCCTTTATGACTTTGTCACCCCAGGCATGGCTGCCTAACTGTAGCTAGCAGTTCAAGTGCGGGATAGTCAGTCCTGTATAGATCTATACACAACAGTCACGCTCTCCCTATAAGAGATTCTGGTTACAAGTGCTAGTCCTACACTCTCGAATTCGGTGGGAGTGTTACCAAGGACGTTTCTCCAACGTTTAGACTAACAAATTTACAAGTAATAATACTGAAAATCCTGTTTATGATTTGCATGAATCCCTTATAAAATAATATATTTTATCACATGATTCACAAGTTAGTTACCCTAGTTTTGAAAACTGTTTCTACAAGTTGATTTCTCAATCGTTTGGTAAAAACTGTTTTTCCACGTTAAAACCATACTGAAAATATAATTATCTTAGACAAAATAATATATTTTGAGCACAAGTTTCCTTGTACTTTTACTTGTATTCCCCCTTAAAAACATGAAAACTCGGAAAAACGTAGGGGTATGAACTCACAGTTAGTTGGATGCAGAGGATTGGCCGAACGATCCTTGAGTTTATGTATGTTGCACTTAACGGAATCCTAATATCCAATAAATACATAAATGTATCTAAATTAGCGATTTCGTTAGTTAATGTTTTAGAAAAACACTTGGTTTTGGTTAAGGAATGTTACCGGGATTTGGTTGAATCGAGGGAACAGGCTTTTCCCCACGAAAGAGCTGTTTACAGCTGTATATGGGGTTTACGGCCGTGAATGGAGTTTACGGCCGTGAACAAGGTTTATGGCCGTGAACTGTATTTGCGGCTTTTGAAGATCTGAAGGATTACGGCCGTCAACTCAAGAACAAATGTGCTTGTTTTTGACGAAAAAGTGTTCCGGAGGCTCCTAAATAGCCCCCAAATGGCGATTTCCGGCGTTTTTCGAGTGAAAAAGGGCTTTTTGGTGTTTACGGTCAAGAAGTTTTTTTTGGAAAGGGAACTTCCCTAACGAGGGTTTCCGGGCCAGCTTTCGCGCACCGACTAATCCCCCGCTGCAGACATGAGGCTTTGTGAGAAAGTGGGTGTTTCCAGCCAAGAAGGTTCAAATGACGGTGGGGGTCTTGTATTTATAGGTCAGGGGTATGGTCGGTGGTGGGGTCCACCTGACACCGACCGTAAACGAGTTTACGACCGTAAACTCGTCCTGGCCGTGAACATGTCGATTTTCGAGAAAATAAAGGTTTTTCGCACGATTTTTGGTTTTCCGACTCGTATAGAATTTTAACTATATCCCTAGTTGATTTACTTAACCCAAGAAGTTGATGGAAAATTTAATAAGATTAATTTTATACACGAAGATGGGTTAAAAATATAAAGAACACTAAAATCCGAGTTATAACGAATAAGTTATGACCAATCGAATATCCGCGACAATACCGGTAAAACACTGTTAAGCGTAAAAAGCGAAATTTCAATAAATACTTTTTAGCCTTAGGTATCTAAATGAAAGTCGTAGATATCAATAAACCGTAAATATACATTAAAAGAACGTCCTAATCTGACTTCGTATGAGGAAGTTATGATTTTTCTAAGTTTCGGATATAGCAGTAGACAACTAAAAACTCGAAATAGAGATCGAGCGACTTTTAAGCGACGCAACCTAAACGAGAATTGAAGATCTCGACAATAGTAGTACAAAGGTAAAAAGACAGACGAAAACGGACGTCAGATGAAGGAGTTATGAAATTTTAACGGACTTTTCCTGTCCCGGCCTGTTAAAAATATAGTATTAAAAATAAAGTCAAAATTAGCCGACGGTGTCCAAACGAAAGTTGTAGAGCATAATCTCACATACGCGTGGATATAAAGAGCATCAAAAATGGAACTCGTATGCGAAAGATATGAATTTATGAAGTTCGGGGCACAAACTTCGACACATGTCAGTATTCACGTCGTGGGTGAAGAGTTCACAACGTGAACAGTTTGATTGACCCTTCCAGAGCAAGTGGACTGATGACGCATGCCATGAGCGGATAAGGACCAAGCTCACGACATGAGTTACGCAAAACTCACGATGTGAGTTTCGAGATTCAGGGCTATATATAGAAATCGAAGCCTCCCGACTTTGGTTGCTGAAATTCATCCTCTCGCCTACTTCTACACACTTTTAAGCCCCTCTAAACCACCATGAAGCCCCGATAACACCCCTAGCACACGACGCAAGTCCCGACGCCCCGAAACTCCCGAGAAACTAACTCCTTTCCAGTCAAAGTGCTGCTCACGTGAAGCTCATTTGTTCACCAGAAATCTACGGTTATGTCAAGAAAGATCATTCCTAGAAACGAAATGATGTCCGACGCACCACTTATCAAGTGAGTTCATACCCCTACACTTATCCAAACTTTTTATATGTTTTATAGGGAGGGGGGATACAAGTATAACACAAGGAAACTTGTGTTACAAACTATTGTTTATGTTTTCTTATACTTTACATATTCATTACATGAAGATACCAACTACGGACAATAAATGCTATTATCAAACCTGTAATCTTTTAAAAGTTGTTAGTAATAAGGTTTCATTATACAAATAATATGCATATAAACTATGATAAGTATAGTTGTATGGAAACTACATGTTAGTTCATTTAGAAGGAAAACATTATGAAAACAAGCATATAAATGGTGATAAGTATAATTTATGACTCAATCCACTCTTTCTATCGTACAAAGTTATAAATAAAAATTGTTATTTTTATTTACTAAAAGATTTTTCAACATATTACTCGTGAACTTGTTGTTAGAAAATTATCTGAGACAAAGGCTTTGTTTAGTATCAAACGAAAGTCCCCCACTTATAGCCAGAGTCTCCTGGAGGGAGAGCGTGAGTTTGTGTATAGATCTATACGGGACTGTTAATCCCACGCCCTGACTGTTAGCTGCAGTTGGAACAGAAGTTCTGGGGTGACAAATGTCATTAACTATCTGGATAACGGTCATATTAGTATGGTTATAAGAACTCGCACGCGGAAACAATGACTCATGCACGTAGTAATTGTTGGGTTTTAAGCATTCTAACACTCCTAAGTGTACATGCAACCCTAAATACCTTGGATCTATGTTTTCTATATTATACATGCAAATATGAACTTTCCAAGGTATTACCCTATCTAGCATACAATACTTGATACTTGGATAATCAAATGGATATGATACATACCTTTGTTTGATGTAGCTTGTCTTCATGAAGCTTGAGGGCCTAGTTCCCCAAGTGTGACACCTCAAATGGTTCACACAACACCAAATGCACATGGAATGACTTTAGAGAAATGGAACACTCCTTGAAATCGTCTAGCCCGCATATTCACACATTAGTGCCCGATTTCTTGAGCCATGGGATTCTTTTATATGGTGGATATTAGGGTTACACCATGTAACTCATAACTTTACCCATTCCTTATGCTCCATGGATTTTTACCTCCATGGAGTATCCATGGGTCACCCCATGGACTTAGTCCAACATAAGGAATCTTGGATCACAAGCCCATATATATAAGAATGAATGATTTACACAATCAACCCATATATTTAATTAGTCTCCTTTTGATCACTTAATTAATTCCAAATTAATTCTTGATCAATACTAATTAAATAAACTTATTAATATATTAGAACATATAATATATTAACCAACCTTAAGTGTTATTTCTCTCATTATAGTCTATCCAAATGCATGATGCCATGCAACCCAAATGGACCATGTCGGGCCGGGTCAAGTCTTATCAATTATAGTTATGGACTTAGACATTAATCCAACAGTCTCCCACTTGGATAAGTCTAAAACTATTATTGCGTATGACTTCAAGAACCGACTGGCAATCGTAGCTCTCAAAAGCTTCTGTCAAACTCTGACCTTGTCGATGAACTCTGACCTTTGTCAATGACTTGTCGATTAGATAAGGGATCATATATTCTTCCATTCTAGATATCATATGGACGGAGACATGGATTAAAATCATTCTCCCTGTCCATTTGTTGTTTCCCGATTTCCGATTCATGATGACTGACTGATTGAACAAATCAGATCAGTCCTGGCTTGGCCAAGCACTCACATGTATCATCATTAAATCATCAAGGGGCCCACAGATATCGCTTTTATCCTGAAGGTAAAAGGAATGGATAAACTTCGACTCATATGGCTTGTTCTACTACTTGTTGAATCATACACAAAGGCACGTTTTATAACATCGAGTTACCGAATGCGTTTTCGTGCAATCAATGTACAACCAACTCATAGTAACAACTCATATCTCTAGGTTTGAAGAATATAAGATATTATCGTCTCATGATCACTCGTGATAAAATCCCTGAAGTGATTCCAATGAGCGTGGGTTGAATCCAATACTCAGAAATTATGAGCACTCATGAGTGTTGTAGCACAACTTTGTCCACCAACTTGGACCTCTACAAGCCAACCCATGACAGTCTTGATTCATATCTACATCCAACATATGACCGACTGTGGATGGTTTAAATAACTTAGTCATTCCGGAAGAATAACCTAGTTTATTCTGGAAGTCAAAACATGCAAAATGAAACACAAGAATAATTGAATCTAATATGGTATCAAAACCTATGAAGATAAATAAAACACCTTTTATTTATCACCATATGATTACACATTATTCATTACATACTGTTTCAGCTATCAACTTTATTCTTAAATTAAAACAATAGTTGTCCCATGCTCTGAGCATGTACACTATGTTTTTCTAAACAATAGCTTTGTCATACACCAAGTATGCACTCTATGTTTTTCTATGATCCTTATTTTGTGAAATAAATCAATTGACCATAATTTCAATGATTCTAATTTCACAGTCCCGAATTCTTATGGCAAATGCAGGAATTCCAAATTCATGCCATTTTACCGAAATCTGTTGTATTCTAAACTTATATGCACTGATTCTCTTGTAATGATTATGCACAAAGTCACAAAGACTTGACAACAAACATTACAGAGCATTCCAAAGGAGATCAACTCCTTGGAAACATCCTTCTTGAATTAAGTTTCCTAATCTTACACATATTTATTGAACAACTTCCACCGATGGGATCATTCCCATATTCCCCTTTTGACTATCACTTCTGAACAAGAGTTGCCTCTTTTCAGAATATGTCAATATGATCCTTCCAACAATTAACATTATACTTCCAACTGTCCCTGAGCAACCAATCTTTGGTAAACCTTAGATTGTCCTCAACAATTGGTTAATCCTTTTAGTCATATCCAATTATAGACCTTTTCCCTTCTTAATGCACCGGGCATTTGGAAAATTTTAGAAAGGATGAATATAGCACATGTAATCGATCCTATATCCGAAGCATATGGGACACAATTCATGATGTATCACATAAAGACTAAACCAGTCTTTTGCTATAATATTTTCATTTCTATTTGCCAAGTTCTCATAATTCAGATTATGAAAAGGGATGTTGTAATCATAATCGAATTTTAGAACGCAAATAATGAACCCATATATAGAATTTTCTTATGTTGAGCCATTCTAACATGAAATTCATATATATATATATATATATATATATATATATATATATATATATATATATATATATATATATATATCCTTGACTAAATTTGATTAAAATCTCAATCTAAGCTTTTAGAATTGAAATGAAGTATAATTTCCTCTCCCTTAATTATAGCAAAACAAAATTTTCAACCCCTGCAGCCTCACGAATTGAAACTTTTGTTTTCTATAATTAACATTGCTAGCTTGCAATACTTATCATCATTATCATGCTCCCACTAACATGATGATTATTAGCATAACACTTATGCTCCCACTAGCTTTGACATGTACTCAGAAATCAGCTGGACTTCTAGAAATCAATACTTTATTGACTTTCTTTCCAAAGTTCAGATTTCTGATACTAGATTGCTTTGATAAGACTTTATTAAAATCATACACCTTTCATTAGATAGCTCACAGGTGTGTCTAAACAATTTAAGAACTATGAAAAGGGATGTCGTAATCATAGTCTCAATTGTTTAGACCTTTGCCACTTCTCACAAGTCCAGGTTAGTATGTCGGTTAACCACACACGCTCCACTAACAACTTTGAGAATGCAAATATCACAATTGCTATCTAGTTAAAATTTACTTAGTGAAAGTGTTTCCTCACCATCATTTTCATGAATCGGAGAGAAACCTTGTGACACTTAGATTTAACGGTGTATGTGTTCTTATCCTTATGAATTGTCAAAATCATAGTCACAAGACAAGGATAATGATAAATCCAAACTCATATGGACTGAACTTAATCTTAATTTCTTGCCATCTGGCAGCTCAAGGGCCTGCCATTGCTTCCAAGTTGTTATGCAACCAATTGAGAACTCTATGAACTCATATGCAAAGCCAACTTTAACTGGAATGAGCACAGAATATGTCAACACGATAGGTTGTAAACCTCAAGTCGTGTGCTAGTGATAAACTTACAGGTTTTTATTCTTGATTATCCTTTCAGGATCTTTAAGACTCCCACTATCCTCTTGACACATAAGACTCACTTGCCAAATATTCAAGAGATAGTTTGGATTCTTTATCAAGACAAACACTTTACACAATTGGCCTTAGTTGGTCTTTGTTTTATCCAAAACATCACAACTTACCAATTTCAAATGTACAAGAGTAGGAAACTTTTACTCTTACATTTGACAAGTGTTTTTAAACCTTCTTTAAGACACGTGACTCAAGTTACAATCTTGGAGTATGACTCTAAGAATTGTTTTGGAATGAAATATGACTCGTCTTCTTGATTTAACCACTTCAACAATCCATAGCTCCTCTCCTTAGCTATCAGAATGCACTTAGAGGATGAATTGCGATAAGGTTTCCTAATCATTAAGATGATCATATGACATGATACTAAAGTACTCTCCCATCTTTTCAGATTTGAGAAACTTTTATCCTTCTACCTAATTTGATTCTTCTTATTCGCCCTGCCATACATTGGAACCTTTTCCAATGTCTCAGAATTACACTTAAGCTTTTAAGTATAACCATATTTACTGAGCTTTAGTAAATTATGACGAATAATCTTATAGATCTTTTGTGGTGGACTTGATCAGTGCACAAGAATGTGTACTTGATCCTTTACTCGTTCACTTGACTCACATATACATGTGAACAAGGAACTAGTCTTAATCTTCCAAAGATGAAAAATTCTCATTCATCATGCTATACAACTTGCATGATTCCAAGTTTCGGTCCAATTGAAACTTGGGTGATGAGGATCTTTCCTTATTTGGTAAATTTAGACATTACCACAAATGAAAGAATCAATTTCATATTTCCACTCTTGCTCTTAATGGAATCTTATAAGCAACAAAAATTTTCACAAATTCCATTGTAAGGATATTTTAAAATAAATAAAATCAAAATTTTTCCTTTTATTTTAAAAACTTAAAACTATCCTTACAGTGCAAAAGCACATGACAACTTTGATGTTATCTATTCCTAAGCAATATATCATAACTCCTAAGAAGTAGCTCAAGAATCCGATCTTCAAACTATGCGATAGAAATCCATCTACGCGATCAGATTCAACATATTATTTCTTTAAGTTTCTTCACTTTTCTTTGATTCTTACAAACATCAAAATGTGACCCAGTCACATCATGTATCAAGAATCTCAGTATAGAAACTTAGCAGAGTTAGATAGTGGATTTTACCTGAAGTAGAGTCAAACTTATTGACTTTAACATCCTTAGGTAAAATTTGGCAGCTTCGCAACTAATGCCCCTTCCTTTGGCAATATAAACATATGGACCCTTTGGTAATGGTACCGGTACTATCACAGACTTAGCATTTCTCTTTACCATTTGGTCAACCGAGTTGACTATGGCCGATCCCTTTCCATTGGTAAGAGAATGCTTTTTCTGGATTTCCAGTGTCTTCATTGTCAATGTCCATAAAGCTTTTAGGAAGTTGATCTTAGCAAATAGATTAAATCATTAAGGGTCTTGTCATAGTCTGTTTCATAGGAGTCCCAAAGGAACTCACTATGTGACTTAGAAAGTGATTGAACATCCAACTTTCTCAAGACTTTAACACCCAACTCTCCCGACTTGTCAATATGTGACTTCATCTCCAAGATGTGATCACACCTAGACATAGCCTTGCCAATAGGGCTTGAGTGACCTTGAACTTTGTGGGTTAGGGAGAATAATTGGAGGAGGTGGAGGAAGTGAAGTTCCAAGAGACTTGGGAGGATCATAGATGTCTGAACTAGACATCTTTTAAAAGACATTCCAGATAGTTGATTAAAAGTCCTTAATATAACACCCAATATGAAATATTAAGGCTAGGACCCTACAAACTATTTTATAACTCGGAATAGGGATGCCGTAATCCAAGTTATAAAATATTTGAAGGTAGGTGAATGACGATTCACCAATTTCCACCAAGATAAATGAAATGTATTATTAGGTTTTAATTGGTTTTTGAAACTCCTAGATTCTGTTGAGATTCATCGAACTGTTCAATGACATGTTTCAATCTTGAGTGTGCCCTTCAGGTTTTGTGACTGGGATGCCGAGGATCACAAAACAAGGTGTGCAGTAACCATGAAAATTACTTGGTACCCTTAAGTGTTTACCCCTCAATCGATGTGTCGGTTAACCACACACGCTCCATCGATACTATGATAAACATTAAGTTACCCTTTGTCTACCTTGTTAAATACGAGTTAGTGTGTCGGTTAACCACACACACTCCACTAACCGACTTAAACAAAGTGCAAAGTGTAATTTCATGGGTTAGCACCAAATTCACATTTTCCTAAGTAACTAAGATTGGGTATTAAGAAGAGTTTAGTTACTTAGTATTTATCATTAATACTTTTAATGAAGGGAAAATTCTAGTCCTTGTCCTACCCGTTCGGCTAACGACCATCCACTGGTCAAGGAAGTGGTGGGTGAGAGTGGACACCCATTAAACTGCCATTTTATATGCAGTAACCTTATACCCCCCCTTATAGACCGGCTTTGTGAATGAGGCCTACTAACGGTAAGACTGACTTTACTCTTATACATATATATAAATATTATTAACTTATAATATTATAAAGTATAAGGGTTGAATTTTAACTTTTAAAATTCTAATGGCTAACTTGGATTTAAGTATTCGTAAGTGAAAACTTTTCAAATTCCAAAACTTGAGGGCAAGTTTTGAAACTATTCAAAACTAATTAATTCCATAACTTATGTGTTTAAAGTAGTTTTTAATTAAAAGACTCTTCAAGTTCCATAACTTGAGGACAAGTATGGAAGACTTTAAACTAATAAAAGAATGTAACTTTTCTTTATTTTGTAACTTATGGAATTAATTAAGGTTACACATTTTATTACTTAATGAAGTGACTCTTGAACCTCCATAACTTGAGGACAAGACTCTTCATTTTTTGTAACCATTGCCAACTTTTATGAGTTTTATGAAACTTAAATGTGACTTTTCATATAACTTGAGGACAAGTTACAAAAACACATTTTAGAATTAACTCTTAGATTAAAATGGATTGAAAACACATAATCAATTAACTTTTATATTAATCTAAGCAACTCATAAGAACAAGATAATTCAAATCAAACTTTTTCATGTAATTAGTCTAAACTTTAAACTAATACAAAACATGAATCTATTGACAATTATCTTTGAAATTTGATTAGCATGAACATTACCACATCAAAAACAAGTTTATAAGTCCAAAAACATCTTAGGGTAATGTTCCTAGTCCAATTCCAGCCAAAACAATCGAATATATGTTGTCTGAGGGTCCAACTCGTCGAGTGCACAAACCAACTCAGCGAGTTGGATGCATTTTGTCTTGGACTCGGCGAGTCCATCAGTGGACTCGGCGAGTCTGCTGAGCTAATTTTGCAAGTATAACATGAAAACAAGCCTAGGCTCTGATACCACTGTTGGGTTTTGAGCATTCTAACACTTCTAAGCATACATGCAATCCTAAATACCTTGGATCTATTTTTTCTCTATTATACATGCAAATATGAACTTTCCAAGGTATTACCCTATCTAGCATACAATACTTGATACTTGGATAATCAAATGGATAGGATACATACATTTGTTTGATGTAACTTGTCTTCATGAAGCATGAGTGCCAAGTGCCCCAAGTGTGACACATCAAATGGTTCACACAACACCAAATGCACATGGAATGACTTGAGAGAAATGGAACACTCCTTGAAATCGTCTAGCCCTCATATTCACACACTAGTGCCCGATTTCTTGAGCCATGGGATTCTTTTATATGGTGGCTATTATGGTTACACCATGTAACTCATAACTTTACTCATTCCTTATGCTCCATGGATTTTTACCTCCATGGAGTATCCATGGGTCACCCCATGGACTTAGTCCAACATAAGGAATCTTGGATCACAAGCCCACATATATAAGAATGAATGATTTACACAATCAACCCATATATTTAATTAGTCTCCTTTTGATCACTTAATTAATTCTTGATCAATACTAATTAAATAAACTTATTAACATATTAGAACTTATAATATATTAACCAACCTTAAGTGTTATTTCTCTCATTATAGTCTATCCAAATGCATGATGCCATGCAACCCAAATGGACCATATCGGGTCTGGTCAAGTCTTACCAATTATAGTTATGGACGTAGACATTAATCCAACAGTAATACGCAACTCAATCAAGCTCAAGGGATAATAACTATATGATTACTTCGTATTTACATCAGTGTTATATATGGTTTTTATTTGATAGACAATGGAATGTGTGACTTCCACCTTATTTTCGGTTCCTTGTTTGGTTGTAAACTTAGGGCAAAATCACCCAATCAACTGCCGTTTCAGATCTTAGTTATATATAACTTGTAGGAACTAAGTAATCATGATAGGGTATTATCAACACATTCAAAACTCAGGATAAGCACATCTTTAACTAGTTTTACTTGATAATAAAACTACAAGTTATCAAATTAAGTATGACATATTTACTTACACTTACGGTCTTGGAGTATTTAGACTACATCTCAGCTTTCAGGAAAATATAGGATTTTCCGGGTTAAATACTATCACTTTACAAGTAAACAGTTTTTCAAACTCATTCTTAGGGAAAATATAGGATTTTTCGGATCTAGTACATTCATTTCAGACACAACGAATCATATCTCATTTTATATTAAATATCGGATTTTCTGGAAAACATATACAATAATTTACATATTGGTGTGATTACTTAGTGGATATGTTTGGGTTATATAAAATGAATATTTGATAGATAGTGGAATGTGTGACTTCCGCCTCATTTCCTGTTCCTCGTTTGGTTGTGGGATTAGGGAAGATCCACCCATTCGACTGTCTGTTCGATCTTTGATTTTATACAACTTGTATGCACTAGGTAATCATGGTAGGAACTAGTATTGGTCACTTTACGTACGCAAATTCAAAGCGTACTATATCACTCTTTAAACGTAAGAAACATACAAATTTGGTATTAAGGCTTAAGACTATATCTCATATTATTAAGAAAATATAGGATTTTCTGTAGTAATACACGAACATTTTCAAGGAACAAAGAACTTACTTTCTAAAACAATATACTTATGAACTCACCAACTTAAATGTTGATACACTTTCCAAATCACTTGTATTCTTGGGAAACTAGTAAACAGGTACTCGTTCAAGTTTCGAGAAGATGGAGCATAGTTGCTTCAAGTCTTTATTTTTGTTATCTACTTTTGAAATCAATCACTCTGGTTTATGTAAAAGATGTAAACACTTTATTATCAATACAATGGTTTTTGTTGCTTTGATTACTATTTTACATTTGTTATGATACTGTACATGACGTCCACCGCCCCCGGATGTTTCTGTCGTTCACGTTTGGGGGGTGACATTCTGGAACTGAAAACATTTGAAAAGATTTTCAGGATTTAATATTGGTTGCAGGTTGCAGGTTTGTTATTGATTTTGATTTGGTATGGTTTGGTGTTGAATTTCAGTTTGATTTGAGGATAAAATTTTGTGGTTGTCGGAGATGAAACGTGAAAAGTGGTATGAGATAGTGTTTGTGGGTAGAGGTTGATCGAAGATTGTTGCTGATGAGAAGAGGTTGAAACACACACATACACACATTATCCCTACTGCGTCCTCCCGTTCTCAAACAACAATGAAGAAATCGAGCATCAATAGAGAACGTTCTTAAATTGCTGAAATCCTATATGTTCTTGAAGTGCTTCGATGTATTCCATATTCAATCTTTTTTTCACTTCTTTGATCTGTAGTTTTCTAGTTATTGTGCTTTGATGTTCACATCGAGGATACAAAATTAAACAAATATTGGTGGTGTAGAAAGGTGGTAGTGGTGGTAATCGAAATTTAAAAGCTGGCTTAGGCGAGGAGTCTCCGGTAGCTTCTGTGGTGGAGATGGAGAAAGATATGGTGGCGACAATTTATTGATGATTTTGAGGTGGTAGTGGTTGACGATGGTGGAGGCGGTGGATTGAAGTCCGGTGGGGGGTGGGGGGTCTTTACGAGAGAGAGAGAGAGAGAGAGAGAGAGAGTGAGTGAGGTGGTGGGCTGTTGACTTAAGAGTGGGGTGGTTTTTTTTTCGTTTTTTTAATTAAAATTATAAGAAATTGAATAAAAAAATTAAAAAAATCAGTTAAGGGCATAATTGTCATTTTATGTAGGGTTTGGACCAAATCTACGAGAAAATGATAACCATAGGGACCAAAACCACACAAGGCATCTAAAATTAGACCACTGTTGCACCATCAAAACTTTTTGGACCAAAACCATATAATTTTGCCAACCACAGGGACCATTTTTGTAATTATATATATATATATATATATATATATATATATATATATATATGTGTGTGTGTGTGTGTGTGTGTGTGTGTGTTTTCTTCTAAAAAAATCTATTTATCCCTTTTAACAAAAGTAACTTATAATTGCTTATTAAATTCTGTTAAAAATATTAATTATTAGGGGTGATCAAAAACCGAACCGACAAAATAAAAACTGACAAAACCGCAATAAACTGCAACCGAAAAACGAAACCGATGCAAAAAGCGAGGATGAGAATTTTATTTTCACAAAAACCGGAGTTATTGGTGCGATGCGATTTTTATCTAGAAACCGGTCCACCAAAACCGAACCGCACCGAAGACGTATAAACAATAAATCACTAATTTATATTGTATACGCATTATTTAAAAAACTAATATCTACTATATGTTGAATTTGACAGTACTTAGGTTTAGCGATTAAACTTTAATAGATATAAATGTGAGTATGTATAACGTATGTGAGAATCTATCTTTAATTTCTCATAAGTCATAACATTATTTAATTAGAAAATTGTTAGAAAAATCTCAATATTTACGGAAAAGTTACATTTTAGTCACAAGAATTTTTTTGAACGAAAAAGTCCTGAAAACTGGCAAAAATTTACAGTTTGACCCTTTTTGACCGGTTGAAACCGGCACCAAATTAATTTGGGACTATTTTGTAAACAAACCCTAAATATTTGGACTTTTTTGTAAACAAAAATATTAGGACTTTTCTGCAAACAAAACCCTTATAACTATCACCTCCACCTCCACCCCTAGACAATGTCATTATTTTTTCATATAAATGCATTTATATGTTTTATTAACAGTATTAATAATACAAGTTCAAAAAATAGTATTCTTAATAATAATAATAACTAGTAAGGTTACCCACGCTACGCGGGGGCTAGAAGCTTTCAATATTGTTTCTGAATCGATAAATATGACAAACGTAAAAGTGCAAGGATGAAAAGCCCGGAGTTTGTTCCAGACCGTTTTTTTCATGTTTTTATGAAAAAATGTAAAAGTTTTGACTGCAAGGATCAGAAGTTTCAAAACAGTTAAAGAATTAAAGGGGTAGGAATTAGCAAATTTTTAGAAAAGTGATCAAAGTTGTCAAACCGTTAAAGTTGGCCAAACTTCAAATATTAAAAGGTTTCTAAAAAGTGTAAAAATATTTATTGCAATGACCAAAAATGTCAAAATATGTAAAGAATGAGGAGCAAAGTGAAGGGACCATTTCTGCCAAAAAAATCGATAAATATGACAGACGTAGAAAGTGCAAGGATGAAAAGCCCGGAGTTTGCCCCGTATCGTTTTTTTCATGTTTTTATGAAAAAATGTAAAAATTTTGACTGCAAGGATCAGAAGTTTCAAAACGGTTAAAGAATTAAAGGGGTAGGAATTAGCAAATTTTTAGAAAATGGATCAAAGTTGTCAAACCGTTAAAGTTTTGTGGCCAAACTTTAAATATTAAAGGTTCCTAAAAAGTGTAAAAATATTGATTGCAAGGACCAAAAATGTCAAAATAGGTAAAGAATGAGGAGCAAAGTGCAGGGAACATTTCTGCCAAAAAAATGCCAAGTTTACTATTCGTAAGTTTCATATATATATATATATATATATATATATATATATATATATATATATATATATATATATATATATATATATATTAATAATAATAATAATAATAATAAGGGTTTTGTTTGTAGAAAAGTCCTAATATTTTTGTTTACAAAAAAGTCTTAATATTTTTGTTTACAAAAAAGTCTTGATATTTTGAGTTAGTTTACGAAATAGTCCCAAATTAATTTGGTACCGGTTTCAATGGGTCAAAAAGGGTTAAACTGTAAATTTTTACCGGTTTTCAAGATTTTTTTGTTCAAAAAAAATATTGGGACTAAAGTGTAACTTTTCCGTAAATATTGAGATTTTTCGGTTTAAAACCATACGAGTGAATATAAAAAATCGCACCGTATGTTTTATTCGGTTTAAAACCGACACCAAATCGATACAAACCGAAACCACATTAAAAAACCGCAAAACTTAGCCATTAAAAAACCGCACCCAACGGTTTTTAAAATGCAAAAACCGCACCATGCGGTTTGCGGTTCGGTTTGACCATAAAACCGCACCATACTCAACTCTATTAATTATATTATTTCCTTTGATTCTTTTCGATCCTAGTATAGAAAATGATGTGACCTGATATTTTATATATTCTAATAATACAATTCATTGTTTTCCTAATTTAAATCCCGTAAAGAATCTTTTAACTTCAATAGTTTAGCTTTATTGTGTTTTGCAGGTGACACAACACGTGCATCACATTAAACTGCACAAACTAACAGAGTACATAAGCCGACTTCATTCAAATTCGTTTGGTACATCTTTTTTATTGCAACAACCATATACTATAGATATCCATATAATTAATAGCATTTGCTATCTAATATTTTGAAAATCCACTGGCCGTCCAGAATACATAGCACGAAGTTGTGTTGTTGTCATGATGGAAGGCCACCACGACTGTACACACCATTTTGGTGAGCGCGTCGTGGTCACCATCGTTATAGATTGTGGTCACCAAAATGTGGAGAGTACACATGCACCATAAGTGGTGGTTTGTGGTGTTGTTCTTTGTTGGGGTGGAAGGAAACCACAACCGTGACCCTGGTGCTCATGTTAGAGATGACCTAAGAGTATTTCTTATCTATTTTTTGTGTGTGTTTTCATATTGTTAATTTATTAATTTTGTTAAATAAAAGATTATTAATTTTAAAAATCATCTCAAATAATTTGTAACATTCCGTTTTCACTTTACAGTAAAATTTAGTATAAACATTTGTTTATAAAATTCAAAATACAAAATATATTGCATTTTAAACAAAGTAATCATCATGAAAGTTGTAGTATTCGTGATGATGATTCCGCGGATATAATGAACGCTTAAATCCGACTTCGTATAAGTAAGTTATGATTTTTTGAAGTTTAGGTGCGACACGGTACAACAATATGCTACATAGAAATCGAAATGAAAATCAGTTGATTGTTAGCTAAAACAATCTAAACAAAAGTTAGAGTTCTCGTAAATACGAAACCGCCGATATAGAGAACGTCGAGAAGGAGTTCGTATGAAGAAGTTGTGAATTTTTGCATCATTTTTTATAGTGTAATCTTAATAGACTGTGAATTTAAAATAAAGTGAGAATTAGCTATTGAGATGTAAAGAAAAGTTGTAGTAATCATCGATACGAATGCGTGGATACAAAGAACGTCGGAAACGGACATCATATGCATAATTTATTACAGTTTGAAGATTTTGAGTTTAACCAGTAAGTGATGATGTATGTGGCAGCACCATAGTGCGCTACGTGGCAGTGGCAACAACATCATCTCCCAACCGATTTATGATGTGGCCAATGAGATCATGACACGTGGCACCACGGGGGACGAAACACATCGCCGAGGCGCGACGCGCTTCCGCACCTAGGCACGATGCACCCTAAGAAATATGCCAATAAATAGAGCTTCATCCCTCATTTCTTCTTCACACCAAAATCAATCAATCAATCAATCAACCAATCTCTCTCTCTCTCTCTCTCTCTCTGACTCTCTCTCTCTCTCTCTCTCTCTCTCTAAAGCTCTAAGTTTCTGAAGTATTTTCGGGACACTAGAGAATTTCACTTTAGCAAGGCTGTAAGGCATCAGAGAGCCCAACGAAAATGAGTATTCAGATTCGAAGTTATGTCTTTGACTTTCCGACTTTTTCTAGAAACTATGTATGTTAAGCTGCACTAACTACGCTTTTAAGTGTAACTTATATTTAAATTCATAACAATTATTATAAATTTATAAATAAGATTTATCAGTGACTCCATTCAAAATACTGATTGATCTATTTACGGGAGTGGTGTCTAGACTTGATCTAGTGAGGTGTTTAAATTGGATTTTCAAGCAATATACTCTATATACCAAACGAATCCTACCTCTGGTATGATCTTATGTGGTTATTCCTTATTTGATAGAATGAAGTATTCATTGGGATTAGTGAAAGATCTAGTTTTTTATTACCAGATTGCCATATATATATATATATATATATATATATATATTAATAAGTTATAGTATTATAGGTTAATAATTATCCAAGTGAGTTATCTCACTATACTATGTATTACAATATATATATATATATATATATATATATATATATATATATATATTCATGCGTGTTAGGGTATAAGAGTTAGTAGAGTAGAGCTAAAGGTATAAACTCTATGTGCTTAATGTTATTGTACTAGAGTTATTGATTAGATCTGAAAGTATAGTCTCTATGTTCTTGGATGTTATTTTACTTGAGTTATTCATTACGTTTAAGTGAGGGTTGAAAGCGGAATGACGATAGGTCGAGAGCCTGTGGACTCGTGTTTAAAACGAAATGACAAGCATATTGTAAGTCTAGATACATATATTACCAGTGGATCGGCGAAAGGTCGTGAGCAATCGTTTGTATGAATGTGTGTGTGTGTGTCTATATATATATATATATATATATATATATATATATATATATATATATATATATAGCCAGCCGTCACCGCCAAACACCACTTTCATCGGTTATCGCTGCTTCAAACAGCCAACCACCACTGCCAACCACCACCTTGATTGGTTGTAAGTACCTCCTTAACATTTTTAGATGATTTTTTTTACCATTTTCAATCAAAACCGAAGCCACAGAACCATTTATGCTTTTTTTTTCTTCGATCGTATGGAAACCGAACACGAGATGGATGTGTAACTCATTTGATGTTGATGGTTCTGAATTGGAATTTTTTTCCTTCATGATTCATAGAAACTGTGGTGATTTAGGGAGCGCCCTTAAAGTGTTTGATGAAATGCCAAAGAGAAATATGGAAGTCTCATATTGTATTCATGGTTAGTGATGGAATCACTGGTTAATGAGGAGATGTTGGTAAGTTTACATGAACTTTATTGATCTTTGGTTAAGTTTTTTGAGTTGGGTTTTTGTAATTTTTTAATTTTTTCAGAAATTCAGAGATTCAGAGACACCATTCTTTGATGGCAGAGAACCTGTAGCTGGAAGTATTGATGATTCAATCTATGTTTATGATGTTGAAGCAAACATCTATCCTGATCATAGATTTGATGTTGAAG
This sequence comes from Lactuca serriola, assembly GCF_051521515.1. Taxonomy (NCBI): domain Eukaryota; kingdom Viridiplantae; phylum Streptophyta; class Magnoliopsida; order Asterales; family Asteraceae; genus Lactuca; species Lactuca serriola. Next base: position 73,809,841 of record NC_136410.1, on the reverse strand, counting down.
CAAACAGACTTTTCCTTATGTTTATGATGTTGAAGCAAACAGACCTATGGGCTGATCATAGCTTTGACCTTGTTTACCTTTTTATAGTATTTCCATTCTGAAGGCGTTGGTATCTAATATGATGAGGGTAATTCTACCATAATATATACATTCTATATCATATACACATTTTGTTAGAATTTTGCATTGTAATTGTGCTTTTAGTTTAATGATTCTTTAAGAATGTTTTATTTTGCATGGTTTTCAGTGTTATTTGTGAATTTTTTATTAAGGATTAAACTCTATGATATGACACATAATTGTTTTTTTTTCAGTATCTTGATTACAGCTTCAACAAAGAGTTATTCTGTTAGAATATTCAACAGAGAATGTATTATTCTAGTAGAATAATATACAATAGAATGTTGAGATTTTGGCCAGCGAGTGCAAGTAAATCTTGGGTTTCAAATTTCATTCTTCTCACAACTTAGATCTGTCAGAATATATTCTATGTATTCTCTCACATTCTATGTATTCTACCAGAATATATAAAGTGATAGTTGTATTTGTAACATGTTTTTAACCATTATTAGTTTTTGTTGTATTTGTGATAGGAATGGCTGGAAGCATGAGTTGAAGACCTAATAATGTTGAAGAATGAATAAAGTTTGATCATACTCTAATTTTAATAATGTTGTTATTTTTTAAGAATTTTATTCTTTTGTGTTGATATTCTTTTAAAATATGTATAATTATATTAAAATGGATAAGACTTTTAGTCTGTAAGAATATGTATGAATTTTTATTTAAGTTCGGATGTATAAGAATACATTAGAATTTTGTTATTTTTCAACCTCGGATTTAAGAATTTTGTTATTATTCAATAATAGTCTAATAGAATAAAATTCTGAAAGAGGATCATTCTAACAAAAAAAAAATATTCTGACAGAATAAAATCAGTTATGTTTATAAATTACGTTAGAATTAAAATTAAATTAATTAAAAAAATTCAAAATTTTAAAATTATGAGAATTAATTATCCCTAATAATCCGAAATTTTCCTTTTATAATTGTAGTTAATTGTCCAAAATACCGTTTTGCTAAAATTTTGGTGATTATATGGTACATGTTATCCTATTGTAATATCATACACTCTCAAATCATGTCCATTGATTAATTTCATCAGTTGGTCCAAATCTGTGCATTCTGGCACACAATAGTTAGTAAAAACAAAATAACCTAACCCTATTGTGATATATGGTATCTCGGTGAACTCATTAAGCTTCGTGCTTACGTAACACCTGCAAATTCGGGCTAGACATTTAAGGATTACAAATTATAAATATTTGTTTTAACGAATATTTAAATCCTCAAATAGGCTAATCGTAAATAAATAAGAATCTTTCTTGCGTGATGTGAGTTATATTAATGATATTTATATATTACGTACATGTTTTATGGGCAAATATTATGATTCGGAAGGTAGTATGGGCCCGTACTACTGGAAGCAGAGGATCCGTACTCGTTTCAAGGAGGGTTGTAATGAAGCCAGGGAGCTTGTTTAGTTATGATTTCCCCGATGTGCATTGATGCTTATTCTGATAGTTTTATGGTCTATTTTCAGTATGGTGGTGTTGCTAGGCAGGCCGGTGGGCAGTTCTGGTGCCGGGAAGGGTTTAGGCTCGGGTTTTGGAGCAGGGTAACTTGATGACAAGACAAGGGAATTCATCTCGTCTGAGATTACGCTTAGTATCCTTGATCAGACTCTTGTGATTTTTGGCTCGGTTAAGGAGTGCATTTTGGAGCTTCTTGATGAGAGATTGAGCGCTTTTCGCAATGAGATTGTGGCTTTGATTAGGGCACACTCTCTGACCTTGAGGGAGTCTGGGGCTTGTGGAGCACCAGACTATCATGGGGCTAGGGACCCCATTGCGAGTAGCAGGTGGTTGGAAGATGTTGCCAATGCCTTCCACACCAGTCGTTGTCCCGAGGGGGACAAGGTCAGACTAGCATCCTACCTCCTGAAGGACAAGGCTCGTGATTGGTGGGAGGAGGTAGAGCATGCTATAGGGGATGATGCTGCTATTGATTTGATAGCCTGGAGTGATTTCTCGACTAGATTCTGAGCTGAGTTTGAATGATTGAGATGCAGCAGCTGGCGCGAGAGTTTCAGGATCTCCGTCAGACTACCGAGACGGTGACTGGGATTACCGCTATGTTCAGGGAGAGGGCACTTCTGGTTCCCCAGTATATGGCGAATGATAATATGAAGAAGGCTCGGTACCACGAGATGTTGAGGAGCAATATTATATCAGTTTGTGAGCCAATCCAACTGCAAGACGCTGGAAGACATGATAGCGAGGGCTAGAGAGAGGGATACTGACTTGGAGATGGAGAAGAAGAGGAAGCCAGAATCTGTGACCAGTGTTGAGAGTTCGGGCAAGAGGCCCAAGATGGTTAATACGAGTAGGAAGGGCCATCAGGGCTGAAGCTGTTGTGGAAAATGCAGCAGATCGCACGAGGGAGCGTGCAGGGTGGGTGGTTTTGGCTGATTCAAGTGCGGCCGAACTGGTCATGTCAACATGGATTATACTGCTACCACCACCGACACCCCGGTATCCGATATGATTTGTTTTCAGTGCAATCAAAAAGGCCACAAGAGGGCCCAATGTCCGAGTTTGGCTGTTGTAGGACTGGTGTTAGTGTTGGATTAGTGTCTAAGGTTGTAACTATATTTGGTAAGTACTTGACCCGATTGTGCATGGTCCTTTTGGGTTGCCTTCACCATAGCAACTTGACAGGATGATTTGTTATGAGAGAAGATATATTATTGTTAATATATTATGAGAATAATATATTAAAGGAATAATATTGTTATTTGATTAATATAAGTTATATATTAATTAAGAATTAATTTGATAATTTTAGAGGTTAATTGAATAAAGGGGCATAAACTGTCAAATGTGTGATAGTTATGTTTTGGGCTATGTATCCTTATGGGTAATGGGGTGGACGAAATTTAGGGTTAGGGAACCTTAAATTCGTCCAAGCCTAGAATCTAGAAGGATCTTGGATTGCTTAGGGCCTAAGTTATTCAATTAGGGTTAAAGGTGAAACCCTAGTATCCCATAGTATAAATAGATCCCTAGGGTGAGGGAAATCGGCACTCATGCAAGGCAAGGAACCCTAGGGCCGATTTCTCACCCTCTCTCCTCTCTCTCAATATCATCCTCTTGCTATTTGGTGTTTGTAAGCCATTAGAGGAGTGACAATTGTGACTCTAAGCTCTAAGGAGAAGAAGTATCAAGCAAGTAATCTAAGGTGTTATTCTAGATCCAATTACATATGATTTGATTCAATTGTTTTCATTAGATCTGGTATTGTAAGTCTTGGATTCAATGCATGTTCAATTAGAGAAACCTAGATCCAAGCATTAGGGTTTTCATGTGCCCATAGGAAAGTTCTTATGGCTCAAACCCATCAGTGGTATTAGAGCCTTGATTGATTTCTATTGAATTGATGCATTGGTTAATTGCTCGTTGCTTATAAAATTCGAATTTTGGTCTTCTTCCTGATGAACTCAGCAAGTTCCACTGTGGACTCGGCGAGTAGCTCCAACTCGGCGAGTCCATAGTGGGTACCCGACGAGTTTGAGCGTCAGAAAGAGGGCGTTTCGGGATTTCTTGTTGTTTTACTTGGGGAAACTTGCCTTAACTGTTTTGGGTCATTAAAATCCGATTTTAACCATACATATGAGTATATTCTTGACCAAACAAAAGATAATTACCAATTAGTTGAATAATAATTTCCTTATGTAATAATAATTGATTATTTGAATTGAATTGGTTAATTATTTTGCAAGTAATATTGAATACGATCAAATTGAGATAATTGTTGATTTACATTATTTGCCTTTTGATCCTTATGTTTTGAAAAAGTTTAAAACTTGTCCTCAAGTTTTGAAATTTAAGTTTTGTGATTAAAAGTTTAATTTGAATAATTTAAATTTAAAACCCTAGAATTTTACAAGTTTAAAATTCAACCTAATACTATTATATGATTACAAGCTTAATATATATACGTATGAATAAAACTATGCTAGTCTTACCGTTAGTAGGCCTCATTCACGAAGCCGATCTATAAGGTGAGTATAAGGTTGCTGCCTATAAAATGGCGCTTAATGGGTGTACACTCACACCCACCGCTTGCTTGACCGGTGGAGGTTCGTTAGCCGAACGGGTAGGATAGGACAACTCTCTCTCCTCATTAATAAGTATAATGAAACTATAAAGTAACTAATCTATTTTATAAAATTCCCAATCTTAGTTACTTTAGGAAAAGTGAATTGATGCAATCCCATGAAATTGCACTTTGCACACTTGCTAAGAAGTTAGTGGAGCGTGTGTGGTTTACCGGCACACTAATTGGTTCTAAGCAAAGGTGGCAAAGGGTGATTCATTGTTTATCATAGTTCGATGGAGCGTGTGTGGTTTACCGGCACATCGAATAGATGATTGTAACAATGAACGCACCATGTAGATTTGCATGGTAATTCACACCCGCTTTGTGATCCTCGGTATCCCAGTCACAAATTAGAGGGGCATATCAAGATTTAAACATGCCATTGAAAAGTTCAATGAATCTCTAAAATCTAGGAATTCTCAATAAAACTTAAGGTTATGTTTTCATGGTGAAGAATTAGTGAATCGTCATTCACTTACCTCCAAATTATTTGCATGATTGGATTACGGCATCCCTTTTCTAATATGTAAATAATGTTTTTGGGTCCTAGCCCTAATTTTTAATTTTGGGTGTTTAATTAGGGATCCAAAATGCTAATCAAACTTTGTCCTTTCTATTTGTAGATGTCGAACGCAAACAACGCTGCTGCCAACTCATTCACCTTAATGAGTCTTTGCCAAAAGGTGACCTTCGATGGTACCAACTTTAGCGAATGGATAAGATACATTCGCACCATTACACGCTACAAGGACAAAGAGTATGTCCTCAATCCAAAGCTCGAGAAGGTCAACCCGAAAATCGCTACTCCCAAAGAGATGGCTGTCTTTGAGACACACGAACGTGATGCAACGAAAGTTCATTGCATCATGATAGCCACTATGAACCAAGAATTCCAAAAGTCCTATAAGGACATGTATATGTATGAAATGCATAAAAACTTGATGGAGAGGTACCACCAAAGTGCGAGGCAAGAGCGCTACGAGATCATCACTAACATGATCACCGCTAAGATGGGAAATGGAGAATCATTGACTGTGCACTTGCAAAAGATGCAACGATATGTTGATCGTCTTCGCAAGTTAAATGTTAACTTTGGGGAGGATTTGGCCATCGACATTGTTCTTCATTCCTTGCCTTCATGCTACAACCAATTTAGGATGACCTACCACATGAACAAGGAAGAGGTCACCCTAAGCAAACTCCAAGGACTCCTAAGGACTGCTGAGAGATACCTAAAGGACAAGTCTGTCGCACCAACTCCCACACCAACCGCTGCTCCTGTTTTGGCTATAGGGCAGGGAAAGGGCAAGAAGAGGAAGGCTCCTTCAAAGAGCCATTGCAAGGGAAAGTCCCAAGATGGTTCCTCTTCTAGTGGGACCAAAGTTGATCCAGCTAAGCCCAACCCTAACCCAAAGGAGGCAAAGTGCCATCATTGCCACAAGATAGGGCATTGGAAGAGAAGCTGCCCGGAATATCTACAAGCCATCAAGGATGGAAAGATCAAGTCATCTTTTGCAGATATATACACAATTAAATCTAGTAATTCATCTCACAATATTTCTTAGGTTCTTGATACAGGATGTGGTTACCACATTTGTTCTGATTTGCAGGGACTAAGAAGAGATAAAGATGTGGAGCAAGGAAGAATAAATCTAATCATGGGAAACAGAAGATCGTCGCCTGTCACCAAGATTGGAGTATATTCTTTATTGCTTAGTAATGGATTAGGTCTAGATTTAAACAATTGTTGCTACTTGCCAGAAATGGCAAGAAACATCATTTCATTTCATGGTTTGTTTAGACAAGGATTTAGATATTCGTTTAATAATATGAATGGTTCTATTTATGCTTATCTAAATGGTGTTTTATACTTTGAAGCAATGCTTTGTAATGGAATTTATGAAACTGTTATGGTTGTAGATAGCCTAGGAAGTGATGTGTTGTGTATAGATTCTTCCAATAGTATGGATAAAGCGTCTTTGTGGCATTGTCGTCTTGGACATGTCAACAAGAAGCGCATAGCCCAACTCCAAAAGGATGGAGTGTTGGAGTCATTCGACCTTAGGGAAGATGACACGTGCGAATCTTGTTTACTTGGAAAGATGACCAAGTCACCCTTCACTGGCACATGTGAGAGGGGTGAGGGTTTATTGGATCTCATACATACCGATGTATGTGGACCCTTTAGATCCACCACAAAGGATGGAAATCGCTTCTACATGACTTTCACCGATGATTATAGTAGATATGGGTATATTTAGTTAATCAAGCACAAGTCTGAAACGTTTGAAAAGTTCAAAGAGTTCAAGAATAAAGTGGAGAATCAATTGGGCAGGAAAATCAAGATGCTTCGATCCGATCGAGGAGGAGAGTACCTAAGTCTTGAATTCCACGACTATCTTAAGGAATGTGGAATAGTTTCACAATTGATGCCACCGAGGACACCACAGTTGAATGGTGTGGCAGAAAGGCGCAATCGAACCCTGTTGGACATGGTTCGTTCTATGATGAGTCGTGCTTCACTACCTATCTCATTTTGGGGGTATGCCTTAGAGACTACCGCTCATATCCTTAACCGAGTCCCTACAAAGAAGGTTGCCAAAACACCTCACGAGATGTAGACAGGGAAGGTTCCCTCGTTGGCACATATCAAGGTTTGGGGTTGTGAAGTTTTCGTAAGACGAGAAAATCATGACAAGCTCGAACCTCGTAGTGAGCGATGTATTTTCATCGGCTACCCGCAGAAATCCTTTGGATATCTCTTCTATAGACCGAAAGACAATGTAGTCTTCGTTGCGAGGAAAGGGGTTTTCCGAGAGAGAGAACTCATAAGCCAAGGAGATAGTGGGAGGCAAATCGATTTTGAAGACATTCAAGAGTCGAGCAATGAAGGAACCTCTACCGCTGGCGCTCAACCTGAGGAGGAAACTCCGGTTGAACCAATTGACGAGTCATTACCTCTTAGACGTTCCGAAAGAGTTAGAGTTCAACCCTAGTTGTATGGTTTTCATATTACTACCGAAGGGGACACGTATATTAGTGATAGTACACTAATAAATCTAGATGAACCTAATTTCTATAAGGAAGCCATGGCAGGCCCGGAGTCTGCAAAATGGAAAGAGGCAATCGACAGCGAGATTCAGTCCATGTATAACAACCAAGTTTGGAATTTGGTTGACAATGTGCCCGGGCGTAAGACGGTTGGGTGCAAATGGATCTTCAAGAAGAAGACCGACATGGATGGAAATGTGCACACGTATAAGGCACGATTGGTTGCGAAGGGCTTTACTCAAACTCCCGGAGTTGACTATGATGAGACCTTCTCACCAGTTGCGAAGATAAAATCTATTAGGGTGATGCTAGCTATTGCCGCATTTCATGATTATGAGATATGGCAAATGGATGTCAAGACCGCTTTCCTTAATGGAAAGTTGGCTGAGGATGTTTACATGGCTCAGCCAGAAGGTTTTGTTGATCCGAAGCATCCAAATAGAGTGTGCAAGCTTGAGAAGTCCATTTATGGACTTAAGCAAGCGTCTCGCAGATGGAATCTTTGTTTTGATGAGAAAGTCAAAGAGTTTAGATTTGTACGAAGTGAAGATGAATCATGTGTATATGTCAAAGCCAGTGGGATCATAGTTAGCTTTCTCGTTTTGTATGTCGATGACATACTGCTCATAGGAAACGACGTCCCGACTCTGCAGGAAGTAAAGTCCTGGCTCAGGAAGTGCTTCGCTATGAAGGACCTCGGAGAGGCTTCCTATATTTTAGGAATAAGGATAGTGAGAGAAAGAAGTAAGAGACTAATAGGACTTAGTCAGAATACTTACTTAGATAAGGTACTAAAACGTTTTAGTATGGAAAACTCGAAGAAGGGAGAACTACCGATACAGAGTAATACCAAGTTGAGTAAGACTCAAAGTCCGAGTACCGAAGCCGAGATAGCTGAGATGAGCCGAGTACCTTACGCTTCCGCAGTTGGCTCGATCATGTACGCTATGACTTGTACTTGAATCGATGTGGCCTTTGCTTTGAGCATGGTCAGTAGATATCAAGGGAATCCTGGTTGAGCGCATTGGATTACGGTCAAGAACATCCTTAAGTACCTTCGGAGGACCAAGGAATGGTTTCTAGTCCTCGGAGGGAGTGATGACTTGAAGGTGCGAGAGTATAGTGATGCCAGTTTCCAGAACGACAGGGACAACTACCGTTCACAGTCGGGATGGGTCTTTACCCTTAACGGATGAGCAGTAACTTGGAAAAGTTCCAAACAGGAAACTGTAGTTGATTCAACGTACGAATCAGAGTACATTGCAGCGAGCGAAGCGTGAAAGGAGGCAATATGGTTGAAGAACTTCATTGGCGATCTTGGAGTTGTGCCTGCCATAAAGGAGCCCATGGAAATTTTCTATAATAATGAAGGAGCAGTTGCCTTGACCAAGGAACCGAGGGATCATGGTAGATCTCGGCATATCGACAGAAAATATCACTTTATTAGGCATCGAGTAGAAGAAGGACACCTCGTGGTTAAGAGGATATCATCAGAATATAACCCAGCAGATCCGCTTACGAAGGGACTGAGCAGGGTTAAGCACTTGCAGCATGCTAGGAGTATTGGGCTGAAGGATGATATTAGTTTAGATTAGATAGTATTAGAAACGTGTAATAGATAAATGTAATTGACATTTTATGATTAAATAACGGAGAATTATTTATAAGTATTGTTACTGTCTAATGTTAATTGTTTAGCTATTGTTTCACTTTGCATGTTTTGACTTCCAGAATAATTGAGTTTATGAAGAATAATCGAATTATTCAAACTGTCCACAATCGTTCATATGTTGGAAGTAGTTATGAATGAAGATTGTTGTGAATTGGTGTGTAGATTGTCTAAATGGTATTAGACATAGCAAAGGTTTGCTGCAACGTTCATGAGTGCTTATGAACAAGTTTTGAGCATTGGAATAAACTCGCGCTTGTTGGAAGCACTTTGGAGTGATCGCAAGACGATAATATCATATGGTCTTAAAACCTAGATATATGGTTTATTATTTACTAATTGGTTGTACATTGATAATGCGAAACCGCATAAGTAAATTGATGTCATAAAATGCATTGTTGTGTATAGTTGGTTAGTTGATAAGTAAATGCATATAAGTTGAAGTTTATCTGTTACTTTTATTCTAAGAGGGTAAAAGCGATATCACGGCCGCTCGATGATTTGATTTGACATATGTGTCGGGCCCGGTCAGGACTCAATCGATGTGTTTAATTAAGTTCTATGTCAAATAAATCTGAGATCGAGAAAATAGTTGTTGGACAATGAGTATCGTCTGCACGATATCAAAACAGAGGACTGTATGATCCCTTATCTAAAGGACAGGTTACTGATATGATCAGAGTTAACAGCATCTTTGAGAGCTACGATTGCTAATCGGATTGTGTTTGCATTTATAGTTACTAGACTTATCCAAGTGAGAGACTATCTGATTAGTGTCTAAGGCTGTAACTATATTTGGTAAGTACTTGACTCGATTATGCATGGTCCTTTTGGGTTGCCTTCACCATAGCAACTTGACAGGATGATTTGTTAAGAGAGAAGAGATATTATTGTTAATATATTATGAGAATAATATATTAAAGGAATAATATTGTTGTTTGATTAATATAAGTTATATATTAATTAAGAATTAATTTGATAATTTTAGAGGTTAATTGAATAAAGGGGCATAAACTGTCAAATGTGTGATAGTTGTGTTTTGGGCTATGTATCCTTATGGGTAATAGGGTGGACGAAATTTAGGGTTAGGGAACCTTAAATTCGTCCAAGCCTAGAATCTAGAAGGATCTTGGATTGCTTAGGGCCTAAGTTATTCAATTAGGATTAAAGGTGAAACCCTAGTATCCCATAGTATAAATAGATCCCTAGGGTGAGGGAAATCGGCACTCATGCAAGGCAAGGAACCCTAGGGCCGATTTCTCACCCTCTCTCCTCTCTGTCTCAATATTATCCTCTTGCTAGTTGGTGTTTGTAAGCCATTAAAGGAATGACAATTGTGACTCTAAGCTCTAAGGAGAAGAAGTATCAAGCAAGTAATCTAAGGTGTTATTCTAGATCCAATTACATATGATTTGATTCAATTGTTTTCATTAGATCTAGTATTGTAAGTCTTGGATTCAATGCATGTTCAATTAGAGAAACCTAGATCCAAGCATTAGGGTTTGCATGTGCCCATAGGAAAGTTCTTATGGCTCAAACCCATCAGTTAGCACCCGCTCCTGCGACTTTGAGGATTATTGACAACCGTCAGGGCCGGGCAGATGCGCCAACAACGAAGAGTTGTGCATTCCAGCTGACGATAGAGGAGACACGTTCAGCTCCCGACGTTGTGACGGGTATGCATCTTCTCCTTATCCCTTTATTTATATTAAATTTTTGTTTATGTTTATGTGTTTTATTTTAGGATCGTTCCTCGTGAACGGTATATCTGTCTTGGTATTATTCGATTTGGGGGCTACCCGATCTTTTGTATCTCTTATGCTTAGCAAGAGATTTTTTGGAGCTCCAGGGAAGCTGGATCGTCCTCTTGATGTGGAGATTGTCGATGATAGGACGGTGTAACATCCCGAGTTTAGGAGTGCAAGTTTAGGGTTCAAAGTGAAAATGTGAATGGTTAACTCGGTGAGCCCATGAGTGGACTCGGCGAGTAGGGTCGCGATTCTGGTCGCGTGTTAAGTGGCCAACTCGGCGAGTCGGTGGCTGGACTCGGCGAGTTGGTGCTGTGTGGAGAAAACCCTAATCCCAGGGATTAAGCCCTATATAAAGAACATAATACCCTCTCCCCAGCCTCTTTGCTCTCCCTTGAAGTCCAGAAACCCTAATATTCGTTTGAGAGAGAATTAGAGAGCATTTGGATCTTGAAGGAGTGTTGTTGAAGAGATCTTTAAAGATTAAGAGGCTTGGAGCAAGGGGCTTTACAAGGTTTTGGCTCATTCTTCTGTTGGAGTCTTCTTTGGAGGTAATGATTTGTTGCTTGAGCTATTATTCATCTAGATCTATCATTTGTGGGATTTTTGGGAATATATCTAGTGCTATCTTGAGTTTGGAGGTTGGATCTGAGGTTGCTACCTCATATCTAGAGTAGTGATGATCCAAAAGAGCATAAAGTCCCTGTTCAAGAGCTGTTGATGAAGCATTTTAGTCCCAAACCTTAGCCAAGAGTGTATTAGGCTTAGATCTCCTTGGATTCACGTAAAGTTTGCCACTTTACATGATGGATGGCTAGTATAAGAGTAGATCTATGGATTTGAGACCCTGCATGGCTTGGAAAGCCTCTGTATGGATTAAGAACTAGAGGTACTCGGCGAGTCACATGGGTGTACTCGGCGAGTTGCATGAAGATAGGCAGCAACTCGACGAGTTGAAAGAACAACTCGACGAGTTTGTTGAAGATAGTCTTGGACTTGGCGAGTCTGTTATTGGACTCAGCGAGTCTGGTCGTGAGGTCCTAACCTTTTCTCGTTATGTTGTGAATCAGTGAGTCAAGGGATGACTCAGTGAGTTGAGTACGGTTAGACTCAGAGTTGTGGGACTCGGCGAGTCTTGGGGCGACTCGGCGAGTTGATTCGTGTTATGGAAGTTTCATAACATGGGGACTCGACGAGTCAGCGGGATGACTCGGCGAGTCTTGGGGCGACTCGGCGAGTTGATTCGTGTTATGGAAGTTTCATAACATGGGGACTCGACGAGTCAGCGGGATGACTCGGCGAGTAGAGTTAGTCAGGAGGGTTGACTTTGACTGAGGACTTTGACTTTGACCAAGAGTTGACTAGTTGACTTCTAGGGGTTATTTGGTAATTATGGGTATTTATTGAGTTCAGTCTTTTGGTATTTGATCAGTGGTGGAGTTCGTGTCGGAGGTTGGAGCAGCGTGATCTTATCCTTTTTCGTGAGCAGTTGCGAGGTGAGTTATCCTCACTATATCAACAGGGTCTAAGGCACCAAGGCCGGCCCTTTATCGGATTGTAATCCGGGTTTTGTTGTTATGTTGTTGCTTTGATATGTTTGCATCCGGGAAGTTAGGATGGTATATGTTAGGGACCTGGTTAAGGTCGGTATCCTGGAATATAGGATAATGCTATGCTAGTGACCGGTTAGGTCGATATCCTCGTTAGGATGAGGTTATGTTATGTGATCTGCTAGATCGGTTTGATTGGATGTGGATTGTTATATGATTATATGTTTATGTGCACATGGTTGTTGGATTGGGGTTGGGTTGAGGCGGGTCCTGCTTTGTGCTGTAGGCCAACATACCCAAGGCGGACCGGTTATCCCGAAGGCCCAGCGAGCGGTCCGGATAGGCTGTAGGCCCCACGAGGGCAGACCAGATGTACCGAGGCTCGGAGAGTGGACCAGGTCGACTGAAGGCCCGATGCGGGCGGACCAGTCATACTGTAGACTCAGAGAGTGGACCAGGTGGGTTGAAGGCCCGGTGCAGGCGGACCAACCACACTGCAGATTCGATTAATATGACTAGACTCAGAGGGTGGACCAGGTGGACTAAAGGCCCGCTGCGGCGGACCAGTCACACAGTAGACCCGAAGTGCATGGTTGTTCTGTGTTTTGTTATGTTATGGCATGTTATGTGTATGGTATATGTGGTTGGTAGGCCTGTCGAAAAAACCCAAAACCCGTTCTACCCACCCAACTCGTTCCAAATTCGGGTAGAATGGGTCGGGTAGAACGGATAATGGGTATGAACATTCGGGTAATAGGTTAAGCCGATAATAATATAGGTCGGGTTTTAGGTATGAATATTTATTTTCGGCTATACCCGAATACCCGAATTCGTTTTTTCAATAATACTAAATATACAATGCAGTCACGTACACACATTTCAATTAAAACAAAACCCTTCGTTTCGTTCTTATGAACGACGACTCAACAGTCGACACAAACTTGCAAAGGGAATACGACGCTGAAGCTGAAGCCCTGAACCGTCATCACAATTCTCAGTTTCTCACTATCGCACGGAATGGAATTAAAAAAGTACATAACATATTATAATGATTTGTATTGTTATTTTATATATATATATATATATATACTTGTTAATTGTATGGAGTATTTTCCTACCCAATTCTTTATTAAACTAACCAACATGTAAAAATAAAAAATAAAAAAATAAAAAAATTATCAATAAGTGTCATTTAAGAAATTTTCGGGTATACCCGATAATTACCCGACCCGACCTCAAACCCGAATACCTAAAACCCGAATACCTAAAACCCGAAAACCCGAATTACAATATAGGTCGGGTATCGGGTATTTTTTTCTTAAGGAAATACCCGTTCTACCCAAGCCGTTCTACCCGAAACCTGAAAAATATACCCGTTCGACACCCCTACTGGTTGGTATTTTGTGGGTATCTCACTAAGCTTTCGGGCTTACAGTTGTGGTTTAAATGTTTCAGGTACTTCAAGAGACCGTGGCAAGGCAAAGGCATGATCGTACCGCTCCTCATGATTATGTTTTTATGATATGGTTCTGGGAAGACTCTGATAATAATTGTATTGAAAACCTTTTTGTAATAACTTAATGAAACTGGGTTGTTTTTGAAAAGTTTAAATTGGTTGGAATTTTTAGAGTGTTACAAGTTGGTATCAGAGCCTTGGTTTGAGTGAATTGGAGGAACATTCGTGTGAATCCAGTCTCAAGTCAAGGAGAGTTTTCAAAAGAGAATTTAAAAAATGGTTTTCAAAATGAGTAAAAGAGGACGTGGAGGTACGATCAGCCGGAGCCAGTAAGTAAACCCAAAATACCATACAAGATTTTTTTTGAGATATGATAGAACAACATGCTAGTACTAGGCTAGGGATCTTCAGGAATTTCATGATAGAGTTGCCTGATTTATGATGCCTGCTAGCCTAGGGTTTCTTTCTGTATGAGATTTCCAGTGTTATGTATGATCATCACTAGGGTGTTGTGGTGATACTTGATACAAATTTGGGTAGGTGTGGAAGGTAGTATGGGCCCGTACTACTAAAAGCACAGGACCCATACGTGTATCAAGGAAGCCACAACCTCTAGGGTGGGGTTGGGAGTTGGTTCCCGGGGTTCTGGGAGAGCGTCTGATGTTTTGCAGTATTTTCAGTATGGTAGTTACGAGGCATGCTGGGAGCGGATCCGAATCAGGAGCAGGAGCAGGAGAGGGCGGTCAGGGTGGGTCAGTACCGCCTGGGGTTATTGGTCAGATGAGCACAGGCGAGTTGGATGCTAGGATTCGTGAGATCCTGCATGATGAGGTTGTTGCATTGTTCTGGACCGAGTTTCCGGAACTGTTTGGGTCGATCAAGACCGTCGTGGTCGAGTATTTTGATGAGCGTTATGCAGCCCTTACAGAGACGGCTGCCGCGGCGGTTACAACGGCAGTAGCAGCAGCAGGGGGAGGATCCGGAAGAGGTTTTCAGTATCAGGACTTCGATAATACGAAGCCCCCTACCTTCGATGGAGTTCAGAATTTTGCTATGAGGTGGTTGTCAGACGTGGAGGGATGTTTCTTCACGTGTTCATGCCCTGCTGATCAGAGAGTGAGGTGTGCTCTGAACCTGTTGAGGATCGGGGCGAAGGATTAGTGAAGATTGACCACGGGGTCATATTCGGAGGCGCAGAGGGATGCGATTTCATGGGATCAGTTCCGGGAGATGTTCAGTACCCATTATGTTCCACGGGTTGAGAGGGAGAGGTTGGCTCAGGAGTTCCTGGAGCTAAATCAAGATTTAGAGTCGGTGACGGAGATCACCAGGATGTTCACTGAGAGGGCGATGTTTTGCCCAGAGTTTGCTTCGGAGCAGGCTCAGATGTCCTGATATCTGAGTATGCTCAAGAGGGATATCAGGCAGTTTGTGTCTACGCAGAGGTGCGATACATTGTTGGAGTTGCAGGAAGCCGCTAGGCGGCGGGAGTTGGAGATCGAGTTACAGTTGAGAGAGCAGAGACAGGCTCCGGTACAGTCGCAGTCGGCGCCGAAATGATCTAAGATCATTGATTTCAGTTTGAGCAGTCAGAGCAGCTGCACTTGTGAGAAGTGTGGGAAGGGTCATGCCGGAGCGTGTAGGTCCAGTGGTGCATGCCGCAAGTGTGGGAGAGAGGGGCATTATGCGAGGGATTGTTGGCAGACAGCCCCGGTTCAGGATTTGAGGATTTGCTATCATTGCCATCAAGTTGGACACTTGAGGGTCAACTGTCCACAGCTTGCTACAGGACCAGTGCAGGCTCCAGCACCGGCCACTTTGAGGATTGCGGGTGTAGGTCAGGGTGGAGCGGAGCCCCCGAGGGCTCATGGTCGTGCTTTTCAACTTTCAGCAGAGGAGGTCAGGGAAGTGCCTGATGCATCTGTGGGTATGTCTCCTTCTTGATATTTTGTTATCTTGTGATTGTTATGGAGTATTGTATATCTGCACGTCTCGTTGTGTGATTTTGGTATTGTATTCGTTTGTTCCTTGAGGGTCTTGGTATTGGCAGTTTCGTTGGTTATCATCCATGGGAATTATTAGTGGGAAAACCGATTTTCGGTCTGAATGACGGGTAGCATCTGCAGTCTGAGGAGTGGTTAGCTGAAGGTCGGGCTTCTTTCGAGTTCGAGATAATCAGTGTTGATATGTGATTTTGTGAAGATTGCTCGTTCTAGTGGGAATCAGTTCGCGTGTAAGGGAATGTGTTGTAAAGGGTTGTTAAAGGAGGTCGGTTATGGCGACCGGTGGTGGATAGTCAGTGCTCTAAGTGGGGAGAATTGGAAAATTCTCAGGAGGATCGATAAGCGTTAGATTTCAATTAGCTGGTTGGGATCCAACAGTGTTTCAGTCAGCCAAGAGTGTGGGCTGGTATGAGTAAGTGACATATCGATGGGGCGGAGTACAGACCAAGGATTTCGGATAGAGTGATTCGTGGTTGTAAGGCCTAAGATCAGGCCAGGATCTGAGTATATGGGATGGAGTTAGAGTTCAGAACCCCTAGAGGGCTAGAACAGTATGTATGGGCGGAATTCCCAGGAGGAATAAATCGGGATGATGCATGATAGTTTAAGCGGTCCAGACAGGCTGAAGGCCAGGACCCAGTGGTCTGGGGTGATGTGTGACAACCCGAAATTTCCATTTTGTACGAACACTAACTATTCAATAGAAGCTAGTCCAGTTTCAATAAACTTCAGACTTTTCCGAATAAGTTTGTGTACATTAGGGTTTACATTTAAGGAGATATCAGGAGAGTGGATGCTCATGGGTTTGCGAAACTTGAGCATTTCAACACTTCATCATGTTAGAGTCCAATTCCAGAATAAAATACTTTCTGCCAAAATATTTCAGGACTATAAATAGATTTCTGAACTAAATTATTCATTATTCACATTTCCAACTAGAGAAAAGCCATATTCTCTCTCACGGATCTTTGGGTTTTCATCCCAAATCGTGAGTACACTTCTCTAGTTGTGTTATAATGTTTGTTTTATGCTTATTAACATAGATTACATGTCTAATATGTGAGATCCGGGAGTTTACCGCCCAAGAACGTTCTTGGGGAGTAAACTCCAAAACGAAGCCTAAGAGCTATCTAGTCCCATTTCCTTGTTAGGTAGCGAGTTAAGGACATTATGTATGATCTTTTAAAGCTAGAACACAACCAATAACACCTAGTTTTAGGAGTTTACGGCCCAAGAGTTTTCTTGAACCGTAAACACCTTTTTCAAGAGCTTAAAGTGCCCTAAACACTCCTTAAGGCTTTAGACTTTAACCCTCTATTACTTATAGCTTGAATGGGGAGTAAATCACATCGAAATCATCCCTAAAAGGGAGTTTACAGCCAAGAAATGCTCTTGGGCCGTAAACTCCAAGTAAAGGCACCAAAGTGTGCCTAAGTCCCCTTTAGTCTTAAACAAAAGTCTAGAATTTATCCTTTGTGTCCAAGAAGCTTAAAAGAATTAAAACACCCACCCCATAGGAGTTTACGGCCGTAAACTCTAGGGGATATGGTCTTTAGGCCGTAAACTCATCAAAGGAGCATTCTAAGGCCCTAAACTACCTAAAGGATTAAACCACCAATGCTAGGCTTATTCTAGAATTCATTTAACACTTTAAAACACCCAAAACCACCAAGTCAAGAGTTCACGGCCGTAAACTCAAGGGTTTACGACCGTAAACTCCAAAGGTGGGGTTTGTTGGGTGGTAAACTCATATATAAGGTCATTTGGTACATTAAACTCCTTTAGCCTTGTCCCATAGCAACTTAGATGCAACCATTAGGACCTATAACACTTATACCAAGTGTTTGCATGTTCCTAAGTGTCCCAACTTATTTCATTAAGTTATTATTTGGCTAATTAATTAATTATATATATATATATATATATATATATATATATATGCTTATTATATGATAACTAGGCTCGTGCGTGTGAACAAGTCTCCGTTTGCCACCTAGCACGATATCCGACACTACAATCCAAACCACTCACCACAAGTGAGTTCATACCCCTTTAATTAACCTTTGAAATACTTTTAAATGTTTTAAATACTTTATGGGGGGATACAAGTTCAATGCTTATAGTTATTGAAATCAATCACTTGTGATTGCATTAATCACATGTGATTAATAACTAGAAAACCAATGATTTTATCACTGTTCAAACTGTTTATCAAACTGCTTTACTTCGAAATGTTTTACAAACTCTTTTACTTATCAAATAATTTTATTTAAACCTTGTTATACTTCTTATAAATTGTATTCCCATATATGTATAGATATATAAGAAATGTTTAAAGGTCTTAGGAAGGCCATCCGCCCTATTTCCTTTTTCTCGATTTGGTTGTGGTCTGGTGGGATTTCGGGTGACCATCCGAAGGTTGTTTCAATATTAATTATATATCAAATATACATATATAGACATAAAAGTACTTCCATATTCATGCGTACTATTCACATCACTAGTAAGTTACCATCGGGGTAACATAGGATCATAGTACTACAACTTCTAGATCACTGAGTCAGTTCATTCATGAGTCTATACATTACATTACTACGAGAACATATACAACTATACTAGAAAGAGAACATATACAACTATACTAGGAAGAGAACATATACAAATATACTAGGAGGAGAACACATACAACTATACTAGAAAGAGAACATATACAACTATACTAGGAGGAGAACATATACAACTATACTAGAACGAGAAACATTACACTACATATACAAGAATACGTTAACAATTGTGATCCACTGGATCAGAGCATGCCTTAAATGTCATGGCCCGAGTTGTAGCCAGAATTCTCTTGGAGGGAGAGCGTGAGTTTGCGTATAGATCTATACTAGATTGACTATCCTACACCTTGCTGCTAGCTACAGCCGGACCTGCTGGTCTGCGGGTGCCAAACGTCATTTCGTTATTACGACCATTCGTATGTCGTTGTTACCAGTCGATAGTATGGTGCAATTATCACATTATACCTTAATATAAATCCGGTTTAAGGTAGTTAGTACAACAGTAGTTCCTATAATACAAAACTACAGTACTACAATGATTTACCCATTACATATTTTTATTGATAACCTCACTTAAACATTAATGTACAAACTATATTTGTTAAATGATAGTTACACTTGGGAAATTACACACTTTTACAACAAACGAGCATACAAAACAGTTAAGCCTTGGTAGAAGGCTACTTTAATAGAAAATATAGGTTTTTCTGAGAGATTCAAACTTTTACAAACACTTACATACATTTTACAAACTTATACTTGAGACACGTTCAAACGTTTTGATAACAAACACCGACACTAAAATACTTATGAACTCACCAGCTTAATGCTGATAAACTCTTTCAAAATAACTTGTATTCTCAGGTCATCAGTAGACAGGTACCGATTCCAGCTTTTGAGAAGATGGAGCGCATTCAAGACTCATCATATTATTTTGATTTACATTATATTTTTGGTGTCTAAAACTGTACGGAACACGCTTGTATTAAAATTATATATTTAATGCAATGGATGATGTTGTTTGCTTATTTACATTTACTGTGTTGTGATACTGTACATGACGTCATCCGCCCCAGAACGTTTCCGCCGTTCTTGGTTTTGGGGTGTGACAGATTGGTATCAGAGCATTGTTTATAGTGAATCAGGTATATCAACCCATAAAAGATATACTAAACTATAAACCCATTAGGGATTAAAGCACTCTGACCCAAAGTCTATACTTTAAATATTAAAATATTTAATTAAGTATACTAGTCTGCATTCATACTAAAATCAGTGTCACAATGACAAGAACAAAAGTATTACGATTGTTAAATATCACAAGTGAGCCCGGGGATGTATGGTCAGTCCTGGGAATGGCGTAGCCTGATCAACTATGCTGGTCCGAGGAGTGATTAGCATATGTCCTAGAATGGTTGTGATGTGTTAACAAGTCTAAAAACTTACCAACAATACCACAAGAAGATCAGTAGAACTTAAACTTAAAATACTATAGGTGTATTTTGTACTACTAGTTACATGTATACTATATTCTTATACCTCTCTTCTCGCGTAGATTTAAATGGATGGATTCCATCACGGCGACCCGTACTTTCCAAATGAAGGCAATGTCGGGTGGATCGAAGAAGAGCCCAAAGATGAGCATCCAATCCCTTTGGATGATCACCTCGCAGAAGGCTTTTCTGATGGATCCGACTCCGAGCCTGAAGTCAACAACCTACCGCTAGTAGGTCAAGCCCCGAACAACCCCCGACCAGCTTTTCCAGGTCCTACTCCCTTGTGGGCAACCAACTTGAATCGTTGGAGTGATGAACAGGGTCAACCCTTACCATACTTTGGAGACCAAAGCTTTTACAACGTCAGTGAAGGTAGCTCTGCTGACCGAGCTCTGCCCGTCATTATCCGCAGAATAGCTCGTAATGTTGAGCAAGGTCGAGCAGCCATCGACCGGGTCATGGAGATTGATGCCAACTCAGGTGTCAACACAGTCCGCATCCGCCGTCTTGAAGAAGACATGGAACGGACCCGGGGAACCAATGAAACCCTGCAGCAACAGCTGGCTGCCTCACGAGCTGAAGTCTTGGAACTTCGAGCCCGTCAGAGGGCTCAGGAGCGACACCTTCAAGAGGTGTTTCGTCAAGTGTCCGACCTCAGGGCTCGCCCGAGGAATTCCCATTGCCGTTAGATGATGCCTAGTACATCTCTGTCTTTTGGTTAAGGAATAGCCTTTAACATCTGTGCTCTATGTAGCACTTGTCTGTAAAATATTCCTAACTTTTAGTACTCTAATTAGGAATCTAAGAACTGTCAACTTATTTGTATGGTATGATGTAAGACCTACTGTTAGGTCAAGTGTCCTTGAACTTATTACATCAATAACACCAGTATTATTGAAATCTATCTAATCTGTGGGAAAAATCTGTACACTTGTGTTTTCCTACTAATATTTCTTGTTGTGATTTCAAACACTCATTCAACTGTTGGGCTATGGTTAGTTAGTCCATGTGACACTTTCACGTTGCTTACAAATTGATTCTTACCATCTTTCTTATCTTTATAAACTTATAGCTGAAAGATGCCTCCTCGCAAATCTCCCAGGAATAACCCTACACCTCCACAGCCTCCTCCGCCTCCGGTCATCGATACTGCAACCCTGAATGCTGTCGTAGCTGCAGCAGTGGAAACTGCCATGGCTCAGTATCACTCATCTGATGCCAGCAGAGGTGGAACCCCTGTGGAATCAATTTCGGTTGAAACCCCTGTGCGCTCGAGAGAGTGCTCCTACAAGGATTTCACCAATTGCAAGCCGAAGCCTTTCTATGGCACCGACGGAGTCATTGCCCTCTCGCAATGGTTCGAGAAGACTGAATCAGTCTTCGAAATCTGTTCATGCCCTGCGGCGAGCAAAGTCAAATATGCCGCATGCACCTTTGAAGGAAAAGCCCTGACGTGGTGGAACGGCCACGTTAAAGCACTAACCCTCGTCGTAGCCAACGACATGGGTTGGGAAACAATGAAAGACCTCATGATTGAGGAATACTGCCCGAGGGGCGAAGTCCAGAAATTGGAACAGGAACTTTGGAACCTGACTATGAAGGGCACCAACGTAATCGCTTATACTGCCCGATTCAGCGAGCTAGTGGCCCTCTGCCCCAATATGGTTCCCACTAAAGGGAAAAAGATCGAAAGGTACATATGGGGGCTAGTGCCTCCGTATCAGGGGGAATGTCCTAGCATCAAACCCCGCTACCTTCGACAGTGCCAAACGACTGGCACAGCGACTCATTGACCATGGAGTCAAAACCCCTGCAACAACAACAACCCTAGCCATCCCGGAACCCTCCAAACCCGCTGACACTAAGCGGAAATTCTGGGATGAAAAGAAGAAGCAATGGGCTGCCAAAAAGTAGCAAATTGTGGCAATGCATGCCGCAATAACCCCTGCTGCTGCTGTTGCTGCTACTGCTCCGGGGAAGCAGTATGCTGGAAGTTTGCCTAAGTGCAACAAATGCAACTTCCACCACAACGGCCCCTGCCGTGAAATGCAGTGCTCTAACTGCAACAGGAAAGGACACACTGTCCATTTCTATAAGTTCCCAGCACAACCGATCACCCAGGTCCCTGGCTCTGGCGCGAGCCCGACCTGCTATGGGTGTGGCGAAGCAAGCCACTTTAAGAGGGACTGCCCCAAAGCAAAGAATGTTGGTGGAGCAGGGAGGGTACTAGCTATAGGCCACGGGGAAGCAGTTGCTGACCCGACAGTGGTGACTGGTACGTTCCTCCTCGATAACTCCTATGCATGCATTCTGTTCGAGAGTGGAGCGGAGCGAAGCTTCGTAAACCATAAATTTTCTCGCATGCTTAAACAACCACCACACGCACTCAAAGAACTATTCACAGTAGAAATGGCTAATGGAAAAACTGAAAGTACGAATAGCATATACTTAGGTTGTACCCTAACTCTAGATAACCATTCATTCCCAATCGACCTCATGCCGGTCTCAATTAAAAGCTTCGACGTTATCATCAACATGGATTGGTTAAGTCTTCATCGCGCCGACATCATGTGCTTCGAGAAAGCAGTCCGTCTAAACCTCCCATCTAACGAAACTCTTATAGTCTACGGCAACAAACCTGGTGCGAATCTTCGCATTATATCAAGTATTCAAGCACAGAAGTATCTGCGTAAAGAATACCATGCATTCCTTGCTCACGTCGTCAACACGAGCCTCGGAACGAAAGAACTAAAGAACATTCCAGTAGTGAGCGACTCCCCCGACATTTTCCCAGAAGAGCTACCTGGATTACCTCCGCAACGACAGGTCGAGTTCAGAATCGACTTAGTCCCAGGAGCTACCCCAGTAGCCAAGTCGCCCTACCGCTTAGCACCAGCTGAGATGCAGGAACTCTTTGGTCAACTTAACGAACTGCTCAGCAAGGGATTTATAAGGCCGAGCTTCCCACCTTGGGGAGCACCGGTTTTGTTCGTTAAGAAGAAAGACGGATCATTCCGTATGTGTATTGACTACAGAGAACTCAACAAACTGACGGTCAAGAATCGTTATCCTCTGCCTCGCATAGACGATCTATTTGACCAACTGCAAGGGGCGAATTATTTTTCCAAAATTGATCTGAGATCCGGATATCACCAGTTACGATTACTAGAGGAGGATGTGCCGGAGACAGCCTTCCGAACTCGTTACGGACATTACGAGTTCGTGGTGATGCCATTTGGATTGACCAATGCGCCCGCAGTCTTCATGGATCTGATGAATAGAGTATGCCGACCTTACTTGGATTAGTTCGTCATCGTTTTCATTGACGACATCCTGATCTACTCCCGAAGTAAGGAAGAACATGACAATCACCTGCGACAAGTTCTAGGGACATTACGAAAGGAGAAAATTTATGCGAAGTTCTCGAAATGTGAATTTTGGATCCGATGAGTCGAATTCTTAGGACACGTGGTAAGCGAAGAGGGAATCCACGTGGACCCATCCAAAATTAAAGCCATTGAGAACTGGTCAGCACCCAAGACACCTACAGAAATTCGTCAATTTCTAGGTCTCGCTGGCTACTACCGCAGATTCATTCAGAACTTCTCCCAAATAGCGAAACCCCTTACAACCCTGACCCAGAAAGGCGTGGCCTTTGACTGGGAAGAGAAACAAGAGAAAGCGTTCCAAACGCTTAAACGAGCCTTGTGCACCGCGCCAATACTATCCCTCCCCGAAGGGATAAAAGACTTCGTAGTCTATTGCGATGCCTCGAATCAAGGACTCGGGTGTGTTCTGATGCAGCGAGGTAAGGTCATCGCCTACGCCTCGAGACAGTTGAAGACACACGAGGTTAACTACACAACACACGATCTTGAACTAGGAGCAGTGGTGTTTCCTCTGAAGATCTGGAGACATTACTTGTACGGAACGAAAAGCACTATCTTTACCGACCACAAGAGTTTACAACACATTTTCGATCAGAAGGAGCTCAACATGAGACAACGACGGTGGGTCGAGCTACTCAGTGACTACGAATGCGATATTCGTTATCATCCGGGTAAATCCAACGTAATAGCAGACACCCTAAGTCGGAAGGAATATTCTGGTCGCAAGGTCAAGTCCTTGTCAATAACCATCCATTCACACTTGTCTAGGCAAATTCAGGGGGCCCAAATTGAAGCCATGAAACCTGAAAATGTGACGAGTGAATCCCTTAAAGGAATGGACAAAAATTTAGAAGCCAAGGGTGACGGAGCCTTATATTTCATGAACCGGATCTGGACACCGAAACACGGTGGTTTTTGAGACTTGGTCATAATCGAGGCGCACAACACTCGATATTCCGTCCACCCAGGTTCAGATAAGATGTATCTGGATCTTAAAAAGCTATACTGGTGGCCTAATATGAAAGCAGAGATTGCTACCTTCGTAAGTATATGCCTTACTTGCGCAAAGGTTAAGGTCGAGTACCAGAAGCCCTCTGGTTTACTGCAACAACTAGAGATTCCAGAATGGAAGTGGGAGCGGATCACTATGGATTTCATAACCAAGTTGCCCAAGACAACGGGTGGACTTGATACCATATGGGTCATCGTCGATAGATTGACCAAATCTGCACACTTTCTGCCTATCAAAGAAACTGACAAGATGGAGAAACTTACGAGAACATACATTAGGGAAATCGTACGGCTACATGGTGTACCTATGTCCATTATCTCCGATAGAGATAGTAGGTTCACCTCAAGATTCTGGCAATCATTACAACATTCCTTAGGAACAAGGCTGGACATGAGCACAGCCTACCATCCACAGACCGACGGACAGAGTGAGCAGACCATCCAAACACTGGAAGACATGTTGCGAGCCTGCGTGATTGACTTTGGGAAGGCATGGGATACTCATTTACCCCTTGTCGAGTTTTCCTATAATAACAGTTATCACACGAGCATCAAGGCTGCTCCATTTGAAGCCCTCTACGGCCGAAAGTGCAGATCCCCAATGTGCTGGGCTGAGGTGGGTGATACCCAATTAGCCAGGGGGAAAGCTTCCGACAGTACTCTCACCGGTCCGGAGATCATTCGGGAAACGACAGAGAAAATCGTTCGGATTCGTGAACGATTGAAAGCCTCTAGAGACCGACAAAAGAGCTACGCTGATAAACGAAGAAAACCTTTGGAATTTCATGTGGGAGACCGAGTCCTTCTCAAAGTCTCACCCTGGAAGGGCTTGATACGCTTCGGAAAGCGTGGGAAGCTTAATCTGAGGTACATAGGGCCTTTCGAGATTCTTGCAAGAGTCGGCCCCGTAGCTTACAAACTCGACCTACCCGACGCACTTCGTAACGTACATTCTACATTCCACGTATCTAACTTGAAAAAGTGTCTGTCCGACGAGACTCTGGTAATCCCACTCGATGAGATCGAGATCAACGAGAGCCTCAACTTTATGGAAGAACCAGTAGAGATCATGGACCGCGAGGTCAAGCAGACGAAGCAAAGCGTGTCCCTATCGTGAAAGTTAGCTGGAACGCCAAGCGAGGACCGGAATTCACTTGGGAACGCGAGGATCATATGAAACTGAAATACCCTCATCTTTTCGCTTAATTGTTTGTAACTTCTTGTTTGCTTAAATTATAATTTCGGGACGAAATTCCTTCTAACAGGGGGATGATGTGACAACCTGAAATTTCCATTTTGTACGAACACTAACTATTCAATAGAAGCTAGTCCAGTTTCAATGAACTTCAGACTTTTCCGAATAAGTTTGTGTACATTAGGGTTTACAATTAAGGAGATATCAGGAGAGTGGATGCTCATGGGTTTGTGAAACTTAAGCATTTCAACACTTCATCATGTTAGAGTCCAATTCCAGAATAAAATATTTTCTGCCAAAATATTTCAGGACTATAAATAGATTTCTGAACTAAATTATTCATTATTCACATTTCCAACTAGAGAAAAGCCATATTCTCTCTCACAGATCTTCGAGTTTTCATCCCAAATCATGAGTACACTTCTCTAGTTGTGTTATAATGTTTGTTTTATGCTTATTAACATAGATTACATGTCTAATATGTGAGATCCGGGAGTTTACCGCCCAAGAACGTTCTTGGGGAGTAAACTCCAAAACGAAGCCTAAGAGCTATCTAGTCCCATTTCCTTGTTAGGTAGCTAGTTAAGGACATTATGTATGATCTTTTAAAGCTAGAACACAACCAAGAACACCTAGTTTTAGGAGTTTACGGCCCAAGAGTTTTCTTGGACCATAAACACCTTTTTCAAGAGCTTAAAGTGCCCTAAACACTCCTTAAGGCTTTAGACTTTAACCCTCTATTACTTATAGCTTGAATGGGGAGTAAATCACATCGAAATCATCCCTAAAAGGGATTTTATGGCCAAGAAATGCTCTTGGGACGTAAACTCCAAGTAAAGGCACCAAAGTGTGCCTAAAGTCCCCTTTAGTCTTAAACAAAAGTCTAGAATTTATCCTTTGTGTGCAAGAAGCTTAAAAGAATTAAAACAGCCACCCCATAGGAGTTTACGGCCGTAAACTCTAGGGGATATGGTCTTTAGGCCGTAAACTCCTCAAAGGAGCATTCTAAGGCCCTAAACTACCTAAAGGATTAAACTACCAATGCTAGGCTTATTCTAGAATTCATTTAACACTTTAAAACACCCAAAACCAGCAAGTCAAGAGTTCTCGGCCGTAAACTCAAGGGTTTATGACCGTAAACTCCAAAGGTGGGGTTTGTTGGGTGGTAAACTCATATACAAGGTCATTTGGTACATTAAACTCCTTTAGCCTTGTCCCGTAGCAACTTAGATGCAACCATTAGGACCTATAACACTTATACCAAGTGTTTGCGTGTTCCTAAGTGTCCCAAATTATTTCATTAAGTTATTATTTGGCTAATTAGTTATATATATGCTTATTATATGATAACTAGGCTCGTGCATGTGAAGAAGTCTCCGTTTGCCACCTAGCACGTTATCCGACACTGCAATCCAAACCACTCACCACAAGTGAGTTCATCCCCCTTTAATTAACCTTTGAAATACTTTTAAATGTTTTAAATACTTTATGGGGGGATACAAGTTCAATGCTTATAGTTATTGAAATCAATCACTTGTGATTGCATTAATCACATGTGATTAATAACTAGAAAACCAATGATTTTATCACTGTTCAAACTGTTTATCAAACTGCTTGACTTCGAAATGTTTTACAAACTCTTTTAATTATCAAATACTTTTATTTAAACCTTGTTATACTTCTTATAAATTGTATTCCCATATATGTATAGATATATAAGAAATGTTTAAAGGTCTTAGGAAGGCCATCCGCCCTATTTCCTTTTTCTCGATTTGGATGTGGTCTGGTGGGATTTCGGGTGACCATCCGAAGGTCGTTTCAATATTAATTATATATCAAATATACATATATAGACATAAAAGTACTTCCATATTCATGCGTACTATTCACATCACTAATAAGTTACCATCCGGGTTACACAGGATCATACTACTACAACTTCTAGATCAATGAGTCAGTTCATTCATGAGTCTATACATTACATTACTACGAGAACATATACAACTATACTAGAAAGAGAACATATACAATTATACTAGGAAGAGAACATATACAACTATAGTAGGAGGAGAACATATACAACTATACTAGAAAGAGAACATATACAACTATACTAGGAGGAGAACATATACAACTATACTAGAACGAGAAACATTACACTACATATACAAGAATACGTTAACAATTGTGATCCACTGGATCGGAGCATGCCTTAAATGTCATGGCCCGAGTTGTAGCCAGAATTCTCTTGGAGGGAGAGCGTGAGTTTGCATATAGATCTATACTGGATTGACTATCCTACACCTTGCTGCTAGCTACAGCCAGACCTGCAGGTATGCGGGTGCCAAACGTCATTCCGTTATTACGACCATTCGTATGTCGTTGTTACCAGTCGATAGTATGGTGCAATTATCACATTATACCTTAATATAAATCCGATTTAAGGTAGTTAGTACAGCAGTAGTTCCTATAATACAAAACTACAGTACTACAATGATTTACCCATTACATATTTTTAGTGATAACCTCACTTAAACATTAATGTACAAACTATATTTGTTAAATGATAGTTACACTTGGGAAATTACACACTTTTACAACAAACGAGCATACAAAACAGTTAAGCCTTGGTAGAAGGCTACTTTAATAGACAATATAGGTTTTTCTGAGAGATTCAAACTTTTACAAACACTTACATACATTTTACAAACTTATACTTGAGACACGTTCAAACTTTTTGATAACAAACACCGACACTAAAATACTTATGAACTCACCAGCTTAATGCTGATAAACTCTTTCAAAATAACTTGTATTCTCAGGTCATCAGTAGACAGGTACCGATGCCAGCTTTTGAGAAGATGGAGCGCATTCAAGACTCATCATATTATTTTGATTTACATTATATTTTTGGTGTCTAAAACTGTACGGAACACGCTTGTAATAAAATTATATATTTAATGCAATGGATGATGTTGTTTGCTTATTTACATTTACTGTGTTGTGATACTGTACATGACGTCATCCGCCCCAGAACGTTTCCGCCGTTCTTGGTTTTGGGGTGTGACATGATGTCTAGCTGTGTAAGGGTCAAGCGATCGTTGTGATTTGGGGTGAGTGAAGTATCCGGGAATGATACTCGGTTGATAAGTATGGTTATCAGAGGATGAGGCAGTGGTCAGGACACCGCAGGGGAAGAGTTAGGTTTTGGGTTTCGGTGGTTGTGTTTTGAGGAACCTGGTATGGTTAATGCCAGGTGGTGTATTGCGAGAGTAGTTTCTGGAGTTGTGTTGCCGCAGGCTTCGAGGACGAAGCCTAATTTAAGTGGGGGAGAATTGTAACATCCCGAGTTTAGGAGTTCAAGTTCAGGGTTTAAAGTGAAAATGTGAATCGTCAACTCAGCGAGTCCATGAGTGGACTCGGCGAGTAGGTTCGCGATTCTGGTCGCGTGTTAAGTGGCCAACTCGGCTAGTCGGTGGCTGGACTCGGCAAGTTGGTGCTGTGTGGAGAAAACCCTAATCCCAGGGATTAAGCCCTATATAAAGAACATAATACCCTCTCCCCAGCCTCTTTGCTCTCCCTTGAAGTCCAGAAACCCTAATATTCGTTTGAGAGAGAATTAGAGAGCATTTGGATCTTGAAGGAGTGTTGTTGAAGAGATCTTTGAAGATTAAGAGGCTTGGAGCAAGGGGCTTTACAAGGTTTTGGCTCATTCTTCTGTTGGAGTCTTCTTTGGAGGTAATGATTCGTTGCTTGAGCTATTATTCATCTAGATCTATCATTTGTGGGATTTTTGGGAATATATCTAGTGCTATCTTGAGTTTGGAGGTTGGATCTGAGGTTGCTACCTCATATCTAGAGTAGTGATGATCCAAAAGAGCATAAAGTCCCTGTTCAAGAGCTGTTGATGAAGCATTTTAGTCCCAAACCTTAGCCAAGAGTGTATTAGGCTTAGATCTCCTTGGATTCACGTAAAGTTTGCCACTTTACGTGATGGATGGCTAGTATAAGAGTAGATCTATGGATTTGAGACCCTGCATGGGTTGGAAAGCCTCTGTATGGATTAAGAACTAGAGGTACTCGGCGAGTCACATGGGTATACTCGGCGAGTTGCATGAAGATAGGCAGCAACTCGACGAGTAAGTTGAAGATAGCCTTGGACTCGGCGAGTCTGGTCGTGAGGTCCTAACCTTTTCACATTATGTTGTGAATCAGTGATTCAAGGGATGACTCAGTGAGTTGAGTACGGTTAGACTCAGAGTTGTGGGACTCGACGAGTCTTGGGGCGACTCGGCGAGTTGATTCGTGTTATGGAAGTTTCATAACATGGGGACTCGACGAGTCAGCGGGCTGACTCGGCGAGTAGAGTCAGTTAGGAGGGTTGACTTTGACTGAGGACTTTGACTTTGACCAAGAGTTGACCAGTTGACTTCCAGGGGTTATTTGGTAATTATGGGTATTTATTGAGTTCAGTCTTTTGGTATGTGATCAGTGGTGGAGTTCGTGTCGGAGGTTGGAGCAGCGTGATCTTATCCTTTTCCGTGAGCAGTTGCGAGGTGAGTTATCCTCACTATATCAACATGGTCTAAGGCACCAAGGTCGGCCCTTTATCGGATTGTAATCCGGGTTTTGTTGTTATGTTGTTGCTTTGATATGTTTGCATCTGGGAAGTTAGGATGGTATATGTTAGGGACCTGGTTAAGGTCGGTATCCTGGAATATAGGATAATGCTATGCTAGTGACCGGTTAGGTCGATATCCTTGTTAGGATGAGGTTATGTTATGTGATCTGCTAGATCGGTTTGATTGGATGTGGATTGTTATATGATTATATGTTTATGTGCACATGGTTGTTGGATTGGGGTTGGGTTGAGGCGGGTCCTGCTTTGTGCTGTAGGCCAACATACCCAGGGCGGACCAGTTATCCCGAAGGCCCAGCGAGCGGTCCAGATAGGTTGTAGGCCCCACGAGGGCGGACCAGACGTACCGAGGCTCGGAGAGTGGACCAGGCCGACTGAAGGCCCGGTGCGGGCGGACGAGTCATACTGTAGACTCAGAGAGTGGACCAGGTGGATTGAAGGCCCGGTGTAGGCGGACCAACCACACTGCAGACTCAATTGATATGACTAGACTCGGAGGGTGGACCAGGTGGACTAAAGGCCCGGTGCGGCGAACCAGTCACACAGTAGACCCGAAGTGCATGGTTGTTCTGTGTTCGGTTATGTTATGGCATGTTATGTGTATGGTATATGTGGTTGGTATTTTGGGGGTATCTCAGTAAGCTTTCAAGCTTATAGTTGTGGTTTAAATGTTTCAAGTACTTCAGGAGACCGTGGCATGGCAAAGGCGTGATCGTACCGCTCCTCATGATTATGTTTTTATGATATGGTTCTAGGAAGACTCTGATAAGAATTGTATTGAAAACCTTTTTGTAATAACTTCATGAAACCGGGTTGTTTTTGAAAAGTTTAAATTGGTTGGAATTTTTAGAGTGTTACAGACGGTTAGGGTCGTGAGGGTTCATCGGGATTGTATTCTTTAGTTGTTCAGCAAGCATTATCTAGTGGATTTGGTTCCCATTCCTTTGTTTGGGTTGGGACCCCAACTGGGGGAGATTGGTGATTCAGGGTGAGAGACCGCAACATGGGTCGGTCGTGTGTTCTACAGCGAGGGTCAGATGCTACCTTCATCAGGGTTGTGCTGGTTTTGTTGCCTATGTCGTGGACACCCGAGATTAGGGTAAAGCGACCATGGACGATGTGCCGATTGTGCGTGAATACCCAGATGTATTCCCGAAAGATTTTCCTGGGATACGATCGGAGAGACATGTGGAGTTCATGATCGATTTGATTCCAAGTGCGTCTCTGATAGCCAAACCACCGTATCGGTTGGCTCCTCCTGATATGCAGGAGTTGTCTACACAGCTGCAGGAGTTGATAGACAAGGGATTCATTAGTCGAGCAATTTGCCTTGGGGAGCCCTAATTTTGTTTGTGAAGAAGAAGGACGGATCTCATCGGATGTGTATTGACTACCGTGAGTTGAATAAGGTAACAATGAAGAACCGTTATCCACTCCCGAGGATTGATGATCTTTTCCACCAGCTTCAAGGTACATCATGGTTCTCCAAGATTGATCTGTGGTCGGGTTATCACCAGATGCGAGTCAGGGACGACGATGTGCAGAAGACAGTCTTTCGGACTTGCTATGGTCATTACGAGTTCGTGGTGATGCCATTTGGGCTCACCAATTCTCATGTCGCGTTCATGGATCTCATGAACCGTGTGTGCAGACCGATGCTGGACCGGTCTGTGATAGTCTTTATTGATGATATATTGGTTTATTCCAAGACGCAGGAGTAGCACGAGGAACACCTGAGGGAGGTGCTGGAGACATTGAGGAGGGAGAGACTTTTCGCAAAGTTCTCCAAGTGCGATTTTTCGTTGTGTGAGGTGTAGTTCTTGGGGCACCTTTTCAATCAGAAAGGTATTCTGGTCGATCCGGCCAAGGTCGAGGTCATGATGCAATGGGAGGTTTCGAGGTCTCCATCCGAGATTCGGAGTTTTCTTGGTTTGGCGGGTTATTATAAGAGCTTCATCAAGGATTTCTCCAAGATTGTTGTTCCATTGACCCGACTGACCAAGAAGTCGGTGACATTTCGTTGGGGGCCTGAGCAGCAGGCAGCTTTTGAGACTCTTAGGCAATGATTGTGCGAGGCGTCGATTCTGACCCTGCCTGAGGGTGTCGATGATTTTGTGGTCTATTTTGATGCTTCGATCATGGGTTTGGGTGCAGTTCTGATGCAACGGGGGCGTGTGATTGCATACGCTTTGAGGCAACTGAAGCCTCATGAGGTGAATTACCCAACGCATGATTTGGAGCTGGGGGCGGTGGTTTTTTCCCTCAAGATTTGGCAACATTACCTCTATGGGATTCGTTGTAGTATTTACACGGATCACAAGAGCCCGAGGTATTTGATGGATCAGCTGAATCTGAATATGAGACAATGTCATTGGTTGGATGTGGTGAAGGATTATGATTGTGAGATCTTGTATCATCCAGGGAAGGACAATATGGTGGCTGATGCTCTCAGTCGCAAGGCGGTCGTAGCTCCGATTAGGGATATATGTTTGAGGATGACAGTGATTACTCCGTTTCTGGAACGGATTCGGGAAGCTCAAATCGAGGCTATGAAAGAGGAGCACTGTAATTGTGAGCGGATTGTGGGTTAGGTGGCTTCCATCGATTATGATAGTTGTGGATTGTTGACCCTACATTGGAGGGTTTGGGTTCCTTATTGGGGCGGTGTGCACCAAGTTCTGATGGAGGAGGCTTACAATTCGAGATTCTCCATTCATCCCGGGGGGACGAAGATGTATAGGGACCTTCACCGTGATTATTGGTGGCCCTACATGAATCGGGATATAGCATGGTTTGTGGAGCGGTGCTTGACTTACAGGAAAGTCAAGGCCGAGCATCAGTGACCTCACAGCAAGATGCAGCCGTTGGAAATCCTCGTATGGAAATGGGAAGACATCACGATGGATTTTATCATGAAGCTTCCCAGGAGAACGCGCGGAGTGGAATCTATTTGGTTCATCTTGGATCGATCGACCAAGAGCGCACATTTCATCCCGATCTAGGAGAGTATTTCTGAAGATAAGCTAACCGAGATCTATGTCCGAGAGATGGTGGCACTTCATGGGGTGCCGGTATCACTAGTTTCTGACCGAGATGTTCACTTTGCTTCCAGGTTCTAGAAGCGGTTTCATGACGAGATGGGCACTCGTCTCCATTTCAGTACAACTTTTCAACCGTAGACTGATGGGCAGAGTGAGCGGACGATTCAGACTTTTGAGGATATGTTGCGTGCGTGCGTATTAGATTTTGGTGGGAGTAGGGATACGTATCTTCCGTTAGCGGAATTTTCATATAACAATAGCTATCACGCTAGCACTGATCGACCTCCTTTTGAGATGCTCTTCGGGAGGAAATGTAGGACCTCGATTTGTTCGAGTGAGGTCGATCAGCGAGTCATGGGGAGTACCGAGGTGGTACTAAAGACTACCGAGATGATTTAGCAGGTTCGGAGCAGGCTTCAGACAGCTCAGAGTCGGCAAAAGAGCTATGCCGACAAGCGCCGGTCAGATTTGGAGTTCTAGGTGGGAGATATGGTTCTCCTGAAGGTGTCACCTTGGAAAGGTGTCATCCGGTTCAGGAAGCGGAGCAAGCTGGGCCCCAGGTACAATAGTCTATTCAGGGTTTCGACTCGGGTAGGTCGGGTTGCGTATCAACTGGATCTGCCAGCCGAGCTTAGTCATATCCACAACATCTTTCATGTCTCTCAGTTGTGGAAGTGTTTAGTGGATGATTCTGCAGTTGTGCCCTTGGAGGATATTCAGGTGGATGACCGCTTGAACTATGTTGAGAGACCAGTGACAATTCTAGATTGGAAAACGAAAACCTTGAGGAACAAGGTTGTACAATTGGTGAAGGTGCAGTGGCTGCACCGCAAAGGGTCAGAGTGGACATGAGAACCAAAAGATGAGATGAGGGAGGATTATCCGGGGCAGCGGACTTCGAGGACGAAGTTTTAGACAATTGGGGGAGAATTGTAATGCCTGGTTCGTGGTATGTATTTAAAATTCTAAATTATTCAATTTTGTAGATCAACTCGACGAGTTGGTAGCCCCAACTCGTCGTGTTGAAATGTTATGGACCGCGTGTTTTAAGTGACCAAGTCGACGAGTTGGGAGGCCTCAACTTGATGAGTTTTCTGGAAGAAATGAAACCCTAATTTCGGGTTTTACACCCTATTTCAACAACTTTAGCCCCATAAATTAGCCTTATTTCCATCCTCCACTATCCTAAACCCAAACCTCGAAACCCTAAGGCATCTTTGAGTGATTATGAGCCATTTTTGAGTGTGTTGTGTGTGTTTGAAGCCATTGGAATAAAGGGGAGCTTGGAGTTGCAAGAGGGAGCTACTAGATCTAGAATCCTTGCTTCATTTTCGACATATTTCTGGTAAAAAGTCTCAACCTTGCTTTGTGGTTGCTTAGTGTTGGATTAATGTCTAAGTCCATAACTATAATTGGTAAGACTTGACCCGACCCGGCATGGTCCATTTGGGTTGCATGGCATCATGCATTTGGATAGACTATAATGAGAGAAATAAGACACTTATGGTTATTAATATATTATAAGTTCTAGTATATTAATAATAAGAATAATAAGATTATTTAATTAGTATTGATCAAGAATTAATCTAGGATTAATTAAGTGATCAAAAGAAGACTAATTAAATATATGGGTTGATTGTGTAAATCATCCATACTTGTATAGTGGGCTAATGCTCCATGGATAATCAAGTTGGGCTAAAATCCATAGGATGGTCCATGGATGCTCCATGGTGTATTTGAACCCATGGATCCAAGGAAATGGAAAGTCATGACAATTAGGGTTTACCCTAATTGTAACACCATATAAAGATCTTATTCTTGACAAAAATCGGCCACTAGTGTGTGAATATGAAGGGCTAGCCGATTTCATGAAGTGTAGATTTCTCTAAAGTTATTCCAAGTGTATTTGGTGTTGTGTGAACCATTTGAGGTGTCACACTTGGGGCACTAGGCACTCAAGCTTCATGAAGACTTTCTACATGAAAGAGGTATGTATTCTATCTTGTTACACTCATTATTTTGTATGCTAGATTAGGATAATACCTTGGAAGTTCTTATTTGCATGTATAATAGAGAAAACATAGATCCAAGGTATTTAGGGTTGCATGTACACTTAGGAGTGTTAGAATGCTCAAAACCCAACAGTGGTATCAAAGCCTAGGCTTGTTTTCTTGTTATACTTGAAAAAGAAGCTGGAAAATCGAGTTTTGATGCTGTCTGCCCAGCAGACTCGCCGAGTCCAAGGCAAAAAGCATCCAACTCGCCGAGTTGGTTCGTGCACTCGACGAGTTGGACCCCCAGGCAGCATAAATTCGACTTTTTTGGCTGGAATTGGACTAGGAACATTACACTAAGATGTTTTTGGACTTATAAACTTGTTTTTGATGTGGTAATGTTCATGCTAATCCAATTTCAAAGATAATTGTCAATAGATTCATGTTTTGTATTAGTTTAAGGTTTAGACTAATTACATGAAAAAGTTTGATTTGAATTATCTTGTTCTTATGAGTTGCTTAGATTAATAGAAAAGTTGAGTGAAATAGTTGTTTTCAATCCAAATTAATCTAAGAGTTGATTCTAAAATGTGTTTTTGTAACTTGTCCTCAAGTTATATGAAAAGTTACATTTAAGTTTCATAAGACTCATAAAAGTTGGCAAAGGTTACAAAATGAAGAGTCTAGTTCTAATTAAATGGTGTTATGACTCCATAATTTGTCCTCAAGTTATGGAGGACCAAGAGTCTCTTCATTAAATAATAAATTAAAAAAAGTGTAACCTTAATTAATTCCATAAGTTATAAAATAAAGAAAAGTTAATTCTTTTATTAGTTTAAAGTCTTCCATAACTTGTCCTCAAGTTATGGAACTTGAAGAGTTTTTGGATTAAAACTAATTTAAACACATAAGTTATGGAATTAATTAGTTTTGAATAGTTTCAAAACTTGCCCTCAAGTTTTGGAATTTGAAAAGTTTTCACTTAAGAATACTTTAATTCCAAGTTAGCCCTTAGAATTTTAAAGAGTTAAAATTCAACCCTTATACTTTATAATATTATAAGTTAATAATATATATATATATATATATATATATATGTATAAGAGTAAAGTCAGTCTTACCGCTAGTACGCCTCATTCACGAAGTCGGTCTATAAGGTGGGTATAAGGTTGTTGCCTATAAAATGGCAACTTAATGGGTGTCCACTCTCACCCACCGCTTGCTTGACAGGTGGAGGGTCGTTAGCCGAACGGGTTTGACAGGACTAAAATTCTCCCTTCATTAAAAGTATTAATGATAAATACTAAGTAACTAAACTGTTATTAATACCCAATCTTAGTTACTTAGGAAAATGTGAATAAGGTGCTAATCCATGAAATTACACTTTGCACTTTGTTTAAGTCGGTTAGTGGAGCGTGTGTGGTTAACCGGCACACTAACTCGTATTTAACAAGGTAGGCAAAGGGTAACTTAATGTTTATCTTAGTATCGATGGAGCGTGTGTGGTTAACCGGCACATCGATTGAGGGGTAAACACTTAAGGGTACCAAGTAATTTGCATGGTTACTTCACACCTTGTTTTGTGATCCTCGGCATCCCAGTCACAAAACCTGAAGGGCACACTCGAGATTGAAACATGCCATTGAACAGTTCAATGAATCTCAAAAGATCTAGGAGTTTCAAAACCAATTAAAACCTAATGATACATTTCGTTTATCTTGGTGGAAATTGGTGAATCGTCATTCACCTACCTTCAAATATTTTATAGCTTGGATTACAGCATACCTCTTCTAAGTTATAAAATAGTTTGTTGGGTCCTAGCCTTAATATTTCATATTGGGTGTCATATTAAGGACTTAAGATCAACTATCTTGAATATCTCCCAAAAGATGTCTGGTTTAGACATTTATGATCTTCCCAAATCTCTTGAAACAAGCTTTCCTAAATGAAGATGATGTCCCATGGAAATCATACTTCTTTCACCTCCTCAAATTATTCTCCCCAACCCACAAGTTCTTGAAAAGTTTAAGGTCACTCAGGCCCTATTAGCAAGGCAAGGTCTAGGTGTGGTCACATCTTGGAGATGTAGTCACATATTGACAAGCCGGGAGAGTTGGGTGTCAAAGTCTTGAGAAAGTTGGTGGTTCAATCACTTTCTAAGTCACATAGTGAGTTCCTTTGGGACACCTATGAAACAAACTATGACAAGACCCTTAATGATCTTATCTATTTGTTAAGATCAACTTTCTTAAAACTTGATGGACATTGACAATAGTGACACAGAAAATCCAGAAAAGCATTCTCTTCCCAATGGAAAGGGATCAGCCATAGTCAACTCGGTTGACCAAATGGTAAAGAGAAAAGCTAAGTCCCGTGTACCATTATCAAAGGGTCCATATGTTTATATTGCCAAAGAAAGGGCATTGGTTGCGAAGCTGCCAAATTTACCTAAGGATGTTAATGTCAATAAGTTTGACACTACCTCAGGTAAAGTCCACTATCTAACTCTGCTAAGTTTCTATTATGAGATTCTTGATACATGATGTGACTGGGTCACATGGTGATGTTTTAAGAATCAAAGAAAATTGAAGAAACTTAAAGAAAGAATATGCTGAATCTGATGGCGTAGATGGATTTCTATCGCATAGTTTGAAGATCGGATTCTTGAGCTACTTCTTAGGAGTTATGAGATATTGCTTAAGAATAGATAAAAACAAGTTTTCATATGGATTGTAAGGATATGTTTTTCCGCATAGTTTCAAAATAAAAGAAAATTTTTGATTTTATTTATTTTAAAATATCCTTACAATGGCATTTGAGGAAAAATTGTTGCTTATATGATTCCATTAATAGCAAGAGTGGAAATATGAAATTTATTCTTTCATTTGTGGTAATGTCTAAATTTACCAAATAAGAAAAGATTCCCATCACCCAAGTTTCAATTGGACCGGAACTTGGAATCATGCAAGTTGTATAGCATGATGAATGAGAACTTTCAAGTATTGGAAAATTAAGACTAATTACTTGTTCACATGGATGTGTGAGTCAGGTGAAGGACTAAGGGATCGAGTACACATTCTTGTGCACTGATTAAGTCCACCACAAAATTCGTCATAGTTTACTAAAGCTCAGTAAACATGATTATACTTACAAGCTTAAGTGTAACTCTGAGACATTGGAAAAGGTTCCAATGTATGGCAGAGCAAATAAGAAGAATCAAATTAGGCAGAAGGATAAAAGTTTCTCAAATCTGAAAAGATGGGAGAGTACTTTAGTATCAGTTTTGTGATCATCTTAAGGATTAAGAAACCATAGCACAATTAGTTCTCTAAGGAAATCTTAGTGCATTCTTATGACTAAGAAGAGGGATCTTGAATTGTTGAAATGGTTAAATCAAGAAGATGAGTCATACTTCGTTCCAATACAAGTCTTAGAGCCATACTCCAAGATTGTAACTTGAGTGACATGTCTTAAAGAAGGTTTAAAACACTTGTCAAATGTAAGAGTAAAAGTTTTCTACTCTTGTACATTTGAAATTGGTAAGTTGTGATGTTTGGATAAAACAAAGACCAACTTAGGCCAATTGTGTGAAGTGTTTGTCTTGATTAGAATCCACACTATCTCTTGAATATCTGACAAGAAAGTCTTATATGTCAAGAGGACAGTGGGAGTCTTAAAGGTCTTGAAAGTCTCAAGAACTAATCAAGAATAAAACCTGAAGTTCTTCACTAGCACACGACTTGAGGTTTATAACCTATCGTACTGACATATTATGTGCACATTTCAGTTAAAGTTGGCTTTGCATATGAGTTCTTAGAGTTCTCAATGTGTTGCACAACAACTTGGAAGCAATGGCAGGCCCTTGAGCTACCAGGTGGCAAGAAGTTAAGATTGAGTTCAATCCATATGAGTTTGGATTTGTCATTATCCTTGCCTTGTGACTATGGTTTTGACAATTCACATGGATAAGAACACATACACCATTAAATCTAAGTGTCATAAGGCTTCTCTCCGATTCATGAAAATGATGGTGAGGAAACACTTTCACTAAGTAGATTTAACTAGATAGCAATTGTGATATTTGCATTCTCAAAGTCGTTAGTGGAGCGTGTGTGGTTTACCGGCACACTAACTTGGACTTGTGAGAAGTGGCAAAAAGGTCTAACCATTATGATTATGGCATCCCTCTTCATAATTGTTTAGACACACAAGTGTGCTATCTAAGGGAAGGTGTATGATTTTGATAAAGTTTTATCAAAACAATCTAGTATCAGAAATCTGAACTTTGGTAAGAAAGTCAACTGATTTCTGAGTACATGTCAAAGCTAGTGGGAGCATAAGTGTTTTGCTAATAATCATCATGTTAGTGGGAGCATGATAATTATGATAAGTATTGCAAGTTAGCAATGTTAATTATAGAAAACAAAAGTTTCAATTGGGAAAGAGTTGTTTTGCTATAATTAAGGGAGAGGAAATTATACTTCATCTCAAATCTATAAGCTTAGATCGTGAGGTTTTAATCATTTAGTCAAGGATATATATGAATTTCATGTTGGAATGGCTCAACATAAGGAAATTTCGTATATGAGTCCATTATTTGCGTTCTAAAATTCTATTATGATTACGGCATCCCTTTTCATAATTTGAATTATGAGAACTTGGCAAATTGAAATGGACATATTATAGCAAAAGACTGGTTTAGTCTTTATGTGAGACATCATGAAATCGTGTCCCATATGCTTCGGATATAGGATCGATTACATGTGCTATATTCATCCTTTCTAAAATTTTCCAAATGCCTAGGGCATTAAGAAGGGAAAAGGTTTAGAACTGGATATGACTAAAAGGATTAAACAATTGTCGAGGACAATCTAAAGTTTACCAAAGATTGGTTGCTCAAGGACAGTTGGAAGTATAGTGATAATTCTGGAAGGACCATATTGACATAGTCTGTAAGGAGCCAACTTTTGTTCAGAAGTGATAGTCAAAATGGAATCTGGAAATGTTTCAAAGTTAGAATTTTCAATCTGTTTAAGATTAGGAAACTTAATGCAAGAAGGATGTTTCCAAGGAGCTGATCTCCTTTGGAATACTTTGTAATGATGGTTGTCAAGTCTTTCTGACTTCGTGCATAATCATTACAAGAAGATCAATGCATATAAGTTTAGAATCTAACAGATTTCAGTAAATGGCATGAATTTGGAATTCTTACATTTGCAGTAAGGATTTGGGACTGTGAAAAGAGGATCATTGGAGTTATGTTCAATTGATCTAGTTCACAAAGTGAAGATCATAGACAAACATAGTATGCATACTTGGTGTATGGCATGACTAGTGTTTAGAAAACATAGTGTACATGCTTGGAGCATGGGACAACTATTGTTTTAAATTCAAGAATAAAGTTGATTGCTGAAACAGTATACAATGAATAATGTGTAATCATATGGTGATAAATAAAAGGTGTTTTATTTATGTTCGTAGGTTTTGATACCATATTGGATTCAATTATTATTGTGTTTCACTTTGCATGTTTTGACTTCCCGAATAAACTGGGTTATTCTTCTGGAATGACTAAGTTGTTCAAACCATCCACAGTCGGTCATATGTTGGAAGTAGATATGAATTAAGACTGTCATGGGTTGGCTTGTAGAGGTCTAAGGTGTTGGACAAAGGGCTACAACACTCATGAGTGCTCATAAGTTCTGAGTATTGGATTCAACCCGCGCTCATTGGAATCACTTCATGGATTTTATCACGAGTGATCATGAGACAATAATATCTTATATTCTTCACACCTAGAGATATGAGTTGTTACTATGAGTTGGTTGTACATTGATTGCACGAAAACGCATTTGGTAACTCGGTGCTATAAAACGTGTCTTTGTGTATGATTCAACAAGTAGTAGAACAAGCCATCTGAGTCGAAGTTTATCCATTCCTTTTACCTTCGGGATAAAACCGATATCTGTGGGCCCCTCGATGATTTGATGATGACAAATGGAAGTGCTCGGCCGGGCCAGGACTGATTTTATTTGTTCAATTAGTCAGTCGTCATAAATCGGAAATCGGGAAACAACAAATGGACAGAGAGAATGATTATAATCCATGTCTAAGTCCATATGATATCTAGAATGGAGGAATATATGATCCCTTATCTAATGGAAAAGTCATTGACAAAGGTCAGAGTTCATCTACAAGGTCAGAGTTCGACAGAAGCTTTTGAGAGCTACGATTGCCAGTTGGTTCCTGAAGTCATACACAATAATATTTTTAGACTTATCCAAGTGGGAGACTGTTGGATTAATGTCTAAGTCCATAACTATAATTGGTAAGACTTGACCCGCCCGGCATGGTCCATTTGGGTTGCATGGCATCATGCATTTGGATAGACTATAATGAGAGAAATAAGACACTTATGGTTATTAATATATTATAAGTTCTAGTATATTAATAATAAGAATAATAAGATTATTTAATTAGTATTGATCAAGAATTAATCTAGGATTAATTAAGTGATCAAAAGAAGACTAATTAAATATATGGGTTGATTGTGTAAATCATCCATACTTGTATAGTGGGCTAATGCTCCATGGATAATCAAGTTGGGCTAAAATCCATAGGATGGTCCATGGATGCTCCATGGTGTATTTGAACCCATGGATCCAAGGAAATGGAAAGTCATGACAATTAGGGTTTACCCTAATTGTAACACTATATAAAGATCTTATTCTTGACAAAAATCGGCCACTAGTGTGTGAATATGAAGGGCTAGCTGATTTCATGAAGTGTAGATTTCTCTCAAGTTATTCCAAGTGTATTTGGTGTTGTGTGAACCATTTGAGGTGTCACACTTGGGGCACTAGGCACTCAAGCTTCATGAAGACTTTCTACATGAAAGAGGTATGTATTCTATCTTGTTACACTCATTATTTTGTATGCTAGATTAGGATAATACCTTGGAAGTTCTTATTTGCATGTATAATAGAGAAAACATAGATCCAAGGTATTTAGGGTTGCATGTACACTTAGGAGTATTAGAATGCTCAAAACCCAACACTTAGATCTTCATCTTAGTGTTCTTTTACTCGTTTTTTTCCAAATGAAGTAGTCATTGGGAGTTAGACTTCCCATATGGATAAACCCTTTCAAATCTAGGGTCTTAAAGAGCTTTCATGGCATAAAGGTGCCAACTTTATGGCCATAAGAGCTTCATGCACCTTCTAAGCCCTTGTTTTGGCCTCTTAAGCTTCATTTGTCCATGCATGTGAGTAAAGTTGAATACTTTATGTGACCTTTTATCATTTAAGGTCCATATCTGTGTTTATGAGCTTTATCTTGAAGATATGGTGATTTTTGGATTAAGACATAAGCCTTTTAGGATTAGGGTTTGAACTTAATGCCTTTGGGGTGGTTCTTAATGGGTAAAGTTGGAAACTTTACCCTCCTAGACGTATTATCAATCTAGATCTGGGAAACAGGGCTTCGGTTGGAAGAATAATGGTTTAATGCATTAAGTGGGTTGGCTGATCGAAGAACTCAATGAGTTCTTAAGGGAACTCGACGAGTTGAGTTGGATTTGTCCCGATTCTGTTGAAAAAGGAGGAACTCGACGAGTTAAAGGGAAACTCGACGAGTTGGATCGAATATCGCGATTCTATGCTTAATGGAAACTCGGCGAGTTGTGGGATAACTCGACGAGTTGAGTCAACTCGGAGCATTGACTTTGACTTTGACTTTTGCCAAGTTTGACCTTTTAGGGGTTTTGAAATATTGATCGGTATCTAAGGGATTGTTTCTGTTTAGGGGTTGATTAGAGCTGTTTTCGGGCCGGGGATTTATCCAGTTATCATTCAACTTTCGAGGTGAGTTTTCCTCACCAGGTTCTGCGGGTCTAAGGCACCAAGGCCCATTCTTGTATGATTATGTGGTTATACTTGTTGTCTGTGTGATGCATTTATGTGCTTGTATGTGTATGTCTATTAGGCAGGGCCCGTTACATGAGTGTGGGCGGGGCTCGTATCTCATTTTGATCCGAGTGTGGGCGGGACCCGTTTCCAAGTGTGGGCGGGGCCCGTATCTCAATATTATTGGAGTGTGGGCGGGGCCCATATCTCATCATTGCTTGATATGTATGGTATGCGGTATTTTGGGGGAACTCGCTAAGCTTTGTGCTTACAGTTTTAGTTTATGTTTCAGGTACCTCTGGTTCCAAGGGGAAGAGCT
This sequence comes from Lactuca serriola, assembly GCF_051521515.1. Classification (NCBI taxonomy): domain Eukaryota; kingdom Viridiplantae; phylum Streptophyta; class Magnoliopsida; order Asterales; family Asteraceae; genus Lactuca; species Lactuca serriola. Next base: position 73,766,591 of record NC_136410.1, on the reverse strand, counting down.
CGGGATGACTGCATCACACACACCATTGGGATTTTGTTATGATGTTGTACTTTGATTTATGATAATTGATACACTGGTTTATTTCAAATGTTTAGATGATATGGAAAACTACTATTTTATCTAATATTAAATCGAAAATTTTGGGGACCGTATTTTTGGATGCTACATAAATATTCGACGAAGTAGAACCATCTCTATCAAGATGACATACCCATTCTCTGTAATAGCAATATGATCAATTATAACAAGTCACACACTCATATTCCAGAAGTACAAAAACAAAGAAATTCCACGGTTGAACTACCAAAATATAATGAACTAGAAATTCGAGTTCTAAATGATTCATTTGTTATTGAAAAGCTAGGACTTGGGGATTTTTATAGATCTAGTTCATTGAAACTCCATTCAATAAAACGGAAGAATTATAAATTTCCAAAATAATAGATAAAAATAACACAAATAGAGCCATTTTGAAACCCATCAAAGGGATCGTTCCCCACCCATGAGCAACTTTACCATATACGAATTCAACGATTTTAATAAATCCCCTACAATAGTTCGTCTTGGACCAGATCTAGCAAAGATTCGCACACCATAGGAGTCCAAATTCATAGATTCAACCACTTCTTTGGCAGTCCTAAAGGTACGCACATACTCATTATGTGTGTATAACATCTGAGTTAATGAATTGACAACATCCGCAAATAAAACAACATCACCCTCACCATAGAAAGAAGTAAGCATATTAGAAAGTTCATTTTCTGTGCCACACATCTACAACTGCAAAAAAACGGGGTTGCTGACCAGGTTCCGAACATAAAAACCCAATCTAATGGGAAATTTGACCATATACCTTGAAAACATACGACACACAACCTTTGTTGATGGAGTCATCAACCTTTGCACCAAATAATGTCATAGAGAACATCGAATTGTATGCTTTGACATCACGTATAAAGCGGTCATCCTCAAAAACATTGAATAATAACTAAAAGTGGATCCAAAGGGTAAAGAAGCACAATAAAGCCTAACCCACATCACCTAGTATAACGGGCATTATTAGCCCTAGATAAACACAGGACCCTCTCATGAAACCAAAAGAGTGCCCCACAAAACTCATGGACGCATGATCAATCCACAATCATTATAAACGGGCAACACAAATATATCAACCGACAACAAATTCCTCTGTGTACGACGGGGCTATGTTGAAGCAGAGGTGGAACCTCTCTTATGCTGATTTTGAATCATCACAGACAAAAGAAAAATAACAGAAATAAAAAAGAACATACCAAAAGCGTGACCTAACTACTAGGGATGGCAAAAAAACCCGAACCCGACGAGGAAACCCGATTATTTCGGGTCGGGTAATGGGTCGTTATTGGGTTTTTTTATCGGGTTCGGGGCAGGGATTGGGTTATCCTCGCCCCGACCCGCCCCACCCCGATTATATATATATATATATATATATATATATATATATATATATATATATGTTAGTTGCACGCATTCAAAGATAAAATACTTACCGTGGACAGTCTTTTTAGTGATTAACAATCCGGTGTCAATGATCATTTTTTATGTTTTGACGTATTACACTAAACTTAAATCAAATAATTTTTAATATAATGTCGAGTTAATTTCATTAAAGTGATTCATCATATTTTTAATTTAAAAGGGAGTCTAAAACATGTATTTTTTAAGACATCGGGGTACCCTTAAACGGAATAAGGATTTCGTTATGAATTATTGTAAACCCGATAAGATACCCGAAACGGAAAAACCCGAACCCAACAGGACACCCCGATAAGATACCTAAAAGATATCGGGGCGGGTTTGGGAAACCATAACTGTAAGGTCCTAAAAACGGATCTTACCAGTGGTCAAACAATCAAACAACCAAAGAAAATAAGAATTGAGTAGAAGTAGAATCGAAACAAGCTTGCACGCGCTTTATAACTGAAAAACGTCGGGTACAACTTGTTTACAGTGATCGTGAACTCTCTAGGATCAACAACCAATAATGACCTACACAACCTGTATTTATAGGGGACTTGGGCCGGAAATAGGGTTTACGGTCGTAAACTCACTACATGGCCGTAAACACCAAAACAACCTACTAAACCACAATAAAGACTCAAAAGAACTATTACAATTGAAAGCCTAGACCAAACCATTAACTGGACCCTTCAATCTCCCCCTTGGTTTGGTGCTAGCTTGAACTCAATCTTTGTCGACCACCAGTACATCTGACTTCCCCATTGCCCCATTCCACATCCGTTTGCTAATGATATCAACAACCGTAGACATATATTCTTTGGCAGCTGGCTCAAAAATATATTCTGCAACTTTGATCTGATGAAGGTTTAGCTGATGTATATCCCATTTCCCAAACTGAAGCAAATCTCTTTTGTCATATAAACGAATGCATCCATTTTCAAGCTTTATGACAGCAGAGGCTGTAGTTTCATCAAACACCCAATAAAGCATGGACCGTAGAGATCCATCTGGATGATTCTGAAGAATACAAATATGCTTTACTTGATCGGTAGCAGGCCACATCACAGATCGAATAGGTTGATTGGTTTTGGGATCAAGTACACTTGGGTATACTTTAATAATCGACTATGCAGTCTTCATTGAAGGAAAACCCTTAAGCACTTGATCTTCCAAGAAATGCTTGAACTATGTAGCCTTGGGATTTTGAGAAGGATTTGCAAAAGGAGCCTTTGATAACTCTAAAAGGTCAACCCTGGTCCAGGAATGGAATTCATGAGCATCTTTATACAGTTCTGTGTTGCCACTCTTCCGTCTCACGATCCACATACTTAAAGTGTCATGCAATCCCCATGAGATAATCCCTGACCTATCACCATATACATCTCTAAAGCGATTTTCTCCAAGATTTGTAACAGTGATGTTAGGCTAATCCCCAGGAGCATTTTGATCCGAGCTCCTTTTAAACAAAAGTTGACCTTTCTCAGCAGATTCGGCCAGTCTAGCACGTTTTAAAGCCACAACATTTGGAGCTTGAACTGGCTCCTCGTCAAATCGATTTATAACACGAGATGATTGAGCAGATGATGACACAATGGGGTGAGCTTGAACATGCAAATTAATCCTTGACTCATCAGCAGATGTCTTGAACTTGTCACCAAGTTCCTCTTCTAGCTTTTTCTTCAAATCAAAGTAGCTAGAAGTGAGGAGATTAAAATGAGCTTGGAGATCAGAAATTTGCTTAGTCTTCAAAGTCTTGTCCTTTTCAAGATCAGAAACTTGAGTCTTCAGCTTGGCATTTTCGCTCAAAAGATCAGTTACTTGGATATTGAGCTCAATGTTCTTTTGATCAAGCACGTTCATTTTCTTCTGAATCTCATCAATGGTTGGATTATCTTCTCCTAAATGACCTTCTCTAAAGGAAATTCCTTTAGCTCTGGGAGAAGGCACCGAGCTTTGTTCCTGAGCTAAATGCATGGTGAGCCTTACAGAGGCAGCATCATGATCTGGCCTGGGAGGAGAAAATCATGCTGGAGCAGAAGAGCCACCAGCTTCATAGGTGGTGCTAGGACCTTCACTGATAGGTTCTAATGAGACAATGACAGGAGTGGTTATTGGTGGAATTGGGAGGCCTTGAAATATATCAGAATCAAGAATTCCCTGTCTGGGATCACGTCTTCTTCTTTTTGGAGGAGGTTGAGAAGTCTGGGTTGTTGTATGATCACTCTGAAGTGGTTTTGTGGTAGGAGAAACACTATAAGGGGAGGAAACCCTAACACCGTCACCACATGAGTTGTTGTTTCAACCACTTGTTTGGTAGTAGAAGGCGTTCATTCGAGAATATCATCGGAATCCCGTATCTCCGTTGCTGGATGAGCAACATCATTGATATTGTCAAGTAGCGAGTTGAGATTTTCATTTGACACGAAATCTTATTACTTCCAAAATTCAACAGAATTTCATCCTTATCGAAGCCAAAAAGATCAACATCTTCATACAAATCAGTCTCAGTCACACTCTTTGAAGACCCTTCATTGTAATCACTTTGAACTGGAAGTGATGTCAGATCATGTTCCTCTACCACAAAAGCATTTGGAACTACTGTTTCTTCTCTTTCTTCATGATCTGACACAGTGATAACATCCTCTTCTAAAATCACCCTTTTTGAATAAGTGGGCTCAGAGGATACTTTATCAAAAGATCCATGAGACTCGGATGCTTCATTCTGCTCAACAAATTTTCCAAACTTCACAAGAGGATACAATCCTTGGAAAACGACCTTTCCCTTGCGATTTTTCTTGATAAGCCCAACAGTGTGAGAACCTAGAGACTTCATGTCTAGGGTTTCTCCCTCCTTGACCATCTCGGTAAATTGAATGTCAATGAACATTTGGATGAACCTAGGATACATCAAGAAAGTATCCCGGGTTATTGCATTGATGTTCACCACGAACTCGTCCAATATAAACTTCGAGAAGTTGAAGTCTATCCCTGCAGCAAGAGAAGCAATGGCTCCAGTGTTCCTTAGCGAGATCTCATCGGCACCAGACCTTCTGCCAGAAATGCAGCTCACAAATAATGAGCCAAGAATCTCCAGTATGGTGGCAGAAGCTTCTTCACAGTGGGAGGAAAGTTGCCTTCGTAACCCATCTTCTTAAGAACCTTATGGGCATCTTCAATCCCAATCTCAGTAGGAAAACCAGGTTGATCATCAATCAGCAATGCTTCTCTGATGAATTGTTCAGTAATTTCAATCTTACATCAACAGTAACTGCTCCATCATTATCCCTTTTCATCTTGGCGGTCTGCCAGAATTCCCTGATAATGTTCTAATAAACCACGGGATTCACAGTGATAGCAGAAGCCAAGCAGCATTCTCTCAGCCCGTGGATCATCGACTTGAACTCTCCATGTGCAACAGGAGGATCTGCTAGTATGATAGCCAAATTGTGCATGTCCGCGAATTTCAAGTTAGCCATTTGATCTGCACTAAAACGAGCCAAGTAAGAAAAAAAAGATATTAGAGCAATTAATGTTTTATGTTTTTCTTATTTAATCAACTTAATTTTTGGCCCCAAAAATAATTTTTGACCAAACTGGAGTTTATGGTCAAATTTGGGTTTACGGCCGTAAACTCATGGTCGTAAGCTCATGGCCGCAAACGGAGTTTACGGCCATAAGCTCCTTGGCCGTAAGCTCCAACCGTAAACGCCGACAACAATTTTTCTTCGATTAAAGCTTCAAAACCCGTCGATTTCATGAAATAAACACATATTCATGGTCGATTTTGGCCTACCTTTGAAATGAACCGAGCAATTTCACAGATTTTTTTTTTCGAGATGAGAGAGAGTGGGAGAGAGTTTACGGCCGGAAAGAAGGAAATGAGGAGTGGAAGAGTTTTCGGTTGTAAACCCTTGCTTATATACCCTGTTAGCTTTAAGTTGTTATCCACACAGTGTAAGGCACAGTCCAAATCCCAAAAAATTTCAAAAATAAAACCTTTTGAGAATTTAAAATTAAAATTAACATAAATTAAAAATAAAAAAATAATTTCTAAAATTTTAAATTTTAAATTTTGACAATTATAAAAAAAATAAAATTAAAATAAAATAAAATTAAAATAAAATAAAATAAAATAAAATAAAATAAAATTCAAGAAGACTAAACTTATCTCAACAAACACTGAATATAATTTTGTGACACAGGATCAAAGTTGTTAGACGGCCTTAATCCACTTGTCGGTACCTTTACCTTCATGTCTATGTCTGGTCGATCGCCGGTATTGTGATCCACTTAAACACGAAAATTTTGTGATAAATTTGGACAAGTTAAGAAGGACAAGACATTTTTGATCCTATATTCTTAGATAAATTTCCTAGAGACCATTTAACTGACGACGACCAGGGATATTGTTGTCCACCTAAATTGAGCAGCGAGATCTACAGACAATCTGTAAATGTTCAATTTTAGTTGTACTAGAACATGTTTCCTGCTTCCTGATATGCTCCAGTAATCAAGGGCTTCCAGAATACTCCTTACATCGGGTGAGCAGACAATTATTAAGAGAAAAGATAGATTTAGAATGGATATGCTATACACCCAGGTCGGATCTCTTCCAATCACGCAGAGGGTGAAACATATGACTAACTGAAGTTTTTAGAGGGATTGAAAAGAAGAATGATGCATATACCGTGTACCATGTCGGATTGAAAGTCATGCAAAGGAGACAATATATGGCTAACAGATAGAAAGAATTACATAGAGGGAAGATGCAGAGAGATAGAGTTGCATATGTTACAGTCCAGGTCGGATCTCTTGATCACGCAGAAGGAGAAACATATGACTAACAGACAGAAAGAAAGAAAATAATCTTCTACAGACCTAATTTATTGGAATTCCCCAGTCATCCCATCAATACCGAAATTAAGGACAGAATCTGCACATCGAGGAAAAGTTAATCCATAGTTCTAGATACGAGTTCTTTTAATGTGAATAGTAGATTCCCATGTATATCTCCCTGCTCAACCTATCCGAGCGTCGTATTTTCAGACTAAACGGATTTAGCTAGGTCAAGATTTGTCAAGTCTTTGAATTCCTTAAGTTCAACTCTGCCTAGTCAAGTCCATTTAGAATCTTTTCTGCCTACCAGCGCATCGAATCACAGAGTGTAGATGATTCAGTTTTGGTACGTTACACAGATTCAGATTGCCTGTTATCACTTGATAATATCACTTCCCAACACGTTACCTACAAGCAAAACTATTAGCAACATATTTTTGATTTTTTTATTTTTAATGTTTTTGGATTTTTGAAATTTTCAATTTTTGTTTGGTTTTTGTTTATTTCTCCCCCCTAAAGTTGTGCATGGGTGAGAATGAAATCACTAAAATGCACAAATTTAAACTAACCTAACCTAAAAAATTAATCCTCAAAACGAATCATTTTCAAAAATCCCACAAGCACATCGAATCGAGCTTTGCTAAAAGGCTTGGTGAACAGATCCGCCACATTATTAGTATTGGGAACCTGTTCCACTCGAATGAGCGAAGGTTCATAACAATCTCTGATAAAATGAATTTTGATATCAACGTGCTCGGTTTTGGAATGTTGGACATGATTTTTAGCAATTTGAATCGCAGCCTCATTATCACAGTAGATGGGGGTTTCTAGATAATTCAAACCGTAATCCAACAGCTGATGTTGGATCCAGATAACTTTAGAGCATCAAGCATATGCAGCAACATATTTCGCTTCTGCTGTTGAGATTGAGACGGTATGCTGTTTCTTGCACTGCCATGACACCAACCTGTCTCCAAGGAATTGACACCCTCCTGATGTAAATTTCCTGTCAAGCTCACAACCTCCATAATTACTGTCAACAAAAGCATATAAATCAAATTCGGAATTTTTCGGATAGCAAAGACCCAATTTTGGGTTGCCTTTGATATACCGAAAAATTCTTTTGACAGCAATAAGATGTGAAAATTTAGGATTAGCCTGATAACGTGCGCATTGAAAAACTACAAACATGATGTCTGGACGGCTTGCAGTAAGATACATCAACGATCCGATCATCGATCTGTAGTGTGTCTGGTCTACGGATTCGCCATCAGTATCTGGAGTTAGCAAGGGTCTTTCGGCCATCGATGTCGATGCAGGTTTTGCGTCTTGAAACCTGAATTTCTCAAGAATATCCTCCGCATACTTAGCTTGATGGAGCAGGATTCCGGTTGAATTTTGTTTGACCTGAAGCCCCAGAAACATGGTCATCTCACCCAATGAACTCATCTCAAACCTCTTTTTCATAACACCTTCCAAATCTTTACATAGTTGTGGACTAGTAGACCCGAAGATAATGTCGTCAACGTATATCTGGACTAGAATCTGATCATTACCAACATACTTGATGAATAAAGTTTGATTGATGGTGCCATGAGAGTATCCATGCTCAAGAAAGTGCTTTGTAAGAGTCGCATACCACGCTCGAGGAGCTTGATGTAACCCATACAACGCCTTGTCCAACTTGTAGACATGATTAGGAAACTTCGAGTTAACGAACCCAGGGGGATGATCAACATAGATTTCTTCCTTCACCTTGCCATACAAGAAGGCTGTCTTGACGTCCATTTGATAAACCATGAAGTTCATGTAGGAAGCATATGCAAGAAAGATATGAATAGCCTCCAAGCGAGCCACAGGAGCATAAACCTCAATATAATCAAGACCCTCGACTTTTCGAAACCCGCAAACCACCAATCTTGCTTTATTGCGCACTATGACACCGGAATCATCCTACTTGTTTCGATAGACCCAGCGTGTGTCCAGAGACTTTTTGCCCTTTGGTAACTCAACCAATTTCCAAACCCCGAGCTTTTCAAATTGATTTAGCTCTTCATGCATAGCATCTACCCAGCTGGGCTCAATTAAAGCCATTTCAACATTCTTGGGCTCTATTTGAGAGATAAAGCAAGAATAGAGACATGTATTGACATATCCACTCTATCTTTTGGTTCTAACTCGATCACCCAGCTGACCAATGATGTTTTCGATCAGATGATCGCGTTGAAATCGTGAAGGTATCTCTTGACTGATATCATGGTGTGAAACAGGAAGATTGTGAATGTTGAAACCTCCATTATTTGTTGAATGTTCCACATTAGACGAATCCGCTACAAACTCATTAGCAATTTCTTCAGGAAAGAGTAGTTCCATAAAAGTTGGAGTAATAGCAGAAGCATCTCTAGACATGAACTCTCTTTCAACAGGGGTAAGAGGTGTAGCATCAGCATTTGGAGTATCATTTTGAACTGGAGACTCTAGACTACAAAGTAGAACAAATGACTCCCCCTCAGGTGGAGCAGATGACTCCCCCTCAGATGGTGAGGAGGATACCGTTGGAGGTCTGTAAACAACTTCTTCGTCTTCGTCTTCAGAAACAATCTTCGAATCATAGGAAGACCCAGATGAACCATCTGAAGACACATTAATGGACTTGAAGAGCGATGTGTAATCAAATAACCAATCAGGGCCCACTCGAGCATCCGTTTCATTCTCCTCCAACCAGCGTACGTCGAAGGATTCTAGAATCTGCATTGTCTTCTTATTGTAAACCCTATAAGCGGTGCGTGCAACATATCCTACGAAATAACAATCATCGGCTTTGGCATTGAACTTCGGGTTGGACTCCAAGTGAAGAAGGGTGCAAGGGCAGCCAAATACGCGGAAGTGACTGACTGAAGGCTTATGACCATATAGAATCTCCTACGATGTCTTCATCTGAGCTTTGTTGATCAAAACACGATTCTGAACATAGCATGCAGTGTTAATCGCCTCAGCCCAAAAGAAAACAGGTAACTTGGAGTCACACAGCATCGTCCTTGCAGCGTCTTTTAATGTTCTATTTCTCCTATCAGCAACACCATTTTGTTGAAGCGTGTGATCAGAGCTGTATTGACGCATAATTCCCTTTTTCTGCGCAAAAATGATTAAGAACAACATTCTTGAATTCTGTTCCATTATCAGTACGAAGCGCCTTCACCCGGTTGTTGGTTTGGTTCTCAATCATCACGATAAACTTCTTTATCAGATCAGCAACCCCAGCATTGTTGGATAGGAAGAAGACCCATGTAAAATGAGAGAAATCATCGATCACAACCAGACAGTATGAACTTCTATTGATGCTTAGGACGTTGACCAGACCAAATAAGTCCATATGCAATAACTGGAGCACCTGACTGATTGAGTTAACCTGTTTTGGCAGGTGTGGTTTTCTATGATGTTTTCCCTGGGTACATGACACACACTTCTCAAAAGTTATAAAGTCTCTGACAGGTAAGCCTCGGACCATCTCATTCTTTGCAAGGCGATTTAGGTTCTTAGCGTTAGCATGACCGAGTCTTCAGTGCCACAGCATTGCGTTCTGTTCTGAAACCTTCGAAAAGAGGCAAGTGACTTGTTCAGGAATGTTGCTATTCGTATCAATAATATACGCATTTTCATCCTGCTTTGATTTGACAAGAATCCACTCTTCTGGAATGACAGTGTCTGTCTTGAGAATCATGCACTCTTTGTGGGTGAAATGTGTAGAATATCCTATGTCACAGATTTGGGAAACACTCAACAAGCTGTGTTTTAACTCGGGAGCAAATTTGACATTCTCAAAGCTTAGCACTCCATTTGTAATGGTTCCTCTCTGGGTGATCTTTCCACCTTCTCCGCCCGCAAAAGAAACATATCCCCCATTAAAGGATTGAATGTTGCTTAGTTGGGAGATGTCTCCTGTCATATGCCGGGAGCAGCCGCAGTCGACGTACCAAGGTCTGACGACATTCCTCCGCAACTGTCCCTGCAAGATGAGCTGTATCATTTAGATTTGGGAACTCAGGTCATCACTATCCTGGGTTGGCCCTTTACTTTCTCTGATTGACCTTGCAAAATCTTCAAGTTTGAATCATAATTTTTGACCTTTTCAGAGGACGATGATGATTGGTTGGAAGTTAATTTGGGCATCCAATGATATTTAGGTTTCCTAACAGTCACAAGTGGTTTTGAAATATGTTTCTTATTAGATTGCATTGAGCATCTGGATTTTCTACCAGAATTGGTTGAAGATCCAGAACTGCTCTTTGACGAAACCGATCTTGGGGAAACCTTGTTCGGTTTTGGCAAACTGTTTGGGACTTTGTTATGAAAAACCCTTTTATTCTTTTGAAAAACTGCCCTTTTTCTACTTCGATCATCCTTCCAATCATCATCCCGAGAACGAGTTCTTGAGGACTTTCAAGTTAAAGACCTTCCTCTAGATTCGTTCTCTCCTCTTGGTGACATATAATGTACAAAAATTCTATTTTGAAAATTCCTAGATATATGACCACCGGTACCACAATTAAAACAAATTTGTTTGTTATTATTAAAACTTGTACTGCCTTTCTCAGATTTATTTTCTTTACTGACACCCTTACTTTTCCCACAAGAACATGGACATGAAGCAGGTTGTGAGATAAGTGAGGGTGCATCAGATGGTCTGACTTGTGGAAGTGGTGTGTTTTCATTAGGACCATCACAAATATCAGGATTATCAAATAACTTATCAAACACTTCAAAAAACTTAATTCAGTATCAGCAGGTGCAGAAGTATCACAAAAAACATTGTCATTTTTAACATCAGAAACAATAAACTCTTTATTTGGAACAAAAATATCAGGTTCAGACGCAGTTTTGTTATCAGAAACATATCCTTCAATTTCGTGCTTTGATTGATCTAAGGATTGATCTGCAGGTGAAGTAGAAATGTTAGTACTTTCAACATTAATAAATCCTTCGGAAACAAAACCAAATGGCTTGCCATAAACCATGAATGGTTCGTTGGCAATTTCCTCTTTAGTCAAAGGGTGATACTAATACGTATGATTAAAAGGAGGAGGTACATTATCGTATCCTAAACCCTTTTGTTGGTTTCGTTTGAACTACAGGCAATGGTCAATCATGTTGTTAACTACCTCGCTCAACACATCAAATTTTTTAAAATCAAAATTTAGAGATTCAAATTTGCTTTTTAATGTGTCAAGCTCAATAATTAACTCAGCATTCTGTCTCTTGATATAGTCATAATTTTCACATATGTTACTGTAGTCTTCCTGAAGTCTCCTAAAGTCCTTGATTTTTGTTTCTAACTGGGCCTTTAGGGGTTTTTGTCCTTTTCTAAGTTGATAGCCCTCATATCCAAGGTCCTCTATTTCTCTACGTAATGATTCTATTTTGTCACGAAGAATTTTAACATAATCAACACATGCTTGAGAACAAAAAGCTAAACTTACCTCACTTTTCTTGGGTTCGGAAGTAGTAGATACCATTAGTGCAAACTGCAGCTCCATCATCTTTTCTTCAGAACCAGCTGCAACATTCTCCATGGGAGCATCATCATTGATTTGGACTAAGTGAGCATTTTCAGGCTTCGAAATATTTAGAGCCTGAATCTGGTCCTCCCAGTCAAATGACTGAGCAACCATAGCAGTTTCACCGTTGACCGAAGCACCTCCACGATTGTTTCCCACTGCAACCATCGTATTGTCATTATTCAATCTTCGATCCGGTTTCGGGCACTCACGAGCAAAATGACCTGGCTCGTGACAGTTGAAACATCGCAGCTTCCCTTTGTTGAACCCTACCTTTTTATCAGCATTCATCCCCCAGTTATTCTTCCCTGTCTTTTTAGCAAACTGCTTCTCCCTGAACACTGCCATAGCAATTTGCCACGTAATATCCATCTCTTCTACATCTTCTGGATGAATCTGATCCAGATCAGCAAGTGACAACTGAGGTGGAAGCTCTCCAGCCACAAAAGCATTATAGCAGTTAACAAGTCCTGTGGCGAGAGCAAGATTGTCATCACTTTCCTTTGTATTTGAGGAAGAAGCTACAACTGACACATTGGAGGAGGGAACAGCTTGTGGAGTGACAAACGACTGGCTTTGAGAATAAGGCATAGATGACGCAACATTGAAGGTTTGAATATGAGGTTGTTGAACAACAAATGCTTGACCCGAGGAAGAAATAATTGATGAAAGAGCATTGTTAGATGAAATCCCGAGATTAGCAGTCGAATACGAATTCACGTGGTTAATCTCTCGCTGTTTATCATCAATATCACAAGCTTTGATGATCGCCATTATTTCAGCAAGAGTGAGACGATTCAGATCCTTGGTCTTCTTAATCACAACTACATTCATGTCCCATGACTTTGGAAGAGCATTCAGTAGCTTTTTATTTATCTCTGACTTGGTCAAGAAGATCCCAAATATATTCATCTCAGTAGTGAGAGTTGTGAATCGCTGCAGCTATGCCTCCAGGGTTTCTCCGGGAATGTAGTTAAACATGTTGAATTTATGTCGCAACATATCCTGGCGGCTTTCCTTCATGTCTTCATTTCCTTCATATACCTCAATCAAGGCTTCCCGCAAAGCTTTAGCTGAAGTATATTCTCCGAAACCTTGAGCTATATCAGGAGATAAAGCCATGGTCAGAGTGGCCAAAGCCCTTTCCAGTTCCTCAACTTTCTCAAAATCCTCATCTGTATAGTTCTCAACTGCTTTGTCAATTATTTGTCCTGCAATAGTGGTGGTAATTCGGACATGACCCTTGATGACGCTTCTCCAAACTTTGAAGTCTTTCATTTTAATATACTTCTCAATCCGGTATTTCCATTCAGGAAAACCATCTGCAGACAACAATCTTGGAATACGTGTAGTTGTGCCCATGACAGAATGCAATTCATGATGATGTGTTTGACTTTGAGAATCCATTTATTATTATTTTAAATCTTAAAGTTAAAATCAAAAAAATGTCAAAATTAAGTTTCCAGTCAGGTAGTTTACGACCGTAAACTGAGTTTATGGTCGGGTGTTTACGGTTGGGGAAGAACCACTGATAATGGTTTATGAATATGATTTGTTTACGGTCCTTGAATGTTCTTGAGTTTACGGCTGTAGACAAGGTTTACGGTCGTAATCTCTTGGCAGTAAACTCCCATAAATTTCAGTAAACGCAAATTTAGAGCAGATTTGATCCCTTTAGCAACGAAAATACCAAACCCAATCTCGAACAGTGAAGAATATGAGTTTAAACGGCCGAAAACTCGATTGAATGATGCTTTGACACCGGTTTCGCTCTGATACCATTTGTAAGGTCCTGAAAATGGATCTTACCAGTGATCAAACAATCAAACAACCAAAGAGAATAAAAAGTGAGTAGAAGTAGAATAAAAACAAGCTTGCACACGCTTTATAACTGAAAAACGTCGGGTACAACTTGTTTACAGTGACCGTGAACTCTCTAGGATCAACAACCAATAATGACCTACACAACCTCTATTTATAGGGAACTTGGACCGAAAACAGGGTTTACGGACGTAAACTCACTACAAGGCCGTAAACACCAAAACAACCTACTAAACCACAATAAAGACTCAAAAGAACTATTACAATTGAAAGTCTAGACCAAACCACTAACTGGACACTTCAATAACCCGCCCCGAACCCGCCCCATTGCCATTCCTACTAACGGCAACAAAAAACAATGAAATCATTCGGTAGAAGAGAAAACTGTGATACAAATTGAAGAGACGACAAGATGGTTAAACAAAACAACAACGACAAGACGGTTAAACAAAACAAGACACAGAAACCCTAACATTTTGGAGGAAAAAAAAAAAGAAAAAAGAATACCGACACATAGAGGACATGTGGACGAGAAAGGGAGGGAAGACATGGGCAACGCTTATGACTCATTTGGAGTTGAGAAGATGAAAAAAAGAGTGAAGGGACGAAAATGTGCAAGCAGGCAAGAGAAGGGTGTCAAATACTTAAAAGGCAACAAAAACTGTTCCTAAGTGAATGAATATATGATTAATGTAAGCCATAAACAAATTCAAAAGACTTATCACTTAAAAAAATAAATAAATAAACCACCCCCACCTCTACCTTATGCTATTGTTTGCTATTTCAACAAGCTAAAAATGGAGAAGAAGCACAAACGGCTGAACGAGTAATGAATAACTTGTGCGTGAGGCGTGGCAGTGGCAGGATACTCCTCCCGAGATAGAACATGGTGGACCAGAAGGTCTAAAATCTTTGACGTCTGTACTCCCATAGACAATTAAACTACCTTCTACAAGTACCATACAACCCCACCATCCTCTTGAACGCTCTCAATCTCCTCCTTCCTCCGCCTTCCGCCTATCAACTGGTCACTGGCGTGCACTAAATCATGTTCATCGCCACCACCATTTCCGCTTCTTTCTCACCAATGGGGATAGCAAAAACCCCTAATTGCCGCACATCGCCGGTTGTTGGAGTATGGGCGGAGGTTTTCCCTCCGTTTCTGCCCAAAGAAATGGAGAAGATTAAGGATCCGTTTGCTCGAAGATTAGCTTCAAGGATTGAGAGACTGCCTGTGGAGGTGAACACTCCTTATCTATCGATTTTTTTTTGGTTCGAATTCGTTTTGATTTTTAGGTTGACAATTGACATCGGTGCTTCGATATTTTTAGTTCTTTTTCCTGTAAATTATGCTTTGGAAGAATTACTAAATACAGGAAAATGTCAAACTTACTTTTCACTTTAGCGAGTAATAATTGATACGTTGATTTTGAACCCAAAAAGACATTTCTGGTTCTGGTACTCACTTCTTTCTGTTGATTGAGCTTTTTGCATTTTGTAATTTTCCTTCTCTTACATTTGGTACGTCAGCAAAAAGTGTACCAAATAGGCATCGCTGTACTCCATTTCTAGCTCAGTTTTCTTGTCTAATCAAACATATAAAGTAATAATTGTCTTATATCATGGTTGATGTCAAATATATTTTCAAATCTGATGGATGCTTAATTTCATACTGTGTTTGCTATTGATTTGCAGCTTAGCATCTCAAATACTTGTGTTATGAGTAGTTGTGTGAAGCCAAAGATAAAGGACACAACCAATCCCCTTGTTCTACTTCATGGGTTTGACAGGTACACAACCATTGATTTCAAATATGTTACTTTCATGATTGAATTTACCAATTTACCCCTTATTCTTCAGTTCTTGTTTAGAATGGAGATACACACTGCCACTTCTTGAGCAGGCTGGATTTGAGACATGGGCAGTTGATATTCTGGGATGGGGTTTCTCTAACTTGGGTTATCTTTTTATCTTTTTTCATCTTCATATATTGGATTATAAAAGCAAACTTGTGTAGTAAATTTAAAATTTCCCAATCATCTTTTTTTACACTTTATCAGAAAAGCTTCCACTATGTAATGTAGAATCCAAGCGGGATCACCTCTATCAGGTAAACTTGTGTAGTAAATTTAAAATTTTCTAAACATCTTTTACTAGTCAAGTTCTTGTGGGCCCCATTTACATGGTATATGAATTATGAAGCAATGAAAATGTGATTGTGTTTTTGTTTTGTTTATGATTTAGTTTTGGAAATCCTACATTGGGAAGCCTATGTTGCTAGTGGGACCGAGTCTTGGGGCAGCAGTTGCAATTGACTTTGCAGTCAACCATCCAGAAGCTGTAAGCATGAATGATATAAAGCAACACATTTCGTGAATTTGATTTTGTATTATTGTATGTGTTAAAGGGCTTATTTTGACGTTTTTACAGGTTGATAAGCTGATTTTGCTTGATGCAAGTGTTTATGCAGAAGGCACTGGAAGCCTCTCTAGGTTACCCAAATTTGTAGCTTATGCTGGTGTGAGTATGCTTAATAATTCCATTAATTTTGACTTTTTGACCACCACCTAAACCGATTTTTGACTACATTGTGATACAACTTTTCTCTGTGTGAAAAAAAAAAAACAAAAAAAACAGGTCTCTGTGTTAAAGAGCCTCCCATTGCGTCTTTATGCAACTAGTTTGACTTTCAATTCTCTTCCATTCAACACATGCTTAGATTGGACTCGTGTAAGTTGTTTTTCTCCCCTTCCACTTTCAACATTTTCCGATTTTAGTCCCTCAATTTCACACCTTCTTTGTTACTCTTCCAGATTGGGCGCTTACATTGTCTATTACCTTGGTGGGAAGACGCTACTGTTGACTTCATGAACAGTGGGGGCTACAATGTCACTTCCCAAATCAATCAGGTTCGTTTTATTTGTAAACAATTCTTTACATTGATTATTTATGTTCTTTATGAATCTGATCATCTATTATTATTATTATTATTATTATTATTATTATTAATCACCAGGTTCTGAATAAAACACTTATAATATGGGGTGAAGATGATCAAATCATTGACAGCAAACTCGCAGTGGTTAGTATCTCTCTTTTTTTTTTTTATGTAATTAAAATTTATCTCTGTTGTTGAATATTGGTGATTATTAAATATTATAAGCAATATAATATTATAATGCAGCAATTACATTGTGAACTTCCAAATGCTATAATTCGCCAAATTCCAAAATGTGGTCATCTCCCACATGTTGAGAAACCGGATGATGTGGCAAATTTGATTAAAGATTTCATTGAGACGAAAAATGTTCCAGTGTTATTGAAGAAGGAAGAGAAGAAGGTATTGGTTCCTCAGTTTGAATAGATTTATATAAGTTGAAACTTTTTCAAGTGTGTGTGTGTGTGTGTGTGTTAGGATTTGTTTATCTTGTAGAGATTTGGGATTTTGTAAATAAGAAACATAGGTTTCCTGTGTTTTAATTATTCATTACTCATTAGATGTTTAAAGTTGTGGTTGATTGTTTGAACTTTATGTTGCTAGTGATTTGGAGATCTTCATCTTAAAATCTTACAACCTTAACACTCAATAAATGAAAAACAATCACAAGTACACTAGGACAATCTTAAAACAAGATCTGTACTGGGGTCTTATGATCTTAGATCCAATCTCAACGATTTAGTATTTATTTTATTGTCAAATATTTAAATATTTAGTCTCTTAAACCATAAGAAATTCGTTATTTCTATTAGAAAAATCTCATGCATAGCTTAAAAATTGTTTGTTTAGCTTCAAATCGAGCCTCAAACTTTTGTTTATTCAACACAAAATCCAGATAACATAATGACTTATAAAATGTTAATTTCATCCATTCATCTCAAATTAGGTAGAACATCGTTGTCATATAGTCTAGTCCTACTGCAATCTTTTGTCTTTAGTTGTACATGTTGATTATTCGGATCTTGTCTTTTTATACTTAGGATGGTTTCATCTTAATTGGTGTGGTTGGCATCTATAAGTTTAATAAAGTTAATGCCATCATTGATGTTTTTATAATAAGTGTTGCTAAAACAAGATCTTACTACTAAAATTTGGAGACTAGTTCTTATAATCTAGTTACGACATTTCACATCTTTAATGTGGGATTTTGTGGAATTGAAAAAAACTAATTTAGTTAGCTTTTCTAAAAGTTATTATCACGAACTTCTATTTAGTTTGAAAATTAAGCACTTAATAGAGCCAACATTCACTATTTTAGATTTTATTTTCTAAAATACTAAAAACTAATCAAATATAAATTAATAAAAAAAATAAAAATAAATAAACTTTTGAAGAGGTTGATACTTGATAGATAGCAATCGTGGTTTTTTATTGAATAAAGTCTATACAACTATGATATGCTCTTAAGTAAAAATAAAGTTTATAGTTTATTGAAAAATTTTGTATTGGATTGTATTGCCGATCCTGAACTATTTGCATTATGAATTGTACATGCTCTAGGGTCCTACTGAAATAACGATTAAAGATGTTAGTACTATTAGAACACATGATTTTGTTTTTCTATTACCAGCTCACTATTTATTGAGTGTTTATTTAGTCTTCATATTATGTACTTTTAGATCTTTTCATTAATAATATTTAGTTTACTCTCTAATTTAATTTTTGAAATTTCAAACCTTTACCATCTTTTACCAAATATTTGGTTTATTATAGATTTAAGAGCATCTTAATTGTCAAATATCAAATTCATGGTGAATCAAAGATATATATATATATATATATATATATATATATATATATATATATATATATATATATATATATATATATATATAGAGAGAGAGAGAGAGAGAGAGAGAGATGAGTAATGTTTAAGTGTTTTATTGCATATATTAGGAGTAAGAATTAATTAAACCAATAATATTTTATAAAGTTCAAAGTTAAGGGGGTCAAACTAACATTTAAAAAAATAAAAGGGTGAAAAATGTATTTTTAAAAGTAGAAGAGTAAAAGCCATATTATATATACTATGGGATTGGGGATAAACACAAATGTTTAGAAAACAAAATAGTAAAAATGACATTTTATAAAGTTGAAGTATGAGGGGTGGAACTGATATTTTAAGAAGTAAAGGAATGAAAAATATCATTTTACAAAATAGATGGTTGCAAATGAAGAATAATATATTTTTTTTAACGCAATTATATAAAGTTTAAAATTGCATTTTACGTATGTTTGTATACTGTGCACTACCGCTTGTACTAATGAATTTATCTCACAAACCAAAAGTTATATTGTATATATACTTATAATGAGGAGACTATTATAAAATATTTTAGATAAGTAAGAATATATTATTTATTAAAAATAAATAAATAAGGTTAACCGTTAAACCATTACGAAATGTATTTGTAGTCGCTAGTCACCATGCAATATAGCTTCTATGAAGAGGATGCTCAAAAGGAAAATTACGAGAATCTTCATTGACTTTGATCTTTTTTTTTTTTTATGGGAATATCACTTATTAAGGTAACTAAGTTTTTGGTTTGTTTATATTTGAGTAATTATCTTTTTTTTTTTTTTGTATGTATCTAGGTAACAAATTTGTTGAAAGTGTTCATATAGAATCATTATCAACTGTTGTAGCAAGTTACATCCTAGATATAAAGACTTTCAACAAGTTTTTTATCTAGATGTGGACAAAAAAAAATAGTTATCCAAATATAAACAAAACGAAAAGTAAGAGTAAATTACACGAATGGTCCCTGTGGTGTGGGGGAATTTTTGTGTTTGGTCCCTAATTTATTTTTTTAACTCGGATGATTCCTACTGTTTATTTTTGTTGCGCATTTGGTTCATGTCTTACCTAAAAAGACTATTGTATCCTTATTAATTCATTTTTTTAATTAATTTTCTTATTTATGTATTTATTTTTTATACATTTAGACTATTGTGTCCTTATTAATTTATTTTTTTAATTAATTTTCTTATTTATGCGTTTGGTCCATGTCTCACCATCACATCTCTCATTCTCCGCAACTTCTATTTATTTTCCATCTTTAGTGTCAGTGATATCAAGTCTTCAACATCCCTTCTTTTTTCGGTCCTTCAACTCCGTCGAATTAACACCACAACCCACTAAAGATGAAGAGACAGTAGGTTATGGTGTTGTTTCGTCAGAGTTGAATGACCAAAAAAAGAATGATGGTGAAGATGTTGATGTGATGAAAGATGGAAAATAAATAGAAGTTGATGAGAGATGAGAGATGGATGGTGACCGTTGAGACCCAAATTAAAATTTTCAATTGTGGTTTCAGGTTTACGGTGAGGAGATACAGATATGTAGGTGGGGTCTATTAATTTTTTTAAATATATAAAAAATAAACACATAAATAAGAAAATTAATTAAAAAAAGTAATAATTGCACAATAGTCTTTTTAGGTAAGACAGATACCAAACGCTCAACAAAAATAAACAGTATGGACCATCCGAGTTTAAAAAAAATAAGTTAGTGACCAAAAACACAAATTCCCCCAAACCACCGGAACCATTCATGTAATTACTCTTACTTTCGTTTTGTTCATATTTAGGCAACTATTTTTTTTTGTACACATCTAGGTTGCGAATTTGTTGAAAATGTTCACATCTAGGATATAACCTACTATAGTAGGTCATAATGGTCAAATATGAACACTTCCAACAAGTTTGTTACCTAGATGTGTAAGAAAAAAAAAAGATAGTTATCAAGATATGAACAAATCTAAAAGTTAATTACCTTAATATGTTATATTCCCTTTTTTTATTTATTTATTGAATCATCTATACAAATAAAATCCAAACATTCAACTGAAATGTGATACACCAATTGTATTAAAGATTTTGATCTCCCTATTGATGCCCAAGTGAGCATTTCATGAAAATGTGTTATTCGACTTTTTTTGTAACGTAACAAGTTGTTCTCTAGTATTATTTTTAGGGATGATCTTGATGGTTTCATTTCTATTTCAAACAAACAACTAAACAAAGACCACAAAGAACCAACAACAAATCATACATATACCAAATCATGCATATGCAAGATAAAACGTTTCTAAATTGTTTTTGGGCTGATCTTAATGGTTTCTCTGCAACCAAAGGATAAATCTTGAACAATACTAATATCCTCCAATAGGCCAATTCATCATAGATCAACCGTTTTTCAACTCGAAGATGATTGAACATCAATAATAAACACAACATTATAATATAACAAAAACAAAATAATGAATCGAGATAATCAAACAGTCAATATTAGAAGCGATAAAAGTCAACATATAGTCTTAAATATTTGACAGAACTTGATTGTTAGAAAAAATCAACACCGAAGACTGTTGACAATTTTAAATTTTAATATGAATTATAATAATAAACTTTACATACTATTTGTTAATAAATAATGAAAAGAATCATATACTTATAATCCCAATAACTTTTTTAATATAAATATTAGCATATCATTTTTTTAAATCTTTAATTTTAGAATTAGAAGGAAAACGATATAATAACCTGTTTTTTTATAACAAATTATATTACCGTTAATCCAAAATCACAAACAAAAATAAATCAAAATTACCCCCCAAATCACAATAATTCAAACGTCTCCCATCCAAAAGATCCCAATCCCCCCATGTGAATGGAATTTATTTCCCATGTTTGTCATATTAAAGAGGCAAAAAGATAACATCTTTGTCATACTATAAAAGGAAATCCACATGATTTAATACAAACGATAAATTAACAACCCGCTTTACACCACAAAATCTCATCCACACATATCATATTTCATATCTAACCCTCTTTAAATCAACTTGAACCAAATCAACCCAACAACCGAAATAATTGGCAAGATGAAAATGTCAGCAATTTGGTAAATAGACACACAACCACTGTTGTCAAACCCACTTGTTCCTGTTGGCCCAAGTCCACTCTGTGGATTCACATTGATTCCAGGCATTGTGCCACTCCCAGTTCCAGTTCCCATTCCGGTTCCGGTCCCTGGAGTTCCAGTTCCGGTTCCGGTCCCGGTCCCTGGAGTTCCAGTTCCAGTTCCAGTTCCGGTTCCGCTTCCAGTCCCTGTCCCTGGAGTTCCAGTTCCGGTTCCTGGTGTCGGGGTTCCAGTTCCGGTTCCGCTTCCGGGTGTCGGGGTTCCGGTTCCTGGGGTTGGGGTTCCGGTTCCGGTTGCTGGTGGTGTTGGAGTTGAAGTGCTTCAATGTTAAAAACCAAAAGAAAACAGTTAATAGCTTTCAAGACCATAATCTTTAGTCATTACAGATAAACCATCTTCTTTCAAGAAAAAGAAGAAAAGACAAATAAGCATGCACTTTGATAAATTGATCAACTTTGAACAAAATCATATACAATGGTTTAAATTTTAAGAATATATCTTAAGTCTTAACAGAAAGAAGCACTGAAGAATAGCTTATTTATGACTATGTAAAATTATAATTTTTTATACAAAGGGGAATAAGTAGTTGACCTAGTAGCACTTAATGTTGAGCATATATAGTAACAATACATATCAAGAAACATTCTACGAATGCTGTATGTCAACATGCTAATTAGATCGCAAAGTCAATGCTGTATTGACCAAACAGTTATTTCTGTTAGGTTATGATTATGGATCTATCAAACCCTAATTATCAAAAAGATTTTAACCTGAATGCATAAGGTACAAGTGATTAAATCCTAGCTATGAATTTGGCCATTGCAAAAAAAGGGTTTAACTTTGTTTACTTAATTAGTTCAAAATAGTATAAAAGATATTAAAAATCAGATCTTTACATGATGTGTAGCATTTAATCAAGAAAACAAGATCCAATTAAGATGGAAAGATATTATACCTAGGGTTCCCAGAATAACAAGCAGAATTTGCACCTGTAAATAATCAAGAAACACAACACAAATGAGAATACATAAATGTTGAGAGGGTAAGATCGTAACTTCACATGAGACTCACCAGATGGGGGTGTTTGGGTAACAGTAGCCGTGCCTGAGAAATCACAGCTTCCTAGAACTTGACCTTTCTTTTGATAATAACTATTAACAGCGAAATTGCAATGATCCTTGACTGTATTAGGGTTAGCACAAGCCCCATTTTGAGCGATTTGAGCACAGTCGGCGCCATGTCCACAAGCATAATCAATGTTCTTTTGAAGAACGTCGTTACTCAGTGCAGTGTTGCATACACAATAAGCTGCATCTGTTTTGTAAAAGAAAAATACACAGGAAATGGATCAAATTAGGGCTCAAAATGTAAATCTAACAGGAATCCAATCGACAGAAAAAGATTTGAAGGAAGGAAACCAAATAGAGAAATCTTGAAGTCGTACTTGTCGTTTTAAAGAAAAAAAAAAAACAAATGGGGATCCAAAACGAAATGTAACAACATTCCAATCGACGAAAAGCTAAAAAGGAAAACGAACAGATACTCCATTAGAGATAAAGGAAGGAAAAATCTTGTTGCATACGTAATAATCTGTAGTTTCTAACTTTTGGGAAGAATATCCAAGCGACATAGACATATAAATGAAAACTAAAGCTGAATGACAAAATCTAAGAGAACCCCATTTGAGAAAATTGCAACAGAAGAAAGATAGATAGATAGTCATTTGATTAAAGGAAAGAAAAACAGAGAAATCCCGTTAACATAACAACAAGCTACGACTGATTTTTCTTGTAGAAAACCTCAAAAATACAGACATTAAAAGTGTTGTTAAAACGAAGGCTCGAAAAGGAAATCTACGCGAATCCAAAATAAGAAAAAGGTGAAAAACCAAAAACCCATATGAGAAGATGCAAGAAAAATGAAAATCTTACTTGAATAACCAGCCATAGCTAAGAGAATCGCCATGGAAATTGCTAGAAAGTCCATGATTGTAGCCAGATTGGTAAAGCAAGTAGCTTGTTTGTTTGCTTAAAGGTTTACTTGTGAAGTACGGATGCACAGCGATTAGTGAGAGAGAATAGGAAGAGACAGACGTCGGAAATGGAGGGTTCTAGACGAGATCTACGGTGTGTGTGGACTGTAGACGTGTATAGGCGACTAATTTATGATAAAAAATATATATATATAATTTAAAAAAAAATTCAAAACCCACAGATCAGTGTTTCACCTGAAAAATCATTGAAATTTATTTATTTTTATGTAAGTCATGATTTATTTTTATTTAAGTTATTATTTATCTGTTAAAATCATTTTGCAAGATATAGATGTTTACATAAACACAATCCAGTTGAAAACAAATTTAATTCAAAATAGTGCATTTCAAAACATCTTCCCACGAAATAGTCCAAAACAATCTAATACGATATACTTGTGTGCGATTGGTATCAGCATAAGACTTTTCATATGCTGGTCGAAAAATATTACAAATATATGCATTTTGGTAACTGATTTTATCAAGTAAATAATGATTTAAGTTATAAAAAAAATCAAATTATCATTTTTTTATAGTGTTTCTTAAATTTGTCCATTTTTAATTAGATATTTCTTCCATGATTTATTTTTTTGTTTTTTTTATAGAAATGCCATTCGATAAACATTTTTTTTTACCTATTTAAACTTATGTTTGACCTGTATTAAGCATTTCAAGATTCAAAACCCGTTTTGTCCTAAAAACAAACACAAATTCAACCCCCCATTACTTGAGATAAAGTTATGCTAATATTATAAGTAACAACTTAAATTTAAAGTAATGTGAACCAACAAAGGTACATATACTGTATTGAAAAGATTCCTATCAATCAATAATTTGAAAGTTCAAATTTTATGGAGGACAAAATATAAAAATAAGATTACCGGACATGTGTTAGGCATTTAAAAAAAATTCTTAATTTAGAGTAACAAGTTGGTGAAATAACTATGTAACTTCGTTCCAGAGACGGATTGAATTTCATTTTAACAAAGGCAAAAAAAAATAATAATAATAAATAAAAAAATAAAAAATAAAAAACCACCCTTATTGAGAGGTAGTTGTTGCTAGTCGGTTGCAATGAAAACAAAATGACAGCTAAACATTTAACAATATTGATAATTATTGTTATACATAGTGATAGATAAAGTCAAAATATTTTTACAATTAATCAGTGTTGTTGAATAAAATAATGTTTTTTTATAAGTACCACCCTTATAAAAAATGAACATTTAAAATTATTTTTAAACTACGACTTATATAACGGTCACTTACACTACCCCATCATGGCCACATGGGGCCGCCGTTGTTGGTTGGCCGACATTATATGTATACTTGGATTTGTATCGCATGGTTTCAAGGCAGGTAAAGAAAGAAATTAAATATATCTTACTTATATTTCTATAAATATTTCTATTCAATTAAATTATAATCTATCTCGTATTAGTATAATAAAATATCATTAAATAAGTATTAAATGTTATATATGTTATTATTTAATTTGGTAGAAAATTTTATAAGAACAAAAATTAGAAGGATATTTAATTTCTCATGTAAAAATTATTTGCTCGGTGAAAGATTTTTATATGAATAAAAAAACTTAGTATAAAATAAGATAAAATATGTAAAAAATATAATAATTTATCTATCAACATAAAAATTATTATATGGTTGTTTATTTTATATATATATATATATATATATATATATATATATATATATATATATATATATATATATATATAAATTTTTACACTTTCAATTAACTTTCATATGCATTCAAATATTCGTTTTTTTTAACAAGTTACCGGTTGTTTTGTAACATAACATTTATCTTATTCGTTTTTAGGTTGACATAGAAAAACAAACATGTCATTTATTTTTGTTTAAGTAAATGATATATTTCTCACGTATTGTCTTAAATCAAATATTTTTGTTTACATGTTAGCCTAAAAATGAAGAAGATAAATATTATGTCACAAAACAACTGATATTTTTTTAAAAAAATAAATATTTGGATTAGTGTGAACGATACCCGAAAATATAAGAGTTTTTCTGTACATAAGGAATATAAATGTTTTTCTAAATACTATAAAACAAATGATTGTGCTTTTATTTCCCTATAAAATAACCATAAATGACTGAATACTTTGTTAAATGAAATGAAATATAGTATTACGAAAAAGATAGTATTACAATTAAATAAAATCACTAATGACTCTCATACAAACAACGATTATATCACAAACAACATTATTTGCGTGGAATGTATTATGTATACAAAGTATTTTACCTCACGTGATACTCATGTGTCTCATTCCTCGTACGTGTAATTTCTACTTAAGGTTAATGTAAATATAATTATAATTTGCGTATAATATATTACACCTTTCTAGTGGGGCCCAATAAATATGATCCATCGTCGAGTTTATTATTCATGATAAACATTATTTCTTATCTTTTTTATAAAGGAGCCAAAGAGTTTTTCAAAGAAAATAATAATTTTTTTCGGTTTATGAAAAATAATTATTTTTTTGGAATGCCTAATTCCCAACTATTGTTTATAATTTGAAGTTTTTTTTTGTCAAAAAATATTCTATTTCGAATTTGACCTTCAAATTTTAGAGTTATTTTTTATTTTACTTTTTTCATTTTTTTTGAAAGAAACATCTCCTTATGTCCATTTTGAAGTGTCTTATGTCAAACGTTTTTCAATAAAATGGTTGATTTTATGCACTAATATCATAGATAATTCACATTAAGTTTGTTTAAATTTTTGTTAAATTTAAGTAAAAAACGATTTTTTTCCTCGAAATCCCGGAATTGTTAATCAAATTTCAGACTTGTTTTCGAAATTCCAGAGTTTTGTTTTTTCGAAATTAGAAATTTCATTCCGGAATCCGGAATGTCGGTCTAAAATCTGGAATATCAATCTGAAGTTTATTTTTTTGTCAATAAAAATGTTTTTTTTTTGTCTGGAACTTTCCTAGCCCATGAGGTCCAAGAAACATTCCAAACTGATCAAAAGATGTTGGAGTCCACTCAACTCCAAGATCACCCATAAAATGGACCAAAAGTGTCAAAAACCCCAAATGACAAGATCTAAAGAACTAGATAGCAAGATTGGAAATTTATACTTACAATAGTCCATAAATGTAATGTCTTTGATGGATCCAAACTTGAAGCATTATTCCTTGCATCAAAATAAGCTTATAGATCTTCAAACTTCATCAAAATAACATAAAAAAAAACATCCACAACAGGAGAGAGGAGAGAGGAAAATCTCAAATCTTGAAGTTGGAGGTTAGGGTTTCTCCCAAGGGGTCCTAAAGGTGGTGGAGGCTGCTAAAATTCCGAAAAAATACGAAACCTTATGCTTAAATATGTTCAAGACCCTAAAATCATGGGTTTGGGCCTGATAGACTACCACGTCGTGGGATCTGATCCCCACTCCATGGCAATTGCCATGTCGTGGACTCTGATCCCCACTCCGTGGTGACAGTTTTCATGTAACAGCCCGGAATTCCAAATATTGATATAATTATGATTTTGGGTGTTTTAAGAGGGGACTCGGCGAGTTGGAGCTCAGACTCGCCGAGTAGGATCGCAGACTTGGTCGCGGGTTCGCGACTGGACTCGACGAGTCCAGATATGGACTCGGCGAGTCTACGCTGTTTAGCGAAAACCCTAACCGTTCAGGTTTGGGACGTATAAAAGAGACTTATTGGCCGTCATTGTTCATTTTAGCCTTCTGAGAAGAACCCTAGATCGATTGTGTGCATCTGGAGCAAGGATTATAGGCCATTGTTGATTATAGAAGAATTGTTGTGCAAGGAAGAGAAAGGATTGGTTAAAGGAACAGCAAGGGAGTCACATTCTGAGGATTGGGGACACAGAGAATACATCATCCAGGTAAGAATTCGAGTATACTCTGCTATTTTGATGTGATTATGGAATTAGGGTTTATGGAACCCTTTTTGTGAATAGATTGAATGTTACCCTAGTCCCCTAAACGATTGTAACCCTGTATTGGGACCTTTGGAGGTCCAGAATGTCCCATGCCTGTGCATTTCGGGAATTGATGAAGGTTTTGGATTGGAATCCTTATGCCTTAGGTCAAAATGTAAATTAGGAGTCATGGGGTGTATTATGAGCACCGAAATGAGGACCTTACGTGATGAACCAGTTTAGGAAGGCCAGACCTATGAATGGTCGGAGCAGTTCTGCCATTAGAAAGCAGTTTGAGCGGTTGCATGGCATGGACTCGCCGAGTCCGATGAACAGACTCGGCGAGTAGCTTGAAGATTAACTGGGACTCGTCGAGTTGTTCTTCAGACTCGGCGAGTTGAGTCGGGGTGGCCCCGCGATTCTTCCAGGAGGAACTCGTCGAGTAAAAAGGGGATACTCGACGTGTAGAAAGGGAGTCTTAAGGAATCGGTGAGTTAAGGGCGAGTGGACTCAGAGTGGTTGAACTCGGCGAGTCTTGGGGTGACTCGGCGAGTTAGGTCGCGGGTTGAGTGAAGTTCTGAGTATGGGGACTCGGCGAGTCATAGGGTTGACTCGGCGAGTAGGGTCAGTCAGGGGTTGACTTTGACCTTGTCTTTGACCAAGGATTGACCAGTGGTTCCAGGGGTATTTTGGTAATTGTTGTTTATGGTTTGAGTTCAGTGCATTGGTGACTGTCCAGAGGTGGAGATCGTATCAGTGATCGGAGCAGCTTGAGCTATCTGTTCAGTCGGCAGTTTCGAGGTGAGTTATCCTCACTATATCGCTAGGGTTTATGGAACCAAGGCCGACCCTTTTTATCGGATGGAAATCCGGGTAGTTGTCATTGATATGTTATGGGCCGGAAGGCGATTATGTTGTGTGATGGACCGGAAGGTCGGCGTGGGTAGGACCGGAAGGTTTACCCAGCAGGGACGGAAGTCCCCTGAGACACATGGACCGGAAGGTCAGGGCCTGGAAAGGCGTATGTATGCATTTAGTATGTTGACTGATTCGTAGTGTAATGTTATGCTAGTGACCGGCTAGATCGGTATCTTGTTTAGAGTAATGCTATGTTATGTGATCTGTTGATCGATGGTTGTCTTTGAACTGCTATATGATTATTTGTTATGTTATATGTGCATTTTATGCTTATGGGCCGGAAGGCGATTATGTTGTGTGATGGACCGGAAGGTCGGCGTGGGTAGGACCGGAAGGTTTATCCAGCAGGGACGGAAGTCCCCTGAGACACATGGACCGGAAGGTCAGGGCCTGGAAAGGCGTATATGTGGTTGGTATTCTGGGGGTATCTCACTAAGCTTTCGGGCTTACAGTTGTGGTTTTATGTTTCAGGTTCTCAAGAGTCTGCGGCAAGGCAAAGGCGTGATCGTACCGTTCCTCGCGTTGGTGTTTTATGATATGAACCTGGGAAATTACTCTGTTTTAATAATGTATTGAAAACCTTTTGTAACAATGTTAATAAAATGGGTGATTTTGAAAAGTTTTAATTGTTTTGAAATTTTGGACGTTACATTTCAGCCAAATCCACCTCAACTTCACACAACCATAACTTCTTCGTTTCAACTCCGTTTTCAGCTATCTTTATATCCACTGAAAGGTTGACGAGCCCCACACTTCTATCTAGTTAATTGTTGCTTAACACATGTCGAACTAAAAATAAGAATTCATGAAAGAAGTCTAAAACATCACCTTTCCATTTTACCCTTTGACTCCAAAACACAAACCAAGAGCTTGGATCACATAAACAATATTATCAACATCTAATAAGGTCTAAACCCTATTCCCTTGAAATCCAAGGTCTTTCATTGATTCATTTATTGTCCATAATCCCGACATAATAATTTCTCAAAACACGATGTTACAACTCTCCCCCACTTAAATTGGATTTCATCGTTAAAATTTGTCTTGGTTAGGATCTATGAAGACAATGGCAACATACTCCATAAGCTTCCTCTAACCACTTTGAAACCAAGGCATCTTATAAGGAAGACTCTAGAGACCACTAGGAAACCCACAACTCCCAACAAACAACCCAATAACTTGCAATACTCAACTGCAACCACTATATTTCTCTCCCTAATTATAAGTAATAAGACCCAACATCTAATGGAAGCCACTCAAACCAGTTTTTTGTCAATTTCTAGACCATATTGAACCAGACATCTTCTTTAAAAATCAAGTTGAAACTATGTGATAGAACTGGTAAAAAAACCATTTAAACCGGGAACTCTCCAACCAAAAACCACAAACCAACACCATCAATATACTCCCCAAAACTGGGAACCCATCAGTCTAAATTTCTGAAACCATACCCTAAGACGGATGATCATCCATTCTAGGGATGTCAAAAAGTCCCGTGGGACCCCGATCCCTCGGGGGGCCCGTCCCGTATGGGGGAATTTGTTGAAAAAAATCGGGGATAGGGGCGGGGGCGGGGGCAAGGTTAACCCCCGTTTTAATTTCGGGGGCGGGGGTTGGTAGTCCCGTCCCGAAACCCCCGTGGGGGCCCCGTTAATAAATTATATAAATTGACATATGTTAATTATATAAGTATAATAAACAACAAAATGATTTTTATGTACAAAAATTCAACAAAAAACATGTTTTTAAGTTGTTTGTAACATGTAAAATTATGTTATAAATATCTATTTGTTATCCAAAAAATAGTTTCTTTTAGCCCAAACAAGAACTTATTTTAGCCCAAATAAGTTAGCCCAAAATTAATCGGGGGCGGGGGAACGGGGGCGGGGGCGGGGGTCAGAAGGGGAATTCGGGGGCGGGGGCGGGGGTGGAAAGGATGGAGATTTCGGGGGCGGGGGCGGGGGAACGAGAAAATTTTGGGGGCGGGGGCGGGGGATGCAATTCCCGTCCCATTTGCCCCGGTTGACATCCCTAAATCCATTCGTCATACTTACCCTTAGTCTCTGACTCGGAACACCACCAACCATGCATAATGAATACTCAAAACATCTCGATCGTGAATTCAACAAATCCTCAAATCCAGAAATGTTGCCCAAAAATAAACCTTAAATAGTCACCTGACTCCCTAAAAAGTCATCACCAACCCACTTATCCCACTAACATAATGATGGTTTCTCTCGTTGCATCCAAATCACTCATCATCCCAGTTGTACATACACCTGACAAATTACTCGAGACATGTACAAGGAACTTCATGACTCGAGATTTCATAACCGATACCCAACACTGGTCACCAAACTCCTAATAAGCAACCCGCAAGCAAACGGGGTTCATAATGCAAACATTCAGCAAGAGACTTTTGATGCACAATTAATACTCCCAACAAAAGTTTACTAACCATAGTGATCCCAAACAGCAGGTCACTGAGCCTTTCGGCTCCCTGAAATGTCCTTACACCCAAACAAGACAATAAGACTAATGATTTGAGACCTAAGAGTCTCAATCAAATGACCGTCGGATCCCACCCGTATGAATCATACAGCCACCGGTTCACTATACATCATGACACCTTCTAACCACTAAAACGAAAAGCTCACGGTACTACGCTGATCTTTCTGTCATTCCATCATTGGTCTGAACACCCATGACCAGCGCCACATGGCCTAAAGAAAATCAACCATCAATCCACTGACTTTTAGGAACCAAATCCACATACCTCTCAATGATAACCGAAACACAACACAGACCATACCCTTTTGTCACGTACAATTACTTTCACATCACAGGCTACTACCAACGCAGAACCAGACGAAAACATGGGCGCACACAAACAGAGAATGAGATAGGCGGTTGCACTCTTGTTCCAAATCAAATGATATAAACCAAATAAGAACCATGCCAATAACTCGATCCAAGTGTTCTCAAGCTATCATACACAGTCCACATACCTTCCTCATGAAAATATCTAAGGAACTTACCACAATACACACCGTCAAGGGAACCCATAACCAATCTTAGATCTATTACATTCCTTCTTCCTCATAACCTTACCCAAACGGTGAGGTACCAGTGGATCTAATTGAAATGACGAACCTCAACGCTAATAGAACACTGTCATGCATGGCCGAAAAGAAGATCCCACGCTTTGATTGAAACTAAACAAATCCTACCAATACGTAACTAGCTTGACAAAGTTTCCAAAAATATCCATAAATGTTGATAAAACCCTAGTCTGATCAATCCAAATACCAACCCTATCGACCCAACATGACAAAATTGGATTTTGCGAGGATCCAAAGCCATATCTGAAAAACTAAACAACACCGCTCCTACACCCGAACTCCCAATAACCAGGGACAACTGCCAAACCCGAGCCCGCTATGAAAAATACTCCCATAACCAACAATTGAGGTTACCCATACCCAGAACCAAAATATGCAATGTACATAACTCGACGATAGGTTGATGCATCCATTGAACTTTAACTCATATAACTTGAAACTTCCAAAGAACCTCCGCTATTGATGATAAATGAAAAGACCAACAATCGAGAGTGCATTGACAACTAATCCATTGATCCAATACACTACTGGACAAAGCCCATGAGGAACTAAACATACCAAACTCTGAAGCTGATTGGCCGATCAACAATTGTCCATCCTAGTCTATGTATATTAATCTTTACAACAAGCTGATAATTCCCTCAACAATCGATACTTAACCTGAGCGACCCAAATTCCCCTTGACATATTCCTAGACATTACCGAAAGAAAACAATGGCTACAACAAGCTCCTTGTCCAACAACTTCCTACTGCGGAGACGACTCTAGCATTCCTGAACATATACATCTAATGACACTTGCTCTACACCCCCGTATTGACCAAATACTGAACCAAAGTTTCATATACCCGATCCGAAAATCCCTATGACTCGTTCTTCTGAAACTATAACTCGAACAGATCGATGACCCTCTAAGTAGAATATCCAACTCTCTCATACTTAAAGTTTGAACTACCACCAACTGTCATTGCAAATAAACCAAAACTCGAACTGGCTCACCTAGATACATAGCATCCCTGACCCTTAAAATCTATAACACGACGCACGATGATCTTCTAGATAAAGGCCAAGAAAACTCAAAGAGATTCTGAATCTCAGATGGGGACCTCAGAAACTTCCTAATCATGACTACCCCTAACATCAAGAATCCCATGCAGATGCACAAGCAATAATTCTGACAGTCCATTCATAACACTGATCCTTTATCTAGAAACAAATATAACACCACACACCTCGTCTACAAATCTCTAACCATCAGTTCATTGCCAGGATCATTCATAGATACAAGAGGCATCATTCTTATAGTCGGGATACATCAGAGACAACAAAAGTTGTCAATCCCGTTTCACTTCCCTGATCACCTAAAGTAATCAACTAGCACCTGAATTGCCTATATTCAAAGAAAGCAGACCCTTGATCTCATCTTAAGGCAACCATACCACAAGAATCCTCTTTTGCATTCTCACACGACCATAATTTCACACCTTCTTTGTTACTCTTCCAGATTGGACGCTTACATTGTCTATTACCTTGGTGGGAAGACGCTACAGTTGACTTCATGAACAGTGGAGGCTACAATGTCACTTCCCAAATTAATCAGGTTCGTTTTATTTGTAAACAATTCTTTACATTTGATTCTAATGTTCTTTATGAATATGATAATATATTATTATTATTATTAATCACCAGGTTCTGAATAAAACACTTATAA